>NC_060212.1:12720000-15120000 GCF_021130785.1 Homalodisca vitripennis | reverse complement strand
CTAGAAGAAAATTATGGAATTATTAAAAATGCCAATTGAATTCGCATTAATAAAACAACAAACTTACAGTTTGGGTGTCTAGCAATTATAATAAATCAAATTCAAGACCTTATATTCAAATTTCATGACCTATAACTTTACATAAAATGATGTCTAAATGTAAAACTTTGGCTGAAAATCACAAGTTATCCATCACCAAGACAACACGCGTAACTGCCGACTGCGACTTGCGAAATCTCAAAGGCAAAAACCATTCCTAGGAACAGAATTTAGATTTTAGGGTAGGGGGTGGAAAGAAAACGAAATAATTTTCCCCTGACTCACCCCATGTTGCCATGGTTACACCACGAACGCCGCTATTCATTAAATAATGAACTCGCTAAAAAAATGTATAGCAGTCCGTTGTACACTCTATTCAATAGGAACATAACCTAGAAACAGATACTTTTCTACTGTCTAATGAAGGACTTCAAATTTATTTCCCAACTTTTTATGTAATATATATAGTATATCACGCCTATATTTTATTTTTATACAAATTCCCAACCGCTAGACACCATGAGAAAATGATTATGTTAATTAGTAAACTCAATTGGAAACAATCCAGGAGTTACGTAAAAAGTTCTCACGTTATCTCGAATTTATTTCCCCTCAGGACAAAGCTACAACCAATTCTTTTTAATTAACTGAAAGTGGATACTGGATATTCATATTACTAAAGGTTTCTGCTTTCATTTTAACCACACCAATTCAACAATACTATACTTGACAGTGGTAAGGAAGGATTTGGACAACGTTATGATACTTTTCACAATAATTGACACATTTAAGGAAGCATTATATTAGATTCGTGGCAATTTTATTATAATTAATATGGCCTCCTATAGTCAGAATATGTCAGTGCTATATTCCAATTATATCTTGTGACACACGAACACTCCAATGGTGTCATAGAGGTACTTTCCTTAAAACTTGGACTCAGCCCCTTAATTTTAGACTACAAAACCAGTAGATTATGCCTGGATGTTGACAAAGACTGCTGCTCAACACAAGGGACACTTAAGTTATTTTGAAACTTACACTAAAAAGTAAAAAATCATCTATATAGTCCATGACTATGAATTCAAAGTGAAAAGGTTGAAAGAATTTAAAAGATCTAATTTGAAAGAAAAATATTTTGATTTACGTACATTTTTTAACGAATTTGTATAATATGACCTGCGTATCAATGTAATTAATACGGTACTTGTCACATGCCCATAAAGAGGATAACTTTTTAAGACAAAGGAAAAGTCCTGGTTCCTGCTTAAAACGTCTGCCAAGTATTGCGTAAGATAGACCTTTGTTTAATTTACTGTATCCTTTTGTAATGATTTCGGTACAAGCTTTTTCTAGGAGTCATAATAGGACAGATAGAATAATCAGTCCAATGACTTTATTGTGATTTGAGACACAATCAATTTTTAAAATTTAATTAACACATCAGATTTTTAAGGAAAATCTACACAATTAAACACAATTTTGTACAAAATGTCTGTATATTTGGACATTACAACGAGTTTGTCTGATGTTAAAAAGTTCTTCAATGATAATTAATAATTGCAAGAATACATGAAACGATAATAATAAATAATGGCACTGGCTCTAAGGTTATACAATGACTAGTTTGGACATGTAGACAAAATACACTTAAACACATTAACGTACAATACAACTCACGTTATAAAACATGGTTGTTAACACAATACATAGAAATAAGCATGCAAAATTAAAAGTATTTAGAACGTAAAACAGTTAAAAATAATTAAAGCGTTTTCTCTAGTTTATGTAGGAAGCATGACAATTCAGTAGCCTAGGATTAAAAGACATTGTTGAGACAAAAAATATTTTTTTGTGGTTAGTACAGAAAATGCGTATTCATAACAACTATGTATAGTGTACTAATTTTTGGTTTTTAACTTAATAGCTATTAAAGTTTTTGCTCTAGCTTAGCTACCATAAGTATTAAAAAAAATTGTTAGTTGAATTAAAATTTTAACACTTATCTATAGAGGTAAAAAAGCTTAAATTAATACTGGGTAAACTTAATATTAAAAACTGTTGAATTTATCTTAGAACATTTATAACAAAATATTTATGAATACCATTAATTATATCCAATAGTAATGTTATTTGTGTGCATCAATGTTCAATATTCAAGTAACTTAATATTTGTGCTAAAAATGCGATTGATAATGATACAGAGACAAAATATTACAATACATGTACGTCATAGTCAGATCTAGAAACTGAAAGAACCTCCTATAACTATATAACGAATAGTAACAAAGAATTTAATACAGCCTAAAATATTTTCTTAGTAACGTACACATATAATATATAATTTAGTAATGGCTAAGTGAATATTTTTCATATTTAATTTTACAACAGAAAAAAATACAAACAAATTCAAGGCAATATATATATTTCATAAAGAATTATTTAGAACCAAAATAAATAATTTATTGTTACAACATTATTAAAATAAATTAGCTGCAAAAATATATGGAAATGTTCTCACATGGGCAAACTTGCCTGCTTGTGAAAACGAATAAATTATTTTAGTTAGATTATTATTCAACTAAAGATGTTCTGCAAACAGTGGCTGTCTTTTTTGGTTGGAATTTTTACGGTTTTACGGTTATAAATCAATAAATTATAAAAGGTATAACATTGTAATTTTAAACTTAATCTTAAAAATATGAAACTTATTTCGAGAAGATAGAGAAAAAACAATAAACCAATAAACAAATAGTAAAGAGAATCACACACAAGCCATGCAGAAGACCTTTTAGGTTAAGTGCATTAATTTTCTTGAGCTTCAGGATGAAGGAAAAAGCTATTGGCCAACACTAGTGTGATCTTGGTTTTTTGAGACGAACTCACTCGGCTGCAGCCACCAGTAAAATTCTGCATTTTATAATATACTTTCTAGAACAATACCGTCACTATAATCCGGAATTCTGATTGACAAAGTATGTTCACTAACCACTGTTATTTAAAAAATCATTGATACACTATTTTTACCACTAACGAATCAAAACTTGATCAGAATAATTGGAAAATTTTCTTGTAAGTAGGGTACGGTACAGCCCGGATTAAAATTAGCAGAATAGGCTATTTAATCTCCTCTTCACTAATGGAGTTTATCGAATTAGAATTCTAGATCCTCTATTGAGGATCAGCACCAAAGTTGATAATAAGATCTATACTGTTGTCTAATAGCCGTGGGTTGTCTATAACGTCATAATATTAGTAAACATTACATAAAAAAAATATAAAAAAAGTTATACATATGCCAATTATCTTCTCTTTTCGGTTGTCACAACTTCATATTCTTTCACAGAATGTTGCATGGCCAGAAAGATTTTGAATTTTTATTGTATGTTTCATTAATTTTATTAGTCACACATTTAATTGGTCTGTGACGTTCACAAGGTTTATCCATTTGCACATACTTCTTTAAAGGGTTTTGAATAATACAGTTGCGTAAAGCTGTGATTGCATACTTTCAGGTCGGTATTAACAAGATTTGAAATTGACTACAACGTTCTCAAATATACAATCAGTCACCATAACTCTAGCCACGGCTATGTCAACTAATAAGTAGAATATTGAAAACAAAATCGACTACAAAAATCGGTAAACTAAAACTTAAACCGTTACTAACTTAAATTACAGTTGCATAGCACCTTTATCAATCTTATCCAAATTCAAATTGTAAAATAAAGAACTTATAATCATTCACTTTAACAAAAATGTCAACACTCTTTCTGAGCAGTGTTGGATTACGCCTTCCAGAAAATGAAGGAAAATGAAAGCACTCTACTTCTTCTAAATGTTTACCTTTTCCTTTTGAAACGAAGACTGTAAAAAATTACTAGAAATACTAGTTCTAACGTAACAGTACAGAATACCATTGTTGATCAGCTGTTATTCGTGCGCTACCAACTTAGAAATTAATAAAACAAAAAACTGCATTTCGATGATTAGTAAACAATAATGGGAAAATGTTTGCTTCATTTATTTTCGAACATTTGATGTAAATTTTTATTAAAAAAAAAAATACAACGTAATAAAACATGATATTTTTATTTACAAACAAATTTATTTAACAGTTAATCTTGTTTTCTCAATTTATCTCATCATTAAGGAACAAACATTTTGTTTTTGTTTTATTTTAACTAAATACCGTACGGCATTTCTTTACAGCTAGTAATGTATTATACTGAATAAAATAGATTTTTTTGTACTTATTTCTGTTTTATTTTAGACTTTGATTATATCAATTTTCTCAGAATTAAATTCTCTAGAATTAATGTTTGGTGATTTTATGTATTTATTACCAATTTAACAAAGTTATTGTACATCAAACTTAAAAAAACATTGTTTCGTGCCCCAATTTTTTGCATTTAACCCTGAATCCATCAAAAAACTACTACAGGTACAGTTCTGAAACCTATTTTATTAGCTTTATCAGGTAAAAATACATAAGAATCCACGATATTTCTTACTTAATTAACCTTTCCAAAAGTTCAGTATGGCTTTATTTTACTCTTTACCCAGGAATTCAGGCGAAATCTTTCGCTAGCTGTAACTCGCTAACGAAGCGTTTTCGGACCTATGTTTATATAACATTTTTTCATTATTTTTACTAGTACAATGTGCTGTAGAAGTGGGGGGAGAACTTCATGAATCACCCTGTATACACTTTAATTTGTAGTTTTTAATTTTTTTCAATATATAGATTTCTACTTTAAGTTCATTTAATTATATATATATATATATATATATATATATAAATATATACATTGAATCGCAAAAAGTACTTGCTTCGCCAGGACTCGAACCCGGATCTCTCACTTGCCGGGTGAATATACTTTTTGCGATTCAATGTTTATTAAAATTAAATAAGGCTATTGCCACTAATACAAATTTAATGTATATACAGGTATGTTAAGCAATTTTGTTATTTTATATTTAGAGTATAAGTTAAAAATGTACCGCAATTGTATCGGTACAAACTATTGTAAATTTACTGTATACGATATGAGGTTGAGTGGTAGAGAGGGCTTGATAGCCTTAACGCTGCCTATTTAATAAAGGCGTTTTTCAATTCAAATGTCCGAAATCCTGTTATCCTTTGAAACATTCCATCGTCAATAACAAACTTTAAACAAAAAATTGATTTATTTATCTCAATAGAAATAGGTGCAATGAGTTTTTAAACAAAAGTTTGCAAAATCGGCTAACTTCACTTTGGTGCTTTTCGTAGGCCGCGGCAGAATCAACCTGGTGGCACTCAAAGGGTTAATATTACAAAAAAAAGAACACTGTGTTCCAACAACGAATTTATCCTCTTCTTCAGGCGTAAAAAAAACCTTAGGGCAGAAGATCAGGCATTCACAACAAAATTTAAAAACTAATCAGTACATCACCCTTGTCATGGTTAACAACATATAAGTTGTACGGCAAATAAACGTACACTGGTGCCAGAGGCAGGTAGGGGACTAAAGCGAAAAGCTGTTTGTGTGCGTGCAGCAAGGGTCTATAATAGTACCTCTGGGCAGAATGTAATTCTAATCTTATATTCAACAATGAACAAGGACATAGCCTGCAAGGGGTCCAGACTCCTCCCAAAATTTTTAATTTTTTAATCAATTAGTTTTTTAGCAAATTACTATTATTATTTAAATAATTCAGTACTACTGACATGTACTGCTGAAAGATCATTATCAACATTGAAACAGGTCAAGAACTTTTTAAGGAACAAAATGGGGAATGAAAGGTTGACTTTACTTGCCTTATTAGAGATAAATATCAGTTTTCCAGAGCAAGTACTAGACACGATACCTCAGAAGTCAAGAAGAATTTTACTATTGTAAAAACTCTTTTACAATGTGGATTTGTATACTATGTACTGGTTTTTGCAGACATTAAAAGCTCTTTTTTGTAATTGCATTACTACATTAGTCTAATCAATTTTAATTATTAATCCTACACAGCCTACCAAAGCAGTGCCTCCACAATTATGAATATCAACTGTCATTACAACATGTTCAAAGACATAAAAATTTAGCAAAATTCTCTGTTTTGCTTCTTAAATTTGAAAGTTTCAAAAATTTGAATGTTTTGGGGAAACTCCCAATTTTGTTGTGACACTGCAAAAATGTTTTCCTGGCTAAGCCCTTGACAATGAAAGCCCTAAATATCTAATTTTGTCAGTACTTACATTGTCTTAATTTCCATCTTTTTTACTGCAATCCGACGGATTGTTTTCACCCATTACCAATTTCCGTACAATACTCAACTAAACATAGAGAGAACATTACAATACGTCACGTATTTTATTAGAAAGGTAGAAGACTATCGGTAAGAACTTAACATAGATTTACTTAAAAAGAAAATCAAAGAGTTCGTTATATTTTCTGCAACTTATAACGCGGGATAGGAGAGAAAATCAATCGTACCGTAGAAAGCTGTAAAAGCTAATTATTCTATTAACAATTATCTAATATTGAACTTGTGAAATTTACTAACTTCCATTCAACTTTTGAAACTAACGTCAAGGAACTAACTACACCTAAATGTTTTATCTATGTCTACTTACACATACAAAATTAATACCTCAAAATCAGAAATGTAAGATGGATGAAAAAATTCAAGGGCAACATTTTATTGAACCAAAACGATTTTAACTTTGAGTACTCCTTGTTATTAATCAAGGAAATTAATACAAGATTTAATTGTCTTTTCCAGAGACAAACTGTAGAACTAGTAGAGGGATAAGCAAAACATCTTTTATGGTGGGCACAATTGAAGTAAATATTTTAAGATTTATACAAATATTGTATACAAATAAATTATTATAATTACTAATGAACACAATAATTTTGTGATTTTGTAATGAACAATGCTTACAAAATGTGGCTTCATGTAATCAGAAATTACCACAGAGGTAATTTTACAACTTGTCCAGTTTTTCTTCAGCTAGGAACACAATAAGATTACAATATAGTTCAATTGGTACAAATTAAATACCAAGTATTATTGGAAACAACATTTTTTTCATAAAACGTTACGTAAGCTAAAACGAGATTAACTCTCCGATGTAATAAACTTATACGAAGACTGGTGGGTAAGGTATAGTGTTATAAAACGTAGCGTATTTTACAGCTCATCTTGAAAGTAGTGAATGTTGTGCAGATGTTCCCCATAGTCTGTCGCCTCACTGCCTACAAATATTTCATGTTTGTCGAGGATCTCGTCAAAAGTCAGTATATTGTCGTGGTCATCATCGGAGGCTGCAAAGAGGTGATTTACTTCTTCTTCTGCGATCTCTCTGAAAAACATTTCAATCTTGAATTTCATTACTGTCACGTAAAAATCCTGCTAATTGTTTCAAATCCAGCATAGTTTTAATTCGTTTCATCTCGAATGGTTGTGTTCAATTCGTAAGTTGAATGAAATTCTAAGAACAGTTTAACTTATGTGAATGTTGAATTTAGCTCATACATACACAAAACGCATACATGTAATCAAAAATCAGCTTGGGATTTTTGCATATCACTTGATATGCAAAACTGAAGGTTTAATTAATAATATTAAAAACAATAACATTAATAAAGGATATGAAATAACATGGCTCAGGAAAACAGTACAGAATAGAAACAAAACATCACTACTAGCCTAATGATGAATTAAAACACTATTTTCATGAGCTGTCGTAGGATAGGGGTTCTTAAACTAATCATGACGATGACAAACGTTCAAAATCTTGTCATCATTTTAAGTCATCCATCGCCAGTAATGAGTCTTAAAGAAGGAATTATAACAGTAATAGATGTTATAGTTCAATACTTACTCATTGCTAGGCACAACCCAAGAAAGTATCTCTGAGGCATTCAGAATCCCATCCTTATCCTTATCGTATTCACTGTCAAACTTCTCCTTTTCTGCAAGCAGCCACTCTTTACTGTGACTTTTGGCTGAAAATAAAGCAAACAAATATAAATAATTAAAAAAACCAAATAAAATACTTTTACTAATAATTTTAACATAACATAAATCAATGAGACTTGGACTGGTTAAGTAATCCAGCAATCAGTTGATTATGTAACCCAGCTATTTGGATTGGAGATAATGGCTTTACAGAGGAAGCATGTATAGCTTGGCCAAGAATCTATTTCTATTGGACGCTTGCATTGCACCAAATTTTAAATTTCAGTATTTGTCCTTTTATCAAACACTATTAACCCTTTTACTACAGCAAAAATTTGTATAGTTTTTCTGGTACATATTTTTGAAGTAACTACTTTTTTTCTAAAAGATGTTCTAAAGAAGGTGAAGATAGATGAATTGCAAACATTGTATAAACAGCCAACTTTAAAAGTATAGCATGAAAAAACATACATAAATTTTCTACCCTAATATACACAATAAAATTCGCCAAGTATAAAATTATTTAATATTAATTTGATTTAGTATAAAATAAAAAAAAAATACTTTGTTTTTTAATTTAATTTTTTGTTTACACACAAAACACAAATACAGTAAATACACAACATAATCACCTGTATGACTTAGCAGCTGGAATGATGCAATGCGATAGCTTTTATGCAATGTGAAAAAGATTAATATTACATATACAAATAGCCTGCTCGCCATAAAAGAGCCTCTTTGTTTACGTCAACACCTCACATACAGCATGGGATTAAGAAGCCTAAATGATAGTGAGCTACAGCCCATAAGTTGCTAACGATGTATGAGCAAGAAGCCTAAATGATAGTGAGCTACAGCCCATAAGTTGCTAACGATGTATGAGCAAGAAGCCTAAATGATAGTGAGCTACAGCCCATAAGTTGCTAACGATGTATGAGCAAGAAGCCTAAATGATAGTGAGCTACAGCCCATAAGTTGCTAACGATGTATGAGCAAGTAGCCTTAATGATAGTGAGCTACAGCCCATAAGTTGTAATGATGTATGAGCAAGAAGCCTAAATGATAGTGAGCTACACCCCATAAGTTGCTAAGTTGATGTATGAGCTGCCCTGTTCTGGAGTGGCCACTCGATTGTGACTGAATGATGAAGTTATGACTCTTCAACTTCAATTTGTATGTTGAGTTTAGCTCCAGTTCACCTTCCTTTTATTGCAGTGTCTGATATCTGACACTATCTCGGACTTGACTCCTGGAATCTGGTATCATGTTCGTCTGAAAGATCCAAAAAAAAGTCAACGACGAAGCTTAAAAAGGTTCGTTTTGAGCTTCGTCGCTGACTATCTTTTGATCTCTTGACACGAACATGGCTTCAGATCCCAGGAGTCAAGTCTGAGACATCGTCAGATGCCAAATGCTGAAATAAAAGGTAGGTGAACTGAAGCTAAACTCAACATTCAAATTGAATCGACCATTACTACCATAGTTATGTTATAAGACACCTAAAAATTAAATAAAAATTATTTGGAGAAACAACAAACACTATTGTAGAGACAACAACCAAATAGACTATAACATGTCCTGAAAAATTTACTAATTTATCTGTATCAAAACTCATTCTATTAATACTTTTAATACATGCATGCATTTTTGTCAAAACCAATTCAATCATTCAGTTCTCTAGACAGGCTAGGTTAATTGCTTCCTCAATCGGTTAAAAGACATTGTAGGTAAATTATATAGTAGTAGTGCACAAATACACAAAAACAAGCGTCCTCTTACCACGTTCTCCTAAAAATTCTTGGAAGTCAATGACACCATTCTTGTCTGTATCCTTGTCGTCCAAAGTGTTTTGTAGGATGAAAGGCAACATCTCGGGATGCTCCTCCGGATGGGTGAACCAAACAAATTCCTGTTTATCCAGCACGCCATCTTTGTTGAGATCCGCTGCATCGAACATTATCCTGTCCGTTTTTATTAACTGGAAAAAAATGTATTTTTAGTTACAAGATCCAAGGGGTATTTATTGTAACCGATGAGTTAATATAAAACGACAGAGTAATAAACAAATCAGCGTTTACAAAAGTTACTACTTACCGATTCTTCCTCGCTAGACTGAATTATGTTTTCCTCCTCGCTTCCGTCCATACCGTAAGAATCAGCTTTGTATTCATCCCAAGTCACCTTTCCATCTTCATTTTCATCAGCGTCTTCAAACCTCTCGGCTGATTCTTCTTCAGACAGCATTCTGTAAACATTTTATAGTGCAACCACTTTAAAATCCTACTTTGGATTCAATGATCTTTGATAAAAAAACAATATGTACTTGGAAGAGAAAAATTGGTAATTAAAGCATCAGTGAACATTATATATGAAATTAGTAAAAGCTTAGAGTATAAATAAACACATTCAGTAAGCTTCCAGGGTGATTCCAGTACAGGTCCAAGCTTAACGAAGCTTTTGTGTTTGTTTAAGTAATAGTTTAAGTGAACCAGAACACAGAGGAGTAGCTAAAGATTTATCTTGCAGAGCTAAGAGTCAGTATAACTTTATGTATAACAAATTAATATTGACGAATTAATGATAATTTAGAAATTGAAGCTTTTTAAAATATATTTTGTTTGTTTCAGGGGCAGACCATAACTACAGAAGTGGTATATATTTGATCAATCAAATTTTCAAAATATACAAATTATTCATAAATTTCTCAAGTTTCAGGAAATATATACACATTGATGATATTATTTCATACATTTTTATTTTTGTATTAACTCTTTCTGTGTCGACGCCCATTTTTACGGATGTCTGAAAATTGTGCAAGAAGAGACAATGTCCATTTATACAGTTAAGTCGGTAAGATATGCCAGCGTCTGTTTAACCAAACGTCTATAAAAAAAGACCAAAAATCAAAATAAGGTCTTATGTTTCCAATAATGTTGTTTTTGTATTTATCATAAAATAATCTTTTTGAAAAACACTTATTGTTTGTTTTTAAGTAAAGAAATAAGTGTGCTTCTAAACAATTATATGAGTTAGAATGACATGAGGTACGTAAATGTAAGTTATGTGTTATGTGTGGTTTCAAAATATTTTATTGAATTTAAAAAAATATGTATCTGTAACTTTTGTTTATTTTGAGACACTTCTAATATATTAATAAATAACTTAACACAACATTCCGTCTACTTTACACACCTTCCAACAACAAAACCTTCATTTAAGTAATTCGAATTATATTAACATTAGTGAAAATGCATTTTTTCTTAACTTCTGAAAATTCATAACTTTGCTCTGAGCCAAATATCAAATTTCAAATTCCTACCTAATAGATGGTAGGAACTAGAACCGTTACGAGTAAGGGAGCTAGTCAGTGCGCAAGAGCCATGGACATTGTTTTGACTATTACCATGACAATGTATACAGGAATACCAGTGGGAGATGGATGGGGATGTAAATATATGTACTTACAAAAATACAATAATGTAAAATAGTCCACTTAAAATACTCCAAAAAACTTAAATGATATTTTTGGGAACGGGATAACAACAGCGGTTTTTAGTGTGAATTTAATATGCATGTAACATTGTGATTTACGTGTGTGTTACACTGGTGTATCACAAATGGTTATATTACTTTTGGAGAACGAAAATGTCAAATCCAACTAATACTATAGTTTTTACTCTTCTTTTACAAATTTTTCAGCACCTAGGAAACCCACCAAGTTTATTTTCACCAGCAGTGAATGTGTTAAGTTTCTGTGCCTACCTGAAAGAACGTAGTATCCAAGCATGAAGTTCCTTACGATCAATAATAGAGTCCTTATTCATGTCCATTTTCAACAACAGTATTTTTAGTCTCCTTTTCGATTCTTCAGGAGACAGATGATCAAACTCCTCAGCATCTTTTACACTTCCTGAAATAAATCAGATAACAATGAACTTCCAAAGTTCCTGTTTGCTTTCTCATCCCTCAGCAGCTCTAGAGTAAAAAAGTTGATCTTGAATGTAGGTAACTATCACGAAGAATATTTTTATAATTTTGCCAAAAGTGTGGGGTGGTCCGGAACACCAAAGTTCGCACTAATGGCCAGGTGCATTTCTGATTAGTATACTACTTTCCTGACCTGGTGATATGGTACGTGATCCGAGATCAGGAATGTACTGACCGGTAATGACTGGTGCCACAAAAAGAGAAACATCTATCGAGATAGTACTTAAATTCAAGCTCAGATCACGTGAGAACTTGGCATTATCAAAACGACTTTCAGGTATTATGTAAGGAATGAGGTTTGGAGTGGAAATATTACTCTATGGAATATTTTTACGCGATATGAGTAGGTTTAGATTAGGTTAACATAAAAGTGTTACTTGTAGTACCAAAGTTAAAGATAACCTACAAGTGCTCGTGATATGAATTTGAATTTGGGTACTATCTCGGGGATGTTTTTCTTTTTTTTTTTTTTTTCGCCAAAAGTACAGGGTGGTGCACCAACTTCGCAGACCTCAAATCATGTAAGACAATCTCGGACATGATCTGAGGTCGGGAAAGTACTGATCAGAAATGCCTCTGGCCATCAGTGCTGGCTTCGGTGGCAACTTAAAGTAGCACCCCGCAATTTTGGCAACAAAGAAAAACATCGCTCGAGATAGTACCTAAATTCCAGCTCAGATCACATGAAATTTCATACACATGTAGATTTAGTCACAGTTTACTTGTAACTTAGTAAAGTCATTTCAGTAACAGCACGATGCTAATATTGAGTTTGGATTAACTGATAACATGTTACCAAAGTAACAGGTTACATGAACGTAACACCTCAACATGTTATTTTGTAATAGGTCATTGACAAACAACAGTATTTCCAAACTCTAGCAGCCGTTACTCACATACCATACAAATGATTTAACTTTGTTTGGAACAATAATGTCAAACTGAATTAAGTTATATAGACATTGTATATTGTATTATAGTGAAGCTATATTTTCATATGTAAAATAAATTCACACATTTTAGATACGGTAATGTAAAATAATACAACTTTATTTAAAAGTTTGAGGCCTAGTAATTACAATTACTTTACAGGGTAAACATGTCTAACAGCATTTAAATCATTCTAATCAATATTTGATTCCATTTTAGTGTTGGGCACTTATCATACTGCAGCCCTCTTCCATGAGTGGGCTAAAGCATCACGTGTGATACTTCACCAGCACTAGGGTTAATTTACTACTGAACATCTACATCTAATGGTTAAGCCTGCAGTACCAGTGTGTAAACAATAAATTATCATACACATAGTTTGTATAGTATTTTATACTCATTGTACCTTAAGCTATGATTGGTCTGAATCGATACACATACTCCAGTCACATATCAATTTGCTCATAAGCCCTCACTAGGTGTGCATTGGTTATATATAAGTTTACCTATAGGTTTTTCTGTGAGTAGGTTAACAGAATTCAGAAAGATATTATTCCAGACTCAGGTTTTAAAGTCAGATCTTTGCTACACTTTTTACAACTTCTATCCCATACCAATCACAAATTAGGCTCATTCAACATCTGAAACTGACAAAAGACATGTACTTGGCTCATCTATAGCCTAATGCAAACTTACCAAGAATGGCTTCATGGTCAAATTCTGTGCGATGTTCTCCATTAGTAATATGATTATGATCCCTGGATACAAATGAACCATCTTCTTCTCGTTCTTTGTTCAAGTGGTGTGAATGAATATGAGCTGGAGAAGCAGGTGTAACCTCAAAAGTGAGTTGACTAATAAAAACAATCGCCAACACAGTTTTCTTTAAAGATATTTGAATATTAACCATTTCGTTGATGAAACAAGAGATACACTAACACACTGAGAGTACTGATTATTTTTATTCAAAATTCATCTAACACAATTCAATAAATCCAAACTCCTTTATTCACAAATCTAACTCCAATTCACTAACCAGCAGCCAGCCAGCCCCCCACTGCCACTCTCTCACTCACGTTTACTCTCAGTCTCACTCCTCTCTCACTCTCTCCCCTTCTTTATTCTTGGGCTTGGTATTAATACCACAAAGCCATGTGTATTTTGTTGTCCAACCTTAAATATTATTAATTTAAACTATAAATCATTTAACAATAGACCTACTTACTTTTTACATAGTAACTTGAATTCTATAATTATTAAAGTAAAATAATGTTTTCAGACCAATAAAATGTATAAATCTTGTACTAGTATTTGTTAAATATCTAGTTTAATTTTGTTTGCATATGAAATAAATTTTAAGATATATTCCCACAGATGGGAAAGATCCATTTGAAAAAAGGGTTGATAAATTAAGTAGAATTTCAAATGTTCTTTTCTCAAATTCTCAAACACATCTTGTTCTTTAATAGAGCAGATACATCAATTATATATGAGATTAATTGATTTTTCAACAACATTTATACATTTTCATTTATGATTACTTTATATTCGCAACTGATGTTGTTATGGCAAGTTCCAAAAATGTCCAATTTCCAACCTACACTATAACTTTACACGTTATCTCTTCAAATTACTCGTTCGTCCTATCTACTAGTACGTACGACAATGAAAAGTGTTGGACTGGATGATCCAGGATTCACAGAAAAAGAGCTAAAGAAAGGAATAACAGAAATGAAAAATGTGAAAGCACCAAGATATAATAGTCTAGTGTAGTGACTGGTATGTTGAGTTACTAGTTGTTAAGTAGGTGACTGAAATAATTACAAAAAGCTGTTACATCCCTACAACAATATGTTGGCAGAAAGTAATTTGAAAGTAAATGTTGGAATGTGGATAGATGGAGTTGTGAAAGTGTTTATAAGGAGTAATGACAATTATTTATGTTAAGAGAAGAGCTAAAAGCCAGTCACGTAATTCAAGGGTAATTCCTGGAAGTTTAAATAACGTGATAAAAAGGTAACTTAGTTTAATAATACTTGTTTTCTCTGTTTTAATTGTTTCTATTTTCTGTAAATCGAAAAAATATGATTTTAAAAGTAAGTTACCTTTTTACCACAATCACATTTTACTGGTATTAAAGGAGATTAGAGAGAAGTTAGTCGTAAGACGAAAGAGGCATTGCTTGAAGAATGAAAGAAGGTTAAACAATAAACAATATTGGCTTACTCAATGTGTTTGAACAGTGGATACGAAACGTGAAGTGAGCGAAAATAAAGACAAATATGTAGCGCGACTATTTCTATACGTATCAAGTGTGTTTTAATTGACTGATAGTCCTAAGTGTTGAGGGTTGTTGGTGATTCTCCGTGAATTACAGTGACTAAACCAGAAACAAATCAATTTTGTCGTCTCACTGTGATTAATAAATAAGACCAGCCAACAAAATTCTTAGTGTTAGCCCTGGTCTCGTAAAGTAATTTCTGTGTCCGATACTTAATAGTGCGTTCAATTGATCTGAGTGATTTTAGACATTTAAAAATGCCTTATCGGACATTCTTCTACGAGCTTAGTACAACGGAAAGATGGCAGGGGCTATGGTGGCACCTTCGTTAGTCTAATCCAAAAAATCTTTAAAACTATAATAAAAGTTTTTCGAAAAAAAAAAAAAAAAATTTTTAAACTGGATTTGAATTTTTTGGCTCTTTCATTGATTGAAATTTAATTGGCAGTGCTTCAAAAATCTGTAATACCGCATAATTAGGTTTTTTCATAAATATTTAGTCTATGAGAAGTAGCAATACTATTTTTATGTCTGATGTTATATGTATGGATGTTGTTTACATATTCCATTGTGTTGAATTTTATGTAAGCAGAGACTTCAAAAATGTCAAACAACTTCTCACGATCATTCGAGTCTATCGAAAATACCTTTAGATTTAGACACTCCTTTTGCCTGATTTTATCTTTTACATAGTGTCCAATACATAAAGAATTTCTGAAACTGAAACTTCATTATTCTAATATAAAGATTACCCTGTAATGTGGCGGAAATAACATAGCAGATATGACTAACAATTAATCCCATTAATATAATCACTGTTTTACAGGCAAACATAAGAAATTTTCGTTTTAAACTAAAACCTGGAAATCTAAAAGAACAAAAAACAGTGTACATCGAGTGTTCTTGTGACTTTACCAAAGCCGGCTTTTAGGAAAAAAACAGTCAGGCTCAAGCATCGATCGGATCGAGGAGGCTTAGAAGACTGGAAGTTGGTAGTTGGTGTTAGAAAGGGATAGGTGTTTGTTATTTTACTTGATTCCTAGTCAGTGTTTCTGTTTGTTGTGGTCATTTTGCTCTGGGAAATAGAGGTGTAGATAATTATCGTATTTGTCGTCCGGATGTTATACATTTTTTAGTAAAGGCGTGTTTAATTAATTAAAATAGGAAGAAATTTGAAGGCTAGAATATGCCTTATGCAAATCAACCTTCTGTCCATATTACTGATTTGACTGAAGATAATGTTAAATTCTTCATTGAAGATACCGAATTAAGGTAATAAGTTAATTTTAGTAGGCACACAATCGATAGTTTTTTTATATATGTTCTACACAATACTTCTCAAAGAAATTGTAACTTATTACATATTTATTTGTTACCATAACCTCAAATCCGGGTAGGGTACGACGGGTTTTTATATCGAAATTGGCAAACGATATTTACCTATTGTGTGTTTTTACTGGTTTTAATTTATTTTTCTATTGTATTGTTAAAACCAACAACAAAATCATTGAATTCATAGCCCTTTCTATTATTTTTATATTTTTTAGATTTCAGATTTTAAAATTGTTGTTTCTTTTGAGATTTAAGTTAATGTTATTTGATTTTAAGTATTTTAATGAAGTTTTGTAATATTTTATTAGTCTGTGTTATTGTATATTACATAAATATACTTTTTTGGCAATTGATAAATATCAGTAAGTTAGTTTTTTTTTTTATTTGATACATTTAATAACGGTATGAAATTGGGCAATATAAAAACTGAGTGTGCAAATTGTACAGTACCTTGTCCTACTTTCTCAGTGGCTCTATATGGAAAAATTCTGACAGCCAGTAACGATAGCAAATAGAGCGAGGACCCTGCACGGGGCGTATGTGTCATCAGTATTCAACTTTATTGAGATGGAGGAAATCGTTAATTATTCCAAAAGTATACAATAGGCTACATACATTAAATATATACACTAAATGTTTATGAATAGTATGCAATTTTGTAATATTCTCAATTACAATATAAGTTCTAGGTTATATTACTATAAAGACATTGTGTATTCTTTGGTTATTTCATTCTTTAGTAAAATAATTTAGAAATCTATTAATAATGCAGAATATAACAGTTTTTTTTATAACACAAGTGAACAATAAAAACTATTTATTAAACAACGGAAAACAACAAATTATAAAACCCCGTCAACCTAATTTATATTGACGCTTGTCCAGAAAACTAACAGTTGCTTATTGACAGTTCGTTTAAACACAATTAACAGCTGTTCTTGTGTATTTAAAATTTTCATTTGCATACTTTCAATCGTTTTGTTTTTTCTCTTAGAAATACATATAGTTGTATTGTGCAATGATCAAGCAATAATTGAATATTATTACATTATATCATTTTAAGTACTTTCATATTGATATCTTGTGTACAAAGGAAAAAAAAATTCATTATAAATGTTTGTTAATCTGCACAAATAAGCTGTTACAGGTACATTTTCTACTTATAATTCAATAATAACTAATATTTATCACATTGGGTTAGTCACATCTTCCAGGTTAGTTTTTGTAAGTCAACCCATTTTGCTTCTAAATGTGATTTTCCTAGGAGGTTTCATTTCTGGCTAGTCTATGTCTGCCTGTGAAACCTACAATGGGGACAGGAAAGACTGATGTGTCACTTGGGTCTGGGCAACCCATCCTGAATTTGCTGTTACTCTAGAAGCAGCGTAAAGATCCTTTTAGGACTAATTGCAATGAGGGTTTTCCTCAACTCAAGTGAAAAATGTGATGTTGAGTGATTTATTTGAAAAAGAATAATACATAGGCTATATAAAATATTTTTAAATATCGGACTTTGAAAAAGTCGTAGAGGTGCATATCTGTTTGTAAAAACTTATTTCACCGATGATCAAGTTTCTCAGGGTATGTCGGTAAGTTTTAAGAAAATTAAATCGCCTAGCAAAATAAACTTTTTATCTTCATTGCTCAGTCGGTATATTTTTTTGCAGTGTTGCCAACAGTATGAGGAGGGTGTTTATAGCAGAAACGCCAGTGATGGCTATAGACTGGGTGCAGTTGGAAGCCAACTCTACTGTTCTATCTGACGAGTTCTTGGCCTCGAGGATTGGACTCATCCCACTTACTTCAGACGATGTTGTCGACCGAATCCAGTACACAAGGGTGAGTTGTTTCTACTCTTAGTTTGTTGTGTAGTGCTGAAAATTCTCTGAGGATGATTCATTTATTATTATTCATTATTTACACAGTAGAGAGATATCACAAGGGTTATCATATTTTTTAAATTTTGTTCCGTACATCACATTATGCCATACAGAGAAGATATACTCAAGGTAGGTTAATTGTCATACATAATTTACAAATTTCTCAATAAAATATCCTTTTGGACTCAGTCGGAAAGAAGATAGATTACATATGTGGCCGTCTTCTTGAAATGTCAAACTGAAGAGTCGTTATTAGTTTAGATATTTAATCTGCATAACACTTGTGGAACAATAGCTCTCAATTTTGGCATTGTTGTAAGACTAATTGTAACACTTTCAAACATTTAAAAACTTCATAATCTTAATCCTTCCCATGCCTTAGACGGATATATTAGAATGGCATACTTTGACCAAAACACCAAATACAGGTATATCTGATATATTATAGATTATGTCTCGAAATTCCCAGTGCACGCTCCGTGCTTATTGCGGTTGCCAAGGAAGTATTTATAAACGACCTTCACTCAGCGGCAGGGGGACGGGAGCACCCTTTGTCTAACTCCGACCGCCTACTCATCAGTTTTGTGTCTCCTACAGAGCCATAACCAAACATATCCGCGGTGTGTATTACTGATTTCTCGGTTGTCACGAGCGTGCGCGTCTACTACGTATCTCGTTATTATTCTTCATCGTGTGTTAGTGTTGTGATTAGTTTGAAATATTTATCTTGTTTTATAGTAAAATTTTATCTGAAAAGTTTAATTACATTTTACAATGAAATTGAAATTTATTTGAAATAAACAGTTTTGTAAATAGTTCTTTTTATTTTTATAATAAATACTCTAATTTTAAGTCAAATACCCTGTCTTGGTGTAATAGGAAAGATAATGGATTTATTAGTGGCGTGCGAAGGGTTAATTCCATACAAGACAAAAATATAAGCATATGAATTTCTTTGAAAAAAAAAACAGGGGCTGAATTTGTTTAATTAATCTGAAATTATGGTTTTATTTCTAGGACTGCTCGTGTGTAGACTTCTGCCAGGAATGTAGTGTGGAGTTCACCCTGGACGTCAAGTGTACGGGTGATGAGACACGACTAGTGACCACTGCTGACCTGAAGTCCAGTGACCTGCGAGTGGTTCCGGTGACCTCTCGGAACCGTGATGCAGACCCCAATGACTACGGTGAAACTGAAGGTACGAATTACAATCGAATCGGTTGTTTTTAAAATGGTACAGTATTTCAGATTGATAGGTGATGTGATGTTATTTCTGTATTTATTGTGAGACTTCCATAATAATATATAAATGAAATTATTATAAAAATAAAAAGTGTAGATTGTTGTGTTTAGAATTTAAAATTTGTGGAACTTAAGAGTTGGGGGTAACTTAAAAGAGACTCATGGCATTGAACGTAACTACTGTTGTTAGCATATGTGACCTCAGAACCTTAACTCCAATAGTCATTTAAGATGAAATATCTGTAATTTTTTTATCTCATCCAACCATCCAATAGTATTTATCAAGGGTAAAAACTGTAACCCCAAATGTACAGGTGGTGTAATTATGAGGTTGTGACCACTGGTGATCTCAAGTTTGAGTGATCTGGTTGTGACCACTGGTGATCTCAAGTTTGAGTGATCTGGTTGTGACCACTGGTGACCTCAATGTTGAGTGATCTGGTTGTGACCACTGGTGACCTCAATGTTAAGTGATCTGGGAGTGGCCACTGGTGACCTCAGTGTTGGGTGATCTGGTTGTGACCACTGTGATCTCAAGTTTGAGTGATCTGAGTGACCACTGGTGATCTCAAGTTTGAGTGATCTGGACCACTGGTGACTCAATGAGTGATCTGACCACTGGTGATCTCGGATCTGGTTGTGACCACTGGTGATCCTCAAGTGTTGAGTGATCTGGTTGTGACCACTGGTGACCTCAATGTTGAGTGATCTGGTTGTGACCACTGGTGACCTCAAGTTTGAGTGATCTGGTTGTGACCACTGGTGATCTCAAGTTTGAGTGATCTGGTTGTGACCACTGGTGACCTCAATGTTGAGTGATCTGGCTGTGACCACTGGCGACCTCAATGTTAAGTGATCTGGGAGTGGCCACTGGTGACCTCAGTGTTGGGTGATCTGGTTGTGACCACTGTGATCTCAAGTTTGAGTGATCTGGGAGTGGACCACTGGTGACCTCAATGTTGAGTGATCTGGTTGTGACCACTGGTGACCTCAATGTTGAGTGATCTGGTTGTGACCACTGGTGACCTCAAATTGAGTGATCTGGAAATGGTCCTGATTTTCTCTAGAGATCACATTGCAAACCCTCCTAGCCATCCACCAACATTGTATAGAAGGTGGAAACTGAGTTTTTAACTTTTTCAGCTATCCATGAATCTCATGTTGGAAGTGAAAATTGTGGTTAATGCCAGTCATTCACAAAACATTTACAAGGTTTTTTAACTCTCTCACTGCCCTTAGTATTTTTCTTAATTGCCAAACAGTTTTTTTCTCCATTTTGCAGACTATTATTGTAAAATCTGTCCAAAAATGTTTTTACTGCAAATGTAACTGTATTGGATATCATTTTGTTCATAATGAACAATAGAATACAAGAAGTATGATACATATTTTAATTTAAATTTTTTATGGTAAGTGAAGAATTGTTTTTGTTATTTGTTGGTAAAAAGGGGGAGGTGCCTGGAAAATAGTTTTGTATATAAATTTCAAATTCCAAGTGAGCCTAGTTTCACAAATTTAGTCTAGTTTCAGAAAATGTATATTATTGTATGAGTTTTTGGATAAATAAATTAGTTTTAGCATACAAACTGAAAGTAGTACAAGAAACATGGTGTTGGTGATCAAAATCACATAATTTTATTTAAAGTGTTTGGTATAGTTTTATCTACAATAAACTAGAGAATACTATAATAATAAATAATTTGTGAAATCCTTAGGGTTTAATTTTTTTATGGATAGCAGAAATCCAAAGTTTTAAAATACATTAAAAAAAAAATACTTACCTGATAAAAACAGTTATTGCAATTAATTGTATTGTAATGTTTTTGGGTTTTCTAAAATGTTATAATAATCTAAAGGTCACAAACTTAGTCCAGTTTTTATATATAGAGATATAGTAATATTTTGTTACAAAACTATAAAACACAAAAACAAAACAGTGGATGTAACTAATTTTTCTGCAAAGACCTAAACAGCAACGTCATTCTAAAATTACTCCGCTGTCATAGAACAATAAAAAACCGGGTATATGAATCACATCTGTACTGGATTGTTTACTTACTATTAACGGATATCCGTTGAGTGGCAGTCGAAGGGTTAATAAAGTATTGTACCTCCCTTTGCTGATCAATTGTTATGCAACCGACCGGTTATGGATGCACAGGACCTTCTGAGATCCGCCATACATTTTCTGCGTTCCGTCCAGTCATTGAGTCAAAGTGCTCTATTTCGTATAGTATTACATATGTCCAAATACATAATGGTCGCTCATGGAAATATACTAATTAATTGTCTTCTTTTCTTTCAGAGATCCTGATAGTGAAACTGAGAAAAGGGCAGGAGCTGAAACTTCGTGCCTACGCAAAGAAAGGTTTCGGCAAGGAACACGCCAAGTGGAACCCCACCGCCGGGGTGTCGTTTGAGTATGACCCCGACAACTCCATGAGACACACCTTGTTCCCCAAACCTGACGAGTGGCCCAAGAGCGAGTACACGGAACTGGACGACGATCAGTGTAAGTGAATTTTATAAATATGTTTATTGCTAAACAAGTTAACACAGGAAGCCTAGACCGATAGCAATAGAGTTTATTCAGTTTATTGAATTTTTTGAGGATTTTACAAATATTCATAAACTGTTCAGTTATAACTATCACTGATAAATAAATACAAGTTTTCCAATATTTATTTCTTTATTGCAAGGCCTTTCAGAATCAATGATTCCATCATCAGGCACTTCACAAATAAATAAATATTGACATTTTTCTAAGTAATAGATATTAATTATAACATATGGGAAAGGATTTGGAAATATGATTAGCCAGTATAAAATATTTAAACAGAATTACATTTTAATTTTCTTATAAATTGAGATGAGACTAGAAATTGAATTTTGAATAGGTCCGTCTTCATTATTGATGTTTTTCTTGATTTTTGTTCGTGTAAAATTATTCCCAAACTTTTTAAGTGCAATGTGTTAGTAACTTCTTTCAATAATCGTAAATTTTTATTAGAGATGGTGTGTTCAGATTCAATACAGTGATTCGTAATAGCAGATTTTTCATTTCTTCCATATATATTTGTATTTATTTACCAGTGATAGTAAAACTTTTTTCCAATGCTCCAAGATTCTTCATGTTCAGTTATTGTTTAAACCCAACAAAATTATATATATAACAAGGGAAGAAATGGCCTTTGAGAAAATATATATATCTAATTTTATTAAAAACCTCTGTATTAAATGTTGAAATATGATAAATAAGTTAATCAGACTCGACATTAGGCTTATAAATAAAGATATGAATCACATTTCAGGAAACGCAGTCAGAATGTGCATAGTGTAGTAACAGATGTTTTTACTGCTGCACTTCTAACCACAGTGCACAAATCTAAACCATATGGCCTCGGTATTTTTATGAGGGAAGAGTCTAGAACCATGCACTTGTGCTAAAAGGACCTTTGTGCCTCCCTTACTTGTTTTTATCCCTCAAATCTGTCTTATGCAAAAACTATTTAGATTTCTTCTCCCCTCTAATGTTCTTGGAGAGATAAGTCCTAGTAATTCTTTCCTGTAATTAAAACAGCAGGACATTCCAGCCACATGTTCTCCACTGATTTTTCTGCCTCTTCGCAGAGTCTGAAATCATTAGTTAGCATCCCAAGTATTAGTTGTATATCTTCCTTGTGTAATAAAATTGTACCTATTATAGTAATGAGTAATTAGGAAAAAATTACATTGCTTAAAAAATTGTTTAGATACATTCGAAGAAAAAAAGTAAAACTGGAACAAATAAAGCTTTTGTCAAAATAAAATAAACGCTGTTTTATTGCAACTAATAACAACAATTTTAGATCACATTAGTGAAGAGAAAGTAACCAACGCAACGTGTAAGGTTACACAATGTTGCACAGCCACACAAATGAGAATGGCACTGGTGCCAACTGTTGTAAATAAATTTTGTATTCATCAATGAGGTTAGAGAATGATAAGGGAGGGAAATGACAATTAAAAATAAAATTCTGTAGAATTAAAAATGAATTTAAATTGTTTATTCTCTGGTAAATTGGTGTGTTTTAAAAAAATAGAACATCTGAAATACACAAAAACTGCTGTTATCCTAGACATCTGTTTTGTGGTCTGCATGTGGCAGATACTGGTATGGTCTAATTTGCATATACCCCTCCCCCAAGGACGGTTTATTTCTGTTTCTGGCTGGTTTTTACCTTTCAGTCCAACCCACACTGTGTACAGCAAAAAACCGATGTGTCGATGTGATCTGGGCAACCTTATGGATGTCCAGGAGCGGCACATCACTAACTGCAAATTTTGAGATTCTGGGGTGCAAGGCTAGTTCTAGTCTTTTGCGGGAGATGACTGTTGGAGTTGATGGGATTCCCTAAGAGTCAATGGTTCTTGCTAGCCTAGACATAAGGCGTGCCACCCTCTGCCTGCTTTTACTGGAGAGACTGGTTCAGAGCTGGCTCTCCTTCTTCCAAGGGGATACGACTTAAGGTTAATGCCCTAAATTCTTCCTCATGTATCTCGACAGGAGGTGGCTCCAATCCCCAACCTTACCATCCAAAATATCCTGTCACTCCGGAAGCAGCGCAAATGTCCTTTTAAGGCTAGGTGCAATTTCTAAGCTTCTTGTCATAAGAAAAAAAACTTTCATATAAACACAAACTGCATTCCACAAATTGACTTACCTGATTACAGATGAAGCACCGTTCAACTGGGAAGCCAAACCCAACAAGTTCTTCTTCAATGTGGAGAGTTGTGGCTCACTGAGGCCAGAGAACATCGTTCTGATGGGCGTTGCTCAGCTGAAGCACAAACTCAGCAACTTGCAGACTCAGCTCAGTCTCGACATGCGGAACAACGTTTTGTCTATTATTTAATACGTTTTCCTTTTTCCGTGACTAATGTTTAGAAATAAATTGTTCTGTAATAAATGTTGTAATTTTTATATCTGAAGTTTATCTATTCTTTAGAGCCCAAACAACAAATACTACTAAATACATTAGTTCAGAATTACAAAATATGCAAGTTCGCATATTTATTAAGATGGTAATATTGTAAGGCCATGTTCATTGTGGTAAATGACCCGATATCCAGATTTTCTAGGGTATAATCCATTGTACAAATCCATCGATCCAGGTACTTAAGTAAGTTGTTAGTAAATAAAGTAAAGAA
This sequence comes from Homalodisca vitripennis, assembly GCF_021130785.1. Taxonomy (NCBI): domain Eukaryota; kingdom Metazoa; phylum Arthropoda; class Insecta; order Hemiptera; family Cicadellidae; genus Homalodisca; species Homalodisca vitripennis. Next base: position 15,095,178 of record NC_060212.1, on the reverse strand, counting down.
CATGGCACCCAGGACTGATCCTTGAGGGATGCCCCTCAAAACCAGTTAACTGGACGTGACTTGTACTATTTGAAAGGTTTTGGATTTGCTGCATTTCAACTACAGTACCTCTTCTTAATTGATCATGTGATTCCTAAACCATTCAGCTTTTTTTAAAAACTTGATCATAGTGACTGATTAATAAACAAATCCCATCACTCAAAATGTCTTTACTTGTGGCAGTGAAGATCAACTATTTTGGTACAAATGGAAATCCAGTGGACTTTGCCATTTAACTAATGGTTTTTAAAATAAGGTGAGTTCAAACTCAAATTTAAAAAATTTAGAACAGCTTACACACTACCGCCAATCATCTATATCAAAACTTTTATTTTATTGGTATAGGTTAAAATAATAAGAAATTCTTAATTAGCTATTTTATTATAGCTAAATATTTTAAATCACTTTGTTATCAGTGCTAAGGCTTCTCAACACTATAAGGGTTCTTTATCAAAAGAAGCTTTCTTAATTCCTTCCCAAAAGCATCGTCACTTTTCTGCCACAGCAGTGAGTAAATTAAAAAAAAGTCAATGCATTAAAATGTTTTACACTACTTAGAACACAATGGTTTTGGAAAAAGGTTGTTTTATCTGTGGGAATTCTAAGATTCAATTCACCGTGGAAGAAATGCCCACCGTTGACGATAGTCTAGAAGTTTGGTATTCTGAACAAACAAAACTGTTGAAAATATATAAATTGCTCGAGATACCAATATGTTGTTTTTCCTAGAATTTTACGCGAAAATCAACAGCTTTTATTGAATATAGTTCTCAAAGCCCTCGTTTTAAATTAAAAAAGAAATTTGGTTTTTGTGCTTTTATGGTCCCAAAAAGCAACTCCATATGAGAGGTATGTGTAGATAACACCATAGTAATTCCATTAGCAAAAACTCCAGAGCTAAATGTCTTGTACACTTGTTCGACATGAGCTCGAAACTTAAAATTCGAGAAATGTACTCTCCACAACTGGTATCACTTCTTGATTTCCGATAGTAAAAGATATGGAGTTATGAGTCCTTGATTTAGTGATGCATAACTCAATAGCTTGTGTATTCACTCGATTGAGAAGCAGGTGTTTCTCATGAAACCACTGAAGCAAAGAATTTGTTTCCTCCTATACATTTACTTCTAAGGCAACTTGATTTTCAGCTAACACATATAGAGAGGTGTCCTCTACAAACAAGCAAATCCCCACAGCTGTGCTGCTATTAGACAAGTAGTTAATGAAAAGCAAAAAGAGAATAGGTCCAAGCACTGAGCCCTGAGCAACTCCCCTCACAACCTCAAACGCCGAAGAACTTGCCAATATTAGGAAACCTACAGTGTCATGAAAGGGAACTTGGACACATATGTAACACCCCTCAAACTGATATGGTTGTGTAGAAGAAGGGTGTAGTCGACCATGTCAAACACCTTCGTAGAATAAAAAAATAACCATGTAGAACACTGACAAGCATCAATGGAGTAGACAATGCTAATCAGTCAATTTATAGTCTCCATTTTATATTTCCTCTTGATAAACCCAAATTGAGACTGAGAAATGATTTGAATTTTTTTTTATGTATGCAACTAATCTATTGAGGAATATTCCTTCCATTACCTTTGATAAGATTTGGTATTAAGGAAATTTGTCTGAAATTCTCACATTCAAAGTTGCTTCCTCTTTTGTATAGAGGTTGCACAATTGAATGTTTCAAAGACAAAGGAAATTGTTCAAGATGGAAAGACGTTTTAATCGGATAAACTAAATAAGGACTAGAGACCAGACCACTTGTTTCTTTCAATTTTGAAAAAATTCCATCTGGGCTCACAGAGGTTTTCCAAATTTGTTGTCCCGCCTCTAGAGATTTACAATAAGAATATTCAACCAGTATACGATTCCACATTCAGTCCATAGCCGCTTGGAGTATCTGTTGGAGTTTGTATATCCTGTCCTTCCTTGCTGTAAAATAGTTAAACATATCCGTGACAATATAGCAATATAGGGGTCTTTTACAACCTCTCTGTCATTATTTCGTAATTTGATGTTAGTAATTTTGGCCTGAGATTGTTCTTATATTTTATAATGTTTCAGATGGTTTTCTTTCTATTTAATGAATTGTTTATTTTGTTTGTTATGAATTAGAATTTTTTGTTAATTATTTCTTGTTTGTATTTGTTCTTTTTGACTCTAAACAAAGAGAATGTGAAGATTCTAGATATTTTGTGTTTGTATAAATTACCTTTGAGTTGTAAAATAGTTATACTTAACAGAAATTTCCATATTGAGTCTTGATCTTTTTTGTTAATTTTAATATGAAGAAAGCATGTCTCAAAGTAGTATCATTTTCAGAAAAATATTAAATTTTGTGTGAAAACTGTTTTTACCAAACATTTCATCCCAAGTCTCATTCCTAAATTAGAGAGTGATGGTCTGTATTTTACTGTGATAGAATCTACAGACTTTTCGAAACAATGAATTGGTTTTGGAATGTATGTTTGGTATTTTGATTACAGCCTCTTGTCCATGGTTGTCTGAAAGAGCCTTGGATTGTGATTTGTCATTATATAACTACCCCCAAAAGGATATTGGTTTGTTTAATTCCGTTCAAAAGTTAGAAGGGGGGGACTTTTGGAACACCCGGTATTATATTTGTCTTTAAAATAAAGTTCTTAAGCTCTGGTTGAATTTAAAGCTTGAGTGTTAGACCACTTTATAATAAAGTAAATGTATGTGTACAATGGCTATAAACATACATTTTTGACAGATTTTCTTGATTGTGGCAACAAGACAAACTTTACATCGGTATTGGAAATATAATTCACTTGAACCAGAAGTGCTCATACACGGGCAAAGCTTAAGAAAAGCATGTGAAGCCGCGGGAAGCAGCCAGTATGAAATATTGATTACTATATTATTATTTGAAATAAGGTATAAATTCTCAGTTCATGGTGGTAAATGCCATTACCGTTTACCACTACTGTCAAAGTCTGGAGGGAGACTACATGTGTAAATTGCTTTCTACAGATGGTAACAAGGTCACCATAGACACACATTCTAAATACTCTACACTTCAAAGTGTAAACAAGTATATTTAGTTTAAAACAAAGTAAAATGTATCTAATAAAATCGTGTTGTCCAAAGAACATGGTACCCAAGTCTGGACCTTGAGGGATACCCTTCAAAAGCGGAAGCTGACTGAATCTAACTTCAACTATTTAAAAGGTTTTGGGTTTGCTGGATTTCAACTCCTAAACTATTCAGTTTCTCGTAGTCCCATGCTGCTCAATTCGGTTAACAGTTTTTCATGATCATGAGTATCAAATATTTGGCTAAAATCTAAAAGTATTTCTTCTATCATATTTTTAGCTTTGACTTGTCTATTGTCTAAGAAATGAGAATTCAACAGTCTGTGCAGAAATGGGTGGCCTGTCTGTTCATATAACATTGAAAACACAACTAGTTTTAACTATGAATTGTTCTAAGAGTATTTGGTAACAAGACTGAACTTTTTGAAATTATGGCCTTTATTTCTCCCAATGCTCAAAATGAAGAATTTTTAAGGTTTTTAGCTTTCACTTTGATCAAACTTTCAACTGTGTGTTGTTTTGGGGCCACTCCTTTTTATCATTATGATTAATGATCTTCCATCCAACCTCCCCCATGAGTCTGTCCTCTTTGCAGATGATACATCAGCACTGGTTAAAGGTTACTCTCTGGATTATGTGAAACATGAATCTGCTATATTAGTGGAAAGGGCTGGTGACTGGTTCTCAGCAAATGAGTTAATACTTAATGATAAGTCAGAACAAATCATCTTTACACTAAGGAAAGTAGATGGAGAGTTAGTCAATCAGCATGTCAAGTTGCTCGGTATTCATCTAGACTCAAAACTTAGTTGGCATTATCATACTGAGCAGCTAATTACTAAACTATCTAGTGTTATACTTATTGTTTAAGCTTAAGTATAATGTTGAATCTGATTGTTTGCGTATGGTCTATTTTGCATTTTTTAATCATCACTTGAACTACGGCATATTGCTATGGGGAAATAGTCCTGGAGCTAACAATGTATTTTTATGTCAAAAAAGGGCAATTCGAGTTATGGCTGGTACAAGTCAGATAGAAAGTTGTAAGCCATATTTTATTAGTTTTAAGATTTTTGTTAACAATATATGATGCACTGTGTGAATCTGTTATAAGGTATGGGCTCAGAGCTTGGGGAAATGCTTCCAACTATCATTTAAAAAGTATAGAAACCTACAAAGACAGACACTTAAATGTATTATGCCAAATAATTTGAAAGTTTTACCAGATGCTAATGTTTTCCAAAACTTAAACCGATTACAAATAGACAAATTGTTTAAATTTTTAATAATTAATGATTATTTAAGAGTTGACACTTACAAAATAAAAAAAACAAACATACTTACTCGGTGAGAAAAACTGTCTTGTTGTACCTAAATTCAGCAACAAATATGGAAGTAGAACTCTGCTACCAAACAATTTAAAACATGGTAAGAGTTGTAAATTATTTAAAATTGCATTAAAAGAATTGTTATGGAAAAATTAAATTCAATATTACGGGTTGTTGTGTTGTTTGGTTGTTGATGCATCAATCTTTTTTTTCCCAGGGATCATATTATACTAAATGATGGATCCGTTGTTCATAATTATATTAATTGATGTTATTGTTGTTGATAGTTTGTTATGATTGTTATTGAAAATATTGTTGAAAATATATTCCAATTACAATTAAGGTAACAAATAAAATATATGTTTATTTTGCTGTTCTTTGAATAATTTTATCTGAAATTTAAACTGTTTTTGGGTATATTTTTACTAAATTAAATTATGCATATTTTTATTTGTTTTATTCTATTTGTTGTTATTGTTATCCTTGATTATTTATTTATTGTTGTTATGATTAAGTTCTTTTCTAGCAATTTTATTATTTCTTTTGTTTTTCTTGAGAATTTTTGTTATGTTTATTTGAAATTTGTATTTAATATTTTTGATGTTGTAATTACATTATTGGTTAGGTCTTTGTCTTGTAATAAAACTGCCTGGACTTGACCACAAATTAATTTCAAAACCTAATTAGTAATTAGTATATTTAGTAAAAATGCAAACAAACCCAAATAGGGTTTTTGCATTTATGAATAAAATTATTTGTAATTATTGTTATTTCAAAGAATAAATAAATAAACTGTATTAATAAAATTAGATTATACCAGCTAAATATTGAGCTATGAATTCAGATAAATGAATTTTTACTTCAACAAACATACAACCTGGAACTCGTTCGGTCTTGTTGACAGCAATGCTCAGTTTTTGTGAGGTTCATGTGAGCATCAGTCACTCTACAACAGTATTTTATGGGACAGGAAACATGGACTTTTTTCTTGTTCATTTAGGAGAAGTATCTGAAGAATCCTTCATTGCACTTGGTCCTGAAAGGACTTGGCTTCAGGAATGATAGGATTTTTCAGGATGGGTATGTTGTTGGTAGGGACTGCCTCCAATCGAGATTCTATGAGGAAGAATAACCGTCTCTATATCTCAGTCATACCACCTTGGAAGAAGGGAAGCTCTTTTCCAGAATCTTTCAGTCAAAGGTCAGGGGTCACCATGTTTATGCTAGCCACAGACTTTAATTCTGAGCGAACTCCACCTACTCAAACAGTTATCCTCCACAGTAGACTAGATCTATCAATTCACCCTTTACCCCAATATTTTGACATTTATGGTAAGTGATGCCGCTCTGGATACCCATTGGGGTTGCTTTGATGTAAGTGACACATCTGTTCTTGCCTTTCCCAGTGTAGGTTCAACTAGAAGCTCGTTTTAGTTTAAGCTCTGATGTAACAAATAGAAGTAGCTCAGTTAAGTTGTTGGGGGATCATTTGATGACAGGCTTAGTCGGGATACTCACACAAGTAGTTTATGTGCGAAGCTATCTAGGGTTACTTATTTATTGCGTAGGTTAAGTTTATGTGTAAATAGATATATGTTATTAACATCATATTTTGCCTTTTTCCACTCCTGTCGTGGAATAATTCTGTGGGGCAACAATAGTGGAGCCCAAAGAGTATTTCTGTGGCAAAGCAAGCTTTACGGTTGATCAAGAATGTGAAGGGAATCTTGTAGACCAATCTTTAAAGCGTTCTTAATAATGACTAAGAACTCATCTATTATTAATGTTTAGTCAAACATATATTATTGTTTAGTTAAAGTTAAAGAAAATCTGAAAATCTTTCTACACCATAAATGAGTTCCTTCAACATGGATAGACTGTCCAAAAAACATCTCAATAAGTTTTAACAAGTTATGTACAACATCATTGTAAAACTGACACCATTTCTGTTCTTGATGAACATGAAATAAAGAATATTTTGATTTGATTTGATTTGATTTGATCTGAATGAATATGAGATGCGTCATGACATCCATACCTGTAACAAGAGGCCCAAACATATGTTGAATTTAATTCCTGTAAGACTTGAGAAATTTAAAAAAATCACTGCTTTATGGAGGTTCAACTTATCAATAAGTTACCTGATAGTGCATGGGCAAGTATCAATAAATTTAAAATTGTTCTTAAAAATTGGCTTAAGATAACTCCCTTATACACTGTTAATGAATTCTTTGCCTTTGCCTGCGATACAAGTACCTTCCTATTTTAACTGTAAACTTTGTTATTTAAAAAATTATTGTATCTGTTTGTAACTTTTTTATTTATTAGATTTTGTTTAAGTAACCATTTTAATTGTTTAAATTTTAGTTGTTAATATTGATGCAATCTAGTCACACTGATGGTACTAAGTTTGTTATCTTCCTCTTTTGTGCATGTTTATTTAATAAATTTGATAAAATTTTAATTTTTACTACTAGAATAATGTTTTTCTTCAGACCACAAATATGTGAACAATCAAAAGGAAAATAATTTTAGTGTAATCTAGTTTATATTAGTATTATAGTAAATGCTTACGTTTATGTCTATTGTACACTTGTGTATTGAATGACAATACAGCTTCTTGAACAATAGGCTTCTTGATTCTTGAGAAGGTATAAGCCGATAAAACATGGAAATGCCATATAATCAGAAGGTATTTCAATTTAAAAAAATAATAAATGTTCAATACTGTATATAAAGAAAATTTATTACGATCCTTTAAAGACAAACAATTAAAATAGTGCTATTGTAAGAAAAAAATGTTGAATTAATTGATCTTACATCAGATATATCCCTATTATTAAACACAGACATAATAGAAATATACAATAACTGTAGTGTATGTACATAATCTTTGGGATATGCCATTGACCAATTAGCCTAAAAGGTCTAATGATCATAAATAAGGTAACATAGAAAATGAAATTAGTGAAATTCAAAGAACATTACATCCAAAAACAACCCAACATACGAAATTTTCCTATTCTTTGAATACCTTTAAATTATTCTATACATTTAATTGTACATTATTTTGGTCTCATATCCGTAAAATATGTTATTACAATTTATCTAAGAGAATACCAATTTAATATTCAGAAAACAAACTTTCAGTTTGATGCATACTTTTCATTCTAAAAAACAAACAAACAAAAAATTAATCGTTATACACCTATTATACATAGAAAATAATAACAATAAAAAAGAACTAACGAATTACTATGGAATTGTAGTTATTTATTACAATCTAAACTAATTTTAGACATACAGTATTGCGTACACGTAAAGATCATCTGTTAAGTCCTGGAAAAAAGTATTTTCACTCACGTAAAATAAAACATAAAAATAAATAGATTTGTCAAGAAATAGGCTTAAAACTACTATCACAACAAAACAAATGGCAAATCGATAATATTTAAACCAGAGCAGTGTATATTTACATTATTACTAATGGTTTAAATAGGAACATATTTATTTATTTATAAATTTACAGCATATCCGTTCACACACCATTCTCGCCAATGTATTTACAAAGATCCCACTCATTCAAACGATAATATTTGACATAATTTGATATCATAGCTAAGGCAGTCAAACCCAGGTAACTTGCAGTCTTATGGTTGTTGTGATGATGTGACAGAACTGGAACTGGAATCTTCAGAATCACCACTGGAAGATGAAGAATCCGAACTGCTGTCTTCGGTATCACTATCTGAAGTTCCAGAAGATGTCCCTTTCGCTTCCGATTTCTCTCCGCTCTCTGCATCACTTTGGTGAACGGAGCAATCTTGTGGTGACTCATTAACACTCGCTTCTTCTCCCGCATTGGACTCTTGTGATTCTTGGTCAGCAGTCAAATTTAGATCATCGGTTGCTTCTTGGTTTTCGGAGTCTATGTTCCCAATGACAGTTCTAATTGCATTGGTGAGCTCTTCTTCTTCTTCATCGTCATCATCATTGTCTAGAAACATATTACAGTTTTCATTTTCGCTGATATCTATATGATTTTCTTCCCCTGTCATCTGGTCTGCTAATGGATTGACGTCTGTGTTTTCTTCATCAAGCACGGGCACTGACGAATTTTCAACTTCGTCACTTTTGTCCTCATCTACGTCCATTGGAATGTATTTTTCTGAACTTTCATCATTCGCTTCTCCAGCACTATCCTCACAGGAGGTGTTTACTTCATTATTTGTAGTATCAACTGTTGTTTCTATTGTCTGGGGATCTTCATGTTCATCGGTAGTTTTTGATACATTTTCAGAAACAATATCCTTTGGTTTGATTGCAATATTTTCTTTTTCATCTTCTCTATCTGAATTTTCAACGCTTTCCGGATTGCTTACGTCGACCTCTCCAGTTTTCAAATTAATATAAACTCTTTCTTTGGTTTCCTCCTCAGGCTGGTTCGAATTATCAGAAGTGTACGATGGTAAAAATCGGTTTTCTTTGGAATTCACCCCTCTATCTTTGAAAATCAATATTTTCTTAAGGCTGTCTTCCTTAGATTTATCTTCTATGATTTCCACAATAGGCTCAGCCCAGAGCTCCAGCCGGTCACATTTCATGTAAGCCTCTGGCCTCGTACTCTTCCAAGGTGTGAAGTGTAACTTGTTATGTTCTCGCAGAAAATGTTGCTGCGGCACTGTGTAGTCACAATACTTGCAGGCGAATGCTCCGCCCTTGATGTTCGAATGGCATTTGACGTGACTCCCGACTCCATCTTTCCTCTGATTGCTATAAGGACAGTGAGGACACCTGTTAGTCACTTCTGGTGCCGAGACTGAATTACTTATGACTCTCTGCTGCATCAGCATCATAGTCTGTTGATCAGCCATCGAAAGCTGCATCTTCTTCGAGCTCCTGGAAGTTATGGGGGGCTGAGGTTGTATTTCTTCAAAGGCAGGTACTTCTGGAAATACGGTTTCAGATCCCTCGTCATTTGGTGAATCGTCTGTATTTTTGTCTGTAGACGTCTTTCTCTCCGCTTTACACGCGTCGTTGCTTTGGTGTTTCCTCAAGTGTTGGATATAGTTGGCGTAATATTTCACGGAATAGTCACATCGTTCGCAATTGTACCTCTGCTTGGATCCGTGAAGGGACAGGTGAACTTTGTACTGTTCCCTTTTTTCAAAAGCAGAGGGACATTTGTGGCACTTGTACCGTTTTTCTTTCAGCCGACCGTTCTTCAAGTACGTAGGATATATGAATTCTGGACTTCCATGCATGAGGATGCCAAACTCTGGGTCAATGTGAAGCGGAGGAGGGGGAGGGGGAGCCAAAGCTGCCACCTTCTGGTTGGCTTCGGTTTTCTGTTTAAACAACTCTGTCCCGGACGTGGGAATATTTTCTTGCGGTCGTTTAGCTTTGGGCTTCAGTTTAACTCTCGGCTCCAATTCTTCATGTACGGTCTCGTGTTTGATGAGGTTTCCGTAAGTTTTAACAGAATAATCGCAGACCCGACACTTGTGAGGTCCTGGACCTCCGTGCAGAGTCACATGGTACTGCAGAGCCACTGACTTGAAGAAAGTTGCAGGACACTTTTCACAGGCAAACTGTTTGGTAACGATGCGATTACCGTGTTGACTAGTTTCACTCGGAGCCTCGTCTAAGTCGTACTCGTTCTGTGGATCCTTAGCAGGCATCTTCTGCCTCTCAACAACTACCCACGCAGGACCTACTTCTTCCGAGCCATCGACTATCACAGCTATTTTTGGTTTTGGATGCTCTTCAGATATCTGATAGACCTCGCACAGCGCATTCGTCCTGTCCTGATACTCATCGGTGTGAACCTTGTAATGTGCCAGCAGATGAGGCTGTTGTCGTGCCGTATACGAACACGAATCACACTGGAATTGCAGCTGTAAATTATGAAATCGTAAATGTATTTCCAACTCTTTCGGATACAAAAACCTAGCTGGACATATGGAACAAAAGTGCAAAACTCTATTGTCAGCTGCGCCTTTGTCTGAATCTTTCTCTGGCGTGGACTGCACACTCATAGGTGGCGATAAAGTGTCTTTAAAATCCTTATTGATTTCATCCGGGGAAATTTCAGGGGGTCCCTCTTCTTCACGCCCAAGTAGTGCATTCAGATCTTTGATTTGGTCCTCATCACTTCGAGATAAGTCGACGAGTCCGCAGACCTGCCCAAAGAGGCCTTGATGGACCTTGGTGTGGGAAGAAAGAACTCCAGCGTTGTTACAAATATAGTTGCACTCCGGGCAATGATGCTGCTGTTGTGGTATCGGCGAGGTCCCTTCCGGATTCGGTTTGGTTCTGATTCCGTGCATCTTTTCGTGTTCTTGTATGTTTGACTTGCGAATGTTCACGTGTGGACAGTACCTACACTTGAACATCTTGGTGAGACTCCCCAGCTTGGACACCCAGACGAGCGGTATCTCCGCCATGTTGCTGGTGTCGATCTCCTTGATATTCAACGGCACCTCAGTGTCCACAAAGTCGGAGTTCTTGTTCCTCGGCAGCGGAGTGTTGATGCCGTGTAAGCGCAAGTGTTGCTGAAGGAAGTGTCTCCGTGGGACGTTGTACGAGCAGAGAGTGCACTGGAAGGGAGCTCCACGAGGACGGTGGAACTGCTTATGGTACAGAAACTGGGTCTTGCTGTTCGACACGTATGGACACGCAGAGCAGCGGTATCGCTTGTTCATAAACAGGTCCCCATTCTGCAAAATAATTATTAAAGTTACTGGACAAATTCAAAATTTTTTTAATGAATAACAGTAAAAAACTAAATATATGAAGTGGTCATAACATTTAATTCAACATTAGAGAAAACAACGGTTATTGTAAAATATTTGGTGTTAAATTCTTAGTATTTTGGTAGCGTAAGTGTGAGCAAAAACTAGTCTAACAAAGTACTATCTGTACTTTAATCCAAAGTCTAGTGTTTGGAATGAATGAAAACATAAATCCTAAAACTGTTTTTTTAAATATTTTACTATCTAACAATCAAATACCAATAATCTAATTGTAATTCACTATTACCATACTACATGTTGTATTATAGTGTGAGACAATATCTAGATGATAATCTTTTATATTATAATTACCTTAGTGGTTTTAGGTTTGGCTATTGGTAGTTGTAGTATTGATAAGGTTACTGTTGATATAAAATAATGTTTTGGAAACATGTCAAACATTTGTATAGCAAATATCTTTTATTTGTACACTTGTCAAACATTTGTGTAGTAAATATCTTTAATTGTACAACTGTCAAACATTTCTACAGTAAATATCTTTTATTTGTACAACTGTCAAACATTTATGTAATAAATATCTTTTAATTGTACAACTGTCAAACATTTATGTAATAAATATCTTTTAATTGTACAACTGTCAAACATTTGTATAGTAAATATCTTTTATTTGTAAACATCAAACATTTGTATAGTAAATATGTTTTATTTGTACATCTGTCAAACATTTGTATAGTAAATATCTTTTATTTGTACTTTATTTGTCAAACATTTGTATAGTAAATATCTTTTATTTGTACTTTATTTGTCAAACATTTGTATAGTAAATATCTTTCATATTTACTTACGTAATGATCAGCTACATGTGATAAATAAAGACATACAACAAACCACAAGTCAGTATGATTACTCACCTCTCCGCCAGAAGGGAACGTGTTGGAAGACTCATCCTCTCGGGGAAAGCTATCCTCAGTGTCCGCTTCTCCGTGGAGACTGATGTGCTCCATCAACTCCCTGTAAATGTTGTTCTCCATTAGTTATGAAACACAAACGGTTTTGGTATAATCCCACAACCTACCACCAGTCCTGCTGGAATTGAGGCTATCGTCTTACATACAAACATTAGTGGCAACCAATTAAATAATAAGGGAACATCATACTTTCAATCTTAGAGTGAAAGAGAAAACAAACGTGAATTATTCTACTAATATCTCTTAATACACCAGATAACGGTTCATCTTTGGCTGGTTGATTGACTAATGATTTCATTCACACCTACCCAATCCAACGTATGTTTTGGAATGGCACACCATTTATAACAAATTTTGAGATACTCGATTGACAGGAGGATACTGCAGAGATTGCGTTTGGATTGCATTTGGATTGTGTTGGGCTCCCTAAGTGCTAAACACAAGCCTGAGGCAGACATGTTCCCCTGCTCTCTCTGATGGTACATATTTGAACAGCTCTAGTCTTCCATCTTTAGAAGTACCATGGGTAAGTGCAAAATAATACTTTGCGATTGTCTCAAAGTGGTTCACACTGAACATGAGAGAAGGTGGAGACTGCATCCAGATCTGAGAATGAGCAGAATGGTTCTACAGTCGCCTTCTCCAAGGGTGGTTTCTGATCTTCTCTCCTCTTTAAGTAGATCAGTGTCTTTTCAGGTTGTGGGTCAGCATCTTCACAGAGTCAGCATTTTCCGGGAGGGTTCGCTCTGTAGGATGTGTGATGGGCAGGAGGAAACTACTGAACAACTGTCTTGGAAGTGCTATGCCATCTTTGGTAGTTTGGACAAGGGTGATGAATTTTCCGAGGAGGATCTGAAGATTTGTTTTCGGTGGTTGGTACAACTGCTGAAATTGTAAACTAGTTGGCCTCATGGTATACTTCAGGGGTGTGCAAAAGGCCCTTGAGACTTAAGTGGATGGCAATAGGCCGCCCCTTAGAAGAAGAATAAAAAGTGCATAACTATCCTCCCCCTCCCATCCTCTTACTCTATTTTCTCCCCATTTGAACTCAGCAGGAGGTTGCTGAAACCCACTTTATTACAACAGAAACCACCTTTTAGTGATCCAGATACCGTACAAATGAAATAATCTTAAAATTATATATATAAAACATCCTAGTTTATAAATGTGCTATATTCAGAAATATTGCCTGCGTTTTCAACATTTTATTATTTAGTTAAATTATCAGATAAAATAAAGTTGACTGAACATGTGCTGATACGTATGTAACATTTACTGTGCAGAAATAACAAGAAACTGATGCAATTGAATAATAGTAAAACTCACTCTTTATCAGAAACGTAGAAAGAGCAGAAGTAACACTTCAGTGTAGCCCCTGGCCGTTCAAAGTGCTTCTCCACGTGGTCGTCCAGGTTCTGTTGGCTGTTGCCCACAAACGGACAGGTCTCACATAAATACGACTCTGTTGATAAAAAACATATTTATTAAATAGATCTGAAAATTACAGAGCTTTTTATAAACAAGCGTAATTGCAAAAAGGGTTTCTAATATTGATTTTGGAAAGGTTTTTACAGCTGATTGGTTGTAAAGACTCTGTAACAGAGTATATTGATGTTTTTCTTCCTATTGAGACGTAGAGTTAACGTATAATTTTAACACAAAAATAACAATTTTACCACACTTTTAAAAACATAAGAAATGCATCCAAACACATTGTGATCACATTGATCATAATGATGCTGTATGTGACACAATGGCTGTCACTTTATGTGATACTATGGCACAGGAGCCACATTAAAGAAAGCCACACAAATATACACTAAAAGAAGGAGAAGGAGGTATACTGAAGAAACATCCAATATGGTTTATTATTAAAGGGATGGAGGTTTATAAATCACCTATGTGGTTTATTAGTGAAGCCCCTATGGTCTGCAATATTAGTGAAGATAGCTAAATAGCGTATGAAAATAAACAGAATCATACATGGCCACTTCCTGGACATCTCGGAGAATGGAGTTTCTCTGGGCTTCAGCTTATCACCATCACTGTTTATGAAAATTATCACTAGAACAACACCAATCATAATAGTCTGATGGTGGCTGTGGTGTTTTAATTCACTCCCCCCACCCCTATATACCTCCAAACACTGTTGCAAGTTTTCAAGTATGAAAAATTATTCATCCATGTCAACATCAGAGATGAGCTTCTGGTCAGTAGCGATATAGCAACACTGCCTATTTTGGTGCAAGCTACTCCAGTCCATACCAAATTCAGAGACAGCCATGTGGCCAGTTTTCCAGTCCATCAAACAAGATGGACAGTTCTTATCATAAGATAAGTAACCAGCCCCAGATTCACACTCACACAGACACAGATGACAAACACAAACAAGTGAAAGAGATTAGGACTGGCTGTATATTTGCTCTTCTAATCATCACTGCATTTCACCAATAAAGCCTAGATTTCTGTATTTGTAGTTTTTTTCTTAAGATGTATGTTAGATCGTAAACACCATTAAGTCAAATGATACAAACAATGTATAATACACTGAAACTGTCACTTCGGAATACAATAAGTGACATGGAAATCTGCAGGCTGGCCTTAGTCCTTGTTACTTGTGAGTATGGCATGTGTATGTCTGTGCGCGTGCACGCTTGTGTGTGTGGCCCTTCAGCCGCACTCCCTCCTTAATAATTATATAGGTACCCAGTCAGATAACAATATAGAGAGGAAATAGCTTTCTCCTGCAGCAAAGCTCTTGTAAAAGATTGGGAAAAGAGGGTTAGATCCTTTAGTTAAAATGTTTATCCCTCCTTATGCTAAAGGGTGGGGAGCTCTCCTAGAACAAAGTAAGGTGGATATAAGATTGATATTAGTGAGGTTGACAGGACATGGCCCCCTTAGAAAACATCTTATGAGGGTGGGTCTCAGTCAGATTGATGAGTGCAGGCTCTGTGGAGAAGCTGAAGAATCAGCGGAACATATATGGCTACACTGTCCTGCCATATATATAAAAAAATATGAGAAAACTCCTAGGGGCATATCTTCTCAGTCCAAAGACATCAGAGAACAGGAGCCCTCAAATTTGATTAGCTTCTGTAAAAGTCTCAGATTCTGAGGGCACAAACATAAGTAAGGGAGGCACAAAGGTCCTTTTAGGACTACGTGCAGAGACAACTGTCTCTTTCCCTCGGAAAAAAGTTGCGGAAGTCAGCACTCATTTTATTATTCCTATCCTTTCCTATTCATTTCATTTATCTCTTTTATACGAGTATAAAAAATATATATGGATACTCATCAACTTTATCAACCACTATGATTGCACCCAAAACCGCGCATGCTTAAACTTTGTTTTTCACACTTTCCAGCAGCATGAAAATCTACCAACCTGGTTCACTTTCTTCATCAGTCTTCTCTGGTGCCTCATCAGGGTTCTGGCGCGGCGCTAAACTCACTTTCACATCACCGTTGTGCTTCAGCCGGCAGTGGCGCTGTAACATTCATCATTCACTGTCAACCAGGTGAAGAAGAACATTCAACAAAACTAACAGCTGAAGGAATGTGAGCAGAAACCTTCCTTATGTGTTTATTTCTCATGTTTTTGCCATAGTCTCCAAATAACGACAAATTCTATTCTTGAATTAACTACAAGGTTTCTACTAACTGTTTTTATTCCTTACAAATGAAATTACATTTCCAGAAAAGTATTCTTTCCGGCTTATTCAGAAAAAGTAGTTAGGTTTTGTGTGAACTTAAATATTTTTCATCTATTGTCATGGGATTTACATGTTATCAATATCACAGACCATTCGAAATACAAAAGAATTCTATATTAGGAAATACATTTAACACCAATTATTTGTCTTTCCTCTAGGCTCATAAATAATAGAGTACTCAATTTTGTTAAAGTTAATCAGCCACCATATTGGAGCGACATTTATTGTTTCCACAAGACTTGAAAATTGAAACATTTAAATGTAAGCTATTAGTATAATTTCAAATTGCTTATTTAATATAATTTAAAATTGATGATCATTAATTTTAAAACATTTTAACCCTTTGAAGGCCAATTCAGTTTTATACCTAAACACCCTAACCATTGCATCCAGTTTACTTGCTAAAAAAAGCCAGCCTCAAAATAGCACTTCTACAAAAACTGGTGTAACTCATGTATAAATAGTAGTATTTTAATTATTTTTTGCTTGTTTTACTCGTTATTATACGTTATTTAAAACATAAAAAATTAATTAAACTATATTTTATAGTTGTATTTTTTAAATGATTTATTTAGTATATTTGATTCGTGAAAACTCTGTTAAAAATAATTCAAAGAAACATATTATTATTGTAAGAAATTACGCATATATTCAAACAAATACAGAAAAAATCATGCAAATAGAAATACAGTTTTTGGAAATATTTTTCAAAAACACTACAATGCATCACATCATGCGAATCAACGTGACAGTTTTGGTATAAAAGATGTGTATAACTTAAAAAAACTTCATTATAGTTATAAGAGTTTGAAAGGATAAGGATCTTTTTATATTTCATTTGATATTATATAATAAACAAGTAAGGGAATAATATGGTCAAATGAAGGATGCCACAGTTTTGGCTCTCATCTCAACCGTTTGGAAACATAATTTCAGAGGTAATATATTAGCTTATAGCCTTCAAAGGGTCAAGATAAAAGTTTAAAAATTGGTAATTTGAAATATCTGATTGCTATGTCACTGACAATAAAACTTCTTACTAATCAATAAAACTACCAAGGTCAAATTCTAAATTTACGCTATTGAAACTACTGATGAATTTCTAAAAATTGATTAATTACTCAACATAGGAAATATCAAGAGTGAACCAACAACCACCTTGTCAGTAAACAGTAAGACTACTGGTAGTAAACTAGTAAGAAACTACCTGTTAATTTGTTAACTTCCTTCACCAATACACTATAACGAATATTTATTCGGTAAATAAGATTTTAATGAAAATAAGAACTTATCAGTTAGTATTAAATAGCCTAGTTACCAAATAGGTTACTTCTACAATACTGTACATTCTTCTAGGAAATATTTTTAAGCAAAGTCTGGAAACATATGTGAAGTAATGATTTAGGTAGACAGACACCATTCATGGACGAATTTAGGGGTTCAACTTTGTGATCCAAATTGGAGAATATCTATGGTTGATGGAACATGGGATCTGGACAGGATGCGCCATCCCTAATCTTATCCATCCCGAATATCCCGCCACTCCGGAAGCAGCTCAAACGTCCTTTTAGGACTTAGTGTAATTATACATTTTTCAGCTTCTTCACGCAAATGAACAACAAAAACAAATGTACTATACACATAAAATGTTTTTTTTTTTTGTAAATATAAATTCCAAGAAAAAGTTGAGCACAAAATATAACAATCAAGCTTTTTTACGTTTGTTGAAAAAAATCTAGTGAAAACATTTTTTTGTTGCAGTTTCAAAATATAAGTGCAGAAGATCAGGTGATCACACAGACTAAGGTGTTGGAACTTCGGATCTAAGTTAGAAATGACAGTTTCAAATTCTGTTACTTTTTAAGGCTACTTTCAACCTTTTAATCTACCGATTCTTCCTTTTGATTTGTTTGACAAGATCTCCGTAGAGGCCAGTGGCACGTAAAGATGGGCGGAATACAGATAACATTGATTTGGCTGTCCTTAAAAAAGTGTTATTATCAAATACTCATCTAACAACACGTGGATAGAAGATAAGATACAGCCTACATTTTTTGAAGTCAATGATCTGCTTGGAGACATTAATAATAAACATCACGATGAAATAATAAAAATGAAGTAAAACCGAGGAAGGTAATCCTCAAAAAGCGCTTTTCTCAAAGGATGCTGATCTATTAAAATACTACGGACCAAAGTTTATAAAACCGGATTTAGCTGGTTATTTCTGTTTAGTGTTTGAATGTGGTACAGTGGCTTCCACCTCCTTAAATCTGCCCTTGACCTTGACCATCGACTACTGTGCCAATCACTTGGAACTATCCGGACAGACTGAGAGAAGCGTAGAGTACTTCTGCCACCATCGCCCGTACAGAGCTGGCATGCAACTGTACCTGGATAACATGTTTCCACTGAGACATTTGGTTGCAGTGGCCACACACGTATGGGCCATCCTGCAATCGTAACCGATTAGGACTTGCCTCATCAGGAGCCTCTGATTGGTTGCTCTGCATCCCTCCTGGGTTGCGATAGTGGCCCTTGACGTGGGCCAGTACCACGGCCCTGTCTCCATCCCTGCAACAGTCAGGCCAAACTATTATTATCCATCCTAATAATATTGTAAATGCGAAAGTGTGTTTTGTTAGTTTGTTTTGGTTTCACACGTAAAATATTCACGTACTGAAATTTTACACAGACATTCTTACGGTTCCTGGAATGAATATAGGTCTATTCTTATTTCGAAAATCCCTTCAGGCTACGCCCCACTGGTATCTAAAGTAGCGAAAAAACCCATCTTGGTCTCTAAAGTTACAAAACATTAATTGAAAGAGCCTGTTAAATGTAATCTACTATTCTGTGTAAACATTGTTTTATCAGCACAACCATATTATGTTTAATTCATTTAACCACTATTTTCAATTTGTTTACATTAATAGTGTGAAAGCATAGTGTAAGCTTGATAATAACAACACTCTATTTTGAACAGTTTCTGCAACCACTGGTGCACTGAGTAAGAAAATATTCAGATAAGAAAATTACAAGTTTTAGAACAAAATTTGTAGTATATTTAATATACTATTAATTGTAAATATTTTAGCAAATGTAAAGTATTAGATGTAAAAGACAAATTTGCTACCTAACTTAAAATATAAATTTAAATACTGTTATATAAAACCGATCTTAGTATTCTTTTAATGGAAGTAGGCTTCTTAGATCTGTGTATGTATATATATTTCCTTGAGAAGGAAACAAGATAAAATCAATGATGGAACATAATACTTTGTTAAGACTGGAGTAAATTACAACAGCCACTAAATATTACATTCCAACAAGTTAAGCTGAAATCTATCATCAATTGAAAATTTTCAAGTTTCTTAACTACGTCTAAGGCACTTTATGAGGGTATACTTAATTTAAACATATAATTAAATTTATTATTATATTTGTTGAAGGTTTCTTAAACAAAAAATCAAATTTGTAAAGCCTTTTTTTGCTGAACCTTTTTCCAGTGTTGTTTGGTAGAACAACACTCCAAACAAGTCTGTATATTGGTTCAACAGACTCCATTATCAAGCTGAACTTTGATATTTTAAAGGTTAACAGGATAAATTTCAGCAATAAAAACTTATTTGGAATAAGAACCTGACCTTTCAAATGTTTTTACCTTTAACACTTCTAGTAGACACTTGCTTATTTACTTTCAAGTCTACATTTTTTCCAGGTTTAAGGAACAACATTATTGCATTCCATTATTGATCATATTGCAACACTAATTGAGAATAAACTCAAAATTCATAATACAAATTTGGTTTGAAAGATTACAGTAAATAATTTTTTTACAAAATATACTGTAAGTACCAATAACTAAAATCTATTTTCAGCATGATTTCATGAAATTTTTTTTATTATACAGTAGAATTTAATTGATACTATAGTGTTAACAGGAATGTTAGCACCAACACAACTGAAAAATGAAGAAGTTTATAATTTACTTGCAAACATTACAAAAATTACCTGAAAAGACATTTCTTGCACTTCCACATAGTCTTCTTGTTTTCCATGAGTCCTTTTTTCTTTGGTGGTTCCTCCTCTGAATTCTCCAGGCCCTTCCGTTTCATGTCGAATGACGGCTGCAGAGGAGGTGGTTTTGGGTAGATGGCTCTGAACTGGTTCATCGGCGTTGGTGAATTGGACAACCCGCTGCCATTGCTCTCTTGAAGAGCAGAAGGGGGAGCGGGTGTCAGCTTGGGTGGGGCAGGGAGAGTCTCTATCGGCTCAAAAGACTGCGTTATCTTCTTTCCTCTCTGACCGGATCCGCTGCTCTCCGCCGCAGGTTCATGAACCCTCATCAGTGTCAGATACTTGTTGTACTTGGAGTAGTTCCGGCGTCCCGTCTCATCCGTCATCAGCACCTTAGCACGCTGGTGGGTGGAGTCCCGGACTGTCTTGAGCCTGATATGCTTCGTGATATCCCACCTCCAGTTGGAACGGTAGCAACACAGAGAGCACTCGAACGGCTTCTTGTTCAGATGGCCGACTATGTGGACATGGAACCGTGACGCTGTCGAGGCCCAGAATGAGCAGTGGGGACACTTGTAAACCTGGAGCACATTTGTGAGGTTAGAATATCCTCTTGGCAAATCATAAAATAAAATAATGTTTCAAAGTCAAGCCTCTTAAGAGCCCCTGTATAAAGTGACCTTGAAATTTTTCCCATAACAACAATGTAAAGCCGCATGCACTTTTACGCTTATATCTTTGACCATAGAGTTATGGTAGATTTTACTAATACGCGTGCGAACACTTTTTAGTTTTTCTTGTAAAGTCTGTAGTTTGAGATATTTTTCTCTGAATAACCAGTAACAATATAGAAAAAACTAAAAAGTGTTTGGTTGCATATTAGTTGTATCCTTACGATGAGACATCTCTCAATGATTAAAAATTAAATTGTAAACGTGCATGGTGTTTAACATTCTGGATTGAATGAATATAAATTTTATTTACAAGGTTAACTGCTTATACTAGATTTCTTAAAACAATATAATCATTATGTAAACTTTATAAAATGAAGGCAAATTTTAAAGTATTGGTACATAGATATGTTTGTACGAGGAAAATAAAAATATCAGTTTACTTGAACAGCTCTCTCTGCAGAAATGTACTAGTGGAGGTTATAGGAATTGTTTTTCCCATTCTCTGAAATTTTTGCTTTACCTTATTAGTATTTTTTGTTTGGATACAACTAAAACCTATTCCAGTTTTCAAAAGTACTGCTCTGTACAAATAGTGTATCTCTTGTAGTACTGTTTTTAAAGTTAATTTTCAAAATTGTGATTATAGATAGGGAACTAGTGTTAAGTTCCTGCATTTCTTTGTTTAATTACTGTTTTCTACTCTCTAACTATTTTGGAAATAACATCAACAATTTTGATATAACTGAAATTGTTAGTTTCATAAATATTCTAATACTAACAACACAAATATTTTACTATTATGTTTCACGTCATGAGATATAAATAAATTGTATTGTTTACCTTTTTAACAGAATTGTCTGGCTTTGGCTTGGCTTCTTTGGGCTGGACTATCGGTCCGGATGTATTGCTATGTGTAATAGCCTTATTTTTACTCGTCACTGCTCCAATCCCAGGAGCCGTCTCGATGCCAAACACACAGTCACTGTTGGGAGACTGACTGCCGCAGTCGTACTCATCATCCAATCCGTCCTCTTCTCCGTTGGTGAGATTCGTCCAAACAAACACTTTATTCTCCATCGGATGAGGCGGGTTCAGCTCTTCTGGGTCTTCTTCTCCGTCTTCAGACTTATACTCTTCCTCTCCATCATTGTCTTCAAACTCCATCCTTTCACCATCCACTTCTCCTCCATAGTCGTCCCTTTCGTCGTCATCATCAATATTTATTGTTTCGGTGGTACTTTTGTTGGCCTCCGTGCAGGATTTTAAGTGCACCAATAAATCCGCACTTGTCTTACACCGTTGTCTGCAGTACTGGCATCTCGTTGAAGACAAATCTGCACCACTGAATATGGTACCCAATACCGAAGAATTTCCTTGGGGTTGGACATTGTGTATTTTTTGGTGCCTTAAAGATTCTGATAAACACTTTGACTCGTGTCCGCACAAGTTGCAGACAAGATTACAACTTTCACCGGCACCAAATTTTTCTTTCAACTCGTCGAAAAATGAATTTTTCTTTTTCATTGCTTCTGGTGACTTTGGACCATCGTCAATCGAATGATTTTCATTGATGGAATCTTGGTTCTTATCATTTTTGGTAATAAAAAGTTCAGCTTCTCCTTGATGAGGTGTCGAGCTGCCCTCAGGTTTGAATGCTTCATCTCCACCCATAAGGGAGGCGAAGTCTTTGAGAGCACTGGTTGGACAGGATTTTGCACAAATATCGTTGAGGTCTTTTTCTGTCATAGCTTTGTCCGGAGATGAAGTCGCAGGTGGTGTTGAAGTATTCCGCACTTTGGTTGGAGTCGGTATTTTCAAAATAGGTGGTGGAGGGGGAGGAGGTGATGGTCTAGATTGCATCGGTTTTGGCATCTGGTTCGATCCAGGAAAAGGCCTCTTCATTTTCTGCATGATGTTTTTCGGCTGGGCGAACCTGGATGGGATTTGAGGATACTGAGGTGGAAGGTTATGAGTTTGGAACTGATGCATTGCAGGATGTTGAGGAAGAAATGGATGTCGATTCATACTCTGCTGAAAATGAGGATGCGTTTGCATCGGATGCATCATAGGCTTCTGGTGCATCATTGGCCTAGACGGAGGCATCAGAGGCAGAGGTGGGGGAGGGGGTGGTATGGGAAGTGCAGGTGGAGGGGGTGGCGTAGGGCCTTGAGGTCCAGATGGTTTATTTTGGATAGGTATGAGATTAGGAATAGGCCTTGCAGGTTTCATGATACCCTTTTTCTCATCGAGTCCGTGGACTCTTTGTTCATGTCGAGTCATCTCACTCTCCCATGCTGCTCTATAATTACACACACGACACTTGAGCTTCTTCACATAAACTGTCCCATTCTTGTGTTGAATGACATCGCCCGGATTGACAACTTTCTCACCTATTTTTACTGTTAGTTCTTTGGCATTAAATTGTGCAATTGCCTTGGGTTTTTTCATCATGGGTTTCCTCAACAGGAGGGGGGAATTGTCCGGTTTTTTTGTTATTTCGATTTCATTTAACATCGACAGCTCACTGAAGGCATGCATCTGAAACAATAAAAAAAATATATAACATTTTCATTATGACACATTGTATACATTAATATTCTGAAATGCCCTTTATTTTCTAATCTGTTGTTACTAGAAGAGAAAGCTTAAGAATATCAGAATATCTCAGGGTTGTTTAAATATACTTCAAACTTAAGATAATACAAACTAGATTGGATTTAACTTACAGAATATAACCCTCCAGAGACAACCCAACCTAACCATAAGTTGTTAGCCTGTAACTGGTCATTGGTGGTTTTATAACAAACTTTAAAATAAACAAATCAATTAAATTTCAAGAAAAAATGTATTCAAATGTTATTTTTAAATAAATGTGTTTATATCAAATGAGTTTGACGCAAATTACGATGTTTTAGTAATTAATGTATTTATTTTTAAGAAATAATAATTTCACCATTCAAAAATAAGAAATTCAACTTACATACAATTACATAAGAGACTAGTTTTTACACTCTATATAATGTATTGGTGTCGCAACCAAATATTTGTAATATTTTTGTGATATGAATCTTTGTAGCACTGGTACTTATATAATTTAAACTATTTACTTATGACAATAAGGATGTGCTAGTAGACAAATATTGAAACATCTCCTGAAAATAGATATAGCTGTAAAATCAGCACAGAATAACGTAAGGAAGTTAGATACAATTTTCTCTCAGAGTTAGACAAGTCATTTTCATTTAACGTTCAAGAAACTATAACAAACAAACTGATAAAAAATGTAAATCCTCTCCAGAGAAGATTAGTGTTACTTTACGCAATTGAGTACTTTAGTAAAATGTTAATCAATGATTTATTTTAATAAATGTTCGACTTTTTAAAATTTATAAATAATGCGTCAACGAAAATTGCCGTTTAAGTAAGATTTTTATTTGAAACAAACTCCTTCAGGAGAAGGTACATATTTGTGAATGACAACCTATACCGGATTAAGTTTTATATTTTAATAACGTCACTGCAACGGATAGAAAGTATTATCAGCTACGACAACGTACTGTGAACCATTTACTGAAGCGCTACGAGGCAGTCAGCTGTTCTCAAGAACATTTCCTTATCAGTCGTGTTGTAATCGTGTTATATCAGCTGCCCGCTACGACGACGTCGCGTTGTTCAACTGGATAAGAAGGGTATTAACAAAGACCATACGTGCCACGTTTCGAAAACACCCATTCTGTAATCAAATTAGTGTTGCGACTCCACCTCCTTGAAAACTCCTCCTTGTGGATTGCTTACAATTTAATGCACTAAAGAGAGACTTTAACCTACCTACCAGCCAGACGAGGACACGATGTCTGCGTGCCGAGACGAGAAGGTCGGAACGTACAGTTCTAGCCGGAAGGAACGTACAGTTCTACACCGTGCCTGAACTAACCATTGCACAACACAGCGCGGCGTGAACGCCTCTTCCACAGTCCTCGTTTAACACTGAAGAAGCAGCGACGTCAACGTCAAGCGCTCCGACTCAGACGCTCGGCACCTAAAGAATGCAAGATGGCGGCACACTACCAGCCTGCCACCCGAGCCGTTGTCGCTGCGCTCGACCAGGCTGTTATCGTGGGAGTCGCCCGCGCTGTGGGTTCAAAGTCCGCGCACTTCGGTCCTTCTGAAGGCCTTAAGTGGCCGTCAGAAACCAACACTTGTCGACTTCCACGACCGAGAAACTGGGCGCCTTCACGCCAGGAAAATCGTAATAAACGATTAGCTTAAAACAACAGTTGATTTTTATACCGTCTGGAGGAGTCACTGGTGCAAACCAAAAATTTGTCAAGGTCCCTTCTTGCAAAACATCGTAGTATCGATTTCAGTAATGTGCTGGCACCTACCGCAATTTTAATGTTTAGTAAAAACCGTCTTTAGATATTTGTTAAAATAATTATAGCTGTCAATAATAACATTTTGGCTTCGTCTCGAATCGCAATAGAATAGAATAAATCGTCTACAGATTCCAGTGTAACCTTTAACCAAAATTCTTTACCGTGACAACAACTCGCTGTTTAATAAATTATGTGAAACATCAATGCACTAATAAACAGCATTAATTAGTGAACTTCATACACTTAACACCTCCAGTACATCTATTACTATATAACACTTACACCTTTTAGTGTAAAATATAACACTGTGTAAACCTTGCTCAAGAATAAAACGCGTCCAAGGTCAATTCTGTTCTTGAGTCATTATTGACATTGGAAGCAGTAATCTGACTGATAACGGGGATTGACTATCGACTGAGCTACTTGGGTTTAGTCGTAAACAGGTGAAATTCGGCGTTATTAAATTAAATTAAAAAGGAATAAAAAAATGTTCTGTACCGAAGCACTAAAAGCCTGCAACAGGGTTGCACTGTTCTAAAAGTTGCATTGCAGGAATACTATTTATTTGAAAAGACGCATTTAGGCGTAAGCAGAAACCCGAGTTTAAATGAAGCAAAGCTTTAGAAATCCCACAACTTGGACCTCCATTTGGACAGCATCCAAGTGAAGGAGGAAGAGGGCCAACGTTTATTTGAGTCCTTGGCCATTGCAGTGGCCGCTGTTTGATCTTAACACATAAGTTAACACATTGTTCGAGTAGCGGATCAAAGTGGACGAAGATACTGCACTGTCATAAGCGTGACAGTGGCGTAGCAAATACACACGAGTCCGGTCTCTTGCATGATGATTAGTGATGTTGCTGGTTTCTTCAAGAAGCGACAGATAGCACCTTGACCTTGACGGTTATCATGGCGTTACCTTGGAACAAACGCTAGGCGTGACATCCGCGAACGGTAATATTATCGAACCTATACGGTACCAATATGGTTCGGATCCCAGGTAAAACTTGGATTCCCAACGTTTCATGTTTACCGGCACATTTGAATGTGGTTTATTTGGCAATGACTACTGTGGTCATCCTGATTTAGTTCGTAAATTGTCTTAACCCTTTTACTGATACGCCTTCTCATGTATTAATGTGACATCTCCCTGAGCGCATAGAATAGGTTGTAGGTAATGGAATTGTCTAAAAAAAAAAAACATTCAACCTAGTAAACACATGCGTGAAAGGTATGTAAGCATTTTGATCCGTTAGTTTTTTTTATTAGCGAAATAAAAAATGGTTTCTTCTAGAGATAAAGATAATTTTGGTAAATCTCCTCGAACAAATACATTGTACCGAATGGACGAAATACATGGGGTTGCGTACCGCTGTGGTCGAAGTAATGAATACTCGATTTGCACAGTTTAGGTATATGTTTAACTGTGGCAAATAAACATAAAAGCACCACTTCTAGATGTTGAAAATAAAATAATGTACTGCCACGTTCCTGCCAAATAGAGTGACAATGAACTAAACGATATCATGGGTGTGGGCCTAATGGTTCCAATGTTCTATGGGAATTTTGCACACGAACTTAATAATTACTAAAACTTTAAAATCGACTTCCCTTCACGTGATGTCGACTCACAAGCGGGGGTGTCAGCATCTTGGCTCGACATTGGAGCTGTAGTCGGAAAAAGTGAAGATTAGTAGATTAGAAGTTGTACTCACAGTTAGAATCAAACTCAGAGACTCGAAGTTGAAATCAAAGACTCGGTTGAACTCGCGGACATGGCTCGCGAGGTGTCTCTCGGCAGCAAGATGGTCAACTACCAAGTTTACGAGAGAAAACATTAATACGCGTGCCAATTAGGTTATTAATCCGCCAAGAATTTAGTTCCAAGAACATCGGATATAACTTATATTAACAGGGTTGCGAAAATATGTACTATATAAAATACAACTAAATAACGGTACAACATTTTCAGAAAATACAACTAACGGATTTAAAATACGTCACAACTTTAAGGGCAGCTTGCGTTATTAACACAATAAAGGAAGTGCGTGCTTTAGACTACCTGAGCTTGATGAATTTCACCCTCCCTTTCGAGGCGTAGGAGTTCAGCGTCCTCCCGGTCGTGGTCGACGGGGACGTCATCGTCTTGCTCCTGCAGGTCGGACGCGCCGACCCTGTTCTTCCGCTTGTTGCCGGCGACGTGGCCGACGGGCGGGACGTGGTGGTTCATCTCGTGGACGGTCAGACTCTGCTTGATGTCGGCCGTGAAGTTGCACAGGCTACACTTGAAGGCGCCGTCGCTCATGTGGTTCTTCATGTGGCGGTCGAGGTTCCACTTGTAGGGCGTCTTGAAGTCGCACATCTCGCACTTGATCATCGGCATCGAGTGGTACTTGACGTGCTTCGTGAACCTCGCCTTCATGTGCGTGACATAGTTGCATTTGACGCACTTGAAGAACTTCTTCTTCAGGTGGACCACCTTCTCGTGGCGGGTGACTAGAGTCTGCATGCGGCTGGTGAAGGGACAGGAGGGACAGCGGTAAACTTTGTTGTCCGGAAGGGCGCGGTTCTCCCCGTTCTCTTTGGGGTCCCCGACGTCCTCATCCTCTTCTTCCTCCTCCTCCTCTTCTTCTTCCGGAGGACTGTACTGTGGCGAAGGCTTCGGCGACGACTTGGCCGCGTCCCTCTTCTTGTCGCCCCCCATCGCGTGGACCATCTGGACGTGCCTCTGCAGCTTCTGGCTGTGCTTGGACGCGTACAGACAGTTCGGGCACTCGTATATCCTGATCTTCTGTTTGTGCACGTTCTTCAGATGGTACAGGAAGAACCTGGGGTTCTGGGTGAAGTACGAGCACTCCGGACAGGCATAGTTCCGCCTTATCTTGCACTGCGGAAGCTCTCCGTCGTCGTCGACCGTCGTGTCCGCTTGGTCCGGGGAGGCTTCTGAATCTTCGTGGAAGTCGTACTCTTCTGACTCGAACGGCACATCACCATTGTGGTCTATTCCGTTCACCACCGTCGCAGTTGCCATTTATTCTCAACCGATTTTCACCTGTGTAACACCATATAACGGTCAGTTTTCTGGCAACTATTGTATATTTTACACAAGTTAACACTAACAATACTTTCGACTTATGATGCATCAAAGAGGAAAACTACAGTACGATTAATCTCTACTACACACTCGCACAGGCAACTGAAGAAAGTCCTTACAATTAATAGTATGACAAGAGCACCACCACCAAATACACTACACAATCGGAAAGAAATGTTTTGACAGGTTTATTAAGGACACAACTAAAAGATATTTACAGAGTACACACTAATCCACCACCATACACATAATTTGACGAATATAAAGCATAAACATTATTTTAAGCATAACCTAATATTCAAACAATAACTTTTCAAGTACATTTCACATATCATACAATATAAACAAGCGAACCTTAAATACATTAAAAATCTTAAAGATATTACACAGATAAATATTTATTGTTTATATGTAACATGTATTCATAAAACAATTAGATTGTTGTGTATGACCTCTAATCGTAGTGAACTACCAACGTTTAATCTCCGTACACATTATTTTCTGTATAAAATTCTATACTAAAGCAAGGAATATGTAATGGATTATTTTAAATATTGTTTTATTGTTCATAGAATATAAAATTAAAATATGAAGATCTTTAAAAACTATTAGGCACGATTATAAAACGTTATGGAACGCAGACATGCTCAGTGTAAAAAACTGAAGGATAGTTATAGCTTTGTTAAATTTATTTTATATACTTAATAAAATTAATATATAACGAGTGTATTTCATCGTGCAGAAGTGAGCTGATATTAAGTTGAGTTATTTGATTGAGAATATTGTCTTAGTAAGCGACACGTGTTTTAGTAATCAGCTCTTTGAAACTAAAAAAATACTCTCATAAGATTAGCATTCGAACTATGGAACCCCGTGGGGCAGAGTTCTATACTCAAATATATTTCAAAACAACAAAGTGCACATATATTTTTAGAAACCTAAAATCTCCGTATAACATTCGACATCCTTTTAATAATATAGATGGTTTATTTATTCAACTCAGTATGTAATAGATGTCTTGGGCCCTTCTGACGGATCCAAATTATGGAACATGCTGATAAAGATGGAACGTGGTTGCACTTTTATGCTTTTTTTGTTGTACCATCGACGGTATTAACCACAAAGAACGAATCTAGGACAGAATTCAAACCGACTGGAAAATACGTTCGGTTTGATAAAGGTCCACCACAACCACCAATATTGAGCCAAGAGGAAACGTTCCAAAAAAGCAGAGAGGCGATTTCGCTACCCAGAATCTGCTCAAGAACGAGAAATTCTAGTCGGAGAATCCTTGACCGCAAACGACTTGACTGGCGGAGTGCTGGCCGCAGCGACGGCTGTAGGCCATGTCGGCACTGATCACCGAAGCGTAGTTAACAGCATACCAGATGCTGCCTTTCGAGTCCAGGCCGGCCTACACCTGCCTTCAGCCTCACTCGCTGCCGGGAACTTCCAAAAATACGGGCCAAAGCCGTAACCACCCATAATTCTGTTCGGCTGCTGGGTCGACTCAGTGAAGATTGAAAAACCAGAGGGTTGCCCGCAAGGTTCCGACTTCGGACCATTGATCTTTCTTCCCACGTTTCATAGCCTCGTTACGAATGTGAGGGGAATAGTTAACGTTATTATTTTTTACGTAAAGGTTGATAAAACCTATTTCGGACACTAGAGAACCCTAGAAGAACACGCACGACTACCAACTGTGTTATCAAATAGTAAAAAAAAAAACTAGACACGGATGTCAAAAATGTACGTCACAAGACAGTACTTAAACGTTTGATGTGCAGAATTTAACGGGACAAGTAGGGGTTGCCTGCAAGGTTCCAACTTCGGACCATTGCTCTTTCTTCTCACTTTTCATAGCCTCGTAACGATTGTAGGGGTAGGTGAGGCGAATAGTAAACATTATTATTATTTTTACGTTTTACGTAAAGATTGACAAATTCTATTTCGGACTCTAGAGAACCCTAGAAGAACACGTACGATTACCAACAATGTTTTCAAATGCTAAAAGCAAGAGATGAATGTCAAAATGTACGTTACAAGTACTTAAACTTTCGATGTGCAGAATTTAGCTATTAACGGGAAAAGTAGGATTGGTATTTTAAATCCTTAATAAAAGCAAAAAATTTTTCATTGCTTTATATTTTTCAAAATATGGCGTTTCACCTAGGTGGCATGATTTTAATTTTGTTTCACAATTTTTATTGCCAATTAATTATCTTTTAATATCACCTCATTATACCTTAATCCTGCTAGATTCTTCTAATTAACTAGAGGCAAATCTTTCTTGGAACCATTCCGTTTCAAACCGACGACGATTTGTTTGTACCTTTTGGAAATGACGTCACACGCCTGTAACCCTGACAACGACTCACAGTGCCGCGGTTGAAAGCAGAGAAGCGTAGGCAAGCCTGCAGCGTGTGCAGACGGGAGTTTTTTCAAGCGCTCAATATCGCAGAGAGAACGAGAACGAGCAGGGAGGTGACCCCCCTCCTCTCCCTCTCTATCAATGCTGCAGTCCTGTCCGCAGATAGGGGAGCAGGGGCTGGCAGAGTTCTATAAAAAGCAGAGCAGCCCCGCGTGCACCTCGCCTAGCCTGGGACTCATTCGTCCTGCTTTATCGCGTGTTCCGTGCTGGCAGACGGGCAAAAGTCCGGTCGAAGGCGTAGCCTCAGATTGGCATGAATCACTCTGAATTTTGTCTACGACCAGTGAGAAGTTCAAAGGCACTGTTTAATTTCCAACAATATTTGGGTTAATGAATTTAATCTGCTATTTATAGAGCTACTTCTGGAGAATGCATACATATATTTAACTGCAAAGAGTGACGTACTGAATGAATATATATATATCGGAAGAAATACGGAGGACCGTTGTTGGCTCCAACACAGTTTTCTACGACACAGTGACGTGCGAGTAGGATGTCGACACCGCCGTGGCAAAGTATAGGCGGGCCGAGAGTGCCGCAGCTGGTGAAGTGTTACACAGACAGCCACAGCTGGTGAAGTGTTACACAGCCACAAGCAGCTCGTGTTATCACTCAGGCTGTGACCTTGGCTGGTCGCGCCGCTAACTCTTCCAATGCCATATCAATAACACTCGTCCACGCAAACACTTTCAACCGGTATGGAGCTTGCGCGAGGTACCGCGCTGGATAAACGTACAATTTTTGCTTACGCACGCTTAAATGGCGACCTTACGCAAGTTCAGCGCTCGAGAACGACCGTACCCGACGAAATCCTGGTTGCAAGACCGGACGGACAGGCTTGGTGGGCCTCTAAAGACCGCAGACCCTTCGTCCTTGGCTACCCGGGCCGAGCCTTCCTTTTGTGTAAACTGGATGGTGGCCTCTCATTTGACTGTTTGCACACCGGCAGCCCGTGTTTGCCAAAACATCGCTTTTAGCTTTCTCCTCGCGAGTAGAATACCCCATTTCGAAGTATTTGTGTTTGTTAAGCCTGGAAAGGAGGTTAATAAAACTAAATATCGAATATTTCGGTTTTGTCAGAAAATGCTAACATTCTTTTTAATCAAAACCCAAAGTTTTCCAACGTAGAAAAGAAAGTAAATTACACAAATAATAAGAATTTATTATATAATAAGAGCAACTGACAATTCAATAATAACAGACGATAACATAACCTACAATGCATGAAAAGAACGAGGTATTTCAAAGCAGACACGAAACGGAAGTGCGGTTGCTGCAGATAACGAAAACAACACTAGACAGAAAGCCCAAGGTCGAGGAAAGGTCACGTGGCCGAAAGTGGAATCGTTACATCTCGCGCCATCCTTATCTTCTTCGGCCTTGGTTACGTTCTGTGTGCAAGCAACGGAGCCTAAAATTGTGATTTAGGTCATAAATTACGTGGAAAATTGGGAAGGGTTAAAGTGGAAATTTTTAGTGATTTTCCGAACTCTTGTACTATCTTTCACTACTGTTGTTCTATGTCTCATAGACAGATTGCGACGATGGCTACGCCCCAGCAGCCAACTCAATCACTCACTCACTCACTCACTGTGTGGTCTCTTAACCTCTTGAGGCCATCAGCCGTCTGGCTACCCACCATGGACTTGCGCCTGCCCGTCTCGGCGTGGCCAAGGTCGCACTGGTCGTGTCATGGATGTCAACCTGACTTCACCACATCACCGATGACCGTCTGCACGGGGAGCGGCCCATGACGAGTATGGAATCAAAGTTGCGCAACCGAAGAAGATGTTGGCCTGTATTCCGACAGAGCGCGTCCTTCTGAGGTTGGCCTTGCTGTAGAAAAACGCCAGGACGGACGTGTCGCAGAAAAGTAGAGAAGGCGTCCTTGAACACGATCTCCCAGAAATGAGAAACCGATCTCTCACGATGAGCAAAATACGAAGAGAACATCATTTTAGGAAACTAAACCCGGAATATAACTCAGCTGATGTAATTTTAGCGGAATACGACTTACAACTTAGGTATGTCTACCAATTCATCGTAAGTCCTGTTAGCATCTCCAGGAAGAAAATGCCTCTCCAGATAATCATTACCATAAATGTAATATACATTAATCTATAATTGTTATCACTGTAAGGGCATCTAGAATTTTATTTCTTGCCAATATTAGATTCCATATACAGCTGAATAAAAAACACTACACCTTTCGAATTTAATGAGAGATTACCATTGAATTCCGCCCTAATTTTAAACAAAAATGCTACTTTTTTATACTTATTGTGATGTGCTGTTTGTCTATCAATAATATATTCAGCGCATATGCCATTAAAAAATATGGGTTTATGGGTTTTCTCACTTTGGGTTAGATCGTAAAGTTCCTAAAAGAGGAGCTGGTTATATTTAATTGCCTTGTGGACATAATAGTCTGATTAGAGGTTAGCAAAAATTGTATTCCAGGTGACAGCAGATATCGATGTGCATTTCTTCCTCCCCTTATTTTTTACAGAGCCGAAGTATTCCTACAGGGTCGTGGCAGCAGTAGGGGAGGACGTCCGATAAAGGACGATGGCATGTTCTGTAAGCTGATGTCGATATCTTCCGGGAGGCAATCCGTTGTCACACCGAAGTTCCATCCCCCTCCCTCCCCCTCCTCACCACAGATACGCCTCCACCCTTCAACCGCCCTTTGCACAAATCGCTTTCATTCATATTTTCCCTCTGGTTACCTCGCATTTCCAGCTTTTTCCACTTCTTTAGGGGAGTGTACGATCGTCCCCCCGCCAATTTCGTGTCGGAACTGAGTGACATGATTGAAGCCCGCCTCTGTCCAATTAAAAATATCCAAAACAACTCACGTGCACATTTTCTGACGCTAGTTTTAAAAAGGTGTAATTTTAATTACCGAAATTATACATTTGATACACAATAGAAGACCTAAACATAACGTTACCAGAAGGAAACTGCCTATTGAACACTATTTTCTACTATTTCGTCCAAAGAAGTTCAAAGACAGGGCTCTTATTTCACCGAATGATCTTAAATGTAGATTACTTTTGAGTAATAGGGGTATTTGATTGATTTTACATTAAGATTTGTAATTGTCCTGTACGAGTACGCTAAAGAACATTGTGTGTAAAGAACGAACTTATTCATTTCTTTTTCTGCAGGAGGAATTATCTTGTAATCGTTAAATGTTGATTACTTTTGAGTAATTGGGGTATTTGATTGATTTTACAATAAAACAATTCTCGTGCACTTGGTTCGCGATTCAATGATGTAGCTCATCCTGTACGAACATTGTGGGTGAAGAACGAACTTATTCATTTTCTTCTGCAGGAGGATAAAGCTAACAATTATTTATGATAGTTTTCTCAAATATTTGGACTGATTAAGGATGTAGTTTGCCATCCTTTATTAGAACTTCCTTTGGAGAACGAAAAAGGATGAATTCTTGATATTAGTGAATTCCTTTCCAAGAGCATTGAATTTCCTGTGGAGAAATTCCTCCATTGTGACAGTGAAAGTAGAGGAAGCCTACAGAGCAGGGTCGGTATAACGGGGTAACGATAATGCTAGAGCCAGTGAGAGGTCAGGGAGCTCGGGGAGAGGGTGGCCTGGGGGTGGGCCGACAGGATGCGGGATAGAGACACCCTCCCACCCAAAGCATTCGCGTCATAGCTGCCAGGATCGCTACGGTATGTGGCCTGAAATAACCTCCGGAGTCCGCTGCGTGGGCTGTCGGCCAGAAATGCGGTCCGTCTCAAACGACCCTTTGGTGGACTCGAGTAGGCTCTCTCTCTAATCGGGAGTTCTATCTCACTCGCTGAACCAGAATTATGTTGCCTGAGACTGAAGAACAAACAATTTCACGACTTATTTGCCAATTTTATATATACGGACCAGTAACAATTCTTCCGAGTCAATTCGCGCGTCACAGAGAGATGAACTTTTGACACAGAGAGAAAAGATTGGTCACGAAAACATTTCCGTAGCCGATATAGTAAAGAAGTAGGGGGTTTTCACCAAAAACATCTCCATTAACCCTTTTAATGCCAACGTACGTCAAAAGTTGTCCGAAAAGTGCCAACGTCCGATTTTACCGGACGTTTGAGAAAAAATCACTAAAAATCGAAAACTTTATATTTTTAAACTAACACCATATTACATTGTTCGTGAAAAACTGTTCTTTTCCAAATAAATCGTTATAGTACACTTCCGATCAATCGATTTTAACGAAAATCAATCTAGAATCAGATATAAACATTTTTGGTTGACATGGCTTCCAAAAACAACGTGCCATTAATTTTTTACAGTTGTATAACTCACTCATTATTGAAGATAATGTTGTACATTTTTCAAGATTCATAGACAATTGAATACCCTTTCCAGTGATTATGGACAAAGAAAAGGACATGCATGTTTTAGTAATGATAACTTGGTTACAAAATGAAATTTAAATAAATCCTGGATTTTTTTAGGTAAGTCCATTTTTGGTATTCCTAAATTTAATTTTATGGTAACTTTGTTATTTTATGTTAACTAGGCAGAGTTTCCAGAGAAAAAAATTGTAAATTTTTTACTGAAACTTCGCAAAATGCCATCAAGAGGGCTGGCACTTTTCAGTACACCCACTAAATACTTGGCACTCAAAGGGTTAACCTTGTTTTTTATATTTACCAGCACGAATACCAAAACAAGGCACAGTTACAACCTTCTGTTACTGGGCATAAATAAAAGGACACTACGCATACATTCCTATTCCTAACTGTTATAATAGTTATCAACTTATACTCACAATTTGTAATTACCTTCACTGAATAAGATGCTATATAGTAACAATACATTAAGAATCACATCTAATGAAAGGAAAACATTCTTGCACGGCCACATTAAAGACTGAAGTAGTTGATGTTTGTTGATGGATAGGATCAGCTGGAAGTTATGTCAGCTGCGGCGGCGCTTTAAAAAATTCTTCGCTACCGCTCGGCGTTAAGGCGTCTTCATCTTCTTGGTTGCGCTGCGTTCGTTTAAGAAGGTCTTGAGGCACCGTAAGATATGAAATGCACCTTGTTACTCCCACTGCTCGGAATACAACCATGGTTGCCTTCTTTTATTTGTTAAATACAACCAAAGAAAAAAAGGATAATATTGTATTGATGAAGGTGCCCAGTGGTGTACCAGGAAGTGTTTCGAGGAGGAAGGCAGGGGAGTTGGGGGGGGGGGTCCAGACAACTGATATTTTCCCGTAGTGGACAGAGAGTAAGGCGCCATATTGTTTATTATTTTAATGCGCCTTAAAAAGTTCTTGACCCGTTTCTTTGTTGAGAACGATCTTTCTGTAGTACGTGTCAGTAATACTGAATTATTTAAATAATAATAATAGTTTTTGAATAGTAATAAAAAGTAATTGAAAATTTGAGGGGGGGTCCGGACCCCATGAATCCCCTCGGTGACTACGTCCTTGGAGGAAGTGGGTTACTTTACAGGGACAAAAGGAATACTGAGGGATAGAAAAAAATATGTGATATGGAAACATTTTATACATCAAAATTTGGGGAGGGAGAGGGTTTCGAGGCGATGTCCCAGTAACTCCCCCATGTCCTCCTTTAGGTACGCTACTGGTGATGTTTGTCATATGTCATCAATACTGCATTTGACGAAGACTGAAACTGATTCGATTATTTTGTACTGTCTTGGTCTTCGATGTACCGGCGGCGTATATAGATAAAAGGCTACCCCCTATCCACCAACCAGATGTGAAAAATATGTAAATCCTACGAAAAGTAATAATTTTTGGCGCGAAAAAAATGTTTACATTTCTTGGATTTCCCAGTTTAAGACTTAGGTAAAGGTTATGACTAAGGGGTGGTATTTGCTAGGTTACTTCCCCCCCCCCCTCTTTCCTCAGGATGAAAGATCCTCATAGTCTGGATCGGTTCACCGACAGAATCGTAATACTTGAAAGCAATATCAGAGTAATCGTGTATACATTACTCCGCTATAATACTTTTAATTACTCCGCTAGAATCCTTATATAAACGTTTTAATAGGAATGGAATAGATGTTACAATAATAGCAGACGAATTTAAATATGGCGTTATCCACAGCACGCTTTGAGATATAATAATCTAGAATTCGTTACAGGTTAGAATGTTTGACGATATGACTGGAGTCCGGTCCGGTCATCTTAAAGACTGGTAAATCACACATGATAGTGGAAGTTGTAAGAGACAAAGTTTAGCTTCATGGACGTAACTAATATATGACAAGGCTGGTAGATAATTATTTTTAGCAAATCCATTTAACTACTTTGAAGAATACTTATAAATTTAATACAAAGACCCCTAATATAAACTAAAAATTATATGGCTATAATATTATGGATGTTGCCTCTTCAACAAAAAATTCATATTATGTGTAAAGCATAGGAGCACGCCAAAGAATTTTGTATTAATACAACAGAAGTTGGGGATAAAAATAACGGATAAGTGTATTAAATACCTTTTAGTTCTATATAAAAATTGTAGAATTGAAACAAAAAATTATTTGGAAGTCTCAGTGAACTGTTCTTATTTGAATGTACCTCAGTTAGTCTAAATGCGTTTAATGAGCATCCCAAATACAACAAACCAAGGGTATCCCTCAGTTTGGATGGCAACTATCTTGTAGATTTCGAGTTGGTAGGTGGAATTCTGCTAGGAAACGAACGCCATCCTTTTCTCATTCAGAGATAGTCAGAGCGGTTCTAGGAGAATCCAGGGCATCCTAGGAATTCGTGCACACTCAGGCAGAACTGGGAAACAATTCCAGCGAGTTATTGTATCAAATCATCCTTAAAACAGTCGTCTTCCTTTTAAGACCCAGGAAGGCCGTTGGAAGTGTAGTATACGAATTCCTCGTAGGTCATGGGACGGAGAGTTTAGAAACGGCAAATTCCATGCGAAAGCTCCAATTAACTCTAACGGGAGCCGGGGAGGGAACTACAAACAACCCCTCACGGAGAACCAAGGGAGGGAGAGAATCTTGAAACTCTAGAGGCAGTCTTTGTGTGAAGGATATTCAAGGGAGGGATACAGTTCAAAGGTTTTGAATATTGAGTGGCAACCGAGACCTCTATGTGGGTGGATTGGACAGAGTTACTCAGTTTGTTCTGGTAAAACGCTCTCTTAGTGGTAATACTCTAAAAACAAAAAAAAAAAAACGAAGTGGATTTAATAAATCCAAAAGTGTCTTTCAAAGGTTTCTGGAAAATCACCAAAAACACATTACGAGTATATTGGTATATGTTGGCCAGGACTAACTTATCTGCAATAGTTTTTCTGCAGGAAACTTTATCTGCACTCGTAAGTCCTGCAAGACTGTTCATCTTTGCCCCTGAACAGTAAATGCCATCTTAGTGCACTTGAAAACAAATAACAACTAATTGGATTTAATAAATCCACTAGAAACAATTTCTGCTGATCGAGAATGATAGTGGATCTTCCAAAAGTTTCTGGAAAATCATCAGCAACTCATTATCTTGGTGTATGTTGGCCAGGACTAACTTATCTGCAAAGGTCTGGCTTTTATCTGCACTCGTCCTGCAAGACTGATAGTTTATCTCCATACCTGAACAGTTATTAGATAGCGTTATCTTAGTGTTGCGTTATCTATTCTGAAAAATACGTGGTGTACTGATAAAGCAAATAAAATCACGTAAATACAGTTTGCAAGTCCGTGAGAAATAAATGGTACCACATGATAGTTGTACAGTTAACGGGATGTACAAGAAAGAATGAGTGCGCCAGACAGTCCACGGGAAACACCACATGACGCATAGGATAAAAAAGTGACGCATCGCATAGGGCAAGGGCTGTGGTTGCTGGCGCTGGCGGCCCACAGTACCAGAGCTGCAGCCCCGTACTGTATTGATCTCCGTGCTCTGGCTCGAGCAGCGCCCGCCGCTGCTAGCTAGCCTCTCGCCAGATAAATTATGGAACGCCGCCCGGCCCTGCGTGCCCTGGTCATCCGTTGGCGTCGTTATTCATAGTTTGGGATCTCGGTTGGATATTGCACAGCCCGGATGCTACGTTCAACTATTCCGAAATCCTCCTCCCAATTAAAGACAAATCTACATCGGACTTTGGTTAAATGTTCGTCAAACTTGTGTTGTACTGGGAAATACAATATAAAACCATCTCAGTGAAATTAATTATGATCAGTCATAATAAAGCTGAAACAATTCATATAGAATCCGTACCATGGAGCTTTTGATCGTATATTTTCTGGATGGATAGTCCGATCAGATCTTGTAACCAATTCCAATTCTTCACCATCCAACTGTAACTGCATGAGTTACTGATTTCTACTACCACTGAACAATTTTAATGTTCGGAAAATCCTGTTTCTTCCACAATTCTTCCACTCCCAAAAAACTAACTTTAAACATACTAGATCCTTTGCCCAGATTATCAGTCACAGTGTTACCGGAAATCTGAGTGGACACGATAGGGTGGTCTTTGATACACCCGAAATCATAATTTTTAAATTCCATGCCGCCAAGATAAACAAGAGGCTCTTTTCTACACCAAATAAATCAACGACGTAAACAATTTTTATCAAAAATTTACAAATCATCCAACCCTTTACTAATAATTTTGAATTACACCCACGAACAGTCTAGTGTATCGGATAGCGGTGGTTTAGTGAGACAGAAGAAGAATGCAAATTACTGAAGATAATACTAGTATGCCAAAGCAAGATTCCCGCTCCAACTCAACGAATTAACTAACCTCAAAATGAGTTCTCCTTTGGTGGGCCTGAATATCCATCGACCGTAAACTCAGCTTTTGACTTTCTCGTTTTATCAAAAAACTATTTTTCCTAAATACTATCAAAGGATGTCACGTCGAAGACATGCCCACCTCGAGTGTTGTCTGCAGCTATTGCACCTGCCAAGGCAAGCACTCAGGCGATGATGCAACCCAGCTTGGAACTATGTCAGAGATGATGGCACAGCTAATACGGTCCTTGATGGAACTTAACTGATGACGTAAAGCGCAACGTGGGTCGAGACGTCAACCGCCTCACCTTTCTTGGCCTGCGCTGAGTCTATCGGCAGTTGTGCAGTGATACAATTTACATCATCCATTAGGGAGGGTGGAGTAAGATACAGCTCTAAATTTCATTCTTTATAAATGGAATTTTAGTAAATCTTTAAAGTGACATCGTAGTTTAATCTTGAGGAAGCGACTTCCTTAACGGAAGAGTCGCAGTCCTTGGACTTCTGGAAGTCCTGGAGGAATGGTTTACCATAAGACAAATTACGATTTGTCAAATCATTTTACGCCCATAGTATAATTATTTAGGTACCGTATTAAGTGAGACAAATGGGAAATAACTTATAAATTTGTTTTTTGCAGAAGTTTATAACCATAAGGTTCTAATATGGATTACATACAACCACATCTCACAGAGAAAGAATTTTATTAAATTTATATTTCTAAAAATATTGAATTATATTAAAAAACAAATAAAGCATGCAACCATAACTAAAACAAAAACTGTACAATACAATTCCTATCAACCTTTATCTACCAGCAAAGCAAAATAAAAACAGAACAAAGACAAGACTTAAGGTCAGATTGATAATAACAATAAAATATATTTATTGGTGCAATTAAACATTCATACACATTTTCTCCACAAGTCATCTGATACATAAATTAGTGCGATTTAGTATTATCAAGAAACAATCTGCTCGAACTTTAGAAATAATTGGTCTTCACAAACCTGCCACCCCCACCTCTGCTACATGGTATCTATACTGTCGAACATTCCCTACCAATCAGGACATCGTGAAAAATTTTCTTAAATTATTTGAACATTTGGTTTTTAATGTGATTTGTAGGTCAATTTAAAATTTTTGGAAATACTCAGCGTTTCCTCGGAGGCAAATCCAGAGAGGCGCTTTAGAGCAAAATTGCTGAAAAGCGACGTTTTCAGAGATGACTAATAGGTGACTCCCGTTTGAGGTTAGGTCCAAGATGAAAACTTAATAATTTGAGTTCATAAGCGTATTCTGCTGGGAAATCTCAGAATATTTTGAGATGAATATTCAGTTAATTCAGAATTATTCAGTGACGTACTAAAAATACTTCAGAATCACAAATGTCCATACGCTAATGCAAAGTCAATTTCATCATAATTTTGAAGACTTGCATTCCAACTTCACACAGTTTCATCAATGATTAGTATTTCTTTCGACACCCATTATGATA
This sequence comes from Homalodisca vitripennis, assembly GCF_021130785.1. Taxonomy (NCBI): domain Eukaryota; kingdom Metazoa; phylum Arthropoda; class Insecta; order Hemiptera; family Cicadellidae; genus Homalodisca; species Homalodisca vitripennis. The sequence continues at coordinate 15,054,451 of NC_060212.1, read as the reverse complement.
CACTAAGTTTTTATATACTTCAGAACAACTACAGTAACCTTTCAAGCTACGGTTGTGTCGTAGGGTCGCCACAAACACTGGGCTGCTCACAATGGACGTGGTAGACTGCAGAGCAATGTTTATCAATCGACAAGCCGTCATTAGTCACAGATTGTCCAAACATTGCAGTTGTATACTGATACATGAGCAAGTGCCAATGATTGACTCTCTTATGACGTGTCAACTGAACTTGCGTTGAAAGACATCGGTAAACAATGATGTCATCATAATTAACCGACTGAAGAGTATTGATGTCCTTGTTCTTCAATTTCAAAATATCATGGCTGCACCTGGTTTTGAATCCTTTGGAATTTCTTGCCAAGTAACATCTGTGATCAGAGCTGCAATAACTGGGATGTGTTCAACGATTACACCATACGCAGTTTGATACTCTTCGGTTTAATTGCAGTAATGGATTAATAGAAAAATCAGTGGCTTAAATATTTTACAGATTTCTTTAGTAATGTACCAGTCAAATTAGTTCACCACAGTTTGCTTTGCCTTTCTTCTTGTAATGAACCGCTAGTTTCCACCGATAGGTGTAAAATACTTATCTTTGCTTTCGTGAATTGCAAGTTAAGACAGTTTTTTGATTCTGTAGACTGTAAATATAATTTATTTATCAGTGTCTTAATTGACTCTGTGTGTGTGTGTGTGTGTGTGTGTGTGTGTGTGTAATTGATGAAGAATTCAGTTTTAAGGGTTACTCTGAATAAAGCTGTCCAAAGTTGAATCCTCGAATGTTCTACTCATCATGGTGACTGATCTAAATCTCACCACTCCAGTTTGGTTTCAGACATATGACGTCATCAGTTATCTCCATACATCTTTGATGTGTCATCCCATGGAAAGTTTTCAGTATTAAAAAGTACACAAAATTCTTATTAGAACGGTACTGAAGAATACCAATTATTTTTAACTGGTCCGCTTTGAACCATATTGGGTAACTCCACGAGCTTTAGAAAAGACATTTGTCCTGGTTCATGAAGATACCCTTCATATCTTTGAAGGAAGCCAGATACTGCCTAATGGAATATTAATTGACCGGCACAAAACTGATGATGCAGGCGGCATATGTTGTCGGTTTATTATTTTGCTGATCTACTGCACCTTTTACCCACCTATTACTCCTTTTGATGGGAAGAAACCCCATTATTATTCAGTTAGAGATTGACTTCCCTATCCTATGATCGCACAATATCCTACACCGAAAAAAGTTAGTCCTATGTTGGTTCTCCAATCTCTCAAAATTGTGCTTTGCACGCTGAAGACCTACATTGTGGAAGAGTCCTATGAATTTATAAAGGTTTCAGATAACAGATCAGCTACCGTGAATGCCCTATTTTCTTCTATTGCAGCCACCGTACGTTTAGCGTCTTTGTCAGAAATTTCTAATTATGGAAATCAAAATTTTGTGAAAATGTAGTTATATTAGTGATTACAAGATATGAATGTGTATCATTTAGCCACTTATTTCTGCAGTAATCCATATGAGGTGTTTATACAACATATGAGGCATTGTAACAACAATGGAGTTCGAATATTAATGGCTACATCTATTAATGTCTTCTGATGCTATCAAAACTGGCAATTCCTCACCAGATATTCCTCAGAGCCCATAACTTTCACCGTTCAGAACACAATTACGTTCGCTACTCCTTATAGGATTCACTTACACCTCACGGAATAAGTTTCTATGACTATGATTGGAAACAGAAGAAGTGTTTGAAAAGCCAATCTTCACAAAAAAATCTTGGAATCTCAGATTGCATTCCTATCAAGAATAACTATGCTGTGTTAAACCAGGGAATTCTATACCTCCAGCCTTTCATACCATTAAGCTCACCTACAGAAAAGGCTACAACAATAAGCAAAACCACATATAAATCAGTCTTAGGCCGGATAGTTGAAGCACCTTTTTCTACCCGATCTTGCAGAAATGCTTAATACCATGCGAAATGTAAAACATCATCAGCAAATTTCAACGAAATGGCTCCTTATTCTGAGTCGCAAGGCAAGCTCAAGAACGGCTCTCGAAACAATATCTAAATGACAAAAATCAATGTCAACAGATAGTCTTGTCTTATCACAACCCATACGATTACTTGATAAACTTCAGTCACCAGTCTCGTAACATGGTCTGGAGAGGACCATCAGCCTCGTTCTGTTGAAATATCACGACTAGCACGATACTCTACCTCAAACAAAGACATATGCTGTGTGCTACTTATCGTTGAATGACGTTCATCATGGATACAGTACACTGCATTTCTAACGTCATCAATTAGAAGCAGTAAAATCCCTGTTAATTATGCACACAGGTACACTGCAGGATGAAAGTCGGTATTGTTTTAATTGTCCAGCAACTTTCTTTCTGAGATTGATGCAACAAATGTTGACTTTTAGCTCTACTTCATTTTCTGCTTCGAGCATCATCTGAAATCTCACACTAAGCGGAAGCTGAAATGGAGCTAAAGACATTTGCATTAAATCGACCCTTCCCATCGTAGCTACTTTATTTGTAGAACACTCGGTTGCTCCACCTTGCTTTTGGATCGTGCCAGAAACATCTAAATGCACTCAGTTGTGCAACTGATGAGACAATGGAAACACCTCTTCATCTGAATCGCACTGCTGGTAGAGCGAACTCTTTTGTAGTCTATGAGTCTCTTATGTCGAAATGTTGCAAGACGTTCGCTTTGAATGTCTTTGTCGTAAATTGTTTTATCTCTTCTGACAGTGTCAGGTTTCAGAGGTAGGTGAAATGGAGGTAAATCAACATTTGCAATGATTCAAGCTACGTTTGTTTTGAGATTGTTTAGTGCTTTGAGCCTTCCACATGCCAGTTTGTAATAACCTTGACACTATATAGTAATTAGAGGGGCAAAATGCGGATATTTCATGTTGCTGCATTCAAAGGTTATCTCCGTTTCTTGCCATGGATATTTTTATCCTAGGTCTACTCAAGTCCAGACAGGGTGTAGTATTTAAATCAACAATATTATTTTCTATTTTAACAATCAAACCAAGATAAACCAACAAAGTTTACAACTCTAACTCCCACCCCCCGAACATTGCCTTCCGGTCTCATTGTTTCAGATGACACGCCGAGATTCTGACAACATTTTTTCTTAGTGATCCATTATCGCTTGTGAGGGTGTGACGTGTGTTTATGCACTTGGCTTATGTACAGTCACTATTTTCTCCTGCCTGGTCTTCAAGATGTTGTTGGATGTGATACATTCTTTCGTGACAGTCCCTTGCCGCATGTTGTAGGTTTGAAGTAATTTTATCTGCATTACATTTCCTTAAACCTGACGAAGAGGATAGGTTACAATCCTCGAAACGTAGACCCTAAATGTAGAAAATAAGGAGATAAGCATTGAATACGGTAACTCAATAACACTGCAGGAATTGCAAGTCTTGCTCGATTCTTCTTCATTGTGGAATTGTATAGGAATGTATTACTAATGAGCTGGCTAACGTAACTTGGCTTGGCAGGGTTGGCTGAGCTCGATGAGCCATTGGAAGTGCATGGAAACAACAAAACTTGCAACTAAATATTAAACTTGTAGTATATTCTTTTTCCAAAAACAGCATATAGATTTACACAACTAGTCTAACTTGAATTCTTGTACAATATTTTAAAATCGAGAAGCACCCAGCCCTCCAACAACAGACACGACTAAGAGACTGTAATTGATGTTCTCCATGTTAACCTGGTAATGTGAAAGCGTAGATGTTGGATGAGTTGTTCAAGATCTGCAATGACTTCTCGCAACATCCTGAGGTCTGGAATGTCTCCAGTGAAGATCCTCCATCAATCAATCTCGGGCAAGAGACACGTCCAAGAGACCGTAATTGATGTTCCCTGTGTTTAACTGGTAATGTGAGAGCGTAGATGTTGGATGACTTGTCCGAGATCTGCAATAACTCTCGCAACATCCTGAAGTCTGCAATGTCTCCAGTGAAGCTCCTCCATCAATCAATCTCGAGCAAGAGACACAACCAAGAGACCGTAATTGATGTTCCCTTGTGTTTAACCTGGTAATGTGAGAGCGTAGATGTTGGATGACTTGTCCGAGATCTGCAATAACTCTCGCAACATCCTAAGGTCTGCAATATCTCCAGTGAAGCTCCTCCATCCATCAATCACCACCAAGAGCCACCATCAAGAGATCGTAATTGATGTTCCCTGTGTTTGTACTCCTGATGTGAGAGTAAAGTTTACTGGTTTCAATGCTAAAAATATTGGACCACCTAAATGGCACGATGCTGATTTTCTTCTCGTAATTACATTGCTTCTGGTTGAATCAAATAGCAAAACATCGCGGTAACCGATCACCTCAAATCCTCCGCAATGATTTAGTCAGGGTGGGCCAATCCCAAATCTGGTGGCATAATAACAGATTGAAAACTAGGAATAGCGATCACTTTTGACACATTTGACTGAAAACACGTGGCACACAGAGGCAGGTGATATCTTGACACTATTGTATACACGACTGTTTGCCAATGCCTTGTAGACAAACTCTGAAGCTGAGAGTTTAGTTATACTCTACACACCAGTTGAATTCAGAAGACGCGTCACAGACCGATGTAAAACTGCCTTCAAATGTAATGACCCTAAAATGGTACATTAGTGCGTCATGACTTTCTTAAAACTGAGTCTTCTGCCTGCCCTTCTATATGATCACTCGTGGTAGAAAGGACCTTGAAATTTGGTCATAAAATTTGGTACCTACAAAGTTTTCTATAGGTCCAAGGAAGATCTTTATTGATTTTGGGGTCATAAGGTCAAAGGGCCTTGGGAAGACAGCTTGTAGATATTCTCTGCCATATTGGCTACCATATATGGACATAGTTGGGATGTATGAATGGGGTCAAAAGGTCGAAGGACACCGTGTAGCCACGTCAATTGCTTTCTTTCGGTCTTTACAAAGACTTTTTTGTTGAGCCCATAAGTATTCCGTTATATCAGTTTATTAACAAAGTTCTTTGTTTGAAGTTCATTTTTGACGATGGAAGGATTGTGGAGGAAACAAGATTTTTCCGGACATTTGCCATCGTTCATAGCGTTCATGGGACTGATTTTTTGTTTCAGTGAACGATGGTAAATGTCCGGAAAAAATCCTGTTTCCCCAACACATTTCTATACAGAAATATCGGAAAACCACATGTAGTACAGTCGTAGGTAAAGCAAAGTGTGCAACTACAAATTACACGCTTTAAGTCATCAAGTTCAACCTCCCACCATAACGTAACTGTTACGTAATCCGCTATTACGCCACGGAGAGGTTACCCCAATAGGATATCCGTATCAATTGTATTATAAACTTACTATATTTGGAAAAGAGAAATAACTTATTAAAAGGAGTTAACGCGTTAGTTGTAAAACTGTGGGGTTTCCACATTCTTATCGCTGAGGTTATGTTTGAAAACAAGCTGGTAAAAAACCCAAGCACGTAACAGAATTTAAACACTTTATTGTTCTTTCAGTTGGTACACTTCTTCAGGCAAGGTTAAGACAAATTTGTTTAAACTTTGGATTTTCTGCTAGAGGCAGACTTCCATACCAAGGGCAAATGTCCATCACAACTGTCTGCTTTATTGAATATTCTTAAAAAATCCAAGTGTTTATTTTGATACAGTATAAAATATTTGATGGTAAAAACGAAAATACACCAAGCTATGACTTTTAAAATATACAAATGTCGGCGTTTCCAGTTTAAAATCTTGAACTACCAAATTTCCTAAAACTACTCTATGCAGTGGTGTACTCGACCAACATATTTTACGAATGAGTCTGGAGGCCTTTTCCCTTTCCAGGAGGGAAAACAGAATTTCCCGGACTGGCTTTGAAAATTAGAGTTGATGTACTCAATTTTATTCTCTCTCCTTGAGGAGAGAATAACATCTTGAGGTTGTTTGAACAACCTCAAGTTCAAAAATCCAAATGGATAAAAAGTTACGTTTCCTATTGGTGTATTACGGATGAGTATGGAGTTCCTTTCCCTTTCCGATAGGGAAAACAGAATCCCCCAGACTGGCTTTGCAAATTAGAGTTGATGTACTTAATTGTTCTCTCTCCTTAAACAACCTCAAGTTCAAAAATCCAAGTGGATAAAAAGTTACGTTTCCTATTGGTGTATTACGGATGAGTATGGAGTTCCTTCCCTTTCCGATAGGGAAAACAGAATTCCCCAGACTGGCTTTACAAATTAGACTTGATGTACTCAATTATTCTCTCTCCTTAAAGAACGTCAAGTTCAAAAACTCAAGTGGATCAAATGTCACGTTGAACTTCACGTCTTTGAAAGTTACAAGTTTCACTCGGAGGACTCCTGTCCTCTGAATCGATTTAAAGTTACACGTTTTACTCGGAGATCTTCTGTCCTCTAGAATCGATTGAAAGTTACACGTTTTACTCGGAGGTCTCCTGTCCCGTAGAATCGATTAAAAGTTACACGTTTTACTCGGAGATCTTCTGTTCTCTAGAATCGATTGAAAGTTACATTTACTCGGAGGACTCCTATCCTCTAGAATCGATTGAAAGTTACACGTTTTACTCGGAGGTCTCCTGTCCCGTAGAATCGATTAAAAGTTACACGTTTTACTCGGAGATCTTCTGTTCTCTAGAATCGATTGAAAGTTACATTTACTCGGAGGACTCCTATCCTCTAGAATCGATTGAAAGTTACACGTTTTACTCGGAGGTCTCCTGTCCCGTAGAATCGATTAAAAGTTACACGTTTTACTCGGAGATCTTCTGGCCTCTAGAATCGATTGAAAGTTACACGTTTTACTCGGAGGTCTCCTGTCCCGTAGAATCGATTAAAAGTTACACGTTTTACTCGGAGATCTTCTGTTCTCTAGAATCGATTGAAAGTTACATTTACTCGGAGGACTCCTATCCTCTAGAATCGATTGAAAGTTACACGTTTTACTCGGAGATCTTCTGGCCTCTAGAATCGATTGGCAAGCGTACTATCTGGCGGCCAAGTGTACAGACACTATTGAGCAATCCCCCGTCGACTCTCCAGGCCCAGCAGGCTAGCCTCGGCTAAGTGGTTTACCAGCGAGACCGTCACAGACTCCCCGAGCCCGGTATCGATCCTGGGGGCGGCAGGCCGTTGACACCACCTATGCTCGCTGAGAACATTGCACCCTCCCCCGTACATCTACAGAGAACACAGTTTGTAAATGAATGTCGACAGGGGGTCTATGGAAGTTGGACTTTAAAAGCATCACGTTTTAATGATTTACCTGATACATGAAGTCATAGCAGAATGTGTATCTTATCTAATAAATTTTAATACGAAAACCTTTAAGTTATGAAAATCAACTCTTGAGAAACCATCCTTCCTCAATGCCAATTAAAAAAGATTGTGGGACACCGCGATTCAGCCTCATTGAATTCAAATAAGAGCTGTACTCTGGTCATCTTAGTGCCATGGGATCAGTTTACGTGGAGGAATTGTGAGTGATGTCCACTTTACACTTATTATTAAAAAGAATTTTTCGAAATTTTTATTCATAACAGAAATATTATACCTTTTCACCTCGTTTAAATTTACGAAAAACTCGATTCAAAGTAAGCAACGATCAAAATATGTGCTTTCTGTTAAAACTGTTTTTTTTGGGGGGCTGAAATCAACATTGTCTCATTAGACCAATCTCTACTTCCCTATCTCCAAATTTCCTCCTTTATTTTTTGTAGCAACCGTTTTGAACGCTTCTCTTCTTAAAAACCATTTGGCTTTCATTGGGGGTTGTAATAGATTGTTGAAATTTCTTGTAATAACTGGCAGTAAAAGGGAGACAAGTAAGAGGCATTTGGGAGCGTACATGTTTAACGTTTAAACTAAAACTTTGCATAATTCTGAACCGACCAGACAAGAAGAGATTCTTTCATTGTTGGACATTGTTCAGTAGAACGATCAAGATACGGCTATTGAACTCCCGATACGTTTTCCTCATACTCCGACAGACATTGGAATTGGGCTTAGAACTAAAACATGGAAAATAGGGCATGAAGAGCGAGTGGATATTGGGAAACATTCTCAATTGTTCACCAATTACCAACAGCAACGAGTGACATTCTGTTATTTTACGACGGATATGAATAAATCATGAGTGAAAAATAGACGAGGTGAAATTGCTCGGTATTAGCAATTCATATTAATTAATAGTCTGATGACCAATACTTGAAGTACGATGCAAATTGGTTCCGGAAGTGTAATAGATTTTAATACAAGGAAGGATGCTAATGTTTTGCTTGTCTTCACTAATCACTTGAGTTCCCTAATTGATCAAGTCAATAATTTCTGTATGTCAATTCATTTTAACTTAAACATTGCCATGTACAAATTCAATTACAACGTTTCTGTCTTTGTTCTTGAACGTTGTAAACCATTAATCGAGAAGATGGATGCTGTGTAAAATTTGTATTTCCAACTGGAAGGATTTAAATTACCAAAATAGTCCTAGTGTTCTTTATTTGAAGTTTATTTTTGAAGGGTTGTGAAGGAAACAGGATTTTTCCGGACATTTACCATCGTCAAGTGAAACAAAACGATCCACCTTTTTATTTCCTCCACCTTGTTTTTGACGTGACGATTGCTATTTGCTATTGGCCTCTGGTCGATCGTAGGTGGTTGGTAGACGAATGCAGACGTATTGTGACCTGTATTCTGTAGTTCAGTTTCAGTGTTGTGTATTTTTTTATTAATTGCATGTTTTAGAGTTAGTGAAGTTGGCTCACAACATGGTGGTTGTGATCCTGACTTAGGCGTGTCACAACGCTTTGGTATGATTTGTTTATTTTAACCTAGTTTGTAATTATGTGTTTGGTTAGTTATTTACCTGAAGAAGAGATCAGAGTGCAGATCTCGAAACGTAGTGTTACTGATTTTTTTGTTTCACTGAACGATGGCAAATGTCCGCAAAAATTCCTGTTTCCTTCATAGTCCTAGTGCTTGAAAAAACTTAAGATTTGCAAATGTGTTGAGTAGTATCGACAGACATTGAGAGCGAGGCGCGGACGTGAATCGCCTGACCGTCGCGCCACAGAGATAAGTCTGCGCTAGAAGCGACATCTCGACTGAGTCCAGAGTCCAGAGCCAGAGGTCAGAGGGCCCAAGTCAAGGCTAACTGAATAAGTGACACAGCAACCTCTCTGGTGCCGACCATTATATGACTTCTAAATGACTTCTTCGCCGCGTACTCTATCTTTTATCAACACCCCTGCAGACAACCGAGCTATTTCCGAGATTCGACCTTCGCAGAAATTTTACTTATCTTATCGATCTATTATGTTATCTATCTTTCGTCAGCACCCCTGCAGACAACCGAGCTATTTCCGAGATTCGACCTTCTCAGAAATGTTAATTGATAAGAGGAAACACACTGTTATACAATGTTGTCGAATGTTTCACTACAGAAATATATTGTAAATTGCGTCGTGCCCTAATTTGCTCCTCGTGTATCGTACTCTTCTGCCATTCGGTCTGCGAAGGTCATTGCAAATGAAGAAAAAAGGATTTTCCGGACATTTGCCATCGTTCAGTGATACAAAAAATCAGTAACACTACGTTTCGAGATCTGCAATCTGACCTCTTCTTCAGGTAAATAAATAACCAAATGCATAATTACAAACTAGCACATAATTACAAATTAGTTTAAAATAAACAAATCAACAACCACCATGTTGTTTGTTAACTTTAAAGAGAAGAAGTTGATGTGATTCAACTATGGAGAGAAGATGTTGACACACAACATGGTGGTTGTGATTCCTGACTTACGCTGTGACAACGCTCTTTTTATGATTTGTTTATTTTAACCTAGTTTGTAATTATGTGTGTTAGGTTAGTTATTTACTTGAAGAAGAGATCAGATTGCAGATCTCGAAAAGCAGTGTTACTGATTTTTTTGTATCACTGAACGATGGCAAATGTCCGGAAAATCCTTTTTCCTTCACAATCCTTCCATTGTTAAAAACAAACTTCAAACAAAGAAGTCATTGAAAATATTTATACAATTGGTTTACTTGGAGTTATGAAACTGGAAACAAAAAATGGATTTGTACTTTCTAAACTTCATTTCAGCGAGTCAAACAGATAACACAGACAGAGAATATTTCATTTAGAAGAAAAATGCCATAAAGAATAAAAACTTGTGTATGACATAGCTATGGCGGAAAGGGTGGATTCAAAGAGAATATTGAGTTAAGCTCCATTTCACATCCCGCTCATTGCAGCTTTTGAAATCTGACACTGACACCAGTGTGCCCCTTTGTAGTCTAGAAGTCTGTGATGTCGAAACTATGCAAGCAGGTTCTTTAGAGCGTCTTCGTCCCGACTTTTTATGAATCCTTCAGACAAACGTGGACTCCAGAGTCTGCAACAGTGTCAGATTCCAGACGTTGCACTAAGGCGAAAGTAAAATTGAGCTTAACTAAACATTGGCAAAAATTTACGTATTCCACCAATGTATAAATGGTGCATTTAGGAGTTTGATAAGAGTTATCGGTTCTTTTGTCCCACTTCTCTGTGACTGAAAGGTTTATGATGGGGAAAGGCCAGATATTGACCGGGTCTATGCTTGCACATTGGACCTTGAAGTCCACATTCCGGCACCGTCGGTGTGAGCATTCACACTACAATATCTTTCACTAATTATGCCGTAATTGGTGAAAACACGTAATTTTGTGCCTCCTTCATTCCACCAGGCTTTCGTGTGGCAAATTCTAGTCTGGAGGTCGGAGGAGTTGCAGTATAGTACATAAAAACGATATAACTGGTACTGATATCGAATTATTCCCATATCAATGAGAATATATATTTAAAAAGGTAGAAATACACCACAAACAGACTTCGCTAAGGTAGGGTGTACAATTTCAAGTCTGTAGCTAATTTCAACCTTGATTTGTCCTACAGACAGCCAGATAAGGTAATCTCCAGAAAATAAGTTTTTCATTCCCCCCCCCCAACCGTCAAACTCAAGAGAACTTGTGTGAGTTTACTGGCCAATTTGGCTAAATACCGCATCCCATGCTTGGATATGCACCAACACAGACCTTATTATCTGTGTAAAGTTTCATGCAAAATTTAAAATCTAAAAATTGAAAGTTCCTGAAATATTTCGCCACATAATACATTCAATTTTCATCAAGTTTGGTTTTATGGCAGAGTCAAAATAATAAAAAATACAAACAACGTGATGATGTAGAGTAATTAGACCTACATATTGAAACTTCATATGATTATTGTACATACACTGTTTACAAATGTATTTATTCCACAGTTTTCTCGTTGCCACCGCTGTTACCAATGCAAAAATGTTCGCTAACGCTCAGCACAAACATAAAGTAACATGCACCGCCATCGAATTCAGTGTTGCCAACATAATCATTAAGCGTCTTGCAAAATTGCAAGTCTGTAAGTCAGTTCGTAAACAGAAATACAGTAAAGAAATTTTTCCAGCCCCTCGAGTCATAGGCTTCGCTAACGCTCAGCCAAAAAGTACCTTTAGGATTTTACCATACCGGTCCAAACAAACGGAAATCTAATTTAAAACGTCATTCTCAAGATGATCTAGGGGAAAGGCATTGATGCTTTACATTCCAGACGAAGCCTACGTGATCAGATAACCCAGCGGTCTCAGAGGGGACGCACGAATAGGAGAGTCCTGTGGAGGTTTTTATCTCACATCCGTAACCGTCTACACACATGGCAGGCACCTCCACATCTGTACTGGGCGAAGCCCCAGTGACACTAACACTGGGTCTTCATTCTGTACAACTCTCCTCCACAACCTCTGGTATGTACGAGAACATCGAGACATTGCAATTCCTCTGGTATTTCATGTCTTCAGGGATCGTCAAGACTGTAGGTAGGGCCGCAGAGATTTGCCGTTTTACACCCGTGTCGGTCAGTTAGCGATAAACTGCGTGTAACATAAATTCTACACTGAATCAAAACTGCTAGTTGAGTTGAAACGACATAGTACCATGTCTGAGAAAGATTACGTCATTGAAAGTAGCACAGACCTGATAGTGGTTAAACAGAACGATAAGGAGATCGCTGCTTTGCTCTATGGCAGCATAGAGGAATAGAAACATTTATTCTTCAACGTCGGAGACACTGAGCTAATCAACCAATGGATCAAGAAGTGAAATAGTCTATGAAAAGACGACAATCCTGGATCGCTTGGTGAGTAATTGCTTCTTTTTAAAGCTAAGACTAATGCCTGTGCAAAGATCTTATCGAACAGAATAAGGGGAAGTGTCGATAAAGTACAACAAGATCAATTGTACGATAACAAAGTGCTATGGCCACAGACAGGCTATCTCAAACTAAAGTCCAAAGTCTTAGCCTCTCTGAAATCGGCGCTCCCACTGCCAGTCAAATTGATACCCCTCAGATATATTTAGGGAATATTACAAATATAACCATTTAGAGAAATCAGCATATCTTATTGATTTTTGCACGATTAATTTGCACTGTATGAAGCTTTGATAGTCCGCCCGCTTGAACAACTTGGATGATGGAAAAGACATTTTTTATACTGTCTTCCACATTAAATTTATTTATGGAAGTATAAAAAATGTCTTTTCCATTAAAACCTACTCACTTCCACCAAGAATACAAAGCAGAAAACCACTTGGATGAGTCCGGCAAATTAAAAAGTTAGGTAATTGTTGGTATCAAAGATTTCCCTATCTGTCCTTTTCTGTTTATACTATCTATTCTACTTTTCCATTGTTGTAGATCGATATAAGGCATTTCTCGACGTCATTCTGACAAAATGTGAGCATTTCAAGTCACTTCGTTTGCGAGATATTTTGCACTGCAGAAAGGCAAACAGCCGGAAGAAGCAGGTTTTGACAGCCCCATGAGTTATATATTCGCTAACGCTCAGCCAATGAGCACTAAATCTGAGTTCCTTTGAATTATATCTTTGGGTCTTTAGGCTCCGACCTAAAAAGCCACATTTCGAAGTTTTAGAAAAGTTAATTTACGAAAAATACGAAAATTCCAATATCCTATGTCGAATAATTTTCTTAACGTTTAAAACGGCCTTGAAGAAGGAAAAGAAACACTCCATTATTCTTTTCTACTCGATCCCGATGCTCGTGGTGATGAGTTTTCCTCGTCAGGCAGTGACCAAGGTTCCAGGACGAGTGGACTGGAGATGGAGAGGAGCGGTGTAGGTGGAAGACGAGTAGACGCAGGAAAGTGGAGGCGTGGGCAGCAGCAAGCTTCTGCTAAGCGCCAGCACGTCATCCTTTACATGCACAACCTGTCTTCTTCGTCATCTCGGGCTTTATTTGGTGCGGAACACGAAGCAGGGACGTCCAAGAATACCCCGACTTGCTTATTACTGTATCGTCATTGTCACTTTTGCTGATTCATACATTTTACTTTCGATGAACGAAAAGACATCTTATTATGGAATGCACAACAATTGTTTGGTTAACAACGGTAACAGTGTACAAATGAATTGAAAAATAAACAGTTTAGAAGCCATTTTGCCTTGGAACGATTTTCTGCGAGCCAATTCCCGGAAGAGCTATGGCTACAAATACTGTTACATACCTTAAAATGGTGCGATTAATCTTTTTTTGGGACAAGTTGTTTTTTAATTTTACATTTGCTATAATAACCCACGAGGAACTTTTGGCGTTTCGGGGAAACGTATAACCAGTACTTACAGAAATATACTTATTTTAGAAAAACATGTAATTCCCTATAGTTCATGGGCGAATATAAGGGGGGGGGGAGTTTTGAAAGAGGGACATTAATATTGCACCTAGTAGTTTGTTTGATGTTAAAACACATTTATGAGATCGTGAAGCTCAGCAATTTCCTGATGGAACATTCCCGGGCCCTTATACTGAAAAAATCAGTGTGCCAGTCCTTCAAAATAATTTTCTATATACACCAACGCTTTAACTATATTTGATATAAGGGTAAATTCCGTAAAAAGATATATTAGTACCTTCAACCGTTTTTCTGGGTGGGCCTGATTTAAAAATTGGTCAAATTATCGTTTTATAAATTCTTACAACTCCTTGTGTAATGATCAATTTGTCTTTTTTCTTATCTGATAGTAAGGTACCTTATAGCGAGTAAGGAGGGGGGGGGGGGTTACATAAAACCGATTGGATGAACTAAAATGTGTTGTATGTTTGTCACATGCCTGTACAAGTGTATAGGTTCCCCTAGAGAAATATGGCAGGATTTCGGGTTCTAATTTAATAATTTAAGTTAGTTTATTCGAGTTCATTAAGCTGCAATAAATCAGTTTTCGACTCCAAGGATGAGGATAGAAGCGCGAGAAGATGAGAATTGCAAAGGGGTGCGAAATACGGGTCATTAACCTCTCTGAGCCTTCACTGACTTCGCCGCTATACTTTACATAGGCCTACTATAAAATATGCAATCACCAAACGCTTTTATATGTACGACATTTTGGAAATCTTTGAAAAGGTATCAAAATATCAATTCCTATTTAATCCCCCTTCCCTCCCATATATACTAATGATGTCCCTACAACCCTTTAGATATGGATGTGTGCGTGCATGTGAGTTTGACACATTTATTGTCATTTTAAACTTTTTTCACGCATTTTCTACTGGCTCAATTGCAACAGAAAACCAAGACACTAAAATTAAACAGCCGATACTTTATTTTACACAGAACGTTCTGTAACTAACCAACATAACGAAATACCAAAGAACTCGCCAGGGGGTATGAAAGGAACGAAAATTTTATCGCATGGACGGACAGACAGACGGTCGGACTTTGACCTTTAGACCCCAAAATCAATAGGAATGTTTATTGGCCGAAGAGTAATGTTTATAGGCCGAACAGTAATCTATGTTCCGAGTTTAAAATCTCCAAACCTTTCTTCAAGAGTTATCGCACAAACGGGTAGTCGGACTGATAGATAAGACAAGCGAACTGTCATTTGATATTTTTGGTTCGATTAGTCCACCGATCGTTGACTCAACGACCCCAAAGAAAAGTCGACTCGAAAAACTTTAGGGATCTTCCTTTGACCATGAGAAACCTATGTACTAAGGTTCAATCCTTTAAAATAGAAACCAATTATTAATTTGTTATTATGTTATAAACATCTTATAATTTCCAGTTCTAAAAAGGAAATCTAGTTAACACACCAAGGATTCAACAAAGTTCTTGCACCTTGTGGTGGATTATGAACCAAAAACGTTCTTGCACCCTATAACGCAATATTGACCGAATCTCCATACTGTCCCTCGTGGGCAACGAAAACCTGACGGCAGACTGGGCGAAGGGCCGGCCAGCCCTTGGTCGATGACAGCAGCTGGAGTGGACGGGGAGGGAAGGGAAGGAAGCCCTTCAAACTGCCATTGTAAGGGGCGCCCTTAAGAAGACGACAATAGCAATGTTGCCATTGGCAGTTACCCGCTGCTGCAATGTTTGCCAGAACTACTCATTCATTGATTGAATTAAATATACATTCTATTTTACACGAGCGTATTTTATATGGATTATTACATTACACATAATCCATTAAGATTTCGCGTATAAAGACTGAAATCCAGTAATAATTTATTGAAACGTCCACAGAAAAAATAAATGCATTGTAATTTGTCATTGGACCTGACTAATAATATGCGTTTATCCGCAGTACCGCAGTGCATCTGTTATTGCATATCTTTCAAATTCAGGCGCTAGAGATAAACATTATTATCTGCTATCACTACTATGGCATGGATTGACGGATTTCTAGCTTTGTAAATCTAATTTACTTACACTGGAATTACACAATTATTGTTTACCATATTATTATATACTGTTCTAATAAGGGTTTGTATGGGAAAATATATTGAAATATTAGTAACCTATTCTTTCCTTACAGTAATGGATTTAGAAAAGTTGTGGCACACTACAATGTATTTCTAAATAAAAATTTGATGGTAACGTTATTTTGTACGATTTATGCTTAGTAGGAAAGTTCTAAAGCAAAACATTGTTTACATCAAGTCAATAGATTAAATATAATATTCAAATCCTCTGGTAAATTATGCGTTTTAGGCACTTTTTCCGCCCCCTCCTCCTAAACGAATTTAATTTTAATTTATAAAGAGAGAGAGAGAACAAAAAGAATAAAACACCAGCTTTATTCGAATAAAACGATTAATCACAACAAAGTATGCAAATTTCCAAGAAGAGATACCACGTCTGTAACATTTACTAAAAGGAGACCGATCACGAGTTTCTATGGTGGCTGGGGGGTGGGGGGGGGGGGCAGCAGCTGGTATGTCCGCTAGTCCGTGGCCAGAGGTGCAGCTGGCGGAGACGGACGGAGGTGGAGGACGACGACAGCAGGAGGCCCGGTCGATACCGAGTAAGGACGCGAAGGAGCCGAAGGAGGAAAGAGGACAAGGCTGCTAGTTCTGCGCAGCGCCTCTGGTAGCTTACGCTACCCTACCTGGAATCAATACCTGCCCCAGAGGGACAAAGGACCAGTCCTGTCCTGGCCGTTGTGCTTCCTCGACAGGACTGACCCCAGAAAATTCGTCACCCAAAGAACTCAGACTGGTTTAAATGCTAATCGCCTTTCATTGGCCACACATTTTAAGGACCGAAGCCAACGCATTCGGATTTACAATAAACTTGGTTTACCAATTTAGTAAATTAAATTGCTGCAATTGAATTAGAAATAAATTTTATTATTGGAATTTAACACACGAAAACATATTAATTAAATGTAATAAAAATGAAACAAACGTCTTCATTGGGCGCTAAAAATTAATTATAATCGTTAATTTTAAATTACTCGCTTACTCACTGTCACATTGGTTACTATTTTTAAATTTAGAATTACCATTTCACATTACATCTCGTTTAAAACAGTTTACTACTACTATGTCATTTTCAATGTACTACAAAATCAAATACGTATTGGAATGAAGATTAAGTGAATAATAAATAATAATTCATATTACTGAATAATGTAAACGAAAATGTTGTATTGATTTAGAAAATTTATATTATTTAACCTCAACAAAAAAATAATAATGTGTGACATCGACTTCCAGATTATGGATTAAGATAAAATTTACATTATTTAGAAAAAATGTGATATTATATATTGTACAACTAGCTTTCAGAACACAAACAATTTAGTAAATTTAATAATCACTGTTGCAATTCCACATATTAACTGGTTAGCCACCACAAAATTAATCGAAAACAAAATGATAACAACCGGGAGATAAATGTTTCGGAGTGATAAAGATCCTGATCGGAAAGGCGATACGAGTCAATTGGGCGAGAAACCGGCCAGATAAGCGACTTAATTACGCACGATAAGTCAAGAGTAGCGCAATCTATGAAGTGGTCGACGTACTAAGATGTCTCAAGTCAAACTGAATTTCTGCGAGTGAGTGGCACTAATAATGAATTCCCCCTACATCCCCTCCATTCGTTTTGTTTACTCCCCCCTCCCCCGATCCACACAGCATCATCTGTTCTGTAACCGTCTCAACCGAAACTCATACAACACAACTGTTAAGTCGAACAGTGACACCAGTTCACGGACATAACCTCAAAACGGCTTCGTCGCGGGGGGTGGGTGGGCGTCTCCGGCAAACCCCACCGGGGGCTAAGACAGAACAGGAAGAATCACAGAGTTTAGAGGTTAATTAGTTATTATAAAAGAATAACAGGTGAGAAGGTCGTTCAGTGTACGGGGGAGAGATTGAGGTTATGTTCAGGAAGGATGGGTGTGGTGTGGTGTGGCGAGGGGCGCTCTAATGTACAGTACTAACCTGTGCTGCGCTGCGTGCCGGCCCAAGCGCTACAGACGTCTGCTCCGCTCTCGTTGGTCGCTAGCGCTCTCCACCACTGCCACTGCCACTGCGACGCCACGGACCCCCACCCAGAACCCTCGTCGTTATTGACATCATCCCCCAAAGAAAAGTTCGCTATGGCGAGCCAGACGAGAAGAACCCTAGCCCGTAATCGATTGCTGTCGCGGTTCCACCACTCGCTCCCGAAGGATCGCGAGGTGGCTAGCGAAGAGTTAATTAGTAAACACCGAATCTCGCCGCGGAAGACGGACTTTTTGTTTGTTTACTTCGTAATGCTCGCTGCCGAAGGAATTAACCAGATCCCTAGCATGCTTCGAAATTCTCTTTTTGCTTCTATTATTTTTCTCATTCGATTCAAAACTATACCCCCAAAATGATATGTCTCTATCACTACTTCACTGTCTTCCAGGATTAAGCACACCAAAAAGAAAAATAATACAAAACAACTGGTGGATAAAAGAATTCACATTGCTTTTCAAAAGGTTGCAAATATAGTAATTTCGTACTGAAATTATATTTTTATCAGCAGGATTTATCTAATAGTTTAGAATCAATATTGCCAAAGCTTCAGCAGATAACTTTCCATGCAAAGCTTGGCAGTACCAAACAGAAAACAGAGAGAATTGATGATACTAGTAATGATCTAATGCCAGGAAATAAGGATATACAAGTAATTATAAAGAGCAAAGACCGCAGGGTTAGGAAACCTACAGCATTTGTTTTGAGAATGGACATTACTATTCGATGTTTAAGATATAGTATTGATATTATTATGTATAAGTGTATAATATTAACTCATTACTAAAGAACTACCTAAATGTAGAACTAGTCCAGTTGGTACGTCGGTGAGGGTAGCCGAAGATCCAATTAAAAAAATATAATTCAATGAAGAATCCAGCCAGACAGTGAATGTTCGTAATAGTAACGATTATGCTGAAAGCTTAACATTTATGCAATTCCCACGCGCTGTTTTTGTCTGGATTTATTGAGCAAACCTTGTAGGAGTAAAGGCAATTGATTTGGATAATGTTTTGGATTTACTCCTAGTCTTATCTTTAATTCGGACTAGAAAAAACAACATTTATTGCTGCGACGATCCACTTGTGAGCAGGGGTGTCCCCTGACAATGCCATAAAGCAATGGTTGAATCTCCCAGCCCGATAATGTATTTGTAAAAGCCACCGAAAAAATTATTGACACCAAAACAAAATGTTGTGTCTGGGTGAAATCCATGGAAACAATAGGAGGTTGTTCACAGCTCACAGACGTGAGTGTTTACTCACCCCCTCCCCCTATCAAATACACCCACCCCCGCCGCTGGCAAAATGTAATTGTTGCTTCAACAGGTGGCTCCTTTTACAGCGATATCTTCATTTGTGTACAAGAAGTTTACAAACCACACACTGCTTGTAATACATCCTTGCGGTGAGTTGTTTGGCCGCGATTTGCAAGGCACTTTCCTTGTAAAGTTGACGGGACCGTGTAGTTTTGGTTTCAAAACTTAAGAGTTTAAAAACTCAAATCTTCTTCAATTATCAATTAAGAACGTAAATTGTTTACGTGGTTATTTAAAACCTGAAATTCAATTACTACTTGCAGTATGTTTGGATACATACTAATACTCAAATAAGTTAGGAATATTTGCTTGCACTCCATTAAGGAGACCCAACTGGGCATTAATCAAATTGTGTCGTTGTCCGTCCGTCTGTGTGATAACTTTTCATAGAACAATCCAAGAGACTTGAAACTCGGTGCGTGGGTTTCTCTTGGTCCAAGGAAGAGAGCCGAAAAACTGATGACTGAAAAACTAAAATTGTGTCCTTCCGTCTATGTGATAACTTTTCATAGTACGATCACTTGAGACTTGAAACTCGGTGCGTGGGTTTCTCTTGGTCCAAGGAAGAGAGCCGAAAAACTGATGACTGAAAAACTAAAATTGTGTCCATCCGTCTATGTGATAACTTTTCATAGTACGATCACTTGAGACTTGAAACTCGGTGCGTGGGTTTCTCTTGGTCCAAGGAAGAGAGCCGAAAAACTGATAACTCAAAAACTAAAATTGAGTCCATCCGTCTATGCGATAACTTTTCATAGTACGATCACTTGAGACTAGAAACTGAGAACATGGGTTTCCCATGGCTCAGGGAAGAACCCTATTGATTTTGGGTTCAAAAGGCCAATGAGCAGTCCGTTTATTTGTCTGCCAGTCGGTGTAATAACTTTTGATAAAGGTCTAGAAACTTGAAACTTTGACTCTACAGCTCTATGGCTGAAAACTAAAATGGCAGTCCAGTCTTTCCATATGTACTGTAAAACTTCTTTGAACGAATTTTAAAGACGACATGGTGATGCTAAGATAAGTTCGCAGGGGAAAAATTGGCGTTTCAAATTTCCGATTCAAAATTTCATAATGTTTGAATGTTTTATAGAAAGTTGAAGACATACAGGAGGGATAAGGGGCACAAAAGAAAAGTTTAACAACATAGCGACTTTGTTACAAGGTAAATGATTACCATTTATATGGATTATTGTCTATGGCAATGTAATGTTAATTTACGAGTAATTTTTATGGGATAACATCGGCTATCCGTCGTCACAGAGACAGTGTAGAGAGTACGCACTGTTTTGGGGGGGGGGGGGGGCGAGGAGAGGGGTGTTGGCGATTCTTTGAACAGTTGTGAAGTGAAGAAGGTATACAAATTTCCGATGTAGATTTTGAATTCAGGGGAAAAAAACGCAAGTAAGTAATTATAATGTTTGTCTGCCACAAAAATTAAATAAAATAACAAATTGAGTTGACTGAGTTTGTTGACAGATGTGGTAAGACTAGTCTTGGCAGGCCCACGAGAATTCCTGTCATATCGAATGTCGCTATAGCGTGAATATCCATAATTTGCGAAACGATTATTTTCTTATGGGTGAACATATACATAAAACAACTACGAATTAAAAATGTTCTGAATGTTTATTAAGTGTATAAATCATAATATATTACTCATATATATTTACAACGCAGTAGCCTAATTATGTGAAACATTTTACAGTGATTTTTACATGTGTGTAAAAGGGTTTTACAGTTTTTTTCCAAATATCGTGCAATGAAACTTGCCATCTATTCTGAACTATGTGGAGAAAATATTAACAAAAAATCATTGATGGGTGTTGAGTGACAGCAAAGTCCTGTGTTTTAGTTTCAACTGAGTACAGTTATTATTCTGTGGTCAACCAAAGCATTAGTGCAGGGGGCGGAAGCTGCACAGTTAGGCTACATGGATATATATCGAGTGCCGACCTAAAATGCACTGTCAATCCTATGCAAACCAATTAACATTTTCGTTCGCGAGTATGGCATAAGGTGGACTTTCTGTATTGGAAGTATATTAAATCTAATTCTAACACGTATGCCTAGTGTCATTTGGGGTTGACAGAGAATATACTTCGTTCTTATACAAGGACTAGTTGGATAGTTAAATTAACCCTTCTTCTACTAAGGCTATTTGCTTAGTTAAATAAATCGAGGCAACTGAGTATCGAAAGACCGATAGAACTTAATGAAAGAGTTACGGCACAGTCGGGCAGAATGGCCTTTGACCTTTTGACCCCAATACAGTTCTTCCTTGAATCAGCAGAAACATACACACGAAGTGGCGGATATAGTGACCACCCTTTGACGTCTTACACCCAAAATAGAAAGGGTTCTTGCACCAAGAGAATCCTATGTACCAAGTTTAAAGCTTCAGGACTTTCTATCAAGGGTTATTGTACAGACAGAACGGAGAGCCCTTTGAACTTTTGAACCCAAAGTATTAGGGTTCTTCTTCTTAGGGAACCGATAGAAGCGTCTATGTACCAAGTTTCTAAGTCACTAAGACCTTTTTACCAAGATTTAACGTACATATAGACAGACAACGGCGCAATTTTAGGAAGGTTGGTATGAATCAGGATTGACAAAGAACAATGATGATTTTAGGATTTATATATATATATATCATCATGACTACCCAAGTCCAAATACGAACTCCATATTCATTTTCGAACTAGAAATGGAAACACTGTGACAAACGTAACAACAATTAGTGGCCATAGTGCATACTCGTGTCAAAAACACACTTTGCAAACCAGTCTCAAAGTCGAGATAGTTGGATTGGTCTTGAAATGGTGATAGGACAGCGGAAAAACTAGAGATACTGCAGAAAAACGTTTCAACCCCTCCAAAACCATAACTGTAATCTCCTCTCCTCCTAACTAAGAGAATGAATAAGAACGAAACCTTTTTTTCATCCAGGATCCAGAAAAACAGATTAAAGAACCAAACCCATGAGCAGCACATTCTGAGAAATGGCATCGGTAGCCAAGCACCTCCCTAAACCCACCGAAGAATATTGTGTCCTAATTTCTTACACTTGAACTAAGGCAAGATCAAAATCACGATCGGAACAACTGTGTCACGGCGCAGGTGAGTTCGCTCGTCGAACACTTAGAAGTCGAAATTTACACTAATATATTTAATTGTTATAATTTCTACCCCCTTTTTACCATTAAAACGTGTTAGGAGTTAAATTTGAATGTGCAGAAATTAAAAGTGTAAATTTCCATTCCTTGCTTACTTTAATGGAGCCTAAGTGTGTTAAGTTAAAGATTTTTTATTTGGGTGTTTTAAGATTGTTTGCGGGGTATTTCCAGAGTGGGCAGCCCCTTTATATTAGATTAGGGAAATTAAATATAGTAGTTGACGTTATCCTTTATAACACAGTAGATAAAACACAAGTCCATTAACGTAACGAATACGACAAAGAGGACATTTGATAATAGAAGACATCTTTTTGTTTTTTATTTCATGTCAAAATTTATTGCAATTTTCACACATTTTTACGAAAATCCCTTATTTTAATCAAATTTACTGTCGAGATCGAATTCGGTTTTCACAACCCCTTCCATGAGAGTTGTTGAGTTTTGGTTCTACAAACTCAAATACAGCTGCGACACTGTTGCCAATCGTTTATTATTAGTGCAGATTAACAAAAATAAAGATAAACCAACCATTGTGAAGAATTCAAGGAGAGTGACCACGGTGAATAAAACGTTGTTCAAATTAACTAATAAACGTTAATGTATCATTAACCACTCTAAGGGAAATTTCTGTAGAGCTATTCAGGAGTACGTTGTTCAATTGTTCAATATTTTTAGTTTGCTCGAAATTAGAAATGGATTAAAAGAGACCATTTTCAAGGTAGGAATAGTGTCTTAGTAACAGGTATCGCAGATATTGTATGCGAAATCTCGTTAATAACTCTTTGGGATACACGGTAAAATTTCATATGTTTGTACTCAGTTTGTCTACAAATTTATATAATGGTTACTCATAAGACCAATTAAAAAGTTTCGCTAACGCTCAGCCCAAGGAGTGACATGCACCATCATCGAATGTTGCTTGTATATAAAAATATTTATGTAAATTTCAACCATGTAGGTCAGGTTTCGAGATATTATGCGGACAAACAGGTGCACTGACAGCCGCTCGGAAAATTAGCTTCGCTAACGCTCAGCCAATAAATACGTAGGCTATGTGTAAATATATTTAGACTACTTCAAAAAAAATGCGTCTCTATTATTAAGACACTATTTACTTTTAAAAACAATTGTAATACCTGCTCACGACTGTTACCATGTTTTCTGCCATACTTTTCTTTACAACACACATCCTTGTTATCCTGGACGTTATTAGACGCCGAAATTGACCCCCCCGCTCTGTGATGTACGATGTAACGACCTACCGTAGGCTGGAGTCCTGCGGGGGGATGAAGCATTGATCGGAGTCCAGTGAATCATCTCCTGTCGCCCTGATACCCCTGTTTTCCAGCAACACGACGCGATGTACCCATACTTAGAAGAGATCAATCACAAGTCTATTTTCGCTTGTAACCTTTGAATAATTGCTGATGGAAAAATTGTCACAACTTCCCTACAACACACATCCTTGTTATCCTGGACATTATTAGAGCGCCGAAATTGACCCCCCGCTCTGTGATGTACGATGTAACGACCTACCGTAGGCTGGAGTCCTGCGGGGGGATGAAGCATTGATCGGAGTCCAGTGAATCATCTCCTGCGGAGTCCAGTGAATCATCTCCTGTCGCCCTGATATCCCTGTTTTCCAGCAACACGACGCGATGTACCCATACTTAGAAGAGATCAATCACAAGTCTATTTTCGCTTGTAACCTTTGAACAATTGCTGATGGAAAATTGTCACAACTTCCCTACAACACACATCCTTGTTATCCTGGACATTATTAGAGCCCGAAATTGAACCCCCCGCTCTGTAATGTACGGTGTGTGATGTACGATGTAACGACCTACCGTAGGCTGGAGTCCTGCGGGGGGATGAAGCATTGATCGGAGTCCAGTGAATCATCTCCTGTCGCCCTGATATCCCTGTTTTCCAGCAACACGACGCGATGTACCCATACTTAGAAGAGATCAATCACAAGTCTATTTTCGCTTGTAACCTTTGAACAATTGCTGATGGAAAATTGTCACAACTTCCCTACAACACACATCCTTGTTATCCTGGACATTATTAGAGCCCGGAATTGACCCCCGCTCTGTAATGTACGGTGTGTGATGTACGATGTAACGACCTACCGTAGGCTGGAGTCCTGCGGGGGGATGAAGCATTGATCGGAGTCCAGTGAATCATCTCCTGTCGCCCTGATACCCCTGTTTTCCAGCAACACGACGCGATGTACCCATACTTAGAAGAGATCAATCACAAGTCTATTTTCGCTTATAATCTTTGAACAATTGCTGATGGAAAATTGTCACACCTTCCCTACAACACACATCCTTGTTATCCTGGACATTATTAGAGCCCGAAATTGACCCCCCGCTCTGTAATGTACGGTGTGTGATGTACGATGTAACGACCTACCGTAGGCTGGAGTCCTGCGGGGGGATGAAGCATTGATCGGAGTCCAGTGAATCATCTCCTGTCGCCCTGATATCCCTGTTTTCCAGCAACACGACGCGATGTACCCATACTTAGAAGAGATCAATCACAAGACTATTTTCGCTTGTGACCTTTGAACAATTGCTGATGGAAAATTGTCACAACTTCCCTAAAACACACATCCTTGTTATCCTGGACATTATTAGAAGGCGGAATTGACCCCCCGCTCTGTAATGTACTGTGTGTGATGTACGATGTAACGACCTACCGTAGGCAGGAGTCCTGCGGGGGGATGGAGAATTGATCGGAGTCCAGTGAATCATCTCATGTCGCCCTGATACCCCTGTTTTCCAGCAACACGACGCGATGTACCCATACTCAGAAGAAATCAATCATAAGTATATTTTCGCTTGCAACCTTTAAAAAATTGCAGATGGAAAATATATTAATTATAACCCAGTGGGGTCTACGTTTTTGGCATTTTCAATGTTTTCAGGACACGCGGATCGGTCTCGAAGGGTAGGTGATCTCCAACTCAAACGTTTTACTCTAATGACTACCACTGTAACAGTTTATTTGAAAGGAACATTAAAAGAAAGCAATATGTAATTAATCAAATGATTATTTCCTAGACATTCGAGATGAAAATTTCAAAATTAATTATATTTTATACGAGGTAAACATTTCCAGTGAAGAATGAGCCATGCATTATTGTCCTTGGGCTTGCAACTCTGGACATTTAACATGTAATTTGGCCTTTACCAAATGTTTAAATAAGATTTGCGGAATTTTTGAACGTGTCCAATTTAAGTATACGATAATATTTTGCAAATGAGTAGAGATAATGTTCCAAAATGTTTGTTCTCTATTTATTCCGAATGTGTACTACAAAGTGGCGATGTATTAAATCGCTGTCACAGACTTAACTCCTGGAATCTGGAGTAATGCTCGCCTGAAGAGATCCAAAAGAGATTCAGATTTCAGGAGTCAAGTCTGTGACAGCGTTAGATTCCAGACGCTGCTCTAAGAGGAAGGTGAACTAGATATAAACTCAACATTCATATTTTAATGTATTTGTGTTAAGTGTCGTTTCGTAATGCAACCAAAGAGGATGTGAATCTAAAATTTATAATTTCGTACAAGTTTCACACTATGTTTCGGATGTGATACACCAGTAAAATATCTACTGAAAAATAAAGTCACCCTGGTGCTCCACAGGAGTTTTTATTTGAGTTTATGATACGGATTCATCTGTTAAGTAAAATATGGATAAATCCCATCTAGAAATATCTGAACCCTATCAGTTAGTATTAATTACTAAACAAATCAGATTGTTTTGGCATCTCCATCAATTTTCCTGTATGTTTTATTGTAATAATTGTATTTGCAATGCTGAGTGTTCATAATTCATATTTTAGTCATACATTTTCCTGAATGTGTTCCAGCTAAGCTGGAATTTTGGCATTGAATATCCAGGGAACAAATCATAATAAACACGCCAGGTTTGTTAATATTCTCATAGAAGTTTTTGGTATGAAGAGCGTCCCCATTAGGGGCACCCCGTTGCAAATTTGAAAACTATAAAAAGATCTCCGTCGTTACAATTTTTGATTTATAATCGTACATAAACAGCAGAGACTGGGTTGTGTATCGTTAATAATCAATACAAGCTTCTTCTATTTCCGATAATAATCCACACAATTACGACTTTTAAATTGCGAAAACTCTACATTTTTATATTGTTGTCATCCAAGGTAAAACCCTTAAAACTTCAAAAATATAAACAAATATTAAGAGAATTGTAGATGTTTAAGAGTAGATTTGTTTGTAAATTTAATAAGCTAGCTTGACAGTTGTTTCAATTAAATGGGTAGCGGCTTTGAAATTAATTAGCTTAAATTAAATAAGATTCGTTCAAGCCATACTGGTCGCCTTTTGGAATACATGATTATAAATTTGTAATGTGCCTCTGAACCACGTTTAGTATCACATTATACTTGAAAAATTTGAACAATCCGTGAACAATTCCTTATAAATTTGATTTTTCAAATTATGGATAAAAAATATTTTGTGTGTACTAGGAGATCAAAACAAAGAAAAAATAGACAAAAAATTGTTCGATCACTGGACAGTTTTAAGAACATAGTTCATCGCATACATAATTTTTGTAACAACAATAAACGTAATAACATCTTACTGTCCTGCCTGTTAACTAAATGAGTTCGACGCTTCGACCACAGTAATTGAGGAATTCTCCGTGTGCCAATTATCCTCAGGACATTATTGAAGGAGAAGGTGACATAACTCAGTACTTGAGCGTTTGATACCACAGACGGATTGGAATGCGACAGATCCAATTGATCCAACAGATCCAATCCTTGTGATCCATACACTAAATTAATATCTGTGTTCCAGAGTCTAGGTGGTTGATTGCTTGCCGCGTTCTCCAGGCACAATAAATTAACTTCCTTCCTCAAAGTCAACTTTTAATCAACAGGATGGCAATTGGTTAACACTTAAAAAATTAGGTTAAAGTACTGTTATTCTGTATAAAAGTTAGCCTACCTTAATCGTCGGTTTTGTAGATTTGATTCTTTTCTTTAAGCAGTGAACCGAGATCGTCAGTATGAATCCTTATACCAGGAAGACATGCGAAATGTACTTAGTTCAGGTACAAAGAACTGGTACAGAACAATGCTCCAAGAGCGGTAAGAAATATCGGCGACGAAGAACAAGGGTTGATGGACGGCGTTTATGATCCCGAACATCAAAGTCTGGCTCACCCGAAATCATGGTGAGGCAGACTTTTCCTGAAGCGGCTGTTGATGGACCATGGAACTTTGCGAATGCGAGAGGCGGAAGAATCATAGAGTCAGCACCGCGAGGCGATATTAGGAAAGGCTCTCAATTGGCTCCAAAGCCTACTATTGGACATGATTGTGGTGACTTCTACAAAAAAATAACTGTAGAAAGAGGCCAGTAAGGAAGAACGGACGTCGGAAGACGATTAATTAATGCGGGTTCCGATCTAGTCTTCCTTACACCTACGTGCGTTGAACGAAATCAGAGGTGGTTTTTATTCTGTATGGGGATTTCCGAATCCGTCGTTCCAGACATCTAGTCCTGAAAGTACGTAAAAGGTATTTTTCTTCTCTGAAAAAAAATGATCAGTTAGAGCTGTACATCAGATCAGTATCTGAGATTCATTTACAGCTTTTCAATAATCGATGTCTCTGAAGATCCACATTTAAGGTCTAAGATAGCCTTCACAGGTGTAAGGTGTAATAGCTGTCACAAAGACCGTCTTCTCCAAAACTTTTGGTACTTTGGTATTATCTGCAGGCTACTCTACAATTCTACACACTGCTTGTTATTAAGAAGGTTTAGATTAGGTTATCATAAATATGTTACCAGTAGTACCAAAGTTAAAAGTTGACCTTTACGAGCGCTCAGGTGATCTGAGCTTAAATTTGGGCACTGAATTTGGGAAAATGACCAAGGGCATTTCCGATCGGTACTTTCCCGACCTCAGATCACGTGCCAGATCGCCCAACATGATCTAACGTCAGTAAAGTTGGACGATCTGTGACATGATCTGACATTGGAAAGGTTGCATGATCTAGGACGTGATCTGACGATGGAGAGGTTGGATGATCTGGGACGTGATCTGAGGTCGGGAGAGTGCCGATCGGAAATGCCCTTGGTCATTAGTGCGGCCTCAGCGCACTTCTGGCAAGAAAGAAAACATCCCTCAAGATAGTACCTAAATTTAAGCTCAAATTAAGTGAGCATTCGTTAATGTTAACTTAAATTGTTTTTTTTTTTCAATGCGTACGTATGTATTTACCTACTCATATAGCTCAATAACAAATAGTAGATAGGGACAGAGTGGCATCCGGATAGTCTAATACCAAAGTACCTTTATGCACCTTGCGATTGAGTGATGAGCAAAAAAGTGCAGTGGAGTTACTGTAGAATTTTTTACTCCCAAAAATAAAAAAAAAACTAGATTTTAAATAGGCAAAATCACTGTGCAAGCCTATTTCCTGCATGCTTACAACGTAGAAGGACATTTTCAATACAGTGATTCCCTTTTCATTATGGCGAATAAGGAGATCTATCCCTTTTAAACCTTATTTTACCCGTCCTCATTGTCCACTGGCCTGTGCGAGGATCTTATCAAACAGAAGGAGGACAGCCAATACGCACAAGGTTGGTAGCACTGATAAAACGTGCTAAGGTCACAGATAGGATCTGACCTGCACTATCTCCAACTCAGATCCAAAGTCCGACGTCTTAGACCGCTCGGCCACCGGCTCTTCTAAAGAGCTAAGCCGTTCTCAATGATTTGAAATTGAACGTTGTAAATAACACAATTAACTCGTATAACAGCAAGTCTGAACAGAAAGAAGAGTCATAAGTGAAGTTCGTGACCAAACCATAAAAGACGATATATAGGTTAATAAACTAGCCATAAAATACACATAGCCAACTATATACGGCTTTTATGGTTATGAATGTCATCGTACGTTATCACATCATACACTCGAAATTACGACTAATTCAGGAACACAACTAAAACAGCATTGAAGAAAATAATACTCGTAAATCTTTTAGCTGAAAAACGAAGTGATTGTAGATGCCTACTAACTTGAAAATTGGCAATACTCGAAAAAGTGACGAAATCTTTCTTTTCGAGCCCTAAACGTTGGTGAGGCAATGTTATCCTCTGTTAAATAATAACTCTAGTCAACCATTTAACCTTTTCCCTGATAAACCAAACCCTCCCCGCTACATAAGCTCTTAGTAAACTTATCTTGCTAATCATGTTACTTTGCTCTACTTCTTTTTCACCTGACGAACGCCACTCTCTTCAGCAAGGACGTAGCC
Source organism: Homalodisca vitripennis (assembly GCF_021130785.1). Classification (NCBI taxonomy): domain Eukaryota; kingdom Metazoa; phylum Arthropoda; class Insecta; order Hemiptera; family Cicadellidae; genus Homalodisca; species Homalodisca vitripennis. Next base: position 15,024,708 of record NC_060212.1, on the reverse strand, counting down.
AGCGAGGGGGTTCCAAGAGGTCCGGACCACCCCAAATTTTCATTTACTTCTTTGGAAAACGATTATTTGTATTTAAATAATTCAGTATTACTGACATGTACTGCTGATAGATCGTTCTCAACAAAGAAACGGGTCAAGAACTTTTTAAGGAACAAAATGGGGCCTTACTCTTTGTCCACTATGGAAAATAGAGTCTGGACCCTCCCCAAAAAAGTTGTTCCTGGCTACGTTCTTGCTCTTCAGTCAAATAACTGCCTGGTCATTAACCTTCCCACACTTAATTTAACAAACTTATCCGGTTTTCTTATCCTTATTAGGCTTATCCTATCATTCCTCCAGTCACAGTCAACGTCTAATGGATTTACCACTAGGTAACACATCCACATGCACAACTAAATCCCTGATGAATGTTCTGGCCAACGTAGAACTAATCCTAATACAGGAACCGGCAACTGTTAACCGACTGTTAAACGAAACTCTTCGTAATTTCCGAATTTATATATTGAGTTTGCACATAGTGGGTGAATCATGGATAATTCATGTAACTTTACAAAACAGTTTTAAATATTTTAATTTAAGTTGGGATCCACTTAAATATGCTAATAAGGAGTTAAACTTAACTCCATAAACCCAGTCAGATAAAAATGTTAAATTTGATATAAGGTATAAAAATACTAGAAATTATATATTTTATACATAGAGAATACATACTATAGGCTGGAGTATGACTCACTCTTCTTAGTTCTAGTAGAACGGATTTTCCTACAAGAACCAAGATTGCGCTAGTGTCGGTGCGAATACTATTCTGGCAACCACTAGTTCTGAGTCGATTCCGCTGGAATACACGATGTCCAGAGGACAGTTTTTAGTAGAACTCTAGTATTAAATTGTTTTCCACAACAGGAAGTCAAGGGTTATCTCTGACAGGAAAGTATTTGAATTACATATTGGATAATTAATTGTGATTTATCGTGAACTCTGAGTAGATTGTCCTCCAGATACCTCTGAAGTGGGACTCTACAGGATACTGGAGATCAGGAAGAAACCAGAGTGTCAGCAATGTACAGAGGCTCGATTATGCTGAGACGGTGGGTGTGGCAGATGTCACACAGAAAACAGCTGCTGAAATCTCTTTCACCTTCAGATGACCTTGAAATTCCTGCGGACTTCCTCAACTCACGTCTGGTGGAATACCACTCACAGATGCCATGATAGACTATTGGTATATTGTAACTGGTGGTTCATGGATGAAAGGATTCGTGCTTTTCGGAGATGAGATTGGTTAGATGAGAAGTTATGGTATTACTTTCTGTACTAAGATAGTACAAGATATTGCAGATGTCCAATAGGCTATATAAAGGGTGAATCTTGTGTCCTGGAGGCGGTTCAGACTGCAATCGTGGGTGTGATGAAATCTCCTCTTCTTAGCCATCTGATGGTTTTCCTAATTTTGCAGATTCAACATCCTCACGTCTGATGGATGCCACAAAGTTTCTGGTAGTTGACATGAGATTTCCGTTGGTTAATGGTATTCCTTTCTTTTTGAAGTTTATTTTTGACGATGGAAGGATTGTAAAGGAAACAGGACTTTTTTCCGGACATTTGCCATCGTTAAGTGAAACAAAAAAATCAGTAACACTACGTTTCGAGATCTGCAATTTGATCTCTTCTTCAGGTAAATAACTAATTATTCACAACCACCATGTTGTGTGTCAACTTCACTAACTCTAAAACAATTAATGAAAAAAACTAAACACAACGCTAATTATTAAAATTGAACTACGGAATACAGGTCATAATACGTCTGCATTTGTCGACCAACCGTCAATGTGATTCCTGACTTAGGCGTGTCACATCGCTCTGGTATGATTTGTTTATTTTAAGCTAGTTTGGAATTATGTGTTAGGTTAGTTATTTGCCTGAAGAAGAGATCAGATTGCAGATATCGAACCGTAGTGTTACAGATTTTTTTGTTTTACTTAACGATGGCAAATGTCCGGAAAATCCTGTTTCTTTCCTTCCTTTTTTCTGTCTATTGAACAGGACAGTGGTATTGTGCCTTTCAATATAAGAGGCAGTGACTATACCCTTAAGTACAAATGAGGAAAAAGGAAAATTAGTTCAGACTCAGCTGCGATATAGACGTTCCACGTGATAAACTAATACAAGGACAGTTGTCATATTATCGATTGACCTGCACTTGCTGGCTTGTACGAGGTTTTACCTATGACTTACCATCTTCTATAGATCTTAACTATCATCGTTAGGCAGTTGCAATATGTATTTCTACGTCCTAGGTAGTATTCCATCACGTCTAGTGGATACTATTTACACAGTGTCCATCATAGACTGTCACCAGTAGATGGAATGATTCGTGGTTTTCGAGGGTCTCTGCGATTAGGTGCAAAAAGTTTGAGGTTAATTTCCCAAACAAGAACCTGTAGGATTTTGGAGATGAGCAAGCAGAAAGAGTGTGTATCTGAAATGTCCTGGAGGTGGCTCTCGGGCTGTGATGATGGGTTTGACAGACAGGAATTACCTTAAGACTTGTCAAACTTACGTTTGAGGGAATGCCAAAGATTCACTGATACAAAGATGGAGCACTACGTAAAGCGTCCATGATTAGTACAATTTTACCAATATTTAGCTGTTAATAAGATTCCGGTAGGGGGTACCAAAACAATCGTTTGACTCTTCAGTGATCCACCATTGGGTATTCGGTGCATGGGTTTGAGAGAGTCTCTCTTCCTCTTCAGTATTCAATGGTTCTGTGCGATTCGAAATGAGAGTAACTTATAAGTGCAAAGATGGAAAACGAGAACAAGGAAAAATCAGAAACGGTGAGTTTAGATGTTCCACGAATCAATACATAGCGACGGTTGTTTTGTTACCAACTGACATACAATTGTTGGCTGTTGAATAGGGTTTGCTGTTAAGATTTCATTACATTATAGACATCTAAACAATCATCTCTAGGCAACTTTTCAATTTCAACCTTTAAATTTGTATGAGCGCTCAAAGAAGGTACTCGGGGCATTATGCAATTGAAATACACACAATTGGTCGAAAGTTATTCTCATCTTTTCACAAATTTAAATAACTTATGGATTACAAGTGCACAAAACACGGTACAATAAGGAAATTACACGTTGAAAACACTCATAACGTTTACTCCGTCCACGCGGAAGTTTGTATGAAGCGATGATGACAAAATCTACAATACAGACATAGTGTGCTAACAGGATGAGTAACAATCGATAACTGATCGATATCATGGTACAATTCATTTATCGCTATTTCGCGGATGTAAAGTGCAGGGAAGTGAGCACTCAGCAAGTTTCTGATTTAAGAAATGTATCAACCGCTGTGATCTCTTCCTGGGGAAGGAGTTTAAAGCAGACAGACGAAAGGTGGGTTTTGCTGAACACGTGCGAAAAACAAGAGATGTCGAGAGACGGGAGGGATTCTATCTGAATCTGAGTCGAGGGTCCGGGATAAAGCTCCCTCCCCCCATCCTCCCGGGAGGGGAGGGGGAGGCGCACATCTGGCACATTTCCTGACAAGAGCAGAGTGCCGTTGCCATGTTGCCATTGCCAGCGTCCCACAGCCGCCAGCCAGGTCTTCCCGGCTCTGATGCCTGGTTGCCCCGGCAACACCATTATGGCTGACTGCCTCCTACACGTTCACATCCTGTCTTTCACGTTCCCTTTGAAAGCAAAGAGGAACAAAAATATAAACTTATGAGGAAACCTACCAATATCAGCCTTTTTATTTGATAAGGCTGAAGGAAACAGGATTAAAACATCAGTAACACTACGTTTCGAGATCTGCAATCTGATCTCTTCTTCAGGTAAATAACTAACCTAACACGTAATTACAAACTCGGTTAAAATAATGTTTTTTTATGACAAATGTCCGGAAAAATCATGTTTCCTTCACAATCCTTCCATCGTCAAAAACAAACTTCAAACAAATAACGTATAAGGCTATTTTGGTACATATTCCAAATCATAAAGAGTCTCTTTTGAGCTTTCAAATAAAAAAAAACATTTCAAGATAATTTACAGTATACGAGAACATTTGCAGGAATTTTATATGAGATCCTTGAGGGTTTAAGGTTAACAACAACAAATGGCAAAAGTTTGCTCAACGACCATTAATTTTATTATTTGTCACGAGATATCAGAGGCATCACGTGTTTTAGCGCAGTCTTATTCAAATTTAACTTGTTTCCCCATCAAACATAACAGTAATGCACGGAATGTTCTCGAGTTGAAAGTGCACAGAATACTTATAAAACATTGCAACCATAAATAGGTACTGAACGACTAGTGCTTGAAAGTTGAAAAACGGATAATACAGCTGTTATTACGCAATATTTTGGAAACACAATTTTTTCTCCACGAGTGTAAAGCGTTAAGCAGTCTGTTTCCGTGTTTGAATGTAAACATAAACATTAGTCCGTTAGCAAATATCTGGAAGCGAGCGTTACTCTCCCAATTATTTCCTCTTAACCGCTTAATTCAGAGAACATCAATTGCCTCCCCCCTCTCCATCTAAGAGTAACTTACTCTACTATCATAAATAAATAATAAAGTAATAATTTCCTCTGCTGTTAAGTACTATCATCACTCTTGAGCATCAACAGCGACTAGGGACTCCGGCAATTCCCATAATGCTCAAGGCTAAGGACCAAGGAGATTTCAACTGTAGTGAACACTGAAGTGCGTCAACTAGCGAGCTAGGGCGATGATAACGGGATGGGTGGGCCCCGGGTGGGTGGTGGGTGAAGGGTTGGTGTGGGTGGGTATATGACGTCACGGCGATCGGACAGGATAGGGCGACTGCATTATTGTTGAGGAAGGACGCTTTCGTTCGTTGAAACTCGAACCGTTATCTTTTATAACAGTTCAGTCGAACTAGAAATTGATAACTTATTGTAGTAAATGTGATATGATATCGACCCCCACTTTTATCATCATGACTAAAATAAACAAGTGGATAGCAAGAATTTGTTTTAGAAAACGCCAAGACAAACCTAACCTCAAAACTCGAACGTAGAAATACAAGCAGTATGTTAATGACGCTCCTAGTAGCCTATAGAATAGAACCTAACCTCAATTCTGCGAATATCTAGTTAGATGAAAATATTTAACTGTAATCCTCCTATCATTTATTTTATAATACAGACTTTGGTTTCTTTTTTAACCCACTGACACAAGGTTGAATAATTGTTGGAGTTATTATTGAACATAAAATCTTTTGAAGTAAACTTTATAGGGATCACCTCATTTTATCAATTTAGGAATTTCTGGACAAGACAAAAGTTTAATAACATCTCGAAGCACCTCATTGTTAATTGTAAACATGATAGTTTTGTGATTGTAAAACAAAATGTTAATTGATGAAGATCAGTGAAAAGATGTAGATATTCTATTTTCAAACAGAGGATTAGTTATCGTTTCCTCTACAACGTTCATTGAATTCAAAGATATGTTTTGCATGTTTGAGTAAATCTTCTAGTTCTGAACATACTCTCTAGATTTGCAGGCCAGTTTTCAAAAGATCGCAACTGTTGACTCTACTAAGTCTCTACATTTTAGAAACAACGTCATATTGTATGCTTAAATGCACCTTGACCAACGGACGGGATGTTCACTCGTATGAGACAAGAGGCAGAGAAAACTACCGAACCAGGAGACACAGGACGGTAGTTCATGAACGTTTGCCCTCACAGGCAGGAGTTCATATCATCAACAGCTTGCTAAATGAAATTAAAAATTCGCCTACGCATAAAGCATTTAAAACTCGTTTGAAACGCTGGCTAGTGTCGAACGCGTTTTATAGCGTGAACGAGTTTAAGGCGTATACAACTGGGAGACCGCACAATCAGAAGACATACTCTCGAATTCGGGTGGGAAACATTGGCGATGAATGGAGCAGAATGAGTGTCATAATTGTATGTATAAATGAGAGTTCGATGTGGTATGCGTGTCAAAATTATTAGATACTTGACGTTTGCTATACAAATGTACCTTTTGTCTCCGCAATAAATACTTGACTGTTGACTATTTGTTAATGATTGACTCTTTCCAAAAATAGCCGACCTCAATGGTCTAGGGGAGGCAAATTTCTTATGCATCCCTTAGAATCCTAGAGGCCTGTTAAGACAACCATCGCAACTGTGTGCTAAATCTCAATGTGTTATAAGTAGAGCAGTGACACATAGTTTTCAGTATGTCGAGATGTGATTTCACTATGGCGTAGCTTCAATAAACTCAATAACCCAATAAATGCTCTAGTTACAAAACTTACTTGATTTTTAGACTTACTTAGATACTTTGCTCCAATACTCCATCTGGTTTTGGTTAAAAAATACAAGACGCGTACGAGAAAGAGCCACTGAAATCAAATTTTGGAGTTAAATATTTTCGGCAAACCAGAAGTTACTAGGACCACTCGCCAAACCGGTGTCTACCTCTGGAGCAACAAGGATCAGACAGCGACAGCTGGAGCCGCGGGGGCGGAGGCCGGGAAGGTCGGGCGAGGTAGGGCAGGTGTGGCAGCCGTCGCAGCCGTCTACAGTTCCCCGACCCACCTCCTAGCCTCGAAACACTCCTCTACCTTTCCATCGACATTGTCCAACCGTCCTCTCCTCGGCCTTCACAGCTCGGGCCCATTCCCCATGGAAATAGGAATGACGCGATAAACTCAAGAAATCATTCCAGGTGGTTACCTTCACTTTGACATGGTATATCTACCTACAGACCCTTCCACCATGCAAGCGAGAAAAAGAACTTTATTGCATTTTGGCTTAAACTAAAAGATGGTCACTCATCAGTCAGTGGTGGTACCTCTCGGTGACGAGAACCAGGATATTGAATGAGACTCTAAATCCATGACAAATTGTGAGGTAAAAGAGGTAACTGGAGGAAACGTAGGCTATATGAAATAACATTTGCAGAGATTTATCAGGTTACCTCCAACTGTTTTTATGAATCTAGTATTTTATGAATCTGTGACAAAATCTAGTAGGGCACTATGACAAAAGGGAATTCCACACTGGTATAATTGTTTCAACTCGAACGGACATTTTTATTTAGTTTCTTCAATTTACCTCCCGCTTGTCCATCGAGAATTTGTCCTGTTCACTTTTTGTGAACAGGACAAATCCATCCCAGTTATGGGAAAGGTCCCATGATACCAGTAGTCTCTGAGAAACGGTTCCTTAGAGTTGACGAAGACGATTTGGTAGGTTTAGACACAGAACGTTGCTACTAAGGAACAAGTTCCAAATTTCTTATCTCAAGGTGCATCGACCTTCTCTCCCTGCGAAGTACAATAGCGAGATTCGGAAGGGTTGCCAGAGTCTTGAAAATAGATGATTGGCAGGATAATATATCCAGTCACTCCAATCAATTATCTACAATTGCAATACAGAGAAAACGTTTCTATATTATCTGCTAGAACATGTGAGATTGCAAAAGAGTCATTAGCATACAGTTTATCTTACCCCAGACTCTATACGGATCTTTCTAACTAGGTTTCTTTTCCAAACCAAAAGGATGATCACTATGTGGATAATTACAGGAGGACGTACTTAGTTTTAGCAGATTCGGGGGATCACAACTAGCCAGCCCTGAAGGAATAATACCAAAAGGACGGAACTCAATTATAGTTCCATCAATACTGAGATGGGGATAGAGGACTATTAAACCCTCCTGCATAGGTTCCTATAGATAGGAACTTCTTTAACTGATGAGTGGAAAAATAGAGATCGTCAACTGATCTTAGGGTTTCAGTACGACAGCACTTCCTTTTCCGGAACGATGAGTCGTCGAAGCAATCCTGGTTGTTGCTACGAAGGATTCTAGGAAATACATACCCGAGAATCTTACTCATTTGGCCACAGGGTTAGCTCTAAACCTTAGGTCAATGGGTTAGCATTTTTCTCTTTTTAAATAGCCGATGAACTGGAAATATATTTCTAATCCAGTCATCAACAGTGCTTCCTATTTATATGGGTGTCCTTATCTATCACGCTGGTCTTTCCGCAAAGCAGACCAATAGAAGATGAAACTATCCAAAGGCGATCCCTTAATACCTGTCATGGTTGCCAAAGGATCAAAAAATTTCAGGATGACATGATGCAACCACTGTTGCATAATTAGATACTTAACTTCCACTTCGTCTTAATCAGTCATAGTCCTTGCAGAGAGATGAATGTGGATATCAGACTGTAATTCGATAATGTAATATTATGTCTGTTTTATTGGCCATCAGCAAGTTCAGGTTAGAGCAGTTTGTTCTAGCTCAACTAAACCAGTTTAGGTTCTAATGAAACTTTCCAGCTTTCTGTAGTTGAAGCTCCATTGTCTTCTATGTCTAGATAGCAATTCATCTTACATCTTGTTCTGTGGATATACAACTAACTACCCAGCCATGCCATCCTACCACTAATAGAGAAGTATGAATCGGTGTCTCCAGGCGCATAAAACTGCAACATGAGAATTGTCTTCAGTTAAGAATTGTCGACATCCTATTAACCCCCCCCCCCCCCACATTCCATAATTACCCACATTCTCTACGACATGCAACATTTATTTACCCCTTTTTTAATATTTTAAAAGTGCCAATTCCGTAAAAAATGTGTTTAATAACGAAATCCCACTATTTCGAGAAATCCAGCACAGAACTATTTGCAAAACCTATTGTCATGTTAATGTTTGAAGAATTAAAATAACGCTAAAACGTTATCAAATCAATAATACCACGTTGGCAGTGTATGAAAATACCTGTTATACGTTTAGTGCAACAATTAAAAGACACGATAGTTTAATCTATAATTAATTAGATAAAAATTAGCTTTACAAAATCATTTTCACGAGCTCTGAGTTGACTTACAAGTTGACAACTAACTGGCAACTGAAGTAATTGATATGCACTTTAAAGTTACTAAAATTACGGTTAGTTTTGCCACTCCAAACTGTTTTAAACACGCACTTCCTGCACAGCGGCACTCTTACTCCCCCTGTTATCTCTTCCGTATTGAATTTTCAAACTTACCGCTAGGGGCGCTGTGTTCACTTTCCGTCTGCAGATCGTAGCGTACGGATTACTATAGCGCTAGATGAATAACAATGTAATTTTTACAAGTTGTAAACTGTTATTTACTGCGCACCAGTTTAAAATATTTATGTAAACTATAATTTATATTAATAATCATAATTTGGACAAAAATGAGTAAAACGTGTTTTAAAATTACTGCAATCTAGGTGAATGCCTATTATGACTTACACATAACATAGCTATGGTGGGCAGGATCAATTCAATGGGAATATTGAGTCTAGCTCCTTTCCCCTTCTGCTTAGTACATCGTCTGAAATCTGGCACTGTCACAGACTTCACTCCTGGAAACTGGAATCAATTTCATGTCCGTGTAAAGAGATCCGAAAATGTTGGGACCAAAGACGTTCAAAACTAACTATATTGCATCTTTTCGACATCTAATCTATAAAATAAATCTGTCTGCTTTATCGAGCAGTCATCCAGTGTAATCTAGATGCAGAGGTGATCCTCATTGTCTCAGATGAGTAATTGGGTGCAATACAAAATTTTAGACATGGTCCTAAAGTACGGTGGCGAAACCGAGTGTTCAACACACAACAAAGCTATGGTTGTAAAAGTTGATTCTTATGAGATATTTGTATTACCGCTACTCTGTTCTTAAAGCACAATAAAGAACCAAAGCCTCCAAAGTGTCCATCGGGGGCGGTTTAAGAATTCAAGAAGTCCAACAAGACTAAATCAGTTTCTAGAATAAATATAGATTCCTCTAGCGAAGTATCTTATTTCCTACAACTATCGTTGTATTTGATCGTCTTCGTATGCGCGGAAGAAGTTCTGACTAAACTTTTCAGAGAGGTTAGAGTCAATCACGATGATCAAGGACACGAACTGTGAAATTCCTTTCAGAGAGCTACGATTATACAAATACATTTTTTGTGTATTGCATTGTATTATATACTAAAACCACCACGTAAGTCGATAATAGCTGAAGGCCAGTCTTCAGCACTTCCACGGAAATTCCATCAATACATGGAGTTTCTTAATTTTTCAACGAAACCATTGATCCCATGGGGTTGTTCTTGATAAATGTGGAAGCCCTTCTAGCCGGCAATCCTTAGAAGGCACCCACTGAGCTTATTAATTTAAAACGACCCAACAGGATGTGTCGTAATTAGCTTTTTCTGGCCAACGATGTGTAAGTCCTTCGTTTCATAAAGAGGATAAACTTGACCACTGAGATATTTATATTTTTAAACTGTTGTTCCTGCTCCGAAAACCAAACGTGAATAATTGCAATAAAAATTCTCATAGTAAAGGAAGTAGTTAGAAAAGAAATAAGCACTGGATCAATACGAGTACAATCAAAAGCTTGACCTTCAGCCAATATGATCCTTTCAACAAAAATTATCCGTAATCCATTTAGAATAAAAGACGTTTATAATTTCATTCCGCACTCAAAATAAACCAAGATGACTAAGACATTCACTATACCACCAATCGCGAAGGGTAGTTCTGTTTTCGGGATTGTAACTATTTACAGTAATGTACATTGAACTAGAACTGAATGTCAGAAGATGAATTACTTCGTTTACACTCAGATATGGAATTTTTAATTTAAATCGCAAAGGCATGCAAAAGTTAAGGAGTTAGAAACGGCTGTAAACTAAATACGTGTCTGTTAGAAAGCAAATACCATACATATTTATTTACCTTCTGCCATATTGCAGGATGCGTTGTTCCAATTTTTCAAATTTCCAATTCTACGTCAGATTCTTTAAAGGTCCAGCTTTCTGAAACATAAAATGTCCAATTAACTAAATTATCACTTAATAATTTAACTATGGATTAATATTTAGGTTGAACATAGAAATTCTTAAATTGACAAAAATGCTTAGGTTACCTCTATAAAGTTCACTTCGAAAGATTTTATATTGAGTAATAGCTTCAAAAATTAATCAACCTTGTGTCAATGGGTTAAAAAAGAAACCAAAGTCTGTATTATAAAATAAATGATAGGAGAATTACAGTTTAATCTTGATACTGGCAGGTTTGAGGTTAGGTTCTATTCTAAAGGCTGCTGGAGGCTTGGAAAGGTCATTAAAATACTACTTGAATTTCTACGTTTGCAGTTTTGAGGTTAGGTTATCTTCTGTCAGCTGCTGGAACGGTCGATAATACTGATTAAACAGGGTCGCCACCGTTGCACTCCCGGAAGCTGTGACGTCATTCCTCCGAGGATTGTAACACCGTACTCTGGTAACATCCGAGGACTGGACAAACCTCCCTTAGCAATGTGAGAATGTAGTTCCAGTCCCTGGACATAACAAGGCGTGGCACTAAATCCCCGAGGGCATTATTCAAGCTATGTAAACGTACAGCACTGGAGCTATACCTCCAAGGGGGTGTAGTTACAGTCTTTGGACATAACCAGGCATGGCACTACATCCCCGAGGGCATTATTCAAGCTATGTAAACGTACAGCACTGGAGCTATACCTCCAAGGGGGTGTAATTCCAGTCCTTGGACATAACCAGGCATGGCACTAAATCCCCGAGGGCATTATTCAAGCTATGTAAACGTACAGCACTGGAGCTATACCTCCAAGGGGGTGTAATTCCAGTCCTTGGACATAACCAGGCATGGCACTACATCCCCGAGGGCATTATTCAAGCTATGTAAACGTACAGCACTGGAGCTATACCTCCAAGGGGTGTAGTTCCAGTCCTTGGACATAACCAGGCATGGCACTACATCCCCGAGGGCATTATTCAAGCTATGTAAACGTACAGCACTGGAGCTATACCTCCAAGGGGTGTAGTTCCAGTCCTTGGACATAACCAGGCATGGCACTAAATCCCCGAGGGCATTATTCAAGCTATGTAAACGTACAGCACTGGAGCTATATGTCCCAGGAGGTGTAGTTCCAGTCCTTGGACATAACCAGGCATGGCACTAAATCCCCGAGGGCATTATTCAAGCTATGTAAACGTACAGCACTGGAGCTATATGTCCCAGGAGGTGTAGTTCCAGTCCTTGGACATAACCAGGCATGGCACTAAATCCCCGAGGGCATTATTCAAGCTATGTAAACGTACAGCACTGGAGCTATATGTCCAAGGAGGTGTAGTTCCAGTCCTTGGACATAACCAGGCATGGCACTAAATCCCCGAGGGCATTATTCAAGCTATGTAAACGTACAGCACTGGAGCTATACCTCCAAGGGGGTGTAGTTCCAGTCCTTGGACATAACCAGGCATGGCACTACATCCCCGAGGGCATTATTCAAGCTATGTAAACGTACAGCACTGGAGCTATATGTCCAAGGAGGTGTAATTCCAGTCCTTGGACATAACCAGGCATGGCACTAAATCCCCGAGGGCATTATTCAAGCTATGTAAACGTACAGCACTGGAGCTATATGTCCAAGGAGGTGTAATTCCAGTCCTTGGACATAACCAGGCATGGCACTAAATCCCCGAGGGCATTATTCAAGCTATGTAAACGTACAGCACTGGAGCTATACCCCCAAGGGACGTTATTCAGGCCGAGTACACATACAGCACTGAGACTATACACACTAGGGCTGTAGTTGCAGTCATTGCACATGTCCTGTCCTTGGTATTGCACCCTTAGGGGCATTACTCAGGCCGAGTACACATACAGCACTGGGACTATACACACTAGGGCTGTAGTTGCAGTCATTGCACATGACCCGTCCTTAGTATTGCACCCTTAGGGGCATTATTCAGGCCGAGTACACATACAGCACTGGGACTATACACACCAGGGCTGTAGTTGCAGTCATTGCACATGACCCGTCCTTGGTATTGCACCCTTAGGGGCATTATTCAGGCCGAGTACACATACAGCACTGGGACTATACACACCAGGGCTGTAGTTGCAGTCATTGCACATGACCAGGTATTGCACCCTTAGGGGCATTATTCAGGCCGAGTACACATACAGCACTGGGACTATACACACCAGGGCTGTAGTTGCAGTCATTGCACATGACCCGTCCTTAGTATTGCACCCTTAGGGGCATTATTCAGGCCGAGTACACATACAGCACTGGGACTATACACACCAGGGCTGTAGTTGCAGTCATTGCACATGACCCGTCCTCGGTATTGCACCCTTAGGGGCATTATTCAGACTGAGTACACATACAGCACTGAGACTATACACACCAGGGCTGTAGTTGCAGTCATTGCTTATGACCCGTCCTTGGTATTGCACCCTTAGGGGCATTATTCAGGCCGTCTACACGAACATGTACATGTACAAAACTGGAACTATGCCCCCTGAGGGGTTTAGTTCCAAGCCTTGATTACTACCCCCTCCTAGAGCGTTATTCAGGACACGTACACGTACAGCACTGAAACTATAGGGCCCGGGGGATATAGTAACAACGCGGGACGTACCAGAGACTTTTACTACACCCCCATACCATTAAAAACCCTCTGTCACTCAGCCTTCTCTGTCATCGAACCTCTATTGTCACCATTACCACATTCTAGCTACTAACTGACAATCTCGAGAGCTACTTAGCAAATGATCAATGTGGTTATTTAAGCAATGAATTAGTAGGTACTACATGGATTGTCCTAACATTAATCGTATATGTTTAATTTATTAAAATTGTGTATTTTATTATGTGATATTTATTAATTTCTGTTGAATTCCTTGTTCTTATACAACTGGGGATAGGACTTTTGACACTATACGTACAGTAATAATTCTCCAAGGTAAAGCACCATACATGTGTCTAAAGCTTTTTTCATACGTTGGTATGATTTTGTATAATCGAATACACCTGCAAATCTGACTTCACTAACTGAGCGGCATAATTAATATATTGACCCCCTGGAGGGATTCGCCTATACCATGCTGAAGGCAAGGGTGACCGAAACCGCCTTTGAGAAGGTATGTTGAAGGGTGTTGGCTCTCTCCCTCAAAGGGCGAAGGCATGGCCAGGATATGAGGGTGGATCACAGACAGCGCTTTGGCAGGAAGCGGCAGCAATGGGTTCCCCACTCCGAGGTGGAATGGCTGGGGCCAAGGCTTGCATCGATCTCAAGTCACTGGGTACTTTCCAACATCCCTTATCTCTTTATCCCATTGAGATAACAAAAATTGATTTCGGATGCAGTTGATGGATTCTTTTTCCTGCACAAGAACGAAATAATACATCTCGTAAATTAAAATACAGCGTTGAATTGGTCCATAATTAGCTTCGCGATTGAAATACATTTTCAGTCATCCATTTAATACGACTGGTTCACAATATGTCATCAGTATATTAATTTGACCCACGATAGATTATAACACACGCTCAATAATATTTCATTTTTGTAGGCAAATAATTCTGAAATACCAGTATAACAAGAATATTTTGAAAACTGTTTTGAAGTTTGAGAATGATTAATTAACCATTTATCAAACATCGCGATCTCCAAATAGACCGTTTACGCAATGTCTAGCGGACGTCAGGACTTTTTTCTTGAGGTTATGTTTAGAAGGGTAACTGTACTATCCTCTATTCCTATGTTACCTCTAATCCTTGCTGCACACGATCAGGAAATTTCTGAAATTAACATATTATTAAAGGTTAGTGATGTTCATTAAAATATTTGGAGGTATTCCTTTTTTAGTCTATTCCGTTGGGTTTTAGTCTACAGCTCGTGGTTTTTCTAAAGAGACACCGAAAAAAATTAAGTTCAATAATGGTCAATGGAATAAATCCTTATCTTTAGGCCGCTGCTTCTGATAACGTCTTTGGCATAAGCACATGATTGGACCACAAAGTAACCGCAAGAATGCGGTAATTAGTGTCAGTTTTTGATTAGTCAGGTATGGAGTAACGTACTCGTATGTTACTCTATTAGTCAGGGTTGTTATCAGATATGGTGAGCAACGTCGGCTAGTCAGGCATGGAGTAACTTGCTCGTATGTTACTCTATTAGTCAGGGTTGTTATCAGATATGGTGAGCAACGTCGGTTAGTCAGACATGGAGTAACTTACTCGTATGTTACTCTATTAGTCAGAGTTGTTAGCAGATATGGTGAGCATCGTCGGTTAGTCAGGTATGGAGTCACGTACTCGTTTGTTACTCTATGAATCAAGGTTAGCAGATATGGTGGACGGCGTCGGCTAGTCAGGTATAGAGTCACGTATTCTACTCTATGAGTCAGTTCCTAGCGAATCCGGTGAGTCAAAAAGTTACATTTAGGCTGAATTAAACATTGAACGTAAAATCATTTATTTCCAGTCTCGACATTGATTTTTTTAAACAATTTATTAAACAGTAATTTAGAAGCAGAGATATCTGCGCTATCATATAATCTGTGTCCTTTTTTGTCTTCAGAAAGATGTAAAGGAACTCTGTTGCAGAAAATGAAAAATGACCTGCAAAGTCTGCAACATTGCCACGACAGAAATGTAATGAGTTTCAACACTTCCTTAACAAAATTTATAAATTTAGATGACAATAGTTTTGATTTGAATTAATCGATCAAAATTTATAAAAATGACTGCTATGACAATTACTTATGCCAATAACCAATATTGCATAAAGGGATGAATTTCAGTATTTAAGGACGAATTTTATCGTGGAAAACATGTCAGTGTTACACAATCAGGTGAAACTCAACTCTCGAAAGTGTTATTATTTAAGAATCTTAGGTGACAGCCGATTATTATGGACGTTTATTTTAGGTTATTCACTCGAGATAGGATTGTGTGTTGGGAAGGTACCTTCTAAAAATTTAAGAAAGCTTAGAATATATTTATAGAAACATAGACGTTACCCTTCATTTCCTTTGTTAAACATATTCCAATTCAGCATCTCTTTATTTTAGCGTCTGTTTTACATTAAAAAAAGTTAAAAAAAGAGGTGATATACGAGTAAACTGTAATGCATAGTTTTTTTTTTTTTTTTTAGGGAGAGGCAGGAAATGCTTTTGCGCAAACAGGTGGCCAGCCTGTAGTGTGGGACTCCTACTTACGTAGAATACCCACTAAAAACCTCCTCTACTCTTAGGATTCTAGCCTGGAAACCGCTTATCGCATTTAAACTTCGGGCTAGGCCTAATTTTGGCTTACGCCCAGAGGGCTCGCACCTATCTAGCCGTTCGGATCTTAGATCTGTCCCGCGTTCCGGTCCAGATCACTCTTTTTGGCGCGGAGTATACCCTGTGCAAAGCTGGACCAGCAGCACCAGTAGTCCTCGCCCTCCAACATCCGGTCACAGACCGTGTCCACCGAAATCATACCGAAAGTTTGAGTCACTTCAATGCATACAGTAATAAGAATAGAATGGTTATTAATCCCAAAGTGAATTTATTACAATTTAAATCTTGTTTCTCTATTTTTAACCATGCTTTTTCAACAAACAACCTTTAGAAATTTAGGAATTTTGCATTCTGATAAAGTTCTATGGCTTTTAAAGATTGATTAATCTTCAGTACGAATTGGACATATTATATAATGCCTTGCACAAGTCACCACCATAATACTCGGGTTGTGTTCAATAAACTTTCAGGTGCTGTTTCCCCCTGATATGTTATCAAACTTATTTAATGTAAAGTAAGAGAAATTATTAATTTAAGCCTACACTACAGCAAGTCTTACCTCGGAAATTATCAACTTATATTAATTGTAGGCAAGTTTTCCTAGAGCAATGCAGCAAGCCGTTATTCATCTGTAACATATTTTGTCATAGAACTGGAGTCAGGTGAATTGAATAGCGATTTGTTAAAAGGGCATTAGTCCATTTTTTTGAGAAATTCACTTTTTCACTGTTTTGCATTCTTCAGACATAGATTCATCTAACTGTGTTAGAAAGGCACAAATCCACCACATAGCATAAGCTACAGAGCTTGTTTGGTATTGAAAGTTTTGTTAAAAGAGCACTAGTCCGGGACTTGTGCCCCTTTAACAAAACGTTTGTTGGCAGCACTGTCTCCAGCTGTGTTGTTTAGTTTGTGTCTCAGCTGTTTCCCATTCCCAGATTGTTGTTCCAGACTAACCTTCTGCATTTTAAGGTTATAACTTGCTTTTGTTGTCAAATGCTTTGTGTTTAACATGTCAAACGACGGTTTTCCTGTTTTAAATGACGAAGTTGCAATTTGAAAATAATATTTCAAAGAAGAGGAAATATGATTTTTGTTGTATGTAACAGATTCTAATCAGTTTTTCAAAAGTGCAGCAATTCTTTCCTGTAAGGGGACATAGTTTTCTACCATGTGACCGAGATTTCGGTCTTGTGAAAAGGCAACTTAAGAAATATGACAGTCTCTTCACCCCCTATGAAGTTGTGGAGCAAATTGTTAAAAGCAGCATACCAGGAAATTTTTTGGTTAAGAAAGTAAACTGTGATGAAATATTGGATTTCAAAAACTGGTGGGGCAAGCATTACAAACTCCGCACAGTTTCTGATGAGACGAAAAACTTGAAAAGAGAGAGTAGGGTTTGCTTTGGTATTAGTAAACTATACCACTTTGTGTATAGGTCAGACTTAAAAGGGTACATCACGGCCTATTCCACAATTAATGGCCTAGACAAGCAAACATTTTTCATGTCTGCTCAATCAGGTACGCCTTCAGCTCCAACCAGACTTGCATACCCGGGAGGGAAAATTCCCTTGAAGGAAGCCAAGGCCAATGACATCAAGAAAGGTCTTAAGTATGTACCAGTAGAACATCTGGAATTTTATAATGAAATTGTAAATGGGCCCATTGGAACAGCTGAAGAAGAAGATTTGAGTACCAGATGTTGAGACCTTATAACACATTAAAAAGTGACCAACTAATACTATGGCTCAAAAATATTTTCTCAAATCAAATTAAATGTTTATTTTGTTAATTTGACTAATTCATAATCCAAATGCTATACCAAACTACTAATGTAAGCAATAAAAGCATAAGTTTGATCAGAAAATGTTTATTTTTTTATCCTTTTTTAGTGCATTTTGTTAAAAGGGCACAAGTCCATAGTTTTAAATAATTTAATAAGTAGTATAAATGAACAAAAAACACCATATCTATTGTTTCAGTAATTAAAAATAGTAATAAACTAAATATAACTAAAAAGATATAAAAGATAAAGTAAATATTTTCCAAACAAGATGGTTTTTTATTAATTCCTGAAAGTTTTACCAAATGGACTAGGGCCCTTTTAACAAATCACGATTCAATTATGTTCTGTTTGTAAACATTACAAATACGTACTAATATTACAGGAAGCTGTGGTTGGGTACCATTCCTAGATTTGTATAACGCATCTATAAATGTGAACATCTTTGGATTAAATGATTAGTTCAGTGTATGATGGCTGTGAATTCCAAATATAACACAGAATGGGAGTCAAGGGATCAGAGCTTAAGCCGATGTGTGGTTGAATGATGCTCTTGAGATAAGTGACAGCTAAACACCCATCTGTCCATCTGATGACACCTGTCATACATCAAACCTGGAAAGCGAAATTGATGCATTAAAATTTGAAATAAAAGATGTAAACGTTTATGCAGTCGACATCTCCTAGCAAGGACGTAGCCCACGATGTGATCCAAGGGACTCCCCCTTAAATTTTCAATTACTTTTTTGATTATTATTATTTAAATAGTTAAATAGTATTAATGACATGCACTACAGGAAAATATCAGTTTCTTCAGAGCAAGCAGATGGCTCAGAATTTAAGAAGAATTTTACTTTTGTAAAAACCTGTATTTTACATATTATAAATTTCTTAATGAGGATTAGTAAACTATGTATGTGTTTTGCAGACAATAAAAGCATATTTTTATGATTACTTTATTACATACGTCACGCGTGGCTGCTGCTTGGATGGGTGGCCGCGTTAACAAACTCGTCACAACGACGGGTCATTAGGTTTACTATTGATCCTAGATGGATGTCAGTTTGAGATTCATTTGAAGAACAAAACGTCTCGACAGTTGACCCAATATGAGAAACTTCCTCACCTGTAATAAATGGATTTTAAATAACCGGTCGATATAACTTTTAGAAGTTGGAATTAAGACAGGTCACAGTTCAGTCTAGTGACTGAGCAACTACTATTCAGACGCTGAGTCACATAGTAAATCAAGCCTAATGAGCGGCGTAGTGGGTACGACGGTTATCGCGAGATAACTGAGCCAAGCAACGTCGAGCGTGGCTGCTGCTTGGATGAGTGACCGCTGAGCGATCCTGTCCTTGCAAGCAGCCCGCCTGCCGGCCGGTCACCTTAGCCGTAGGTCCCCAGGTTAAATGTTAGAAAGTGCTTCTTAGTCCTAACTTCGCCTAGTAAAATAAGACATCTTTACTTTATTTTTACGTGTAAGACTAATCAATTCCAACTATTAATCCTACACAGCCTACTAAAGCAGTGCCTCCACAATAATTATGAATATCAAGCGTCAATACAAACTCTGCAAAGACGTAAAAACTGTGACGAATCCACCATTTTGCTTCTTAAATTTGAAAGTTTCACAAATTGGAATGTTTTCGGGTGAGGCCCCTCCAATTTTGTTTTGAATCCCAACAATTTTACCTGTCCTTTTACGTCCTTGCCTTCTAGGATTATCAATAATTTGAATAATGTCATATCATTTCAATGTTAAAAAACCTGAATGGAAGATAGTTTGCACCAGTTGGTACAGTGCATTTTCTGATACTTTACGATCAATTAATATTCCCAGCTGATATAAGATTGCAAACACATTGGTATATAGGTTGAAACGTGAATGCCAGATCCTAGGCTACCAGGGAAGATATTTTCATACTAACCAAAACATTAAACTGCCCGATTCGTTAAAAAGCCTACGTAAGATGCACTTGCTGAACTAATGTGATTGTTTCACGTATGGTGCATATCACTTTGTAATAGAAGATTCAGGAAGACCAAATGGATAAGAAAATTACTAATCGATTAACAATGTATATACAATCCAAGAATGTTTAAACCTTTTATTAATATTCTCTATAAAAACTATTTCTTCTTCTAGTTGACCTTCATATATTTAAATGGCATCTGTAAAGAAACGACCTTGGGGATTCCCCTATAAGAACAATGTTACGTCCTCAATGCACTTTTATGTCCTTATTTTTTATCATAGCGCTATGGAGACTCATCTCTGAAGTCTGAAAAGCTTAACAATACGCAACTAAACGCTTTTTAATTTCCTTTGCAATGTTTATGCTTTTTTATTGCATTTAAGTAACAAGGTATAAAAATTTGATTTTCTTAATGAATGTCCAATAAAAAATAACGTAAAATATAAAAAGCGAATTAATTATATATTTTATTTTAAATTAGAAATATCCCGTAATTTTACGACTAAAAAACTGCGGAGGGGCACATTGTTCTAATGGGAAAAAAATCAAAATGGCCGCCACTACAGTCTGTTCTCAAGTTCCATTTTTTAGAGTATCTGAAATACAATGATTGTATTGTACATTATTCGTACACTGTAATAGCAACTTTGAAGTTGTAATAGCAATTGAAATTTAAAACTTTGTCATGAAAGAGTTTGGAAGGGAATTTCAATTCAATTCAATTCTTTTTATTGCATAAGGTACACACAAGTACATCGCAATCGTCAATATAGGAATAAGTCTAAACATAAACATAAAAGTGCTATCAACAAAATCAAATTTCATAATACGCAAAAGAAATAAATAAGCACACAAAAATCAATCATTTACATTAAAATGTAAAAGCCACTGTCAGAGAGGAATTCATTTACATTATAAAATTCCTTTACTATTAAGTACCTCCTCAGGTTCCTTTTAAAAATTGTCTCATCACAAATATCTTTCAAATTTTTAAGGAGAGCATTGTAAAAAAGTGAACAAATGTTTAAAATTGCATTTGACGTCATCGCTGCTGGTGTCGCGGTTCTACGTCTTTTCGAAAATTTTAGTTACTACATCGCTGTAGTGGCATCACTGCGTCACTACAAACCCCAGTTTATCTCTGGGCTACAGGTACATATGAGGATATGGATGTAGGGTACACGCCTTGAGCCACTTTGGCGAAGACATGTTACGTCACACGGCTCTCTGGTTGTCACTCTGCACAAGAATTAAAACGTCCTTCCTGTGAAATATCAAGACCGGCAGGCTTTCAGGACACGCAGATGTCCTTAATGTGGCGCAATCGGGTTTCTGTTGTGTACATTTACATTTTGTGCTCACCGTCCTTAAATATGCCATTGAGGCACTAAAGGTAAAATACATTTTTCTTCATTACACGAGGACTTTGGGCGTTGTAATTTCGACGTAGTACTCTTAAATAAAATGTGCAATTTCCTATAGTCGAATTTCTATAAAAACAGTTTATTTTTTTTAATATGTCGCGCCCCACATAGTGTTTTTGAAACATTATCAACACCCACCAATTTTCAATATAAAATGACATATATGGAAACAAATTCAAAAGTGTACCCTAAAATGTTGACGTTGATGTCTGAAATAGAAACAAAATGGTAGCTGCCGACAGCATTGCGTAGTTTAACTAGCATTGATAGGACTTTTTATTCTGATAGAGGTGTTAATGAGTATTGCTACTATTTATTTATTTGCAACAATATAATTGGATGAGTTTAAGCGAAGGCTACCGCTCGTGGGGCAGGAAAATACCATTTCAGTCTATGTTACTGTAAGATTTCTTGAAAACGAACTTACAAATACACACTTGCAATCATGCATAGCCTATGGATTTCTGAATGGCTGAGCGTTAGCGAAGCCCTTCACTCGAGAGACGGGAAAAATTCATTTTTATGTCTCTCCTAAAGGACAACATATTGACTTGAAATTGTGCATGAATAATTTCCTATGTGAGGAACGCTGAGTTGGATGATGGTGCATGTCACTCTATTGAATTTTCCTGGGCGTTAGCGAATATTTTTAAAGTGGCGTAACCAGGATGGCAACGATAAAAAAGGGGAATAAATACATTTTTCAACAAACTCAGTAAAACCATTAGAGATTCAAACATGTGACATATTGACAAATCGTTTTATAATAACTCATTAACATGATTCATTAAACCCCATGTAATGAATACAAATATTACACCATGTGGCTAGACAATAATTCAAATAGTCCGGTAAAATAAGGATGCAACCTCGGAATGAAAGATAATAAGCTAAAAATTTGCATACGTCTTTATTTTGATGGTATAAAACTTACCTCAAAAGTCTCATATAATCACGTGTACGCGACTTAAGATATTTAAGGTCAAAGGTCACGAAAATCAATATCTCGTTTCCCTTACGCTAAATGACTTTGAAGGTGGTTAGATAAATTGTAGAACGGAAAATTCTCTTCAACTTTTGTCTGAAGTAATCTTATGTACGTTCAACCCTTTTTGAGATACAGCGCGCAAAGAGTAGGGGACCGCTTACCTGTATATACGATAATGCGAGGTCAGCCAGTAGAATACAATAAATAAATTAGTTATATTGTTAATTATTCACTTACTATTATTATTATTACTTAATACTATTATTATTGTTATTGTTATTATCATTATTATTAAATTTTTTTTATTATTTATTTATTATTTAATAACTGAGTTATCAAAAAATGTTGTTATGTAGAGTTAATATTTTGTATGAAACTTCATTTGTACAAGAATGAGTTCTATGATGCGTCATTTACTTGTCGAATTCTTTTATTTTATGAGTATCTTTCAGTCCACAGGACATCTCAAGAATTAAATGAGCTGCACATTTGACAGTTTGCATGCAACATCAGCGAAGCCTGTTACGACACGTGGTGTTGCGTACTTCTACCTTGTAGTAATCGTAGGGTGACCAAACGTCCCAGGAAACCGGGATTGTCCCGGTGTATTATAATAGCAATGCTTCACAGCACTTCGAAATCCCGGGATTCAATTTTAAAGTTATTTACAGATTGTGCTCTATTTTATGTAATTTGACACAAGAAATTAGTATATTTGAGTTTTTGCCTAATAATTTGAATTTTGACTCGTTCGGTTTAAATTTGTGTGTACTTTTGAAATTCTTGTGTGCAACAATGCTACCACGTTTTTGTTAAAATGTTGTATGGCTAAAGCCAGTCAAGTTAGTTGAGTTATACCTTTTAACTAGTTAGTATTCACGTACTAATCAGTAGTGTATGGTTAACAACAAATTGATATTATGATATTGAACTGGACAATGCAGAAGCTGATTACAAATTCAGTGACACTTATTATAATAATGTAATTTTTTATTACGAATCAGAGCTCTGTTTGTAATGGTTTCATCATTATCAACAAATTTTCTTTTCTCCAAGATCAGTAAAGCCTATCATCAAGAAGAGTTAAATATTTGTATGTTTATGTATTTCAATTTCATAAATTCTAAAGTCTTACCATCTTTTGAAATAGTTATAAATGTAATACAGGGAGTTATAGTTTGATCAATATAATATTGCTAACGATGAGTATTTACAGTTCGACAGTTGGAAAAAGACATAAAAACTTGGTTTTTTATTTTAAATGTAAAAAATACTATTATACAACAGATATTGTGACTATGTGACTACTAAAAAGACTATTGTGACACTCAAAGAAGTGTTTTCTATACGTATAACGATGGTCTGTTAGTCGATGGAGGGTACACATTTGGACAGTCCCGGTTTTCTACGGGACTGATTTGGTCACCTTATAGTGATGGCTTATGAAATTTATTTATTTGACGGAATACGTTTCTTACGCTACAAACGAATGCATTCAAATTGTAATCTAACTACCACTACGCACTGGTAGCACCGTTGAACAAAAGCCTCGTAGGCGTTCCTGTACAATTCCATAGGGACATTAAGCGATTCTTCTTCGATCAAGCTTTTCAGATCCTCAACGACTTAAAAAATAAGTTTCCTTACTCCTGTTTTAGACAATACTACAAGTTACAAACTTGTACTGAGTCGAGTCCTTATTAGGTAACATGTTAAGCATTTAACTTAATTACATTTAAAACACACAAACCAACACTTAAAACTTTTATTAAACACTCCTCTATCACAAGAAAGATTTAAAAAAGATTTAAACAAATGTTGGTGTTTTTTATGAATATAAAACGGATTTAGTTGAATATATGTTTAAAAAGCTGCAAAGGACTAATTAATATTAAAATCAAATATGTTTAATTATTATTAAACTCAAATTTACTTTTTGTATTTACTTTAGTGATGTGTCTGAAAAAGATAGCTTTGCTTTCGAAAGGCCTCAAAAAATAAATGTTTTAAGTATTGGTTTATGTGTTTTAAATGTAATTAAGTTAATAGTAGCCAATACAAGCTCCATCTTCAACATGTTAAACATTACCTTTTCGGGTCGGTTTTTGGGAAATTGGAATACCAAATCAGAAGTTAATGCCATCCCTTGCATAAATGTTTCACATATGATTAATGTTTATCTCACAACATGAAAGTGCTGTATGAATGTAAACTTTTTTGTAAATATTTTTCGTTAGATAGAAAACTTCTATAAATGGTTTAGTAGATTGTATTGTTGTAATCAAAAGTGTATTCTAATTTATATTAAGCTCCATATCGCATACACAGGGTGTTCAGTAAATGTGCTCCAGTACTTTGGGATTTTGTTCTACACATAAAAAGGAGCAAAAACGTTCATATGAAGTTATGCGAACAACAAACAACAGATACTTCTCAACTGGGAAATGTTTGGTGCTCCCGGCTTGTGCAGACGAATCTTTTAAGTGTCCGTGCTCGCTTAGGCGTTGACGTATTTCGTTGGAAAAAGTACCGTTGGAATTGTTATAAAAATAACTAAATAGCTGGTACCATATCCATGTTTTATAACTATACCGGAGTTTTTGTTATTTGAGTTTAAACATTTTAAACAGACGCCATTTTGAAACGGGTAAAAGGATTTTGTTAATATTTTATTTTCAAAAAGGTCTACCAAAGGTTAATACAATTAATTCTTAAGTTTCATAACTTTATCTTTACTGGTTCAAAAGATATAATTTCTTTATAAAAAACACATAAAGACAGATAGACGGAAAACTGAAGGTTTTAGGACATACCTTCATGAGAATTTATCGCTCAATTTGTATGTGTAGAACAAAATCCCAAAGTATTGGAACACTTTTACTGAACACCCTGTATGTGAGCCTATCTACTTTGTAGGATTAACCTAATAATAAACCATGCTCTTTCTCTCCCCTATCCTTAGAGATTGACATTCTCCGAACCTTGTGTGACTGACAGTACACCCTATACCGACAATGCTAATTTTGCTATTTTTATGCCCATTTTTTTCAGAGGCCATTGGAGATAGACCTATGAAATTTTCACAGTTTGTACTACCTCTTTTGATTTACAAACAGACCTATTTTTAAATAAATATCTCAACTTTAAACCTCTCAAAAAAAAGTTTTTTTTAAGTACCATTTTAAAGATTTATTTTTTAACATGTTTAATTAATATATTTTCAATAAAAACAGATACCAAGATAATAATAGGTATATTTCTACAAATATGCCTTATAATTATGTGACAAAAATTTGAAGCTTCTATCTTGAACGGTTTCTGAGAAAACCGGGCATAAGTGTGCGAAAATGAAATTTTCGGTAAACGCAGTTTAAAGTAAGTGATTATACTAGATTTAAAATTTTCGTAAATTACCAGCATTAAAACATTCCTGGTTCATAGTCCTTGAACTTATCTTCCTCTTCAATCTTACTTTTAGCATACTCCTTTGTTTCCTTTTCCACTTTTGTGAATCCTGAACTTTCTTTTCAGCTTCATACACTCTTTTTCTATCAATTTTCTGAAGGCGCAGATTGCAATTATCATTGTATTTTAGTTTAAGAGCTTGTAAACATCTAGTTTCCCTAAAGCACCTTTGTTAAAACTAATAACTGCATCATATACTCCTATTTTTAAGGTTGTCATACCTACAAATACAGTTTTTTGGCAGGCGCTTCCCTATAACTCTATTCAATGACTCGTTTGGATCTTGGGTACGACCTAAAGTGCATCGACTTAATAGAGTGTTGTTTGATAAGTCATTGAAGACAGGTTTGATGGCATTTAAAACTACTTCAGGAAGAGAGTGCTTGTGGGAATATGGCTCTTTAGTTATTTTTGCTCGGTTGAAACCGCACCATGAAAGTTCTCCTTCGGGGCATAAAGTATGCTTAGGGTTAGCATCTGTTGACATTTTATGGTAGAAAATTGCCCATATGGCCTTTTTTAATTTCAAGTAAGTCATCCCTGTTGTTTTTTATGGCATTACCATAGTAAGACTGAATGGTATCTATTTCAGGGCCAGTAAGCCTACCTTTTCCACTAAGTGCTTTACCATCACTCAATGTTCCCGTTGTCTTACACAGCTTTCGAAGTCGCGACCCCATCCTTTTGGAAACATGTCCTATACACTCAGCCTTTTCTATATTTATATCTCCATAAGGCTTTGATTCATTGACAGCTGCATGACCCTTAGAGTCACCGTTCCCTAAGTAAGTCATATATCTTACACCTCTTGTCATCACGGATCGGTTGAATATTGCACGGGACAAGATATTTTGTTTAATTTTTCTATAAGGGTTATAGTTGTCATAGAAATGTGGGAGTGGTATCATTCTTTTTGTAACAAATCAAACTATAATAATTTGCAAAAAAATAAAAACCTAAAAAAAAATCAAAATATTGAGTTCCATGTCCCCTTATCTTAACTGGTTCAAAAGATATAATTGTTTTATAAAAAACACATAAAGACAGATAGACGGAAAACTAAACGGTTTTAGAACATACCTTCATATGAAGTTTTTGCTCATTTTTATGTGTAGAACAAAATTCCAAAGTATTCGAACACTTTTACTGAACACCCTGTATGTGAGCCCATCTACTTTGAAGGATTAACCTAATAATAAACCATGCTCTTTCTCTCCCTATTCTTAGAAATTGACATCCTCCGAACCTTGTGTGACTGACAGTCCTCTCCGGATACAAAATTTAAGTTCTTTTTGATTGACCTGATCACACGTTTAACGTATATGATGTCCATTCTGTAGGCAGCAGCGAGGTAAGACCAACCCAGCAAAATAATGGAGGATCGATTCTTTTATGGATTCCCGTAATCGTAACCATCCACTTTATGAGGGTCTGCAGGATAAGGTCCTTATAAAATCGTGCACGTATCTTCCTGTCCTACTTTCTTCCCACTCCGTGCGATGAAATATCCCTCGCTTTCCTGTGGGGTAGCAAGAGAAAGCAATTTTCCCAGCATACTAATAAAACGAACCCAGTGTATGATCGTTAATGGATGAATAAGTTTTGTAGAATATGATTCTACTATATTGCACTAAGCTACTTGACTACTAGTACATTGGGAGTTATAAGTACATTGAACATTTCTAAATATTAGTTGCATTACTAAACTTATTTTAGCTACTTTTATGGAACTGAGACCTTTTAGTACTGTCTTTTTTTTGGGGGGGGGGGGAGGGATAGATTCTCTACTAACAATTAGAAGACGACAATTAAAGGTCTAATTGTATTGCATAATTTTAAAACTTAAAATAAGAAAGTGTTTCTGGTATTGGCCTTCCTTCAGGACATATCATATGGAAGTCATAGGCCTTTATATCTTGGTATTTATTTGACAAAAACCTAAACTTAAAAATTGACTCGATCATGGATCTTTTTGTATTACAGTTATTTAAAAACAATCAATTTTCCTACATGTTTGGATTCCCAAAGTGAAAAAATGCTAATATACAATGGTGAAAACAAAGTTTCACTAAAACAAATCAAAAAATAATTTCTAATGATCAATGATAATTGGGGAGAGGGAAATAAAATTTACATTCTCTTGTCACTAATACTTTGTAGTTTCACCCATAAAATGTTAACACTACTTCTATGGCCATTCTGTATTGACAAAAGCTATGCCCAATACTCAAAAGAGTGAACTATCAAACCAAATTTAGTTCTCTTACTCTTTTGGTAAAGGACACTCATTTACAAAGTTAAAGTCAAAAAATGTCTTATTTTAACAGTCGAAGTTAGGACTAAGAAGCCCTCTCTAACACTTCACCTGGGGACCAACGGCTTAGAGGTGACTTCCGAACCACCACCAACGGCCAGGCAGGCGGGCTGCTTGCAAGGACAGGATCGCTCAGCGGTCACCCATCCAAGCAGCAGCCACGCTCGACGTTGCTTGGCTCAGTTATCTCGCGATAACCGTCGTACCCACTACGCTGCGCATTAGGCTTGATTTACTATGTGACTCAGCGTCTGAATAGTAGTTGCTCAGTCACTAGACTGAACTGTGACCTGTCTTAATTCCAACTTCTAAAAGTTACATCGACCGGTTATTTAAAATCCATTTCGTACAGGTGAGGAAGTTTCTCATCTTGGGTCAACTATCGAGAGGTTTTGTTCTTCAAACGAATCTCAAACTGTCCATTCTATGATTAATAGTAAACTTAATGACCCGTCGCTGTGAGTTTGTTTACGCGACTTCTACTGACTTATCGGAGCAGGATATTTTGAAACTAGTGTTTTCTTGTGACCCAACACAATGTATTTGAACAAATGCGATACTGTTAAGATGAGTAGATTCCCGACATAGTTCATTGTTTTCAGTTAGATGGCGCCAGGGTCGACCTATAGGTCGGAAAGGTCACTTATTTTACGAATTTGACCACCCACGTAGGCCGTTTTGCTTGCCTTTTGAGGTAATTGAGAAATCTCAGACCAATGTTCAAAATGCAACTATCCCCCGCAGTTTATGTTGGTTTTTTGAGATGTTGGTTGTAGATTTTGGTTCAGTATTCAAGAGGTAGACTGTTCACAAAAATTGGCTTCACGTATCACGAACAGATGAGATCTAATAAAATTCACTCATCAAAGCCAGCTAGGAGATCATATCCGAGGGACGGGGGGGGGGGGGGGTTATATTGATTAGCAGCAGGAGACATTGTCGGAGTACCGTCAGGCTGCCATGATTGCTTCAATGTTCTTAGTGTTGATGAAAGTTAACATCAACTTTATCACCTAAACTCTATTTAATCAGATGAGAATACATAATTCATACATCCGGGGAGTAGGTGTTCTAAGGATAGATTTCTGCATCCCATGTAGACTGAAGAAAAGTCTGTTGACATTTTAAATTTTGTATATGAGGATATGCGCTTATCAGATGTGCTTAATTCCTTAGGCCAATATAATCCTTTGGGCTATATTGCAAGAATTATTATGACGTGTATTTTGTAAGGATCTGCGGACGGTTTCCTCCAAAGCAGCCGTGCTTGGCTGACTGGTGAGGTGAAATCCAAAGTCTGATCTGTTTCAACTCTCTTTTCCTTACTACTGTTACTGTGTGAGACTTACCATTGGCCAGAGGTGGTCAAACCATCATAGCAATTCTTGCATCGCTGAACGTTTCCATTGATGTTTTTCCTGAACCATTGGATGAGTCTTGTGAATCGGTCAAATTACTTATAATGGAAAGAACACAGATAACAGAGTTTTCAAACCTTGTAGTATACTTGGTTTGAAGTTTATTTTTGACGATGGAAGGATTGTGAAGAAAACAGGATTTTCCGGACACTTGCCATCGTTCATTGAAACAAAAAAATCAGTAACACTACGTTTCGAGATCTGCAATCTGATCTCTTCTTCAGGTAAATAACTAACTTAACACGTAATTACAAACTACGCTAAAATAAACAAACCATACCAGAGCGTGACACGCCTGTCAGGAATCACAACCAACATGTTGTGTGTCAACTCCACTAACTCTAAAACATGCACTTAATAAAAGACTAAACACATCAATAATTATTAAAACTGAACTACAGAATACAGGTCACAATAGGTCTGCATTCGTCAACCAACCATCTACGACTGCAGGTGGTGACCATCACGATGGAAAATGTCCGGAAAAACCCTTGTAGTATAGGCACCAAATAGGCTATAATAAAATCCACCTACACTGCTGATGGTCTATCAAGGGGAATCCATATTCCCACAAATTCTAAGAACATCAAGGATTATCCTCTTAAATGATGAAAGTTAGTGACCAATCTTTGTGATTCAAGCAGAATTCAAGTGATACACGCTAATATCATGCAAACGATAATCTGCTACCTTTCGCATCGAGAGGTTATTGTTTACGGCTCATTCAGTCAGAGCCATTTTTATCGTTCTCTCGTTGGTTGTGATGGCTGCCAAGGTCGCCAACACATACCAGAGACAAAATGTTAAAACGCACTCAGGATATCGAATGTGGAAGAGCAATGGCTCACCATTTGGCATTGACAAGCTTTTAAACATCAACGATAGCTCACTAACATTAACTGTCGGTGAAATATGTCGCCTCTACAGCTTTCATGGGTTATGGAACACCCTTAACGTCCCGTCTCGCGAATGTAGCCAAGCGATAAACTCTATGGCCTGGTTCAACTGCAAGTCTTTGATCGAGAATATTGCCTCTTGCACAACTTCATGGTCCTCTTCGCCGGTTCCTTGCGGTGCAAGTACTTAAATCTTATTGCTCAGCGGAATTGAAATGAAAATGAAATGAAATGAAAAATGTCTTTATTGAACACAATTAAGATATTCTATAGGCGACGTTAGGACTATTAAGTCCTCCCTTTCTTACACCTAATCATAAATTTATAAGCGATACTTTTAGTGTAAAACAGAGCCACAGTATAGTTTAAGTTACTGTTTTACATTAAAAAATAATAATCTATATATTTCTATAAAATAATAAAATGAAAAGAAGGTTCTTCATGAAATTAAAAATAAATAAATAAAATAAAAATTGGAAGGATATTACCAGACATTCACCCATCACCATTCCTACAAAGCCGTCGTCCCATACCCTATGCCACGTAATCGACAACCCGACGAGGCCCGAAAAGGATGGTCCTTAACCACCTCCTGAAACCGTTCCCGACTATGAATACCTCTGATATGATCCGGGAGATTATTCCAGAGTCGACAAGCAGAGACTGTGAATGATTTACTGTAAATAGAAGATCTATGAACAGGAATAGGCAACAAAGAGGCTCCACGTCGAATATTCCAATTGCTTGTTTCAGAAATAAAAGAAAGCGTTCAGACAAACAAGAAGGAGAGTAACCATTATACAAAATAGAATGTAACTAAGAATGTGGAGCTGACGGAGTAGATTCAATTTTAGCAGATGTAACTGATTGATGAAGGGTGTTATATTGTCATATCATCTAAGGTTGAAGATAAAGCGAACACAATAGTTTTGAGCACGTTGTAGTTTGTCTTGAAAGCTCAACCGTCATGTCATTTTTAACTACGTTACAGTAATTTATTGAATGGCAGAAAATCAGGGTCTTCACTAGCATAACTTTCAAATTCAAGGGTAAATAAATAGCAAATTGCTTAAGGGTATGAATACCAGCAAATACCCTGCCACAATTGCTCTGAGAACACCATATTCAGATCTGCCCAGTCCTTTAGATGACAAGCGAAATTGGTATTGGGAAAATACGAAAAGAATCCATCTATTTTTTTTTATTTCGTTGTTTAATTGTTGTACCTGATAATGGTAGTTTGCAGTTTGCAGCATTATAGTAGTTCCATAGGTGATATATAACAAGTAATGCATCAGCTACCAAGAATTGTAAGCAGTAAGGACCAGCCGAAGAAAGGAGGCACGTGACTCTTTCAGGACACAAAGGACATCACCACCAACCCAGGACTACACCCGTTCCTATCCATTTTTTGGATTGGATTTGAGTAACATCATTCCCGAAGTAACAAGTTTATTTTCAAAATTGGAAATGGACGAAGTGTGAATGATTATTAAACCTATTAGTAACAGCAAATTGTCCATCTTAAATGCGCAATCTCAAAAAACAATTAAATTTACAGGAAATTTTAAATTGGTAACATTACTTTGTACGCTTAAGCGTATATATATATATATATATATATATATATATATATATATATATATATATATATATATATATATATATATATATATATATTAAACATTATATTAGTTTAAACATGGAATAATACTTAATCGTACTCTGTGTTGGTAATCATATCCTTAGGAATCCTTCCTATCACAATTGAGTGTCATTCAAATTTAAATTTTTTTTATGGCAATATAAGCGTTCACTTACTTACATAATATTTTACTAATTTCTGTGACATTAATTGTTAATTTCCACATAGCTTTTAAGTATATATAATTCGTGTTGTATAATTAGTTTTAGACAAATTCACACTAAAGATTAATAACTTATAAATATCTTATAAACAAGGGAGATTCCACAAGTCTAAGGAGTTAGATTTACAGTTTAGAAATTTCAAATAGAAGCCTCTTTAAAAAGATGTTTTAAATGCTAAACTAATAGGGAGTCTCAATACTTTCAGCTGTCACATCTCCGTCATTAAGGGAAAGTTTTATCATTATTTTCTCTATAGAATAAGTAACAGTACAATACAGGGTGTTTCGAATGAAAATTAAAATTGACCACCATATTGGTAAATTGCTGTAGATTTTAAAAGTTTTGATATACATATTTTTAAATGTTCCTAAAAACAAAGAAAGGTTCCGTACTAAAAGGTTGCTGTCTGCTTGATGGTTTCCAAGATCACTATAATATCATATTACAAAATATACATGTATAATTAACCGGAAGTGTACGATAAACTTTAATCGGATGAGTAAGACACACTAATGTTAAATCTGATGAGTAATATATACAGTTAGACGGGGATGAGTAAAATACAGTTAACCTAATGAGGAATATATAACCCGAACAGTTAAAGCTAACGAGTAATATAAATCTAACAGGGCATGTACGATAGATTTAAACATAATGAGTAAGTTAAAGTTAAACCTGATGAGTAAAATATAGTGAAACCTTATGAGTAATATCTAGTAACCGAACGTATACGATACAGTTACTTCTGATGAGTCATATACAGATAGCAGGACGTGTACGATAAAGTTAAACGGGGTGCATAAAGTATAGTTGAACCTGATGAGTAATATTTAGTAAACCGAACGTATACGATACAGTTACGTCTGATGAGTAATATACAGATAGCAGGACGTGTACGATAAAGTTAAACGGGGTGGATAAAGTATAGTTGAACCTGATGAGTAATATTTAGTAAACCGAACGTATACGATACAGTAGTTAAATTCTGATGAGTAATATACAGCTAGCAGGACGTGTACGATAAAGTTAAACGGAGTGGATAAAGTATAGTTGAACCTGATGAGTAATATTTAGTAAACCGAACGTATACGATACAGTTACGTCTGATGAGTAATATACAGTTAGCAGGACGTGTACGATAAAGTTAAACGGAGTGGATAAAGTATAGTTGAACCTGATGAGTAATATTTAGTAAACCGAACGTATACGATACAGTTACGTCTGATGAGTAATATACAGCTAGCAGGACGTGTACGATAAAGTTAAACGGGGTGCATAAAGTATAGTTGAACCTGATGAGTAATACCTGATGAGTAGTAAACCGAACGTATGGTTACGAATTATAGTTAAATTTTATTAGTAATATACTGTTAAATCAGAATGATGTTCTACGAAGATTTCGCCCAATGGCCAGTAAATACCCAGGAATATCTGCCAGGTATTGGTTACTAATGTACACTGTAGTGTAGTGTATATCACAGTGGCGTATATAAACATTATTGCAGGGGGGCTAACACACTGAGTGGTTTGGGAGGTATAAACTACCCCAAAAAATAGGGGGTCGGGAACCTTCTCGTGGAAAATTGCTACGCTTTAAAACCTTATAAATTTGTTTTAGTCTAAAATAAATCTACTAAATGCAATTTTAATGTTTGTTTTTCAAGATTTTGAGGAAGGGGGGGTGCTTGAGCCCCCGAGCCCCATCATTATATACAGCCATGGTATATCAAGAAGGAAGGGGTATTGAGATGTGAATTTCTCACCTGATCCCAATGACTGTTGATGTCTGTGATTAGTAATATCTAAAAGATAAATAATAGTACAGGACTTCGCCCATTCTTAAAAGAGTAATATGCAGGCTATGTACATGAGAGGGTTGGCTTAATATTACACATTATCTGGAAAAGCACGGACTTGCGTGTAAGAAGCAAACTTCAAAAACCAAATCTTTTGAATATATTGTACACAATAAGTTTTAGTATGAAAATACCAAAGAAATTGTATAAATTAAATATTTGTATAAATATTGATACTCTCTAAATACTGTAATTTCATATATTACTCGACAATTACATACAGTGTAAACAACAATTTAAGTTCGATTGTTTTCAAGGCACTCATAAAAAGTTTCTTTAACATAATATAGAACTAATTTCTTGAAAAAAAATCAGATTAATATCATCTTATAACCTCTCGAATTGTATAAATTTCAAAGTAAACTTCGTAAATATAAAATATAATTGGTGAATTGTATTTTTGTACGTCGTTGTTAGGTTGTTATTTCCAGTAATAAGACGTTTGTTTTAAGATATTTAGTTCATGTAAGAAGTGTAATAGCATTGCTTTGATGAATAATCAATACAATATGAAGATACGTTTCAATTAAACTTGTCTCTAGTCCCAAAGCAGTCCCAAAAACAAATATATCATATTCAGGAAAAACAAGATATTCAAACGTGAACTGCAGTAGCTTTGTTACCGCCTTCTTTTGTCCCACATATGACAGAAGTTGAGGAAACGCGATAGGATGCAATTTGGATGACAGCCTTCTTCCTATCTATCCCTTTAGTTTCCTCTCTTCATTATCTAACCATTCTTTATCCCTGTTATAGATCTCTGTACAATGTTTTTCGTAATTTTAAAGTGGGTGTAACTCATTTTCTACGTGCTTTCAAATTACACCACTAATAAAAATTACAAAACCCTTTCTCACTCAAAAATGAATTCACAATTTTTTGGGTAAACATGTTTAAAGAATATTATAATTTCTTTTTCACAGTATATTAAATTAACTCAGGATGCTATGATGACCTAATATATTTTTAAGAATTACGTAAAATATGAATAAGCTACGGTACTCTTATCTGTCTACACGCATTTTTATCGGGACAGTAGCCTAAGGCAAACTCTAATACGGCGCAGAAAATATTTTAAAACGGACTTCAAAACGATATGCTGTGTATGTGTGTGTGTGTGTGTGTGTGTGTGTGTGTTGTGTGTGTGTGTGTGTGTGTGTGTGTGTGTGTGTGTGTGTGTGTGTGTGTGTGTATATATATATATATATATATATATATATAAAAGGTAGGTTATTTTTTCATCGGGGACAAACTAGGAAAACTAAAATATAGCAGTGAAACTACAGGATAGGAAGTAGATTACAAGGGCTGGAAGTAAACTCTTTCTTACAGAAGTAAGCTTCCGAGACCTATGTATATATTTTCTTGATTGACAAAAGAAGGCAAACACATCTATGGTGTAGGATATATAATTTATTTGAACTAGAAATGCCTTTACACTTTCAAAACCTAATAAAAATTCAGTCGTAATTCCTCTTAACCTCTGATTCTCATAACCATCAACACTGGAATAATATTAAACCAATGTATCCCTCTATACGCTTGAAAAATATTACTCTAATGTTACATCATAAGTGCCTAAATCAATAATGCTACACACTTCGATTTGGAAAATTGCGTTCAAAGCCGCGTGTAACAGATGGTATAATTGTTTTTTGAAAATAAAAACAAAATTCTCAAATCAGTACAATTCACGCCATTAAATCATAAGAATCATGAAATACCCTTATTGACAAGTACGCAAAGGTTTGCTTCATTTCCGAACTGACTAATTTTAAAGTACCTTTATAGTACGGATATCCTTAGAGAAAGTAAGCTTGAAAACATCAACAGAGGCAAAAAAGCTCTTGCTGAGAGGGAAAGTAAAGTGTTCATTTGATGACATCTGAGCCGCTTTTAAGATTTTCTGCTCTAATTAAAACAACATTATTTTACAAGAAGACTTTCAGTGGACAGTACCTTAATTATAATTCAAAATCATCCTCAACATGTAAAAATTGGATTAGTACAAAATTTGTTCCAGAAAGATTAATAATTTGGTAACTGATAACAAAGATAAAATTTTAGGAGAAAATTATACTACAGAACTTTTGATTAAAAACAACTACCCTCCATCAATTATTGAACGAGCTAAGGCTAAAAACAAAAGTTGCAAGCAAATTACCAAAACAGACAATCCTAAATATCTCACTACCGTAACTATTCCTTATGTAAAAGGAACATCAGAAAAAAATTCGTAGAATAAATTATAAATTTAACATTCGCACTGTTTTTAAGTCCCAAAATAATATAAGAATTTACTTAACAAAATTAAAACCGAAAAACAAACATCAAGAAACCAAGAATGTGATATACAAAATTGACTGTGGTTGCAACAAGACGTATATCGGCCAAACATCAAGACCTGTGGGAAATTAGAGTAAAAAGAACATATTTATAATTATAAAAAAGAAAATATTGAAAAATCTAAATTAGTTGAACATGCAGTAAAAGAAAATCATCATATAAATTTTGAATCGTCTAGTGTAGTGTTTAAAGAATCTTCCTGGACTAAAAGAAATAAAATTGAAAGTGCGTGTATGACAGTTTTAAAAAGATAATTGTATTTCCCAACCTTCCATAAATTTCAGTGATATTTTTATACCATTAGTGAAAAAAGAAATCCATTCCAAAATTATGAATTGCAAACCATATTTTTCTACATTAATTCTTTTATAACTTACTAGCGGGCCCGGCGCGCTTTGCTGCGCATTTCAATAATTTTTTGCAAAAGTTGCCCGCGGCTTCGCACGCAATTTCCCGTTGAAAACAGTACACTATATTCACTTATTCTTTTTCTATCACATTCTAAACATTGCTGAGATAATTGATAGTCGTTCCATCGTGAGCCTCTTGGGCGTATTATGAAGGTTATGTACCATATTCCTGCCTCTATCTAGCTGTTACCCACGGCTTCGCACGCAAATCTTAAGAACCGAAGTGCTTATATTACTTAGTAAATTTTTTTTTTTACTATAATAAATTTTAGATTAAATTAGTTATATCTCCGATGCCACGATTGAGCTTGCTTTGTTGTCTCGATCGAGAGAATATGTACACACGGAGTTTTGAGAACCATACTTCTGTCAAAAAAAACAACTAAGGTTGATTTTATAACATTCTTTATATTTGTAGCCAACGTAAGATAGTAATTATGATATCTGCATTGCTCTTCTGATCAAGCATGAGCATGGTTTATATTAAATAAATATTGCAGTTAAAGGTGAATTTTTACGTCAAATTTGAATTGTATTATCTGGATAGTTAAAGTCTATGTTTAACAGTGATTGCAGAAAACAGTTTAAACAAAATTTGTCGTTTCTCTTAAGCTTACTCTATGCTTTAAAAACTATAAGTGTAATATATGTTTACAAAGAACAGCTGATTAAAAATTGAAAAGACGTTAACATATGTTTGCTGCAATGCATTTCTTATGGGTATTTCTGTAACCAGTGGGGCGGAATCCTGAATCGGGAAAGGGATGGGCATAGCTTATAAACCTTCTCCGTGGAAAAATACATATACGTACAAATTTTCATCATGATCGGTCCAATAGTTCACGATTCCATAAAGGACAAACATACAAACATTTCATTTTTATATATATAGATTAGTTTTTGGTCTTTACAGTTAGTTTTAAATTTTATTCTATTTTATCATATGTTTCTTCTATTTTTTTACACATATGTTTTTTTTTCTGTAAACAATGTCAAACTGATGATGCCTTAACCGGCGAAAGCGCTATTTTAATAAATTTTATGTGGAAGTATACAAAATATGTTCTTTTCCATTAAAACCGCTTTTAAGAGTCCTTGTTGGAAAACAAGAAGTGGAATTTTTCATTCAAAGATCGCATAACAAAGTTACCTCTAGTTATTGAATTACTTTATAAATGAACATTCTATTAAGCTATATCGTTTAAAAAGATATACCATTTCTACAACTTAAGATGGAACTGTACTTGACATGTATTGGAACTGTAATTGATATTTAATAGAACTGTATTCGACACATAATTGAACTGTAATTAATGCGTAATAGAACTGTATTCGACACAAAACTGAACTGTAATTAATGCGTAATAGAACTGTATTCGACACATAATTGAACTGTAATTAATGCGTAATAGAACTGTATTCGATACATAATTGAACTGTAATTAATGCGTAATAGAACTGTATTCGACACAAAATTGAACTGTAATTAATGTGTAATAGAACTGTATTCGACACATAATTGAACTGTAATTAATGCGTAATAGAACTGTATTCGATACATAATTGAACTGTAATTAATGCGTAATAGAACTGTATTTGACACATAATTGAACTGTAATTAATGCGTAATAGAACTGTATTCGACACATAATTGAACTGTAATTAATGCGTAATAGAACTGTATTCGACACAATAATTGAACTGTAATTAATGCGTAATAGAACTGTATTCGACACATAATTGAACTGTAATTAATGCTTAATAGAACTGTATTCGACACAATAATATAACTGTAATTAATGCGTAATAGAACTGTATTCGACACATAATTTAACTGAACTTTAATTGATAACTATCTTGTTGTTCTCTAGTATCTTCTAATCTTAATAAGAACGAAAACTGTACAACCAGAAGTTTAATTTCTTGTCTGCTTGAAAGCACTTTCCCTAGGACAATCATAACTTGTATATCGTTTAAGTTAGTTAGGCCTTGTGACGTGAATCAATGTTTGTTTTGTGAGGACATCATTTTTAGCATAAAATTAACTAAATTATTTTCTGCGTTGTCAAGATGGTGGCTGATTTAAAACTGGATGGCAACAGTCACGAAAGCAATGGAAAAATAGCAAAATTACGTCAACGGCAAGATGAATCCAGACAAATAAAAAACGTTAGTTGGAATTAACAAACATATTTGAGAAACTAAAATGTAATAATGGTGTAAAGGAAAAGTTTGTGCGAATATGCATTAAATAGTAAACATTAGTTTCCTCGGTACATCTATCTAACAAGTATAACACTTCTGCTAAAACTTTTTACCTTTTATGGGTTATATTTCATGTGTCGCAAAATCTTTTATGGCAATTTTATAGGCCTTTGAAAAGTTTCATTAATGTCGTAAGCTTTCTTTGCTATCATTACTGTTCCCTGAATCGCTCTGCGATTCTGAAAGAATACATTGAATTCCTATATTTCCATATCAATACAATTGTGTTTATATTTTAACTAATCACGGATTTGTTTAATATTTTTAATGCTTTAATATAAGATTACTCATCATGGTAATAAAGCGAACCTGCGTGATGGTTTCAAACATCAGATTAGCACAACAAAAATGCTTAGTAAATAATACGTTACCTTTTTAAACAATATTTCCGTTCAATTTTTTGTTTTTCCTGTCTAACCATTGAATTTTGGTTTCGATTATTGAGTTTAATTCATGAAACTAAGCTCCAAACTTTTCAAGCGAATTGTCTGAGATGGCGAGATAAAACGAAAGACGTATGTATTTATGATCTATGTTTGTAATAGTGATAATGCTGTGACGATTCTTCAGGCTGTTACAGTCACTATTATGGGAGACATTATAGACCGTAGTGTACCAAAAGAAGAAAGAACATCGTATCGTTCGGTTAATAAGCGAAAATGGGTTTAAAATAATGAAATTGTGATACCAACGAACTCGTTTGAATACTGTATGTATGGTAGGAAGGATTGATTTAATTGCATTTTGAGTTTAGCTCCAGTTCACCTTCCTTTTATTACAGCGTCTGGTATCTGACACTGTCTGAGACGCTGATCAGGTCCAGGAGTGAAGTCTGAGACAGCGTCAGATACCAGACGCTGCAATAAATGAAGGTGAACTGAAGCTAAACTCAAAATTGAATTGAATTCCATTGGTTTAGGTAAGACATTTTAAAACCTCAGGATGGTTCGCTCCAAGCTCACTTACACCTCTCAGTTAAACCCACACTGGGTACAAAAAAACCCATGTAACTTACATCTGGACAACCCAATGAATGTCCAGGAGCGGCACATCATTAACAGAAAATTTCAAGATGGAGTAAAAGGAAAAGGAGTTGATAGGTCTAGTCTACCGCGAGGGATGGATGTTGGAGATGGTGGGGCTCCAACAGGCTGTTAAAGGCTTTGCTGGCCTATATATGAGTAATCCTTCTCCTACCTGCTTTGAGTGGAAGAGACTGGAATAGACTCTAAGATGAAACGACAGATACATAGTACCCGGTCAGGTAATCTCGACAGGAGGAGGCCACTACCACCAACCTTACCCATCCTGAAAATCATATCATTCCGAAAATTCATTTTAGGAC
Organism: Homalodisca vitripennis; assembly: GCF_021130785.1. Classification (NCBI taxonomy): domain Eukaryota; kingdom Metazoa; phylum Arthropoda; class Insecta; order Hemiptera; family Cicadellidae; genus Homalodisca; species Homalodisca vitripennis. The sequence goes on along the minus strand of NC_060212.1, from coordinate 14,984,207 downwards.
AACCTCTGCACAATGAGGGATGTCCTTAGCTTCTTGTCTTAAGTGAACAAAAAAGACATTTAAAAATGAATCTTATCAGTATGTTAAATCAAATTAAATCCGTTTTATTGCTGAGATAATAATTACATCGTATGGCAAACGTCAATTAATAAGGATATCTTAAAATTTCTATCATTCATACTATAATACACATACAACATACAATCTTTACAATCACACCTCTTTCATTCATCGCCAATGCAACCCACTTCGAATTGGGTCAGTCTTCTAATTGGGCGGCCTCCCAGTTGAAAGCCAAATACTCACCTGCATTATAAAATGCTTGGGACACCAAGAAGTGTTTTAGGCGAGTCTTAAACGCCTTTGGCGTCGGAGCATCTTTGAATGAATTGAGTAGTCTGTTGAGGAATTGAACACCCGCTTGTGAGGCCATAAACCACCGTTCTGTGTCTACCATTTCGGTAGTTTGCTCTGCCACGTGTCTCATACATGTGTATGTCTTGTCCTCTGGTTAAGGCACATTTATCCACACAAAACATAGTTGTTTCCAATATGTAGAGGCATGGCAAAGCCAACAGCTGCAATTTCTTGAAAACTTGCCTGCAAGACTCTGAATTTGATTTTTGCGATGATTCAAATAATTTTTTTTGGAGTCTGGATGCTCTTTGGAACTGAGTTGTTTGCACAAGCTCCCCAAAGGATCACACCATAGGTCAGATGGGGGTATATCAAGCTATAATAATAATTGCTCAACAACTGATAAACCGTAACATCAAATAAATAAAAGCTTCCCTAATTGAGGAAAGAGCTTTGAAATTAAAGGGAAATCTACAGGAAAGTACTAATGGAGAATGTGGATGATAATCCCATCAATGATAGTGTGTATAATAATTGTGCAATGTATCCATCAACTATGGGTGCTAATACGTCATTGCATAATTAATTCTTTAATATTACTGGTAGTGATCAGCTCTCCGCAATAGAGACGCTGTATAGTTGCAACTGCGAGAGGAGATATGATGCATTTATGATGTCCAATTATGATGCATTAGCTGTGTTGTAATTACCCTACACGAACTCATTACGCTTATTGATCTAGAATACTTCATAGCTGATACTAGTATGTTACATATTATTCTTTAATGCTAGGAGTTAAAAAACTGGTCTCGTCTTAAATTCGACGAGTTTTAATTATTTATCTTAGACTTAGTGTATTGTATAATTCTGTCTTAAATGGCAAAAATAAAATTGACTTATATAAATCTAATATGCCTGGAAAACAAATCAAATGCATTAAAAAATTAAAAAACCTCTATTTCCGATTTATGTCGCATCGAAATACCGCATAGCTGTGGCTCAATCATTGGAGAAACAAAATATTTAATACCACACGAGTTCGTGACCACAAAACGACAGGATAGGGGGAACATCAGCCATATCAGAACATAGTTACAAAATCAAACATGCAGTATAATTCGATAAAACATAAGTACTCGGAAACTTCCCTGCTATTACCCAAGAATAATAAGAAAATCCTTACAAATAATCAAGAGAAATAATAACTTCAACAAAGAGGATAGTATAAAATTGTCAAAAAACCGGCAGGCCGTAATGGAAAGGCCAATTGTTGATCGATTTGTTAAGCTTTACCCAATTACGTTTGGACCAAAAACATGATAGGAAAACATCAGCCATATCAGAATATAGTTATAAAATCAAACATGCAGTATAATTCGATAAAACATAAGCACTCGGAAACTTCCCCGCTATTACCCAAGAATAATAAGAGAATCCTTACAAATAATCAAGAGAAATAATAACTTCAACAAAGAGGATAGTATAAAATTGTCAAAAAACCGGCAGGCCGTAATGGAAAGGCCAATTGTTGATCGATTTGTTAAGCTTTACCCAATTACGTTTGGACCAAAAACATGATAGGAAAACATCAGCCATATCAGAATATAGTTATAAAATCAAACATGCAGTATAATTCGGTAAAACATAAGTGAATTCGGAAAAAATAATTCCCTCCTACTAACCAAGGATAATAAAAGAAACCTTAGAAATAATCAAGAAAGAGGATAGTATAAAATTGTCAAAAAACCGGCAGGCCGTAATGGAAAGGCCAATTGTTGATCGATTTGTTAAGCTTTACCCAATTACGTTTGGACCAAAAACAGGATAGGAAAACATCAGCCATATCAGAATATAGTTATAAAATCAATCATGCAGTATAATTCGGTAAAACATAAGTGAATTCGGAAAAAATAATTCCCTCCTACTAACCAAGGATAATAAAAGAAACCTTAGAAATAATCAAGAAAGAGGATAGTATCAGATCCTCCATGGAAAGGCGAATTGTTGATCGATTTGTGAAGGTTTAGCCAATTACCATTGTCACTTGGACAAGGGGGCGGGTATTATTGGCAGTTGACTGGTGATGGCTAACAACAACGAGTAAGGAGCGATTGAGATGGTCTTGTAAATTCAAACCTTCAAAATTTAACTAAGCTCTTTTTAACTCAGAAGTGGCTGCGATCAAATCTGTGACAGAAGAGGCGAAAAAATTCGAAACAGCCCTACTAGCCAGAGTGTCTATTTGCCTCACAATGTTCACGTAAGTTAATTTTGTGAGTAGAGCACACGGCATACAAGCAAAACACAAGGTACCGTTTTTGACAGGTATTGCATAACGTGGAATGCCAATTCCTTACCTTTAGAGAAACAACATTTTTCACACGTACAACAATAACAGGGTTGAGGATCTTTTTCTGTTGGTATTACTCTGAAATATGGAAACTTTGAAGGTTCTATCATATAGTAACGTAAATAATAGGTTACTCTATGGTGCTATAATCCAGGCTACTAATAGCGGACAAACTAGTACTTCGTACTATGTGGAGACCCTTTGCACCAGTAGCTTGGGCTATCAAAGGTAAAACTTGACTAATTTAAAATTTAAACGACCCAAACAAAAGTGATGACTATTCATAATTTAAATTACATTTGAAATTTCAAATTAATTTATATAAACATTGTTAATATACTGACACAAAAAGTGAGATCACTGATAAGAACATCAAATGACTCGACATATATGGGTAAATATATTGTTAGCTGAAAAGTTTTAGATAACTTAGGTGACCTCTCTGTATTTGACAACATAACTAAAACAAAGCAGGAGGAGTACTAAGATGAATAATGATGTTCGCAAAAGTCGCATGTTTATAATTATTATAAACGTATTTAGATGACTTACGGATGACGTTGTTCAGTTCAATTGAAATATGTTTGTTCAGGACACCACCGCGTCACCAGCTTGTTCTAAGACGAAGTTCCAAAAGGCACCGATAGGTGAATTAAAACACGACAGTTTTTTTGTGAGTTTAAAATAAAATAGCGATACAGTATAATAACATCTACGAATATAATGGCAGTAATTCAACAGTTTAACGCAGCTATGATGGGAAGGGTTGATTCAATGCGAATATTGAGTTTAGATCTAGCTTTACCTTCCTCTTACGTGCAGCATCTGAAATCTGATGCTGTTGCAGACTTGACTCCTGATAAGTCTTCTGGAGTCATGTTCGTCTGAAGGGGTCCAAAAATAGTCGGCGACGAAGAACGAATAAGCTCTACTCGTATATGAACTCTTTGCATAGTTTCGACAACATAGACAACCGGATTGTGATACTAAGATTTTAACTGACACGATCCTAAATTACGGTGGAGCAACCGAGTCTTCTACACATAATGTAGCTATGGTGGGAAAGGGTTGTTCAATGCGAATTGTAGGGTGTAACTTCAGGACACGAACATGACTCCAGATTTCAGGAGTCAAGTCTGCGACAACATCAAACTCAAAATTCGCAATTCAATAGCGTTGAACAATGAACACAGCGAAATATGAAACATAAGTGTGTATAGCTCCCAAACACAAGACAATATAACCTAGTTGGCTGAGCGTAAGCGAAGCCTGTCATTCGTGGGGCTGGACAACTATAATTTCTGTCTGTCCACACGATATCTCGAAAACGAACTGATCCATAAAACTTGAAATTGTTCATGAATCTTCATTTATAGACTAGAAACACTGAGTTCGATTATGGCACATGTCACTCCATGGGACGGTGCTGAGTGTTAGCAAATACTTTACATTGATGGCAACAAAAAGATTACATAATAAATACGTTTTTAATCAATATTAGTATATTCTATACTGTTTAAGAAATTTTAGAATGTGACAAACAACACATAAACCCTAATTATCCCAACACATCTAAGGCCATTTTATGGTCACTTTGTGTGTAGGTAGAATTTTTTATTTAAACACTTATGTGAAACCTAATTCAATGGACAGAAATGTGGCAAGATGTTTCGAGAAAGGTTTCACAGGATAAACATTTGACCACCGTATGAATCCACGTACATTCGCGATCAATGCATAATCTATAAATCGCCTGTTTATGATTTTAAGTAGTTAAGAAACCATATAATTGGACCTAAAATTGTATCTTAATTCATTTTTTCCAATTCACAAGTGGATATGAAATTGGTTAGTGTAGTTTAAATCAAAAATACACTCAAGGTCTTAAAATGTATTTTTTTCTATTGTGCAAAAAAGAAATATTACTCAGAGATAAAAGCGACATTTTTGTAAACAAAACTCAAAAGCTATATCCCTTATCGGATTGTTTATGCTAATTTAAATCATTAAAGACAATTTAGAAAGTAAGGTTAGAGTGAAGAAGTAAGAAAATCGGATATAAATTTGGTTACAGCGAGAGTCCACATAAATCCACGATCAAGAACGCGCGCGTTTGTTCGCGTGTGTGAGTGCCCTAGTTTTGGAAACCCACTCAAAACGTGTTCTGGAGTAGGCTCCTGGGCTGTTGGTGGATCACCGATCTTCCGGGCTTTGGTCATGCGAGGACCAGTAGCTTATTTCCCCCGTGGAAATTGCTAATAACGCAGAAAAAAAGATTTCCAATTTAGTTGAATTCTGAGATAATCTAAATTGCACAGTAGATACAAAATTTGCAATTTAATAGTGAAACAAGGAAAACAGTGAAAATCTGAAACATAAGTTTGTACAGACTCAAGACAGCAGACACAAGACAATATAAACTAGTTGGCTGAGCGTTAGAGAAGCCTGTCACTCGTGGGAATGGACAATTTGAATTTATGTCCGCCTGTCCACACGATATCTCGAAAACAAACTGATCCATAAAATTTGAAATTATTCATGAATCTTCATTTATAGACTAGAAACATATGAGGATAAGTGTTAGCAAATACTTAACATTGATCTTATGGATAACCATGACGGCAACAAAAAAATAACACCATAAATACACATTTTAAAACAATCTTTGTATACTCTATATTGTTTAAGAGTTTTAGAATGTGACATACAGGTACAACACATAAACCCTAATCATCCCAACACACCCAAGGTCAATTTATGGTCATTTAAAATGTAGGTAGACTTTTAGTATTTAAACACTGACATGAAACCTAATTCAATGGACAGAAATGTCTCGAGAAAGATTTCATAGGATAAAAAGTCGACCACCGTAAAAATGTACGTAATTTCGCAATAATGAATGAGCTTTAGTGTGAGCGCTCTAGTTTTCAAAAAAAAACACGATAAAACGAATTCTGGAGCTCAGTTTTGACAAAATATTCTGCGTTTTGGTGGTACGGAAAGAACCGTAATAAGTCATTTTCCACATGGGAATTTCTAACAATATGGGAAAAAAATTTGTGCTTTAGTTCAACCTTGAGATAATCACAAATATACAGTCGAAACCCAACAGTGATACAGTTTGACCGGAGCCTCAAGGGCCTCAGAGGAAAAGACAACCTCCCACCCCGACGCGCACACACCGTCACACGCGCAGCATGGAGATATTACTGACATTTAAGTGGAGCCCTCCGTCGTTGTTTGGAAGACCCTTGAACCCTACACACAACTCGGGGTGGTGGAGGGGGGGGGTTGAAGAATGGAGAGATTGTTGGCTCGATTATATAAATAGACACATGACTAATCAGTGAACTCTTGCATGTCCCTTTTGTTTATGGTTGTGTTGTCTTTTCTGTGAGTTGTTGGTATTTAAGAGTCTATAGTAGTGAAACGGTCTTGGGGTTTAGCCTATTAGATCAATGTTAAGCTCTTTTAAGCAGTGTTATTGTTGATTATAGAATGAAGGAGATGTCTCAATAAGTAATACGCACCAAACCCTTTTTTTATTATTTGTTCTAAAAAGTGTAGGTTTTGAGTAGGCCTATACTATAATATAAATTTATTTACAAATTACCGATAAACATATCGAAATAAAATAATGGTTTGAAATTAGACATTTCCCATTATTCTATAGCCTATAAGGGCGTAAACGTGTATCAGTTTTTCTTTTTTCTTAGGGATCAAAATCTTAGATGTCTACCAGTACAGTAGGAGCTTAACAAGTTTAAACTCAGCTCCACAAATTTGTAAATTTCAGCTAAATCCTTCCCTGTTTCACCCTTAAGTAGTCCTCTATTAACTACTAGACGTGTTACCTATCATTGGGTTTTAACAAACTCAGCAACTGATGAAATAAGTGATGCATGAGTTGATGCACCGAGCTTTATACTTTGCCATCGACTCAAACGGAACTAAAGTAAAAAAGGAATACAAAAGACATGTAACGGAATATCAGAGGACCCCGACACGACGCAGCGAGAGTTTACAAAAGAATAGACTGCCCTTTGACGTACTGACCTACATCTTGTACTAAGAAGAACCTATTCACCTATGTCTCTAGAATCCTTCTACAAAAGGTTATCGCAGAAACGGCCGGACAGATGAACAGGCTGCTCTTTAACCTTTTGACCCAAAATTAATTGAGTTCCTCATTGGATCAAGATTAACCTACTTATGAATTTTCAAGTCCCTAGGACCTTTATATCACTCAGATGGACAACCGGATGGACAACGGCACCATTTTAAGAAGAACCTGCCAAACACCCTTGTTTACCTTGACTCGTAGTGGTGATTACCTGGCGAGACATCATAACCAAAATCATCAAGAGATTCGGGATGACTAGATTCCGTTTCACGTGATTATACTATATCCTACTGTCCTTTTTAGGGAAACTGTCCATATCCATTTGCAAATCTTTGCAATAAAAATCTTCATTGCAAGGTGCAGATGATCGCACATTGAAGGGAAGGCTGTCAGACTCGATCATCCAAACTATGTTTGATCGTATATACTTTACTACACCAGCTAGTAAAACGGGTTAGTCATGTGTGCAGAAAATACTTTTATAGTAGTATGGACAAGGTTGTATAGTCTGAAAACAAAACTAATAAGTGTTTCATAATAATATTTGAATATTGTTAACAATATAGAAAATTTAAATGTGTGAAAAAGTGCCTTTAGGAGTAAAAACATCCTACACCATTTCTACATGGTGATAATGTAGAAAAAATTGGAATCCCATGCACATTAACTACAAACCTCTAGTACCGTAAAAAGTTTATAGTTTCAGAATTCTACAACTTATAATTTCTAGCACACTATGATCATCGAAACAATCAAAAATCAATATGATTAAAATAAACTTTTAAACATTGATTATCTAAAGACCTACTAGTTTATTTGGTGTTACAACAGACAAAGGATTACAGATTCGTTTATTAAATTGTTTCTCAGTGATATTACGTCGCAGAGTAATGATTAATTTAGACAAGATATGAATATAGTATATGAGAAGTTTTGACAGATAAGATTTGATCAAGAAATCCAGTGGGCCACTCTTATCAGTGACAACAATCTGTATATCTTCTAATTGGGAGAAAGGCGTGAGTTTTATCAGTCACTAGTAGGTTCGATTGCTAAAGAATTTCCAAATCAAGTTTGAGAAAGTATTGTTTTTATATATAATGGAGGAAATGTATTTTGTTGACAGATAGGATTTGACTAACTAAAGCAGTGGAGAACCCTTATCAGTGACATTGATCTGTGTGACTGCATAGTAGTGATTAGTGTGATAAGATAGTAAGTGGAGATAAAGAGTGTTGACTGAGAAGATTTCACCAAGCGCTGCAAGGGCCCACTCTTATCAGTGACACTGTTCTGTGCACTACTAGTGTGATAAGATATTTACATCGTGGAGATAAGAAGTGTTGACTGAGAAGATTTCACAGAGCGCTGCAAGTGGCCACTCTTATCAGTGACACTGTTCTGTGCACTACTAGTGTGATAAGATATTTACATCGTGGAGATAAAAAGTGTTGACTGAGAAGATTTCACCAAGCGCTGCAAGTGGCCACTCTTATCAGTGACACTGTTCTGTGCACTACTAGTGTGATAAGATATTTACATCGGGGAGATAAGAAGTGTTGACTGAGAAGATTACACCAAGCGCTGCAAGTGGCCACTCTTATCAGTGACACTGTTCTGTGCATTACTAGTGTGATAAGATATTAAGATAGTGAAGATAAGGAGTGTTGACTGAGAAGATTTCACCAAGCGCTGCAAATGGCCACTCTTATCAGTGACACTGTTCTGTGCACTACTAGTGTGATAAGATATTTACATCGTGGAGATAAGAAGTGTTAACTGAGAAGATTTCACCAAGCGCTGCAAGTGGCTACTCTTATCAGTGACACTGTTCTGTGCACTACTAGTGTGATAAGATATTAAGATAGTGAAGATAAGGAGTGTTGACTGAGAAGATTTCACCAAGCGCTGCAAATGGCCACTCTTATCAGTGACACAGTTCTATGCATTACTAGTGTGATAAGATATTAAGATAGTGGAGATAAGAAGTGTTGACTGTGAAGATTTCACAGAGCGCTGCAAGTGGCCACTCTTATCAGTGACACTGTTCTGTGCACTACTAGTGTGATAAGATATTTACATCATGGAGATAAGAAGTGTTGACTGAGAAGATTTCACCATGTGCTGCAAGTGGCCACTCTTATCAGTAACACTGTTCTGTGCACTACTAGTGTGATAAGATATTAAGATAGTGAAGATAAGGAGTGTTGACTGAGAAGATTTCACCAAGCGCTGCAAATGGCCACTCTTATCAGTGGCACAGTTCTGTGCACTACTAGTGTGATAAGATATTTACATCGTGGAGATAAGAAGTGTTGACTGAGAAGATTTCACCAAGCGCTGCAAGTGGCTACTCTTATCAGTGACAATGTTCTGTTCACTACTAGTGTGATAAGATATTAAGATAGTGAAGATAAGGAGTGTTGACTGAGAAGATTTCACCAAGCGCTGCAAATGGCCACTCTTATCAGTGACACTGTTCTGTGCATTACTAGTGTGATAAGATATTAAGATAGTGAAGATAAGGAGTGTTGCTTGAGAAGATTTCACCAAGCGCTGCTAGTGGCCACTCTTATCAGTGACACTGTTCTGTGCACTACTAGTGTGATAAGATATTTACATCGTGGAGATAAGAAGTGTTGACTGAGAAGATTTCACCAAGCGCTGCAAATGGCCACTCTTATCAGTGACACAGTTCTGTGCACTACTAGTGTGATAAGATATTTACATCGTGGAGATAACAAGTGTTGACTGAGAAGATTTCACCAAGCGCTGCAATTAGCCACTCTTATCAGTGACACTGTTCTGTGCACTACTAGTGTGATAAGATATTTACATCGTGGAGATAAGAAGTGTTGACTGTGAAGATTTCACAGAGCGCTGCAAGTGGCCACTCTTATCAGTGACACTGTTCTGTGCACTACTAGTGTGATAAGATATTTACATCGTGGAGATAAGAAGTGTTGACTGAGAAGATTTCACCAAGCGCTGCAAGTGGCCACTCTTATCAGTGACACTGTTCTGTGCACTACTAGTGTGATAAGATATTTATATCATGGAGATAAGAAGTGTTGACTGAGAAGATTTCACCATGTGCTGCAAGTGGCCACTCTTATCAGTAACACTGTTCTGTGCACTACTAGTGTGATAAGATATTAAGATAGTGAAGATAAGGAGTGTTGACTGAGAAGATTTCACCAAGCGCTGCAAGTGGCCACTCTTATCAGTGACACTGTTCTGTGCACTACTAGTGTGATAAGATATTTACATCGTGGAGATAAGAAGTGTTGACTGAGAAGATTTCACCAAGCGCTGCAAGTGGCCACTCTTATCAGTGACACTGTTCTGTGCACTACTAGTGTGATAAGATATTTACATCGTGGAGATAAGAAGTGTTGACTGAGAAGATTTCACCAAGCGCTGCAAGTGGCCACTCTTATCAGTGACACTGTTCTGTGCACTACTAGTGTGATAAGATATTTACATCGTGGAGATAAGAAGTGTTGACTGAGAAGATTTCACCATGTGCTGCAAGTGGCCACTCTTATCAGTGACACTGTTCTGTGCACTACTAGTTTGATAAGATATTTACATCGTGGAGATAATAAGTGTTGACAGATAAGATTTGAGCAAGTGCTGCACTGGCCCACTCTTATCAGTGACACTGTTCTGTGCACTACTAGTTTGATAAGATATTTACATCGTGGAGATAATAAGTGTTGACAGATAAGATTTGAGCAAGTGCTGCACTGGGACACTCTTATCAGTGACACTGTTCTGTGCACTACTAGTTTGATAAGATATTTACATCGTGGAGATAATAAGTGTTGACAGATAAGATTTGAGCAAGTGCTGCACTGGGCCACTCTTATCAGTGACACTGTTCTGTGCACTACTAGTTTGATAAGATATTTACATCGTGGAGATAATAAGTGTTGACAGATAAGATTTGAGCAAGTGCTGCACTGGGCCACTCTTATCAGTGACACTGTACTGTGCACTACTAGTTTGATAAGATATTTACATCGTGGAGATAATAAGTGTTGACAGATAAGATTTGAGCAAGTGCTGCACTGGGCCACTCTTATCAGGAACAGCGAGCTGTAAGACTTCTAACAGAGGAAAAGGCGTGAGTTTCATCCATCATTAATGGATAAGATGGCTAAAATATGTCCAAATCAAGTTTCTAAAAAATATTGTGATTTTATATAATGGAGGAAATATATTTTATTTATTTGTTTTAATATTTTATGCGTCTTTAAATTGGTGTAGATTGTGAAAATTTTACATGTTTTGGACATACTTTAATTTCATTACCGTGTCCACGATGGACCTCAATAAGGATATGGATTTATTGAACAAAAATCAATAAAATAAAAAAGATAAACTGTTAGTGATAAAGTTAAGATGATTTTGTAATATTTAATCAAATCATACACATTTTTCTACAAGTCTGTATTACATTATTAGGGTGTTCCAAATTTACCATTTGTTGGATATGAGCAAGTCAAGTGTTTGCAGAAGTATGAAATAAATTCTGAACCAATTAACTGGAGGGAACGGCCCAAGTTGTAAATGTAATGCGGACTTAATTGAATTCGGCAATTAATTAGGCGAAAGAACCAGAAGAACCAGTAGCGTACGAATATTCAAGCGGCCCCAATCCATCTGTAATAAATTATACCCTTTGACAAGAATATACTTTTAACGATTAATCAAATAATATTGTATTACATGAAGAATTACGTTAAAAAGCCAAAATAAGAACAAACATAGTGATTGAGTGCTAAATTAGCATTGGGTGCTTTAAACAATCTGGAGGAAAATCCGTTATAATCACGTTGGGCAGGTCTGCACGTGGGGTCTTGGGACTAGGACGTTGTTTCCGAGATGTCATTAAGATTTGCATATTAATTTATACGGTGATATCCTCATTTACTTTTGAATGAAAATGTGGTATTTTTACATTATTTACCCGGTAATACCATTATTCATATAAGTTTATGGATTTTAAAAAAATCTAGAATTCCATTTTAAATATTTTGTAATTTCCTATTTAAGATTAGGGAACGTACAAAAAGGTAGTTAATTGCAAAGTACACGTAACAAAAGACAGTTCCATTCACGTTACCAAGTTAGATGACGTAGACGTATTATTTGGTGAAATAATTTATAATTGATTCCATTCAAGAATTTCCTCAAATGTAAACAGGTTGATTAACCCATTCATCCCAAAAATATGATTTAATGGGTTAGGTATCCTAAACTCGCTATCACGAATACTCGCGATCACGAATACTCGCTACCACGAATACTCGCTATCACGAATACTCGCTACCACGAATACTCGCTACCACGAATACTCGCTACCACGAATACTCGCTATCACGAATACTCGCTACCACGAATACTCGCTATCACGAATACTTGCGATGTTGCCCGGCCTTCCATGGGTTGATGTAGTTAAAACCTGAGATATTTATTAGAAAGTGGCAAAATCGCTTCGATGCTATTCCAATATTTTAATTTATGTTCAAGCTCTGTACGTATAACGTTTTTTTTTTATTATTATCATTAATTTATCCAGCACTCTACAGTATTGACCTTTTAATGGAATTCATGTATTTTAATGAGCGAATCCAACCTTGAATTTCCGTAAAATCGTTGATCTTTATGTATCTGCATCCCAGATTGACTTTGATTTTCACGTGGCTTAAGTAAATCAATTATAATTTTCAGAATTTCAAAGACTGTCGTTTCATTCTCTTGACAACGACGTATCGCGGCGTGGGTGGGAATGAAAATGTTGCAGCCCTTCCCATAAAAAAACCACTAAAATTTTGAATACTTCTAAAAACATATCCTCTTATTCAAAAATGCTTCTTGACTTTTATTTACTAGTCCTGAAAATCATCATGGGCTTCAAGATCACTCCATGTTGAGTTTGTAGACGGATGTTTAGTATTACTACCTTTTCCCCTTGGTTATTTACATTCTTTGATAAGATCGTGATCTCTCTCTGTGGCGAGTTGGGTGGACGAGAGCCATGCACAGCGAGTCTACAGTCTACTATACCGCGTCAGTCTACAGGCCTCCTCTTGGCTCTCTTCGGTCCGCTGACCCAGTTTCCGCTTCACGGTGACTGCCGTCTCGCCACGCCGTACCCGTCTTCGTGTCACCATCCTGCCTCAATCCCGGTCCGCTGAAGAGTTTCAACATCGGGCGAAACCCACTGATTTGCTTCCCAGAAATAACCGCAGCGTTCTTCGATAGCTGCTGGAGAAAACGTCGAATAAGGCCCTTGGAGACTTCAGCATTGATGTAATAAAACACCGGCAATTCTATAAGTTTTACTAATAGATCGACAGGTTTTAGCATCTTTCCCCCTAAAAATGTCAGATAGAATTTTGGGGTCGTTGGAAATCAGGAAAGGTGGTTCGGGACTCATTCTAATAAATATGCCACTATCACCAACCAAGATAACCTAGTTTTTGGTATGTTTAAACCGTTTTCTTTTCCTTCTTTACTTCTTTCTGTTCGCTATTTTAGCACTTATTAATACCTCCCCCACCTGACGAAGAGGATAGATCCTAATCCTCGAAACGTTGTATTATACGTTTTATAACCCATAAAGATGGCAATTATCCAAAATCCTGTTATCCTTTCAAACCTTCCATCGTCAATAACAAGCTTTATACAAAGAGATAATGTATTTGCCTCTCCAATGTTATCTGCATTGATCGAGAAAATATTTTCAAAATAAATTCGCGAATATAAGTTTGAGACGAACGTAAACCAAGTACTTTGAGAAGGCGAGATAACAATTGCAGTTAGTTAGTGAAGTATTGAATGTGAAGGCCTTATATATATCAAACGTCAAAGATACTAAAATTTGGACGACCACTCGAGATTCCATTTAGATATAAATTTTAACACTCATTCCGCAGTCACTCGTATCCATTGCATCGCCGATTAAATGCGGTAATCAATTTACTAGTAATACAACCCCTGTGGCAGCATTGGATATGGAACGTTGCCGTCTCTGTGTAGGAGTTAAGGAGAATTTTATCTTAACATGGGCTTAAAGTGGGCTTAAGATTGAGAGAAACAAAGACTCCACCTTCCTTTATAAATTGTTTTAATGCGTTAAATTAGCCTACAAAATCCGATCGGGTAATGGCTTTTAGAGTTTTTGTTTACAAAAATAAAATTCATCTTTGAGTAGTTTTTATTTTTGCACAGTAGAAAAAAATAAATTTTAAGACCTTGAGCGTATTTCTGATTTAAATAACACTAAAAAAGTTGGCATTCACGTGAACTGGTAAAAATGAATAATTGTACAACTTGAAGTACAATGATGTAGTTTCTTAACTCCTTTAAAATAATAAACAGGAGATTTAGAGATTAACTAACAATTAATTTGGTTGGATGGTGAACATCAGTTACCATCCCATAGTAATTAAGCTTTAATCCCAGTGAGGTTTTAATAAATATGTTTTGGGATTTCATTCTTACCACGTCGGAGCTTATGAGTTTCAAGACGTTTTATCGGCTTTGAAATATTCTTGTTTTAGAATTTCATGAAGCCTACGTACTTCTCACGATGATTTATAACTGGACGCCGACCCGCTGATACCCTGTTAGTCCCTGTCAATTTCTGCAAGCTTTCCTCACTGTTGTGATCTTTGAAAAGTTTAGAGTGAAGAATCTCTTCCTAGAAACCTACAAACACTGTTCGAACCATTCTGTCAGACTGTGATGAAGGAGAGGCCCCCAGACGTATCTTGGCCGCTTTCCTTGAGGCCGCTTGTCTGGCGAAACCACTCCGGCAGGAGAGTGAGAGGATAGCGATGACCCCCCGTCAAGACGATCCTCAGACAGCGGTTAACTCAGCTGGTCAAGGCCAACGTGATGCTAGGAGACGGGCAACTCTCCAACTACAGACAGGTAGTGTTGATACGTTCTTGAGCTGGGTGATGTGGCGTTCTTGAGTGAGATAATTATTTGGGTGGTTATCAAATATGAGTAGCTCTGTATCAAAAGAATAATTTTGAGGTCTTTTACATTGCCTTCACTCGAGCACGATCACTTTACACGGAGCTGGTTGCCACAGAGCGTAGTGTTTTCTGAGACAAAAACTTTAGGTGAACAAGGAATTTGAATTTTAAAGTACGACATTCGATAAGCCAAAGGAATAGCAGTGAGGAAATATTCCGCTTGCAATATGTGGATGAAGCATCAATTCAAACGGTACGATCCATTTGTGCATGGAACATTAATTGCAAACAACAGCACTGATGGTTCATAGCTATGCTAGATATACCATTCATCGCAAAGGAATAGTATTGAGGGTATATTCCATTTGTGGATAAAGAAGTAATCGCAAAGTAACAGTATTAGGGCATATTCCACTTGTGGATGGAGCGTAAATTGCAAAGAAACAATATTGAGAGTATACCTGTATTTCAAGTAAAACACAAGGATTGAAATAAATGGATTGAAAACAATGTCCTTGATGTCGAAACAATGCAAAGAGTTCGTTTTGAACTTCTTTGTCACCGATATTTTTTGGACCTTTTAAGACGAACATGACTCCAGATTTCAGGAGTCGTCCAGTCTGAGACATCGTCAAATTCCAGGTGCTGCACAAAGAGGAAGGTGAACTGGAGCAAAGCTTAACATTCACATTCATATTGTGATCTAAACTCGGCGATGGCTACAAGGCTATCTGTGCCAACCTGCAGTCAGGGATTTTCCTCAAGATGTCCTTAAGCGACTTCCACGGAGTATAGAGGTGTCCTGTAACAACACCAAAGGACTAGTGTATTGTGTCTAGGGTACTTTCTCTTTGGCGCTGAGCCGATGCAGACCCACACAATGGAGTCATTGTCACAAAGGCTGCTCCTTCTTGTGATTCATGTTCATTGATTCTTAGTACCTGGCTGAAGCAAGACATACTGATGGTCAGGACAAACATCTTGTACCGTCCTTCTCAAGGAGTGATCCTTACTACATTTAGAAGACACAGATTTCCTTGCAACCATCTTCTGCACTGCCCAATTGCCGGAAATCACTTAGGATGGCCAGGTCTGTTACGGAGAAAGCGAATAAGCGCCCCTCCATATTATCTAACTTGCCCTCGAAATTGGACATGCCTTCATTAGTTGTGAAATAGCAGCCGACGAAATTGATCTCGTCACTGGTCACCCAAACGAAGCCTCTACCGGTACAGTGGTTTAATGAATATGTCAGTGTCCGCCAACCAGAATGACGGTCGGTACCAGAAACGTCCCAAAACTTGCACTGCCCATGTTACTTTACTGTTCAATGTTTATGAGGCAGCGGATTTCATGTTTTCTGTAAGAAAGAGATGATTCAAGATTCTAATGTACGGTAAAAGTCTTCTTATAGGATCTTTATCCTCTATTATTGTACTAAATCCGAGCAGAACTCGTTAAAAAAAAAAAAAAAATCTACTCGTGGTATAGGAATTATTGAATTTAAATAAGGTAAAAAATAAAAGAAAAACTAGCGAATGATTAACATTGCAAAATGGCTACGGCTTATTTTTTCCTTTTTTTATTACATTGTACTACAAATTGTTTAACGTATTTAGAATTTTTCCAGTGTTATGATCTCTTATAATTTATTTTAATTTCAAAAAGTTGCGCAATAACACCGACATATTTCTCACCCGTATTTTCTACGCTACTGAATAAAATCACGTATAGATCTAATATATACTGCTTTGTGTATTTATAACTTATTAACAAACATTTACATATGTATAGGAATAACATTTAAAACAATAATCAGTTTTCTAGTGGATTACTTATTGGCAGGAATTATTAAGTAGTTGGAAATAAACTGGAAACATCAACTGATATAATGAGAAGAAATAAAAATTAAAAACTTACTATAATTATAAAATATTCCGTCCGGCTCAGTCGGAATAATAGTTTAGATGTTTAATTATACAAATACGCACATACACGTATGGCATAATAATTCTCAATATTGGCACGTTCAAAAACTCGTAATACTTAAAAATATTCAGAAAATCTTGAATTATTACAAAACAAAATCACTATAAGGATATATTTTTGTAAACACGTGTACTTGATTTAATTGCTATTAATCCAAAATTATGCTTGTAAACACATTTACTTGTTTCGAGTGTATACTTCTAAAACTATGAACGGTCATCATCTTGATACCTTAAAAGACGTATATAAAAACAAGTAAGAACATATTTAGCTTGATCATGTTAAGAATATGAAGTGCTTGGTCAGTACTGCATACTTAATATTTGATAAAAAGTATATTTTGTCTAAAACATATCTGAAAAACAACAGCGATTCCAGAAAAGATAAAAATAAGAAGTTAAGAAATAAAAGAACAAAGTTTCTATCTAAATTTAACAATGATTTAAAGAACCGTTATGAAACCCAACTTAGTTGTTTTTTACAGAAGTTAGCTTCTCATAACTGCTTCTTTATTAGGGCAAAAACAAACTCAATTGTGGCACAGAAATATCTTAAAAGAGGAAAATGTTTAATGGCCAAAAATAAACGCCTTTTGGCCAAGAAGGCTTCTTAGATCTGTGTATGCACACACTCGTGGAAAACAAGGCAAAATTAACTATTGCAAAAAAAATATTAAGTCAGGAGTAAATTACAATGGCCATAAATATTAAAAGATGCCCATGGTGTCCCTGTTCTTCAAAATGAAATTGCGTGCGAAGCCGCGGGTAACTGCTTGAAGTAAATAACCCCGACGTTGTGACAAGTATATTAAACGAAACCGATTATAGAATAAGAAACATGTAAATAATGTAGACAAAAAGTGGCGGCAACAACGAAAGTAATTGTAATAGTTTCTTGGGTAAGAGCTCTGAAGATAAATTCAGACTATTAAGTGCCTTCGTGCAAAAGGTTTTACAAGACTAGTGGGTACAATTGTACCAAATTTGTAGAGTACCAAATTCAAAAACCTACACGGTCGCCATACAACCCGAAGTCGCTTGGAATCTGATGCATTCCTTCGCCATAAGCTATAAATTATATTACGCTTGACCTGTGACTAAATTAGACGATTTATAATAATTTCTTCTCACCGCCACCCTGAGAAAATGAATATTCACTGATGCATCCGTATTAAAAGATTAACTTTAGTACCTGAAATGATATGCTGAACTTAATTTTATTTACTCATTAAAACCCTATTACACTGTTCTTGTATCCTGAATTAACTACTGCAAGAACATATGGGATATTGTCGAGTACGTCTTACAAACAATACACTAAAAAAGTGAAAATTTACACACGTGTTCATATATAAACATAGATGTTTCTTATTAAATCGAAGATATTTTAATGCTAGAACTTTTCAAAGTACATTACTGACAATGCTATGTAGCTATTGAAAATAAACGAAATTTAACAGGATTTCAGACATTTGCCAAAGTTAAACGATAAAAAATAGATATCAAAACGCAGTACTGTATCTCACTTTCGCCTGTGCCGGTGTGACGTATGGTAGTGCTCTTGACTTTTCGTGATCGGGATAGTGATCATCCTGTGCAGTGATAACGTCTGGACTGTATTTCAAGCATCTTTTGGGGAAGTTTGCCTCCCTTTCTCTCTTTTCTTTATTTCTTACATATTAAATACCCCTCACCTGATGAAGAGGATAGATTTCAATCCTCGAAACTTTGTGTCATAAAGTTTGTAACACATAACGGTGATAAATGTCCAAAATAGTATCCTTTAAAACCTTTCATCGTCAGTAGCAAACTTCACACTAAGAAAAACTACATATATTCATATATTAGGCGTTACAACATGTATTAAAACTATAAACTGCGTTTCAAAGTTATTTCTAAATATTATCTAAGCCCATAGTGAGAACAATGGGCCGATTTAAGGGTGTAAAAGTTACAGCAAATTAAAGATTCGTCGCCTCTTGAAACTCAACACCATTAAAGGCCAAGGGATGCTCACAAGATCCAAGAGGCTCAGCGTAATTGGCCCTAGAGAAATCCAACAGCCCGCACAATCCAATAGTCGACGTCGTGTCGGGCATTTTAACGCCAGTAAATTCTGCAATCTTTAACGTTTACGAATAACGCGGTATTTAATGGAAACAAATGTATAAAGAGTTGATTAATGTTACATAACTAATTACGAAAGTAATCTTTAATAAAAATAATTTATAAGTAAACTTTAATTTCATTAAGATTAAAAAAAATTTTTCAATACTATGTATAATAATGTTAACATTTTACTTCTTGCAACTGCAAATATTTTTAGGGAAATAGCTCTTCACCATATTCATGGTTCATTAAGAATAGTGATTTTTACAGTATTTTTGAAAATTTTGTGGCCATCTTGGATCCTTCATCTTTGAACTTTGTGTGAATTGATATTTGCTCAACAGTATTTCATTCTTTGTTTAAAGTTTTTATTGGCGATGGAAGGTTTGAAAGGATAACAGGGTTACGGACATTTGCCATCTTTATAGGTTATAACAGGTATAACACAACAAGGACCCAATCCTCTTCGTCAGGTGGGGGAGGTATTAATACATAAAAAAAATTCCAGTTAGTATCCATTGTAGTCAGTGCTAGTGTGATGTGTGATTATGATCCTCGTACTTGTGATTTGTGCTCGGGACTTGCATTCTGTGCAGTGACAACACCTGGACTGATTCCAAGCAGCTTTTAGGTACGTTTGAACCTTTTCTTCCCCTTTCTTCACTTATTTTCTGTTCGTTATTTTTGTATGTATTTATACCTCCCCAACCTGACGAAGAGGATAGATTCCAACCCTCGAAACGTTGTGTTATTCCTCTTATAACCTATAACGATGACAAATGTCAATAAACTAGTATTTCATGGTTTTAAAAAAGTACAATTTTTTCTTTTTGGGTTTCCTACGATATTAAAATTGTGAAAGCATAGGAGCACAATGTAAAATAGAGACAAAATATGAGTAAGCTACATCGTATTGTCACGTAAGAAGCTTTTTTGACGTTACATGCAACATTTCAAGTCTACAGCTACATGAATTACTACATTACATGTGAAAATGTAATG
This sequence comes from Homalodisca vitripennis, assembly GCF_021130785.1. Taxonomy (NCBI): domain Eukaryota; kingdom Metazoa; phylum Arthropoda; class Insecta; order Hemiptera; family Cicadellidae; genus Homalodisca; species Homalodisca vitripennis. The sequence continues at coordinate 14,964,281 of NC_060212.1, read as the reverse complement.
TGATTCTCCACAGTTTATTCACAAATTTATTTATTTTAAGATTTCCAGCCGTCATCATTTTTACCCATCAGACAAATCTAAATACTATTTTCTTTTAAAGAAAATAAGTTGTATTCCAATAAGCAGAGCTTCTCCTTCAGTGCAATGTATATATGTTCAATAACGCTCAGCCAAATCCTATAGAGTGACATGTACCGCCATGAACTCAATGTTGCCTATATAAAAATGAAGTTTCATGCAAAATTTCAACTCTGTAGATCAGACCGTTGGCGAGATATCGTACGAACAGATATATAGAGAGACAGAAATGAAGCCCCTAGAGTGACAGGCTTCGCTGACGCTCAGCCAGCAATGTGCAACTATCATAATGTAACAATAAATCACGTACAGGTAACAGATAAGAGTAAAAAAGTTGAAAGAGCTCTTACCAAGTTTATTATACTGTGTTCATTGGCTTCGGACTAACTCTCCCACAACTGTCATTAAAGGTCCAAATTCGAAAAGACAGAACGTATCTGAAACAAAGTAAAAATTTCAGTAGAACAGTAGAAAACACAACGAGGAAAATGCATGGAACGCACAAAATTTAAAGTCTAAGTTTGTAAGTTCATCGACGAGATTAATGTTATTTTTAATCCTTGTATACGCCATAGTTCTTAAAATGAGCGTGGTTCCCAGGGTATCCTTATTGTTATAAATACTTAGAAGGCAGGAGTAGTCCATACCAAGTAATAGGCTTCGCTAAGGTTTAATGAATGCAAAATGTTATTTCTGTAGCTCATTTCTTTATTGACAGATAGGACGATTGACAATCATACGGAAAAGAAATCTTTACATCCCCCAGCACGAAGCTCACCAAATACAATGCATCAACAAGCACCACCATAGAAATTATACTTTTCTAAGTAAAACGGAAGTTTCATGAAACATTTCAGGACTACAGATAAAATCGTTTTCGAGATATCTGGCCACGTGATACATTCACATTTTTATTTATTAAATTAGGTTTCATATCAGTGTTTAAATAATAAAAATCTACACACCAATTAAAATTGTATTAAAAAAAAATATGGAACCTGAAATTGATTTCATCCCATAAAACTTCAACTATACATTATTATACTTTGCTCACTTTCAAAATTCGAAGGATCTTACTTTAAACATCGTTTTATAAGTGGCAATATAAATAGAATGAATAATTAGTGTGCACATACATTCGTACCACTTCAATTACTTAATTAAAAAATATATTGCGCGTCACCGTTTTGTAGAATAAAATGTGTTCCGTATTCCCAAAAATATTGACTTAATTGGTATATCATTAGATAACCGTGGAAGAATAATGGAATATTGAGGGTCCAACAGATCCTACTCAAAACCGCGTGTATGTGTCTGTCCGTCTGTACGATAACACTCGATAGAAAGGTCCTTACAACTTGAAACTTGGTACATAGTTTCATCTTGATGCAAGCAAGATCTGTATTGATTTTGGGGTCAAAAGGTCAAAGGCCAACAGTCTTCTTAGCTGTCAGTTGGGTACAGTCTGTGAAGACTTTCCGTACATTCTGTTGAGTCATTCGATAATCCGTTTTATCAGTTCTTGTTAATCGATATTTTTGTCTCAAAGTTGTGTTAAACGTTGAGCTAAGTAGTATCATTGAGCAGTCATGTATTAATATCAATCTCAAGGTATTATGAAAATTATTCAAATAATTTGCACTAAATTATTATTTATGTGATTGAAAAACTTTTACTGCCCACAATACTAATATATCACAAACCCCCCCCCCCCCCAGAAGGGTTCACTTATGTAACCTACACTACGTACAGAAAACACCAATGAGTAACCCAAAGGATGCCAAGTGTAATAACCGAAAAAGTCGAGATATTGGGATTTTCATTATAAACCATACTAAAGGATTGACCGATAGATCAAGTTTACGATGAATGTTAAATAGTTGAATGCATGAAGGCTGTGTTAAAGGCTGTTGCTAGAATAACATGTACTAACCTAACCTAACCTAACCTAACTAACCTACTACCCTACCCTAACCTAACCTAACCTACCCTACCCAAACCTAACCTATCCTAACCTAACCTAACCTAACCTATCCTATCCTAACCAAACCTAAACTACTAACCTAACCTAAACTACTAACCTAACCTAAACTACTAACCTAACCTAACCTAAACCACTAACCTAACCTAAACCACTAACCTAACCTAAATCACTAACCTAACCTAAACTACTAATCTAACCTAACCTAAACTACTAACCTAATATAACCTAACCTAAACTAAACTAACCTAACGTAACCTAACCTATCCTATCCTAACCTAACATAAACTACTAACTTAACCTAAACTACTAATCTAACCTAACCTAACACACTCTGCCCGCTTTGACTGGAGGAGGCTGGGAAAGAGATTCTCCTCTTCTTCCAAATTGACATGACTGAGATAGAATGATTCTCATGGAAACTAGACAGGAGGCAGTCCCTTTCTCTAACCTTACCCGTCCCAAATATCCTGTCACTCCAGAAGCAAGCTCAAAAGTTTATTTATAGCAAAAAATACATGAATATCAAAGTGGAGAAACCAAGCATGTTTCAAAAATGTTCATACAAAAACCTTGTTTGTTGCCATTGTAACAGTCCAGAAAAGCATTAAAAACGAGAATAATTGTTATAAATTTTAAACAGTTTCTTCAATAAATTTATTGACCCTAGGCCTCAAGAGGCTTGCATGAGCTAGATGTTTGCAATCCTAAAAGAAATTGCTCATCAGAAAGGCTAAACGCACTTTAATCCTTGCATAATATAATGAAGATACAGTAATCCAACCTCTTCTTGTATCCTGTATCTTCCTTTCTTTAACGGTATTCCAGGAGTCGGTCAAGAACCGCTGGGAAGGATGTGGTCATCATGGCCGCCATTAAACCTTTTGGTAACCACAAGATATCAATTGTGATTGTTATGGCTGCTTCGATAACAACTTTTGAGCATGTTCAGAGTAACCTTTTTAAATATAGAGAAAAACTTACTACTTATCTATTTATCATTTTAGAGCTATGAGTAAAACGTTTCTAGTTTGAATTTGTCCATAAAAGGAAGCCTCAAATACGAAAAACAAGCTCCAATCTCATTATATACCAGTAAAAAATGATCGTCAGTGAAAGTGTTGATATAGTTAATTTTATCCACAGCATATTCCACGGTAAATTAATACTATAACTTGGATTTATTGCTATATACAAATTACTGGGCATGCAAAATTCGGAGCTTCGAGTCCAAGATTTAATGACAATTTTCACTAACATTAAAACAAAAATTTTTTATAATGTACATTGATAAGTTTTACGATCATTTTCTTAAGGTTTCACAACATTGTGGTCGGTACATATTAATGACTATTAACACATAAGAATCGAGCTGGAAGACTACATTATACCACGTATTTACACCCTAAGGTAAGCACATGTTCTAAATTGGTAATTAACTTATTTTATGAACTGTTAATAGCCATAAAACCGCTATAAAGATGGCATGCTTATATACGTCATTGCTGCAGAGTAGATCGTAAAACCACTTGCAGTTAAATGTCAGGAGTTTTTTTACACTCTCGGATGTGGCAATCTTACGACTAACCAGAAAGAATGTAGGAATTTCTTCGTAAACGACGTCAAACTAAATTTTGTCATGAATCAGATAAAATCCCGTTTATTTTAAGAATAGGTAATTGAACATGTATATAGCATTTCCACATAGGCAAACGTGGTACGAGGATCACAATCACACATCACAGGCTACAATGGAATACTAACAGGATTTTATTGTATATACTAATGCCTCCCCCACCTGACGAAGAGGATAGATTCCAATCCTCAAAACGTTGTGTTATACCTTTTATAACCTACAACGATCGCAAATGTCCGAAATCCTGTTACCCATTTCTCGTAAACTAAGCACCAATGTTTATAATAAATTTTTTGTCAATGCCCAAAGAAGAAATCTCCAAAAGGTCACCTGCGAGTTCGTAAACACTCTGAATATGTGAATATGTAATCAAAATGTTTTGCTACAAAATGCCGTACGCTTTCCATGACGACAAACAAGGAATTTGTCTCTCTAGAAGGAATTTACAAGACTGAAACCAGCGACTGAGCATCTTATTTGGTTTGTTAGTTATATCAAAGTCTCAAGACTTTGTGCGGCCTTGCTTTAGTTACAATCTTGTAACTCCTAGGAGTGAATGAAATCAAACAAATTTCGTGATTAAAACCTTTGGAAATTCAGATCAGCCTCAAAAACGCAGTTTTAATCTTCAGTTTCAATATTCTTCCGCTCATGTAATCCGAAGCTTGTCTACAGGTTATGTAACCATAATTTAAGTGATATTCCAATCATAGCTTGTCACAAAAAATCATAAATGGGTGATTTAATCACTGAGGAATCATTCAATCTTTAGGAATCAAAATGGCTGGACAAATCTTCCGTAAAATGTTAAAAACTAGTATTTTTATGAGACTGTGTATTAAAGTGAAAAAAGAACAACCTGTTTGTCTGATAATCTGATTTCCTATTCAATCAGACAAAGTAGATTTGTTCAAGGAACACGTTAGGTTTCTGGACCACGTTATTGAGCACAATCACATATCAAAGTCAACCGAGAAGATTAGCACTATCAGGACCATCAATCAGTGCCCTCCCATCAATTGATGAGTTAAGAAAATTCCTTGATTACGTCACTTTATTCCGAGAGCTTCTGCTAAGCCTAAAACGTACGTGAGAAATTATAATTTTCAGAGGTGCTCCCAGTGCGTTGAGACCTTCACTAAGAAGAAGATTAGTAGTGTATTCACTTATTTCTATTTTACAAGTTCAAATAACTTTGAACCTGCCCTCGTGGCAGAAATTTTGTTATATGTTATTTCCATTCCCATTCAAAGATATCTTAGACATAATAGAACCATCTTCAACCTGTTCAAGAGAAGCATTAGCATTATTCTTTATGCTGTTAATATTATAATTTCTATCATTAATTTGATATATCATTAATAACAATCATTAACATAATATATCATTAATACAAATGTTTAATCAGACTCACCCAGATGTTCTAGGCTCAATTAGAAAGATAAGGATATTTCTTTCAGATTTAATTATGAAATAATAATTACGAGATTAGCTGTATGTATTCACTGCTTTAAAGAGCGACACAATTAGTGAAGTAAATCAATTTTCATGATAATGTAATTTCACAAAAATATAATCTGTAGCTTACTCAAGAAAAATTTCGTAAAAACTATAAAAAGTGACTCAAGTGGAGATTATATCCAAGTGATGAATTTTAAAGGTACTATTACACAGAACAAAGAATTAAATAACCTTTTAATGATCCGTGAAAATCATTAACCACCTAAAAACCCCCAAGAATATGTAGTAAAAGAAAACCTGTCCTATAGTAAATATTGGAAAATGAATTAGTCGATATTTATTAAATGTTTTAGTTTTAAAACATTTAATCGTCACCGACCATTTTTCATGGTTAGACCACCATGCATATGTTTAACCACAATTTCAAAAATCCTTATGTGTTACGTGAATTACTTAACCAAGAGCAGCTCCTGTAGGTAAAGTGGTATTTCACTTAGCGAAAATCACTTAGCTGCCTATAGACTAGTCGTGGCTTCCAAAAAATTGAAATATAAGGAACAAATTCAATAAGAACTGCTTTCTCAGAAAATTAATGTTTGTGAATAATAAAATGAATGATATATTTTAAAAATTTTGATTTCTGACACGGAACCAGCTGGTTATCAATGAGTACAAATCGCCCACACAGACGGACACTATTCATGGTATAATCTAACCTGCCCTAATCTAACCTACACTAACCTAACCTACACTAACCTAACCTACACGACCCTAACCTAACATAACCTTACCTTACCTAACCTACCTAACTAACCCAACCTACACTAACCTAACCTACACTAACCTAACCTACATTCCTAACCTACACTAACCTAACCTACACTAACCTAACCTAACATAACCTTACCTTACTTAACCTACCTAACTAACCCAACCTACTCTAACCTAACCTAACCTAACCTTACCTTACCTAACCTACCTAACTAACGCAACCTACACTAACCTAACCTAATCTAACCTGACCTAACCTACACTAACCTGTACATGCGTCACCGATTTCCCGAACTGGCTTAAAATTTTAAAAATGTTTCAAGAAATTACTGTGTAAAGATTGCATATCCAAAGATGGGTCCAGGGAGTCAAAGCCATCAATCTGCTATATAGGATGTCATACACAAATGATTAGAGGACATGTTATGGAGGGAAGGTAGACGGGCATGTGGGGGAGGATCTCAGGGGGTAGCAGCCCCTATTAGGGATTAATTGGGCAACACAAAGCCGAGACAGGTCACAAGGACGTAGGTCAAGCATTCGCCTCTCCACAACCCACAGAAATGTCTCGACGGAATGTAAAACCACAATATATTTAAGCTATTATAAGGTGTCTTTTGTATACTAACATTAAGAAATCAATTAACGTTGATGACCAGAACGGAAAACCTTGCTCCGTACTTACTATACAGTTAAAGACATGACATTAGAAATATATCAAACATAGTTTATATTATCTGTCTAATTAAAGATAATTTATAAGAATTGAAAAAGTAAAAGAAAATTACCTACTGGTAAATTAATTATTTTCTAGAGTGTAGATATCTTTGTTCTTCTTCTAATTAGTAAAAGAGCCTCGAGTTTTATTGGAATTCTTAGTGGAATAATCTTAGAAATATCCACAAATCTACTTTTGGACCACAGATTTGTGGTTGGAGAATAGAATTCTCTCGGAAAGAGCAAGACGGATGGTGTTTTTACGCTGAGTAAGCCGCTGCTTTCTAGCTGGAGGGAAGGCGAGGAAATGGGATTCCACAGAAGTCTTTCAAGAAGCCCAAGTATTGATTACCCTCTCTCTTTCCCTCTCCTGCTCGCCACCAGTCTGCAAGGACCCACGCCAACTTCTCCAACAAAGTCTGGAAGCATTTCAGCGGAATTTTTTGTCGAGCGAGTTCCTTCAAGTTGTGCACAAGGGAGCATTTTTGCTTTAAAAGTCATCAAAGGCTCCGGCTCCAAAGAGGAGAAAAGAAGCACCGAACGAATATTTTGTACCAGTTGTGTTTCAAAATAAACCGCTTTTAATTTCTTAAAATTTTGTTGACCCATAAAAACATGGAACAGGGTTTTCAGGATATTTGCAATCGTTCAGTGATACAACAAATCTGTAACATTACGTTTCGATATCTGCAATCTGATCTCTTCTTCAGGTAAATGAATAACCTAACACATAATTACAAACTGGGTTACAATAATGTTTATTTTGGTTCAATTTATTTATGGCAAATGTCCGGAAACATCCTTCACAATCCTTCCATCAAAAACAAACTTGAAACAAATAATGTATATGGCTATTTTGGTACATATTCCATATAAAGAAGAGTCGCTTTGAAGCTTTCAAAAGACATTTCGAGATAATATACAGTATACGAGAACATTTGCAGGAATTTCAAACGAGACCCTTAAGGTTTTAAAGTTAACAAAAGAAAAAGCCAGATTTTTGCTCAATGACCATGAATGTTATTAATTGTCACGTGATATAAAAGGTACCATATGTCTTTGTGTTACTGATTTTTTTGTATCACTGAACGATGGCAATTTCCGGAAAAATCTTGCTTTTTTCATGACATAAGAGTATTGTCAACAACTTTGCTATCCAAAACTTGTGACAGTAATTGCACACGTTTTACATATAATTTATACTAAAAATAATAAGCCAATCGTGATTGTTATATTTATGTTATCGGAATTATGAATACATCAACTGAAATAAAGTAATACAGTTTTGTAATTTGTAGATCACGAGGTAGGTAATTTACTTGTAATTGTTATGGCGTTTATTCAGCCGTTATATTCGACTTTTGAACAACAGCAAAAGAACTTATTTTCGGATGACAAGGCGAATAACCAAAATTATTTCAGCTGCTGTTAAACAATAAAGGGTATTTTGTGTTAAAATGATATAAGTAACATTTAAACATATTAATTCTAGAAGTGGTTAGCAGAAGACTTTCATTTCAATCATGTTTGATAATAGATAGAATGTTTATTCCATTTTTCCACGGGTTTACACTCTGCAGCTCACGTTTTTGGTAATTATCTGGATTATATTATTTTATTCAGTATAAATGTATAAAATAATTACTAGGCATTAAGTATAGAAATAAATTTGTTGAAAGATAAGTGGATTTTACGAGCACTTTTTGTATAAATAATCCATTTAATATGCTAATACTGGCTGGTAAATAAATAAGGTCTGCTCGTATTATAAACATTTATTCACCAATTAAAGGTTATAAACAATTATTATTGTTAAATTTTATACAATACGATGTCCTAGATATCGGAGGTCAAAACTAGCCTGTTTCCAATTCGTACGTAAAGAAATTCTTTCCTATCTTGACTGATTCTTGATTAGAGGCGTCTGAAGCTCACCATTTAGAGGCTTGAGTGTCAGAGGCTTTTTACTTTCGTTTCAGGATGTTCAATATTGACAAAATCTTATTCCATATTCCTAATCGTATTAATAGACAGTCGTCCATCCACTAGAAGCACTGAAACTTTCTTACCACAGCTTCTGTCCTTCCTAGTCCAGTATTCTAGACACATATAAGGCACACGAACTCTTTGAAGAAGCATATGCTTGAGAGCGGTGAAGCATTTGGCCTCAACATTTCGACAGGATCAGCCTTTATAAGGCTGCCAGGCTAAGGCTGAGTATGCACTCCATTGAGCGTACACAATGGAGTATGACGAAATACTCAATGGTCCCTACACAATGCGAAATGACGGAACGGGGAAAGATCGTGGTGACGTAGTTACGTGCACTAGGGAAAGTCTGAAATTGAAACTTATATATACTTTCCTTCCAACTATACGGATGGTTGGAAATATATTTGAAATTGGCTTTTCTGACTCGCATGTATTTTATGGATATGCATTGCACCCTTTCAAGAATTTGACATCTAATGGTCTTTGAGCATTTTCTTCCGAAGTTAATATCCGTGATTTTAATACTGTTTTGTTTTTGACTAATTGAAAAATGTAATACAAGTATTCGACTTTAATAATGCTTCAGATGGCGTGCCCAGGGGGAGAATATTGGCTTATACAACACCCCCCTCCTTCCACCCCCCAAATATTGTAACTAATAATGTTATCGATGTTTGAAGTTCCTGACGTGACTCGGTTTTGTCCTAAGATTCCCTCCTCAAAAAAACGTAAAACCTAAACACGCCACTGCCTACTGGGTAAATACACCAAACAGCTGTGTGAAAATTTATTTGAGCATCACCAATTTCTCTCTTAGTCATGAGTCTAGCTTGAAGCACAGATTCTTCTGTATAGCACGTTTAATTAGTCTGTATATAATATCTTAATTACATACCTTTATAGTTAGAAATGTATTATATTGCTTTATACCAATATAAAACTTTTTGTTCATCGATTTATTGTTTGGTATTGTTATTTATTTTGATTTTAACGTATTAAGGCTTCTCTTCAACAGATGTTTGGTAATTAAGGTTAATATCAATGGCGATCTAAGTCATATTAGTTTTGAAGAATAGAACCTATAATTGAAATTCGTTTAATCACACAGAGGTGAAAGAAATATTAATGTATGTACTAATTTTGACAGGGATTTTTTGAGTCAACTCTCAAAATATTTCAATGTAAGATGAGAGAAAAAAGATCATCATTCTTATAAAACGCTTTCAGATGACGAAACCCAAGTGTGAGGTTGCTCACCTTACAGGTTCTCCAGCTTTATACCTTCCTGGCTAATAAGGGAATCTTCACAAACATCTTCTAGCTGATGTCAAACTAATCACAATAATACTGGGTAATCTGTAAATATGTTATTATCACTTTTACTTAGAAAATTCTTTCCCTTCTTTGTTTGAAGTTTGTTTTGGACAATGGAAGGATTGAGAAGGAAGCAGGATTTTTTCCGGACATTGCCATCGTTCAGTGATACAAAAAAATCAGTAACACTAAGTTTCGAAATCTGCAATCTGATCTCTTATTCAGGTAAATAACTATCCTAACAAACTAGGTTAAAATAAACAAATCATACCAGAACGTTGTGATACGCCTATTTGAGGAATCACATCCACCATTTTGTGTGTCAACTTTACTAAATCTAAAACATGTACTTAAGAAACTGTAGACTGCAGTCGTAGGTGGTTTGTCGACGAATGCGTATTGTGACCTTTATGCTTTAGTCCAGTTTTAATAATTAATGTTGTGTTTAGTATTTTATTAAGTACATGTTTTAGAATTAGTGAAGATGACACACAACACGGTGGTTGTGATTCCTGGCTTACGCGTGCCACAACGTTCTGGTTTTACTTGTTTTATTTTAAACTAGTTTGTAATTATGTATTAAGTTAGTTATTTACCTGAAGAAGAGATCAGATTGCAGATCTTAAAACGTGGTTTTACTGATTTTTTGTATCACCGAACGATGGCAAATGTCCGAAAAAGTCCTGTTTCCTTCATGCTTTCCCTGTTAGAACTAGGATTTCTTAAAAGAACTTCGATGCAGAATGAAACACCACCAGATTTTCTAAATGATGACTTTTCAGGATAATCATTTTAGTGGGAAATAGGAATTCTCTAAGCTGATTTCCTCTTAGACCTAGAGAGGGATTTACAAGTTGCCCTTAACACGCGAAGATGTGAGTGATAAATAGCGCAATGGCTTCGTTAGACCTCCTTCTACGGCTTCGTCTGCAGGCCCACTTGCGGCTTCCGCCAACGCTCTTGTTGGAAGCGAGAGAGCCTCCCCACCGCTCTCAAGAGAGAGGCCTGCGGAGGCCATGAGCAGGAACGGCGAATGCTGCGGTGGTTATGTGGGACATTCTTGTACGGCTTCCTCGGCGGACTCTAGCCGGGCTTCCGTCCTTGGCCCCAGATGCCCGGTCACCTCCTCGGTTCAACGGTCGGGTGCAAATTTGGCAGAGAGTGATAAGTGCGTAGCATTGTGAGTGATTTCTCCATCTAGTAAGATTCCTATACCTTCTTTATAACCTTTCCCAAGTAATTAAACTAAAGAGATAATATTCCCAAATAGTGGCACCTTCAACACCAAGTTCAAAATACATTTAATCTGTCATTCATACCAACTTGCTAATTTTGTGATTTTTGGACACTGCAGTTGTAATGTTGGCTTGGGACTGCAAAAGGTTAAAACTATTGCTAATAAATCGAACGTTTCTGTGAAAAACCTTAGATTTATTTATTTGGAAATAAATTTGTTATTATAGTTTCTCTCCCATTCTTCATTCTCAAAGGAAGAACCGGATAAAACATTCTAGTTCAATTGACCGCTCCATGCATTTACCATACAGAATCTTGAATGTTTCCATCATCCCATCTGTTCAAAAGACAGTTCAAACATTACAAACTTAACAATTCTGTGTGCTCTTTTGGATTTTAAAATTGTAATTTAATCGGTATACATCACATACTTATATGCAAATATACCACGAGAAAAAATATTCAATGAGGTAACGAGTCTCATTACTCCCAGTTTTCTACTTTACTTATTTTTATATTGTCTCATTCAAAATATCAAACAAATGTCCCTTATCATATCGTAGGAGTCAACTGCAATAATATTCTTCAATTGAAACTTGTAATCGGAAGATACTTATTTCATTGTTCGTGCAGTTACATAATAATTTAACGAAATTTGTTGATTTCAAAAGAAATAGCTAAATTGGGGAAAATTAAAATAGTAAATAAATTACAGAATAGCAAATATCCTTTACTCTAGCGGTAGTAATTTGCTGCTACTTTACTGCTATTCCATTTCGTTTGGCTTCCGACATTTTATCTTTGACCAAATATCAAAGTTTTTCCATTGATACTCTATCAGCTCAGAGAACGATATTGTCAATGTCGTCAATGATGAGCGTTAGTGAAGCCTATCACTCGAGGGGATGAAACAGTTAATTAATGTCTCTCTCTCTGTATATGTCAAGAACGAATTGACCTACATATTTCCGTTGAAATTTTACGTGGCACTTAATTTATACATGAGTTTTATGATGGTGTATGTCCATCCACAGAATGTGGCTGAGCGTAACTAAAGCTGTACAACTGATTACGCTGGCGTATTTTTTTCTGCGAGGTGATGTAAAGTTCACTTCTTTCTGCATGTCTGTAGAATATCTTAAGAATGAAATTAAACTTTAGCGAAGACTGTTACGCTGTACGTAGCTTGGTGTTTTCCTACCTTGCTTCTTCGAACATTCCATTCTTAAAGTAAATAGTAAAGTAAATATGTCTTATTTTACTAGGCGAAGTTAGAGCCCTCTCTAATACTTAACCAGGGGACCAACGGCTTAAATGTGACTTCTGAAACACCACCAACGGCCGGTCAGGCGGGCTGCTTGCAAGGACAGGATCGCTCAGCGGCCACCCATCCAAGCAGCAGCCACGCTCGACGTTGCTTGACCCTGTTATCTTGCGATAACCGTTGTACTCGTTACACTGCGCCATTGGCAATCTTCGAATTCATATAGATTTTCGTGGAGGATGGATATCGGAGTTGAAGAATACACCGAGCAAAGTCAGAGAGAATAGTAGATTAAAGATAGTTTTACATCCCAGTTCTTCTGAAAGATCATTACCAGTAGACAAGAGTATGAAGAATTAAAACAAATTGCTGAAGACATTTATGTTTGAAGCTACAAGTTCCCGATCTATTTCAGCGACTCAGGAAGTGTTTTAGAGAGAAGGATTTCACCTGCAGCTCATCGACAGCTCGCCCCACAACGTCACCAGGAGTGCTTGGGGACCAATCATCTTCCATGGCTAATCAATCAGGGCTAATTAATATTGAATATCTACTTAAGCAGATCCCATTACATAAATTGGGTCCATGTGAACGGTACAGCGTGTAACATCTACTTATAATATCAACCAACAAAAATATTTTATTAAAAGTTTGTGTAATTGACTAATACTTTTACCAAAAATACTAAAACCATTGTTGGTGATTATTTCAAATAATTACTTTATCACTGTTTGAAAAACTTTCATATTACATCAACCTTTAGGTTTACAATGTGATAAACATAGAACATTTACGAGCACAACATGTGATATAACTTATTTATGTCAAACTTTATATAATAATGACTTCATACATATTTCGCTGTGTTTGCAACTGTTTATTTTATTATTATTATTGTGTTTACTCTCTAGTATTTATTTTTTAATTATTTACGTCATAGTTTCCTTATCATTAATTATTGTTACAAATGCAGTTTCAGTATCTTGATATCAGGTTAATTGTTATAAGTAAAATTAGTACATGTATTTAGTTAAGTGAATCACGTGGTTGCTCCTACAATAAGTTCTATATTTTTAATACTTACAATTTTTTTTTAAACTTTTTAATATGTACATATATATTTTTGTACATGTTTTATCTTAAAGTCTCGACTATTGTAACCAATTATTATAGACTTCTTTGATTTTTTTCTCTTTCAGTACTTTATGTAATCGTTACTGTTTGCAAATTGTTTTGTCCGATAAATAAATATAATTTTCCTTGCCACAAGAAACGGAAAAGATCAAAGGGAACTGCCCCAATATCCGAGGTCAAAGTTTGAGGTAATGTTTGAGCATAAGAGACAGCGATTTAAGAGCTGGTTCTTGTGAAATGGTGTCGAGTTTTCCCTTATAAGAACAGTGTTAAACCCCACGCACTTTAACACAATTATTTTTTATCATAGTGATATGGGAGGCGTCCCGTTTTAATTATTCATTAGTACACATCTAAAAACATTTTAGTCTTGATTTAACATGTATAATTTTTAGTATTTGTACTGTAAAATTTGAAAAACTAAGTATTCTGAGTAATTTTTAAAAATATCTAAAATTATGGATGCATATTTATTACATCTTTAAAATGAAACAGCTCCCATAAACCCAAAAAACGTGTATGAGGTTTAAAATAGTTTTTATGAGATTATGATCAAGATTGCCGCCAATATAACCCTCTATTAAACTTATTAATTGCTTTGTGAATGTTATTTTTCGAGCAAATTAATTCTCAGATTAAATGCAAATAACAAGCAAATCAGCTCCAGCTCATATTACCCTCCAGGTTAACTTTAAACTCTGGTGAACTTAAACTTGTGGTCCATGACGTCACCACGGCTAATTGTCCTTCTTAGCAATCTTTAATTTCCCCGTCAACTTAACCTATTGACCAAGGTGGCCTGCAATCTTGATTTGTGTTCTTCTGAAGAGATCCAAAAAAGTCGTTGACGAAGAAGATCAAAATGAACTTAGATTTGCCATCAGAGCCACCCTAACAATTGTCCACTTGATGGGGCAATGACAATGCCTCTTCACCAAGATTACACTACATTCTGTAGTCGAAATGATTTTAAGAGTTAATTTTGAGCTTCTTCGTCGGCGACTTTTTTGGATCTCTTCAGACGAACATGACTCCAGATTCCAGACGCTGCACTAAGAAGATGATGAACTTGAGCTAAACTCAACGCTCACATTCAATCAACCTTTCCCACCATAGCTACATTATGTATACAGGGTGATTCATGAAGTTCTCCCCCCACTTCTACAGCACATTGTACTAGTAAAAATAATGAAAAAAATGTTATATAAACATAGGTCCGAAAACGCTTCGTTAGCGAGTTACAGCTAGCGAAAGGTTTCGCCTGAATTCCTGGTAAAGAGTAAAATAAAGCCATAATGAACTTTTGGAAAGGTTAATTAAGTAAGAAATATCGTGGATTCTTATGTATTTTTACCTGATAAAGCTAAGAAAATAGGTTTCAGAACTGTACCTGTAGTATTTTTTGAGGGATTCAGGGTTAAATGCAAAAAATTAGGGCAACGAAACAATGTTTTTTTAAGTTTGATGTACAATAACTTTGTTAAATTGGTAATAAATAACATAAAATCAACAAACATTAATTGTAGAGAATTTAATTCTGAGAAAATTGATATAATCAAAGTCTAAAATAAAACAGTAATAAGTACCAAAAAATCGATTTTATTCAGTATAACACATTACTAGCTGTAAAGAAATACCGTACGGTATTTAGTTAAAATAAAACAAAAACAAAATGTTTGTTCCTTAATGATGAGATAAATGAGAAAACAAGATTAACTGTTAAATAAATTTGTTTGTAAATAAAAATATCACGTTTTATTACGTTGTATTTTTTTTTTTAATAAAAATTTACATCAAATGTTTGAAAATAAATGAAGCAAACATTTTCCCATTATTGTTTACTAATCATCGAAATGCAATTTTTTGTTTTATTAATTTCTAAGTTGGTAACGCACGAATAACAGCTGATCAACAATGGTATTCTGTACTGTTACGTTAGAACTGTGTATTAGTGGTGTTTTGCAAGCTACAGCAGGAGATCGGGTTCTGTGAATCGTGTTATTAAATGCAATTTTTCTGTGAGTTATAATTCGATTGTTTATTCAGTGAAAAAAAAATGCCTTACTTATTTACATCAGAGGAATACGCTGATATGGTTTTTTATTTTGGGTTACTGTAATGGTAATGCTAGAGCTGCTGTAGAAGAATATGAACTACGTTACCCTAATAGGAGGATTCCAGATACCAAAACAAATTTCAGGAACTTTTCGTACTCTTCGGGAAACAGGATCACTACCAAGTACTAGAACCAATTATGAACGAGCTGTCCAACTTGATGATGATATTGTTATTAATGCTGTTCATCGCAGTCCAGGTGTAAGTTACACGACGTATTTCTAGGCGGATAGGAGTTTCGCAGTCAACGGTGTGGAGGTCACTTAATCGAAACAAATTTTATCCGTTTCATAAACAAAAGGTTCAACATCTACAGCTAGGGGATGGTCCGCTTCGCTTGGAGTTTTGCAACTTTTTGAATATTAATAATCAACTCTACAAGCGTATTTTGTTTACGGATGAGGCACAATTCACTCGGGATGGTGTCAATAACTTGCACAATGAACACTCATGGGCAGAAGAAAATCCACATGAGGTAGTGGAAACAGAACTTTTAACACCGATTTAGCGTCAATGTCTGGTGTGGCCTTTGGCACAATCGGCTGATTGGACCTTTCATATTACCTGGACGCCTAAATGCTGAGTTCTATTTGCATTTCCTTCAAGAAGAGTTGCCGCAGCTGTTAGAGAATGTTCCTTTACATCTCAGACAAAATTTGTACTTCCAGCATGACGGAGCAACCTCCCCACTTTTCACGTGCCCGTTTCTGCTTACTTAAATCATCAATTTCCTGGACACTGGATTGGTCGTGAAGGGCCTCACCCATTGGCAACCAAGATCACCAGATCTATCTCCATTGGATTATTGCATCTGGGGATGGATGAAAGACATTGTATACAAGACAAAAGTGAATTCTCGTGATGAATTAATTGCCCGTATTATGGATTCGGCTGTGCAGATACAGGGAAGTCCTGAAAAATTAAGAAACGCAACAAAAGCAATACGCAAACGTGCTGCAAAATGTATTGATAATGATGGCCTCATTTTCGAACATCTATTATAAAAAGGTGCGTACGGTTGGCCCAACCTGATTAATTTTGCTTAAAACTAGTAATGTATTATACTGAATAAAATCGATGTTTTGGTACTTATTTCCCATCAGTATTACTAACTCAGTATTACCCATCAAGAACCCATTGACAAAATAACAAGACCTGAAGATATACACATTTTTTTGGACATTTACCACCGTTCAGTGATAATGCGTTTCGAGATCCGCAATTTGACTTCTTCCCTAGGATAAAGCGTAGACTTTTAGAGTAGATCGATAGATCTCTTCTACTGTGGGAGTTGGTGGGGCTCCCCAAATGTTAAAGGGAGTTGCTAGGCTAGACATAAGGGCGTGCCACCCCTGCCTGCTTTGTCTGGAGAAGCTGGTAAAGAGCTAGACATCCCTCTTCCAAGGAGACATGACTTAGATTAATGTCCAAATCCTTCCTCATGGATCTCGAAAGGAGATCCATGGCCCCTACTCTAACCTTACCCATCCAGAATATCCTGTCACTCCGGAAGCAGCACTAAGGTCATTTTAGGACTAAGTGCAATTTCTCAGCTTCTTATCCTAAGAGGAAAAACAAACAAAAAACAAAACAAAATAATTCAGAACTAGTTGTCCAACAAACAAAAAGTGACATCAAAGTAGTTAATTACTGAATAATTTGTAATCTGTAAATAACAAACTTTACGGTGTAAAAAAGGTCAAGTAAGACTTCTGTTTATTACGACACTTGGAATAGTCACGCGTGTCAACGTTGTTTCCTTGACACACTGATTGAAAACTGGCACTTTATTCTGGGGACCTGAAAAGGTCATTGCCCAATTTAAACCAGAGCCCACCTTTGAACTTTCAACAACATTCTAAAGTCTTAAGAAAAGTTTTTATGACAAAATGCTCTTTTTGAATACAAGGAAAAGCAATGCCCTTTTGTTTGACACATTTCTATCAAATTTATTGATATTTTGTAGATGTAAACACACATCTCATTATATATGGCAATAATGAATACAGCCTTGATCAATCCAAAAACAATATATTTTAACTATATTGGCCTACATTTTTCATTAAAAGTATCCACAAAATGTCCATTTCTCTCAGTTTGAGAATTAATAAACTGTGGAGGTCTATCTGAATGCCTGTGTATATTTTTTTTAAATAATATATTACTCTCTTGGAACTGAATACTAATTTCGTAATGGAAATTTCTAGAAGTTCATTTACTACTCGTTTATATTTGAAGCATCAGTTATGTTATAGAATCTGAATTTGAAGATAATT
The DNA here is from genome assembly GCF_021130785.1 of Homalodisca vitripennis. NCBI lineage: Eukaryota > Metazoa > Arthropoda > Insecta > Hemiptera > Cicadellidae > Homalodisca > Homalodisca vitripennis. The sequence goes on along the minus strand of NC_060212.1, from coordinate 14,946,306 downwards.
TAAGTTTTTTTCAATATAACAACTATTTTGAAGCTATGCTAGCAATAAGTGAATTTATAAAAACAACAAATTTTTTATGTCACACCATTTGTACAATCACATTTTTGCCCATTGAATTGGGTTTCATATGAATGTTTTAATGATAACATTTACCACAAATGACGTTGTACGTGTTGAAATAGTTAGGCTATACATCACATGTTGAATATTTCCAAGTGTAATTTGTTATTTATTCACTCGTTGCCATCATTGTTACCCATAAGACCAACGTACAGATGTTCACTAACGCTCAGCCAAATTTCATAGATGGACATGCACGATCATCTGACACGGTGTTCCTCATGTGGAAATGAAGATTCATGCACAATTTCAAGTCAGTACCTTTAGGACAAACATAGAAATAAATTTTATCCCGCCCCTCGAGTGTTGGGCTTCGCTAACGCTCAGCCAATCAGAAATCTATTGACTGTTCTAAAGAATAACATTATTAAATGCACGTGTGTCTGATATAAATGAATTTTTAGATAGACAAGGGGTTTTTGAAAATGCTACTGAGAACAACGTGTGTCTACAACATTCTCGTCTGAGAGACGTGGCTCGAGATGGTAGAGTCGCTTCTCACAATCCGGCGACCGGCGAAAATAGCTTAGCCTCGGCTGGACCTACACCACACAGCAGACTTCGGTGGTCACCTTTCTGCCTAATTATCTAGGGGAAGGCCAAAGACCCAGACTGAACACAATTGAAATCTGAATCCGTGTTTATGATTCAAGGTTAAATTGACTAACTCTGGCGAAAAGCCGTCTTAATGTTCTTGGACCATAATTAGTCATTCAAATTACCTTTTTAACATAAATTCAGTGGTATTAGTACATTCGTGATGGAGCCGTTATCGATCCTGTTTTTAAATGGAAGCCTAAGGCCAAGCAAAGAAAAACTACTGGTCTAATGATGTCTTGTGTGACAAAGAAGAAGCTGTATTTATTTGTCGAGTACTAAATTTGGTTCAGAGACCTGACGATTAAACATATTGTTTGAATCAGTGAGACCTTACTCAGTCGTTTCATGAGTAAAGTTTGGATTTGAAAATGAATTAATGAAGAAGACTTAATGCGTTTAATATAGTATTTACTTGACATTTATATTCAAAATGGAAGCATTCCTAAAGAAGCGTCCATTCAGCTTTTCGTCTAATTTACATCACATCAAGATCACATATTTTTGCAGTCAATGATGTGTGTAGTGATGAAAGAATATTTATGCAGCAGAGAGAGCAACGAATAATCTAGGGTAAATATCAATGATCACATATTGTATCAGAGACGTTTTAGGTGGGTACATGACAAAATGGTAAGGATTTTCGTGTAGTGTATTATGGTCAACATCTACAGCTAGGATTAAAAAAAAGAAAGAAACAGCAACCGATTGATGCAATGTGAAGAACGCCCACTTAAAAATATTCATCCTCTAGTTTTACATACTAACAGCAATAGTCTTCCTAATAACTATATTTAACTTACCACATAACACATGGATCAATAAAGTGTAATCCGAAATAGTTCAAGTGAACCAGAACAACGAAGAATAGTAGGTAAGGAGATCTGACACTAAACACAAAGACTATACGCAAATGGCAACACGATTACTAAGAATTTAAATACCATTTCACATAACATTAATTTTGTATACAAGTCCTTAAAAGGACAAGGCAGTACTTCAGAAGGATTTAAAGAGTAAATGTAATTCCCAACAATCCGTAAATTTCAGTACATATTCTACCATTAGTAAAAGAAGAAATCCATAAAAAAATTAAGAATTGCAAACCATATTTTTCTACATAATACTTTTATAATTTATGAGTTTTTGGTCTTTACAATCAGTTTTAAATTTTATTCTAACTATTTTATCAAAGGTTTTTTTCTATTGTATATATATATATATATATATATTCACTTCGAGTGTATAAAAGCAGAATTGCTCTGTTATATCAATTATTAAACTTCTTGATACAAAGTTCCTTTAATATTTCGGCTTTTTGCCGTTTTCAAAAAGGTATAATACAAAATAACAATACAGCAACAAAATTTACAAAAGTAAATAAATAAAAACTGACATAAATAAATAAACAAGAATTTTTGAACATGTGGTTAACACCAAAGAGAAATAAATAATATCATGAACAGAGAATGAATTTAGAAAAATAATATATAATAAAAACAATTGATCATTTCATCTTTTATTCAGACCAAAGGGTACTTTTGATTTTAATATTAACTGATGTGCCTGTTCTAAATTTTCTAAGTCAATTTTGTTTCTATCTTCGGGTACTTTGCAAATACCTGTCAGTGTATAACATTGTTCAAAATTTTGTTGGTGGCCTAATGCGTGTTGTGAAACCAATTTTTCATCCTGTTTTTTAGACGAACAACGATGATTATTCATTCTTATGTGCAATGGATTTGTTGTCAATCCTCTGGGTGGTTTTGAAAATGATGACGTAAAATTTATAACAAAATATTTTCCTGGTTTATATAAAACAAACAATATTCTAAGAACGGCACACAAAATTCTTGAATCTTCACCAATTACTAAAAAACTTATTTTCAAAACCACCCAGGCTAGTGTTTCGTAGAAATACTAATAAATAAGGCTATTGCCATTTATACAATTTAATGTATATATATATATATATATATATATATATATATATATATATATATATATATATATATATATATATTTTAAAATTGTGGAGAAAATAAAAAATGTCTTTTATATTAAAACCTGGTGACTTCCATAAAGCATACAAAGCAGACAATTAAGGATAAATCCTGGTATTGGATCTCTCAAGCACCTCTGATGGAATTCTAGGACACAAATGCTTGGGGGAGAAACATTTTTCCTCGCATAGTTTGTTAAAGATGCTTAGATATTACAACACACCTCGGGTGTTGGATACTTTGCAAGCGGGAAGACTCTCCAGGTAAACAATCTACACAGGTGTCCGAGTCTGAGCAGTCATCGAGACTAATATATAAGGCTGTGAAACATTATGACGCAAAACTCAACACCAAGCACACGTTGTGGCATCAGATTTCTGACGCGGCTTATCTGCCGCTCTTATCTCGTCGGGGTAACCACTTATTGAGCCTGTTAATGAACCACCACCACCTGGTGGTAAATAGGAGGCGGCTATTCAGCTTAGGTATATAGCCCGTGCTCCTTTTCAGGTAGGAGCTATTGCGGTCGCGTTCCTGGAAGAAAGGTCATTCAATATGTCCTCAATGCTGAACGAAAATGTTCTCTAGGTGGAGGATGTTTAAAGAATGTATAAAAAGTACAGATTCTCAAGGTCGTGGGGGCCATTTTCATTGATTTGCGTCCTTTCGAGGACGTGAGTTGACTCTTCGGACTGGGCGTTCACAAGGGGCTAGAAAGAACAATGGCGGGCATATAAAGGTCGTTTGGCAGCAAGGTTTATTGAAGGTCTTTGAGAGTGGGTGGAATAAGAGCATCTCTACCTGACCCAGATATTCGAGGAGTGTGATGACTCCTAAGAGCATCTTTTCATGATTGTTAACTTCCAGACCTCGAGGTGCAGATTTGGGAAATTCGAGACAGTGATATTAATCTCACCTCCTTCTGCAGAAGATGAAGAAGAATCAAGAAAGCCTCCACTGGTCGGGAAATACTTACTCATCGACAACCTTGGGTCAGACTTTTGCTTACCCAAAGAAGGTAATTTAAATCGAGAAATGAAAAGAAAGAAATAATGTCGACTAGAGTGTTTTCACGCATAAACTACTCAACCGACTGTACTGAAAGTTTACATGGACATTCTTGCGGTTTCTAGGATGTAAATAGGCCTATTCGTATTTCAAAAATCTCTCCAGGCTACGCCCCATAGGTCATTAAGTTAACGAAAAATGCCATCTTGGTCTCCATAGTTGTCTAATAGTAATAGAATGAGCCTGTCAAATGTAGTCAACTGTTCTGTGTAAACATTAACTATTATTTTTAATTTATAGTGAGTAAATTTTCTAATAACTAATCCTGACGCAGATTAGGTAAGTACCTACAGCTATTAGGTAAGTACTAATCTACCTTAGTAGAAAATGTCCTAAAACATAAAATGGTCATAGTTTGACTCAAAAGACTCCCTTTTAAGCAGCCAATAAGAACTATGCTAGATGAATTTCGCTGAACTGTTCTTCTAAACTAATGTACCAATTCCAGCTCTAAATGCTCCAAAATATTCAAAAAATGTATTCTAACCTTTACTATATATTTAAAGGATGTCATGAAACCTAAGTTATCTTTAAAAAAGTAGGGTTCTCACTACTGTACGTGTACGTATATACCTTTTTCATGATCAGGAGAGCATGGCAAAATCAGCTTTGGAACAAAAACTACTAGGACTCGAGTAAATTAAAATGACCATAAACATACACTTTTCCATGTTTTCTTGATCGTGGGAAGAAGACAAACTCACTCGAACCAGAAGTTTCCGTACAGTTGCAAAACCTGTGAAATTGCTTGCGAAAACGAGGAGTAATTGCTAGTCATGATAATAAATTGTACCGTTATTTAGTTGTATTTTATACAATACATATTTTCGCAACCCTGTTACTCGTTACTGGTTAATTTAAGTTACATCAGATGTTCTTGGAAAGTCTTGGCGGATTAATAGCTGCCGTTCCTGCTGCTGAGCAACATCTCGCGCGCCTTGTCCGTAAGTAAAATTTATATTTCGTATTATAAATTCGCCCTTCCATGTAAGACATCTAATTTTGAATGTAATATAAAGTAAAGTTGTAAATAGTAAAGTAACTTACCATGGTTAATGTTTTATTTGGCAGATTAATATTGATAATAGTGTGGTGATGTCCTTCTGACGAGACCACGTTTCATGAATTTTAATATATCTCGATAAATGGCTAATACCGTCGTGATTTTGTTTTAGGCGAGTTCAACCGAGTCTCTGATTTCAACCTAGAGTCTCTGAGTTTGATTTTAACCATAAGTACAACTTCTAATCTACTAATCTTCACTTTTCCGACTACAGCTGCAATGTCGAGCCAAGATGCTGACGCCCACGCTCTTGAGTCGACATCTACATGAAGGGAAGCCAATTTTAAAGTTTTAAATAATTATTAAGGCCATATGCAAAATTCCCATAGGAAATTGGAACCATTAGGCCCATACCTATGATATCATTTAGTTCATTGTCACTCTATTTGGCAGCAACATGGCAGTACATTATTTTATTTTTAACATCTAGACGTGGTGTTTTTATGTTTATTTGCTACAATTAAACATATAAGTAAACTTTGAAAATCGAGCATTGATTACTACGATCTCAACTGGATACCTTATGTGTTTCGTCCATTCGGTACAAAATACAGAACTATGTAAAATTCGATATAGTAACTAATGTACTAAATGTACTTATTGGTTTGAGAGTGGAGGATGAGGAATACGCGCGTGCTGACAAGGCGTGCCATGTGCCGTCTAGGTCGCGTGAGGAGAGCGGTAGGCGGGTCTTGATTGGATCTGCATCAAATGCTGCCAAGCTTGCAACCTTCCTGCCCTGCTAGTGACTGGTTCTGCTTCACGTCAGACTCAACCCTTCTTTAAAAACTTTCAGCTCCGAGTCTTGCTGTCGACTAAAAAACTACTGGTCTTCCACAAAAGTAAAACAGGTGAAGGGATAAGGCGATCACCACAGAGTGGCCTTCTAAATGTTTTGTTTATTGGGTTTACTAATACATTTACGCTTCCATCCAAGAGGAATGCTTGAAAGTTTTATCCTCTGTGAAATTATAGAGCTGATACTGGCCATCTGTAAGTTTGCACCAGGCTGGACCAGCCTTATAACATGAAAGACCTTTTAGAAGAAAACGACAAAACCTTTTGGAAGGCCAAAGTTTAGATCCGGACACGTAAAGTAAGTATCCTCAAACACTAGTAGTGGCAAGGGTATAATTTTTAATGCATACTAAACTGGTTGGGTTTCATCTCTTTCATTAAATTATTTCTGCTGGAGACAATATATTCCTTTGGGTAAAAGTCAGCCTTCACGAAATTCCTAGGTCTGGAAATTGATGCACTCCCAGCAGACTACTCTCTGCTGTATGGGTGAATTTGACAGGGCATCACAGTGTTTTGAGACTGCTTAGATATTTTGCACTGCTGTAGCACACGAAGGGAGATAAAAAAAAAAAAAAAAAAAAAAAAAAAAAAAAAAAACAGAGCATCCTGCAAATCATCAAGTCTCTCTACAATCTAAGTATCTGGTGATTCCAAGGAAGACGAAATTGGGGTTAAGGGTAACCGGAGGGAGAATACTAATAGATACTATCTTCCGTATGCACCAAAGAAAGAAAAAAGGTTCATGGTGGAAACCCAAACAATGCTTGACAAGGAATGTATAATCACCCTTTTCTCATTTTCTGTGTTCTTCTTTGATAACAAAATAGCCATTAATAGTGAGTTTAACAGCACAAACATGGTGAGATTTTGAAGTATGAAATCCTAAACGACAGTGACTGCGAAGGAAGATCAACGGATATGTTCTCTCCCCCCCCCCCCCCTCAGAGCACTTCAGTAAATGGATCTCGGCAGAGGTGAGCACCAAAAGTATTGACGCAGATGCCGGTGGATGGGAGCTGGTAATGTATGCGGCTGCCAAGTGTTTAGCTGCGGTTGACAGTCCTTGGCTTGTGATTTGCATCTCCATCCGGCGACCCGCGTCTGACCGCGTCGACCAGGCATCGCTCACCACTCCTCCACTTCCTCACCTGCTATACGTACTTTCACTGTCAACAAACTTCCTCAAACCTCTCTAAGAGTCATATATTTGCAGATACTCAACGATTTATCTTCTTTTACGATATTTCTTTTGCACTAGGTTCATTTACAATCTCAGACGTGATGATAACGTAACGCCCTACTTTAAACAATTATCTAACTTAAAATTACAAGATCTTCGAGACTCATTCTGCTGCACGCTCTTTTAAACACAGATCGTCCAAGTTATCTTTCAAACAACTTTCAATTTACGTCTGCAATAAGTGAATGAAGTACAAGGATGGGTACATCCTAATTATCTATCCCAATTCATCGAACAACTACCTCTAGGAAGTCTTTTACAGTTTCTGCCTATCGATTGTGGAATGCTTTACCTGTAAATGTCAGAGTCATCGATAAGCGCGCTCGCTTCGGGGCGGAGGTCTGGGCCTTGATGCCAGGGGCTCAGGGGGTATAGCGGTTGGCAGCTTTGGAGTGTGGTACTTAGGGCAATGGAATTCAAGTTGAATGAATGCGAGTGTGTCTTGTCTGTAGTGTGTGTGTATGTGTGTGTGTGTGTGTGTGTGTGATGTGTGTGTGTGTGTGTGTGTGTGTGTGTGTAAATACATTTATAATTTAAATAAATGGACTTATTTTTAATTATAAATGTAGATACACACACACACACACACACACACACACACACACACACACACACACACACACACACACACACACACACACACACACACACACACACACATTAAGTGGTAGAGAGGAATTCCTAACTATTAGAAGCGAAGTCCTAACTTCGCTTCTAATAAAGACATTTTTCATTTCATTTAAGAAGAATCTCTTTTATGGAAGTATCTCTGTAGAATTCTCTGTTTAGCTACAATAAATGCGCGTGCCTTTGTGCTAAGAGCTTGAATGGTTTTATGATACTAAGGCATTCAGCACCATCTCCCTAAAATGTAAGTGTTCTAGAAGCCATCCTAACCATGCGTCTCAGAATAATTCTCTCATCTCAATAATTCATCATCAAAATTGTAGGTTACCATGCGTATTAATATCCACAACATATCCGTTTTGTGAACTCATACTAAAAATGTACTTTAATACAATTTTCTTGAAGCTAGAATGTAGATTTTGTATACGCATTTGCCACTTAGCTGAATGGTGATTTTGATCAGAGAAGTGCTCGGAAAAACTTATTTTCACGCGTAGAAATAATTACAGAAATCAAATATAATAATTTGGAAAGAATCTCCATCTTCTGACAATTCCCGTCCCTTCGCAATACTCTTAGAAGCTCGAAGCTTCTCGAATGAGTCTTTTATTGATAATCCTCTTCGTTGGTGAGTTGTACTTGACCTAAGCAAGAAAGTTCCTTACGTTGATTTGTGCCTTAAGCAGTCCCAATGCTACAGGGGAGATCTCATCCTTGCACAGCATCACGTACAACTGCGTCTGGAGCAACTTCGAAATGATCCTGACACGAGGGAGATATCAGGATTCCATAACTGTGCGCATTCCATGCACAGCATCACGTTCAACTGCGTATGGAGCAACTTTGAAATGGTCCTGACACGAGGGAGATATCAGGATCCCATAACTGTGCGGAAGGGGATTCCCAAATGACCTTGTCAGTGATGGTTATTAGAAGAATCTTGTGACTTTTTTACTCTTTGCGCCAGACTACTGGACTCGCGGCCTCCTGTGGCGACATTAGGAACTAAAACGGATGGACGGTGATCTGTCATCAGACGACCCGACACGGCGGTCATTGGACGGAATTCCTACTCTCGCGTGTCAGTCGATCTTATTGCTCGGCCTTCACAAGCCATTGCGGGAGAAGACACTATTACCAATACATATCCATTCTTGTTGAACTAAAATATAATCTTTCACAAGAAAATAGTAATGTTCTAAAGATTTTCTGATTAAATATTATGACAAGATCCGTAAACAAAGCTATAATCCTGTATTTAAATTGATAGCGCTTCTTGGTAGAAGTGGTGGCAATGCAAGAAACTCTGATATTGTCAAATTCTGCACTGAACGGGAGTTGAAATATTACTCTTCCCACCATACCTTCGTTATGTTTATGCAATCAGTTATTTTCTTTTTTTTGGCGAATAGAACAACGCCCACGTACATTGAATACAATTTTTACTACATTCAAGCACACGTATTGTATTGTAATACAAGTTTCTGTATCTTGACAATGGTCTCCTTTATTAACTATAAAGTCAGCGTTATATTCCGTATCGGTAAAAGTCTATCTCCTTCTACATGCATATGTTTTATTATAGCTAGTTTTTTAAAATTATTAAAAAAAAAAATCCAAAAAACAAAATTCTGACATTTAAAATACTAACAGAAACGGGATTTTGCCAAAACGGAATAATCGTATTTTTAAGACCCAAATTAACAAAAATATGCTAAACTATTAACATTTTTAGCTATTTTCAATCTTGAGATTTTCTGGTTAGTAAGTGATGCTGTTTTTATTATAAAAAAGACAGATATAGAAGATTTACCGTTTTGAAATGTCCACTAGTTTAAGTTTTGTCACGCGATTTTGCTTAATTTAAAATTATGTTTTGCAAATTCTTAAAATATTTTTGACATTATTAAATTAGTACAGTATTGTGTTATCGTGTAAGGACAAATTATCAGCAAATCCTCTCCAACAATTCTCATCTAGTCGGAGGAATGAAGGATACAGGACAAACCATATCTAGACACAGTCTTATGTTTCCTTGTTCCTGGAACCTCGAGAGCCAGGATGGATGATGACTCATGGTCAGGTTTAGCACGATTTCATGGAATTCCATCCTCTTCTCCAGACTTCTCTGCCAGTATTTCCAACGCAAAATGGCTGCGTTATGTGTGGTAAAAACTGCGTAGTCGTTATCCAAGTACTGCAGGTTCTGGTGCCCCAAAGCTAACTCTGAGAATAGTCCGAGTCTCCGTAGTTCTTTGAAAGCCTTACAACAGTGTCACCTTGGTTTGTAAAAATATGGAGTTTAGAATTCAAAATTAAATTTCAACATCTATCAATATAGCTAGATTAATATATCCACGTACAGAGGCTGTAGAATAAATGCTAGGTTACCAATGCAGATGCACTTATATATTCTCTCTTAACTACAAACACCGAATAAATAAAGCAACATAACAGACAATATCCAAATTGATACGGATGTATTAGAACACTAAATAACATACAACAGAATATATAACAGTTCTAATAACAATAAAGTAATCCTACAATTCAATTTAGAAAAAACCACAATCAAAAATTTTAATAAAAATTAGACTAGGTGGAATTTTCGTCTATTGGCTATTGTGTTACGGTACTCAGCTACCAGCTACGGCTCTTTCCCTCATTACTCACACCCCTGGTTCGTAATGACCTTATACTACGTATTTAGGTTATTGGTTTCTCAAGTTGGAAATAGTTACCGTAGTAAAAATTATATTTTTCACATAACATTTTTTACAATGTAATCGATATGCGTTACATAATAGCTGAGGAAATCGAGTAGACATAAAGTTGTTTATCTCCTTCTAACTCGATTTGTGGTTGCATTTAAGATTTTCTCCAGGAACTGTCCTCATCATACTGGTGGTCTTTGTCACTGGTATGTGAGTATTTGGGTTTCAGATTACCAACCCAGAAACCCGGGTTCGAATCTCAGTCTAGGTTCATTAATTCTGGTTATTTTTACAAATGAACAAATAATCATCTAAAGCCAACTTGAATTAATAGAATGTTTGCTCCGGACCAGATGTTCAGATCACCCATAAGAAAAAATTGAAAGTTATGTAAAAAAAGTTTTTTACTAAAAAAAAATGTTTTGTTTTCAGGATGAGTGAGTTTTATAGAACTAAGAACACTTCATCTCAGTCAACCTGAATAAACTCTACTCTCTCATGTTTAGGTTGGCAACCCTGAAGGAGCTCCACCTACAACAAGTCATCCTCCGCAGTTGACTAGAACTATCGAGCGATTCTTTAACGCTATAAATCATAGTAACAAATATATATTTAAAAAGATTATCTGAAACTCAAACAAATTGAAAAGAATGTACAGGGTGTCCCACGAGTAACCCGATAAACTTCTCAGGTGTTTTCCTCTGATCAAAATAACGAAAAAGTTTGGTAGAAACATATGTCCGGAAACGCTTTGTTATCGAGTTAAATTTAGCGAAAGATTTCGATCGATTTCTAGGAAAGGACAGAAATAAGGCGAAATTCATTTAGACCTAGAATAACGGTGTTGAGTTTTTTCAAACAGGTCATCTAAATGAAAAAGGCTTAGTTCATTGCAGAGGTAGAATTCCTGTAGACCTAAAATAACGTGTTTTGTGGTTGTGTTGAGTTTTTTCAAACAGGTCATCTAAATGAAAAAGGCTTAGTTCATTGCAGAGGTAGAATTCCTGTAGACCTAAAATAACGTGTTTTGTGGTTGTGTTGAGTTTTTTCAAACAGGTCATCTAAATGCAAAAGACAGTTAATTGCAGAGGTAGAATTCCTGTAGACCTAGAATAACGTGTGGGTGGGTTGAATTCTTTCAAAAAGTCATCTGAATTTTTATACATTAGAATTTTTAAAAAAATTATAAAATACTATCTTATTGTAAAAAGTTTGGTTTCTTGAAATAAAATGGAAGATGGGCAGCTAAAACAAAACCGTCGGGAAACGGCGAAGGAAATTCAATTGGAGACAATAGAAGGAAATTCTGCACCTGTCGAGTTTAACCTCGGGAGTCAAATTCAGACTGAAATTTACAAATGAATGTATGTAACTGGACGCGAATGTCAATGTCGTCGAAAGGCCGCAAGCATTGTTCTCTAATGCGGTATTATGGAATCAGAGGTGGGTCAATGGTGACTTGAAACTGCCCGGTGATTTCTATTCCTTTTCCACGCTTTACGAAAGTCGTTCTAAACTTGAACCACAGTTGAGGCTAACAGACCAAAGTGAGTTCAAGGTAACAGATTCATCCCGCACATTTGGTACATTTCCACACTTGTGTTTTACGAACCAGTTTAATCAAAAGCTTTGTGGTGTGATTGATTACAGAACTATTGACTCTGATGAAATCAATAAAGGCACCACCTTCCACTTTGTGTTGGAACATTTTTTTAATTGTTAATTGAGCCCTTTAAGATACCTCCGCAAATACTGAAAAAGTAAAGAAAATATATTAATCCATCCTCTAGAAATTACAGGAATTTTAATTAGGAAATATACTCACGCACTTTTGTAATCAGGCCCAAACAAATACGATTCCAAATAAAAATATATAAATGTATTGTATGTAAAAGATACAGTTTTAGGATTAGTTGATGTTTGTTCTTAAGCAAAAGGACAACTGAAATGTGAATCAAAAATATAAAGTCCGTCTATGGTAGGTTTTTGACTTTTGCGATGCGTGTTTAAAACCTACGCAGGTTTAAAATTTGGAACAATAATATTACATCGAAATTGAACTCGGTAATTATACAGTACAATGTTCAATATACAAACACTCTTCTATATAACCAATAACACAACTGTAAGCAAGAAAGTAAAAATCAATAAATTATTGTTAAAAAATAGTTTTTTAGTTCTTATTTTGACCTCAATGTGACAGGAAAGTTGACAGTAAAAATGTGTTTATCCGTATCTGAAGTACTCGAGTTGATGCTTCATGTTATCTCGAACACAAATATTCGATAGGTGCTGCTCATTGTATAGTATTATAGTAAAAACTCAGGAAATGCGATTTATTTACGAAGAACACAATCGTTTGGTAGGTGGTGTTATCGTATTACCACTGTAGCAGAAAAACTGAAAAATGCGATTCATTCTCGAAGAATGACAAAGTTTATGGCAGAAAATGTATGTGATTATAAAGTAATAAATCAAAAGATAACAGCTGCATACATTATGTAATTTGTTACGTTCCTCAAACGAAAAAATAAACATAGGTTTTCATGAGCCTTAATCGTACTTATATTTAAAATTAGGGCACTCATTTTGAAGTAGCGATTTGAAGTTGACATCTCTGACAGGTTTGATAATATTGGCTCACAAGTACTCCTTATATACACAACAGAATTTCGCAGACCTTCAGGTACTTTTTTTGGAATGCCTAATCATGGTATGTAACAACGTAAAAACAATAGTTACTTGAATACGAGCTATATCATATCCACTAGTAAAATGTCCGACTTAAAGACGAGGAGAAGATGAAATAGGAAAGGAAAGGATTGGAGAAGGCTGCTGAAACTTTTTTGATCCCTTTAATTCTTGCTAATCTCACACGTGGAATAGGATGATAAGCAGAGTCCCTGACTGACACCGTATCTTGCGCCACATACTAAAAGTAATATGGCTGCCTAGAAAAAAGTAGTCGTAATGTTCTGAAAACAGTTAAGATTTAAACCACTAACTCACCATGAACTCTGCTCTGAGACGGTGGATTGATGCAGAGTTACTGCACGATAAAGGTATTAGCGTCTATACTGTACTTCCGGTGTAGAATCAGCTTCAAGGATTCTTGATTATTTACTTAGTAAACCACCCAACGAAAGACTTCCATTCACTGTCTGAATACCAATAACAAAGAACAAAGTCCTTTTGCATATCTAAGATTTTCGGGTTCTATCGTTAGTGTCTAAAAACTCCTACTTTTTTTAAGGAGAAGCCGATCCCCTTTTAAGCCTTATTCTGCCCGGCCTTATGGGCCACTGGCCTGTGCGAGGATCTTATTAAACAGAATCAGGAGGAGAGTCGATACAGTACAAGGTAGATGGTAATGATAAAAAGTGCAACGGCCACAGACAGGATTCGAACGCTATCTCTAACTCAGACTTAAAGTCCAACGTCTTCGACCGCTCGGCCATCGGCACTGCCTACTGTCTCCTGCTACAGTTTCCGCAGTTCAACCGATTGAGTAAAAATGTAATGTCTTTGTAGTAAATTTGGAGCAATCGTTGGTACATGACAATTGGTAGTTTACTGAACATCTTAACGTTCTCTCTCTCCAGTATTTATTCTTTTTGGGAAGCATGTGATCCAAACTTGGACGAACTGTACCTATCCTTTTGGATGGATGTACCAATGCGATTGTGGCAGATTCATTTGCACATTTTCGACAAATAAGACCGAACTTTCTGTCCTTATTTCTGCCCATTCTCTAGTGCCTCTGGGTTGTGCGATAGCCTTATCAACCAAGATAAACGAGATAGTCGGTACAGTACTAGGTCACCTGATGTGATAAGTGCAACAGCCGCAGACTGGTTTTGACCTGCTCTATTTTAAACTCAGATTCAGGATCGGATGGTATCGACCTTACTCCTTACATCCATCAGTTTCCCTAGAGTATAAAACTGTCCAGACTTGTTGCGTTCTCTGGCTCATCATTGTAAAAGGACTGTCTTGCCTAAGGTAAAAGTCTCTGTTAGGTAATTGTAAAAGTGTCTTTTACAGCGTCACCGATTGTATCTGTTTTTTGGCACTTCGCTTCTCACCTCTACTGAAACAGCAAACAGCTGTAACATCCGCTGATGACTCACAAACTCTGCAATCTGAGAAGCATCACCCTAGAAAAGGAGAAAATAAGGGAGAAAACTAAATTTACTAACGGCCTTTTAGCGAAAACTCCCATAATAACATAAATATCATCTTCATCACAAAACTGTAAATTAGTTCTGTGTGCATCGCATTGTAAAATACTATTTAACTTCTCTGACATAGCACTATTGTCTGTGCTAGAGTGATGCGCGATTGTGATCCTCGTACTTGTGACTTTGTGCTCGGGACTTCGTGTACAGTAACAACACCTGGACTAGACTCCAAGCAGCTTATGGGTATTTTTAACCCTTCTTTACTTCTTTCTGTTCTTTATTTTTGTATGTATTAATACCTCCCCTACCTGACGGTGAGGGTAGATTTCAATCCTCGAAACGTTGTGTTATACCTTTTATAACCTGTAACGACGATAAATGTCCGAAATCCTGTTATCCTTTCACTATTTGACAATAGTAATAATAATAATATTCTTTATGTCATACACAATCGCATATTATGCCTCAGTTCTACTATAATTAAAACTATTGTATTAATTACAACACCAAAAATAATGCTTTTGGACATTGCTTTCGATATCAGAACTGGGATTTCACTTTCACAATCAATTATAATACTCAAATATTTTCATTCCAGAGGCCCATCATGAACTCTTCAACGGAGTAAAACGCCTTTGACACCAGGAGATGTATTAATCGAGGTTTAAAGTATTTGGGATTTAGATGTTTAATACTCTCAGGGAGCTTATTGATTAAACTCATGCCAATTTGAGACGACAAGTGAAACGCTGTCGTTCTATGTTGTTCATTATTGAAGTTGTCCCTGCCTCTTGTCTCGTATTGGTGGACATTCCTGCCTTGGAACAATTTGAATTGGAAACGACAAAACAGGGCGACCTTAAGAATATAGAGGCAGGGTAAAGTTAACATTTCAATCTTCCAGAAGTCGTCTTTACACGACTCTCTGGAATTTCTTTTTAATAAAAGGAGAGACCGATCCCCTTTTAAGCCTTATTCTGTCCGTCCTCATGGGCCACTGGCCAGTGCGAGGATCTTATCAAACAGAATAAGGGGGAGAGTCGATACAGTACAAGGTCAATGGTACTGATAAAAAGTGCAACGGTCACAGACAGGATTCGAACCTGCGCTACTCTAACTCAGACTCAAAGTCCAACGTCTTAGACCACTCGGCCATCGGCACTCCCAAAAAAAGAAATGCTGACAGATTTCTTTTGTGCTCTAAATACTCTTTCAAATTTCTATTTAGAACACCTGTCTCATAATGTCAAACCGCGAGGTATATATGGAGTTATCAAACCACAATAGGCCATTTTCAATAAATCCATAGAGCAAGTTTTCGCAGGTCATAAATCCTGGAAGCAGCCTCTGAGCAGACGCTTTCGAAATCATAGTCCCAAGTCAACCCTTAATCAAGGCATACACTAAGAAACTTGGTGGATTCAGCTTTTCCTACAGAACGTCATCCATCCAACCGCGGGTAGATACTGTAGAACGTCATCCACCATCACCGCGGGTAGATACTGTTATTCCTCCTACAGAACGTCATCTACCATCACCGCGGGTAGATACTGTTATTCCTCCTACAGAACGTCATCCACCATCACCGCGGGTAGATACTGTTATTCCTCCTACAGAACTTCATCCACCATCACCGCGGGTAGATACTGTTATTCCTCCTCCAGAACGCCATCCACCATCACCGCGGGTAGATACTGTTATTCCTCCTACAGAACGTCATCCACCATCACCGCGGGTAGATACTGTTATTCCTCCTACAGAACGTCATCCACCATCACCGCGGGTAGATACTGTTATTCCTCCTACAGAACGTCATCCACCATCACCGCGGGTAGATACTGTTATTCCTCCTACAGAACGTCATCCACCATCACCGCGGGTAGATACTGTTATTCCAGTGCTTAAGGCAGGAATTCAGCACAATCCACGTTAAACATCCAGTTTAAAACTAGCAGTGAGTTTTGTACACATTAATTGTTTTAGAATTGACGGTCTATTTAACTACTGTATAGTACATCTGCTGATAGTTGCTCCTGTAGTTAATGCCTACGCTCTATGCCGCATGATCCGCTCCCCAATTAATGACAATATTAGTCACCCTGCAGAGTCTATCGTGATTGATATATTAATAGATCAAACTCTGTTAATTGATGTACTTATTAAGTCATTAATTTAGTAAATTCCAAAGAAAAATCTGAAGAAGCAAAATGAGCATTTATCGTAAGGAAATAAAACAATCTCATTACTTTCAAATACTTAAGAGCTATGTTTAAATTAAACTGAGCAAATATCCAGCCAAATTTAAAGTAATTTCGATCAAATTACTGTCTCTTTGAGTGTTGTTCGAAATGGTTGTTTAAAATTTTATAAAAAGGTTTTCACCTTTGATTAACCCAAATGTGGCTACTAACCTAAGAGCCGTGAGCTAATGATCTGTACAAGCTCACACGGTTAGTTAAAAGTGGCGACTTTCAGTATATTTATCTAGTTGTGTAACATTTATGCACGGGTCTGTCGGTTAGTTTTACGTGTATTAAACTAAGAAAATGTGATCTTATACAAAATATCATTTTATATTTTTAACCCGTTTGGTACCATCGATTTCGACCACCACCAAAACTAGCTCAGACGATGGTCGATTTCTTTCTGAGAGGAAATTTCTCTATAGATTTCAACAGAATCCAGGTTGTTGGCTTATACAGGGTGTAGCAGAACACCCGCTCAACAGAGACTAACAAGAATTCGAGAAAATAATTGTTAACACCCAAAAAAACCCCGAAATGGCACTTTGGCAAGGTTTTAGGGGTCATTTTTGATAGATTTTTAAATGGAAAGATAGGTTGAACCTTACCTCATTTTAAACACACTTATAATTATCAAAAAAATTCTAGTTTATTTCGCTTCTAATTTAAACGGTGGTCCACAATGGCAAAGTTGTTATTTGTTTACTGTTTCCTCGGTAAAACTTTAGCAAATCCAGATTGGTATCCAAGGTTACCAAAGAGGTACTCGTTCTAAAACTATGTTACAGTTGTAACTTTCTACATATTTCCAGTAATTGAAAACTTGGGACATTTCAAAATCGTAATAAAACCTAGCAACTTCAAACAGCAAGGCATGGCTTTCATTATACCTATTAGCAGCTCTCTTAAAAGCCAACATTATACTTGAAATTTGAATTTATCTCGGATGGTCACCAAAAATACTAATTTACATCGTCGCAGTTCTTCCTCAGCCAAATTGGATCTCACCTCCTGGGATTTATAGCCCAAAAACGCGAACAATGAACTTCATAGCTTCGGGAACAATTTAAACAGCTCCAATGCCAAAGTTATTGAAGGCATTGGAACTGTTGAAAGTTGGAGAGCGGTGAAGAGAAGCTCGGCTATCAGAGACTCCTCCGCGGCGCTGTTGAGGTCATCACCATTAAGATTAGAGGCATCCGTTACGTGGCTAGATTAAACCAATATAAGATAACAGAAGCTGATGTCTGCCGTTGGTGGCTGGCCTGTTGTTTCTCGCTTCATAAACATCAAACTTCACTGATCATCATCATCTGTTCTAGGGTATCAACGCATTGTGCTAGTGTATAATTGATCTACGCAGTCAAGAAGTACAGTGTTATGTTACTCAATCCCTTTTCCGTACACAACAATAATACGTTACGCTATACCTTGTATTTATTACTCATTCCGCAAAATGGGAAGCTGGAAGTAGCTGTATCCACAGATTAACGAAATAATAGTCATCTTTATTGCGTCAACAATTAAAGATTGCACGCATGCGTCAGGTATACATTCATTACTATATACATTTTGCATTATCTATGTATTAATTATCTATGAAATTATCATTATCTATGGATATTGCATTTTCTAGATACATTTTTGCATTAAATATAACACAACTGGGGTTTTTTTTCAATAATTTTTATCTCAGTGACTCAAAATGAACTCTTCAACTGAGTAAACCGCCTTTGACACCAGGAGGTGTTTTAATCGAGATTTGAATATTTTAGAATCACTGAGATGTTTAATTCCCTCAGACAACTTGGGACGGAAAGTATTCAAATACTGTCGTTCTATGTTGTACAATCCGAAAGTTGTCCCTGCCTCTTGTCTCGTATTGGTGGACGTCACTGCCTTGGACCAACTCGCATTTGAGTCGACAGTATAGAATGACGTCGAGAATATAGAGACAGAGTTAAAGCCCAAGCTCCCTGAAAGCATCTTTGCACGACTCTCTAAAATTAAATTTATAAAGAATTCTGACAGCTTTCTTTTGAGCTCTAAATACTCTTACGAGTTTTTATTTAGAACAGCTTTCCCACAATCACAAGCCGTTAGACAAATGTGGATGTATAAGGCCTAAGTAGGCCATTTGTAATACATCAATAAAACCAAATTTTGCAAGGTTACGCAAAACATAAATGGCAGAAGCAACCTTTACGGAGATGCTGTCAATGTGAAAGTCCCATATCAGCCCTCGACCAAGGTACATTCCAAGGAACTTATCGGATTCGGCCTCTTCCAAGAGAACATCGTCCATCATTACCGCGGGGCGATATTCTTCTTCTTGTCGACACCGAAGGCAAAAGTGTATTGTCACATATAATATTGTTACTCAGCTTATCAGTGATTCTGATTATTTATTCTTCTGGCTGATCAAATGAGCTCCTCAGAATGAGTACAAATTTAAACGCTACACAATTAATTCTACTAAAATATGCTTTTGTGGATCGGGGTTTTTCTACGGGTAGCAAAGGAAAATGTGATCCGATAAAAACTATAATTTTTTATTTTAATCCTTTTAATACCCCTCTATGTCAACCTCTAAAACTAGCGCAGATGACAACCGATTTGAATTTTCATGAATTAAATTTCCTAAATATTGGACAAATATAGATATTTAAGAATATATTTGAAATTTGACTTGTAAAAACTTCTGGTACTTTCAGAACACTGGGGGAAGTTATTCAAATATAAATAAAAAATAAAAGAAAGATATTTTTCATGTAGTAAATAATTCTCGTAGAAATTGCCAGTCAGGTACAGTTGACAAATGAGAAAAAATTTTGAAAATCGAAAGACACGCTAACGAAAATTTAGTTGATTGGGTGGTATTATGGATGGACAGTTGTAAAATTAAATCTAATTTGTCAATTTAACACTAAAAGTGCGAATCTTAGAAATAACAATGAATCACTAAATATGTGAGACTGAAACATTTGTTTGTACTTTGATTTTCTAAAATATTAGGTACACAGTGCTTGGTCATTAGTGTAATGCAGATAACAAAACAAAGTTGCCCAATAACATTTATTACAAGTTGCGCCAGTGACGAATTAAAACCATCGAAGGCATTGGAAATACTTTGCTTGAAGATTGAAAAAAAATATTAAAACACTGTTATAAGGCCTATTATAATTATAGCAAGCAAAGTTATGAATGATTTCGCTTGAGGTGCTCAATAACGGAAATTTTGATATGCCATTTTTTTAAGTGGCGTAAGGAACACGGAGGAATTCTGGGAGAACAAAACCTCTATATCTAAAAATCTATTATAAATGATTATATTCAAATGTTGCATGAATTTAATAATTTACCCCTCCCCCCCATACCGGGAGTAGAATGTGTTTTTTACGTGGTAAGCTTCACCTTTGTTTATAAGTATATTTTCTTCGTCGGGGCAACGAGACAAATTTAACTATGGCAATGTAACTATCAATGTAAATAGATCGGATGTACATTACAAGGACTGGAGATAAACGGTTTTATGTTACTGAAGTAGGTTTCCGAGACCTGTGTATATATTTTCTTGATCGGAGCAACGTGGTAAACTCAGTGTGTGGCGTCGGAAATATAATTTATTCGAACCAGAATTGCTCCTATACGCGCAAATCTGATATAACAGTCAGTCCTTAACCTCTGATCGTCTTAACCATGAACATT
This sequence comes from Homalodisca vitripennis, assembly GCF_021130785.1. Taxonomy (NCBI): domain Eukaryota; kingdom Metazoa; phylum Arthropoda; class Insecta; order Hemiptera; family Cicadellidae; genus Homalodisca; species Homalodisca vitripennis. Next base: position 14,925,941 of record NC_060212.1, on the reverse strand, counting down.
GAAATAATTTATATACCTAATGTCATAAAATGTCATAGGAATAGACACCGTCTTGTTCAATCATAAGTGCTTTAATGAAGTACGCTATGGACTTTGATTTCATAAAATTGCGTGCAAAGCCGTGGGTAACAGCTGCAAATCATAATAATATAAAACTTATTTAAAAATGTATGCAAGTGTTAAAAAAAATACAAAAATATATAATTGTTGTGAAGGAAACAGGATTTTTCCGGACATTTGCCATCGTTGAGTGAAACAAAAAAAGTAACACTACGTTTCGAGATCTGCAAGCTCAGTAGTGTTACTGATTTTTTGTTTCACTTAACGATGGCAAATGTCCGGAAAAATCCTCTTTCCTTCACAATCCTTCCATCTTAAAACATACTTCAAACAAAGAATATAATTGTGTCTTTCTTGGTAGTTAAAATTATTCCTGCTTAGAGGTCATTGGAATAGTACTATTATGTAAAGTATAATAATAAATAAGATTTGACTGAATGGATTAATTCATAGGTAAAGCTAGGAATAAGAGAGTTCATACACGTTACGTTAGTAATGAGGGTTATTGGCTGAGCGTTAGCGAACTGACCTATGGACTTGAAATTATACGCGAAGCTTAATTTCTATATAAGAAAATACAGAGTTAGATATAGTGCATGTCACTCCTAGGGTTTGGCATATCGTGTAACGAATATTTTTACATTGGTATTTTTACATATTTTACAAAGGTAACAATGATGGCAGCGAGAAATAGTATGATAAATAAAATTGTAAACAAACTGAGCAGAATCGTTTGGATTTCATCAGGTAAAATTTTTATTCATAGAGGCAATAGATAAAAATACAGTGGAAATTCAATGTTATAAACACGTGACATAGTTTGATTTCAGCGCATTCTTGCGTTGTAAGTACCCTCCCTAGCTCATTAATGAAATCAACCCTTCCTACCATAGCTACGTTATGTGTAGAAAACTCGGTTGCCTCACCTTGCTTAAAGATCGTGTCTATCACATCGTAGTGCACTCAATTGTGTACCTGATGAGACAATGAGACTACCACTTCACCTATTTATAGTGTCTCTGATTTCTAAACGATGTAAATGTTTCGTTTTGAGCTTTTCGTCATCGGCTTTTTTTGGATCTCTTCAGGCGAGCATGACTTCAGATTTGAGGATTCAAGTCTGAGACAGCGTCAGATACCAGGCGCTGCAGTAAAAGGAAGGTGAACTGGAGCTAAACTCAAAACTCAATGAGTTACATGATGGTGCATATCAAACCATTGAATTTGTAGTTCATATCATTCGCTCAATTTATAAGGTTCACCTTTTTCCACTACAAAGCCTTCAAACAATTTTCCACATCAAATAAATGGGTAGTGGAATTTAATATTGTTTATATATTACTTTTACCACTTGAATTATATTCACAATCACTCCACAAAATCTTTTCAACTTCAGAATCATGCTAGATTTCATGATCCATCATTGTACATAATGTCAAATCAAATCTTTAATTCCTCGCAACAATTTCACATTCTATGGAAAACGTCATAATTATTTCTAAATTTTAAACTCTCATACAACACTACTACCAAATTCAAACTTACATAATTTTTCATACATTCCAGTCTCATTCATCCTTCGCCAATCTCAACCCACTTCCAGAATTTGGCTGAGCATCGTTGAAGCCTATCACTTAGTAGGGTGACACAGTTGTTCTCTTTTGTTTGCCAGAGGATGTGAAATTCCCTTTGTATGATTATCTGTCGTTCTATAGGCTATGTTAATAATGGAATTATATATCGCTGACTAAACAATTTTGGATTGAACTTCAGCGAAGTCCTTTACGCGACATGTGTTGTGGCGTACTCCTACCTTGTATTTTACTAGTAAAATACAGAATGACTTATAAACAATGAAAACTGGACTATAGTTCATTTATATTCTCTTTGAAGATCTTAAAGTAGTTTTAGTACCGTTTCTGCGACACGAGTCATGTACCCACTTCAGGTCAGCTGAGTTAGTAACAGTGTGTCCACCACATCATATGTGTTAAAGAGCTTCGTTTGTTTGATCATTAGTAAAAGCTAGGTACCGCTTAGCCCCATATTACTGTCCGCCTGGACTCAGTAAATTGTTATGGAAGGTGGAGAAGAAGTTGGAGGGATCATGTCATTATTCTAGGCGAGTGCTGGGAAACACCATTATTTTACCATCGCTAAGGTTTCAAAAACCGCTCAATTTGGCACCAAAAGTCCAAAAACCCAGGTACGTAAGTTTGTCCAACTCAAGACCAAATTAACTCTTCCCTCCACAAAAATATGCCCAACAAAAAGAGGCACTAGGTTAAATTGTGATTCATGCGTTGCCACGAGTTGGAAGTTTAAGACTACTCGTATATTCTATATTCTTTCGGTATGCTTACGGATTTATTGGTGGTTGTTGGATCATGAAACGGTGAAGGTTGTTTGGGAGGCAGATACGATTAGCAAGAATAACAACCAAGTAGCCAGATGTGTGCTAATGATTCTCCGTACTATTCAAAGTCATGATGAGGAGGTACCAACCATTGTGATTATCTGGACAATATTGTCAGCCAATGACAATGGTTGATAGTTCGGTGTTGTACAGAGTGCTTGAGTCATATTAATCGCTTCCTCATAGTTATAGTCTCCGGATTCTAAATATTACCTCAAATATTTATTTTGTTATTTTGTCCTACTCATTTCTTTGGTGTCTAAAGCAGTAGTTGAGTTAGTTAATCGTTTACTCACAGTTTATAGTCTCCGGATACTGAATATTACTTAAAAAACAGATTTGCGTTTAATCATAGTTTATAGTCTCCCGATACTAAATATTACCTCAAAAACTGATTTTGTTATTTTGTCTGACTCTACTTGGGGTGATCTCTGCAGACAATGCTAAAGTTAGTTAATCGTTTGCTCATAGTTTATAGTCTCCGGATAGTATATATTACCCCAAAAACTGATTTTGTTATTATGTCTGACTCCCTACTGTGGAGTGCTAAAATTTGGTTAATGGTTTACTCATAAGTCCATTCTGATTATCTGGACAATATTACCAGCCAATGACAATGGTTGATACCTCGGTGTCGTACAGAGTGATTGAGTCATATTAATCGCTTCCTCATAGTTCATAGCCTCCCGATAATAAATATTACCTCAAAAACTGATTTTGTTATTTTGTCCGACGTTACTTGGGGTGTCCTACAGACAGTGCACGAGTTAGTTAACCGTTTCCTCATAGTTTATAGTCTCCTGATACTAAATATAACCTAAAAAACTGTTTATTATTTATCTGCAACCACTTGGGGTTCTCTTGTCCACATGGCAAGATTACGAAAAAAAAAGAAATAAGGATTGCCATCAACCAGAAGACTTCGTAGAACCAGTCTGGTACTAAAATATTCCACGCAATGAATTAGTAGGCTGGATTCAAATCATCCCAAAAGGCACCCCTTCGTTCGATACATCCCTCTATAACTCACTTATCCCTTTATTGTCCACACATCGTGATTTCAAGGAAACAATGATATCCAAAAGCATTGCAGTATTAAAACAAAGCACAGCCCACAAAGAATTATCGACAACCCCAAATCCGAACGTGTGTTCTCAACCATGCACTCCACTGAGAAGACGTGGAAGGAGAAAATGGAAGGACAAAATCGGAGTCTGAACCACGGATACTTAGAAAGTTATCAGACTACAAAGGAAAGACGTCTGGGCCTACTTCCGCCTTCCTGTGAAGTAACAGCCATGCCATCTGTTACAGCCATTCCCAGAGCAGTTGCATCAACGGAAAGTTTAATCTATACAGAACACAATTCGATGTAGTCAGAGGGTACTGAGTCCAAATTCCAAAAGAGTCGTCAACATGAACAATAGAACATGAATTTCTAAACGGAACATTGCTAAAGCTAAAAAATGAGTTTTGGAAACGATTATTTTTTATTACAGGAATATTCTCGTATATCTGGTAGAGTAAAAAGCCTGATAATACAGGGAAAGAGAGAGTGCAGGTTGCCGAGCGGTCTAAGACATCGGACTTTGAATTTGAGTTAGAGAACCGCAAGTTTCAAATCCTGTCTGTGATCGCAGCACTTTTTATCAGTACCATCGACCTTGTACTGTATCGACTCTTCCCCTTAGTCTGTTTGAGAAGATCCTCGCACAGGTCCACTGGATGAATAGGGTTAAAAAGAGAATCGGATTATACTTTAAGTAATTCATGAAAACAGATCTTTACTGAATGATCAACGACCATTCTACACAATTTGGCGTAAGCAACATACTCTGCCGTTAATTCACCATTGGGACTTGAATTTTCATACATTCTCACACTCCCATACTGTTAGCACATCCCTCTAGTTCAGCTCATTCACTCCCTCGGTAGTGATATAGGAATTCCTCGTTGAGCTAAGGATTTCTGATGGTAACTGAAGTTTTAACTGAGCGATTAATGTTTAACACCTGAGCCTGAGGTACTTCCATCTCGTTGCAGAAGCTTGTGATGAATACCAAACTTCAGCTAGTAAGGGAAAGTGTTCGTTCACCACTATCCGGTGTCGAGGAACTGTGAGGGATGTGCTAACAGTATGAGTGTGTGAGGTGAATTAACGGCAGAGAATGTTGCTTACGCCAAATTGTGTACAACGGTCGTTGCTCTTTCAATACAGAACTGTTTTATGAATTACTAAAGGATAAGCCGATCCTCGTTTTAAGCCTTATTCCACCAGTCCTCGTGGGCCTGTGCGAGGATCTTCTCAAACAGAATAAAGGGAAGAGTCGATACAGTGCAAGGTCGATGGTACTGATTTTAAAAGTTTAGACAGGATTTTAACTCGCACTATCTTTCTAAACTCCAAAGTCCCGGAATCTCTGAACCGTTCAGTCATCATACTTGCTAGGCTAGTTCTGGCTTCCCACAACCAAAAGAAAGATCGGCTCCAGACCAACTTGTAATATGTGCGCGGTACGGTATTTAATAGGGTGATGAACAGTTCTCCAACATACAGGGTCGGCCAAAAAATGGAATATGACCCTTTTTTTGGCAGACCCTCTTTAAATGACTCCTCGTAAAAGTCTGTTCCGACTGCTGTAGTTTGCGGTCGGCTATAGAAGACTGTGATAAAATTGCCGGAATTTTCAAAAAAGCTTGTTAAGAGCAGGCTGTAATAAAATCACCTTGTGCTTTTGCCATAAGAACAATGTTAAACCCTATATTAGTTGTACGCCCTTATTTTTAGTATTGGAATTATGGGACTTGTCTAATTCTAAACATATAATTAATTTGCATCGAAACGGTTTTTTGTTTTTTTCAAAATTTTCATGGGTCAATTGGAAAAATCTTAAACACTGTTATAGTTCATCGTTTAAAAAGTAAAAATCATACACTTTACTAAGATAAAAGAGTTTGGATGCATATAAATGATCTCTTTTAAGTAGTACGTAATGTAGTAAAACTGCTTGTTGTTTAACGTTTTTGTTATGGAGAAAAACTCAAGATTATTTTACTACAGCCCAAGGACTTAGCCAGCGAGGGGGTCCAAGGGGTCCGGACCACCCCCACAAATTATCAATTTTTCAATTACTCTTTTAGTATACGATTATTATTATTTACATAGTTCAGTTTTACTGACATGTGCTGCTGAAAGATAGTTTTCAACATAGATACGGGTAAAGAACTTTTTAAGAAACAAAGTTGGGCCTTACATTCTGTCTACTTTGGGAAAATATCTGTTGTCTTGTCAACCCTTCCCCCCAAATGTTTTCCTGGCTACGTTCTTGCTACATCTGGTTGTTAAATAAAAGTACCTCAAGATTTTTGAGAGATATTTAATTATTTTGTAAAGATTGTTATTTTTGCCATGAAAAACTGACACATGCGAATTTACGTTCCAAACATGCATGTTGTCCCAAAACTTTATAAAGACTAGCTCGAGAATCCAGATTCAGTTTTTAACGCTGGAACCTATTTTCAGCTATTTACCACCGAAGTGGTTTTGAAAATTGTGAACCTACATGGAAAGGTTAAAGAAGGTGGGGATAAGTTTCCAAAAAAAGACTAAGGATTAATGAACATCTGTTCAGTTGTATTAATCTCAAAGGAGCAGAAAATGCTATAAGAAAATATAAGAATGTAAAGGGTTAACGCACGTCAGTCTGTAAGGAGGAAACAGGATTTTCCGGACATTTGCCATCGTGTAGTGATACAGAACATCAGTAACACTACGTTTCGAGATCTGCAATCTGATCCCTTCTTCAGGTCTGTAAGGGTTTAAAACTGTGACGAAAGAAAGCTCCGGCAGTAGCATTACATTGCGGAGGACGCGAATTGCTGTAGGTGGTTATCCTCTGTGGCTCCCACTTCATCAAAGTCTGAAGGCAAATTACCTGGATTAGACCAGTGGGAACACTGGCTTGTCTGTACGAGGATGGACAGCAGTCTCCCACTTACCCAAGAGTGGCAAAAAGCGAGGACTTTGACCTCTATAAGATTGCACTTTCCTTCCTTCATACATCCTTCACACCGTATACAGATCAAGAAGCTTTTCAATACAATTAAGGATGATGTGGAATTGGACACTAATTCACATTTATTCCGAAAAAATAATGCTATAGTTGATCCAGGGTTCGTGCAGTCTCTGAAGGTTCAGTCTTCACCAAGGAAATTCCTATTTTTACAGGAGAGCCGACTTAAAAGCGGAAAATCTGGAAAGCATCATCCCGGATGATAAAACTTAGTTTCACACGAAATCCCATAAAATAGAGTCCAGTTCTAAGAATCGACGTCGCCATTACGAAGAAATGTTCATTAAAAATTATTTATTTCAATACTCAAAACATTGAAAATATCAATTTTACTGTGCAAAGAATTAAGAGTTCCACGAGCTCATTTAACAGTGTTAATTCCATATTGTATCAAAGAATCCAATCTCTGTCAGTTTAACAAAAATTCCAATTTTTCTGACATTTCCAAAACAATTATCCTTAAAATAATGGGTGGGTTGTTTTTCCAAACTTAGCACAGTTTATGACGTTTTAAAACTATGATCAATGGCTTAGGTAAAATTGGAACCATTTTACTCCATGATTTACTGGTTCGATACAGATTTTTAATAAGTAATTGTAATTTCGAGTTTAGCAGTTTCCAGTTCACCTTCCTCCTAGAGGAGCGTCTGGAATCTGATGCTGTCGCAGTCTTGACTCCAGGAATCTGGAGTCATTTTCGTCTGAATAGATCCAAAATATTCGGCGACGAAGAAGCTCAAAATGAACTCTTTACATAGTTTCGACATCTGAGACACCTAGACTACAAAATATAGTGTGATCTAGTTGAAGAGGTATTCTCATTGTCTCATCATTGCAACAGTTGAGTGCACTACGATGTTATTCCCACGATCTCTAAGCACGGTGGAGAAACCAAGTTTTTACGCATAACGTAGCTACGGTGGGATTCAACCCTTCCCAATGTTAATGTTGAGTTTAGCTGTAATTGAGTGTACTCAAAGACAAAAATAGAATACGTCTTCACCTAGCTTACACTATATTTTGCACTCTAAGTGTCCCTGATGTCGATATAATTTGTATGCATGATTTTATTTTCATACTGATTAATATTACTAATTGAACTACTCTCCAACGTCTCCTGTTGAATAAAAAGTCTCCAAATAGGTTATAGATTCGTTTAAAAATATAAATACTTCATGTACGAGTAGAAATATGATGTTTTTTAACAACAAAGTATTAAAACGAGTATTAAAAAACAAAATAAGTGTTATTGGTAATATGGTTTTAAGGATAATATGTATGTAAGAATTTTTAAATTAAAAACTTCAATTAAGGTGTTATTCTTTGTTCGAAGTTTGTTTTTGACGATGGAAGGATTGTGAAGGAAACAGAATTTCTCTGGACATCTGCCATCCGTTTTTTATTTACTTTTTTTTTATCCGTTTAACCTAGTTTGTAATTATGTGTTAGGTTAGTTGATTACCTGAAGAAGAGATCAGATTGCAGATCTCGAAACGTAGTGTAACTGATATTTTGTATCACAGAACGATGGCAAATGATCGGAAGAAAGGTGTTATTCTTTCTTTTTTTTGAAAGATAGAGTGTACTATGGTAATTGAAATAAATTTAAATGTAATAGGCAAAGTTAACTTCCTTGTGCTAGGCTACAACTTGTTTCAACAAAACTATCCCGATTAGAAAATCTGAAATATCTCAGAAAGACGTGAGTCGCCAATATTTAGGGGAAGGAAATGACAATGTACTAGACAAGCTTAGCGTAGGGTATTCAATGTGACCGAAAAATATAAAGGTAAAATAAAACCCAAGTTGAAATCCTATTATCCTAAATTACGAATAGAACGGTAACTAACGTAGTCACAAAACTGGCCGGGCAGGAAGGGTTAGTTTAATGTTGAAGGCGAGTTGCTCACTATAACACGTGAAACCTGACACGGCTTAGATCTGGCGATAAGGGAATTCTCTCTCGACCAGTGAGCAGGACATCTCCCTAAGGGTGTCCTTGGGGGGGGGGGAGTGTAAGGGCTGTCTCAGGATCGCCTCTAGGGCAGGAATTTGTCTGTTGTACTTGTCCAACCCCTCTCCGTACGACTGCTGATGTGCCAGAGGTATTTTATATTCTGGAAGGCTCTTTACAAAATTATTTGAACAATTGTTATTTTCTGCTGACAACACAAGCAAAGGAAAATAATCAGTTATTCAAAAAAATTAAAGCCATTATAAAGACAATAAACTGACACAAAATCCACTTCACAATAATTGTTTTGTACTGCTACATTTTATGAAGTTCGATCTGGAAATGACATAAAGAATAGTTTATGATTGGGGTCCACAAAAACCCCAACTTCTTTTTTCCCAGTGGATAAGAAATCATACAATACAGTATCTTATTCCTTGTGGTTAATAATACAGTTAAAAAACGAGAAAAAAATTGCATAAAACACTTTTATTCGCTTTTCAAATACAGTACCGGTACTGTCAAATTCCTTTCAGTTTCCTCAATAACTTTTCAGACTAAGGCATTTACAAGGACGAAGCTAATTAACCCTTAGTAGTCCAGATTTTAAGGGGAAGGTCCCACTTTAAAGGGCACTTAATACTTCTGGGACTACAGTATCCGTATGGTTACCCTTTATCCCCTCAATAAAGGGACATACGCTTTAATTGCACAGTGTACAACAATAATAGTTGGAAATGACAACAGTTTATCCCCAGAACATCACTAACAATTGTGTACAATTCAGACAGCTTTCAGTGCGAAAAAGAACAAAACGCCTCAGCAATTAACAATTCATTAGCTGTCCAACTTTCTTAAACGAGTTCTGGTACGAATCGATGCAAGGAAAATACTCTTTCCCAACCAATCTCCTCACACTAAGATTGTGCAATTTGTCTAACAAACTAAGAGGAAGAAGTTGATCATTCGTACAAAACTAACATGTTCCTAATATGAGACCCAAACTTAAGCGTAATTGTAACTTCTTGTACAGTAATAAAAACCTGTTGTTTCATTTATTACTTAATGCACCCCTGCACAGAAATAGACGTCAATTGATGTAGACTATCAGAACCAGTAACTAAAGGTTGGATTATCTTTATTGTGCAGGAGAGAAATGGTTGATGATCGTACATTAATCTATGGTTCTGACATAGCATGACCCTCGCCGCCTCTGGGCCTGGGCAGTGTGCGGTGACAAGAGCATCTCCCTGGGGCCAATGGCTGTTGGGCCCCCGGTATTGATCCTCACCCGACCCTACACCCACTGCCGCCTCTCCTGCCACAGCCGCCGCTGCTTCCCTGCCTCTGCACAACACAACTGACGCCTTTCACACTCCTAGATCCTCAAGATATCCTCGATCCAAAACGGACTTACGAAATAAGCCCAACTAAAACGGTACCTCATCATTGATTATAGTGATTTTATTCTACCCGTCGCCAAGATGTCTGATTGTGTGATTCAAACCTGAAGTCCCAGGTTCGAATCTTGTGTTGGGCATGACGTTTTCAAAATTCAATAAATCTGTGCTATACTAAAGTTCTTTCATAAACAGAACCAGTATGCTGTTTTACACCGTAAAAACGTTAGTTACCACATTTTGAAATAGTGCACAATAACTTTAGTGTCTCAAGTACATATTGCGATGAAGTGTAGGTAAATAATTCCGAGCATCATGGTCTGCAAGTGCATTTGGATAATTGTGAGCAAGAAGGCGAACGACGTGCAGAGGGTTTCTCTGCTGAGTCAGAAAGCGGGTCGCTGAGTCAGCATTTCCTGCAGCAGCAGGGTCTCAGCTGATTCCAATGTGACTCACTTGACTCACGTCCTTACTACCACTCCTTTTTCCTCTAGTCTGTTCTGTTCTTCTAATCTACACAGCGTCTGTGCTGATTTTTCTGTATAACCAACTATAATGTTGATCATGTACTGTCGTTTTTGCCCAGCTTATCAGTGGCGCTGATCCTAAGTTGAGATTTTGGGGGAGCTAAATTTTTGGCCCCCCACTGTCAACTTTATTGACAGGTTCCTTCCGAAAAAAATTTCCCCATTCCCATTCACTTTACTGGAGGTGTTCAATGGGATCGCCTTCATTGTCTCGCCAATAGTTGTTACTTTAATCTGGCTCAAAAGAAAACCAGGTTCATTGCCTCATTGTATTTCATTACTTTTATAAGACTCGTTTCAATAACACTAAAATATATTTTCAAATTAAAATCGGCAGACTCAACAAGAGCTATAAACCTAAATTCTAATTCTAAAACCATAATTATATACGATTTCAAATAAATCTAAATTACTCCTGACATCGTACTATTCATCAACACTGTAATGTTTTTGAATAAAATTTATGTACAAGGTATGAATTAAACAGGCTTTGCTAAGGTTTTCATGTTAAAATGTCAAATGATTGTTCTCAGTTCGTTTACACTGCGATTTTCTCGTTGATATCATAGTTACCCATGAGACCAACTTCAAAATGTTCACTAACGCTCAGCCAAATCCCATAACCGAACATCTGCATATAAATAAAGTTTCATGGAAAATTTCAAGTTTATAAGTCAGTTCGTCTTCCAGCCCCTCGATTAATAGGAACGTTTCAACTAAAAATTGCAAAATTGTATTGGCCTCCCTGAGGATCGAACCCGTGACCTCTCCGGTTAAAGAGCCGCAGCCCTACTCCTAAGCTAAGGTGAAGATCAGTTATTGTACTAAGATCTGTGAAGACCTTCCCACTAATTTGCGGCGCTCTCTTGTTTCCGCCGACTGTCTATAGTATTAACAAATTGAGATTGCAGCTGGTAAGGGTCAGGTAGTCGCATTGCACGCACGCACCGTCACATTCGCGAGCGCAGAGGGTTGAGGCAACCCGGCACTTGGCGTTAAAAAAGACTCTCCCATGAGATAAATTTACCTTTACAATTTCGTCAACCGTCAATTTCCTGTTTGCTCGCAAAACTTGCCGAACTCGCTCAGTGTTAAAGGTCTCCAATGCTTAAGCGACTCCACGAAAACGTTTGTGCCATTCATAAACTTGACTCTTCCTCATTGGCTCATCTCCGTAAGTATGAATTAACATCTCAAGAGTCTCAACAGGTGATTTTTGAAGCTAAACACAGGATTTAATCTTTGATTGCTGTTCACTAATTAAACAATGGCAACTAAGCGATACCACCACTACAGATATTCTCTCCCAGTAGTAGTACCAACTGTTGGAAATTTCCCACCGATGCAGCGAGCGCGGTGGGTGTGTTTATTGATATCGGTTCCTGGAGGCTTTTTAGTCTAAATCGTATACTAATCACTTAAGGTAACATTACAACAAAACCTGGGTATAATCGGGGAAGTGCAATTGGTAACTAATAGGGCTGAAATGCGGCCCGCATTTTTCTGTTGGCGTAAAACTAACTGCCTGGAGCCCAGCTGCAGTGACTGTTTGATAATGCTATAGGAGAAAATGTCTCGTTTCCTGGTAGGTGTCCTTCATTCTTTTTTCTCACAATTACAACAAACTGTGCACAATGTCAGGGAAGCCGATTCTAAGTACTTCACATGTATATTTCACAGTTTTCTTGGATAAGTTGTAATTATCAATTAATATTCTCCATATTTTAAACAGTTTATAGAATATTGGCTATATACAGTAAGTGTCAACCTTAGTCAAAATGCCATTGTTTTCGGTGCAATACTGACCAAGACTGTAGAATGAATTAAAGAAATTAAATGCCTTTATTACCGAGGCGGAGTAGGGCTATCAAACCCTCTCTACCACTCAACCTAAATCATAATGATTAAATCAAACGCTTATGATCATCTTAATTATATCGAGACGAGTGTATACGTTTTTATAACAGCCAAAGACTACTTACTATGCAATAAGTGCTCAAGTATAGTAGATGCATTTATCACCTTCACAGCGGCTATGTACTGAGTGATATTGGCAAGTGTCCGATAATACTCACACTGGTGCGTCTGCCGCAGCAAATCGTCGGGATCTCACAAAATATACATGAAAACACATATTATTTTAATATCATAAAGATGAACCGTATGCATAAGTACTTCATATTACAAATACTACTACACTGTATTAGAACTTTCTCTATTCATTTTAACCTATTACATTTGAAGAAAAAAAGTATTTGAATGGTGGCTCTTTGATTGTTTTGAAGCTTAATTATTTAAGGTCGAAACAAAAATTTGTGTGAAAATTTGTAATAGAAAAAAAAACAGGTACGTCGTAGTACCTAACAGTCTGACAGATCGTAACAAAATTCAAAGGAACATTTTCGTGTCCTTTGTTTTTTATCCCAAAATAAATAACGATCTTCCTTAGCCACCAAGCTATGTACCAAGTTTGAAGTCCCTAGTACCTTCTATCAAGAATTATTGGACAGATATTTCAAAGGAAAACTTTCATGTCATTTTTTTATCCCAAGATAAATAACGATCTTCCTTAGCCACCAAGCTATGTACCAAGTTTCAAGTCTCTAGTACCTTTCCATCAAGAGTTATCAAGAGACAGCGACAAAAATTTAAGAAGGACCTAACGGTATTAGGTTCTCAACGAACTGTACCGATGGAAATTGATGAAATGTAATAAGAGCTAGAAGCCTAAACTCAAACACTGGAAACACTCAGAAGAATAATTCTTGAAAATATTGTTGGCTGAGCGTTATCGAAGCCTATCACGAGGTCTGTCTCGAACACACACGATAATCTCGAAAACGAACTGACATATAGACATGAAATTGTGCACAAAGCTGCACTTCTATAAAAAAAACAATGAGTTCGATTATGGTGCATGTCTGGGATTTGGCTGAGCGTTACATTTCCCAAAATCTTTGGACCCCTCTTGCATCCTCAGTCCATTTAAAAAACCATTTAAACCCCAAAAGGTAGTGTTTTTACATGCATAATCATCGATACTGCATTACAAATTTACTACGTGAAAAAATGACACAAAATCATTTTGTACATTCCCTACACTTTTTAGGGTTTTGACATTGTAAGACATGAACTGTTTTAGAAGTTTAAGATCTATGAAAATAATAATACAAAATTGTAAAAAAGGTAAAGGGTTTCTTATTATACCAGGCGAAGTTAGGACTAAGAAGCCCTCTCTAACACTTAACCTGGGGTACCAATGGCTCAAATGTGACTTCCGAACCACCACCAACGGCCGGGGCAGGCGGGCTGCCTGCAAGGACAGGATCGCTCAGCGGTAACCCGTCCAAGCAGCAGCCACGCTCGACGTTGCTTGATTCAGTTATCTCGCGATAACCTCTGTGCCCACTACACTGCGCCATTGGCAACCGATAATAAATTATTCTTGTGGATATCTCAGAGCTTGGCTAGTGAGCCTCCGATAATCACAGCGATGACATATCGGTCAGCCCTTGCCGCGAATGCTGAGGGCACAACAATTTTTTATATGTTACCAAAAATCAAGCTCCAAAAAATTGTACCTATATCTGTCTATATGGGACTGTTCAAACAACGGTACAAAATTACACTTAATCTTAATAGAGGTGTGCCACAAGAACTGGAACAGTTCACTTCTTCGGAACTCCAAGTTCCGTCGGAACGGTTACGTGTCTAGAAGTTCCGGCCGTTCCGGCTCTCTTAAACTTGCCAAAATGGTTTCCGGGCGTCCCGGCTCTCTTAAACTTACCAAAATGGTTCCGTGCGTTCCGGCTCTCTTAAACTAGCCAAAAAGGTTCAGGGCGTTCCGTCCCTCTTAAACTTGCCAAAATGGTTCCGGGCGTCCCAGCTCTCTTAAACTTGCCAAAACGGTTCCGGACGTTCCGGCTCTCTTAAACTAGCCAAAAAGGTTCAGGGGCGTCCCGGCTCTCTTAAACTTGCCAAAATGGTTCCGGGAATTCCAGCACTCTTAAACTAGCCAAAAAGGTTCAGGGCGTTCCGGCCCTCTTAAACTTCCCAAAATGGTTCCGGGCGTCCCGGCTCTCTTAAACTTACCAAAATGGTTCCGTGCGTTCCGGCTCTCTTAAACTAGCCAAAAAGGTTCAGGGCGTTCCGTCCCTCTTAAACTTGCCAAAATGGTTCCGGGCGTCCCAGCTCTCTTAAACTTGCCAAAACGGTTCCGGACGTTCCGGCTCTCTTAAACTAGCCAAAAAGGTTCAGGGCGTTCCGGCCCTCTTAAACTTCCCAAAATGGTTCCGGGCGTCCCGGCTCTCTTAAACTTGCCAAAATGGTTCCGGGAATTCCAGCACTCTTAAACTTGCCAAAACCAAAATGGTTCCGGACGTTCCGGCTCTCTTAAACTTGCCAAAATGGTACCGGACGTTCCGGCGGAACGACTAGACTGGTAAATGGTCCAGTTCCGCCCCGGGCTTCCAAGTACCACAATATTTTCATGTTGCAACCTGTACTTAATTATTTGTATTGGTATATTCAAATGATTATTAATGTATATGTTAGCAAGTAATAATTCATATATAACTTTTAGTGTCCGTAGACTTAACGAATTAACTTTACCAAATTAAAATTTCGCACAGCTATAAGACTCTCTCTAGCAATACAAATATTTATTTAATTTTAAATTAAATGTTTTAATTTCTGATCAACAGTACTAATTAAGTAGTAAAGGTTTAGTATTCAAATCATGGAATTTCTCTTAACATATCTATTTATTTTTCTTTTTGAAGGTAAACTTCTACATATATAATTATGTTTCAATTTAATTCATTGAATTTTGTATCATTATTTTAAAATTTGTGAATTTTAATTCATTTCAGAAATATTTTGTATTGTGTTTGTTGTTGTTTGAATAAAATTGTCTTTAATAAAATGTTTTAGTTTACTTTGATCACTTATACTGACAGTATAGGTGGGCGAGTGGATTTAGAATTTAAATAGATATTTGGAAATATAAGCATTCACAAAGTTGAATTTTTATGGAACTCTGCATCTATGATGCACGAAGACAACTTGAGCAGATAGACTTTGTGTTTAAAATTCAAATATCAGAACGTAGTATAATATTGTACCGGAACGAAATTTGCCAGAAACTTAAATAAGTAGACAAGCACTGTTGGAACGGTACGCATGGAACTGGAACTATCCCGCGGAACAAGTTCCGGGCCTGGAACCGTTCGGGTCGGAACGGTACCAGTTCCGGGACGGCCTGGCACACCTATAAATCCTAATAAATGGCCTCTTGGAAACATTTCCAGTGACCCTAAGAATGGCCTTCAAGTTGTTAGCATTTACAGCCACGATAATTCCTCTAACTGAGAACTCACGCGCCAAAACTTCGTGACCTAAATGTTTGTTCCTTTCGGTGAAATGCACGCGAACCAGACACCAACTCCACGTTTTTACTGCAGTTATGACATACAAGTACGTGTACTGTCTCCCTCACTGGCAGCATTAAACTTGAAGGTAAACCCTAGTCACTATCAGCTCTGATATAGGATCAAAAGAGACATTCTTCCTGCATATTTTGGACTGTATTTGTCAAATTGTCAAATTAAGCATCCGGGCAACCCCACTTGCACCAGCCCTGATGATCCATCGGGATCTGACACGTATTATGGCCTCATATTATATCCAGAAA
Source organism: Homalodisca vitripennis (assembly GCF_021130785.1). NCBI lineage: Eukaryota > Metazoa > Arthropoda > Insecta > Hemiptera > Cicadellidae > Homalodisca > Homalodisca vitripennis. The sequence goes on along the minus strand of NC_060212.1, from coordinate 14,909,819 downwards.
TCCATTTTAAGTTTCCCCACTGTAGCTGAATCGTTGATCTGGACCATAAGCACTTCTCCTGATGGCAATCTTTTTGTTAATGATTACCTTTAAGGGATCATAAAAGGGTATTTGAGTTCATTCATGGGTGGAATAAGAACTGCATCTTATCATAAGAAAAGGGAACCCTAATTAATTGGCTGGTTTTAGCGAAACCTATTATTCGATAGACTGGAGAAATTTAATTTCTGTCTGTCTGTTTGTCCGCAAGTAGACTGTCAGTATTTAAGTAGACTGTCATACACTCGTAGATTTGACATTTTTCACGAAGCTTCGTTTCTATATGAGCAATACATAGTTAGGTTGTGCGTTGGAGTACATTTTTACATCGGTTTTATGGGCAACCATGAACAAACAGATATATAAACAAAATGACTAAAATATAAATTTTAACGTGTGATATAGTAACCATAGACTTGAAATTTTGCATACAACCTAAGCAATGCTGAAATGCCACATGTGATTTGGAGTACTCCTTCCTTGTAAATATAGGCTACAGAGATATCCATGTAGCAGCAGTGTATCCCTAGTTAAGGCGAAGTAGCTAGGATATTATAGTTGTATGCCTATTGGATTTAAATACTTCAATATTAACTCCTGAAAGTGTTGAGAACTATTCACTCAAATACCACGGGATTTAACACAGATGTTCATTGGCTGAGCGTTAGCAAAGCCTATTGCTATTGGGGTGGCAACATTTCTCTTTCGTCTATCCGTCTAGCCACGGGATACTCGAGAACGAATTGAGCTTTAGACTAAAAGTTTAGTTCCCCCTCATTTCCAAATAGCAAAGATCAGTTAGATGATGGTGCATTTCGCTCTGCACCATTTGGCTGAGCGTCAGCGAAGCCTGCAGGGGTATATGAGAATGATCTGAGCTATAGGCTTGACATGTTTCATGAAACTTCACTACTGCATAGAAAAGATCGAGTTGGATGATGATGTAGTCATTCCATGAAATGTTCCTCAGTCTTTGTCGAAGCCTGTCACGTGACAAGTAAGGTCTGGCGTACTCCTAACAAATTGTGGAAATCTAACCAACCTTTTTGGCTCGCATCAAAAAATTAATAAAAAAAGATTATTTTTTGGCATAAAGCTATACAAGGTGTTTGAAAAGTCTGGGTACGGCTTAATATTTTACAAACCATAGCAGATAACATCTATAAACTGTGCACACTGTCATATGGCTATGTAAACTATTTTTCCTTGCTATTATTATGACATGCCAACCATGGGGGGACGGCCCACAGAGGAAAACATGGCAATCTTAAATAAAAGCATGGGTCGAGTGATACCTCATTGTGAAGTACATTAAAACACAATAAATGCCGATGTTTTTTTAGTTTTATTTATTGTGTTATAAATTTATGACATAATTTGCTAATTAAAAAAGTCAGTGAAAACACATCGGTTAGTAGAGTAAACGCCGCCTACCGCATCAGAATACGATGATCCAGTCAGAAATGGCAGCGCATAATGTACTTCACAATGTGTACCTAAAACAACCCGCCATTTCTGATTTCTGATTGGATAAACCTTTTGAGATGCGGTTTGCGGAATTCAACTCTACTAAGGGAACTCTTTCAAATGAGGTATCGACCCATGCTTTTATTTAAGATTGCCATGTTTTCCTCTGTGGGCCGTCCCCCCATGGTTGGCATGTCATAGTAATAGCAAAGAAAAATAGTTTACATAGCCATATGACAGTGTGCACAGTTTATAGATGTTATCTGCTATGGTTTGTAAAATATTAAGCCGTACCCAGACTTTTCAAACACCTTGTATTTCATACGTATACATTTTAAATGGTATAAATTACAGATGATGCTTTCCTTCAAACATTAGATATATTTTAAAATGATTTTTTAAAGTTTCCTTAAAGATATCTTCTTTATCGGACTATATTAATGTGCGGTGATGTTCACCATGGATGTAAACGAATTGACTTAGGAGTAACGAATTGTCTAAGGACTAATAATAGATTATTAGTTCTTAGACAACTGTAAACTTTTAAATGTATCACACAAAATGCCACTAGAGTATAAATTTCTCATATAGGCCTAATACAAATAAAATATCGCTGAACAGCCTGACGGAAAATAAAACCTTCTCGGGCATATTGTATTAAATTGTATTAATTTCTTACATTGATACTCTTTTGAAAAGATACTTAAATATTCATCTGATTCTTAATTATTTATGAACAAACACTCCAACAATTAAGAAAATTTAGTTTTATTTTTGTGAGGACTTTTGTGTTCATTGAACATGAAAGGCCTCACAAAAATAAAAATAAAATTTCTTAATTATTGGAATGTCTGTTCATAAATTAAGCATTTGATCCCAGTAACAAGAAGCTGGTAGAGTGTATTCATCTGATTTATAAACTTTATACTCATGGTCAAGAGTCGTTACTACCTTTGTTATATTCATTAAAAAATATTTTTAGCTATAAACTATCTTTTTTTGGGAAATCGTATGAATTTCAGCCAAACGCGTTATAATGAATAACATCATCTTCATGAAGTATCTCATTGCATAGGTCAGTTGCATTAAATTGCACATCTACAAAACATTGTGAAGCATTACAAGGCCTAGCATAACCATATAAGCACGTTTCTAGTGTTGGGCGTAAGAGGCTTAGCATGACGAGATGTAAGAGGTTTAGCACGACCAGATAAGCAAGTCTCCAGTGTTAGAAGTAAGAGGCTAAGCACGACCAGATAAGCACGTCTGCTGTATTGGGCGTAAGAGGCCTAGTATGACCAGATAAACATGTCTCCTGTGTTGGGCGTAAGAGGCTTAGCACAACCAGATAAGCACGTCTCCTGTGTTGGGCGTAAGAGGCTAAGCACGTCTCCAGTTTTGGACGTAAGGGGCCTAGCATGACCAGATAAGCACGTCGGCAGTGTTGGACGTTAGAGGCCTAGTATGACCAGATAAGCACGTCGGCAGTGTTGGACGTAAGAGGCCTAGCATGACCAGATAAGCACGTCTCCAGTGTTGGACGTAAGAGGCCTAGCATGACCAGATAAGCACGTCTCCAGTGTTGGACGTAAGAGGCCTAGCATGACCAGATAAGCACGTCTCCAGTGGTGGACGCAAATGCTTAGCATGACGAGGCAAGCACGGCTCCAGTGTTGAACGTAAGAGGCTTAGCACGGCTCCAGTGTTGGATTCTGTCCAGCCACAGGACAGGCTATTCACTTGTGAACAATGAATGGCTGACGCTGCCACTGGAGGCAGATGGAGGTAGTATGATTGGTGGGGTTAGAGAGCCAATTGACTATTAACTGGCGGTGCCCGCATCACCAGACATACTCGCAAAAAGACTTTGCCACCAGCAATGCAGGAATTCTTTTATACTACATACAGCGTAGTCCTATATACAGCGTAGTCAATCAAATGGCTAACGTACCAGAATAATGGCTAGCAGTAGCGTAATGTCTCATACATCCACTATTTTAGGTTGTGAAAAGCGGTCCTGTCTGCTGTAAAAGTGACGTATATAGAAAATTATTTCAGGGGGGCAGGTGTTGACACACTGGATGGTTTAGGAAGAATAAAATATCCTCCAAAAATAAGGACTCGAGAATATTCTCCGGGGAATTATTGGGAGTAATTTTAATGTTTGTCTTTCAAAAATTTTGGGACGGAGGGGGCTGCTCGAGCTCCCTAAGCCCCAAGAGTTTTAATGAGCCAGTTTTCCGTCCAGAGTCCAGAACTGTCAAGTTCAACATCTCAAACAATATAATAAATCAAACACCACAGAGTAGGCCATAAGACATGTAAGAACAATTGGAGAAGAACCACGGCGGCCGAATAGATGTTGTTAACTCTGGGTGGCTACAAAACTATTGCGGCACAGCTAAAATCCAGACAGGTTCTCACTGAAACTGTACAGATACAAACTGAGTTTCGAATAATCCGGGCACAATATTTTACTGACAGCCAAGTAGACTCAAAAGTTTAAAGTTACTAAAACAGTTTGCCTCTAAATTAACCCTGACAAACTTTTGAAAACATTTTCTTCAAGATTTATTATTCTCGAAGTACTAATCAAGTACGTTTAGCACTTTAAAAATGCAGTAAATAAAAAGAAATTTGATCATATAAAAATCTCTTGCGTTGTATTGTATTAATCTTAATGTTTATTTCAGTTTTACACTTACATCTTTTAGTTTAATATAGTACCCACATTTTTATTGGCGATGATAAATACAAGTCAGGGTTTTATCATTCAATTCTTCCGAAAATCTAAACAACTTTTTACATGAAAAACAAAATTTACTTACTTTTAATTAGAAAGATCTGCTTTGTATATGGGAAATTTCAAATATAATACATGGACGAAATAATTGTGTTATCATATATTATGGAAGACTGATAACATTAAATAACGCTAATGGTTACAAACATCTACGTTTTTCTAATTACTTACAAAATTATATTCTTTAAATATTTCGCCTCGCTGTAGAGAGTTAACTAATTCGAAACCGAAACTGCCAATAATATGCATCAGTCTGTACAGGTCAATTTAAATGGGCGGAGATGTCACTATGTAGAATAGCAACAGTAATAAAATATGAATTCTTTATAAAATGTTGCCAACTTTTCGACAATTTAACGCTGTCTTCTTAATTGAAGTTATTTCCTTTCATGATTGTTTTTAAGGGTCCTCTTATTATCCTTTGATAATATTGTATGAAATCTTCACGGAAATATTTTTTTATTTTGTTAAATTTCGTAACTCGTGTGCATAATGTGTTCACTCACTCGTGTGGATATTAAACGTTTTTATTCACAATAGAGACTGCCGTAACACAAAATATTTTTGAAAGCTGTAATGAGTAGGTAAAGTACGTCATACGTCATACACGAAAACACCATCCGGTTTTCTATGGTGCATCCTGCGCCCTCCTCCCCAACATTAACAGTTTATACCGCACATTGTTTAAACGTTACAGATCCAAGCATGACATGATAAAATCTAAGTTATGACGTGTTTGGGACTTTTTAAAATTATATTTCACGTTAATATAAGTGATAAACAACAGTGTTTGCTTGGATTTGAAGCAATATAAAAGTATAAAATGGTATTCGTAGTTCCAGGGACATAATTAATTGTTATATCAATGTTTAAAAAGATTTTTCTTCGATATATTAAAAAATAAATTTCTTCAATGGAATGAAATACATCCTTCATAAGCTATGGACATACCCCAAGGGCGAGGAGAAGTATAGTGCAGTAAACCTTAGAAAATGTTTAATTTGTAATTTTTGTATGTGTGGCTCCCTCCTGCTCTTACGTTTTACGTGCATTCGATTCTTTGTTTGACATTTTTTTGTCTCACGTTAAATTATTCACAGTTATACAGGAATTCATAGTATAAAATATTAGCAATTTTGTAATCGCGCGCAAATAAAAAACTGCTGATGATAAAAAAGTGACATTTTTACTCCAGAAGTGCTTTAACTGAGGTGAAAAATATCCTCAAGAAAACTGGGTCAAATCTTTGCCCAACATATCAAATCAAAGCGAAATATTTAACTGTCAAACTGTTTCTCGTCATGAAAGACGATTGGGAGGGGATTCTGATCATGGTGTTCGCATTCGATCAATTCGGTTGCACTAATGTGGCACAGACTGAACTAAACCTTGACGACATCTAGAAAGCACAAGAAAGTACGCGCGCTATCTGCTGCAATGCTTTGACACTTGACCAGAAGTGCTCTGGACCGCGATAAGATAAGGTCCTAGAGCCGAGAGCACAGCTGTTATTTCCCGCTACAGCTTTACTGCTACATTGATTCTTAAAGTTTACGATGTTGCTTCAGCTGTTGAACATCTCTCCGGCATCAGATATCGATATCTCGGTCGATTGAGATAAAGCATTAATGGTCTTCGTTGGTGAGCAAAAGAGATCGCTACCAAACATACACAGGTTGATAACTTTTAATGTACCGTGACCATAATAGATATAGCTAATTAAGAACACAAATCATTATTGCTCAGAGGAATTGCGTGTAATACTATCATTAATTTATATTCATATATCGTTAATATTACTTTCATTGCTACTGTAATATTAATGTTCGTAGTATATTACAATCATTCTTAAATGGAATGGAACACTCTTCATAAAACAAGGATATACCCAGTCTTTGTAGACAAAGAGATAGTCTTTAAGGTATTGTAATCTATTTTGGTTTTTCAAAATATGTTTTAATTTTAGCCCTTTAAGGTAACTTTTCTAAGTACAGAAAAAAGGGTTTTTTATCACTCCACTTGAATTTACAAGTATTCAAAGTAGAAAATGTAGGCAACTTTATAAGCAGGCACAAATTAAAACGGCTAAAGATACAAATGCTATAGAGTGTATACATTAGTTTATAGCTCTTAGTTGTAGGCATGTTTAGATTCATTTATGATTGAAGTAAATTATTGTTTTATTACTAAACGTTATTTAAGAATGAAAAATAAATAAATATTATTTGGAAACAAATATACATTTTTTTACACATAAAAACACCACTTCCCGGTGCTATAACTTATGTAGACACTGTAAAAGTCTCACATTAGTTTTGATCTTCAGGAATTTTTATTTGGACAAAATTACCTACTGTCCAATTAATTATTTTTGTTATTTTAAATGTTTGCAATTTCATGTAGTGATGAAAATTTTTACTACTTTTCTGTATATATAGCAGTTATCAGGACAATTACCTTAACATAAGAAATATATTTCAACCCCATATCGATTCCAGAACAGCCCTGGGTGAGGTTCCACCAGGAAACTTAAGAGAATATAAAATCTGCCAAGCTGAATGCGATAACGAGTAACACAATAAAAGCTTGTAAAACCCTTGTAATCTTTGCCAAAGTCGTTGTGGAACGCTTTAATTGGTTTGGGATTTAATTGCATCTAATTATCGGGCCAAATACTCAAAACTGGTTCCATGCTAAAGAATATCCTGAAATTCTTACACAACATTTTCTGCTAATATACAATACAATGATCATGCAAAAGTCTGTAGTAAAACAACCGAATTCTGCTACAGAATAACTGATCTAGAAGAAAAAGAATCCAAATCCACATGCATTCCAACCAACCATGTCTGCGCACGAATCTAGAAAATATTTAAATTTAAAGCCTATCAACGAATTAAGAGTTTGATAAGATACCAATTACATAAAAAATTATAAAATTAGAAATTATAATGTGTTACTTTTCAAATTCACACTGACTAAAACCATTTTAAGAGTCTCTTCATAAAAACATTTTTCATTTTATTTCATTTCATAGCTATTATATAACAAAGTTATAACGAAGTTCTAAATTAATCTTGTTTGTTTTTATGTGGTATAGTAACTAAAACTAACATTTTGTACGTGTCAACTTTCACTTTAACGCAACATTTTTGTCTTATTAATGAAATTATTGTATAGTTTATTACCATGCCGCAAACGTTTACTTGGATTTTTAGTTGTTAATAATGGTAGCCTATTTAGTGTATATTTTCCCTGTCAATAATTGGCTGAGCGTTAACAAATATCTTTACATTGGCCTTAAGGTAAACAACAGACAAATAAATTTGTAAACCAAACATGTACACGCCTAATATATTTTAAAATATGACATATTAACACATGTAGCCTAACTATCCCAAACACATACAGTATTAGCCGTAATAAACAGTACTGAAACTGAATCAGCTGTAGTTGCCTTCTCATTCAGCTAATTCAATATTGTAGATTGTTGCCACGGCTTCGTGTTCATGCCTTCTTTCTTATTTGTGGTTATTTTTTGCTAACAACGGTAGAGAAAGTTTTTATCGTAGAGCATGATTTTCCCTCATACGGAATTGGACGTGCGAGTGGGCCAAGCTTGTTATATACTGCATTACATTTTTACAAAAACCCGCCTAGTAATGCTGTGATTCTTAGTGTTGTTGAAATATCTCGAAGAATACGTATAGTTTGATACAGCGAAAAGGCTTTTCAGGTCGCCCAACTACTGTCTGGGGTATAGTGGGACCGTATGTTTTTGAAGACAACAATGGAGAGAATCTTACTGTAAATCAGTATGGATATAGGGCCATTCTTGATCCATTTTGTGAGAGACCTCAGGGGATTTTATTGTGCACGAAACCTGCCGTTAAATTCACAGTGGTTCCAGCAAGACGGCGTAACCAGTCACACTGCCGTTAACAACATTGCTTTCCTCCAACAAACCTTTGGCAACCGTCTCATCTCCCTTAGAAAAAAACTTTCCTTACCCAGCCCACTCCCCGATCTTACAACATCGGACGCCTACGTCTGGAAAATGGTGAAAGAAAACATTTTCCGCGAGGACCCACCATCTACGATCGTTCAACTCAATGAAACAATAACCATGTGTATTAGGAAAGTGGAACAACCCCTATTCATAAAAATTATGCAGAACCTACAAAAACTGTGCGAGTGTTGCGTCATGTTAATATCCGAGTTTAACCTATTTTGCATCCTTTGACTTGTATTTATTGGTAAAATACATATGTAATGTTAATGTGTTTACTATAATAAAATATTACCATTTCAGTACTGTTTATTTTGGCTAATACTGTATAACTTTATTACGTAGTGACTTGGTGTCTAAATTTTCATTGTTTAAACACTGATATGAACACGAATTTAATGAATAAAATGAGAAATGAGGTAAGATATCATCTGTAGTCTTGAAATATTCCATAAAACTCAATTTATACATAGTCAAGAACAAGTTCTATGATGGTACATATTCTTCCGTGAAGTTGGTAGAACTTCGTCGAATCCTATCACCATTCATTAGTCTGACACAATGTCTCTTTCGTTCGCCGGGGATATACAAAATTCCTTTCCGTATAACGTTTGTCGTTCAATCAGTCAATAATGACAAGAGCTATAAATTTGAGAGCTATAACTTATACCTTGTACTTTTGTAATAATAACTTTTAACATTTTTATGACTATCTTGATTTATACTGTTATCCCCTGAAGTTAAATTCTGAGCATGATCCTACCATAGTATATCGATTTATTTTTACACTATTCAAACTCTTGTAGTAAGAGTATAAAAATATTAGGACTCAGAAACATGATGCTTAAGAACTAATTGGCTGTTACGAATTGAAAACAAGACTCTGCATCAATATCTCGTTTGTTGTTAATTATGGACGTGAGTCTAACGTGATTGTATTTGAATACGCAGTTGAATGAATTGAATGAAAAGATTGATTGAATGAACAGAGACAGTAATTCAAAGAAACTTTAAATTAGAGAAACTTCTGAATACCTTTCCGGCACTTTAGGCAACCGGATATTCCGATAGCGTTAACTTATTTTTTTCTGCAATTTTCTCGTTGCCCTCATTGTTATCAATAAGACCAATGTAAACATATACGCTAACGCTCAGCCAATTTCTATGGAGAGACAAGCCCCATCATCGAGCTCAGTGTTGGCTGTGTCGAAATGAAGAGTCATGAAAATTGTAAAGGTCAGTTCGTTCTTGAAATATCGTACGGACAGACAGACAGACAGAAATTAAAAGTTTCCAGACCCTCGAGTAATAGGCTTCGCTAGCGCTCAGCCAAAGACACGATTGAAGTATTGGTGAGGTTGGTTGTGTAAAGAGATAAACCTTGGTAAGATTTAGATTAATGCATTGTGGGAGTGCATTAAAATACAATTAAACAAAATCGAACTCGTATTTTCACCTGTGTATCCTCCATATATCCCGTCATATAAGTCAATGTAATTGAGAGTTTTATTCCTGAGACATCGTTTGAACAGTTGCAGTCACGTCGGAACGTCAATAATCACATCAGGATGTGTAGTAAACGTTGAACCAGTGTCACTGCTTCGTCGTTTCATGCTTGGCTGGGGAGAGTTTACTATCAGAACTTAAATCTCTTTATGTTACTTCTGCCTCTGTCTTTAGGTTCATTTGTGGAGGTAGCTGGGTTAATCATGAATAACGTAACTGAATGAGGCTGCTAGGAGATCATATCATATTCAACAACAATCTCGTACCATAATTTCGATAATTGGCTGAGCGTTAGCGAAGCCTATAACTCAAGTGGCTGGAATATATCTAAAAAACCAACTGACCTAAAGACTGGTAATTTGCATAAAGCTTTATTTATATAATATTAGCAACATTGAGTATGCTGATGGTGGGTATTAAAGTAACAGTTGGAATTTGGCTGAGCGTTAGCAAATACTCGTATTAATTGCTTTTAAAGGTAACCGTAATGGCAACACGAAAATTTCAAAATAAATAAATTTTTAAGCAAGCTGATAACAATCATACGATTTTTCATTCAGTAAGACGGTAAAAAATATGGTGAAAATTAGTGTTAAAAATTAGAGACAAGATTTAATTTCAGCACATCTTGCGTTGTAGTTCCCTTCTAACATCACCGGAACTTTTATTATTCAAACACTGCTATGAAAACGAGCTTAATGGACAAAAATATGAATGTATCATGTACCAAGATATCTCGATAAAGGTCAGCTGCTTTACATTTTACATGAAACTTCATTTCTACATAGACAAGTTCTATGACAGTGTGTGTCCAATCATGGAATTTGGCAGAGCGGCATTGAAGAACTTTTAGATTGACACAATTTCTTTTCTGTATGATGTACACCCGTTTATCTGGCCACAGGACATCTCAATGAAATGAGCCTATATGCTTGAAATCTTCTAAGCAACCTTAGCGAAGCTTGTTACGTCACAGTTTCGAAGCTTATATTTACCTTGTAAATTTAAATAGTCTCTACGTATAAAGGAAAAGCGTTGTATCAATTTTTAATTGACGAAGTTATTTGTACCTAAGTTTTAATTGGTTCAAAGACAATCGATGGTCAGTCGACGTTTTCTTAGGAAATATTTTATTTAAAATTCATAGCCCTTTATGACCACATCCCTGAAGGCTGAAAATTAGTGTACAATTCTTTTATCAGTCCACGAGAAATTACAGGCATTCAAAGTATAAAATTCAGGCCACTTTTAATTAGACCTTAATAAAACGGCTGAAGATAAAGAAGATATTTTTACAGTAGGGCTTATACACGAGTTTTGTGATTTTTAACGAAATATAGTTTTTAATAGCATTTATTTAATTAATATTTACACTAAAAAAATTAATTTGTCGTAAAAATTCATATCCATATCTTCAACCATTTTTATTTGTGCCTTATCATGAGAATCCCAAAATTCTTATTCAAAATTCTGATCCTGATCTTCGTGGAATAATGAAACATTTTTTTCTATTTTTCCTGCCCTAATAGTAAAATCTTATCCTAACATCTTCTGGTGACCACAATCTTCCTAACATATTAAAAACCACTGAACTGAAAACCGCATGGACCAACAGAGATAGTTGGGCCGCAGAAGCACAAATGATGCAGAGCAACGACCCCTGAGTGGAGCCAGACTAAAGGCTCAGATCGGGACAACACTCGGCGATAAGAGGTCGAGAGAACGGCGATGAAAAGATTGCATCCCTTTAAACTACTGGTTTTGAGACGACCCTAGACAACACATCTATTTCTCCTTGGGTGTTATGTTAGAGAACCAAGTTTAGGTGCAATATTTTTTTCCACTTGTTCGTAATAGCATCCCATAAATGATTATTGTGATGACACAGACAAGTTGAAAGAGGTCTGTAATCTTCATTAAGGCGAAGACACTATGATTCATTTTCGTTCACTTAGAACAAGAAGCTGAAGAATCTCATTTTGCACTTAGTCTTAAAAGGACCTTTCGTTGGGCTTACGTCGAGAGTGGAAGGATATTAAGGATGGGTAAGGTTGGGGTAGGGGCAGCGTCCTGTTGAGTCATTTCACCTTGGAAGAAGGGAAGGTCAACTCTGCCCTCTCTTATGTGCTGACTAGCAACGTTAACGGAGCTCCACCCACTTCAACAGTCATCCTCCGCAAGTAGACTAGATCTATCGATCTACCCTTCCACCTCAATATCTCGACATTTGCGGTTAGTGATGTGCCGCTCCTGGACATCCATTAGGTTGCCCAGATTTAAGTGACACTTCACTTTTTGCTGTACACAGTGTAGGTTCAACTGGAAGGTATAAACCATACAGACGTGAACCCTCCTGGAGACAATGTTTTCTTGATAATATAGAAAACATGCTGTAAAAGTACAATATATATTCTAGGACCATTTTCAATCTTACAGATTTGAGTTTGGTTGTTCAGTCTGTTCAAAACAATCTAGATTATTACACCTATTAGATGACCAAACTCTTAATAATGTGAGAGGAATGCTTTTAAAACCTTAATTAGCATGTATCCATTTACGAGTAGATACATCGTCCTGACGCCATTAAAAGAGTTAAATAGATTATTTGGAATTTAAATATTAGATCATACTTAATATGTACATGTATTATTTATTATAAATATCTCCGTATTTAATTAAGGTACACTTAAACATTTACAAAAATATATTGTGCTTTTGGGATAATTTATTTCGTATGAACATTACCAAGTAAAACGTCTTAGAAATTTTAAGCCTGGTTTCTAAAGGTGCGTCATCAGCATAGGAATTTGTAAAGTTCAAATTAGACTCTTCTAAGACGGAATTCACAAAAATCTTGTAGTTCAAGAGGCTAGCGTCAATTTTACTGTATACGCACATAACAGAAAGGGTTTCCTGAAATCGATAAAAGAATTTATTCTAAGAAAAAAAAAACTCGTCAGCAACATTAGTTTTGGTGGAGGCCGAAACGAGATAGCATCAAAAGGGTTAAAAGCGCAAATATATAATTGTTTAAGGTTATACTTTTTTCTAGCTTGATACACTTAAAACCTCCTTCAAGCACAAAAATAATATTACTGTCTAATAGCTAGGTAATGAAAATGAAAGTCACAACGATCGTTGCTCGTGTAGTTAAAGTATACTAAACTAAGAAAAATATGATCAGTACAATAATTATTATTTCATGTTTTTAACCTTTTTGATACCCTCCAATTTTGACCTCCATCAAAATTAGCGTGACTAACGATCGATTTCTTTCTTTGTGAACATTTCCCTATCGATAAAAAAAGGCTCTCGACTCCTGTGTTATTGGCCGAATGAATAAAACCAATTTGGTACCGGTTAATTTTTTACACGCGTCTTTTGAATGTGCACCTAATATATTCAAAATTTTTGTTTATTTTGTTGAATGTAGACGATTTGTGAGTGTTTCAGCCATAATATGTTTTGGTAAGAAACTGAACAGTCAATTTTTAATTTTTGAAATTTCTGTACGCTCAATATTTATTACTGCATTAAACCATTTTAAATGGTTATCCAAAATTCGTGAGAGATTCGAGTTTGTTAGAATCCCCGAGGAGGGGCTCCGCCCCACGCCGCCATATAAGACCTGACGGCTGCAGACTGGTCCTACAGCACCTGGGGCCCCCGTGGGATGGGAGCGACCAGTCGGTATATATAGCCGCTTGTGTAAGTCTGTGCGTCTGTGCCAGCTCGGCCCGCGTACACAGCCCGCAGGAGGTTCCGCAGCCGGACCGAAAATACCCAACCCTGCTGGATCTGATGACATCACAGTCCGGCTCCCAGCTCCCCGTCCAGAAACACTCGGAGGTGGCTTCACTGGCTCCCACTCAAGGTTAACACCGGCCGAGCGGCCAAGTCTCTCCGCCAACTCCCAGCTTCTGTCCGCCTCCCGAGTCAGTCTTACCTGCATGTAAACGTCCAGAAACACTCGGAGGTGGCTTCACTGGCTCCCACTCAAGGTTAACACCGGCCGAGCGGCCAAGTGTCTCCGCCAACTCCCAGCTTCTGTCCGCCTCCCGAGTCAGTCTTACCTGCACGTAAACGTAGAAACACTCGGAGGTGGCTTCACTGGCTCCCACTCAAGGTTAACACGTGTCTCCGCCAACTCCCAGCTTCTGTAGTCAGTCTTACCTGCATGTAAACTTCCAGAAACACTCGGAGGTGGCTTCACTGGCTCCCACTCAAGGTTAACACCGGCCGAGCGCCCAAGTGTCTCCGCCAACTCCCAGCTTCTGTCCGCCTCCCGAGTCAGTCCTTACCTGCACGTAAACTTCCAGAAACACTCGGAGGTGGCTTCACTGGCTCCCACTCAAGGTTAACACCGGCCGAGCGCCCAAGTGTCTCCGCCAACTCCCAGCTTCTGTCCGCCTCCCGAGTCAGTCTTACCTGCACGTAAACTTCCAGAAAACACTCGGAGGTGGCTTCACTGGCTCCCACTCAAGGTTAACACCGGCCGAGCGGCCAAGTGTCTCCGCCAACTCCCAGCTTCTGTCCGCCTCCCGAGTCAGTCTTACCTGCACGTAAACTTCCAGAAACACTCGGAGGTGGCTTCACTAGCTCCCACTCAAGGTTAACACCGGCCGAGCGGCCAAGTCTCTCCGCCAACTCCCAGCTTCTGTCCGCCTCCCCAGTCAGTCTTACCTGCACGTAAACGTCCAGAAACACTCAGAGGTGGCTTCACTGGCTCCCACTCAAGGTTAACACCGGCCGAGCGGCCAAGTGTCTCCGCCAACTCCCAGCTTCTGTCCGCCTCCCGACTCGGGTCAGTCTTACTTGCATGTAAACAAACTGGCAAGTTCTTTTCGGGAAACCCATTTTCTGCACCGGCAAGAATGACACGATGGACGAAATTCCTAAATGGTTGTGACTTTTGAAGGAATTGAAAATTTGATTCTGACGAGTCAGAATACAAAAATAATATCTGAAGAAACACCAGGTTCGCGGTTGTTGCGAACCCATATGACCCTGTACATACATTTGATCATATCGCGAGTAGAGGTCTGCGTGGTCTGCATACAACAGAGACTTGTTAACAAGTTATTATCGATGTTTACATTAAAATTGTGTGGTGTGTGTCAACATTAAACACTGCTTCGTTGGGTAGTTGAAGTGTTAAACAGTATAAAACAATTTACACATTTACGAAAATCAAAATTCCAAAAAAGAGTTTCCCACTTATTTTCAAAAATGTAGTTAGAAATGTACATATACCTTTCCACGATTATAGTTTCTCGTAACTGGGCTACACGTCGGCTTAGTGTGTTTTTCTCGGATGATGGTCCATGTAACTCAATGGAATGTCGTTGAGCGTGAACGAATAATTAACGAGAAACTCACAGAATAAATGAATACGTAAACAAACTTAGAATATATTTTGTTTTCTCACGTAGGTAACACATGTGATATAACTATCCGTAATATATGTCGAGAAAGATTTCTGTACACGTTAAATTTTGGATGAAACTTAATTTATTCCAATACAAGAATGAATTAGTTACACATCTATATGATGCCGCATGACCATCCACGGGATTTGGCTGAGCGTCATTGAAGCCTAGCACCAGTATGTTGTCACAATATCAATTTTATCTTCCGGGGCATGTAAAAATGTCTTTTCTGTATAATTGTCTGTCTGTCCGCAGGGTATATCAAGAATGAAATAACATATAACCTGCTGTAGACTCGAATTGTTGCGTGCACACTCGATGAAGCATGTTACGCGACACGAGTCGCACACCTGGTATTATTCCGGATTAAGGAATACTTACAAGGAATAATTACAATATTTAGTAATACTATTCTTTCTCTTTTTTCTTTATTTCTCCAAGAACCAATTATTTTGTCACCTGACGAAGAGGATGAATTTCAATTCTCGAAACGTTGTGCTGTACATTTTATAAAACTTGACGATGGCAAATGTCCGAAACCCTATTATCCTTTTAAGGAACACTGTTAGATATGGTCCCAGTATAATAGTTTACTGGAATTTCCTTACATTTCAGGACAATTCCACGAAAATGTGAGATTATAACGAATCCACTGGGTAACACATCTGTAGAACCCCAGGGGGTTTAACTGCTGCCTTATTTATACCATTGTAACAATCACTGGCTACGCATAACAGCGATGTATTAGTTAAATTTGGGCAACCCAAAGGATATTCCGGAATCCCATATCACGAACCACAAATTTTGATAGATTTAGGTCAAGGGAAAACTTGATAGATAGGTCTTGTATACTGTGGAGGATAATTGTTATAGTGGGTGGAGCTTAAAGAAGTCAAAGAATGTCTTATTTTACCAGACGAAGTTAGGGCTAAGAAACCCTCTCTAACACTTAACCTGGGGACCAACGGCTTAAAGGTAACTTCCGAACCACCACCAATGGCCGGGCAGGCGGGCTGCTTGCAAGGACAGGATCGCTCAGCCATCACCCATCCAAGCAGCAGCCACGCTCGACGTTGCTTGATCCGGTTATGTTGCGATAACCGCCTTACCCACTACACTACGCCATTGACTTCCTTACTGTCAAATATCTTTGCAAGCCTAAACGTAAGGAGTACTGACTCTTGCCCACTTTAACAAAGAAAACATTCCATTCTTTCAAGATAGCATGATGTGATAATTCCCATGGTAACTGGAACAAGAATTCTCGGCAGATGGATGGTCCCAAAACCCTCACCCTTACCTATCCTGAAAATCCTATCAGTCCTGAAGTCCTTGTAGGATTAATTGCAGTGAGATAATCTCAGATTCTTGTCCTAAGTCATACTTCAAGCAAACATACAAATTCTTTTTATAAAGTTCGCTCTATTACATTCTATGTTGATTTCCTAAAATGCTTCACGTTGGTGTGCAAATGTGGATGGGAGAGAGATAAACAAGTGAAAGGATTTAAGATTTTTGGGAAATTGTATATTTTAAAATGGACTATTAAAAGAGAAAATTCGGCTTTCAAAGAATCACTTCCAACATTTCAGCTCTTCAGTTAAAGATAGTCTGTTAGAATTGGGAGAACACTTTTCCAATCCGCCAATACAATAACTACGTGGTTCGGATTCTAAATAAATTGCAGGACTATGCAGGATACCCACACTCATTCTACACATCATGCAGTAGATGTACGATAGAAACTTCTTGCTCTTTCAGTTCGTCATATAGTGTTCGGCTTTCGTTTGTAGAATTCAGGACTCCGGATGTCAGCTAAGTCCAAGAGTAAGAAGTACGTATATGTATGTCTTTAGTTAAAATACGTGCAGAAATAGCAAAAACTTCAACAATAAATATTTTTTTCTGTAACAATTTGGGAGTCAAGAGTATTTTTGTGTGGCTATTTCTCCAAATTACTTCAATTGAATATTTCTGTAAACCATAATTATGTTATTTCTACGTAAAAATATATCACAAAAATCACATATTTTTGAATTTTTGGTAATTACGTCCAGATTGATTCGTATTCAAACGTTCTGGAAAGTCAATATGATATATGATACTTTTAGTTTCCGTGCTCACATTCTTGGTGCTTATTTATGTTTACATGGTTAGAAATACGATAAATTAATATGGGTTTAGATCAACATGGGTGTACTAGCTAAAACTAATAATTTTCAAGTTTTTATAGGTCGTTATAATGTATCTAAATGTTTATTGGGATAAATCTTAGGCTATATTCAAAAATATGTTTACATTGATATTTACAGAACCAGACTAAACGTAAAGGAACACCTAATTAACCTAACTTTTTTGACAAAAAATATTTATTCATTCTTTCAAGCACTGCAAGTTTAAACTTTATTCGCTGTATTACGATTACGCTCATTATTTTATGTTCCTCGTCTTATACTTAAGAATTATAGATAAGTAATGATTACCCGACATTGATTTAACCCCCCTCCCCCTTATAAAAAGTGCTTGGTGAGTTTACACCCCAACACGAATACTGGATACGCCACTGTAATTATGTAATGTATTAAAATATTTTGGTTAGTAACAAGAACGGAGCGAAAAAGATAATTTCGGAAAACAGCTGACTGTTATAAAACGTGAAAGAAATTGGATTGCAATGGTGCATTAGTAAAAGTATAAATGGGGCTGGTAGAAAGTTAGCCTAGATGGGAGATAATCATGTTCCGACACCCCTTGCTGCGACGGTACACGGACTATGAATACAGGGTTACCTCCACCCCTTTCTCCCCCCTCCCTCCCCCCGCACAGAGAGTGCATGTCACCTGCAGCATTGGAAGTTTATCCCAGCACACTGCAAACTCTTGCCTGTGGGGGGTTCACTGAAGGAATATTGCACCTTATTCACCAAACCTCAATCACCAATATGATGGAATTTGGATTCCAACCGGAGTCTCCGAGGACGCTATTATCAACTACAATTCAAGACCTAGAATTGATTTTTATAGAAAAGAATCTTTATGAATGAACCTGTTATCTATGCAGGATCTTTTGATGTACCGTACCACCCATACATAACAAGATTGCATAGTACCTATATACACTTCTATAATGTGTTTGAATCTGCCTTACCACTCTTCTAAATATGGTATAAAAAGCTGCATTGTTCGACAAAAAATCTTCGAAATCATGAGCTTATAAGTTGTGTAGATTTTGTGTTCAAATAATGTGAAAACTTTCAGACGCAGATAATTGGCAAGTCACTCTCATAGTAAAAAACTTTTTTATCTAATCCTAACCAGAGTCGTAGGTGGTTGATTGACGAACGCAGACGTATTGTGACCTGTATTCTGTAGTTCAGTTTTAATAATTAGTTGTGTATAGTATTTTATCAAGTGCATGTTTTAGAGTTAGTGAAGTTGACACACAACGTGGTGGTTGTTATTCCTGACTTACAACAACGCTCTGGTATGATTTGTTTATTTTAGCCTAGTTTGTAATTTATGTGTTAGGTTGGTTAGTTACATAACTGAAAAAGAGATCAGATTGCAGATCTCGAAACGTAGTGTTACTTTTTTTTTGTTTCACTGAACCATGGCAAATGTCCGGAAAAATCCTTTTTCCTTCACTAACCATGCGTTCCTTTCTAAACACAGAAGTTTGATGATTATACTAGATAACATACTTCCTCAGTACAGAGTTTTATTTCCAAGAAATTTCCTTAAGCATTCTGCAGAAAAATGGACAGATTTCACTCCACGTGTTGCAGAAATATCTGCATCATAACTTGAATTAAAAAAAGATAGTGTCTAAATATCCAACAGTCTTCAATCCTGATCCTCGTTATCAAGTAAAAAATAAGTCTTAAAAAGAACACAGTCCTTACAATATTCCCTCCAGTAGTTATGTCATGAACGAAGGATGGTTACATTGCCGTTAAGAATCGACAGTGGTCAAACTTTAAAGGTAGACAATTTATACTAAGTTGTTGTACTTAATAGCTTAATATGCTTATGTCAAGTTTTCAAGAATTGTGTTTTCCGTAATTATGTACTATATTTTGTCTCTCATTACTACAAGACACGTGCTGCAGTACTTAAATTAATTGATACACTATAAAATTATTCTATCTACATAATTACAAACATATTGTTATACCTGTGTCCAAGAAGATACTTAAAATCTCGATGGAAATACATTTATTTGTAGTTTTACATCATGTTTATAGTACTCTAAAGTATACAATATCGAAACCCTTCATGGTCCAAACAATTACATTCAGCTGACCATGTTTCAAAGAAATTTTTCAGGTCTTAGATTAAAAAATCCACTCTAATAAGACAAACCTTTCATGATGGGTTTTTATTTTCGTGTTTACATAACGAATACGCTAACCATTGGGATTTTTACCATTCAAAAGATTACACTAACCTACATTTATTCTTACTATAACAATATTCTGTATAGTTATTCTGCTGTAACTCCTAACATTTCCCATGCTACGTAACTATCAGGCGTGTCTATTTAGGTCACAACATTAGAATAACGCTGTTGAAAAGCTCGGGTTTCAAATTTAAAATGTTGCTTTCACCGTTCCTTAACTCTATTATTTTAGTCTCGAAGCAATTCAGTGAGTTTCAAGTGGAGTATTCCTACAACAAAACAAATTGAAGACGAGTGGATCGCGATTGAATAGGATTCTTCAATTCTTTTTCAAATCTAGAGCAACTTCCCTGCGTTAATGGACTGACTATAAGCCGCCTTCACCACGTGATGTTGTGAAATAAAAGTTGTTGAATGAACTTATGGACCAGCAAACGCGTCATTAAAAAGTCCCATTTTGTGAATGAATCAGATTTAGTAAAGTCTCATCCGCGACCTTCAAATATTTGATTATTTGTTTCTCCTCAGAGAGAAATAATCAAATACCCATTACGGTTAAGTGCGCAGTGGACTCTGTTCATCCACGTCCTTATCACCAGCCGTGGTCTACGATTACGTCATCAGCGCCGCCGTAATCCTCTTCGTCGATCGATAGTGTCTCCCCGAGGGACCGTAATGGGCCGCACGTCTGCAGCCTCGGGGCGAATCAATACGGGCGGCACCCCAGAGAGCCAGGGCCAGCGGAAGAACGACGTCGAGCGAGTCGGCAGAGGCTAGCGTGGCAGCGGCAGCTGAGGGCGCGCCTGCCATCTAGCGGCGGCCGGTGCAACTACGTCCTCTGACCCCCCGCCCACCGTATCACCAACTCTGCCATCCTGATCAGCGACTATTCCGTGTCGGATTTCAACAGCCTCTTTCCGTCGGAAAGCTAGCAGGGGATGGTACTTTCCTAATGGTGTAGATACCGAAGAATCCTCCGGGGAAAGGGCGTTCAACCCGAGGAGGAGATCTGGGTCGGTTCGGCGCCCACATCGCTCTGACGTCACACCGAGATAAGAGCTACCGTGTCGACACTGCCACTGATAATTCTGCCAGTGATGATGGCTACTGACTACATTAGCTTACCTGCTGCTAGACACCGGCGAGGTGGCGACTGCTAGAAGCACCGGACACAGACGACAAGGCTGCCTGCTCTCTGCTCGACACCCGGCGGTGACTGAGGTCTCTCTACGGCCGCCACTGCCACCGCCAGCTCTGCGCCGTTGCGTCACACTCCGCACTGTTGACTGGCGGGCTGCGGAGGTCTCGATCTCCAAGGCCTTGGTACAAGTGCTTTACTTCTCTCGGCGTCCCGCCTCTTATCAGTCTTCTCTGTAGTAGCGATACGTCCTCCGGTGTGCTAGTCTGCATTTTACTTACAACAAACCACAACAGGAGGAAGAAATGAGAGAACGATTTCCAGTCATCGTTTTAATATTATCAAAAAAATACCGTAATCTAGTAATTATCGATAACACTTAGTAAACATATACTTCCCCTAGTTTAAGTCTGGCATAAATACGGTACTGGATTTTTAAGAGTATTCAGCCTCCAAAACTATTGGTAGTAGCGATACGTCCTCCGGTGTGCTAGTCTGCATTTTATTTACAACAAACCACGACAGAAAAAGGAAGAAACGAGAGAACGATTTCCAGTCATCGTTTTAATGTTATCAAAAAAATAACGTATTCTAGTAATCACCGAGAACGCTTAGTAAATATATTCTTCCCCTAGTTTAAGTCAGGCATAAATATGGTACCGGATTTTTAAGAGTATTCAGCCTCCAAAACTATTGGTAGTAGCGATACGTCCTCCGGTGTGCTAGTCTGCATTTTTTACTCACAACAAACCACAAGAAGGAAGAAATGAGAAAACGATACTCCCTCATCGGTTTTAATTTTTATACAAAAATACCGTATTCTAATAATTACAAAACGCTTAATAAACATATACTTCCCCTTGTTTCAGCCTGGCATAAATACGGTACTGGACTTTTAAGAGTATTCAGCCTTCAAAACTATTGGTAGTAGCGATACGTCCTCCGGTGTGCTAGTCTGCATTATTACTCACATCAAACCAGAACAACAGGAAGGAACGAGAAAATGATTTCCAGTCATCGTTTAATATTATAAAAAATACCGTATTCTAGTAATTACCGAAAACGCTTAGTAAACATATATTTTCCCTTGCTTCAGTCTGTCATAAATACGGTACTGGATTTTTTAAAAGTATTCAGCCTCCAAAACTATTGGTAGTAGCGATACGTCCTCCGGTGTGCTAGTCTGCATTTTATTTACAACAAACCACAAGAAGGAAGAAATGAGAAAACGATACTCCCTCATCGGTTTTAATTTTTATACAAAAATACCGTATTCTAATAATTACAAAACGCTTAATAAACATATACTTCCCCTTGTTTCAGCCTGGCATAAATACGGTACTGGATTTTTAAGAGTATTCAGCCTTCAAAACTATTGGTAGTAGCGATACGTCCTCCGGTGTGCTAGTCTGCATTTTTTACTCACAACAAACCACAAGAAGGAAGAATTGAGAAAACGATACTCCCTCATCGGTTTTAATTTTTATACAAAAATACCGTATTCTAATAATTACAAAACGCTTAATAAACATATACTTCCCCTTGTTTCAGCCTGGCATAAATACGGTACTGGACTTTTAAGAGTATTCAGCCTTCAAAACTATTGGTAGTAGCGATACGTCCTCCGGTGTGCTAGTCTGCATTATTACTCACAACAAACCAGAACAGCAGGAAGGAACGAGAAAATAATTTCCAGTCATCGTTTAATATTATAAAAAATACCGTATTCTAATAATTACAAAACGCTTAATAAACATATACTTCCCCTTGCTTCAGTCTGTCATAAATACGGTACTAGATTTTTGAAAAGTATTCAGCCTCCAAAACTATTGTTCCGCTGACATTCTTCATTTTTAGGAACAACATTGTATTTAACTTTTGCTGTAACTCAGGGTTATTTTTAAACCCTACCAACTATATTTTGGTATTGAAATGTCAACCAATGTAGCTGCGGTAAAGAGCACACCGCAAAGAGTCGATATAATAATGTATATTCTCTTTAATCATAATTTGTTTCTAAATGTATTAAAACAAATGCTTGTACTAATACCAATCACTATAAATAAAACGGAATGGGCCAAGGGCATTCACGAGTAAAGCCTCGAGAAACCATTATGCACTTTGCAACACAATGTATGGAAATTGTCGCCCCAATTATGTGGTTGTACGAAAGAAAATATGTTGTACGTGATACGATTTTGCGACAAATCGTCCTTTAATTATATCACTCATTGGTCTTGTATTCTAGATGTGGACAGTGTAAGATTTTCTTGCAAGTGCTTGTAATAACTTGTCAACCCAGTGGCTACCAAGAAGATACTGGGATAAAACCAAGAGGATGTAAGATGGTAATGCTCTTTTAGTAAACAGGAATGACGTAGACACTCTCAGGAGAATTGAGGGCAGACGGAAGTTGATAGACGGGAGTAACATACAGCTGATACTAGGTAGTCAACACGGACCGGAACGCCCGCGCATGCGCAGAGCGAAGTTGGGTTTGGATGCGATAATCCAGTTTGCATTGGACCTGGTGTAAGAATGGGCCGAATGGATCATGTCTACGTCATTGTTCCAGCGCAGGACAAGAAATTCGAATTTGAAACAAACTTTAAAGGAATTTTCGTTAGGTGCTGTATCAACAACAATATTACGAATCACCCTTTCTCCAAAAATTTGCAAAACAATTTGTTGCAAACTGCTGTCCAAACTTTACGTTAAACATTCGAGCATGCATCAATCATAAGAAGTATGTAGAAGTTCTTTTTTCTAAAAAAAAACCCCTTCTGTAAATTATAATGACAAAGTGGACAAAACGTATCTTATAAGTCTACTAGTGGTCACTATTACATTACAAATCAGTTAAACATAACATAAATCATTTAAACATAAATAACAATTCTTACACATGGAAGGATGGATAATGTATACTTATACACAGATCCTACATTGTTTGTTGTTGACAAGATTATTGCATGTTCGATTGTGTTTAGTGACCCATAACAGTCTTATCTTATCTCTTTCCAATCAGATTCCTAGACTTGGTTAAACTGGTTCAGGCTTTTTATACCCGCCTTGAGCTGTTCTTAAGATCGAGGATTCTAACAGTATCAATGAACTCCTGTACAAGTTTGGTAGAACTGTCTGACTTTCAAGGGACTTGTGAACTTAAATAGCTTTATGGATGAGGAGATAAGCAGTATTCCTGACCTCGTTTTTCTCAAAAGATCCTTGATGATTCACTCTAATTCTTCCAATATTTAGGTTTAGGATATTTATGATGACAAGACCTCGTAAGCTAGTCATCCATTGTTAGTACATTAGTATGATCATTTACTTCAAGAATTCATCATTACACAATGCAGCGGGTTCGGTCGTACATGTAGGATTCTTTAACGTCAGCCATGATCGTTTTATCACATAAGTAAGTTAATACGAGCGGCAGTTTACCGCTTATCGTATACGACAGATTGTAACCTTCTTTTAGCTTTTCGACCTCCTCTGGCCTCAGTACTAAAACTATCTATAAATGTTGTTACCCAACTGCTTACTAGAATGATTTTAAAATTAGTTTTTTCTAGTTCACAAAAAGTGGGACACACTTTTAAATCTCCATCTATAGAAATAATATAATTAGGTCTGTCGTGTAACAGATTTCGCAAGGCATCATCTGTTTATTAAGTCTTCGCTGGTTTTGTTCCCCATAGAGGTATCTAAGTTGTTCGAAAACATAGTGCACAAACAATAGATTTATAAGACTTGCAAAAGATTCATCGCATTTTGTGGGAAAATGAATCGCCGAGTATTCCGTAAAAATCCTCAGCAAAGTTGTAAAATGGCACATGAAGTTTAAGGAATTCGGTGATTTATTATACAAAACGTTAGACATAAATCAGGTAATAAACCCGCCGAAAACATTCCAAACCCTTCCTGCTCCACCTCCTCAATAGGAATGCACCAGTTCATATGAAAATGTGAGAGTCTATTGTTCCAAAATCTGCAATAAACCAGTTTAATAGCTTTAAACCGCAATTACAGTATGCTCTAAAGCCAGTTGATGTTTAAAGTGGTACATAGTGAGCATGATGTGTGTGGGAAAACGGCTAAATGAAAAATAAGAATAAATCCAAATTTCATAAATCCTTTTTACATTAATTTAGTAAAAAAAAAAAACTAAAGTTTATCACATTTCCGGATATATACGTCGTTATGAAGTTTGTATTTGGGGAAGTGAAAATCAAATTTTGCTACGATATTAGACGCCGCTTCATTCTTTAAATATTGTTTAAGATTTTCTGATTATGACAAATTCTCACCTGGCCTTGTTCAGGGGTAGATACTCATCTGAACTTCACCTGATCGTATTTTTATTCATAGGGCTATTGTAAAACACATGCTTATGACGAAAAACTTAAAATATTAAACATTTAAAAGAATGGTTCCCATCTGTAGTATGTTCCAGGAATACTTATCAAAGTATGGGAGTAAGTTACAGTTACGTCTGGATTTTTGCTGGGCGAAATATAAGATGAAATCGGAATATATTTTGTGAACACTCGTATTTGAACACCTGAATAAAATTCATAAGTGAATTATTCCCAGGAAATTATTCCTTTATATTCATCTGTTTAATGGAATTTTTGTTCCTAAACCCAACTAAAATATCTTGGGGTTGTACTCTAAACAAATAAAGACAATTATTTCATGCTTGATCAGGGATACACGAAAGGTTTGTTTCGGACCTACGGGCCCCAAAATTACCCTAAAAATATAGTTTTCCATTACTGCATCAAATTTTAAAAAATTTACATTAAGTTTGGAAAAATGGTTGTAAGTGCTCATGAGGATGTGTTTTAACATTACGCAATTTATATCTGTTATTGTTCTACTTACATCGAATTCAACTTATAACTAATAAACATATGTTGAATTTGTTTTTTTTTTTACTGTTTGTATAATTTATACCGGTGTGAAGTGCCAATGAATTCTACCAACAAGTTTCCCCTCACTACCCCCACCCTCCCGCCAATACTTCAAAGCCAGTTCCCACAACTTATCTGAAGAGATAAGAACATGGCGGACTACAGTCATTGAAACCTAACCTATAAACCTACAAATGGAATCTGTTCGCTAAATAAAACAGTGTACGGGATATAACATTACACACCTAACATATAAATTTATCGTTTACAATTACAATGTCAGCAACTGGAACAAAAATAAACCTTAAAAGTCATAACATCTTACCTGGCTATTTTCGGCAACAGATTTTCAAATCATAGCAAATTTACAGATTGGTACGTAGACGGTTCAAACTTAACTGCTTCCTCAAAAACAAATATGGCTCCAGCAAGATACATATATCACATGAAAGTACGTAATATACTCTACGAGATGACTTCAAATACATCTGGTTTTATGAGCTGGGAAATGTATTAAGCTACCAATGAGTTTGTGCTCTTAGATTTCCAAGAAGCGGTCCAAATTTTAATTTTTCCACAAATATACTAAACGGCTCTTATGGCATTCTTATGTCTTAAACTAGATTTTGGTTGTAGACATATATGGATGGCTTCCTTTCGAAGTGGCAAATTTTTATCGTGTATTAAAATCGTGAAAATTGAGTTTTCTACTATGTGAATTACATTTTGTGCTGACAAAAAAGTAAACTTATATTAGGTTCTTACATGTGCCATCATACATAGATGTTTTTACATTGCTCGAATCAAACTGTCCCTACTTGTCCCTTAAACTACCAGTCACTCGGCCGCATTTTAGCTCGATTTCTTCAAAAAAGTGTGTAGTCAATAAAAAAAATCGATATAGTAAATAACGGGTTTTAAACAAAATAAAAAGCCTATAATAATTTCTTCTAGCCCAACTCGGAAATCTGTGTAGGATTTGCATAAAAAACGTAAGTCGCACCATTATTTTGTGTTTTATACAAAAAAGGTATATATTGCAAGAATTCTTGGGGTTCTGTTTTATTTCATTAAAGGATTTTTGGACAATCACAAAAATAGACTTAGAGAAAAATGTATATGAGGTATACGATTTTGAATATGGTTGTATATGAGACTGGACAGATAAATTATTATAGTACAGATCATTAAGCCAATACATTTTGGTTCGTTTTAAAGACGTAGTGAATAAAATAAATTACTTTAATTTTCCACTTTTTAACCTTGTACGTGACATTGAAAACCATGCTGACAAGTAACGTTGCTGTTTTTTATAATCCGACATTTGGAGTAGCTTTTAGGAAACAGAATGGCGTTTACATACGGTCAGGCGAAACGCTTTATAATCTCTGAACACAATTAAATTCTTCAGACTTTCAACAATTACAAGCCCTACATTCTGTGCTTATTCAAAAAATCATTTAATCAGCTATTCGCTGGCGTGACTACAAGATTTGACCTAATCTGCCTCAAATTTTCACACTTAAGCATATGATACGCTGACGAAATCCTCGTTGTGATTCAGTTGCTAGTACGTAACTTTACCGAAAATATAATTCGGAGGCATGTTATACCAATATGCTTAAAAAATGGCTCTTTGTGCTTATATTTAAGGGATTCTTTCTACCTCAGTCATTTTAATCAGATGCATAATCAGTTTCTTTTAGTAAAAAATTACCAAACCTATTTGAACATTTTATTGGCCTCCCGGAGAATCGAACATCTTGTTTAGAGAGCCCCAGCCTTACCCTTACGCTACGGCGGAGGTCTTTACGCCCTTAAAGTGCTACTTCCGGTGGCAAGTATGGTTTTGGAGCAACCAAACAATATTTTTTTGTTGTTTTAGGACAATAAGCTTAGAAATTTCCTCAGGTCCTAAAAGGACCTTTACGCTGCTTCCGGAGTGACAAGCCTTTTGGATAGGTATAGTTGGGTGTAGAGGCCGCCTCCTGCCGAGTTACATGAGGAAGAATTTAGGGCATTAATCTCAAGTCATGTTCCCTCGGTAGATGGGTAAGCCATCTCTGAACCAGCCTCTCCAGTCAAAGCAGGCAGAGGGTGGCACGACCTTATGTCTAGCCTAGCAAGAACCTTTGACTCTTAGGGAACGAACCTTACCAACTCCAACAGTCATCTCCCGCATTAGGATAGACCTACCGAATAACCCTTGCACCTCAGAATCTCAACTTTTGCGGTTAGTGATGTGCCGCTCCTGGACTTCCACAAGGTTACCCAGATTTAAATGACACACATCGGTTTTTGCTGTGTTCATTGTGGGTTCAACTGGAAGGAATAAACCAGCCAAAAGTGAATCATCCGGGGGTAAAAAAACAACAATATTTTACTGTCTAATAAAAGTATAGAGAGTATTTTCTGGATGGAGAACCTGCACGTTGATAAAAGGCTTCATGTTGTTGCTGAAATGTTTCTTCACGTCCCTGGCTGGCCTCCCTTGTGTTTGAATCTATCCATTATCTGTCAAGAGATGTTCTTCAGCTGTCCCCATCGATCTTGCTGAGTATTCCTTCATTGGCACTTGCACGTTACGGGCATTGTTCGCGTCCCCAGTAAAATGTCTTTTGCTACAAATGCTCCCTGGATAGTGCTAAGCGAGTACGGTAGGCCTGCCTTCTCATACAATTAGGTTAGGTTGAATTGACCCCTAGACAATGTTGTAACTAAAGGAAAGAAAACTATTTCAGGAAAAAAAAACTTGATTTTACTTAATTTTTATGGTTTGAGGATTTTAATGGAAAAGACATTTTTTATATACTTCCACATAAAATTTATTAAAACTTGTGGAATTTATTATTTTTTATTAAGAATTATTTTTTATTAGAATTTATTAAATTTTAAATAAATTTAATGTGGAAGTATATACAAATGTCTTTTCCATTAAAACCTACTTACTTCCACCAAGGATACAAAGCAGAAAAAGGTTTGAGGGTTTGTTTATATATATATATACTTGCTTAACGTAACATACGACAATAGTGTGTAACAGTATTACCATTTATTTATCGCATAAGTCTAGTTATTAACGATCTTATCTGCTAATTTCTGTTACAACGACATTCTTCGGAACGTTAGAAAACTCCAAATACAGTATGTTTAACAAATTTAATGGTACCAGAAGTATATATTAGTATTTGCAAAAATATTTACATATATATTATATAAATAAATAAAGTAATTGGTTTAACTAGGTCAGTAGGCCTATCTCTTACAATGAAAACATAATACTTAAAATGTTTTCAGAAAACCTCCAAATTCAGTAATGTAATCTTTAATATTAATGGTAAAATATTATTATTAAGTGTTTACTTAAATATTATTATTAGTATTAGTTCAAAAATATAGTGAGGTGTACAAGTACTAAAATCAAATAAACATAGATACAACGTTGTTCTACTCACCATTTCAGTAGGTTATTTTCCTTTTCCTTAGGCAAGAGTTTTCTCTTCTTTTTTTACTGAGAAATATGGTCACCCTTACCCCGTCTTTCATTTAAATTGTTTTAAGATTCGGAAGAAATGAATACACCGAAACAGTGATAAATACGTTATTCAGTCTGTGCGCAAAATACCTGTTCCCGCCACTTCGCACAGCTGATTAGTATTGCCAACGTGGGTTTCATCCAAAACAAAATTTACCACACGATGAAAAATGCTGCCAGCAGTGTTGCTTTGCTAAAAATTCATTTCCAGAAAAGTTATCATTTGCACTTTCTAGGGCCATACGCGTTTCTACTCAAGTGTGATTGTATCAGCAAAGTGTCGGCTAGAAAATAAAATGTATGTACTCGCACTGCCATAAACACCCATTGAAGACGCAAAGGGCAGTGAAAGAGTGATTCCTGAGTGTAAGTTTGTAGACGACATTGAGCAGGGTTTATGGCGTGTCAGCTCCTCTCATGGAGGTTGTATTATCAGACTGCCATAAAATCTGTGATGATGACAATTTATTAAAACATTTTATTGTGTGTCTAGGGCTACCATTCTCTGCATTTACAAACTTACCGACACCCAGTGGCCAGACACATTTTTCCTAGTCTTTAAACATTCTGCAATACATATTTTGGTGATTTTAATATTCCCCTCAACCAATGGAGGATGAAGACAGAAAGTTTCTTACCATTCCTAGAGGTTTTAAAGGACTTTGGAATAGTGATTTTGAGCAATTTATTGTAACTAGACTACAGGAAAAAAAGCTGAGAGTAAATACTTTTTAATGGGCCACCATTATGATCTTGGAAGCTATACATCTGTCAGTACCATTTAAATTTGGAACCTTTCTTTGGTTTTAGAGACATCGAAAAATATGTACGTACAAATTTTTAAAAAAATTCAGGCCTTTTCCAAATTGACGATCGACTTTGTTTAATCTTATGGAGCTCTATGTATTTTATTATTATTTTCGATTGGAAAAGTAATGTTAAAATTATCGTTTTTTTCGGGTTTTTATGAATTTTAATAATGGAGTTACGAAAGCTAAAAGTGTTAACATTCCTGATGGAGTTTTAAATATACATCCATTTGAATGCTCCATACTGTATATGTAATTTGGAAAATTAAATGCTCCATACTGTGTATGCAATTTGAAAAATTGAATGCTCCATACTGTATATATAATTTGGAAAATTAAATGCTCCATACTGTATATGTAATTTGAAAAATTAAATGCTCCATACTGTATATGTAATTTGGAAAATTGAATGCTCCATACTGTATATGTAATTTGGAAAATTGAATGCTCCATACTGTATATGTAATTTGGAAAATTGAATGCTCCATACTGTATATGTAATTTGAAAAATTGAATGCTCCATACTGTATATGTAATTTGGAAAATTAAATGCTCCATACTGTATATGTAATTTGGAAAAATTTAAATGCTCCATACTGTATATGTAATTTGGAAAATTGAATGCTCCATACTGTATATGTAATTTGGAAAAATTGAATGCTCCATACTGTATATGTAATTTGGAAAATTGAATGCTCCATACTGTATATGTAATTCAGAAAATTGAATGCCCCATATTGTATATGTAATTTGGGAATCTGAATGCTCAATACTGTGTATGTAATTTAGACAATTTAATGCTCCATACTGTATATTTAATTTGGGAATTTTATTTCTCCATACTGTGTATGTAATTTGGGATTCTGAATGCTCCATAATATAAATGTAATTTGGAAAATTAAATGCTCCATACTGTATATGTAATTCAGAAAATTGAATGCCCCATACTGTATATGTAATTTGGGAATCTGAATGCTCAATACTGTGTATGTAATTTAGACAATTTAATGCTCCATACTGTATATTTAATTTGGGAATTTTATTTCTCCATACTGTGTATGTAATTTGGGATTCTGAATGCTCCATAATATAAATGTAATTTGGAAAATTAAATGCTCCACACTGTATATGTAATTCAGAAAATTGAATGCCCCATACTGTATATGTAATTTGGGAATCTGAATGCTCAATACTGTGTATGTAATTTATACAATTTAATGCTCAATACTGTATATTTAATTTGGGAAATTTTATTTCTCCATACTGTGTATGTAATTTGGGATTCTGAATGCTCCATAATATAAATGTAATTTGGAAAATTAAATGCTCCACACTGTATATGTAATTTGGAAAATTGAATGCTCCATACTGTATATGTAATTCAGAAAATTGAATGCCCCATACTGTATATGTAATTTGGGAATCTGAATGCTCAATACTGTGTATGTAATTTATACAATTTAATGCTCAATACTGTATATTTAATATGGGAATTTTATTTCTCCATACTGTGTATGTAATTTGGGATTCTGAATGCTCCATAATATAAATGTAATTTGGAAAATTAAATGCTCCACACTGTATATGTAATTTGGAAAATTGAATGCCCCATACTGTATATGTAATTTGGGAATCTGAATGCTCAATACTGTGTATGTAATTTATACAATTTAATGCTCCATACTGTATTTTTAATTTGGGAATTTTATTTCTCCATACTGTGTATGTAATTTGGGATTCTGGATGCTCCATAATGTAAAATGTAATTTGGAAAATTAAATGCTCCACACTGTATATTTAATTTGAAAAATTAAATGCTCCATACTGTATATGTAATTTGGGAATCTGAATGTTCAATACTGTGTATGTAATTTAGACAATTTAATGCTCCGTACTGTATATTTAATTTAAGAATTTTATTTTCTCTATACTGTGTATGTAATTTGGGAATCTGAATGTTCAATACTGTGTATGTAATTTAGACAATTTAATGCTCCGTACTGTATATTTAATTTAAGAATTTTATTTCCCCATACTGTATATGTAATTTGGGAATCTGAATGTTCAATACTGTGTATGTAATATAGACAATTTAATGCTCCGTACTGTATATTTAATTTAAGAATTTTGATTTCTCTATACTGTGTATGTAATTTGGGATTCCGAATGCTCCATAATGTAAATGTAATTTGGAAAATTAAATGCTCCATACTGTATATGTAATTTGAAAAATTGAATGCCCCATATTGTATATTTAATTTGGGAATCTGAATGCTCAATACTGTGTATGTAATTTATACAATTTAATGCTCAATACTGTATATTTAATTTGAGAATTTTATTTCTCTATACTGTGTATGTAATTTGGGATTCTGAATGCTCCATAATGTAAATGTAATTTGGAAAATTAAATGCTCCACACTGTATATGTAATTTGGAAAACTAAATGCTCTACGCTGTATATGTAATTTGGAAAATTAATTATACGACTCTTTTGTTTTATATATCGCTTTTTTATACATCGTTTAATAATTGAGAAAGGAGAGCTCAGTTTTGAGATTCCTTATGATGTACAACGTTGAAAAAATATCTCAATAATGGTGGGTTTTTTATCATTCTTGACTATAAATTTAATATCTTATATATGGGAATGGAATTCACGTTTTTTTAAGATACTTGTAAATGAATAAACGAAAACGGAGACTTGTTGGTGTTAAGGGAGTTTCCTTCGTTCAGAGTGTCAGAATAGGAAATGACGCTTTGTTCAATTAAAGCTTCAATCTACCCCCAGCTAATAAATGCGACTGATTGATCAAAACAAATTTTTATGCACATTCACAAAATATTATTAACACAAAAACTAAGTTAAAATTTTCCTAAATACTTTTCCCGATGAATTTCTTCAAATTTTGTCTAGTGCACAGTTCGGTATATGTATTTTAAAAAACTCTTTTGGTAGACAAAGTAAAACGTTTAGGATTGTGATATTACCCGACTTTAATATATTACTTTGATATATTAGGTTTAGAAAATGGTGTCACTCAAAACTCTTACCTGTACTGTGAAACATTTAAGAATCCTGGACGTCCACGAACAAAACTGTCTCCTTACTCTTCTTAAACTACATCGGAAACGGAATCCTAATTCTTTTATTTCTGTTTGATCCCTAGCGAAATCAAGCCTTTATTCGGTCAGAGTATTGCAACTTTATATTAGCTTTTCAAATCAAATTTTGTCCAGTAAACTACAAATAAATACATATAGATAAAATCAAACTTAACATAAAAGATGGAGAAATTGTTTTATAATTTCTTGTGGGTATATCTCGGAAATTACGTTTAACGTTTTTGAAGGAAACTACACTTTTGGCTTGCAAGGGGAAGCCATTAAACAATTTGGGGCTGCAGTACGAAAAGCGATTCCTCCCAATCGTAAGCTTCTAACTTTCGGAAATGGAGCTTACGGTTATTTTGCGTAATGCGTTCGGAGACCACCTCCCGGTATAAAAGCCTCTCGCTTAAGTACTGTGGCTCTTTAGGAATAAAAGCCTTATGAATCTTGCAGAATGTCAGCATTCTGCCTACCAGTTTTGGCAGCATTTTGGCAGTCTTTCAAAAGGAGGAAACATGATAATTGTTAATCGACATGGTTAATTCAAAAATGAATCTTATAGCTGAGTGCCTTTGAAGTCTATATAAATATAAATCATCCCTTAAGATGCTGTTCCGTATGCGGTAGCAAAGAACTTACAGTAATAATGAATACATTAGCTGAAGCTTTGGACGTCTCCAATGGGATGATCTCTAGATGGTTTGAAATACATTTGTAACTGCTACTGATATCATGAGAGAATAATGTATGTTTGTAATTCCAGCGTTTCACTTTCAAAATGCAAACTTTTGAAACCTCCAAAACGATCATCTTCATGGGCGTAACTGACCTTGAAACACCCTGAAAGTCTCTGAAAGATCACTGGGATCACTAAGTCATTCAGATGCCCCTCCGGTTTTTGTATCAGCTACCACAAGATCGAGGTCACTAGCAGGATGTGATCAGGATGGTAAGGAGCAGAGCTATGTATGTATAGTCCTGGGTAGGTCTTTAAGCACTCTTACGATCTACAATGGTCATTAGCAGAAATCCTTCCCTTCACATTTGATCTTGATCAATGCATTCTATTGACCAAGCTTGGAAGCTTTACCAGGAAATGTTCGAGCAGTCTTTCTGGGAAATGGAGTATCCTCAAGGCAAATTTGTTTGTCAACATATTGATGTTACTTCACTGGTCACGAGATAAATTGTTCATTAGTTTAGATCGTGATTAAAATTTAGAGTTATTACGTCTAATCTACGCTTGGATATTTTTCACGCAAACCTTAAGTATAGGGTTGGTTCAGTAGTGATTAAGATTTCACAGTACCTGACTTCGATTTTTGAAACTGTCCTTTGTCGACGTGGAAATTGAAATAGCTGCGAGATGATTGATGTAATGCCTGAATGACTGAAATGACTCGTATTAATTGTAAAATAACGCAACTATATATATAACGCAATTTTATAAAATATTCACTGCCGGTATCTTACAGTTTTATCATTATACATAAAAATGACCACAAGATATATACTGGGTGTCCTAAAAGTCCTCCCTCCCCGCCTATTAACTTTCTTATTAGTAGAGATGAAGTTATTTACTTTGGGGTGTTTTTATATGACCAACTGAGGAGTTTTTGACGATTGAAAATTTTTGACTCCCCTCCCCAATGGGGTATTTTGGGGGTAAGACAAAAATTTTAAATAGGTACGCCTAGAAAGTGACACCTTCTCAGTTCTCAAAATAACTAGCGAGTGATTGTTTTATCTGCCTGAAAATAACTTACAGTGTAATTTAAACTGGGGGGGGGGGGGGGGGGTTTCATACAAATTCAAACTTTAATTGGGCACCAAATTTGGTAGAGTAATATTAGAGTCCTCTAGTTTGCGCCATTATTCTTCCTTTTGTAATATCTTTAAAATTAGGTGTCACTTGCTAGAGGTTCCTATTTTAAAAATTTGAATTACCCCCAAAATACCCCATTTTTGAGAGAGAAGTCGAAAATTTTCATATTTCAAAAAACTGGTCATATAAACATCCCCCAAAGGAAAACACTCTATCTCTATTCATAAGAAAGTTAACAGGGGGTGGGAGGGTAGGATATTTAAGACACCCGGTATATTTAGGTATTTTTGTGATTTCTATTATAAGCGTTCAAATATAATTACACATTCTCTAGTCAGTAAAAAGGAAATTGTAAAATGTTGAAAACTGAAAAGTGAAAAACAGCAGTCAGAAAAATAATGGAATAGATGTACCTCGTTAAGGATTCCCGTTTTCTTCTGAATCTGTGATATTGGGAAATAGAAAGGTCCAAATTATTGTTATAGTACATGATTTTTAAATGTAAATTTAGAGGTTCCATTTTAGATATGACATAGTATTATCTAGACAGCCCTTAATATAACATGAAGAATCAGTAAGGACCCAGCATTTTGGAAGAAAGTATTAAGTATATCATCATAAAGAAAGTTCATAAATCTTTACTTATCCAGAAAATTATTGGTTACTTATGATACTTTGATTGAAAGTAACGAAACAGATCAAGTAGATAAATGCCCTGGACTGTGTAATATTGCATAAGAAAATATGTTATCTGGTACTAAAATCCATTATCACATTGAAACTTTCTTGTTGCGTGATGTGTAGATATTACATTTACAAACAATTGTAACTAGAACAACAAACTTTGAGTTTAGTTCCAGTTGACCTTTTTCTTAGTGTAGCGTTTTTTCTTTGAGATTTTTAATCGCCTACTATTTTATCTCTTCAGACAAACATGACTTCAGATACCAAGAGTAAAGCCTGAGACAGTCACTTTCCAGATGCTTACTATAGTTACGTTATTTGTTGAAAAGTCAATTGCTCCACCGTTTATTTGCAGCTTGAGGCTATTTAATTGTTGGACACAATTCTTAAAGTCAACAAAGGCCTGTAATTCCAAACCTTTTTGTGCTTCCTTTTAAACAGATAGTCGTGTCATCTGCGTACTGCACAAGCTTTCCATGCAATATTGATGATTCAATGTCA
Source organism: Homalodisca vitripennis (assembly GCF_021130785.1). NCBI lineage: Eukaryota > Metazoa > Arthropoda > Insecta > Hemiptera > Cicadellidae > Homalodisca > Homalodisca vitripennis. Next base: position 14,873,646 of record NC_060212.1, on the reverse strand, counting down.
TTGACATATATATTAGGAAACAATTTGGACTGAATATTGATCCCTGGGGGACTCCATAGCTCAGTTCAATAGGTTTTGAAATTGTATCCTTAATTCACACAACCTGTGTTCTATGGTTTAGAAATGAACTAATCCATAAAAGCTGCACGCCTCGGATGCCGCAGAATTCTAATCAGTAGGAGGATTTTAGATCAGTGTTTTATAACGATCTATTTTGTTTTGTTTACCAATACTCTAATTTATTCTCAGCTTGTTCATTGTCTAATAACTGACTTGACTCATGGAATCTGGAGAGCCAAAAAGATCGAAACAGTGGAGTACCATGGCAATAAAACAGATGTATTCCAGTATCCTTGAAAGCACTAACATCAACAGGGAACTGAGATTTGTGGGCATCTAAAACCAGTCGGCGATGATGACGTTGTAAAACCTACCTCCGCAACTCAACGAGCACTACTTCAGTGACAGCATTTTGTGCAGGGACATACGGTGCACTGCACTCCATGTATGAACCATAATCGTCAGAAGGGATATGATTGTGGCTCGTGCTTCTTCTGAAGCGATTGTTCAAGAAAACGTTTTGCTACTTGGCCTCAGCGATATGGCTGCTACCGAATTAGAGCCTTCGGTAATGAAACTGACTTTGCTAGAGGTTCAGCAGTGAACTTGTCTGAATTGAAGTATTACATCAGACACCTAGCTTACAAAATACCAATAACCAATTTTCAAGTGTTTAAGTTACAGAAGCGAGCGATCCGCACCATTGCAAAATTGAAGTTTAGAGAGTCGTGCAGGTCAACTTTCAAAAGTTACTCAACTGTTAACTCTGCCTAGCCTCTACATTTTAGAAACAACGTTGTATTGTATGTGCCTTGATTACGGGCCGAGACATTCATTCGTACGGGACTAGAGGCAGAGACAACTACAGAACTGGGAGACACAGGACGGTGGTTTATGAACGCTTGCCTTCACAGGCAGGGGTTCATTTTATTAACAGATTGCCTAATGAATTAAGAAAAGCCTCTACGCTCAAGGCGTTAAAAACTCGTTTAAAACGCTTTTTAGCGTCAAATGCATTTTACAATGTAAAATAGTTTCTGGAATATGACTGGGAGACCACACAATAACAAGACTGACTCTCGGACGAAGTGGGAATTATCGGTGTTGGATGAACGTTGAATGAGTGATCAAATGTATGTCTGAATGAGAGCTCGATGTGGTATGTATGTCCAAATTTTAACATATTTGACGTTTTCTATACAAATGTATTTTGTCTCCGCAATAAAAAATTGACTATTGACTAAATAAATCTTCTGGTATACCCAAAAGCCATCCAGTACAAAACTAGATGATAAGTTGTTCTCTTTGTTTCATCAGGTGCGCAATATCTGACATGATCTCAAACGAATAGGATCCTAACTTTTGGATCTCTTCAGATAGACGTTGACTCCAAATTCCAGGAGTCAAATTTATGACAGTGTCAAATAACAGAGGCTAAACAAAGTTATAGTGGATTGGAGTATTAACACACAGAAACACAGTAAGAAGGATGTTTAAGTTGGGCTTGTTAATTAGCTACTCGGTGAAACGGTCCATGTTTTTAGGCAAATGAAAAGTACGTAATGTTTTCTCTAGAAATTTGTAAATTTTGGTCAAAAGTTGTAAGAAACGTTACGCGTAACATTTCTTTTCGATTGCTGGAATGTCCTATCCTCAACAAAGAAAGAAAATTTGTAATAGCCAACTCTACCCCTATCTACCAAATTCATCGAGAGACTCTATCTCTTTTGGCTTCGTTTTAAATCAGACGAGGTCAATTTGACCTTAGCCTTAATAATGACTGGCGATAAACGTCAATAAGAATTTGCCACGCACTTTTAAGCTATCTGAAAATCTGAGACAGAACAACTAGGCGTTTTACAAGGTTAGTAACTGAAAGGACTATCAAAATACTATGCAATAATTGCTTTGTTGGGTCCAGTTACAAAAAGATAGACATAGACATTGGGTTATAAATCGGACTGTCATTCTTTCAAAGTACTTAGAGTGGTTGCAACATTGTAAAGTTTGGAATTTAACAATGACAAAGGATTGAACTGAACCTAGTTTTAATTTGACATCATTCAATCCTTCAGTATTTTAAGTAAGATTCATTATGCCCAAATTAACTTTAGTACTGTTTTCGTTTGAGTAGAGTTTTAGATATGGAACTACTTCGTTTAGCAGTGGAATCGTTCTAGGCCCATAACCTAAAAGTCCGTGGATCGAAACGACACACTCTGCTACCAATGTGAAATGTTAAGTGTGGTTTCACTGAACTTGGAGGATACTGGGACCTAATCGACTGGATTCTGATGGACGTGGACCTTTTAGGAAAACAATACTGAACCACTACATCGTGCTGGGACAAAGACGGAGACGGGAAGCCAGTTTTGATTAATCACTCTGCCTCTAAATTGCGCAGCTCAAGTTCACCCGTGGGAGTCTGAAAACCAAAAAAGCGAGAGCTACAGGAGTAATAACCTAGAGTACGGACATTCCTTATCGCCGGAACTACCGTAGAGACGTTAAGATAGCACAAATATGTAATTGAATCATCCAGCGACGAGGCTAGCATCCCGAATCGACAGACGATACGACCAGCTGAGGTTATTATTAGAAAAAAAACTTCGGTACTACTACAGGCCTGACCACCGACCAACAAAATAAAACTGGCAGCTGAAACAACCAGAAGATGGCAGATACCGAAGTTACTTTCCTATTAACACTAAAATTAATGCACATATCTTTGTCCATTGCGAGGCACCTACACCATTATTAATACTGACAGACTGGTTGTTTTGGACAAGATATAGGACGGAAAATGCCGTGCATGTTCAAACATGCAGCATGCAAGTCTCCAGCCTCTTTAGACGCGTGTGCGCCATTATAACTTGCCAACCATGCTGATACTTTCGTCATCTCGTCAAGTTTCTCGGTCAACTTTCCCCTTCCTTACAGACCACATGTCTTATCAGCCGCGTTCAAAGTTCTTCAATAGAGAAAGAGCTGAGATGACGTCTTTGTCTTGATAGATAAACAGTTGTGGTTCAGTACTTCAATAATTACTTTTGGTGGAATCAGAGCCTCTATAATTGGGGATTAGCTGTACGTTATTGCAGTACATTGAGGTTTCTTTTGGATTCTTAGAGTTTTAAAAGAATAAATGTCAGGAAGATAAAGCCACCATCCCTCTCCCCCCCCACAATACCCTACTTTTTTAGGGTGAATTAAATAGCCTAGATCAGCACCTTCGTGCCGTTACCCTACCTTATTCCTTTTCAATATCTTACATTATTAACTTATCATTTATGCTGTAATATAGGAAATATAAAACTGAGTGTCCATGCAGCGTGAGCTCCATTAACAGGATGCTTCATTCATTACATTTGAAACAAGCCAGTCTATCTATGAAATCAGTTACTTCTTTGCTTAAAGTTTCTTTTTGTCGATGGACGTGTAGTAAAGGTAGCAGGATTTTTCCGGATATTTGCCATCGTTCAAATTACAACAAAATCAAGAAATCAGTAACACTACGTTTCGAAATCTGCAATCTGATCTCTTCCTCAGGTGGATAACTAACCTATCATATAACTACAATCTAGGTTAGAATTAACAAATCGTACAAGAGCATTATGACACTCTTAAGTTAGGAATCACAACAAAAATGTACATGGAGCTCACTATCTCCAAAACATGCACGTAAATGCAAAATAATGATTATTGAAATCGAATTAAAGAATAAAGATTGCAATAGATCTGAACTGAAAGACCAACCACTGAAAACTAACCAGGAGCCAATAGTAAATGGCGCTCTCACGGCGGAAACAAGATGGTGGCAAATCAGGAAACGGAATGGTCCTTTTTTATTATTATTTTATCCTAGATGAACTTCCCGAAACCGTTATGCGACTCCATATTGTTTTATTAGAAATCTCTAATCGATTACTTGCCTCCTTAGGTCATGTTTCAGACTTGGCATCCAAAGGCACTAAATTTGAGTGATAATCTAGTTTACTAATTTAATGTATGAAGCCTCGATTAATTTCCTTATAAAGAAATTAGAGTCACTATGTATTATATTTATGTATTGAGAGATATGGTTGATATTAATTCTTTTTTGACAAATTTTAAGTTCTTATCTTATATATTTTGATTAGGTTTTTAAGGATATTTAAGTTTTGCAATTCCTAAGCATGTATTTTGTTTTAAAACTTAAAATATTTGGTTATTAAAGTTTATTTCTGTTTATTTACTAAGATAGACTTATTTTTACAATGTAATTAGTATTTGGGGAAAATGTGTAAATGTGTGCTCTGTACATATTTTTTGTACGCAAAAGTAACTTAAAATTGTGGAGTTGCCAGTCCATTTCACGGACCAAAACGGAAATGTGTTTTTACAGCCGGATACCCTGTGTGGCACCCATTGATGTAATTATTACATTACTGTAAAATACAGCATAATTTTGATTTTGATTTGATTGATTGATATTCTATTATGTTTAGGTAAGTATGGTATGATTTGTTTATTTTAACCTAGATGAAGTTATGAGTTAGGTTAGTAATCCACGCGCAAATAGAGGACACATTTCGCAAATAGAGAAAGTCCTGTGCAAAAGAACGCACGTAAAGAGCTGTTTAATTCGTTAGCATAGTAATGTTAACTCTGTACGCGTAATGCTCTTAACGCTCCTTAAACAGAAGTGTAAATGGTGTACAGGGGGTTCACGAACTTTTCACGCAAACTGTGGAACTATTCTTTGTATTAATTTCTGTTTACGATACTGCCCAGCTAAAGTCAGCTGGTTACTTTACTAGTTTCTCATTGGCCCTACAAAATCACGTGACTATCGTCAGGGGCGTATATAAGGGGGGATCTGGGGGCTCAAGCCTCTCTCGAAATTTTGAAGACACGTTTGTGCATCCAGTACTTTGTATAAAACTAGAACAAATTTTAAAGATCTTAAAGCGTAACAACTTATCGAGGGAAGATTCCTGAACCTGTATTTTTGGAGGGTATTTTATACATTCTAAACCACCCAGCGATTCAGCTCCCCCCCCCCCCCAAAAAAAAATAATTTTCTATATACGCCACTGAATATCGTGGCGGAGTGAGCAGACTACTCTCCCTGCTCCCAGCATTAAGGATCCGTCAACGGTGTAAGGTGTAAGGTAACTCAGTTTCCCTGATTTGTCTCTTTCGTGGACACCACGGTTACGTCTATGTACAGCACCAACCCCCTTTGATTTTTAACTCTTCGGCCACTCTGTTTGGTCTCAATGGGGTTCACAAAAGCTACTTCGGACTCCTCAAGCACCATTCCTCCCTCTGTATTAAGAGCTGTTTGTGAAAAGTATTTGCAAGACTTCATCAAGAGCCAATGGAAGTTGATATCCAGTGACAACACCGTAGACTATCCAAAGTTTAATCATGTGTGGCAGCGAAGACAGCTTTCGCTGAGTCGCAGTTCCTTTAATAATATGCCATAAAAATCATTACCCTTTGTTTTGCCCTGTTCTCCCTTTGCCAATATATTATTTGTATATTTTAAGTCTAACATTTAAGTTTTTTTTATGCTAACCGTGTAATCACCTGATATTTTTACATCATATTTGTCCATCATAATGTATATAATTTAAAATCCCTTAAATTATTCACTTGGTTCCTTAGCAATTTGTCTGTCTGTATGTTTTTTATTTAAATCAATTTATCATTACAGTTTAAATACTGTACTTTTTTATTAGACGTTTGGTTGCAAATTTCTAAAATTGAACAATCTGAAATGCAGAAAATATTTTTAAGGCTGATAAAATAAATTTAAACAATCTCCCGTACTAATTTTTATAGAATATGATGAAGAATAGCAAAACAGCACATTTGAACATTGAAATGTACATGAATTTCAAATAAATATTACTTAAATAAACTTAGTGGCAGGGTTCAAATTTCTATTCCTACTTGTTTTTCAACCAAACCTAGGAAAACGAATACGAGTATTATACCTTTTTGTTTTTCGGTATATACTCACTGTTAAGTTTTTTTTTTTTAATAAAAATAAACGTTTTAGTTATAACACTACATTATAATCTTCATCTAGGAAATATATATCCGGACCCTCGTTAGAACACCTCAACTTTACTGTGCAAAAGCACTATTATCCAATCCAATGCACAACCAGTTTTGTACGATGGATGTTAGTTTTCCGAGTTGTTATTCATATTTCTGTTATCTTCGACTGCCAGAATGTCAGATATTAGAAAATGTTATCTATGCTTCTTTTCAAGGGGAAACGTTACATAATCTTAAGAATCCAGTAGAGTTCAAACGACATTGAAGCATTCTTCACTTTTCATAGCAGTTTAAAACCTGAACGTTCTTGCAATTGTTTGAAGCGTTGAAAGAATTTATCTTGAATTGGCACTTATATTTAATTTCAACCAACCGTAAAGGAAAATTCGGTTTTTAGGTTTCAAGTTCCTTGTCCGTTTCCACGGAGACTGATACTCTTGTATTACATTTATCCCTGAACGTTTGGTAGTCGTACGGTAATGTTTACGATACGGTGTCATCCTATGTACAGGCTGGACTATTCCGTAACATCAGTTTTAAGATGACACTGATGGTGGCGTCATAACTCCTGGATGATCTACAAATGAAGCGAAGAAATGGGTCTTCGCGATTCGCAAGGATGCGTCTTCGCGTAGTAATAGATGGAGTTCCTGCGTTGATGGATCACCCCGCTAAGGTAGCCAGTAACTGAGGCTGGTCTGATACGTCATTACTGACGCTAAAAAGTCGACTTGTGCGTGCTCGGTTACTTTGTATGGAATCAGGCCACATCACGAAGAGATATTAATACATTTAAGTATGACGTCATTGCCGCGTAGGGGAATAGCCACTGGAGCTCTCAGAGCGGGCCAAATGAATTTCTAAATGAAAAAGAGGACTGGAAGAACTGTGGGAGATCACAAGGTTCAGCAAACATATTAATCACGCTCTGTTGCGTGGTATTACATAGCCAATGCACATACCATTCGGGACTATAGTGGAAATTCTGGGTAGGTAAAAAGATATATTGGAGGAAAGATAGGGAAAACTCACAAGACACATTTTGTTATTAACAAAGAACTCTTATTAAATCTAAAAAAAACTCCTTAGCTTCATGATATTCATAAATTTGCACAATATACATCGAAATAATATATGAAATCCGTAGAATGTTTCCTCCAGTTGACCCCCTTACAATGTTATGAGAAGATCTTTGGATTTGGATTAGAAATTTCAAAGGGATACCGTTCACAACTTGCTAGAAGTTTTGGCGAATTCAATCATTGTGGTATCATCGTTTAAAACTAGAAGTTTAGATATCCCAAAAATTCTCTCAATGATTGTTATGTTATAAGAGAAATCATCTGTTACATTCTTTATCTCGCCTTGCTATCCAACGGACCTTATATATATAAGGTGAGTGTCCTCAATAATCCTCGATCCAGTGATGGCCATTGGAAGACAATACTATATTCGCATTCTGCATCATCTCATTACAATCCGAGCACCCATTGCTCTTGGGGTTTTTACCATAGGTCTCATTTCTGGGCCGGACTTTCTTAGTTAGTTTATTGGCTCAGCACTTACAAATAAATTCCTCTCTCACTCGTTGAAATGACTAGTTTACTTCCAACTCCCTTCCTTCTTCTGTGACTGCCTCCCTCTACATCGGAAAGGAGGTTCGGCTCTCGGAAACCCTGACACATTCCCCTCACATAACACTCTTGAGGGATCACTTGGGTGTCCTCAAAGACATACTCAAGAGGATGTCGTATATCCTCTTGCTTTAAATTCAGCTTCTCCTTTTCTTCTCTTCAAAGGTGACCTCGTCTCTCCTTTCCTCCCTTCTGCCTATTTCTTTTCTCTTTCCCTCATCACATCTATTCATTCATTCTTAAAATCAATTCCAAAAATTTTCATCCGAAATTACCATCTTCAATCAGGTTTTGCATCCACAGTAATCCAGACGATATCGTAATCCTAACCTCGTTTTCACATTCAGCCAGAAATCATTCCGTCTAATTTCGAACCTATTTCATTTTTACTGGGACACATCCAAACTCTCATGCTTCATTTGTTCAGCATCATATTATTCTACTTGTCAAGTTCGATACCAAACCTTAATCCATTACTTTCCTTTGTTCTTAACTCTCAGAGGATGTCCCCTGCTATTACCCTGGCTTACGTCATGGACGTAGGCCTTAACCTCTAACTAAACGTCTTCCTTGTTCCGAACAGGTATATTCTCACAACCCTATCATTCAATGGGCCTTAGTTACACCTCTAACTAAATACAACCCTATCCTTCAATGGGCCTTAGTTACACCTTTAACTAAACGTCTTCCTTACTCCCAACATGTATATACTCACAACCCTATTCTTCAATTGGCCTTAGTTACACCTCTAACTAAACGTATTCCTTGCTCCCATAAGATATCTTCTCACAACCATATTCTTCAATGGGCCTTAGTTACACCTCTAACTAAACGTCTTCCTTGCTCCCATAAGATATTTTCTCACAACCATATTCTTCAATTGGCCTTAGTTACACCTCTAACTAAACGTTTCCTTGCTCCCATAAGATATCTTCTCACAACCATATTCTTCAATTGGCCTTAGTTACACCTCTAACTAAACGTCTTCCTTGTTCCCATCATATATATTCTCAAAAACCTGTCCTTCAATGCTTCCCTCCACATTCGGCGTCACGCAACAGCATCTTACATTATATGATAACAGCAGCATTACCTGATAACATCTTCATAAATAGTGAACAGCTGCCTCTTTGCATACCTCCATTCGCTCTTGAGGCTTTGAAACTATTCCTTTAGTTTATATGTCAGGTTATATGTAAAAAAACTCAAATTTGACTCGACTTCATGGATCCCTCTCAGTGTGTCCTCGCCTACAAACATTCTCAGTAGACTACCCCTGCTCTACATTTCCACAACTAAATGCAAACTTCTTACGCAATATCTTTAGTTTTCTCTCACCAAATCACAATCGTGTCCTTCCTAACAACTCAGTTCTCTGCTACCAGTTTCTACTCTCTTTAATATTACCAAACGAAAATACCAATGACTCCACACATGCGCCACCTATGGCTCAAGTCGCCACCTACAAAAGCGCCCCATAAAAGCCGAGTATCCGACTAAATATGAGGACTTTAAGTCTTTCTGTTTTTTTATCAGCTAAAATAGATTACCTATAAAATATATATTGTTCATATTTTTAACCCTTTTGATTCCCTCTCAATTCAACCACCACTCCCCACAACACAAGTACGGTCAGCATTCTACTTCTTTCTTAAGGAATATTCCTGCAACAGTTTCAAATACCATAAGGACCTAAAAATGTACTTTTACTATCAAAAAGTTTTTTTTTTTTTAAACAAATCCACTCAAAAGCATTTATCCAACCATAATTAATAATCCTAGAGTCGTACATTTGGTAAATCATCAATGTTTAAAATAAGCTTTAACCTTTAGAAGTATAAGCCAAAAAAATGTGTCGACACATTGATTGGTCTCCATGATATTCGTGGTTGATGGAATTGTATTACCCTTAAAATTCCAAAAGCATTTATCTAACTCGTACATTTCCTAGAGTCGTACATTTATTAAAACCTCAATATTAAAATAAGCTTTAAGCTTTGGAGATATAAGCCAAAGAAACCAATGAATTGACATCGAAAAATTTTATTCGTCTTCATGATATTCGCGGTTTATGGAATTGTATAGGCCTTACACAATTATTTTCGTCTCACTAAGGCATTTGAAAGTATATTCAACCACCTTGCGTACATATTTAGATTTGTACATCTCAAGGAACTCTCCCAGAAGAGGTGCATATAAACTACTTGCATTGAAGAGTAGATGGTACGTTCTAAGTCGATGTGCAAAGTTCAATTTGATAAATTGTGAAAACATAAAGCACAATCATGTTCTTGGTTTAACAAAATCCTGTGTAGCTCATAAAATATAATAAAGAAATGTATGTAATGATAAGAGAAATCTCAAACCAAAAAGAAACATCACTATTGGGAATGGCTCCACCTCCAGCTCCGTATGCTTGGACGTATTGTTTGTCGTCAATCGACGTACATTCATACGGAGCTTACGAGTCACGTGACCGAGCGCAGGCGGTGGGCTGCTCTAAGTGCCTTCAAGTGCCTTCCACATTAACAAAACTGTCGGTAATTGAGAGGGGGAAGACTAAGAGAACAGAGCAGGCTTCCTCGACTTGTGCTAGGAGGCCTTCAACCTCGAGCCAGTCACCATATCAACAATGCTGACAGGACGCGTAGAAGTGTTTTGCGTGGAGTTATCCATCATGATAAATAATAAATCTTCATTGGGTCTATTCGTATTAGTAAAACGTTAGTTTGGCTTTAGAAAAAAATTAATCTATGAGTGTTTCCTATTAAGAAAGACTGTGTCTCCTGTTGAAAGTATTTTAATAGTTTGACAGTACATCCATATTGGATTCTTTTTGCGAAACTGGCGTCCCTCAAGGGTCAGCACTGGCAGCACAAATATTTATCACAATTATTTAAATGTTTACTATCAACAAAATAAAACTTATAACATTGAAATAACTGAGCTAAAGTAGAAAAAATAGTATATATTAAATACATTATATCAGTTTCGGAAGCAACCCAAAAGATTGGGATACAAGCTTTATTTATTTTCGGGATAACATATTAAAAACGTTGTATAACTTTGTTTACAATGGAAAAACTTGATATCTTAAGATTTTAACTGTTGCCACTGACAAAAATTTTAATTTAAATCTCTCGGTTAATATTTTACGTAAATCAGTCTAGTCTGATAAAATATTTTTTTTTTAATAAATAAACAAAATACTTAATAAGTTAAAGTTTTATCTATATAAACATATTAAAATATAAAAAAAACACACACCCCATTATTTTTTTAATAATAATGGGTTTTTGTCATTAACATATATTTTTCATTTAACTGATTGTGGAAGAAATTATTGTCTACTAAAAATTGAAACACCATATTTCTGATATAATAAATAACCAATAACTTGTTGCAATAACTAAAAATATAAATTGAAAATGTTTGGAGTATATAAATGACCAAATTTTAACAGTGTTTCTCATATTTAACGATGGATATAAAATAATACATACATAGACTGGTTATTTGATAATAAATTAGAAACTAAATACATTTTTAGAATTGTATTGGAAAAGAAACAGGCCATACATTCAGGTACATAATTGATGAGACAATGAGACTACCACTTCACCTATTTATAGGTGTCTCCAATGTCGAAACGATGTAAATGGTTCGTTTCGAGTTTTTTCGTCGTAGCATCGACTTTCTTTGGATCTCTGATGAGACAATGACTACCAGATTCCACATATTTATAGTGGTCTCCAATGTCGAAACGATGTAAATGGTTCGTTTCGAGTTTTTTCGTCGTAGCACACTCAGTTGTGTACCTGATGATACAATGAGACTACCACTTCACCATAGCTAGTCTCCAATGTGCAGAAACGATGTAAATGGTTCCACCGTTTAGAGTTTTTATCACATCATAGTGCACACTCCAGTTGTGTACCTGATGAGACAATGAGACTACCACTTCACCTAATTATAGGTGTCTCTGATGTAGAAACTATGTAATTGGTTCGTCTTGAGCTTCTTCGTCATCGACTTTCTTTGGATCTCTTCAGACGAACATGACTCCAGACTCCAGAAGTCAAGTCTGAGACAGTGTCAGATACCAGCCGCTGCAATAAAAGGAAGGTGAACTGGAGCTAAACTCAAAATTCAATCACAGAATGCCATTGTCGTTTCGATCTGTATAGCCAGTAAGGGCTCTCAGTGTCATAACCAACCAAAGAGATACCAACCAAATTACAGATCTGGTTGTCAAAAACTGTATTAGCGATCACGGATTAAATAATTAAAATTAAAAATACAGTGTGATAAATGAATAAAGGTGTATCTAAAATTATAAGATTCTCGTATGTTATGCAGTTTTAGGCTCTATCCTCGACAGGAAATTGTGTATTTCAAATATTTATAAATATAATCTAGAGTAATGTTTTATGTATCCAATAATGTGTTAATAACTTTGAGTTTTTATGGTGGTGTTATTCAAATTTCTACACATAACGTAGTTATGGTGAGAAGGATTTTGTGCAATCAACTATGCACCTGATAAGACATAGAGAATACCTCTTCATCTAGATAACACTTGATTTTGTAGTCCAGGGTGCCTCTGAAGTCGAAACGTTGCAAAGAGTTCGCTTAAAGCTTCTTCGTCGCTGACTTTTTAGATCTCTTCAGGCGGATTCCAGAAGTAAAGTTTGTGACAGTGACAGAAGGTGAACAAAAGAGCCAGATATGAAAAACTGTATGAAGCATGTCACCAAAGTTGTAAATATTTTGAAAATGCATATAATTTCAGCTCTATCACCAACTTTGGAACTATATCAAATATAGCAACCTTGTGTAACTGAGCTTTTTTTAAAATTACAATATTTAAGACTGTCAAATAAAAATATCGCGTTTTTAGGGATATTTTTGTGTATATTATCAGTTACGTAAAGTACTCATATTTTGTCACCCATAATTGCTGTATCCGTCCTAAACCAGCTGGTTTCAGTTCTAGTTGTAATTCCTTAAACCAGAACCTAGTACTAACATGCACCATTGGGACTGTTACGAAAGAAAAGTCACAACATGAATTGGCTTTGTAGATCCCTCAGCAGATTAAAATATAGAAAAATGCCTTCTAGTAAACCTTTGTGACCTAATTTCTTGCCCTCCATTTAAATCAGTATGTAAGCTATGTGTTGGGTGACTTATTGGTCAAGGTTAATCTGATAAGTGAGATACTAGACAGCTTCATGATGGTATCTCCCAAGGTCTGCCCTTGCATCTATTCTTTTTTATGTTCTGCTAACATTCTTAAAATGCAGTAACAAAGTTTTTACTCAGCAATGGCATTGCTGATAATGGTTAATAACACAAATATGACCCTATGAGGGGTACAATTTCACATCCGACCTTATTGTCATCCGGAGCTATACTTTTATGAAGGCTACAACCTAATTTTTACTTAACAATGTAGTATTGTTCCATTTCAATAATAGGTCGGTCAGTTAAAACCTGGTATAACGGTATACAGCTGAAACGCAATAAGCACCCTTATAGCTTGGGGCCACTTTGGACCAAATTCTAAATTTTGAAACGTTAGAGACCAGAGATTAATGCAGCATTCAACAGACCTTTCCCCTCTGCTAACAGTAGGCCTATCACCTTTAGAAGCGAATGTTAAGTCGGCTCTTGCAGAAACAACGTGTTCGCTCTCGTGTGCTCAAACAGTTGCAAAGTGAGAGATATTGATGAACAACTAAACAGCGTGGTAACTCACAACCTTATCCCTACCTCCCCTTTATTGATTTCCGTCTCTAATTAATATTATTCCTTCGGATCTCACCATGCTCTGGAGAGGAGATTTTATGAGATCTTCTTCTCCAGTCGTATTTTGAAGTTTCTTCGAAATCTCGGTTGAATTCCCGTAAATCGTTTCTTAAATTATTAGCGTTCCAGCTGCATAATGATTAATTCCAGCTGGGTGAAAATTCGAGATTCGTTTGACGGACAAAACAAAGTCTTGATAACTGATACAACAATATAAACTCTTGGGAGGAATTGGCCTCCTAAGAGAGGATGGTTTTTGATGAGCCACTTCCTTACTGATGCTGATCGATGCAACTGTTTGGAATTGAAGTTGAGTCAGGACAAAGACTAGACCTGCCGTTGAGCGTTCAGTCAAACGATGACTCACGTTGTAAATTAGTGCCCTTTGTGATGTTTTCCTGAAAGAATGACAAAGGCATTTATTGGCATAAAACATTCCATTGACTCACAAACGTTGGACTTATCTTTGTGAGAACTTGCTATATCAGGACTCGAGCCTGGATCTCAGCGAACCAAGTACTTTTTGTGAATCAATCTTTAAATATACATCTGCAATACTAGCTGATATTGTTTTACTTTGAATATATCACTACTAATCCCTTAATTATTAATAGTGATTTTTCAATTTTTTAACCTGTATGTTAAATGAGTTGTATCTAGCGTTGCGCAGAAATAATTTGAGAATTTGTTCTCAAAACAAACCAAAAGTGTTGTATAATGAATATGGATTATAAATGGTCAATTTACCGTATATGTGTGTTTTTTAGATTTTATTTTCTATATCAAAGATCAACTAAAATTTAAAAAATACAAACTCGGGACAAATATTGTTACGCCGATGTTGGCTGTATTGTGGCACAGGATCAGTGCTTGTGTAGTCATAGATTAGGGACGCTCTGAATGCAATATTGAATGGGCCTCTGATGAGTAGCTAGCACGTCACATATCAGGATAATCACACTTCAATGTTAGATCTGTCTTAAATAATTTCAGTACTGACAATAAAGTATTGTCTTTTCGACGTGCACTTTCCTTAGCATGAAGCTTGTTTGTCGTGCGCGATTCTTAGTTTAAAGTGTATTTGTCGTGCACGATTCTTAGTTTAAAGTGTATTTGTCGTGCACGATTCTTAGTTTAAAGTGTATTTGTCGTGCACGATTCTTAGTTTAAAGTGTATTTGTCGTGCACGATTCTTAGTTTAAAGTGTATTTGTCGTGCGCGATTCTTAGTTTAAAGTGTATTTGTCGTGCGCGATTCTTAGTTTAAAGTGTATTTGTCGTGCACGATTCTTAGTTTAAAGTGTATTTGTCGTGCGCGATTCTTAGTTTAAAGTGTATTTGTCGTGCACGATTCTTAGTTTAAAGTGTATTTGTCGTGCGCGATTCTTAGTTTAAAGTGTATTTGTCGTGCACGATTCTTAGTTTAAAGTGTATTTGTCGTGCACGATTCTTAGTTTAAAGTGTATTTGTCGTGCACGATTCTTAGTTTAAAGTGTATTTGTCGTGCGCGATTCTTAGTTTAAAGTGTATTTGTCGTGCACGATTCTTAGTTTAAAGTGTATATGTCGTGGACGATTCTTAGTTTAAAGTGTATTTGTCGTGCACGATTCTTAGTTTAAAGTGTATTTGTCGTGCGCGATTCTTAGTTTAAAGTGTATTTGTCGTGCACGATTCTTAGTTTAAAGTGTATTTGTCGTGCACGATTCTTAGCTTGAAGTGTATTTGTCGTTGCATGATTCTTAGCTTGAAGCTTGTTTGTCGCTCAATTTCCTTACCTTGAAGCTTGTTTGTCGTGCTCTTTACTTAGCTTGAAGCTTGTTTGTCGTGCACGATTCTTAACTTGAAGTGTATTTGTCTTGCACGATTGTTAGCTTGAAGCTTGTTTGTCGTGCACTTTCCTTAACTTTGAAGCTTTTTTGTCGTGCACGATTCTTAGCTTGAAGTGTATTTGTCGTGCACTTTTCTTAGTTTGAAGCTTGTTTGTCGTGCACTATTCTTTGCTTGAAGCTTGTTTGTCGTGCACTTTCCTCAGCTTGAAGCTTGTTTGTAGTGCAAGATTCTTAGCTTGAAGTGTATTTGTCTTGCACGATATTTAGCTTGAAGCTTGTTTGTCGTGCACGATCCTTAGCTTGAAGAGTAGTTGTCGTGCACTATTCTTTGCTTAAAGCTTGTTTGTCGTGCACGATTCTTATCTTGAAGCTTGTTTGTCGTGCACGATTCTTATCTTGAAGCTTGTTTGTCTTGCAAAATCCCTAGCTTGAAGCTTGTTTGTCGTGCAAAATCCCTAGCTTGAAGCTTGTTTGTCGTGCACGATTCTTATCTTGAAGCTTGTTTGTCTTGCAAAATCCCTAGCTTGAAGCTTGTTTGTCGTGCACGATTCTTATCTTGAAGCTTGTTTGTCTTGCACTTTCCTTAGCTCGAAGTCTGTTCGTCGAGCACTTTCCTTAGCTTACTATTCATTTCTTCTCCTTTGATTTAACGTTTACCCTCTTCCCGCTAACGGGATACGTAAAAAAAGAAACATTAAATGGATTTTGAAATTGCATAATGGTCAGGAGCGACAAGATAGAAATTCCCGTGTTCATGATAACGCTCGACCCGACTGGTCGGGACCAGTTCTGCAGCTCGATGGCCTTCTGTCGTCGGGAACCAATGTTGGGCTACAGTGACAAGGCTTTGGTGTTCTTCCAAGAGACTTTTTCGTTTTCATTTGAGAAAACTTCGTAATCAAAATTTCTTTGTCTCTATATATGATTATGGAAGTTTTTGTTTTCGTCAAGAAAAAACTTTCCTATAACTTCCCTTAGACAACAGAACGAAGGCAGCCCTGCTTGTTCAGAGTTGGTCTCTGATATCCATTTGCATCAATGCCATTAAAAATAAAAACATGCTTGTTAAAACATCAGACAAGAATCTTCAAAAAATATTATGCTCTTCAAAATTGAAAATAAGAATTGAACTGACATGATATTACTAGACTTTAGAGCGAAAATAGTATTTGACGCGTTATCTGTAGGCCTATTAAAATAAAACTGTCAGTATGAATATTACCCAGGTTATTTAGTTAGTTAGAGTTTTAAAGGCTAAATATCTCTCTTAAATATTATTTTCAATTCTTAGATTTTAGAGATACACAGGTAGTATCCAACTCCACTGGATACTGAGTTGATGGTAATGAAATATAACTGAACAAGTATAAAATAGACAATACAATACATTACAATATCAAAAACATACCTCTATCCCACAGATTATTGCATTGTATTATAAGTCATTATAATAAAGACTTGATCATTGTTAGCAAAATAAAATTTTCATTCCATCTCATAATGCTTTATTTATTTAAAACGTTGGAACAATAGCGTCAATTTATTATATACGTAACTGTTATTTTCCAAAATGAAAGAGAATATACCAAAGCCCACATGACGTTTTAGTTTAATTTGTACGTTTTATCCTTTCTCTTATAAAAGAATAAGATTTCTCAGTAGCCTTGTTCACTTAAACACGTAGGCTATGCACCATGTAGCCTATGCACCATATAGGCTCTGCACCATGTAGCCTATGCACCATATAGGCTCTACACTATATAGGCTATGCACCATGTAGGCTCTGCACCATATAGGCTCTATACCATGTAGGCTATGCACTATGTAGACTCTGCACCATGTAGGCTATGCACCATATAGGCTCTACACTATATAGGCTATGCACCATGTAGGCTCTACACTATATAGGCTATGCACCATGTAGGCTCTGCACCATATAGGCTCTATACCATGTAGGCTATACACTATGTAGACTCTGCACCATGTAGGCTATGCACCATATAGGCTCTGCACCACGTAGACTATGCACTATGTAGGCTATGCACTATGTAGACTCTGCACCATGTAGGCTATGCACCATATAGGCTCTGCACCACGTAGACTATGCACTATGTAGGCTCTGCACCATGTAGGCTGTGCACCATGTAGGCTCTGCACCATATAGGCTCTGCACCACGTAGACTATGCACTATGTAGGCTCTGCACCATGTAGGCTGTGCACCATGTAGGCTCTGCACCATATAGGCTCTGCACCACGTAGACTATGCACTATGTAGGCTCTGCACCATGTAGGCTGTGCACCATGTAAGCTACAACAGTGATAGGCCGTCCATCAGTGCAGAGAAAAATTCTGTTTGGACTATCAATTTGTGTGGGACATTTCCCACCGGACATTTAAATTAATAATACTGAGAAATTATTATTACCAACAATACAATATAAAACATCCGCGTACACACTTAAATCATACACTATTTTTTACAAATCCATTAAAATTGAACTTACAATTTGATTTTTAACTAGGTAATTACCATCGACTAGAATATACTCGGTGTGTCGTGATTGTGTTTACCACATGTTAACCATTAATTAGGGTCTACTCACTGGGCTCAGTCTGCTGTGTGATATGCGTCAATGAGGTTGCACATGCACCATCATATAACCCATTCTTATCTATGCAGATATGAAGATTCATGCAAAATTTATATTAATTAAAATAAGTAATTTATTTTCTCATTCAACAGAATACAGAAACAAAATAAAGAGAAATTATGAATTCAAAGAATACACAACACCCATTTCAATTCATAACACATTTGAAATATTGCAAACCAAAAATGTTATTTTCCCCCCATTTACACACGAAATAATAAGAATAAAATAAAAGAGACTTAATCTAGAATAGGTTTACAGGTATCAAAATTAAATAAAATATATTTTTGTTAAAGAGAAAACGTAAGGCATCACAGGCTTGGCCTGATTCGGGGTTCCAACACTTACAATTACTTATTTCATGTTGTCAGCGTTCAGGTTGGGAATTAAATATAATATTACGTTATTAAGTCAATATGATACTTATTCCATGTCTTATAAAAAATGTTATTAGATTAAAAAATGAGGTTAATTAAGAAGATAAAAATCTGATCTCTTCCTCAGAAGAATATACGAGTTCTGGTACTTGTTGTTTATTTCAACCTACATTGTAGTTATATATTATGTTAGTTATTCACCTGAGGAAGAGATAAGATTGCAGATCTCGAAACGTAGTGTTACTAATTGTACTGTATCACTGAACGATGGCTAATGTCCGCAAATCCCTGTTTCCTTCACAATCCTATTATCGTCCAATCAATAGGTTAATTCTCTTTAGAGATTTCGCGCGGACAGACGAAGTGATAAGCTTCGCAAACGCTCAACGAATTATATGTACTATCGCTATGTTTTTTCTGAACAGTAATTAAATGTTTTGTAATTCTTTATAAGTAAATTTACAGATTTCAACTAAAACTACAAAATATTTAAAAAAAAAGAAAAAAAGGAACTTGCTTCACCGAAACTTTAACGTGGATAAACAACAAAATACGTGTATATTATTTGGCTATACAGGTATAATAGTTTTTAATGTTGCAGATGATAGTGTTTTAAGTATGGTGTGATATTTGGACGTCAATGCTGTTGTATGAAGTGATATTTAAAAATACTAAAAATATATGCGTTTTAATATGACTTTAAGCATTTGTTAAATGCATTTGCTTTTACTGCATTTGTTTTAAACCAAGCACATTACATTAATTATTCAGTCTTCACACTGATTTATTTGAATGAAATAATTCACTGTGCTAATAAACCAATACCAACATATGTCTAACATGTGAAATGTTTTCTTATCGAATATAGTCTTCTTTCACTACCAACCTCTCGATAAGAAAATCAAGGGTTCGAACCAGTAAAACATTTGAACGCACGTTTACTAAAACCACGATTCTTAATACACATTAGTTTTTATAGAATAATATATTTTAATTACATTGCTTCTCTCGATTGGATGTGACACCAGTGCCTTCTTCTTCCGCAAATTCTTATCGCCCTCGGCTGAAAGTAGTTACTAGTCAGTGGATTTTATAAAGATCCTCCTTGATAAAGTTTTATCTTAAACGCATTCGGATAGCTCACCTTCGTGCAAAATATCTTGTGAAGGTGGTGCAATCAATTTGGGGTTCGGTAAATATTTTGTATGATAAATTCCCTGTAATATAACTTACATAAATAAAAAAGGTACAAAACCATCATCCCACAAGGAACTACAGGTATTTTAATTACGACATTTAGGCAAATTTGTAATCAGACACAATTAAAAACGGATTTAAAAAATTGAAATGGTTTTATTATAACTTCAGAGAGAGACATGTTCTTATTACTTTCTGATTTGAGGAAATATATCTTTTAATTAAACATAATGACAGGGTTTTCAATATTCTTTTGAACGAAATTATAACACTGTATAATATATAACAACGTATCCTTCCTTAGCTACTAATTTCTAACCTCATAAACGAGTTTAAAATTTTACATAAAATAAACGAATTTTTCTCATCAGTAAAGCTACATTCTATTGCAGACATTTTTGTCCATACATCTGCTTTTGAAAGAATGAGTCTACAAATCATAATGAAATATGCTGTACCATTAATAGAATTTTAGTTTCTTCTTTAAAGGTAACCACATTAAAATACAAATGTAAGGAAATGAAAACATTAGACCCATACATGCTTACGTTGGGGTTGCTTTATTAAGTCGTATCTGAAGAAATCCTAAATAAAACGTAAATTTAAATATCATTTATACTAGTGAGACTTGAAGTGTTTTATTAAGTTTTGAATTTAAACACTCGATCCACTAAGCTATTAGGATATTGAAAGGGTTATCTTTTAAAGTCTCAAGATAATCATGATAATTTAGATTCGTAAGTTTATGTACTCAGTTTTTTAGACGTGTGCCAAACCGTTCCGGACCAGGAACTAGTTCCGCGACACAGTTCCTATTCCAGACGTTCTGTTCCGACAGTTCTTGTCTTATTTATTTCCTCAGCGATTTCTGTACCGGAAAGACGTTCGGGAACGCTTTGAAAATTAATTAATGTCCTTCGTGCAGCATGTCTTGTTGAGGTGGTGCAATCAATTTGGTTCGGTAAATATTTGTATGATACATTCCCTGTAAGATAACTTACATAAATAAATAAAAAGTACAAAATTGTCACTCCACAGGCATTTTAAGTGGGAAATTCAGGCAATTTTGAAAGTCAGCGAGGTGAAGTAAGAGAGGACCGTCAGATGAACCAGACCGGACCAGCATGTGCTGGCTGTTGTAGGATGGTCCAATTGACCCCAGCCGTGACGTACCAGCCAAAGCCCTACCTCCGCCTCGCTCACTCATCGCAGCCGCTCCCGAGCGCTGTCCCAGATACCGCCTCTTATCAGTGACCTCAACTGATACGGTATCACGTGACACAGGGACTCTTCAAACCGGCAAGTTTCCTGGGTGGAAGTAGGTCCCTTGGCACCACTGAGACGCTTACTTCTTTACACTTTCATTCACGGTGAAGTTGACTCAGTTATGGAAAATTACCAGAGATAGAAAGCGTATTGCCAATGGAAGTAGTTACCGTATTTAATCGTTTCTGCACAATGGCGGCCTCTTGGGAAATTGGGCAGGCTTTCAGGGCAAAGTTTGGGACTTTTTGTAATAAGTATGGTTTGAACCATTTCTTAAACCACCCAATAACAGGTTATAATTTTGAAAATTCAATCCAAAGCTGAGCGATATTTTTGAGAAAACTCCTCTTTTAACGAAAAAATATTCATTTTTTAGAGTAAAAAGTATGTATTACATCACAGATTTCAACAACCTTGACAAAGACTGAAAGATTAGAATAAGTCACATTTATAAATTAATCCTACATGCAGGATTCAATCACAAACCTAAACTATCCAAACTGTACATTATTTTGAATTGTGCTTTTATTCAAAGTTAGAATACACTATTTTATAATTTTTGAACCAGATTGAGAGGTGTGACGATTCCAAATCTTTCTGCTAGACGATAAGTTCTGAAATTAAAATAAAACCCGTTAGTCTGTTCTGAAAATTGTTTAAAGAAAGGATACCGAAGTATATAAACATGTTTCAGATACTAATATCGGAATAGACAACTTATTATTAGCCTACGCCCGGAAATTGAGGGCAAACGTTGCAAGTACGTAGTTTTAGAGATGGGACAAAGGTTACAGAAGGTTGGTACCACTGATTAATATATTTCCTAGACATTTTTTTCTTGGGTTTGAAATTGTGACTGTTACTGTTAGACGTCCTAGTTTCGCTTGTTTCTAAAATTGACGTTTTCAGGACGAGCCTACCTTCTGCTTGGGTAGCAAACGCTAAACTAATGCAACTTCAAACTGAAATAAAAATGTGTTTTTCTTAATAATTTCTGCGGAATCTTGGATAAAGGAGTGGTTTAAAAAGAAGATTGGAAAGATTGGTAGCCGCCCTTCGTTGAAACTTTAACTTAGCATTCCTATTTAATTACAGACTAATAGGGAAAATCTTCAGAGTGCAATGCAGATACGCCTTAGCTCTGCAAATTACAGCGTACGTGGCATGTCTTCCTTGATTAGTTCGGACCTACAAAAGTGAATCAGCTAGTACGCCCTCAAGGTCATTGTTTAAAATCCCCTCCTATGGGGGTTGGTTATTGTTATACAATTTACGTTTTACTCTCAGATAAATTTTTGAATCAAGAACCTACCCGATTCGTGAAATCAGATCTAATGGTTTGAAGTACACTTTGGCTTATCTAAAAGTTTTATTGATTCTTTTCAGTATTGCTCTTGGTAAGTATTACAGTATTGCCTAATAACTATGTATCTACGCGTAAAACCCCACACTCACTCATTCATATGTTGCATTTCATTCCTAGATTTGCTACAAACCCATAATAATTTAAAGTTGATCGATAAATGGTTATTTGGTTAAATACTACTTTGCTATCTAAATTTTTGAAAAGGGATCGTTTATTAAAAATAGAAAACGTAATGCTCATGTGGTGTTTATACACATTTTGGTTGAAACGAACCTGTTTGCGCCAAGATACGTTGTGTAGTCACTTCAAAATAGGTTTCACTGATTTTCCATTTAATTAAGTAGGCTATCTTTCAATATTCTGAGTTAAGTGATCAATTTATTATTTTTTGCAGTCATAAATAAAAATGATCGGACGAACTCAAAATCAATTATGTGTTCAAAACTAAATTGTACTGTTACGTGCGGTCGGTTATTCTGTTTATCTGAAAAATTGACTTATTTCCATTTTTTGGTTAGGGTTAAAATAATTTTACCTATTTACTTACCGTTTTGAAGGAAAAGGACACAAATGAGTGAGTTAATACATTATCCTACTATATTAGTATAGGTTAACTTTCAATACCTGAGTGCCAGTCTTCATTTTCCGACCAACTCTTCATTTACTGCCTTAAAATTCTTACGTAAGACATGCAGGAGCCGTCGATTCTCGGACTGACTAAGTAAAATTGAACTGTGTTGGTCATTAAGCTTGCAACTAACACAGGTTTCCCATGCTACACCCGACTTAAAGACCTTACAACACATTTCGTACTGTATAAGGGATTTATTCCGACATTTAGACACACCATAGGAGTAGTTTTATCGAACATAACCTCAAAACATCGCCAGAACGTGATCTGTGCCAGTGTTACACGCCATTACTCTTTTGTGTATTTTGACCTTATCGGTAAATTGACCTCCTTCGAATGCTCGTCCAGAAGAGCCACGAGATAAAAGAGTGGGTAATAATACGATTCAACCATATTCGACTACATCTGGTAGAAGGGAGTGACGGTGTAAGCATTGGCAACGGTCGTGGTTGTGATTGCAGCATACGAGAGACTTGGCAACAACGCGCGCTGTTGGCTGGCAGAATCGATAAGCGTTACCCACAGGAGCTGCTGTACTCGGTAGAGGATCAAGCGGCGGTGTCGGCGCCAACATTTGGTTAGAAACCTCATCTAGTGTTGTTGAGAGACAGACTGAAACAGAAAATCCTTAACGACATTTATTTTGTAAACGTCTAATGCGACACTTTTGTTGTTAATATCCGTTAAAGGTTAAGTCTTTTGATATTGCGAATCGTCTTAGACCATTAATACACTCCGTTAAGGAAAATTCAGACAAAAATCCTTGTATTCACGATTGTTGTCCATACAGAAAGTAGGCTCGTCCTGAAAACATCCATATTAGAACGAATGACACTTAGACATCTAACCGTAACAGCCAGAACTTCAAACACAAGAACAAATAGTCTAGGGAAAATGTTAATCATTGGTACCAACATTCTGTAACCTTTGTCCCATCTCTAAAACTACGTACGTATAACGTTTTCCCTCAATTTCCGGGCGTACGCTAATAATAAGTTGTCCATTCCGATATTAGTATCTGAAACATGTTTATATACTTCGGTATCCTTTCTATAATATATATTAGAAATACTTTATAGAATTATATATTTTAATTACGTTGCTTCTCTCGAATGGATGTGGCACCAGTGACTTCTTCTTCCGCAAATTCTTATCGCCATCAGCTGAAAATAGTCATAGTCAGTGGATTTTACATAGATCCTCCTCGATAAAGTTTTATCTTAGTCGCATTCGGATAGCTCATCTTCTTGCAGCATATCTTGTGAAGGTGGTGCAATCAATTTGGAGTTTGGTAAATATTTCTTTATGATAATGTAAGATAACTTCCCCGAATAAAGAAAAAGTACAAAATTATCACTCCACAAGAAACTACAGGCATTTTAAGTAAGGAATTTAGGCAATTTTGTAATCAAACACAAATAAAAAAGCACTGCAACACTTTAAAATTTCACAATATGTGCATGGTTTTACCTTCATATAACTTATATAGTTTCAAAAAGGGATGTGTTTTTATCTCTTTCTGATTTGAGCGAATATATCTTTTAATTACTTAATGACATGGTTTTCAATGTTTTTCTTAACGAAATTAAAATGCTGTATGTATAACAACGTATAATTCCTTAGGTACTAATTCCTAACCTCAAAATCGAGTTTAAATTTTGAAGTAAAATAAATGAATTTTTTAGCTACATTTTATTGCAACTGGACATTTTTGGCCATACATCTATCTGCTTTTGAAGAATTGATTCACTAAATCGTAATGAAATATGCTGTACCATAAATAGAATTCTTTAAAGGTAATCACATTAAAATACGTATGTACGGAAATGAAAACATTAGACCCATACATGCTTTGTTAAGTCGTATCTGAAGAAATTCTAAATAAAAGGAAAATTTAAATATAATTTATACGAGTGAAAGTCGCAGTGTTGTAATGTTTCGAATTTAAATACACTGGATTCTCTAAGCTATTTTGATATTGTAAAGGTTATCGTTTGTCTCAAAATAATCATAATAATTTAGACTCGAAAGTTTATGCAATCAGTTTCTAAGACGTATGCCAAACCGAACCGGGCCAGGAACTAGTTCCGCGACACAGTTCCTATTCCAGACGTTCTGTTCCGACAGTTCTTGTCTTATTTATTTTCTCACTGATTTCGTATCTGAACGACATAATGCATACATTCGGGAACGCTTTGATAATTACATTTAGAAGATATTCTACTACAAAGATGACTTAATGATATTTGCAAATGAATTTTAAATTCAATGTCCCTATTTAACTGATTATTGCAGATATCTACAGTACATTAACTTCAATTACCATTTTACATGCCTTCAAAAACTTACTTACAGTATTGGTGAACAAAGTAAACTAAACAATTTAATAAAAAAATATTTTATTTCAACAAAACAAGTACGATACGTAATATTTATGCAATTACTTAACATTCATTCAATTTAATATCTCGTAAATGAATACACATTTTTCAATGTCAATTTTATTCTTGCGAAGTCTTTCAGAATCAATGATTCCACCAGCAATAACGTGCATTCATTTACCAGTTATATTAAACTAAACTTTTCCAATGCTCCAAGATTCTTCATTCATTAAGTTACGATGCAGATTATTACTATGTTAGAACCTAACACTAATTAAACATTGAGGAAGTAGTAAATAAACAGTTGTTTAAGGATTACCTTTACTTTAATATAAACCCTTTCAGTTATTAATAACACACCTAAAACCCCTTTAAATAATCCACTAGAGACATTTTCTTCTCATTATAATCTTGGCCTCGCTCAAGCTTTATGGTTCCCTTATGGAAGATTTTTTGAAATATACGGAACTAAATCTGGTCAACCCCACTGTCGGATTATGCAATAAATATTTATGCAATATGGTAAATATAGGAACCTTCAATGCACTTATTAGCATTAATTTTGGGTTTGTCCTAAGAGAAGACATAGTTCCTGTAACGGATTTTGGGGGTGTAGAAAAAAGACGTTGTGCGTTTACTACATAACACATAAAGAGACAGAAAAAGAAACAAAAACAACTAAGCACTGAAAAATTAAATAATTCAGAAATATATGTACAGTACTGATTAAATAAGTCCATACTAAGACTGCTACAGAATAATTGCAATCGAACTTAACTACACCAACTGCAGTAATTGACTAACACTACGAAAATACTTTTCTTCCTTTATTATGTTGAACTACTTTTAAACAAGTTGCTGTATAAAAAATAATAAACAAAACGTAAATCAAATTATAAAATTCTTTCTGGGCGTCCTCTTCATGCGATCAAATTTTGCGATACACTCAACTCCCAGGATAGAGATATAGTGCAATCGTTGAAGCAGCAGTTCAGGATCTAATACCAGCAGCAGATAAATATCTCATCTTCCTCATCATCCGATGACTTTTAGAGTCCTCCCTCGACGCAATCATCATCATCAATTGTTGTTACATGTCATTTCCGCAAACTCCATGTAAGTGAAGTTTCGCTTACAAGGCTCCTCCGCTCTTCCATCTGCTATTTTTACCAGTAGTTTGAGGGATCTGTGGAGTTTAAGAGAAATCATTCTTCAGAGAGGATTTTCGCTAGGCCGGCAAGTTTTTCGTACCATTCAGCATGCCACATTAGTCGAAGTCATTCTCTGGTCAATCTCTCGAATCCAAAGTTCAGGCGAAGAGAAAAAAAAGGAGAGACCGAAAGGTGTACACGAAACTGGTGGACAAAGTTGCTAAGGATATAATCGATGGTGAGGCCCGTAACAAGGATATTCCTACTGCAACTATGAAGGAGATGCACTCCCTAGTCCAGCAGGTTTACTGATGTTTCAGACCAAGGATTATCCTCCTATCCTTCCTATGAGGTCAATCCATGTGACCTATGTCAGCATTGGAGTCGTTACTATCCCTCTGTTGTCTGTATCTAGGACTAATAGCGTTACCGCTAGGCAAGCAAAAGTATTCTATAATCCATTATCCCTTTATTCGGTCTCGTTTTACCTACAGTGGCTTTAAAAAAATCTTTTTATCACCAGAAGTATTTGTTAGTAAATAAATGATTTTGTTCAGCCAAGTTAGTAAATCTTTAATAATATCCGTAAGATCTTGACTCAGTGCTGAGAAAATCACAGTGTTAAATTATAGTCTTTTTAGAAGCGCGTGTTAGAATACATCACTAGATATAGCAAACGCTTGTTACAGTGTGAGGTAGTTTGCTATCACTAAAGTTTTTTCAAAATTGAGAGTGCCAAGTGGGTTTCTTGAGTAGCTAATGTGAGGATTTCAATGGTCATATTTCGATGGTGTATAAAAAGGCAGCACATTTTCGTAATGTGTAGTGTAGGAAAGAGGTGACTATTATTTTGAGACTCTGGGTTTGGGATCAAAGAACTAGCAATGTATCTGACTGGTAAAGTAGGATCTTCAGACAACCCTGGTGTTTGATTTGTTACTTAGCCCGGACGACGAAATTAAGGTTACCATTCTAGTTAAGAGAGTTTATGCATTATTTGTTTGCCTTAGAAGACGATACTTTTATTTTCCGATCTCCAGATGTCTGCTTCTCGGTATGGATATCGACGTTTAATATGAAATAAGACGATGGGCAAGAATATATACTTGTATCTTATCGGTTAATGGTAGCTTCAATAACAATAGAGCTTTTAAAACGTTTCACACCTTTTCCTTCCCAGCCTTTTATACAGTTTTTGTTTGGACATAACTTAACGCAACGTTACTTTATTCGTGGTTCGGTTTACAGGAAGTTGCAGCTGCCTTAAAATGTGCCCTTTTGGCTCTCTGTTATTTAGCTTGTGCCGTTTGATTTAGCTATCAATCTCTTTTTCAGCATTCCTTGGAGGGATGATTGGAAGGATGCAAAGGTTGTACAAGTCATCATCCCTGGTCGCTGAAGCAATTTTTTTCATTCCAAGTTGGTTGGGAAGGGATTTGCTGAGGATGCGCTTGCCCTGATGATGAAGTACCACTACACACTAAATACATGAAATGTGGCTTAGGAAATTTTTCTGTCCAACGTGTTGTTTAATAGTCGACTAAATCTCTCGTAACTTATAGATGAAGTTCAAATGTCTCCACCTCGGCACTCAAAATAGATTCTGCCTCATTTGGAGTTCTAAGTCAGTAGTGGTCAGATCGTCCAAGGCAAATTAATCTTCCAGTAAGAATTCTGACTGCAAAGTGAAGACTTACAGTTATATGACCAATGATGTTGGGATGTTATCATAAATCTATGGTCACATTAAGATCCATGCTATGCGATAACAAAGAATGTGGTTTTGCACGATATTGACTGGAATGTTCTTCAAGAGCAGTTGTTTTACACTGATACATTTCGGTGTAAATCCGAAATTTTCTGAAAAGGAAGTGACAACCTGCGTGTTATTGACAAAGGCAGTGCGTGGAGTTACTAAAATACGTGATTTACACACTTTGAAAATAATCACGATGTTCAGAAAGGTCGGTGACACCAACAACATCGTTTTTTTTCCGTTGGGTACAACCGTTAGAAAACATGTTGCTAGTGTAAAGTTCTACAACTGGTCATCAAATCTTGACTACTTAACGTTATTACCACTATTCAAAGAAGCCATGTTGAATTTCTCTTGGAGGAATAAGATCATTAACAGAGCTGTAGGAAGTCGTCTAGGTCAAATTGTCGTTCAATTCTTCAATGTGTGAGTACTAGGTGGGTTAAAAAGGACGAAGAACGTGAGAACAAAAACCTTTGCCATCTTGTCCTTTTACCTAATTATACATCCTTTTGAGGTTTATTCTGTTGACAATGTAGAATCCTTAGTATATTATACAGGCGACCGATGAATCTCATAAAAGACGGAATGAAACTGTTATGGCGCACATTTCTGGCTTAGCAGTTTACTGACAATGGAAGATTGTACCGACTTTTAGCTAGTTCATGGTGTGTACATTCTCATGTGTAGTTGCATGCATGATTTTGAAGTTACACATATAATTTGTTAAGCGCAAATAGAGACTAAACCAGTCAAAAGTGAAATATTTCTCTTCATACAACAAACCAACATTTACTCAGCATTTTTATTATTGGATGTTTCTTAACTCTTTTTTGACATTGCTCCTGAGTTTAAAAATACCAACAATGAGCGGCCGTCTCCTAAAAAAAGTGTAATATTTCTTTCTTTATTTGTTTTTATAAAAAGAAATTATTTTCAAAGACATTTAAACGATTATTGGACTAACGTTTGGACAAAAACCTCCCATGCTTAACCCTTTCCCAACATTTTTTGGGATTTATCTTTAAAAAAATATCTGAAAATGTTTCCATCTACATATATAACATTCCTAAATTTAAATTTATACAATTATAAATTAAGGTTAAGCCAAGGAATTTTAACTATTTTAAAAATTATTCCTCTGATTTTAGGGCTGGATGAGAGTAACAAAATATAGAATCTCTTCTAATTTAATATTAATCTATTACTATCCAACTTTTGATTCACTTCTATTAGGCCGCTTTGTTAAATGAAGACAGGGCTACGTTATAGAAAAATATATACTGGCTTTCAAATTGAAATGTAGTTACATCACGCGTATTTAACGCAATATTTATGTCTTTTGCGTAATATTAACGCATACATTTTTATAATTGAGTTAAAACCCCCATTTGATGCAAAAACAAATTCTCTCCACTGGGAATTTCCTAATGTTTGGGAGTGCCGAGTGGTCTAGGACGTCGGACTTTGGCTCAGAGTTAGAGTAGATAAATCTCAGATTCGAACCAAGTTCAAATCCTCCATGTGACCGTAGCACTTTTCATCAGTACTATCGACTTTGTACTGTGCTGACTATTCTGTTTGATAAGATCCTCGCTAATGCAAATGCAAAAGAACAGGCAGGATAAGGCTTCATAACCGTTAATGTAATACAAAATAAGAAAATTCTACATCTTAGCCTATTCTAACTTTAGCTTACATTTTCAAGAATTATTCCGTTGCTTGGTTTATGCATTCTATATAATACAGCATATAAATTAAAAGATGAAGTAAATTTAGCTCGCTTTTTTCACCCTACCACTGCCAGACCACTGGATAAATGTCGAATTCCATGTGAAGCCACTCCGAAATCTAAATCCTTGACATGTTTAGGTTCTGATTGGTTATTTAGTTAAACTCAACAGTGAACAAAAGAGTTATTTATAGTTTAAAAAACATATTCATGTTACTACGATTATAGTGTATGAACCATTCAGTGTGGAAACTTATTTGCATTGATGACACTGCAATCGCATTACGTACATATCTCAGAGCTCCAGATCTCAATGTTATGCGATGTGACTTTTTGATTTATGTATAAGTGAAAGATTCGCACAAGTTTACAATCGCCTAAACCAAAGACTGTGGAACAAAAACCTCTGAGATACTAGCGGTAAGCGATATACATACAGAGTGTAACAAAACTCTCCGAACAAATTTTAGGATATTGTTCCTTGATGAACTGGAGTAAAAGTGAAATGCAACCAACGATATAAGCGAATGTTGTGTTCAGATTCATTTCACATTCCGCTTAGTGCAGCTTCTGGAATCTGACGCTGTCACAGATTCTTGACTAATGGAATCTGGAGTCCACGTTCGTCTGAAGAGATAAAAAGAGTCGGCAACGAAGAAGCTCAAAATGAACTCTTTGCATCGTTTAGACATCAGAAACATCAAGACTACAGAATCTATAGACTACATATACTCTAGATGAAGAGTTGTTCTCAAGGTCTGATCAGGTGCACAACTGAACACTTAACGATGTTGCCAAATAAATTGACATCAACGCTCTAGTTTTGGCTGGGGTGGAAATAAAAGAACAGCACATGGATTAAAAATAGCAAGCTATAATGTTTCTACATTCATATGAAACACACAATCAGGCACGTAATTAAAAGTTAAGTAAGCTAAATCATCCGGAGATCCACCATTTGGTTGAGAATGAAGAATGTTCGTCTATTGCCTCGTGGACTATAATACTAGATTTATATGTTAGTCAAAAACAAATTCAAAATGTTATTATTAAATGTTAAATTTTGCATCTCACATTTCGTGCCAGTAATATCGCAACTGACGTGCTTCAGACCCTTTCATACTTCTCGATTTCCTGGATTTGAAGATGAATTGATTTTCTATGATTACTAGGTTTCGTTTTTAATGTTACTTTCAAGCTTCCTTGTATTTTTCGGTGTGATTCCGAGGAGCCTTGGAAGATTCACAAATGCTCTTTGTACCAAAAGGGGTTTTGTATGGGTATATGCTCTTACCCATATAAGCGTATTATTTTCGAAAATCCCTCCAGGCTATCCCTCACTGGTCTCTAGAGTTGCGAAAAATCCCACCTTGGTCTCTAAAGTTGCATTACAGCAAACAAATATTATGAAGATCCTGTTAAATGTAATTATATGTTATTGTGCGTTCTGTGTAAACATAGTATTATGACAGCACGACCATAGTTTATTTAATTAACCATGATTTTCAATTCGTTACCATTTATAGTCTTAAAAGCTATAATAAGCTTGCGATGCTTCTTATTTCAACCTTTTCTGCAACAGCTCTTGAGCATAGTGTAATAGAAAACAGTATCTAGGAAAGAAAACTTAAAGTTTTAGTAAAAAATATACTTTTAACTATACATTTTAGAAAATGTTAAGTATTCATTCAGTTGGTACTTGGTTTGTACTGTAATGAAGATATCAAAGATAAAGTTACTACTTTTTAAATTGAAGATAGTAAAATTTTAGTTGTCTTGGCAGAAGTAGGCTTCTCAGACCTGTGTATGTACAGCATATATATTTTCTTGATCAGGGAACTAGACAGAATCAGATATGGTAAAACAATTCTAAAACCGAGTGAATTAAAATGACCATAAATATTCTCTTTTTGACATATTTTTCTTGATCGTGTCAACAAGTCAAACTCAAATTTGACTTCGGAAACACAATTCACTCGAACCAGAAGTGCTCATACACGTGCAGAGCCGCGGGTAACTGCTAGTAAGTAGTAAATTCTAGAACAGTTTCTTACACAGGTTAGTGACATGTAGGTGATATCGCATTAGGATATAACGTATGTACACCATGAGCAACAATGGTCCGAGGGTGAACGTCAGTGGGGTACTTTTGATATTGGCTTTTGAATTAAATATCAACTTTTGTTTTTGTTTCATGAAATGTTTCAGTAATTTGATTTCTATTTCATATTTATGGTTTAAACCAATTGTATTGCTAGACTTTCAGTACCCATCTTTTGAATATCGGTTAGATTTCTTTCAATTTGTAACAATCTTGGAATATTATAGTTTTTATTGGTGAGTATGTTAAATATGAACTGTTGGATGTCAAATTTAAATTTTACAACATTTATGCTTTATGTCTGCTGATTATTTCGAAGAAAATTTCCAAAGAGATTTTCTTTATAAGTGCCTAGTGGATCACTAACGCCCAGACTGACCATGCAGATATTGTGACTTGTATGCTTTTCATGTATGGTTTAATACATTTCTTCAATATTGAAGCCCTCATCTTTGATAATACATCGCCAACTAATGGGAGGTTTCCTAAGAACTCTTCCAAACCATCCTAACTACTTTGGATAAACCGATACATATCCATAATTTTTAGCAATGTCCAAGGTCGTGGAGAAAATAGTAATTCTTGAAATGTCAGAGCCCATGAATAAACTTTCTCCTGGCAACTGTGTTTAATGATATGTTTGACGCCATGGATAAAGGGAAATGTGGCTTCTTTATAATGCTCGACTATTCTTAGGTTTTTTACTATGGCAATATGTCGATTACGAAGATGCATTCCTATGGATTTAGTAATACCGTCGTAACTTGGATGGCTGTAGACTCAGGATTGAGGAATCACGCAAAGCTTCTTGGCATTCCTCAGGGTACTTGCATGGGGCCAGTCTTGTATACATTGTACATTACTGGCATCCCCAACTCTGTGCAAAACTGAATTGGCCATCTGTATTTAAATTATTCTCAGTTGCACTTATCATATGAACCAAGTCGCAAGACATGAAGAGCATTTCAGAATAATCATATGTAATGACTGGCCTGAAACATCTCAGACAAATCCATTGTTGTGCAGATTTTCTAGTGCGACATAGTTCAGATTCTCAAAAACACCGAGAAGAGCGTCTCCCTTGACGGTTGATGGCAGGCTGTGTGTGACAAGGCTAATATGCTTAGAGTAATGATTGATCGTGGCTCACAGAACACGTCACGCATGCCTCCCAGCGTGCTTTGGGGTGATTGAGAAGTTTGTATGTGGTTACATGTCTGCTTTTAGAGACTGCTAAACTTCAAGTAGTACTGACACTATACTTTCAGTGTTATACTACTGCTTGCCTTTATATGGCAATAGTATTTCTATCATGGGTCGTATCCACAAGATTAACAACTCAGGTATTTGCTATATTTTCAGTTTGAAAAAACAACTACTTGTTCCGTACCGATAGATAATTAATATGCTTCTTGGGAAACTATATGCAGGATGTTGACTTGCTTTGATCTTTCCGTGACGAGGTGTCTAAGAGCAGGACCCCCCATGGTGGCAGGCTTTACTTTTCTAAAATAAATTTAGAAGTGGGGACGAAAAGGTTTTCGTACTTTGGCTCAAAACTAAACAGCAAGCTCCACGACCTAAATCATTGTCGTATAGTACATTAAAGTAAAACTTAAAAATTATGCATCATACACCTAATTGTGTTAGTATAATTGTACTTAGGGCCTAAACTATATTTTCTGAGTTTCTAAGACAGGCCTCCGGAACCTATTCAAATTTAGTCATCCAAATTGAACCTTTTGAATGTCTTTATCCCACATATGATATGTTATGAATAAGGCTGATCACCATAGATACTGATGTTCTAGTTTAGTAGTTCACTCAACCATGGGCTGAAAGGATTTCTGGGCATTATGATGTTGGAACTTTCCTGCAGCACGGGCTCTGAAGGGTTCTAAATAGGAAACAAACGGTATGGACATCAGGGAGAGTACAGGAAACTAACAGCTTAAGAACTTTAACAGTTAAGCATGTCAACTATTTTCTTTGTTTCTCTTGCTCGTCGATTCACACTGTTATACCTTCCCTCTCAAGAGCATCAAGAAGCTTGAAAGTTTGGTCGCTAAGAGTCTCAGTCAAATAAGAAACCAATTTCATACGTCGAAATGTAGTATTAGTAAATTTTGGTCCAACCAACGGGAGAAGGAAATCTCTCCTTCATTTGGGTTAGTCTGCCAGAGCTATTAACATCGTTTGCCAGGATGTTTTGAAATGTTTAAGTACTAAAATATTAGTGAGTATTAAGGGCTAGCTGTGATGGCCGCCATCTTAGTTTTAGCGTCAAAAGCAATGTCAAACTTCAAAGACTTGTACAATCTTATTAAGTGCTCACAGAGTTATGAAAAAATCCCAGTAACTGGGATGAAGTCGCTTCCAAGGTTTTAAAGAAATTTGCTCCATACCTCATTCCGCCTTTGACTCACATTATAGTAAATCATCAATGGTATTTTTCCTGAAAGCCTCAAATTGTCGATTATTCGTGCAATATTTAAATAAAGGCCAAACTTCAGACATATCACATTATAGACCAATTTCCTTGACTCCTACCATTGCTAAGGTGTTCGGCACCAAACTTTTGGTAGACTGAACCATCATTTGCTTTTAAACCCGATTTTGACTTTTCAATTTGGATTTAAGAAGGGTTGTTCATCATCTTATGCCATTGATGAGCTACTTGAGGCGGTTCTGTGTGTTGGGTATCTGTGCCTGTGTTGTACAGTATCTGTACAAAACATTCGATTGTGTGAGCCATTCAGTTCTTTTGAGAAAGTTGCAGATGTATGGGTTACGGAGTAGATTATTGTGTTTTGTTTGGTCTCATATGATTTGAAGGAAGCATACCGTACCTATGTCAACAGAAAACAACCGAAGGAGTTAGATGCCGATTGCATCGGGGAATCCTCAAGGCTCGATATTCGGTCATTTCCTTTTCTCCATTGATATATAAATGATCTTCCGGCCAAAATGGATTCCAAATATTGTTTCTATGCCAACGACATAAAATCTATATCCTTAGCTTTTGATCTAAAGGAGCTGCGTGAATATAAGAGTGACACGTACTTAAGTCTTGGCATACGGTTTTTGTCAAATTACGTCCACTCCAGAAACTAATAGTATTTTCACCACGTAGTAGTCATAGCTATTTTAAGCTTAATGCCTTTCAGATTCTGGTCACTTCTTGGGGCTATTATTGGTGGAATGTTGAATTGGTCTAACCACATCGATAAGTTATGCTCTAAACTTATACCTTTTTTGCTTTCAAGACCTTATAGATCGCATATTCAGTGAAGACGTCATCCTGAATGTTTACTATGTACAGTAGATATCCTGTTGGCTTTTGCAATCTTCCTCTGAACCCCAAAGAGTTTTTAAAATGATAAAGAAAACTCATGCCATTTGTAGAGCCAGAGATATAGATATCATTGCAGACCTGTCTTCAGAGCGACAGGCAGGCACTCATTGCAAGAATCGCGTTGTCGCGGAAGGTCCAGTGGAACTGTCTATTTTTTCGTTGCAATAGTCACGTTGCTTGTTGTCACTGTTTCGCAACAGTTCCAGCGGAACCTTTAAGTGTTTTGTTGTCACTGTTCCGTAATCGTTCCAGTTATGGACAGTCCCTATAAACAGCTCCAGTTGCAACGACTCACCTCTGCTTCAGACATCTCGATATCTTAAGCTCTACTTCAGACATCTCGATATCTAACCTCTACTTCAGACATCTCGATATCTTAACGTCTACATCAGACATCTCGATATCTAACCTCTACTTCAGACATCTCGATATCTTAAGCTCTACTTCAGACATCTCGATATCTTAACCTCTACTTCAGACATCTCGATATCTTAACCTCTACTTCAGACATCTCTATATCTTAACACTTCCAAGTATTCACACCTACGAAATGTCATTCTCTAAAACTAATCGTTTTTTTGTTTCCATACTGCGTTGCTCGGCATTCCTACAAGATCGTCACAAGGGGCGGTGTTTTCGTTGACTCACTTAGAGAAGGACGTTCACGATTGTACAGACTACGATTGTACAACGCGTTGCCTTGGTACAGTTGGAGGAATTTAGCTGTGCTCGTGCAGCCCTAATACTACCCTTTCAAAAATACGAACGCTATCTGTATGGCGGGTTGCGTTTACGTGCTAGCCGCTGAGATGAAGGCGCAATAATCTCTTAACGACTTTAAACTGACGATTTCGATTTGCCGATTATTATTCACACATGTTATTTTCAAAAACACGTTAAACAACAATATAACAACTGAAAAACAAGGATAAGTCCTATTATTGTTATTATTTGGTATTCTCTTATTATTTAATTTACAATCACTTCAATAATAGGCTATTTAATTAATTTAAATGCTAGCATATAATTTTCTAATAACAAATATTACAATGATTGTTTTTTTCATTGGAGTTCTTCAATTCCACTCAAGTTGTCCTCCTCTTCTGGGTCACTGTCACTGCTGTCTGTATCCGAACCAACTGATATAATAAGGGATTCTATAATATTGTCAATCTGGGGTTCTGCGGCTGCACAGTCCCTTTCGATTTTCTCTACGTGCTTGCACTTTACTGACCACTCTTCTGCACCCATACTTGATATCTTGTCTTCGCATAGAGCTTTAGCTTGATACATAGTGAAAGATGTATTTCTCATAACCACATGATGTTGACTTCGGCCCAAATTAACTCAATGGGATTGAGGTCTGGGTGGTAGGGCGGAAGTCGTAAGATGTCATGACCCTGTAGTTGAACAGTTTCGTCCAAGGCCCACCGGACATGCCTTGGTTTATATAGCTGCACAAGTTTGTAGAGTTCAGGAAAAAAGTATATCGACGCAGAATGGTATTCCGTTTTTTGAAAGCCACAACTTCATTTCTTGATTCCTACTTTTTCAAGCTTTATCAACTTGTTTGTTATGGTAGGGCGCGTTATAGAATACTAGTACTGGATTTGGTTATAAATTCGGTAACACTTTTTCCTTTATCCACTTCATAAAAATGTCCCCATTCACATTGTCGTGGTAGTCTCCACTATGGTTGCTTGCTTTCCAACATGCAAAAGCATTGGGCAAGAACCCTTTCTCTCCATCCGCATGGATAATTATTAGTCTCTCGCCCTTGGAAATCGGCACGTGTAACCCTTCATTTGAACCATTTGACCAAGTTTGGTTAGATACGTGAGACGATAGTAT
The DNA here is from genome assembly GCF_021130785.1 of Homalodisca vitripennis. Classification (NCBI taxonomy): domain Eukaryota; kingdom Metazoa; phylum Arthropoda; class Insecta; order Hemiptera; family Cicadellidae; genus Homalodisca; species Homalodisca vitripennis. The sequence goes on along the minus strand of NC_060212.1, from coordinate 14,836,446 downwards.
ATAAGATTCGTCTAAATAAATTATGGGGCGTCCTTGCTCCCTGTAATTTTTCAACGCTCTCAAGTATGTTATCCTCTTCTCTCGGATTTCTGGCTTTTCACTTAATAATTTCCTATTGTTTGCCGTCCTTCTCCAAGTAAATACCAGGTCCTTTAATACCCACCTAAAACTTTTTTCACAACCCTAGAGATATATTTTGTCCCTTAGCACCTCCCTCAAAAGTTTTGCAGTCGGTATTCGATGTTCTTCAACATGGAAATTGTCAACTATTCTACGTCATTTACGGTTTTTGTTTGGCGTAGTAAAACTTGGCTCACACATGTTACTAACCTTCAACTTGTTAAGTTAACTGTTTATTTTAGTCACAACTCGCTCTGACACTCCAGTTGATGCAGCAGTTCTTTGGCGAGCCTTTGACAACGGAATTTTAACAGTTTGATGGTCTGCCTCTTCCTTCATAAATGTTTAAACATTACTCACAATTTCGCGAGCCTGACTATGAATAGGCTTTTGACTTTTTTTGACTTTAACTCAACAGACATTATCGGTAAAAGCGAAGCACAAACTACACTGAGCACTGTCACAAAACAGACTGATTGTGGCGAGTGCGATGAGTTATGTGGGCCAATACGATTCCTGAAAGGAGGGTTTTAACCATGAGTCAAAGGAAATGTTTTCGGGACGCAGCGCATAATGCTACCCCCGCCGCCCCTCCCGCCCATCACCACACACTCCAGGTCACGCGCACAGCTAAAGTCCTCGAACTGTACGAGAAAACTTTTTAAAACAGCAGTTTATGAAACTGAATTGTTGGTTAAGAGGTGTTATTATTCTATAGATGAGTCCTTGATGGGGTACGCTAACCCGCATAGTTAAGTTTCTTTTTAGTGTGTTATGCTTATAACTCTTATTGTATTTCTTATAAGTCATGTAAATTAGTTATGTGCAATGAAGTCAGCTATATAGTGACAAATTTCATGTAACATATTTTAATGGCGAAATACACGGCATTCTTTTCTATGAGAGGGTGGTGTTATCAAATATTTACTAAACACCCAAACAATTTTTATTTCATTTTTATGGGTTGTTTAGAAAAATATAAACTGTTTGTGTTTTTTTCTATTAATACTCAGAAAGCACGTAATTCTATAAAGCATTTGGGCGACTTAAAATATGAATTAAAGCGTTATATTTTAAAGGAGGCATCTCTGAAATTCTACAAATAAAAAACAAGTGTTTGAAATCCAATTGCTCTTATTGGGTAGTTTTACTAACGCCACTTATTAACTATTCTAGTTTTATGTGGTCCAGGATTCGAGACAACTTGTGATTGAACCACAAAACCAATAATAGTGTACCTTTTGGGGGGGGGGGGTGGGGGGGGGGGGGGGTGGGGGGGGGGGGGGGTGGGGGGGGGGGGGGGTGGGGGGGGGGGGGGGTGGGGGGGGGGGGGGGTGGGGGGAAAGACGTAGTGAATAAAATAAATTACTTTAATTTTCCACTTTTTTAACCTTGTACGTGACATTGAAAACCATGCTGACAAGTAACGTTGCTGTTTTTTTATAATCCGACATTTGGAGTAGCTTTTAGGAAACAGGATGGCGTTTACATACGGTCAGGCGAAACGCTTTATAATCTATGAACACAATTAAATTCTTCAGACTTTCAACAATTACAAGCCCTACATTCTGTGCTTATTCAAAAAATCATTTAATCAGCTATTCGCTGGCGTGACTACAAGATTTGACCTAATCTGCCTCAAATTTTCACACTTAAGCATATGATACGCTGACGAAATCCTCGTTGTGATTTCAGCTAGTACGTAACTTTAACCGAAAATATAATTCGGAGGCATGTTATACCAATATGCTTAAAAAAATTGCTCTTTGTGCTTATATTTAAGGGATTCTTTCTACCTCAGTCCATTTTAATCAGATGCATAATCAGTTTCTTTTAGTAAAAAATTACCAAACCTATTTGAACATTTTATTGGCCTCCCGGAGAATCGAACATCTTGTTTTAGAGAGCCCCAGCCTTACCCTTACGTTGCATCGGAGGTCTTTACGCCCTTAAAGTGCTACCTCCGGTGGCAAGTATGGTTTCGGAGCAACCAAACAATATTTTTTTGTTTTTTTAGGACAATAAGCTTAGAAATTGCACCAGGTCCTAAAAGGACCTTTACGCTGCTTCCGGAGTGACAAGCTTTTTGGATAGGTATAGTTGGGTGTAAGAGGCCGCCTCCTGCCGAGTTACATGAGTAAGAATTTAGGTCATTAATCTCAAGTCATGTTCCCTCGGTAGATGGGTAAGCCATCTCTGAACCAGCCTCCCCAGTCAAAGCAGGCAGGGGTGGCACGACCTTATGTCTAGCCTAGCAAGAACCTTTGACTCTTAGGGAAACGAACCTTACCAACTCCAACAGTCATCTCCCGCATTAGGATAGACCTACCGAATAACCCTTGCACCTCAGAAATCTCGACTTTTGCGGTCGAGTGATGTGCCGCTCCTGGACTTCCACAAGGTTACCCAGATTTAAATGATACATCGGTTTTTTGCTGTGTTCATTGTGGGTTCAACTGGAAGGAATAAACCAGCCAAAAGTGAATCATCCGGGGGTAAAAAAACAACAATATTTTACTGTCTAATAAAAGTATAGAGAGTATTTTCTGGATGGAGAACCTGCACGTTGATAAAAGGCCTTCATGTTGTTGCTGAAATGTTTCTTCACGTCCCTGGCTGGCCTCCCTTGTGTTTGAATCTATCCATTATCTGTCAAGAGATGTTTCTTCAGCTGTCCCCATCGATCTTGCTGAGTATTCCTTCATTGGCACTTGCACGTTACGGGCATTGTTCGCGTCCCCAGTAAAATGTCCTTTTGCTACAAATGCTCCCTGGATAGTGCTAAGCGAGTACGGTAGGCCTGCCTTCTCATACAATTAGGTTAGGTTGAATGGCCCCCAGACAATTTTGTAACTAAAGAAAGAAAACTATTTCAGGAAAAAAACTTGATTTTTACTTAATTTTTATGGTTTGAGGATTTTAATGGAAAAGACATTTTTTTATATACTTCCACATTAAATTTATTAAAACTTGTGGAATTTATTCTTTTTTATTAAGAATTATTTTTTATTAGAATTTATTAAATTTTAATAAATTTAATGTGGAAGTATATACAAATGTCTTTTCCATTAAAACCTACTTACTTCCACCAAGGATACAAAGCAGAAAAAGGTTTGAGGGTTTGTTTATATATATATACTTGCTTAACGTAACATACGACAATAGTGTGTAACAGTATTACCATTTATTTATCGCATAAGTCTAGTTATTAACGATCTTATCTGCTAATTTCTGTTACAACAACAACATTCTTCGGAACGTTAGAAAACTCCAAATACAGTATGTTTGACAAATTTAATGGTACCAGAAGTATATATTAGTATTTGCAAAAATATTTACATATATATTATATAAATAAATAAAGTAATTGGTTTAACTAGGTCAGTATCTCTTACAATGAAAACATAATACTTAAAATGTTTTCAGAAAACCTCCAAATTCAGTAATGTAATCTTTAATATTAATGGTAAAATATTATTATTAAGTGTTTACTTAAATTATTATTATTAGTATTAGTTTCAAAAATATAGTGAGGTGTACAAGTACTAAAATCAAATAAACATAGATACAACGTTTGTTTCTACTCACCATTTCAGTAGGTTATTTTCCTTTTCCTTAGGCAAGAGTTTTTCCTCTTCAATATACATTATATACGTGTTCTTTCATCTGTTGTAATTATTTTCCTTTTTTACTGAGAAATATGGTCACCCTTACCCCGTCTTTCATTTAAATTGTTTTAAGATTCGGAAGAAATGAATACACCGAAACAGTGATAAATACGTTATTCAGTCTGTGCGCAAAATACCTGTTCCCGCCACTTCGCACAGCTGATTAGTATTGCCAACGTGGGTTTCATCCAAAACAAAATTTACCACACGATGAAAAATGCTGCCAGCAGTGTTGCTTTGCTAAAAATTCATTTCCAGAAAAGTTATCATTTGCACTTTCTAGGGCCATACGCGTTTCTACTCAAGTGTGATTGTATCAGCAAAGTGTCGGCTAGAAAATAAAATGTATGTACTCGCACCGCCATAAACACCCATTGAAGACGCAAAGGGCAGTGAAAGAGTGGTTCCTGAGTGTAAGTTTGTAGACGACATTGAGCAGGGTTTATGGCGTGTCAGCTCCTCTCATGGAGGTTGTATTATCAGACTGCCATAAAATCTGTGATGATGACAATTTATTAAAACATTTTATTGTGTGTCTAGGGCTACCATTCTCTGCATTTACAAACTTACCGACACCCAGTGGCCAGACACATTTTTCCTAGTCTTTTAAACATTCTGCAATATATTTTGGTGATTTTAATATTCCCCTCAACCAATGGAGGATGAAGACAGAAAGTTTCCTTACCATTCCTAGAGGTTTTAAAGGACTTTGGAATAGTGATTTTGAGCAATTTATTGTAACTAGACTACAGGAAAAAAAACTGAGAGTAAATACTTTTTAATGGGCCACCATTATGATCTTGGAAGCTATACATCTGTCAGTACCATTTAAATTTGGAACCTTTCTTTGGTTTTAGAGACAATCGAAAAATATGTACGTACAAATTTTTAAAAAATTCAGGCCTTTTCCAAATTTACGATCGACTTTGTGTAATCTTATGGAGCTCTATGTATTTTATTATTATTTTCGATTGGAAAAGTAATGTTAAAATTATCGTTTTTTTTCGGGTTTTTATGAATTTTAATAATGGAGTTACGAAAGCTAAAAGTGTTAACATTCCTGGTGGAGTTTTAAATATACGTCCATTTGAATGCTCCATACTGTATATGTAATTTGGAAAATTGAATGCTCCATACTGTATATGTAATTTGAAAATTGAATGCCCCATACTGTATATGTAATTTGGGAATCTGAATGCTCAATACTGTGTATGTAATTTAGACAATTTAATGCTCCATACTGTATATTTAATTTGGGAATTTTATATTCTCCCTACTGTGTATGTAATTTTGGGATTCCTGAATGCTCCATAATATAAATGTAATTTGGAAAATTGAATGCTCCATACTGTATATGTAATTCAGAAAATTGAATGCCCCATACTGTATATGTAATTTGGGAATCTGAATGCTCAATACTGTGTATGTAATTTAGACAATTTAAATGCTCCATACTGTATATTTAATTTGGGAATTTTATTTCTCCATACTGTGTATGTAATTTGGGATTCTGAATGCTCCATAATGTAAATGTAATTTGGAAAATTAAATGCTCCATACTGTATATGTAATTCAGAAAATTGAATGCCCCATATTGTATATGTAATTTGGGAATCTGAATGCTCAATACTGTGTATGTAATTTAGACAATTTAATGCTCCATACTGTATATTTAATTTGGGAAATTTTATTTCTCCATACTGTGTATGTAATTTGGGATTCTGAATGCTCCATAATATAAATGTAATTTGGAAAATTAAATGCTCCACACTGTATAAGTAATTTGGAAAATTGAATGCTCCATACTGTACATGTAATTCAGAAAATTGAATGCCCCATACTGTATATGTAATTCAGAAAATTGAATGCCCCATATTGTATATGTAATTTGGGAATCTGAATGCTCCATACTGTATATGTAATTTGGGAATTTTATTTCTCCATACTGTGTATGTAATTTGGGATTCTGGATGCTCCATAATGTAAATGTAATTTGGAAAATTAAATGCTCCACACTGTATATGTAATTTGGAAAATTGAATGCTCCATACTGTATATGTAATTCAGAAAATTGAATGCCCCATACTGTATTTTTAATTTGGGAAATTTTATTTCTCCATACTGTGTATGTAATTTGGAATTCTGGATGCTCCATAATGTAAATGTAATTTGGAAAATTAAATGCTCCACACTGTATATTTAATTTGGAAAATTGAATGCTCCATACTGTACATGTAATTCAGAAAATTGAATGCCCCATACTGTATATGTAATTCAGAAAATTGAATGCCCCATATTGTATATGTAATTTGGGAATCTGAATTGCTCAATACTGTATATGTAATTTTGGGAATTTTATTTCTCCATACTGTGTATGTAATTTGGGATTCTGAATGCTCCATAATGTAAATGTAATTTGGGATTCTGAATGCACCATAATGTAAATGTAATTTGGAAAATTAAATGCTCCCCACACTGTATATGTAATTTGGGAATCTGAATGCTCAATACTGTGTATTTAATTTATACAATTTAATGCTCAGGTACTGTATATTTAATTTGGGAATTTTATTTCTCCATACTGTGTATGTAATTTGGGATTCTGAATGCTCCATAATAGTACGGGAGCTAGCAACGTTTTCTAAAACAAGAATTCCAGGTCAGCTGATTTTTTGATATGCTGTCTTTTCTTGCTCTTTCGGTTAGAGTCCGGCTATCTGGCTAGTGGTAGTGGTTGCGTTTATTAATGCGCATCTTGCCTGCACAGGTAAAAAATCCTGGAGTTTAAAAGAATTTTATTATGCGTAATTTTATTTTTTTTCCCTTTAGATAGATCTACCAGACATTATTTTTTTATTGCCAGACATTTTTACTGTTGTTAATTATGTGCCATACGCGAAATTTTTTTTTTTTTTTTATAAAAAATTCAAAGTATTTTAGAATGTCTGTTATTTTTATACTATGTTATTTAAACCTAAAATAATCTAAAATTAATTTGCCAGACGTTAATTCGATTGTTAAATATTAAATATATATATAATATATATATATATATATATAATATATATATATAAATGTAATGAAAAGTATTGCGGTATGATGCTTGTGGTTGGAGAGAGACAGTTTGAAAGTGCAAGAGAGACAGAAAGCGACGGCAGCGCTTAGGCTAGTGTTATAACATAATATTTTTAAGAATGAGACAGAAAATAATCGCAAAAAATACATTACTTACGTTTGTTCTTGTAAATACAACTTGGGATGAAAAAATTTTAACATCAAAATGAAAAATAAGTATAAATTGAAAAGAAATGTGAATTAAAAACATAGCATAGAAGGTTTAAAAACTACATCTTTTTATTCAAAAGCGATTATAACGATTTTCATTCTGTAATAGTGTCACAAAAAAAGGTGTGCATCTTCATAATCATCATCATCATCATCTTCCCTGTCACTGTCAGAATTATTTAGATCATCGTCTTGGGAATTTGTCATTGTCTTCCAATACTCTATCATCTGTAAAGAAGAAATTAAATTTTCTTTAATTCTTTTTGTTTTTTATACAAAAATTCAGTTTTTTATTGATAAATTTCTATTTAATACTTACTTTGAATAATAACATCTGAAACTGTGGAAGCTAATTGCTCTCCGACAAACCAGATAAAATCATATTTATCATTGTTGATGGTCCAACCGGAATCAACTGGAGATAAAGATGTTGGATGTTTTAAGTGAGCATTTCTCCATAGCTTAGTCACATAGCGAACTCTTAATAAATGTTGAAGCAATTCTGCTTTTACAGGGTGGCAAACTGGATGAGTCGAAGTTAACGATATTTTTTTTCAAATTTCTCATCGGATTTTTTGACTGAAAAGTGCTTGAGAATAGATGAAATCGAACATCATTAACATTCGAAGAATTTTTAACTCCATACATTTGACAAATAAACTTCTCAAGGGTTACAAAGTAGTTTCAAGTATTTCTTCGTCACCCGTTAATAATATTTTGAAAAGCTAATTGATATTCGTTCGATTTCTCTAATATTTTAAAGGGTCTAACTTTGCCTTTTCTAAAAAATGCTGGTGTGTAAATCGCACCCGGTGATTGCGTGGAAGCATGGCAAAGCTTTACATAAAGATACTCCAAGTATTTGGTATATTTCATTGACGTTTTATGTATCGTTGATGATTTCCTACGCCCATATCCATCCAGATTTTTAAAGATGAGTTTTAAGTGATCCATATTTCCCAGAAGTATAATTAAAATATCAGAGTCAGAACAGCGTATAAACAACTTCAGCGTCAAAATCGATTTGACAAATATGAAAAATGATCCTAGAATCAGCTTCTTCGTGTTCTTCACATGATAATGATTCTTCAGTTTGTTTTAATCACTTTGTATTTGAAACCTTGTAAGAATAACATTTATTGTAACTTACATAAATATTTTTTATTAGCAATAAAAAGGTACCATGTCTTCACTATCCCAGTGATCTATAAAAAAGTTTACTAGAGCTTCTTTTAAATTGTATATTTTAAGTTCTGCTGCAAATTGTGTGGTCGAGCTTGATTTGGACCAATTGATACTGGACTGGTTGCTTCTTCTCGACGTGAACGTTCGCAATCTTTGATAGACGGCGAGAAATACTGGTCAAAGACAATGTCCAATACGAATAGATTTCATTTTGGGAGACAGTACTCATAAACTTTTTAGATATACCATCATACGTTTGTGGTACATCTTTCATGAGATGCAACAAAAAGAAACCATCAACAAGACAAACATCCAAAAGATGACGGTTGTTGATATGTAGTGTTGCCCAATTTTTTTTCTATGAGCTTTGCTAATTGTGATTTATCAGTTTTACAGATTGAACCATCTGGGTGACACTTGATGTTGGCATAGGGGTGAGTGGGAATGTCAAAACCTTCTCAATGTGAACCTTGTGAGCCAGAGAAATCCCCAGCATTCTACCAAATAGATCTCTTTGCATTCGCAACTCAACGACTTTATTTCCTAAAGTCAACTTCTTTTTCTTCGGCACCTCAGCAAAATTAAAAACTTTATTTTTTGTTTATGGGTTTATCAAATCTATTCCCATCTTCAATGCATTCACTGATAAATTGTTTTTCTTAGAGTCTCACCATTCTCTTCAATATTTAGTAAAAAAGTAAAAAATCAGTAACGTCAGGAGAAGCAGGCTCTTTGAAGTAGCAATGTTGTATGGATTTTCTTTGTCTAATTATGGATCAAATGGATTGCAATTTTTATCGAGAATTTCAATAAAATCAGCAATTTTTTTTCCATAGATTTTTAATTCTGTTCGGTTGTAATTCTGCCCGTAACATCTTGTAAGTATCTTAAGCCACAAACATCCAAGACATGTGATATTAACGCTGCTCTTATGCTGTGACTTTTGGTCCAGCGTTGACGTGCAGCTAAAGAATTAGTAAAGTGAGCAATTCCGCTCAGTCGTTTAGCTGCATCGGCATTTATCGTTTGCTCCAGTGTAAGATCTATTGGTATTCGTGAAAATGGCTTATCAGTTTCTTTTGACTCCAAAACATCCTTTATTAAAATTCATCTTGTAGTCCAGGGTGGGTTTTATCAACATTATTTAAATAATCTGAATATTTTACACAATAACGAGCGTAGTTAGGTTTGATTTACAATAAAAAACAAGTTCGTCATTTTTGGAATTACGTGCGTAAACATTTGAAAGTCACCCATACGTATACTTCTCGAAAGATTTATGTAATAACTAATCAACTGAATGTAGATCATGTAGAACTGTGCTGTTTTTTCCATGGGTACCCTTGCCTGGTCTTTGCTACGTAATTTCTTTGTATGAATTGAGCAGGTGCGATAACATTTCATTAGGTAATAAATCAGTGTCCGTTGATGATGAGAAGGAAAATTTTTTCTCTCCTGATATTCTAAAAGATCTTCATAAATTTTGTCCTTTTACAAAAATCATATTCAGCATTCTTACTTTTCAAAAAATTGATCAAAATGTAACATCTGTAAGCTTAATGCCATCAACGGATGTAGACGTTTGCAACGATTAAAGTGTTTACCCTCAATTATTCCATTTACAGACCCTGAAGCAATGATTTTACTCTCAATCATCATGTGGGATAATCCACACTCATCGATGAAAGTACCGACAGCTTTAAAAAAAGCCATCATTAAATGAAACGATCCAAGATGTATAAACAGATTACTAAACTTGAGACCTTCTGTTGCTTGAATTTTATAAGCTATTTTAGCAATTGCTAAATCGTATGTGACCTGTACATAAGTTTGACCACATTCTTTACCAACTGTTTGTGCTTGTTCCATTGTAAACGCGACCACTGATACATTTGTTGGTGATAAATTAATAGAAGTAAGATATGATACTTTCTGTTTTAGAGTATTGTCTTCTATCATTCTGCCATTAAATCCTGTCCAAGATGGTGTATTTGGCACACGAAAAACATATGATAGCAAATGTAACAGATCAATGGTTTGTAAAGATGAAACATTTTCAGGTGATGGTGATGATCGATCAATTTCGACCGGTGTTAAGCGACCTGCCATCTTTAATCGCTTACCATAAGGAATTATGTCGGGAATGAAGTCTGTCAACGATCGTTTTCTTTTTTGTGATGGTTCTGTTGGTAATAAATCTTCTGAATTATCATTAGCTTGGATTTAGTTGAGCATGTGAATTATTATCAATGTTTTGGTATATGATTCCCACAGTATCATGCAAAGTTTCTTTTCCATTCAAGGTATCAACGTATCTATCAAAATTATCAAAAGCTACACCAGTACATAGTGAGGGATTTAAAATGATGTCTGGAGGACAAACTTGTGTTCGATGTACTGATGAGATAGTTGCTTTCTGTTTTCCAATTCTTCTAGAGTAGTATAGTTACAGCAATGTTCCAAATCTATTTTAAAATATTTATTATTTTCTTACTACTTGTGAGACTTTTTTATAGTCATGCCAAGAGTAATGTGTTTGGATGGTTTAACAACGGTAACCATTACTAACACGAAAAATTGCATCAGCAGCCATTGAAGAACTCAATCTACTACAATTTAAACCATCTCTGCGTCTAATATCTTTACCTCCAATAAATGCTTTGAAGAATCGATCTAATTTATCAGGAATCACGCATTCACCAGTAATCAAGTCATTTGTTTTAATTTTTGATGGTAATTTTTGATTTTTCAATTTTCAAAATTGAATTTCGTAATATTAACGCGACTTTATCAATAAGGTCGTTTTCTTCAAGTTTTGTTAGATCATCTTCTAATAAACTACAATCCTTATGAATAATAATTTTTTTCTTTTGCTTCGATATAATTTTGATATTTTTCTTGAAATTTTTTGTATTTTTTCTTCCAGATAATGATTAGTTATTTAACTTATATCTGTCTGAGGCTGAAATTTCTGCTCATAATTCAACTCATTATTGTACATATCACAAAGAGATGATAGCGATACACAATTTTTTTTCATTAAAACCTCTTCGTTTATTGCTGATACAATATGATTGAAAATTTCTTTATGGATATTACGATTTTTATGCCAAGATGTATATGGAATGTCTGAAACTACTTTATTATACTCATTTAAATAATTTAGTTCACACGAATGATGATAAAAAATTGGTCTATTTGTAGATTTTAAATCGTTAATTTTTTGTGACAACACATCATTATTAAGTTTCTCCATCCACTCAGTAATTTTTTGATAAAGTTTTGCATCTTTTGATGAATGAAGATTTTGTTGTTTTCCTTTATTTTGTTTACGATCTTTCTCACAATAAAAACAAACGTTTTTGAATTGTCGACCTGCCTCAACACATTCAATATTTGCGTCAGGATAATCATCACAAACGTTATTTTCGTTGATTCTCAAATTGCTAAGAGAGCTGGAAGCAATATCTCCAAGCATTCTCTGACTATCTAAACTTACAGCTGCATCCTCTGAAAGTACCTCATCGTTAAAAACTTGGGTTAGGATGTCCTGACATACAATGATTATTTACATTTTCACGAGCATCTTCCGGTATATTTTTTTATTTAAACTCAAGTCAAAATCATGGGATGTTGTCTGATTAATTAAACTTGAAGCAGCAATCTCACTTACTATTTCACTGTTTGTGTTACTCGTAATAGTATCACTGATATTTGCTGGAGTGTTTGATGACAAATTATGTGGAATAGATTTACTGGTACTATCTATTTCAGTCGATGAATTACGGTATTTTGCCATTTAAAGCTGTAAAACTGCTATAACATTGTCTGTGGTATCCATCTGTCTCATTTATTTCAGTAGGCAGTTCAATGTCACTGTACTTTAATTTATATTTCAAACGTATATTCAAAACTTCCTGGCACTTCTTCAATTTATCAATTACGAAAAGAATTATTTTACCTTTATGTCCTTTACAGAAAACACATTTCATTGTACCACTGGCCATTGTAGCGAAGTTAATAAATAAACATCACAAATAAAACAAACACAACACAAACATGTGACTTTAAACTGACGCCATGTATTGTTGTCCATATGCCAAAACGCTGCCGTCGCTTTCTGTCTCTCTTGCACTTCAAACTGTCTCTCTCCAACCACAAGCATCATACCGCAATACTTTTCATTACATTTATATATATATATATATATATATATATATATATATATATATATATATATTTAATATTTAACAATCGAATTAACGTCTGGCAAATTAATTTTAGATTATTTTAGGTTTAAATAACATAATATAAAAATAACAGACATTCTAAAATACTTTGAATTTTTTTATAAAAAAAAAAAAAAATAAAATTTCGCGTATGGCACATAATTAACAACAGTAAAAATGTCTGGCAATAAAAAAATAATGTCTGGTAGATCTATCTAAAGGGAAAAAAAATTAAAATTACGCATAATAAAATTCTTTTAAAACTCCAGGATTTTTACCTGTGCAGGCAAGATGCGCATTAATAAACGCAACCACTACCGCCAGCCAGATAGCCCGGACTCTAACCGAAAGAGCAAGAAAGACAGTATATCAAAAAAATCAGCTGACCTGAAATTATCTCTAGAAAACGTTGCTAGCTCCTATACTATAATGTAAATCTAATTTGGAAAATTAAATGCTCCACACTGTATATGTAATATGGAAAATTGAATGCTCCATACTAAATTTGGAAAATTAATTATACGACTCTTTTGTTTTGCCACTTTTTTATACATCGTTTAATAATTGAGAAAAGGAGAGCTCAGTTTTGAGATTCCTAATGATGTACAACGTTGGAAAAACATCTCAATAATGGGCGGACATTTTACCATTCTTGACTGTAAATTTAATATCTTATATATGGGAATGGAATTCACGTTTTTTAAGATACTTGAAATGAATAAACGAAAACGGAGACTTATTGGTGTTAAGGGAGTTTCCTTCGTTCAGAGTGTCGGAATAGGAAATGACGCTTTGTTCAATTAAAGATTCAATCTACCCCCAGCTAATAAATGCGACTGATTGATAAAACAAATTTTTATGCACATTCACAAAATATTATTAACACAAAAACTAAGTTAAAATTTCCTAAATACTTTTCCCGATGTATTTCTTCAAATTTTGTCTAGTGCACAGTTCGGTATATGTATTTTAAAAAACTCTTTTGGTAGACGAAGTAAACGTTTAGGATTGTGATATTACCCGACTTTAATATATTATTTATATAGGTTTAGAAAATGGTGTCACTCAAAACTCTTACCTGTACTGAAACATTTAAGAATCCTGGACGTCCACGAAAATCTGTCTCCTTACTCTTTGTAAACTACATCGGAAACGGAATCCTAATTCTTTTATTTCTGTTTAATCCCTAGCGAAATCAAGCCTTTATTCAGCCAGAGTATTGCAATTTTATATTAGCTTTTCAAATCAAATGTTGTCCAGTAAACTACAAATAAATACATATAGATAAAATCAAACTTAACATAAAAGATGGAGAAATTGTTTTATAATTTCTTGTGGGTATATCTCGGAAATTACGTTTAACGTTTTCGAAGGAAACTACACTTTTGGCTTGCAAGGGGAAGCCATTAAACAATTTGGGGCTGCAGTAACGAAAAGCGATTCCTCCCAATCGTAAGCTTCTAACTTTCGGAAATGGAGCTTACGGTTATTTTGCGTAATGCGTTCGGAGACCTCCTCCCGGTATAAAAGCCTCTCGCTTAAGTACTGTGGCTCTTTAGGAATAAAAGCCTTATGAATCTTGCAGAATGTCAGCATTCTGCCTACCAGTTTTGGCAGCATTTTGGCAGTCTTTCAAAAGGAGGAAACATGATAATTGTTATTCGACATGGTTAATTCAAAAATGAATCTTATAGCTGAGTGCCTTTGAAGTCTATATAAATATAAATCATCCCTTAAGATGCTGTTCCGTATGCGGTAGCAAAGAACTTACAGTAATAATGAATACATTAGCTGAAGCTTTGGACGTCTCCAATGGGATGATCTCTAGATGGTTTGAAATACATTTGTAACTGCTATTGATATCATGAGAGAATAATGTATGTTTGTAATTCCAGCGTTTCACTTTCAAAATGCAAACTTTTGAAACCTCCAAAACGATCATTTTCATGGGCGTAACTGACCTTGAAACACCCTGAAAGTCTCTGAAAGATCACTGGGATCACTAAGTCATTCAGATGCCCCTCCGGTTTTTGTATCAGCTACCACAAGATCGAGGTCACTAGCAGGATGTGATCAGGATGGTAAGGAGCAGAGCTATGTATGTATAGTCCTGGGTAGGTCTTTAAGCACTCTTACGATCTACAATGGTCATTAGCAGAAATCCTTCCCTTCACATTTGATCTTGATCAATGCATTCTATTGACCAAGCTTGGAAGCTTTACCAGGAAATGTTCGAGCAGTCTTTCTGGGAAATGGAGTATCCTCAAGGCAAATTTGTTTGTCAACATATTGATGTTACTTCACTGGTCACGAGATAAATTGTTCATTAGTTTAGATCGTGATTAAAATTTAGAGTTATTACGTCTAATCTACGCTTGGATATTTTTCACGCAAACCTTAAGTATAGGGTTGGTTCAGTTGTGATTAAGATTTCACAGTACCTGACTTCGATTTTTGAAACTGTCCTTTGTCGACGTGGAAATTGAAATAGCTGCGAGATGATTGATGTAATGCCTGAATGACTGAAATGACTCGTATTAATTGTAAAATAACGCAACTATATATAACGCAATTTTATAAAATATTCACTGCCGGTATCTTACAGTTTTATCATTATACATAAAAATGACCACAAGATATATACTGGGTGTCCTAAAAGTCCTCCCTCCCCGCCTATTAACTTTCTTATTAGTAGAGATGAAGTTATTTACTTTGGGGTGTTTTATATGACCAACTGAGGAGTTTTTGACGTATGAAAATTTTTGACCCCGCCTCCCAAATGGGGTATTTTGGGGGTAAGACAAAAATTTTAAATAGGTACGCCTAGAAAGTGACACCTTCTCAGTTCTCAAAATAACTAGCGAGTGATTGTTGTATCTGCCTTATAATAACTTACAGTGTAATTTAAACTGGGGGGTTTCATACAAATTCAAACTTTAATTGGGCACCAAATTTGGTAGAGTAATATTAGAGTCCTCTAGTTTGCGCCATTATTCTTCCTTTTGTAATATCTTTAAAATTAGGTGTCACTTGCTAGAGGTTCCCCATTTACCCCATTTTTGAGAGAGAAGTCGAAAATTTTCATATTTCAAAAAACTGGTCATATAAACATCCCCCAAAGGAAAACACTCTATCTCTATTCATAAGAAAGTTAACAGGGGGTGGGAGGGTAGGATATTTAAGACACCCGGTATATTTAGGTATTTTTGTGATTTCTATTATAAGCGTTCAAATATAATTACACATTCTCTAGTCAGTAAAAAGGAAATTGTAAAATGTTGAAAACTGAAAAGTGAAAAACAGCAGTCACAAAAATAATGGAATAGATGTACAGTACCTCGTTAAGGATTCCCGTTTTCTTCTGAATCTGTGATATTGGGAAATAGAAAGGTCCAAATTATTGTTATAGTACATGATTTTTAAATGTAAATTTAGAGGTTCCATTTTAGATATGACATAGTATTATCTAGACAGCCCTTAATATAACATGAAGAATCAGTAAGGACCCAGCATTTTGGAAGAAAGTATTAAGTATATCATCATAAAGAAAGTTCATAAATCTTTACTTATCCAGAAAATTATTGGTTACTTATGATACTTTGATTGAAAGTAACGAAACAGATCAAGTAGATAAATGCCCTGGACTGTGTAATATTGCATAAGAAAATATGTTATCTGGTACTAAAATCCATTATCACATTGAAACTTTCTTGTTGCGTGATGTGTAGATATTACATTTACAAACAATTGTAACTAGAACAACAAACTTTGAGTTTAGTTCCAATTGACCTTTTTCTTAGTGTAGCGTTTTTTCTTTGAGATTTTTAATCGCCTACTATTTTATCTCTTCAGACAAACATGACTTCAGATACCAAGAGTAAAGCCTGAGACAGTCAGTTTCCAGATGTTTACTATAGTTACGTTATTTGTTGAAAAGTCAATTGCTCCACCGTTTATTTGCAGCTTGAGGCTATTGAATTGTTGGACACAATTCTTAAAGTCAACAAAGGCCTGTAATTCCAAACCTTTTTGTGCTTCCTTTTAAACAGATAGTCGTGTCATCTGCGTACTGCACAAGCTTTCCATGCAATATTTATGATTCAATGTCATTGACATATATATTAGGAAACAATTTGGACTGAATATTGATCCCTGGGGGACTCCATAGCTCAGTTCAATAGGTTTTGAAATTGTATCCTTAATTCACACAACCTGTGTTCTATGGTTTAGAAATAAACTAATCCATAAAAGCTGCACGCCTCGGATGCCGCAGAATTCTAATCAGTAGGAGGATTTTAGATCAGTGTTTTATAACGATCTATTTTGTTTTGTTTACCAATACTCTAATTTATTCTCAGCTTGTTCATTGTTTAATAACTGACTTGACTCATGGAATCTGGAGAGCCAAAAAGATCGAAACAGTGGAGTACCATGGCAATAAAACAGATGTATTCACATATCCTTGAGCGCACTAACATCAACAGGGAACTGAGATTTGTGGGCATCGAAAGCCATTCGGCGATGATGACGTTGTAAACCTACCTCCGCAACTCAACGAGCACTACTTCAGTGACAGCATTTTGTGCAGGGACATACGGTGCACTGCACTTCATGTATGAACCATAATCGTCAGAAGGGATATGATTGTGGCTCGTGCTTCTTCTGAAGCGATTGTTCAAGAAAACGTTTTGCTACTTGGCCTCAGCGATGTGGCTGCTACCGAAGCAGAGCCTTCGGTAATGAAACTGACTTTGCTAGAGGTTCAAGCAGTGAACTGTCTGAATTGAAGTACTGCATGTTTCAACATCAGACACCTAGCTTACAAAATACCAATAACCAATTTTCAAGAGTGTTTAAGTTACAGAAGCGAGCGATCCGCACCATTGCAAAATTGAAGTTTAGAGAGTCGTGCAGGTCAACTTTCAAAAGGTTGCAACTGTTAACTCTGCCTAGCCTCTACATTTTAGAAACAACGTTGTATTGTATGTGCCTTGATTACGGGCCGAGACATTCATTCGTACGGGACTAGAGGCAGAGACAACTACATAACTGGGAGACACAGGACGGTGGTTTATGAACGCTTGCCTTCACAGGCAGGGGTTCATTTTATTAACAGATTGCCTAATGAATTAAGAAAAGCCTCTACGCTCAAGGCGTTAAAAACTCGTTTAAAACGCTTTTTAGCGTCAAATGCATTTTACAATGTAAAATAGTTTCTGGAATATGACTGGGATACCACACAATAACAAGACTGACTCTCGGACGAAGTGGGAATTATTGGTGTTGGATGAACGTGGAATGAGTGATCAAATGTATGTCTGAATGAGAGCTCGATGTGGTATGTATGTCCAAATTTTAACATATTTGACGTTTGCTATACAAATGTATTTTGTCTCCGCAATTAAAAAATTGACTATTGACTAAATAAATCTTCTGGTATACCCAAAAGCCATCCAGAGTACAACTAGATGATAAGGTGTTCTCTTTGTGTCACCAGGTGCGAAATTTTTGACATGATCTCAAAGAATGGATCCTAACTTTTGAACCTTTTCAGATAGACATAGAATCCAAATTCCAAGAGTCAAATTTATGACAGTGTCAGATAACAGAGGCTAAACAAAGTTATAGTGGATTGGAGTATTAACACACAGAATACAGTAAGAAGGATGTTTAAGTTTGGCTTGTTAATTACCTACTCGGTGAAACGGTCCATGTTTTTAGGTAAATGAAAAGTACGTAATGTTTTCTCTAGAAATTTGTAAATTTTGGTCAAAAGTTGTAAGAAACGTAATGCGTAACATTTCTTTTTGATTGCTGGAATGTCCTATCCTCAACAAAGAAAGAAAATTTGTAATAGCTAACTCTACCCCTATCTACCAAATTCATCGAGAGACTATCTCTTTTGGCTTCGTTTTCAATCAGACGAGGTAAATTTGACCGTTAGCCTTATTACTGACAGGCTATAAACATCAATAAGTCCACGTACTTTTAAGTCATCTTAAAATCTAAGGCAGAACAACTAGGCATCTCACGAGGTTAGCAACTAGGACTATCAAAATACTTGCAATAATTGCTTTGTTGGGTCCACCTACAAAAAGATAGACATAAACAATGGGTTATAAATCGGACTGTCATTCTTTCAAAGTACTTAGAGTGGTTGCAACATTGTAAAGTTTGGAATTTAACAATGACAAAGGGATTGAACTGAACCGAGTTTTCATTTGACATCATTCAATCCTTCAGTATTTTAAGTAAGATTCATTATGCCCAAATTAACTTTAGTACTGTTTTCGTTTGAGTACAGTTTTAGATATGGAACTACTTCGTTTAGCAGTGGAATCGTTCTAGGCCCATAACCTAAAAATCCGTGGATCGAAACGACACTCTGCTACCAATGTGAAATGTTAAGTGTGGTTTCAATGAACTTGGAGGATACTGGGACCTAATCGACTGGATTCTGATGGACGTGGACCTTTTAGGAAAACAATACTGAACCACTACATCGTGCTGGGACAAAGACGGAGAGCGGAAGCCAGTTTTGATTAATCACTCTGCCTCTAAATTGCGCAGCTCAAGTACACCCGTGGGAGTCTGAAAACCAAAAAAGCGAGAGCTACAGGAGTAATAACCTAGAGTACGGACATTCCTTATCGCCGGAACTACCGTAGAGACGTTAAGATAGCACAAATATGTAATTGAATCATCCAGCGACGAGGCTAGCATCCCGAATCGACAGACGATACGACCAGCTGAGGTTATTATTAGAAAAAAAACTTCGGTACTACTACAGGCCTGACCACCGACCAACAAAATAAAACTGGCAGCTGAAACAACCAGAAGATGGCAGATACCGAAGTTACTTTCCTATTAACACTAAAATTAATGCACATATCTTTGTCCATTGCGAGGCACCTACACCATTATTAATACTGACAGACTGGTTGTTTTGGACAAGATATAGGACGGAAAATGCCGTGCATGTTCAAACATGCAGCATGCAAGTCTCCAGCCTCTTTAGACGCGTGTGCGCCATTATAACTTGCCAACCATGCTGATACTTTCGTCATCTCGTCAAGTTTCTCGGTCAACTTTCCCCTTTTCCTTACAGACCACATGTCTTATCAGCCGCGTTCAAAGTTCTTCAATAGAGAAAGAGCTGAGATGACGTCTTTGTCTTGAAAGATAAACAGTTGTGGTTCAGACTTCAATAATTACTTT
The DNA here is from genome assembly GCF_021130785.1 of Homalodisca vitripennis. NCBI lineage: Eukaryota > Metazoa > Arthropoda > Insecta > Hemiptera > Cicadellidae > Homalodisca > Homalodisca vitripennis. The sequence continues at coordinate 14,816,741 of NC_060212.1, read as the reverse complement.
TGGTAGAATCAGAACCTTTATAATTGGGGATTAGCTGTACGTTATTGCAGTACATTGAGGTTTCTTTGGATTCTTAGAGTTTTAAAAGAATAAACGTCAGGAAGATAAAGCCACCATCCCTCTCCCCCCCCCACAATACCCTACTATTTAGGGTGAATTAAATAGCCTAGATCAGCACCTTCGTGCCGTTACCCTACCTTATTCCTTTTCAATATCTTACATTATTAACGTTAAGATTATCGTTTATGCTGTAATATAGGAAATATAAAACTGAGTGTCCATGCAGCGTGAGCTCCGTTAACAGGATGCTTCATTCATTCCATTTGAAACAAGCCAGTCTATCTATGAAATCAGTTACTTCTTTGCTTAAAGTTTCTTTTTGTCGATGGACGTGTAGTAAAGGTAGCAGGATTTTTCCGGATATTTGCCATCGTTCAAATTACAGCAAAATCAAGGAATCAGTAACACTACGTTTCGAAATCTGCAATCTGATCTCTTCCTCAGGTGGATAACTAACCTAACATATAACTACAATCTAGGTTAGAATTAACAAATCGTACAAGAGCATTATGACACTCTTAAGTTAGAAATCACAACAAAAATGTACATGGAGCTCACTATCTCCAAAACATGCACGTAAATGCAAAATAATGATTATTGAAATCGAATTAAAGAATAAAGATCGCAATAGATCTGAACTGAAAGACCAACCACTGAAAACTAACCAGGAGCCAATAGTAAATGGCGCTCTCACGGCGGAAACAAGATGGTGGCAAATCAGGAAACGGGATGGTCCTTTTTTATTATTATTTTATCCTAGATGAACTTCCCGAAACCGTTATGCGACTCCACATTGGTTTATTAGAAATCTCTAATCGATTACTTGCCTCCTTAGGTCATGTTTCAGACTTGGCATCCAAAGGCACTAAATTTGAGTGATAATCTAGTTTACTAATTTAATGTATGAGGCCTCGATTAATTTCCTTATAAAGAAATTAGGGTCATTATGTATTATATTTATGTATTGAGAGATATGGTTGATATTAATTCTTTTTTGACAAATTTTAAGTTCTTACCTTATATATTTTGATTAGGTTTTTAAGGATTTTAAGTTTTGCAATTCCTAAGCATGTATTTTGTTTTAAAACTTAAAATATTTGGTTATTAAAGTTTATTTCTGTTTATTTACTAAGCTAGACTTATTTTTACAATGTAATTAGTATTTGGGGAAAATGTGTAAATGTGTGCTCTGTACATATTTTTTGTACGCAAAAGTAACTTAAAATTGTGGAGTTGCCAGTCCATTTCACGGACCAAAACGGAAATGTGTTTTTACAGCCGGATACCCTGTGTGGCACCCATTGATGTAATTATTACATTACTGTAAAATACAGCATAATTTTGATTTTGATTTGATTGATTGATATTCTATTATGTTTAGGTAAGTATGGTATGATTTGTTTATTTTAACCTAGATGAAGTTATGAGTTAGGTTAGTAATCCACGCGCAAATAGAGGACACATTTCGCAAATAGAGAAAGTCCTGTGCAAAAGAACGCACGTAAAGAGCTGTTTAATTCGTTAGCATAGTAATGTTAACTTTGTACGCGTAATGCTCTTAACGGTCCTTAAACAGAAGTGTAAATGGTGTACAGGGGGTTCACGAACTTTTCACGCAAACTGTGGAACTATTCTTTGTATTAATTTCTGTTTACGATACTGCCCAGCTAAAGTCAGCTGGTTACCTTACTAGTTTCTCATTGGCTCTACAAAATCACGTGACTATCGTCAGGGGCGTATATAAGGGGGGGATCTGGGGGCTCAAGCCTCTCTCGAAATTTTGAAGACACGTTTGTGCATCCAGTACTTTGTATAAAACTAGAACAAATTTTAAAGATCTTAAAGCGTAACAACTTATCGAGGGAAGATTCCTGAGCCTGTATTTTTGGAGGGTATTTTATACATTCTAAACCACCCAGCGATTCAGCCCCCCCCCAAAAAAAATAATTTTCTATATACGCCACTGAATATCGTGGCGGAGTGAGCAGACTACTCTCCCTGCTCCCAGCATTAAGGATCCGTCAATTGTGTAAGGTATAAGGTAACTCAGTTTCCCTGATTTTGTAGATTTGTCTCTTTCGTAGACACCACGGTTACGTCTATGTATAGCACCAACCCCCTTTGATTTTAACTCTTTGGGCACTCTTTGGTCGCCACGCGATTCACAAAAGCTACTTCGGACTCCTCAAGCACCATCCCTCCCTCTGTATTACGAGCTGTTTGTGAAAAGTATTTGCAAGACTTCATCAAGAGCCAATGGAAGTTGATATCCAATGACAACACCGTAGATTATCCAAAGTTAATCATGTGGCAGAAAAAACGTCTTTCGCTGATTCGCAGTTCCTTTAATAATATGCCATAAAAATCATTACCCTTTGTTTTGCCCTGTTCTCCCTTTGCCAAGATTGTTGTATATTATTTCAGTCTAACATTTAAGTTTGCTTATGCTAACCATGTAATCACCTGATATTTTTACATCATATTTGTCTATCATAATTTATATAATTTAAAACCCCTAAATAGAATTCACTTGGAATAATTAATTAATGCAGTGGGCACATAATTATTTTGTTTGCTTAGCATTTGTCTGTCTGTATGTTTTTTATTTAAATCAATTATCATTACAGTTTAAATACTGTACTTTTTTATTAGACGTATGGTGGCAAATGTCTAAAACCTGAACAATTAGAAATGCAGAAAATATTTTTAAGGCTGATAAAATAAGTTCCAACAATCTCCCGTACTAATTTTTATAGAATATGATGACGAATAATGTAAAAACGGCAAATTTGTAAATGAAATGTGAATTTCAAATAAATATTACTTAAATAAACTTCAGTGGCGGGTTCAAATTTCTATTCCTACTCGTTTTTCAACCAAACCTAGGAAAACGAATACGAGTATTATATCTTTTTGTTTTTCGGTATATACTCACTGTTAAGTTTTTTTTAATAAAAATAAACGTTTTTAGTTATAGGTAACACTACATTATAATCTTCATCTAGGAAATATATATCCGGACCCTCGTTAAAACACCTCAACTTTACTGTGCAAAAGCACTATTATCCAATCCAATGCACAACCAGTTTTGTATGATGGATGTTAGTTTTCCGAGTTGTTATTCATATTTCTGTTATCTTCGACTGCCAGAATGTCAGATATTAGAAAATGTTATCTATGCTTCTTTTCAAGGGGAAACGTTGCATAATCTTAAGAATCTAGTAGAGTTCAAACGACATTGAAGCATTCTTCACTTTTCATAGCAGTTTAAAACCTGAATGTTCTTGCAATTGTTTGAAGCGTTGAAAGAATTTATCTTGAATTGGCACTTATATTTAATTTCAACCAACCGTAAAGGAAAAATCGGTTTTTAGGTTTCAAGTTCCTTGTCCGTTTCCACGGAGACTGATACTCTTGTATTACATTTATCCCTGAACGTTTGGTAGTCGTACGGTAATGTTTACGATACGGTGTCATCCTATGTACAGGCTGGACTATTCCGTAACATCAGTTTTAAGATGACACTGATGGTGGCGTCATAACTCCTGGATGATCTACAAATGAAGCGAAGAAATGGGTCTTCGCGATTCGCAAGGATGCGTCTTCGCGTAGTAATAGATGGAGTTCCTGCGTTGATGGATCACCCCGCTAAGGTAGCCAGTAACTGAGGCTGGTCTGATACGTCATTACTGACGCTAAAAAGTCGACTTGTGCGTGCTCGGTTACTTTGTATGGAATCAGGCCACATCACGAAGAGATATTAATACATTTAAGTATGACGTCATTGCCGCGTAGGGGAATAGCCACTGGAGCTCTCAGAGCGGGCCAAATGAATTTCTAAATGAAAAAGAGGACTGGAAGAACTGTGGGAGATCACAAGGTTCAGCAAACATATTAATCACGCTCTGTTGCGTGGTATTACATAGCCAATGCACATACCATTCGGGACTATAGTGGAAATTCTGGGTAGGTAAAAAGATATATGGAGGAAAGATAGGGAAAACTCACAAGACACATTTTGTTATTAACAAAGAACTCTTATTAAATCTAAAAAAAACTCCTTAGCTTCATGATATTCATAAATTTGCACAATATACATCGAAATAATATATGAAATCCGTAGAATGTTTCCTCCAGTTGACCCCTTAGTTCCACGAAATCACGACACATCAAAATTTCTAGACTTGCAAAGGACTACTAATCCAGGCAACACGAAGTTTTGACAATAAATAAACATGGTATCCATAAAGTTCCATCAGAGTTTTAAAAAAGGTTCTTCCTTACTTTATACGAGAGGATTATACAAAAATATGTTAAGGGGGGCTGAGAATGAAAATTATTACAGGATAGCTTAGAAACAAACACAGATTTAAACATCCATAGATGCTACTAAGAAAAATGAAGACTAAGCAGAGAAGTTTTGTTTTTAATTTCTTAGCTGGCCGTGGTCTTCTTACATCGGATATAGTTCAGTACGCTATCTTACAATGTTATGAGAAGATCTTTGGATTTGGATTAGAAATTTCAAAGGGATACCGTTCACAACTTGCTAGAAGTTTTGGCGAATTCAATCATTGTGGTATCATCGTTTAAAACTAGAAGTTTAGATATCCCAAAAATTCTCTCAATGATTGTTATGTTATAAGAGAAATCATCTGTTACATTCTTTATCTCGCCTTGCTATCCAACGGACCTTATTATATAAGGTGAGTGTCCTCAATAATCCGCAATCCAGTGATGGCCATTGGAAGACAATACTATATTCGCATTCTGCATCATCTCATTACAATCCGAGCACCCATTGCTCTTGGGGTTTTTACCATAGGTCTCATTTCTGGGCCGGACTTTCTTAGTTAGTTTATTGGCTCAGCACTTACAAATAAATTTCCTTCTCTCACTCGTTGAAATGACTAGTTTACTTCCAACTCCCTTCCTTCTTCTGTGACTGCCTCCCTCTACATCGGAAAGGAGGTTCGGCTCTCGGAAACCCTGACACATTCCCCTCACATAACACTCTTGAGGGATCACTTGGGTGTCCTCAAAGACATACTCAAGAGGATCTCGTATATCCTCTTGCTTTAAATTCAGCTTCTCCTTTTCTTCTCTTCAAAGGTGACCTCGTCTCTCCTTTCCTCCCTTCTGCCTATTTCTTTTCTCTTTCCCTCATCACATCTATTCATTCATTCTTAAAATCAATTCCAAAAATTTTCATCCGAAATTACCATCTTCAATCAGGTTTTGCATCCACAGTAATCCAGACGATATCGTAATCCTAACCTCGTTTTCACATTCAGCCAGAAATCATTCCGTCTAATTTCGAACCTATTTCATTTTTTACTGGGACACATCCAAACTCTCATGCTTCATTTGTTCAGCATCATATTATTCTACTTGTCAAGTTCGATACCAAACCTTAATCCATTACTTTCCTTTGTTCTTAACTCTCAGAGGATGTCCCCTGCTATTACCCTGGCTACGTCATGGACGTAGGCCTTAACCTCTAACTAAACGTCTTCCTTGTTCCGAACAGGTATATTCTCACAACCCTATCATTCAATGGGCCTTAGTTACACCTCTAACTAAACGTCTCCCTTACTCCCAACATGTATATACTCACAACCCTATCCTTCAATGGGCCTTAGTTACACCTTTAACTAAACGTATTCCTTGCTCCCATAAGATATCTTCTCACAACCATATTCTTCAATGGGCCTTAGTTACACCTCTAACTAAACGTCTTCCTTGCTCCCATAAGATATTTTCTCACAACCATATTCTTCAATTGGCCTTAGTTACACCTCTAACTAAACGTTTCCTTGCTCCCATAAGATATCTTCTCACAACCATATTCTTCAATTGGCCTTAGTTACACCTCTAACTAAACGTCTTCCTTGTTCCCATCATATATATTCTCAAAAACTAGTCCTTCAATGCTTCCCTCCACATTCGGCGTCACGCAACAGCATCTTACATTATATGATAACAGCAGCATTACCTGATAACATCTTCATAAATAGTGAACAGCTGCCTCTTTGCATACCTCCATTCGCTCTTGAGGCTTTGAAACTATTCCTTTAGTTTATATGTCAGGTTATATGTAAAAAAAACTCAAATTTGACTCGACTTCATGGATCCCTCTCAGTGTGTCCTCGCCTACAAACATTCTCAGTAGACTACCCCTGCTCTACATTTCCACAACTAAATGCAAACTTCTTACGCAATATCTTTAGTTTTCTCTCACCAAATCACAATCGTGTCCTTCCTAACAACTCAGTTCTCTGCTATCAGTTTCTACTCTCTTTAATATTACCAAACGAAAATACCAATGACTCCACACATGCGCCACCTATGGCTCAAGTCGCCACCTACAAAAGCGCCCAATAAAAGCCGAGTATCCGACTAAATATGAGGACTTTAAGTCTTTCTGTTTTTTTATCAGCTAAAATAGATTACCTATAAAATATATATTGTTCATATTTTTAACCCTTTTGATTCCCTCTCAATTCAACCACCACTCCCCACAACACAAGTACGGTCAGCATTCTACTTCTTTCTTAAGGAATATTCCTGCAACAGTTTCAAATACCATAAGGACCTAAAAATGTACTTTTACTATCAAAAAGTATTTTTTTTAAACAAATCCACTCAAAAGCATTTATCCAACCATAATTAATAATCCTAGAGTCGTACATTTGGTAAATCATCAATGTTTAAAATAAGCTTTAACCTTTAGAAGTATAAGCCAAAAAAAATGTGTCGACACATTGATTGGTCTCCATGATATTCGTGGTTGATGGAATTGTATTACCCTTACAATTCCGAAAGCATTTATCTAACTCGTACATTTCCTAGAGTCGTACATTTATTAAAACCACAATATTAAAATAAGCTTAGGTACTTTGGGATTATACCGACCACACCAGTATGAAGAACACAAAAATAGAAATTTATAGAAACAAACATGATAGAACGAAAAAAACAACTCTTCAATTACAAAATTACAAACTTACAAGCATTTCCAGGTATTGTGATCGGTATTGTTGTCGCTGTTATCTTATCTTTCTCGAGAATCCTGATTACGGCAGGCCGCGCGGCATCACGTGATTTGCACGGTACATAATTGCCTTTCCATTTCAATTCAATTTATATTTCTGATTAGCCCCTCTAGAATTTGATATTTTACTGATAGGTACTATCTCGAGGGATGTTTTTCTTTTCGTCGACATCAGCGCGGGGCAGCACCGAAGGTGCTGTCGAAGCCCGCGCTGATGGCCGGAGGCACTCGCATTTTGGGTGGCGGAATGTGATCAAGAATAAAAACAAGTTTTGAGTGTTTTTTTTAATAAAGAGTTTAGTTTGGTAAATGTTTGTTTTTGTTAAATTTTTGTGTTTGGAGAAATATAGAGGTAATACACGAAAGTACAACAAAGCGATGCACCAGCTGAACGGGCGGCGAGGCTCTGCAATCACGTTATCTACTAGACGCTCGACTTTGACCTCTGTCTGAGGATGGGGAGGGGTTTGCGATAAGACAATTCCTGTTTTATACTGACGAAATAGTCTTCTACGCTAATCTAGTAATCAGTAGAAGCAAAATGTTAAATAACGATTCATGTCTGGGTGTGGTCGGTATAATCCCAAAGTACCTAAGCTTTAAGCTTTGGAGATATAAGCCAAAGAAACCAATGAATTGACATTGAAAAATTTTATTCGTCTTCATGATATTCGCGGTTCATGGAATTGTATAGGCCTTACACAGTTATTCTCGTCTCTCCAAGGCATTTCAAACTATAGCCTATTCAACCACCTTGCGTACATATTATAATTTGTACATGTCAAGGAACTCCCCAGAAGAGGTACATATAAACTACTTGCATTAAAGAGTAGATGGTACGTTCTAAGTCGATGTGCAAAGTTCAATTTGATAAATTGTGAAAACATAAAGCACAATCACGTTCTTGGTTTAACAAAATCCTGTGTAGCTCATAAAATATAATAAAGAAATGTATGTAATGATAAGAGAAATCTCAAACCAAAAAGAAACATCACTATTGGGAATGGCTCCACCTCCAGCTCCGTATGCTTGGACGTATTGTTTGTCGTCAATCGACGTACATTCATACGGAGCTTACGAGTCACGTGACCGACGCAGGCGGTGGGCTGCTCTAAGTGCCTTCCACATTAACAAAACTGTCGGTAATTGAGAGGGGGAAGACTAAGAGAACAGAGCAGGCTTCCTCGACTTGTGCTAGGAGGCCTTCAACCTCGAGCCAGTCACCATATCAACAATGCTGACAGGACGCGTAGAAGTGTTTTGCGTGGAGTTATCCATCATGATAAATAATAAATCTTCATTGGGTCTATTCGTATTAGTAAAACGTTAGTAATTATATTGGCTTTAGAAAAAAATTAATCTATGAGTGTGTTTCCTATTTAAGAAAGACTGTGTCTCCTGTTGAAAGTATTTTAATAGTTTGACAGTACATCCATATTGGATTCTTTTTGCGAAACTGGCGTCCCTCAAGGGTCAGCACTGGCAGCACAAATATTTATCACAATTATTTAAATGTTTACTATCAACAAAATAAAACTTATAACATTGAAATAACTGAGCTAAAGTAGAAAAAATAGTATATATTAAATACATTATATCAGTTTCGGAAGCAACCCAAAAGATTGGGATACAAGCTTTATTTATTTTCAGGATAACATATTAAAAACGTTGTATAACTTTGTTTACAATGGAAAAACTTGATATCTTAAGATTTTAACTGTTGCCACTGACAAAAATTTTAATTTAAATCTCTCGGTTAATATTTTACGTAAATCAGTCTAGTCTGATAAAATATTTTTTTTAATAAATAAACAAAAAAACTTAATAAGTTAAAGTTTTATCTATATAAACATATTAAAATATTAAAAAAAACACACACCCCATTATTTTTTGAACAATAATGGGTTTTTGTCATTAACATATATTTTTCATTTAACTGATTGTGGAAGAAATTATTGTGTACTAAAAATTGAAACACCATATTTCTGATATAATAAATAACCAATAACTTGTTGCAATAACTAAAAATATAAATTGAAAATGTTTGGAGTATATAAATGACCAAATTTTAACAGTGTTTCTCATATTTAACGATGGATATAAAATAATACATACATAGACTGGTTATTTGATAATAAATTAGAAACTAAATACATTTTTAGAATTGTATTGGAAAAGAAACAGGCCATACATTCAGGTACATAATTGATGAGACAATGAGACTACCACTTCACCTATTTATAGGGGTCTCCAATGTCGAAACGATGTAAATGGTTCGTTTCGAGTTTTTTTTCGTCGTAGCACACTCAGTTGTGTACCTGATGAGACAATGAGACTACCACTTCACCTATTTATAGGTGTCTCTGATGTAGAAACTATGTAATTGGTTCGTCTTGAGCTTCTTCGTCATCGACTTTCTTTGGATCTCTTCAGACGAACATGACTCCAGACTCCAGGAGTCAAGTTTGAGACAGTGTCAGATACCAGCCGCTGCAATAAAAGGAAGGTGAACTGGAGCTAAACTCAAAATTTAATCACAGAATACCATTGTCGTTTCGATCTGTATAGCCAGTAAGGGCTCTCAGTGTCATAACCAACCAAAGAGATACCAACCAAATTAAAGATCTGGTTGTCAAAAACTGTATTAGCGATCACGGATTAAATAATTAAAATTAAAAATACAGTGTGATAAATGAATAAAGGTGTATCTAAAATTATAAGATTCTCCTATGTTATGCAGTTTTAGGCTCTATCCTCGACAGGAAATTGTGTATTTCAAATATTTATAAATATAATCTAGAGTAATGTTTTATGTATCCAATAATGTGTTAATAACTTTGAGTTTTTATGGTGGTGTTATTCAAATTTCTACACATAACGTAGTTATGGTGAGAAGGATTTTGTGCAATCAACTATGCACCTGATAAGACATCGAGAACACTCTTCATCTAGATAACACTTGATTTTGTAGTCCGGGTGCCTCTGAAGTCGAAACATTACAAAGTGTTCGCTTAAAGCTTCTTCGTCGCTGACTTTTTAGATCTCTTCAGGCGGATTCCAGAAGTAAAGTTTGTGACAGTGACAGAAGGTGAACAAAAGAGCCAGATATCAAATACTGTGCAAAGCATGTCACCAAAGTTGTTGTAAATATTTTGAAAATGCATATAATTTCGGCTCTATCGCCATCATTGGAACTATATCAAATATAGCAACCTCGTGTAACTGAGCTTTTTTTTAAAATCTATAATATTTAAGACTGTCAAATAAAAATATCGCGTTTTTAGGGATATTTTTGTGTATATTATCAGTTACGTAAAGTACTCATATTTTGTCACCCATAATTGCTGTATCCGTCCTAAACCAGCTGGTTTCAGTTCTAGTTGTAATTCCTTAAACCAGAACCTAGTACTAACATGCACCATTGGGACTGTTACGAAAGAAAAGTCACAACATGAATTGGCTTTGTAGATCCCTCAGCAGATTAAAATATAGAAAAATGCCTTCTAGTAAACCTTTGTGACCTAATTTCTTGCCCTCCATTTAAATCAGTATGTAAGCTATGTGTTGGGTGACTTATTGGTCAAGGTTAATCTGATAAGTGAGATACTAGACAGCTTCATGATGGTATCTCCCAAGGTCTGCCCTTGCATCTATTCTTTTTTATGTTCTGCTAACATTCTTAAAATGCAGTAACAAAGTTTTTACTCAGCAATGGCATTGCTGATAATGGTTAATAACACAAATATGACCCTATGAGGGGTACAATTTCACATCCAACCTTATTGTCATCCGGAGCTACATTTTTATGAAGGCTACAACCTAATTTTTACTTAACAATGTAGTATTGTTCCAACGGTCAGTTAACACCTGGTATAACGGTATACAGCTGAAACGCAATAAGCACCCTTATAGCTTGGGGCCACTTTGGACCAAATTCTAAATTTTGAAACGTTAGAGACCAGAGATTAATGCAGCATTCAACAGACCTTTCCCCTCTGCTAACAGTAGGCCTATCACCTTTAGAAGCGAATGTTAAGTCGGCTCTGTTCCAAATCTTTTGCAGAAACAACGTGTTCGCTCTCGTGTGCTCAAACAGTTGCAAAGTGAGAGATATTGATGAACAACTAAACAGCGTGGTAACTCACAACCTTATCCCTACCTCCCCTTTATTGATTTCCGTCACTAATTAATATTATTCCTTCGGATCTCAGCATGCTCTGGAGAGGAGATTTTATGAGATCTTCTCTCGTCGTATTTTGAAGTTTCTTCGAAATCTCGGTTGAATTCCCGTAAATCGTTTCTTAAATTATTAGCGTTCCAGCTGCATAATGATTAATTCCAGCTGGGTGAAAATTCGAGATTCGTTTGACGGACAAAACAAAGTCTTGATAACTGATACAACAATATAAACTCTTGGGAGGAATTGGCCTCCTAAGAGAGGATGGTTTTTGATGAGCCACTTCCTTACTGATGCTGATCGATGCAACTGTTTGGAATTGAAGTTGAGTCAGGACAAAGACTAGACCTGCCGTTGAGCGTTCAGTCAAACGATGACTCACGTTGTAAATTAGTGCCCTTTGTGATGTTTTCCTGAAAGAATGACAAAGGCATTTATTGGCATAAAACATTCCATTGACTCACAAACGTTGGACTTATCTTTGTGAGAACTTGCTATATCAGGACTCGAGCCTGGATCTCAGCGAACCAAGTACTTTTTGTGAATCAATCTTTAAATACATAACTGCAATACTAGCTGATATTGTTTTACTTTGAATATATCACTACTAATTCCTTAATTATTAATAGTGATTTTTCAATTTTTTAACCTGTATGTTAAATGAGTTGTATCTAGTGTTGCTCAGAAATAATTTGAGAATTTGTTCTCAAAACAAACCAAAAGTGTTGTATAATGAATATGGATTATAAATGGTCAATTTACCGTATATGTGTGTTTTTTAGATTTTATTTTCTATATCAAAGATCAACTAAAATTTAAAAAATACAAACTCGGGACAAATATTGTTACGCCGCCGATGTTGGCTGTATTGTGGCACAGGATCAGTGTTTGTTTAGTCATAGATTAGGGACGCTCTGAATGCAATATTGAATGGGCCTCTGATGAGTAGCTAGCACGTCACATATCAGGATAATCACACTTAAATGTTAGATCTGTCTTAAATAATTTCAGAACTGACATTAAAGTATTGTCTTTTCGACGTGCACTTTCCTTAGCATGAAGCTTGTCTGTCGTGCACGATTCTTAGTTTGAAGTGTATTTGTCGTGCACGATTCTTAGCTTGAAGCTTGTTTGTCGTGCACTTTCCTTAGCTTGAAGCTTTTCTGTCGTGCACGATTCTTAGTTTGAAGTGTATTTGTCGTGCACGATTCTTAGCTTGAAGTGTATTTGTCGTACACTTATCTTTGATTGAAGCTTGTTTGTCGTGCACAATCCCTAGCTTGAAGTTTGTCTGTCGTGCACGATTCTTAGCTTGAAGTGTATTTGTCTTGCACGATTCTTAGCTTGAAGCTTGTTTGTCGTGCACGATCCTTAGCTTGAAGCTTGTTTGTCGTGCACGATCCTTAGCTTGAAGCTTGTTTGTCGTGCACGATCCTTAGCTTGAAGCTTGTTTGTCGTGCACGATCCTTAGCTTGAAGCTTGTTTGTCGTGCACGATCCTTAGCTTGAAGCTTGTTTGTCGTGCACAATCCCTAGCTTGAAGCTTGTTTGTCGTGCACGATTCTTATCTTGAAGCTTTTTTGTCTTGCACTTTCCTTAGCTCGAAGTCTGTTCGTCGCGCACTTTCCTTAGCTTACTATTCATTTCTTCTCCTTTGATTTAACGTTTACCCTCTTTCTGCTTACGTTACTGGATACGTAAAAAAAGAAACATTAAATGGATTTTGAAATTGCATAATGGTCAGGAGCGACAAGATAGAAATTCCCGTGTTCATGATAACGCTCGACCCGACTGGTCGGGACCAGTTCTGCAGCTCGATGGCCATCTGTCGTCGGGAACCAATGTTGGGCTACAGTGACAAGGCTTTGGTGTTCTTCCAAGAGACTTTTTTCGTTTTCATTTGAGAAAACTTCGTAATCAAAATTTCTTTGTCTCTATATATGATTATGGAAGTTTTTGTTTTCGTCAAGAAAAAACTTTCCTATAACTTCCCTTAGACAACAGAACGAAGGCAGTCCTGCTTGTTCAGAGTTGGTCTCTGATATCCATTTGCATCAATGCCATTAAAAATAAAAACATGCTTGTTAAAACATCAGACAAGAATCTTCAAAAAATATTATGCTCTTCAAAATTGGGAATAAGAATTGAACTGACATGATATTACTAGACTTTAGAGCGAAAATAGTATTTGACACGTTATCTGTAGGCCTATTAAAATAAAACTGTCAGTATGAATATTACCCAGGTTATTTAGTTAGTTAAAGGTTTAGAGTTTTAAAGGCTAAATATCTCTCTTAAATATTATTTTCAATTCTTAGATTTTAGAGATACACAGGTAGTATCCAACTCCACTGGATACTGAGTTGATGGTAATGAAATATAACTGAACAAGTATAAAATAGACAATACAATACATTACAATATCAAAAACATACCTCTATCCCACAGATTATTGCATTGTATTATAAGTCATTATAATAAAGACTTGATCATTGTTAGCAAAATAAAATTTTCATTCCATCTCATAATGCTTTATTTATTTAAAACGTTGGAACAATAGCGTCAATTTATTATATACGTAACTGTTATTTTCCAAAATGAAAGAGAATATACCAAAGCCCACATGACGTTTTTAGTTTAATTTGTACGTTTTATCCTTTCTCTTATAAAAGAATAAGATTTCTCAGTAGCCTTGTTCACTTAAACACGTACGGTATGCACCCATGTAGCCTATGCACCATATAGGCTCTGCACCATGTAGCCTATGCACCATATAGGCTCTACACTATATAGGCTATGCACCATGTAGGCTCTGCACCATATAGGCTCTATACCATGTAGGCTATGCACTATGTAGACTCTGCACCATGTAGGCTATGCACCATATAGGCTCTACACTATATAGGCTATGCACCATGTAGGCTCTACACTATATAGGCTATGCACCATGTAGGCTCTGCACCATATAGGCTCTATACCATGTAGGCTATACACTATGTAGACTCTGCACCATGTAGGCTATGCACCATATAGGCTCTGCACCACGTAGACTATGCACTATGTAGGCTATGCACTATGTAGACTCTGCACCATGTAGCCTGTGCACCACACAGGCTCTGCACCACGTAGGCTATGCACTATGTAGCCTATGCACCATATAGGCTCTGCACCATGTAGGCTGTGCACCATATAGGCTCTGCACCACGTAGACTATGCACTATGTAGGCTGTGCACCATGTAGGCTCTGCACCATGTAGGCTACAACGGTGATAGGCCGTCCATCAGTGCACAGAAAAATTCTGTTTGGACTATCAATTTGTGTGGGACATTTCCCACCGGACATTTAAATTAATAATACTGAAAGATTATTAGTGCCAACAATGCAATATAAAACATCCGCGTACACACTTAAATCATACACTATTTTTTACAAATCCATTAAAATTGAACTTACAATTTGATTTTTAACTAGGTAATTACCATCGACTAGAATATACTCGGTGTGTCATGATTGTGTTTACCACATGTTAACCATTAATTAGGGTCTACTCACTGGGCTCAGTCTGCTGTGTGATGGGCTTCAATGAGGTTGCACATGCACCATCATATAACCCATTCTTATCTATGCAGATATGAAGATTCATGCAAAATTTATATTAATTAAAATAAGTAATTTATTTTCTCATTCAACAGAATACAGAAACAAAATAAAGAGAAATTATGAATTCAAAGAATACACAACACCCATTTCAATTCATAACACATTTGAAATATTGCAAACCAAAAATGTTATTTTCCCCCCATTTACACACGAAATAATAAGAATAAAATAAAAGAGACTTAATCTAGAATAGGTTTACAGGTATCAAAATTAAATATAAATATATTTTTGTTAAAGAGAAAACGTAAGGCATCACAGGCTTGACCTGATTCGGGGTTCCAACACTTACAATTACTTATTTCATGTTGTCAGCGTTCAGGTTGGGAATTAAATATAATATTACGTTATTAAGTCAATATGATACTTATTCCATGTCTTATAAAAAATGTTATTAGATTAAAAAATGAGGTTAATTAAGAAGATAAAAATCTGATCTCTTCCTCAGAAGAATATACGAGTTCTGGTACTTGTTGTTTATTTCAACCTACATTGTAGTTATATATTATGTTAGTAATTCACCTGAAGAAGAGATCAGATTGCAGACCTCGAAACGTAGTGTTACTGATTGTACTGTATCACTGAACGATGGCTAATGTCCGCAAATCCCTGTTTCCTTCACAATCCTATTATCGTCCAATCAATAGGTTAATTCTCTTTAGAGATTTCGCGCGGACAGACGAAGTGATAAGCTTCGCAAACGCTCAACGAATTATATGTACTATCGCTATGTTTTTTCTGAACAGTAATTAAATGTTTTGTAATTCTTTATAAGTAAATTTACAGATTTCAACTAAAACTACAAAATATTAAAAAAAAGAAAGAAAAAAAAGGAACTTGCTTCACCGAAACTTTAACGTGGATAAACAACAAAATACGTGTACCTATATTATTTGGCTATATAATAGTTTTTAATGTTGCAGATGATAGTGTTTTAAAGTATGGTGTGATATTTGGACGTCAATGCTGTTGTATGAAGTGATATTTAAAAATACTAAAAATATATGCGTTTTAATATGACTTTAAGCATTTGTTAAATGCATTTGCTTTTACTGCATTTGTTTTAAACCAAGCACATTACATTAATTATTCAGTCTTCACACTGATTTATTTGAATGAAATAATTCACTGTGCTAATAAACCATTACCAACATATGTCTAACATGTGAAATGTTTTCTTATCGAATATAGTCTTCTTTCACTACCAACCTCTCGATAAGAAAATCAAGGGTTCGAACCAGTAAAACATTTGAACGCACGTTTACTAAAACCACGATTCTTAATACACATTAGTTTTTATAGAATAATATATTTTAATTACATTGCTTCTCTCGATTGGATGTGACACCAGTGCCTTCTTCTTCCGCAAATTCTTATCGCCCTCGGCTGAAAGTAGTTACTAGTCAGTGGATTTTATAAAGATCCTCCTTGATAAAGTTTTATCTTAAACGCATTCGGATAGCTCACCTTCGTGCAAAATATCTTGTGAAGGTGGTGCAATCAATTTGGGGTTCGGTAAATATTTTGTATGATAAATTCCCTGTAAGATAACTTACATAAATAAAAAAGGTACAAAACCATCATCCCACAAGGAACTACAGGTATTTTAATTACGACATTTAGGCAAATTTGTAATCAGACACAATTAAAAACGGATTTAAAAAATTGAAATGGTTTTATTATAACTTCAGAGAGAGACATGTTCTTATTACTTTCTGATTTGAGGAAATATATCTTTTAATTAAACATGATGACAGGGTTTTCAATATTCTTTTGAACGAAATTATAACACTGTATATAAAAACAATATATATAACAACGTATCCATCCTTAGCTACTAATTTCTAACCTCATAAACGAGTTTAAAATTTTACATAAAATAAACGAATTTTTCTCATCAGTAAAGCTACATTCTATTGCAGACATTTTTGTCCATACATCTGCTTTTGAAGAATGAGTCTACAAATCATAATGAAATATGCTGTACCATTAATAGAATTTTAGTTTCTTCTTTAAAGGTAACCACATTAAAATACAAATGTAAGGAAATGAAAACATTAGACCCATACATGCTTACGTTGGGGTTGCTTTATTAAGTCGTATCTAAAGAAATCCTAAATAAAACGTAAATTTAAATATATCATTTATACTAGTGAGACTTGAAGTGTTTTATTAAGTTTTGAATTTAAACACTCGATCCACTAAGCTATTAGGATATTGAAAGGGTTATCTTTTAAAGTCTCAAGATAATCATGATAATTTAGATTCGTAAGTTTATGTACTCAGTTTTTTAGACGTGTGCCAAACCGTTCCGGACCAGGAACTAGTTCCGCGACACAGTTCCTATTCCAGACGTTCTGTTCCGACAGTTCTTGTCTTACGAGTATTTTATTTCCTCAGCGATTTCGTACCGGAAAGACGTTCGGGAACGCTTTGAAAATTAATTAATGTCCTTCGTGCAGCATGTCTTGTTGAGGTGGTGCAATCAATTTGGTTCGGTAAATATTTGTATGATACATTCCCTGTAAGATAACTTACATAAATAAATAAAAAAGTACAAAATTGTCACTCCACAGGCATTTTAAGTGGGAAATTCAGGCAATTTTGAAAGTCAGCGAGGTGAAGTAAGAGAGGACCGTCAGATGAACCAGACCGGACCAGCATGTGCTGGCTGTTGTAGGATGGTCCAATTGACCCCAGCCGTGACGTACCAGCCAAAGCCCTACCTCCGCCTCGCTCACTCATCGCAGCCGCTCCCGAGCGCTGTCCCAGATACCGCCTCTTATCAGTGACCTCAACTGATACGGTATCACGTGACACAGGGACTCTTCAAACCGGCAAGTTTCCTGGGTGGAAGTAGGTCCCTTGGCACCACTGAGACGCTTACTTCTTTACACTTTCATTCACGGTGAAGTTGACTCAGTTATGGAAAATTACCAGAGATAGAAAACGTATTGTCAATGGAAGTAGTTACCGTATTTAATCGTTTCTGCACAATGGCGGCCTCTTGGGAAATTGGGCAGGCTTTCAGGGCAAAGTTTGGGACTTTTTGTAATAAGTATGGTTTGAACCATTTCTTAAACCACCCAATAACAGGTTATAATTTTGAAAATTCAATCCAAACCTGAGCGATATTTTTGAGAAAACTCCTCTTTTAACCAAAAAAATATTCATTTTTTAGAGTAAAGAGCATGTATTACATCATAGATTTCAACAACCTTGACAAAGACTGAAAGATTAGAATAAGTCACATTTATAAATTAATCCTACATGCAGGATTCAATCACAAACCTAAACTATCCAAACTGTACGTTATTTTGAATTGTGCTTTTATTCAAAGTTAGAATACACTATTTTATAATTTTTGAACCAGATTGAGAGGTGTGACGACGATTCCAAATCTTTCTGCTAGACGATAAGTTCTGAAATTAAAATAAAACCCGTTAGTCTGTTCTGAAAATTGTTTAAAGAAAGGATACCGAAGTATATAAACATGTTTCAGATACTAATATCGGAATAGACAACTTATTATTAGCCTACGCCCGGAAATTGAGGGAAAACGTTACACGTACGTAGTTTTAGAGATGGGACAAAGGTTACAGAAGGTTGGTACCAATGATTAATATATTTCCTAAACATTTTTTTCTTGGGTTTGAAATTGTGACTGTTACAGTTAGACGCCCTAGTTTCGCTTGTTTCTAAAATGGACGTTTTCAGGACGAGCCTACCTTCTGCTTGGGTAGCAAACACTAAACTAATGCAACTTCAAACTTAAGTGTTTTTTTTCTTAATACTGTCTTCGGAATCTTGGATAAAGGAGTGGTTTAAAAAGAAGATTGGAAAGATTGGTAGCCGCCCTTCGTTGAAACTTTAACTTGGCATTCCTAATTAATTGCAGACTAATAGAGAAAATCTTCAGAGTGAAATGCAGATACTCCTTAGATCTTCACATTACATGGCAAATCTTTGTTTTTTTGTTCGGATCTACACAAGTGAATCAGCTAGTACGCCCTCAAGGTCATTGTTTAAAATCCCCTCCTATGGGGGTTGGTTATTGTTATACAATTTACGTTTTACTCTCAAGATAAATTTTTGAATCAAGAACCTACCCGATTCGTGAAATCAGATCTAATGGTTTGAAGTGCACCTTGGCTTATCTAAAGGTTTTATTGATTCTTTTCAGTATTGCTCTTGGTAAGTATTACAGTATTGCCTAATAACTATGTATCTACGCGTAAAAACCCCACACTCACTCATTCATTATGTTGCATTTTATTCCTAGATTTGCTACAAACCCATAATAATTTAAAGTTCATCGATAAATGGTTATTTTGTTAAATACCACTTTGCTATCTAAACTTTTGAAAAGGGATCGTTTATTAAAAAGAGAGAACGTAATGCTCATGTGGTGTTTATACACATTTTTGGTTGAAACGAACGAACCTGTTTGCGCCAAGATACGTTTTGTAGTCACTTCAAAATAAGTTTCACGGATTTTCCATTTAATTAAGTATATTTCAATATTCTGAGTTAAGTGGTCAATTTATTACTTTTTTGCAGTCATAAATAAAAATGATCGAACGAACTCAAAATCAACCATGATGTGTTCAAAACTAAATTGTACTGTTACGTGCGGTCGGTTATTCTGTTTATCTGAAAAATAAACTTATTTCCATTTTTTGGTTAGGGTTACAAATAATTTTACCTATTTATTTAAAGTTTTGAAGGAAAAGGACACAAATGAGTGAATTAATACATTATCCTACCGCTGGTATAGGTTAACTTTCAATACCTTAGCGCCAGTCTTCATTTTCCGACCAACTCTTCATTTACTGCCTTAAAATTCTTACGTAAGACATGCAGGAGCCGTCGATTCTCGGACTGACTAAGTAAAATGGAACTGTGTTGGTCATTAAGCTTACAACTAACACCAGTTTCCCATGCTACACCCGACTTAAAGACCTTACAATACATTTCGTACTATACAAGGGATTTATACCGACATTTAGACACACCATAGGAATAGTTTTATCGAACATAACCTCAAAACATCGTCAGAACGTGATCTGTGCCAGTATACACGCCATTATTCTTTTGTGTATTTTGACCTTATCGGTAAATTGACCTACTTCGAATGCTCGTCCAGAAGAGCCACGAGATAAAAGAGTGGGTAGTAATACGATTCAACCATATTCGACCACATCTGGTAGAAGGGAGTGACGCTGTAAGCATTGGCAACGGTCGTGGTTGTGATTGCAGCATACGAGAGACTTGGCAACAACGCGCGCTGTTGGCTGGCAGAATCGATAAGCGTTACCCACAGGAGCTGCTGTACTCGGTAGAGGATCAAGCGGCGGTGTCGGCGCCAACATTTGGTTAGAAACCTCATCTAGTGTTGTTAAGAGACAGACTGAAACAGAAAATCCTTAACGACATTTATTTTGTAAACGTCTAATGCGACACTTTTGTTGTTAATATCCGTTAAAGGTTAAGTCCTTCGATATTGCGAATCGTCTTGGACCATTAATACACTCCGTTAAGGAAAATTCAGACAAAAATCCTTTTAATCCAAGATTTCGCAAAATTATTAAGGAAAAAACACTTGTTGTCCATACAGAAAGTAGGCTCGTCCTGAAAACATCCATTTTAGAACGAATGACACTTAGACATCTAACCGTAACAGCCAGAACTTCAAACGCAAGAACAAAAAGTCTAGGGAAAATGTTAATCATTGGTACCAACATTCTGTAACCTTTGTCCCATCTCTAAAACTACGTAAGTATAACGTTTTCCCTCAATTTCCGGGCGTACGCTAATAATAAGTTGTCTATTCCGATATTAGTATCTGAAACATGTTTATATACTTCGGTATCCTTTCTATAATATATATTAGAAATACTTTATAGAATTATATATTTTTAATTACATTGCTTCTCTCGAATGGATGTGACACCAGTGCCTTCTTCTTCCGCAAATTCTTATCGCCATCAGCTGAAAATAGTCATAGTCAGTGGATCTTACATAGATCCTCCTTGATAAAGTTTTATCTTAGTCGCATTCGTATAGCTCATCTTCTTGCAGCTTATCTTGTGAAGGTGGTGCAATCAATTTGGAGTTCGGTAAATATTTCTTTATGATAATGTAAGATAACTTCCCCGAATAAAGAAAAAGTACAACATTATCACTCCACAAGAAACTACAGGCATTTTAAGTAAGGAATTTAGGCAATTTTGTAATCAGACACAAATAAAAAAGCACTGCAACATTTTAAAATTTCACAATATGTGCATGGTTTTACCTTCATATAACTTATATAGTTTCAAAAAGGGATGTGTTCTTATTTCTTTCTGATTTGAGGGAATATATCTTTTAATTACTTAATGACATGGTTTTCAATGTTTTTCTTAACGAAATTAAAATGCTGTATGTATAACAACGTATACTTCCTTAGGTACTAATTCCTAACCTCAAAATCGAGTTTAAATTTTGAAGTAAAATAAATTTTTTAGCTACATTTTATTGCAACTGGACATTTTTGGCCATACATCTGCTTTTGAAGAATTGATTCACTAAATCGTAATGAAATATGCTGTACCATAAATAGAATTCTTTAAAGGTAATCACATTAAAATACGTATGTACGGAAATGAAAAACATTAGACCCATACATGCTTTGTTAAGTCGTATCTGAAGAAATCCTAAATAAAAGGTAAATTTAAATATAATTTATACGAGTGAAAGTCGCAGTGTTGTAATGTTTCTAATTTAAATACACTGGATTCTCTAAGCTATTTTGATATTGTAAAGGTTATCGTTTAGTCTCAAAATAATCATAATAATTTAGACTCGTAAGTTTGTGTACTCAGTTTCTAAGACGTGTGCCAAACCGTTCCGGACCAGGAACTAGTTCCGCGACACAGTTCCTATTCCAGACGTTCTGTTCCGACAGTTCTTGTCTTATTTATATTCACTGATTTCGTATCTGAACGACATAATGCATACATTCGGGAACGCTTTGATAATTACATTTGAGATGTAAGATATTCCACTACAAAGATGACTTAATGATATTTGCAAATGAATTTTAAATTCAATGAAGCTATTTAACTGATTATTGCAGATATCTACAGTACATTAACTTCAATTGATATTTTACATCCCTTCAAAAAGTATACTTACAGTATTGGTGAACAAAGTAAACTAAACAATTTAATAAAAAAATATTTTATTTCAATCAAAACAAGTACGATACGTAATATTTATGCAATTACTGAACATTCATTCAATTTAATATCTCGTAAATGAATACACATTTTTCAATGTCAATTTAATTCTTGCGAAGTCTTTCAGAATCAATGATTCCACCAGCAATAACGTGCATTCATTTACCAGTTATATTAAATTAAACTTTTCCAATGCTCCAAGATTCTTCATTCATTAAGTTACGATGCAGATTATTACTATGTTAGAACCTAACACTAATTAAACATTGAGGAAGTAGTAAATAAACAGTTGTTTAAGGATTACTACCATTACTTTAATATAAACCCTTTCAGTTATTAATAACACACCTAAAACCCCTTTAAATAATCCACTAGAGACATTTTCTTCTCATTATAATCTGGCCTCGCTCAAGCTTTATGGTTCCCTTATGGAAGATTTTTTGAAATATACGGAACTAAATCTGTTCAACCCCACTGTCGGATTATTCCATAAATATTTATGCAATATGGTAAATATAGGAACCTTCAATGCACTTATTAGCATTAATTTTGGGTTTGTCCTAAGAGAAGACATAGTTCCTGTAACGGATTTTGGGGGTGTAGAAAAAAGACGTTGTGCGTTTACTATATAACACATAAAGAGACAGAAAAATAAACAAAAACAACTAAGCACTGAAAAATTAAATAATTCAGAAATATATGTACAGTACTGATTAAATAAGTCCATACTAAGACTGCTACAGAATAATTGCAATCGAACTTAACTACACCAACTGCAGTAATTGACGAACACTACGAAAATACTTTTCTTTATGTTGAACTACTTTTAAACAAGTTGCTGTATAAAAATAAACAAAACGTAAATCAAATTATAAAATTCTTTCTGGGCGTCCTCTTCATGCGATCAAATTTTGCGATACACTCAACTCACAGGATAGAGATATAGTGCACTCGTTGAAGCAGCAGTTCAGGATCTAATACCAGCAGCAGATAAATATCTCATCTTCCTCATCATCCGATGACTTTTAGAGTCCTCCCTCGACGCAATCATCATCATCATTCACATGTCATTTCCGCAAACTCCATGTAAGTGAAGTTTCGCTTACAAGGCTCCTCCGCTCTTCTATCTGCTATTTTTACCAGTAGTTTGAGGGATCTGTGGAGTTTAAGAGAAATCATTCTTCAGAGAGGATTTTCGCTAGGCCGGCAAGTTTTTCGTACCATTCAGCATGCCACATTAGTCGAAGTCATTCTCTTGTCAATCTCTCGAATCCAAAGTTCAGGCGAAGAGAAAAAGGAAGAGACCGAAAGGTGTACACGAAACTGGTGGACAAAGTTGCTAAGGATATAATCGATGGTGAGGCCCGTAACAAGGATATTCCTACTGCAACTATGAAGGAGATGCACTCCCTAGTCCAGCAGGTTTACTGATGTTTCAGACCAAGGATTATCCTCCTATCCTTCCTATGAGGTCAATCCATGTGACCTATGTCAGCATTGGAGTCGTTACTATCCCTCTGTTGTCTGTATCTAGGACTAATAGCGTTACCGCTAGGCAAGCAAAAGTATTCTATAATCCATTATCCCTTTATTCGGTCTCGTTTTACCTACAGTGGCTTTAAAAAAAATCTTTTTATCACCAGAAGTATTTGTTAGTAAATAAATAAATTTGTTCAGCCAAGTTAGTAAATCTTTAATAATATCCGTAAGATCTTGACTCAGTGCTGAGAAAATCACAGTGTTAAATTATAGTCTTTTTAGAAGCGCGTGTTAGAATACATCACTAGATATAGGAAACGCTTGTTACAGTGTGAGGTAGTTTGCTATCACTAAAGTTTTTTCATGGGCTATCACTAATTGAGAGTGCCAAATGGGTTTCTTGAGTAGCTAATGTGAGGATTTCAATGGTCATATTTCGATGGTGTATAAAAAGGCAGCACATTTTCGTAATGTGTAGTGTAGGAAAGAGGTGACTATTATTTTGAGACTCTGGGTTTGGGATCAAAGAACTAGCAATGTATCTGACTGGTAAAGTAGGATCTTCAGACAACCCTGGTGTTTGATTTGTTACTTAGCCCGGACGACGAAATTAAGGTTACCATTCTAGTTAAGAGAGTTTATGCATTATTTGTTTGGTTTAGAAGACGATACTTTTATTTTCCGATCTCCAGATGTCTGCTTCTCGGTATGGACATCGACGTTTAATATAAAACAAGACGATGGACGAGAATATATACTTGTTTCTTATCGGTTAATGGTAGCTTCAATAACAATAGAGCTTTAAAACGTTTCACACCTTTTCCTTCCAGCCTTGTATACATTTTTTGTTTGGACATAACTTAACGTAACGTTACTTTATTCGTGGTTCGGTTTACAGGAAGTTGCAGCTGCCTTAATAATGTGCCCTTTTGGCTCTCTGTTATTTAGCTTGTGCCGTTTGATTTAGCTATCAATCTCTTTTTCAGCATTCCTTGGAGGGATGATTGGAAGGATGCAAAGGTTTGTACAAGTCATCATCCCTGGTCGCTGAAGCAATTTTTTTCATTCCAAGTTGGTTGGGAAGGGATTTGCTGAGGATGCGCTTGCCCTGATGATGAAGTACCACTACACACTAAATACATGAAATGTGGCTTAGGAAATTTTTCTGTCCAACGTGTTGTTTAATAGTCGACTAAATCTCTCGTAACTTATAGATGAAGTTCAAATGTCTCCACCTCGGCACTCAAAATAGATTCTGCCTCATTTGGAGTTCTAAGTCAGTAGTGGTCAGTTCGTCCAAGGCGAATTAATCTTCCAGTAAGAATTCTGATTGCAAAGTGAAGACTTACAGTTATATGACCAATGATGTTAGGATGTTATCATAAATCTATGGTCACATTAAGATCCATGCTATGCGATAACAAAGAATGTGGTTTTGCACGATGTTGGCTGGAATGTTCTTCAAGAGCAGTTATTGTACACTGATAATTTCGGCGTAAATCCAATAATTTCTGAAAAGGAAGTGACAACCTGCGTGTTATTGACAAAGGCAGTGAGTGGAGTTACTAAAAATACGTGATTTACACACTTTGAA
Organism: Homalodisca vitripennis; assembly: GCF_021130785.1. NCBI lineage: Eukaryota > Metazoa > Arthropoda > Insecta > Hemiptera > Cicadellidae > Homalodisca > Homalodisca vitripennis. Next base: position 14,791,497 of record NC_060212.1, on the reverse strand, counting down.
GTAATCACGATGTCCAGAAAGATCAGTGATAACAACATCGTTTTTTTCCGTTGGGTAACAACACCATATTTTCGTTGGGTACAACCGTTAGAAAACATGTTCTTGCTAGTGTAAAGTTCTACAACTGGTCATCACATCTTGATTACTTAGCGTTATGACCACTATTCGTGGAAGCCATGTTGAATTTCTCTTGGAGGAATAAGATCATTAACAGAGCCTTGGAAGTCGTCTAGGTCAAATTGTCGTTCAATTCTTCAATGTGTGAGTACTAGGTGGATTAAAAAGGACGAAGAACGTGAGAACAAAAACCTTTGCCATCTTGTCCTTTTACCTAATTATACATCCTTTTGAGGTTTATTCTGTTAACAATGTAGAATCCTTAGTATATTATACAGGCGACCGATGAATCTCATAAAAGACGGAATGAAACTGTTATGGCGCACATTTCTGGCTTAGTAGTTTTACTGACAATGGAAGATTGTACCGACTTTTAGCTAGTTCATGGTGTGTACATTCTCATGTGTAGTTGCATGCATGATTTTGAAGTTACACATATAATTTGTTAAGCGCAAATAGAGACTAAACCAGTCAAAAGTGAAATATTTCTCCCATCCAACAAACCAACATTTACTCAGCATTTTTATTATTGGATGTCTCTTAACTCTTTTTTGACATTGCTCCTGAGTTTAAAAATACCAACAATGAGCGGCCGTCTCCTTAAAAAAGTGAAATATTTCTTTCTATATATGTTTTTATAAAAAGAAATTGTTTTCAAAGACATTTAAACGATTATTGGACGAACTTTTGGACAAAAACCTCCCTTTTCCCAACGTTTTTTGGGAATTATCTTTAAAAAAATATCTGAAAATGTTTCCAACTACACATATAACATTCCTAAATTTACATTTATACAATTATATATTAATGTTAAACCAAGGAATTTTAACTATTTTAAAATTATTCCTCTGATTTTAGGGCTGGATGAGAGTAATAAAATATAGAATATCTTCTAATTTAATATTAATCTGTTATTATCCAATTTTTGATTCACTTCTGTTAGGCCACTTTGTTAGACGAAACCAGGGCTACATTATGGAGAAATATATACTGGCTTTCAAATGAAGATTTAGCTACAACACACGCATATTTCACGCAACACTTATGTCTTTTACGTAATATTAACGCACACACTTTTATAATTAAATTAAAACCCCATTTGATGCAGAAACAAATTCTCTCCACTGGGAATTTCTTAATGTTTGGGAGTGCCGAGTGGTCTAGGACGTCGGACTTTGGCTCAGAGTTAGAGTAGATAAATCTCAGATTCGAACCAAGTTCAAATCCTCCATGACCGTAGCACTTTTCATCAGTACTATTAACTTTGTACTGTACAGTTTATTCTATTTGATAAGATCCTTGCAAATACAAGTGCATAAGAACAAGCAGAATAAGGCTTCATAACCCTTCATGTAATATAAAATAAGAAAATTCTACATCTTAGCCTACTTTAACTGTATATAAACTTTTCATGAATTATCCCATTGCTTGGTTTAAACACTCAATATAATACAACAGAAAGTAAAAGAGGAAATAAATTTAGCTCACTTTCTTTCACCCTTCCACTGCCAGACCACTGGATAAAAGTAGAATTCTATGCCAAGCCACCCTTAATCTAAATTCTTGACGTGCCTAGGTTCTGATTGGTTGTTTAGTTAAACTTAACAGTGTAGAAAAGAGTTATTTATAGTTAAAAAAAATATATTCATGTTACTATAAGACGTATGAACCTTTCAGTGTGGAAACTTATTTGCATTGATGCAATCGCATTACGTACATATCTCAGAACTCCAGACCTCAATGTTATGCGATGTGACTTTTTGATTTATGTATAAGTGAAAGATTCGTACAAGTTTACAATCGCCTAAACCAAAGACTGTGGAACAATAACCTCTGAGATACAAGCGGTAAGCGATATACATTTTTTTTTTTTTTTTTTCCTTTGGGATATTGGGGTGGATTCCTAGATCCTCACACGTCAACCTGAGCTTATTGTGTGCCCCTTTGATGTTAGAGGGGTAAGCCTATCTTCGTGCCCTTAATTAGGCTAAGAAGCTTTTCCCCGATACTAGCATCTGGTTCGTCGCCTGGTTGTTTATCACCGAAAAGAGCCCTTCTCCTTGCTCCCAGTCTCTCACAGTCCAGTATTATGTGTTTTGCAGTCTCTTCAGACTTATTGCAGAGTCTACACTCCGAGTCCTCATTTCGTAAACCTAGAGTGTTTAGGTGTTTCCTGAAGTGGCCGTGTCCAGTGATCAAGGCAATCACTTGCTTAACCCGATCCCTCCCCAGCCCCATCAGCCATCTGGTGAATCCGGAGCTAGAATCGGCAAGCAGTCTTTTGCCGAGTGCTTGTCCTTGGTGACTCTGCCACCGCAAGCGGTGTGTCTTCCTGGACCATTTGTTTATACTTTGATAAGCGGCTGACTTGCTTATACCACAACTCGGTTCTGGACCGGTGTATGGCATGCTTGCTCCGCTTTTGGCAAGCCTGTCGGCGCATTCGTTGCCACCTATGCCTGTGTGGCCCGGTACCCAACCAAGACGCACACAGTTGCGTGATCCAAGCTTGCAGAGAGTGTTAAAGCACTCCCACACAAGCTTGGATGAAATGCTGTTGGAGTCAAGAGCTTTAAGAGCTGCCTGACTGTCTGACATTATACAGATGTTCATTTCCTGGTACCTTCTGGTGAGGCCTAGGTTGGCACAGGCTAGGATACCATAGATTTCGGCTTGAAATATGGAGCAGTTCCGACCCAAACTGCCGCTAAGGGCAGTTCTAGGGGATTGACTAAACACTCCATATCCAGTTCTACCCTTAATAAGCGAGCCATCCGTGTACCAGACAAAGCTCTTTCTTATTGTTGGGATGTTATCTTGCGATTTCCACTCATCTCTGGAGTAGAAGTCAACAGAGAATGGCTTATTGAATACGAACTCCGTTCTCATTGTGTCGGAGACCATTTCGAGAATAGCGCTTGGGTTTACAGCTTCAGTGATGGCGCCATGGCTCGCGTTAGACGCGCCATTCCTCCACAAGCCAGCAACCATCAGCCGATAAGCTGACTTACGCGCTTCAGCTTTTATATGAACATCAAGAGGTAGAAGTCCTAAAGCCACCTCGAGGGTCGCTGAGGGACTGCTCCTGAATGCTCCGGTTACAAAGATTGTGCCAAGCCTTTGTAAGCTTTCAAGCTTGGCTTTGGCAGTTACCTGATTCACCTTTGTCCACCAGACTAATGAACCATAAGTGATTTGAGGCCTTACAACTGCTTTGTAAAGCCATAGTGCTATATGGGGTTTTACGCCCCATGAGATTCCTGCAAGTCTCCTGGACGTCATGAGCGCCCACTTTGCTTTGTGCAGGATATTATTAAGATGATCATTCCACGTAAGCTTATGGTCTAGAGTCAGTCCTAAATATTTGACTGTCTTTGACCACTCCAGCTGAGTGGATGCGAGTTTCAGCCTAGAAAGAGACTCTAGGTTCTTTTTTCTAGTGAATGGTACAACTACTGTCTTAGAGGGATTTACTTTCAGTCCCTCTCCCTGACACCAGTTGTGTACATGTTGAAGGTTGGTATTCATGATATCAACAACAACATTTGTGTATTTTCCCTGTACCATAAGGACTATGTCGTCTGCATATCCTTGGACATAGATTCCGTTGTTAGTAAGGTCCTCAAGTAGACCATCTACTACTAGATTCCACAGTAGAGGTGACAGGATGCCTCCTTGAGGACATCCCCTTGTGGGTGCGATCACAAGCGATACTTCATTGAGATCGGCCCTGATCCGTCTGGAGCACAGCATGGCCCTAAGCCACCGGCACAGAGCTGGCTCGAGGCCACGTCGCTGTGCTCCACTTACCATTGCAGTGAATTTGGCATTGTCGAAAGCTCCTTCAATGTCTATGAAGGTGCACAATGCCAATTCCTTGGCGGACAGGCTATCCTCAATCCTACTGACTAATTGGTGCAGTGCTGATTCACAGGATTTGCCTTGCTGGTATGCATGTTGGTTGCGATGAAGGGGAGTGTCTGAGAGAACTCCCTTTCTCAGGTGCCTCTCCACCAGTCTTTCTAATGTTTTCAGTAGAAACGAAGATAAACTGATGGGACGAAAAAGATTTAGGGACAGAGTAGTCCGCTCTCCCTTTTTTAGGGATGAAGACCACCCTGTTGAGACGCCAGACTTGTGGTATGTACCCATAGGCTAGGCTCGCCCTGAATAGTTCACATAGAAGGGTAAGGAGATTCTCCGGCCCTTGTTGAAGCAGGGCCGGAAAGATTCCATCCCCTCCTGCAGATTTGAAAGGGGCAAATTTAGAAATTGCCCATTTGGCTTTAGAGAGAGTGACAATCCTTCTGGCAATGGCCCAGCTACCACGACAAGCTCTTGGCCGTGAGCCTGCCTCGTGATTACCAGACGTTCCAGTGTCGTCATTCTCAAAGATACAATCAGGGAAGTGAGTCTCAAGGAGAAGTTTGAGGCTATCACTAGACCCGGAAGTGTGTTGACCTCCCTGGGACCTTAAAGATCCCAAGTGACCGGTTGGACTTGAGGCTAGCAAGCGTTGCAGTCTAGCTGCCGCGCTTAACTCATTTACCTTCTGTGTAAACTGCCTCCAGGAACTTTGTTTTGCTTTTTTAATTGCTAGGCTGTATTCTGTTAGAGCTCTATGATAGGACTCCCAGATACGGCTCCTTTTGCATTGATTGTACAGCTTCCTGACATTAGCCCTTTTGCGAGCGAGGTCTGCAGTCCACCACTTACTATTGGTTCGACTCTTCCCCCGTCGCAATGGGCAATTGTCATGGAAGCTATTGATTATAGCATTCTGCAGGTCAGAAGCTATCTGATCTATGTCTGTGAAGCATCGCACCCTTCCGCCTACCGATCCCAACTGTGACTGAAGGTCAGACTTATATCCCAACCAGTCAGTCCTCCTGGGATTACGATAGAGGACCTCTGCAGCCTCATCTTGCAAGTTAAAGAGGATATACCTGTGATCCGATAATGAGGCCTCTTCGCTTACGTGCCACTTATCAACCATTCCAAGTATTCCTTGTGTGCAGATTGTTATGTCAATAACTTCTTGTCTAATTCGTGTTGCGAACGTAGGGCGGTTACCTTTATTACATATAAATAGGTCCCTACTTAGAAGAAATTGTAAAAGTGCCTCACCTCTAGGGTTAGTGTTGGTGCTGCCCCATCCAGCAGAGTGATGGGCGTTGGCGTCACAACCTAGAAGAAGTTGTTGACGTCTGGCTTGTGCTTCTTCCACCAGGAGCTCTAGGTCTCTTGATGGAGGGAGTTCCCTGGCATCATATGGCAAGTATACGGAGCCTACAATTGTGCTCTGCACTATACCTCCATTCTTCCAGGTCAGTGTGCCCACAGTGAGATCTCTGGAGCAGAATTCGTTGAGGGTTAGAAAAATCCAAGCCTCTCCTCAACAGGATGCAGGTTCAGACATTCCTTAGAGAGGTACAGTAAATTAACTTACCTTTGGTTTCATTTAGGCCCGCCACTCTCCCTTGGTGAAGCCATGGTTCTTGAATCAGTGCCAGATCAAATCCCTCCTGGAGGAAGAACTGGCAGAAGGCTGCCGAGGCAGCCCTACTGTGCTGGAGGTTGATTTGTAGAACTCGTGGCATTGTCCTTGACTGTCGAGGAGACAATTGAGACCTGCCAGAGTCCTAAGTTGGCTCTACAGTTGGAAGCCTTCACAGCCTTGTAGCAGACCTCGTCCAGGAAGCAGACGAATCCGTAACCTTTCGGGTCTGGCTTGGATGGAAGGATTTTCCACTCGTTTACATTCAGGTTGGGGTTCTGCTTATTGAACATCTCAAGTACCTTTTCAGGTGTCTTCTTCAGAAGCTTCGGGTGAGCTCTGAAAAACACCCTAGTGGACCTCAAAATGTCCTTACGCAGACCCACTCTCAGAGAGATATCATCTCCCAGAGGTTTTATTCTTTGGATAACTTCTTCCAGCCAACGTTTGGTGTGCTCGTTGATGCAGGAAGCAATTAAAACACCTTTCTCTAGGTAGGTGCCCGCAAACGATGGAACGGAACCATCCTCCAGGGGTTGGATTTCTTCCATAATTGCGTCCTCGATGGCTTCTCCTTGCTCTGCACTAAGCTTCGCTTCCGGGTAGCCTTCGAGGGCTATGGCCATTTTAATCGCTGCGACCTCTCTGTAGGTAGCCTTGGGTGTGCTACCAGAGGCCTCGGGATCGTGGGCTTCGGGCTTTTGGGTTTCCCTCCTAGCCTTCTTTGCGGGTCCCTCAGCGGAGGGCGGGGTGACCAAGGTGCCTCTGGGGCGTTTGGCCGACCCCACCCCCGCCTTGGTACCCGCAGTTGGGCCCGGAGTTGAGACCTCCTGCCGTTCTGGATTCTTTTTCTTCTTCTTTTTCCCCCTCCTCCACTTGGAAGGGTCAAAAGCTTCACCCTTTTCAAGAAGTTTAGCCTTTAGTGCTTCTCTTCTTTGAGCAGTGGTGAGATTGGGCCTCTTCATTCTGAGGTTGCCGAGTTGCTCTGTGGCATCATCCAGCGTACCTGTAGACATGGGAGTGCTTGGGCTGTTGAGGAGCTGATCTTCTATATCTTGAAGGGATTTTGCTTCCTCAGCGCTTGTACTGCCTTCCTCAGATAAAGCCTTGCCATGTATGGGAGCTTCAGTGTGCAATGGAACCTCCTGTGTTCCTAAGGCACTTTGTTGAGGAGAAGGTAGGGATGTTGGCATAACAACCTCTTGAGTTGTGTTGCCAGGTGGTGGTATGTGCGAGGTAGCTTCAGGAGCTACTTCAGCAGGAAGAGGTAGGTTAGAAACAGCTTCAGGAACTGTTTCAAGGGTTGGTTTGTTTTGTTTTTTGTTTTTGTTTCTTTCCATGTTGTTCCCACGAGAAGCTAGGGAATGGAAGGTCCGCCCAGACAGAGCCCCGCATGCCTGGGTAAGCTGCTTTTAAACTGGAGGGTCGCCGGTGTCCAGAGTCCAGACCCTCAGGGGCGGTCTTACTTTCAAGGCCGTACGGGTAGTGGCGACCCCGAGGTACCCTAGCTAATGCTCCAGATCCCTTCTCTTCTTGTTCTGGAGGCCTATGGCTGGCACACTTCTCTATGTGTCAGCCTATCTCTCTTCTTCACTCTCTTCTATCTGAGGTAAAGTTCCTCAACTCTTCGATCTAGTTTCCCTTTCATTTCTCCCACTAGGGGCCAAGCCACGGTGGAACAGCGTAGGCCAGGGCTGAATGGCTGGTGGCAAACCAGTCTATACTATGCGATATACATACAGAGGGTAACAAAAATTTCCGCACAATTTTTAGGATACTCTTCCATGAGTGAACTGGAGTAAAAATGAAATGCAACTAATGATATAAGCGAATGTTGTGTTCAGCTTCATTTCACATTCGGCTTAGTGCAGCTTCTGAAATCTGACGCCTGCAGAGACTTGACTAATGGAATCTGGAGTCCAAGTTCGTCTGAAGAGATAGAAAGAGTCGGCAACGAAGAAGTTCAAAATGAACTCTGAATCGTTTATACATCAGAAACATCTAGACTACAGAATCTATAGACTACATATACTCTAGATGAAGAGTTGTTTTCAAGGTCTGATCAGGTGCACAACTGAACACTTAACGGTGTTGCCAAATAAATTGACATCAACGCTCTAGTTTTGGCTGGGGTGGAAATAAAAGAACAGCACATGGATTAAAAATAGCAAGCTATAATGTTTCTACATTCATATGAAACACACAATCAGGCACGTAATTAAAAGTTAAGTAAGCTAAATCATCCGGAGATCTGCTATTTGGCTGAGAATGAAGAATGTTCGTCTATTGCCTCGTGGACTATAATACTAGATTTATGTCAAAAAACAAATTCACACTGTGAATTTTAAATATCAACTATTTGCATCTCACACTTTGCACCAGTAATATCGCAACTGACGTGCTTCAGATCCTTTCATAATTCTCGATTTCCTGGATTTGAAGATGAATTGATTTTCTATGATTACTAGGTTTTGTTTTTAATGTTACTTTCAAACTTCCTTGTATTTTCCGTGTGATTCCGAGGAGCCTTGGAAGATTCACAAATGCTCTTTGTACCAAAAGGGGTTTTGTATGGGTATATGCTCTTACCCATATAAGCGTATTATTTTCAAAAATCCCTCCAGGCTATCCCTCACTGGTCTCTAGAGTTGCGAAAAATCCCACCTTGGTCTCTAAAGTTGCATTACAGCAAACAAATATTATGAATTAAAAGATCCCGTTAAATGTTATTATATGTTATTGTGTGTTCTGTGTAAACATAGTATTATGACAGCACGACCATAGTCTATTTAATTAACCATGATTTTCAATTCGTTACCATTTATAGTCTTAAAAGCTATAATATGTTTGCGATGCTTCTTATTTCAACCTTTTCTGCAACAGCTCTTGAGCATAGTGTAAAAGAAAACAGTATCCAGGAAAGAAAACTTAAAGTTTTAGTAAAAAATATACTTTTAACTATACATTTTAGAAAATGTTAAGTATTCATTCAGTTGGTACTTGGTTTGTACTGTAATGAAGATATCAAAGATAAAGTTACTACTTTTTAAATTGAAGATAGTAAAATTTTAGTTGTCTTGGCAGAAGTAGGCTTCTCAGACCTGTGTATGTACAGCATATATATTTTCTTGATCAGGGAACTAGACAGAATCAGATATGGTAAAACAATTCTAAAACCGAGTGAATTAAAATGACCATAAATATTCTCTTTTTGACATATTTTCTTGATCGTGTCAACAAGTCAAACTCAAATTTGACTTCGGAAACACAATTCACTCGAACCAGAAGTGCTCATACACGTGCAGAGCCGCCGGTAACTGCTAGTAAGTTGTAAATTCTAGAATAGTTTCTTACACAGGTTAGTGACATGTAGGTGATATCGCATTATGATATAACGTATGTACACCATGAGCAACAATGGTCCGAGGGTGAACGTCAGTGGGGTACTTTTGATAGTGACTTTTGAATTAAATATCAACTTTTGTTTTTGTTTCATGAAATGTTTCAGTAATTTGATTTCTATTTCATATTTATGGTTTAAACCAATTGTATTGCTAGACTTACAGTAACCATCTTTTGAATATCGGTTAGATTTCTTTCAATTTGTAACAATCTTGGAATATTATAGTTTTTATTGGTGAGTATGTTAAATATGAAATGTTGGATGTCAAATTTAAATTTTACAAACATTTATTCTTGATGTCTGCTGATTATTTCGAAGAAAGTTTCCAAAGAGATTTTCTTTATAAGTGCCTAGTGGATCACTAACGCCCCAGACTGACCATGCAGATATTGTGACTTGTATGCTTTTCATGTATGGTTTAATACATTTCTTCAATATTGAAGCCCTCATCTTTGATAATACATCGCCAACTAATGGGAGGTTTCCTAAAAACTCTTCCAAACCATCCTAACTACTTTGGATAAACCGATACATATCCATAATTTTTAGCAATGTCCAAGGTCGTGGAGAAAAGAAAATAGTAATTCTTGAAATGTCAGAGCCCATGAATAAACTTTCTCCTGGCAACTGTGTTAAATGATATGTTTGACGCCATGGATAAAGGGAAATGTGGCTTCTTTATAATGCTCGACTATTCTTAGGTTTTTTTTTTACTATGGCAATATGTCGATTACGAAGATGCATTCCTATGGATTTAGTAATACCGTCGTAACTTGGATGGCTGTAGACTCAGGATTGAGGAATCACGCAAAGCTTCTTGGTATTCCTCAGGGTACTTGCATGAGGCCAGTCTTGTATACATTGTACATTACTGGCATCCCTAACTCTGTGCAAAACTGAATTGGCTATCTGTATTTAAATTATTCTCAGTTGCACTTATCATATGAACCAAAGTAGCAAGACATGAAGAGCATTTCAGAATAATCATATGTAATGACTGGCCTGAAACATCTCAGACAAATCCATTGCTGTGCAGATTTTCTAGTGCGACATTCAGATTCTCAAAAACACCGAGAAGAGCGTCTCCCTTGACGGTTTGATGGCAGGCTGTGTGTGACAAGGCTAATATGCTTAGAGTAATGATTGATCGTGGCTCACAGAACACGTCACGCATGCCTCCCAGCGTGCTTTGGGGTGATTGAGAAGTTTGTATGTGGTTACATGTCTGCTTTTAGAGACTGCTAAACTTCAAGTAGTACTGACACTATACTTTCAGTTTTATACTACTGCTTGCCTATATATGGCAATAGTATTTCTATCATGGGTCATATCCACAAGCTTAACAAACTCAGGTATTTTACTAGATTTACTACTTGTTCCGTACCGACAGATAATTAATCTGCTTCTTGGGAAACTATATGAAGGACGTTGACTTGCTTTGCTCTTTCCGTGACGAGGTGTCTAAGCGCAGGACCCCCCATGGTGGCAGGCTTTACTTTCCTAAAATAAATTTAGAAGTGGGGACGAAAAGGTTTTCGTACTTTGGCTCAAAACTACACAGCAAGCTCCACGACCTAACTCATTGTCGTACAGTACATTAAATTAAAACTTAAAAATGATTCATCATAGGTATATCTAATTGTGTTAGTATAATTGTACTAAGGGCCTAAACTGTATTTTCTGAGTTTCTAAGACAGGCCTCCGGAACCTATCCAAATTTAGTCATCCAATTGAACCTTCTGAATGTCTTTATCCCACATATGATATGTTATGAATAAGGCTGATCACCATAGATACTGGTGTTCGAGTTTAGTAGTTCACTCAACCATGGGCTGAAAGGATTTCTTTCTGGGGCATTATGATGTTGGAACTTTCCTGCAGCACGGGCTCTGAAGGGTTATAAATAGGAAAACAAACGGTATGGACATCAGGGAGAGTACAGGACACTAACAGCTTAAGAACTTTAACAGTTTAGCATGTTAACTATTCTCTTTTGTTTCTCTTACTCGTCGATTCACACTGTTATACCTTCCCTCTCAAGAGCATCAAGAAGCTTGGAAGTTTGGTCGCTAAGAGTCTCAGCCAGATAAGAAACCAATTTCATACGTCGAAATGTAGTCCTAGTAAATTTTGGACCAGCCAACGAGACAATGAAATCTCTCCTTCAGTTGGGTTAGTCTGCCAGAGTTATTAACATCGTTTGCCAGGATGTTTTAAAGTGTTTAAGTACTAAAATATTAGTCAATATTAAGGGCTAGCTGTGCTGGCCGCCAACTCAGTTTTAGCGTCAAAAGCAATGTCAAACTTCAAAGCTTGTACAATCTTATTGAGTGTTCACAGAGTTATGAAAAAATCTCAGTAACTGGGACGAAGTCACTTCCAAGATTTTTGAAGAAATTTGCTCCATACCTCATTCCGCCTTTGACTCACATTATAATAAATCATCAATGGTATTTTTCCTGAAAGCCTCAAATTGTCGATTATTCGTGCAATATTGAAATAGAGGCCAAGCTTCAGACATATCACATTATAGACCAATTTCCTTGACTCCTACCACTGCTAAGGTGTTTGACACCAAAATTTTGGTAGACTGAACCATGGTTTCCTTTTTAACTCGATTTTGACTTTTAAATTTTGGATTTAAAAAGGGTTGTTCATCATCTTATGCCATTGATGAGCCGCTTGAGGTGGTTCTGTGTGTTGGGTATCTGTCCCTTTATGTTTTATGTGTTGTACAGTATCTGTACAAAACATTCGATTGTGTGAGCCATTCAGTTCTTTTGAGAAAGTTGCAGATGTATGGGTTACGGAGTAGATTATTGTGTTTTGTTTGGTCTCATATGATTTTAAAGAAGCATACCGTATCTATGTCAACAGAAAACAACCGAAGGAGTTAGATGCCGATTGCATCGGGGAATCCTCAAGGCTCGATATTCGGTCATTTCCTTTTCTCCATTGATATAAATGATCTTCCGGCAAAAATGGATTCCAAATATTGTTTGCTATGCCAACGACACAAAATCTATATCCTTAGCTTTTGATCTAAAGGAGCTGCATGACACAGAGCTGTAGACTATAAGAGTGAAACGTACTTAAGTCTTGGCTTACGGTTTTTTTTGTCAAATGACGTCCACTCCAGAAACTAATAGTGTTTTCACCACGTGGTAGTCATAGCTCTTTTAAGGTGAATGCCTTTCAGATTCTGGTCGCTTCTTGGGGCTATTATTGGTGGAATGTTGAATTGGTCTAACCACATCGATAAGGTATGCTCTAAACTTATATCTTTTTTGCTTTCAGGACCTTATAGATCGCATATTCAGTGAAGACGTCATCCTGAATGTTTACTATGTACAGTAGATATCCTGTTGGTTTTTGCAATCTTCCTCTAAACCCCAAAGAGTTTTTAAAATGATAAAGAAAACTACATGCCATTTGTAGAGCCAGAGATATAGATATCATTGCAGACCTGTCTTCAGAGCGACAGGCAGGCACTCATTGCAAGGATCGCGTTGTCGCGGAAGGGTCCAGTGGAACTGTCTATTTTTTCGTTGCAATAGTCACGTTGCTTGTTGTCACTGTTTCGCAACAGTTTCCAGCGGAACCTTTAAGTGTTTTGTTGTCACTGTTCCGTAATCGTTTCCAGTTATGGACAGTCCCTATAAACAGCTCCAGTTGCAACGACTCACCTCTATTTCAGACATCTCGATATCTTAAGCTCTACTTCAACATCTCGATATCTTAACTCCTACTTCAGACATCTCGATATCTTAACCTCTACATCAGACATCATCGATATCTAACCTCTACTTCAGACATCTCGATATCTAACCTCTACTTTCAGACATCTCGATATCTTAACGTCTACATCAGACATCTCGATATCTAACCTCTACTTCAGACATCTCGATATCTTAAGCTCTACTGTTCAGACATCTCGATATCTTAACCTCTACTTCAGACATCTCTATATCTTAACACTTCCAAGTATTTCACACCTACGAAATGTCATTCTCTAAAAACTAATCGTTTTTTTGTTTCCATACTGCGTTGCTCGGCATTCCTACAAGATCGTCACAAGGGGCGGTGTTTTCGTTGACTCACTTAGAGAAGAACGTTCACGATTGTACAGACTACGATTGTACAACGCGTTGCCCTTGGTACGAGAAAACTTTTTAAAACAGCAGTTATGAAAACTGAATTGTTGGTTAAGAGGTGTTATTATTCTATAGATGAGTCCTTGATGGGGTACGCTAAAGGTTGGGGACACACATAACCGCACCGTGCCCGACACGTGAGTCGGCCGATTGTCGGTGCGGGCTCGGTTCGGTTACCGTGAGGCCACACATGTCCGTATGCAGTCCGAGCGCAACATATCTCACTGTTTTGTACTAGAGCATGTTTCTTTTGAATTTGAAGTGACAGGATACCTAAAAAAATATTCGGAAGATTAAGTATTGCTTGAGAAAATTGTTAATTTCATTGTTGTTATTTTTATTAATCGCTGTGTGATGAATGAAAACATTGTAATGCTACAGTAAAGCTTTGTACAATCAGCTAGTATGTAAAATTTATAAATATCATAAATATATCAGGGTTATATTTTTTATCCCTATAATTCTTGTTCACTGTGTTTCATTGCAGTGAATTTCGGTCAAATACACCTATAAACAGTAATATTTAGTGTTTTTGTATTAAACCCAAGAACTATAGTGTGATGCCAGAGAGTTTGCCATGTTGCAAGCCCTTTTATAATAATTTGTAAAACATAGTAAATATTTGTAAAATATATACTGGAGAACTGTAAGTAACAATAACTCATTTTTATCATTTCATTCTTGCTCGATTCCGCTAATTTTATTTTTTACCCTTTTTTTATATAGTATCCCCAACACAGGCACAGCCTCTTATGGGGTACCTAAATTTCCCTTATTTTGTAAATCTATTGGCCTAATTACTAGTTTAAAAAAAGAAAGAAAAAATCTAGGAGGATGTAACCTACTTTTTATATTTTATTACTCTAAGTACATAAATTAGAAATAAAGTTAAGTAGAAAACATTTTTTTTTGTATTTGTTATTTACTGTTATTGTAAATACGTTATGTCATATTATTATTTATTACTAAGCACTGGCAATAATATTTTTGTAATATTCAGTTTGTTATTATGAGGAAATAAATTATTTATTTGGGGGGGGGGGGGGTGGGGGGGGGGGGGGGTGGGGGGGGGGGGGGGTGGGGGGGGGGGGGGGTGGGGGGGGGGGGGGGTGGGGGGGGGGGGGGGTGGGGGTTTTTTTCTAACCTCACTTGCTAAGCAAATTCTCTTATCAAGGGGATGAGAATATGATAAGTACTATTCGATGGTAAAATAGGTCTACAGATCATATTTAATTACTGTGATCATTCCAATTAGCTCCCCTATTACTAACTTAATTGTTGCCAGCCATAAAAGCTTTGTATTATTTCACAGCTCGGTTTTACAAGAGAGGCTGTTAGTAAAAACGTTTAATTTATGTTTAGAACACAATGAGTTCGTGTCAGCCAATACGCTCAAAATAAATAAAAACAATTTCTATTTCTGTTCTGTTGATATTGACCAATCGGTTATGTTAGGCGTTTTTACTGACAAGTGGCATAAAAGATTTCCATGAGACTTAAATGAAAACTATTCTTTCCTCTCAGGCCAACGAAGAATTTTCAATCAATAGACTTTATGTTGTAAAACTATTCAAGTAGTAAACCATTAGAATGCGTTTTGTTGCTCCAACGCCACCACAGTACAACGGGCTGATGTTTTTTCTTGCCTCCAATTTCTCGCCTTATCGACGGCCAGACATGTGGCAGAAAAGTTTGCGGTCAGGGCAGGTCAGGCGATAGCGCTAATATTCCCTGCTACAAACATTTCGTTCACTGCTGAGGTTGAAATTAGCCTAGTAAGTTTTTGAAGCTTGTAGTCGCATAATAACATGGCCAGCCTCTCGTTAATTCTGATTGCCAAATGTGAATTGTGGAGTTTCATGTTTCGTTTTCCACAAAGCAGAAGTTAAGCAGAAATCCATTCGGAAAATTGTAATGAGTGATTGGTGTTGTGTGCAAGTGGTGTCAGAAAGCCAAAGGGTGTTGGACTCGACATCCACAAAAATAGCCGAGTGCGTCTTCAGCTTTTTACATTTCTCGAAATTGATTCTTGCATTTGCATTTGACAATCGGCCATCCTTTAAAATCGTATTATTATGATAAATTCATGTACTCAAGCACCATACAACTTTGTAACGGTTTCTCCACTAAACACTACATTTTGTAATGGATTTCTGCTGCAATATTTCCTTCTGCTTGCATGAAATAAATTACATTCCTCAATTTAAATCAGTGGGGCCGTGTTTGTGCGACTACAGCTCAGCGCAAACTAACAACTTGAACTCACAGTGAGAAATGTCGTAGCGGGGAAGATGCACTATCAAGTACTGCGCACAACGCGGCCCTGTCACGCGTCTGGCCGTTATATGGTGTGAGATCGGAGGTTGAAAGAAAACGACCGTTGTAAATTTTAGAACAATACTGAATGTGTTATCACACCAGAAACGGGAGGAGAAGTATACCACACATTAGTGTCATTACATCAATACTTTACATTTCCGGATGAATATTATAGCAGTTTTTATAATCAGGAAATACTCATGAAAATCTGTAGTGTATAATCTGTAATCTGTTAAAATTATGTTCTTTTGTCGATAGGCACATCAAGGGAATTGCTGGCGAAGGAATGCCCCACTACAAAAACCCGTTTGAGAAAGGCAATTTGTACATTAAATTTGATGTGACTTTCCTGACAATCACTTCACGAGTGAAACCAAATTGCAGGTAAGATATAAACTTGCAGTTTTCTTAGGTTATACTTAGGGAGTTTTTAAGAACAAATAAGCTACTTTTCTCCTTTAGTGGCTTTTATCTTAAATATGAATATTGGATTTAAAATTGTCTAACTCAAGTTCGTGTAGGTGTAAAGGTTCTGGAACATTTTCAGGGATGAAGCTCAATTTGTGACATTTGAAAAAATCCGTTGTATTTGGTATCATCTTATGAAACACATCTTTTTTTGATTAAAGATATGTTGTTGTTTTTAAACTGGCCTCCTCATTATTGTTTGGTTCTATGAGTAACGCAAACCATGAGAAATTAAATCAGATTCCCATCATTGGCGCGTACCTGTGACTAGAGATCTGCCCCAGTATTGTACGTCCTTTAAATAGTGTATCAAACTAGGATTCGGTTGATATTTTCAACAGCAGAGTTATTTTCGTTCGTAATGTTTTCAAAAAAATGTGAGATGGTTAAAATAAAAAAAAAACTCCTGGTTAAGTGCTAATTGAATAGTAAAACAAAATAGCGTTTCGATTAATTTTATACAAATTTTTGTACCAGTAATAAATTATAGAGAATATGTGCATCAAAGCTTGAATTGTTAAAATAATACCAAATTATTATTATTCATTTCAAATTGACTAGATAGCTGAACCATGAATAATTGTTTTAATAATTGTTGTAAGTGAAAATAATATTACCACTCGACCTACCATTGAAATGATCTTTTTTTCAACAGGATATTGAGAGAGTATTCTGCCGCCAAGACACTTCAGGTCACCTTACCCTCCCTTGGAGGACTTGGGGAGGAGGTGGACCTCCAAAGAGTTTACGAGTCCACCAGACGGGATAGTCGTATAGGGAAACTGATGGCGCTAGGGGAGGAACGCCTACGATTGGATCGATGAGATGCCCTTTTTTTCGCCGGACCAGGGGTACAGTTGCAGTTGCACTCACCAATAAAAACACATATCTTACTAGGACTTGGTTATCATACCATTGTTTGATAACCATTAATTTCCGTTTCACTTACTTTGAAAAGCTTAACACCTTATGCTCTACAAAATTATCTGAACGATTCAACCAACAGGTAAGTCCCGCTGGGATCCGTTTTGCCGTGTCATAATCTTATTTTCTTTCATTTACTTTTCCATTTATATTTAATGGTGCCATACTCGTGTCCAGGCCATATGTTTATAGAAAAAAGATTTTTAACTTAGAAATGTATTTCTTTAATACTAATATTTACGTTGAATACGTTTTGGACATTGTTGAATTATAATTAAATTTATAATAAAGGTTGTCGTACTAATGTATATACAGTTTAATTGATAGCCTGAATTCTCAACCTCAATATGGTCTGTTTTCGGATCTATATTTTAAATTTTGTTTGTATTTTATATTTTAAGCTCTCGAATTGCTGTGGTTACTGTTTGAGGATGTACAGTTAAACCAATTAAATGTATTTTTATCTTATTATTTAGTTCCTAATTGGAATAATAAGTTATTCGTTACACATTAATGAGACTGTGTAAACTCTAGGAGGACCTATTGGTGTGAAATAATAATTTCTTAGTAAAAATAAAAATCATTTGTCAAATTAAAAGATTGTTTTATTTTTGTCGCTTGGCGTACTCTAAGATACTCAAATATTAATCTTGCTATAAGGACTTTCATGTACTACTTTATTTTAAAAGTGTGTGACTAACTAATCAAATAGAATATTCTTTCTTTAAAGTTTGTCATTGACGTATGGATGATTTGAAAGGATAATAGAATTTCAGACATTTGCCATTGCTATCGTTATGTGTAAAAAAAATTGGAACACTACCTACAGATTGAAATCTGTAAATGGCTTCTCCTTCAGGTTTCAAAAACCCTAATACATTACGTAAACATGCTTAAAACTAAAAAGTGTAGCAATGAACTTGCACACACTAAACTAAATTTAACGTCATACAATGTATGTTAAAAACTCAAGCAATATCTGACTGGAGAGAATGAACCCAAACGATGTCACTGCGCAGAACTGAGAGCACTACGCAACACTTGTCACACACACGAGGGAAGGTGGAAGACTGGGCATTTTCCTGTGGTGTTGCGCGTGTTCACCTGAAATAAAAAAGAGAAAAATCTCCAGTAGAAGAGGTGTGAATTGCAGACACCTCCAGCCTTCTGTTTAATACTGGACCTCAATGTCGCGGATTCTATTAGTAATGTTAGACACTTAAATTTTGAATCTTACAGACTATAAACAATTCTGTGACAGAAGACTCTGACAGTGAATTTAAATAACATTTGCTGTCAAGCCTAGGTTAGCATGAAACCAATAAGGTTAGGTTATAGGAATGCAATAAATATAAGCCTAAATGACATGTTTAGACAAAATAACATACGTTAACTTGTCATTTATAGCTGTTTAGGTAACAAAAAGTTTTTTTAGTGTGTTTTTTTTTTTACTTGTATAAATAGTAAACCTCATACATCAGAAGTAGTACACAGCATACATTAAATAATACCATTATTCTAGCACACCGTCAATCAATCAATCGTATTTTTATTGCTTTCAAACAATTTTACATTGCATTTCCAAACGTCAATAAATAAAGCTAAAAAATCCTACAGTTTGATATTCTTTTTTTATTCTAAGATTCATTCATTGCTCGCATACGTACATTAAATTACATTCTCCCTCTCATTCATACATGGCTTCAGTATCAGTACTAAGTTACAAAAAAGAAGTGGTCCCAGCGACGTAACATGAACTCATCTACAAAGAGGTCCTTTAATCGAGCTTTAAACAGGGTTGGGTTGTTGAAATTTGTTTATGCTCTCGCAGAGATTATTAATTAATCTGACACCAGCTTGTGAAGGAAGTTGTTCAGATGGCCAGTGTTCTATGATGCCATCCTGTAGCTGTCTCCATCTCTATTATCATACCTGTGGACATCTTCTGCCCAGCACTAACTCAGATCGGAATCGGCAATACAGAGCTACATCTAAGATATAGAGGCAGGGTAAAGTCAGAAAACATGCTCCCTGAAAGCATCGCGGCACGACTCTCTTGGATTCAATTTGCACATAATTCTCTAATGACTTTTATCTGAAGCCTGAAAACTGTTGGGGGGATGTGATCCAGGCACATTCAACAAAGACGTATGCCGTAGGTCAAATGGGGATATAAAAGACCAAACTAGGCCATCATCAGAATGTCAAAAGAGCAAACCTGTGCCAAATTCCTCAGGGCAAAAACTCCTGAAGCAACCCTTGCACATACATGCTCAACATGATCGGTACAAGTTAATCCTCTATCAAGATATATTCCTAAAAATCGAGTGGATTCCACTTCTCTCTAAAAGGGTGTCCTCTACCATGGCATTGGGTCGAATGTCGTTAATTTGTTAACGGAGACAAAAACTTATATAATTCGTTTTTTCATTATTTGTTTTAAGATTTTAAGTCAGAGAAATACTGAATACAAGAATTCAGTTCAACAAAAGTTTCTATTTCCCAGTGCGGTATTTGATTCTGCTCTGATGGCAGAGAGTCGTTGTCATGCGACATATGTGGGACTATCTTTCCATTCTGAATTGATAGTCCAAGATCGTTTACATAAACTAAAGAAACAGTACAGGTTCAAGGATAGATCCCCTGGGGGGGACCCCCTGATTCAAAAGGAACTCTCTCGTATCATTTCACAAAGAAAACTCACAATAATCCAATAATAATCCCACAAATTATTGGATAATTGTGAGTTTTCTTTTGTGAAATTTATATTCAATAAGAAGAGCTCCTCCCTCCTTCTCTGTATCAGTTTTATTTCATTTTACGTTTTACATGTTTTGTTACCATAATACTCTAAATTCAGCAATAAAACTGCCAAATTAAAATCACATGGAGGGAGTAAAATAAGTTACACTTTCCAAAGGGACACAATAAATGACTTTAACAATATTAATTTAAGTGATTATAAAAAACCCTTTTTACATACCTAATAAATACTATAAACGTAAAAGTAAAGGGCTTGTTTTGTTTTCTTCCATGTGTAAAACTTCTCAACTGACTGTACTGAAATTTAATATAGATATGTTTATGGTCTGTGGGATGAGTAAAGGCCTATTCTTATTTCGGAAAATCCCTCCGGGCTACGCCCCACTTGTCACTAAAGCAGTTAAAAACCCTGTCATGGTCTCTAAAGTTGGTGAAATATAAATCTTATGAAAGAGCCTGTCAAATTTGATCAAATAATTAGTGGTAATGTTGTTTTGGGGGTGGGGGGGGGGGGGGGTGGGGGGGGGGGGGGGTGGGGGGGGGGGGGGGTGGGGGGGGGGGGGGGTGGGGGGGGGGGGGGGTGGGGGGGGGGGGGGTTTCCCAATAAAATCTAAATAAAACATCAATATAAACACAAATAAATAATGATTAGTAAAATTTAGAAACAAATACTTTACTAACATAACGAGGGCTGTTTTTTTTTTTTCAAGTTCCGATAGGCCAAAATATAATAAACACATTGAGATAAAAAGATGATTTTTATTACCAAAAGATTCGTAATTTCTTACTTATTTTTCTACGTAGTCACCAAAAATGTTGAGGCACTTGTCGTAGCGAGAGACAAGCTTTCCTATACCCTCCTCGAAGAAGTCTGCCGCCAGTGAGCTCAGGTAGACCCTTACAGTTGCTTGAAGCTCTTCGTTGTCAGCGAAGCGTCGTCCACCTAACCACGCCTTCATTTCTCGAAAGAGGTGATAGTCACTGGGCGCCAAGTCAGGACTATACGGGCGGATGGTCGAAAACTTCCCATTTGAACTTTTGCAGAAGTTGTTTTGTGACATTGGCACTATGCGGTCGTGCATTATCGTGGATCAGGACCACGCCGGGATGACAGCATTCCTCTCCGTTTGTTTTGTATTGCTCTCCCGGAGGCGATGTAGAGTCTCACAGTATGATTCCTTTGTTATCGTTGTTTCCCTGTTGCATGAACTCAACCAGAAGCACACCTTTTTGGTCCCAAAACACTGTAGCCATTGTTTTCCTTTTGGTCAAAGTCTGCTTGAATTTTTTGGGCTTGCTAGGGGAGTGAGTTGTGCATCCATTGCTTTGATTGTTCCCTTGGTTTCTGGATTTTCATTACAGGAACCCAAGTTTCATCCCCAGTAACAATAGACTTTAAAAAACTGTCTTTCTCGTTGTCATATCGCGTCAGAAAAGTTAGGGCTGACGCCATTCGCTTCGTTTTGTGATCCTCACTCAACATTTTGGGTACCCAACGGACACACAATTTTCGGTACCCTAGCTCGGTGGTCACAATTCTTGTACAAGGAAGGACCTTGAAATGGCTGGAAATTCGGTAGAAAGTTCATCAATTGGTAAACCTCCGTTTCTCCCGGATCGCTTGGTCAACTCGTTCAAACCAAACTTGCAGTTAGCGACCGACTTGCGTCCTTGACCGCCTTCGTCATGGACGTCTGTTCGACCTTCAGCAAATAGCCTACACCATTTTCTTATCGCGCTATCACTCATACAGTGTTCACCATACACAACACTCATTCTGCGATGGATTTCAGCAGCACTACATCCTTCAGCTTGAAGGAAACGAATCACATTTCGCAACTCACAACTGGCGGGAGAATTTGATCGTAGCGGCCATCTTTACTCGCCCGTAGCTCGGCTACGACTGATGGATTGGAGCCGGGCAACGGCGTTGGTTGTAGTGGGGGAGCGGCGCAATTGCACAACACGCAGCCCCGCCTCCCGCCACTACGCTGGTTATTTTGGAGAAACAAAACGGAACTTGAAAAAAAAAAAACAGCCCTCGGTATTTACATAAAAGTTTACATTTACTAAATAATAAACCTAATAATATTTACAATGAAAATTCACGTTTTTCGCTTGAACACAACTCAAACCATACATTACTTTAGTAAAGAAATACAGTAAAATACTGTATAAGTTACCATTTTATTTTGTATTTACTCAAATGCTTGGTTATCGGCACATAAACAACAAGAAAGGCCGTTACGCATCACGGTACTTGTCCGCTACGTCGCGTAACTGGAAGACAGAATCATCGCACACTTCGGTATTATCACAGCCCACTATTATTGGACGAGTTTTCCTTATCAGAGATCAAAATAAACTTCATTATACGTTCCTTCTTCCATAATGAATCGAAAAATACTCGATGAGTCATACTTCCTATCTCCAAAATAGACACACGTATGACGTGACATTTTCGAATAATGAAACGTTCTTATAGTTTTTTATTTTATTGATTGTCATAATAACTTGTAAATTCCAAAATAGGTTAAAGTCAGTTGTTTTTAATACTGTAATTTATTCTGTCCCCGATAAGGAAAACTCGTCCAAAAATAGTGGCTTCTTGATATATACCCAAACAGCATAAGTTTCACAGATAAAATAGTAGAGAAACAACATAAAACTCGTATTTATTGATAGTTTGAAACCTATTGAATACAGCCGTCTGGTTATTTGGCCAAAGTAATCTTGTACTATATAAAAATATTATCGAAATACAAAACGTCAAAAATTGGCGACGCTGGCACTTTATGCACTTTTCGTACAGTCAAAATTAGCGGCGCTGTGGCACTCAAAGGGTTAAAATAATATGAGCTTTTAATATAAAGCCCTTTTTTATAATATACCAAGGGGTTTATTAAATCAGATTAGAACATTCTAAAAATTCATTATAGGCCTATGTTACTTTTAATTCTTTGCTTGTACACACCTTTTTTGTATCCTTTTTGAGAAAGACAATTAGTCGAAATATTAAAGGAGTATATTGAAGTCTTTGTCTTTTATTTTATTTATATATAAAATAAAATATATGATATATATATATATATATATATATATATCACATATATACACACACTATATAGATTGTGGTCCTAAAATGGTTTAAAACATTATTACTAGCAAATACACAAGTCATTACTTTTAGCAGCAGTGTATTAATGTTGAGGTTAGTTTCTTTTTATTCCTTTAGGCATAGGCCTGCGCCCAGTAGCCTAACATATAGGCTACCAATGTCTACACTATTAAATATTTGGTATCAATTTACAAAATCGTGACCATGGAAAGGTATGTTAATTTTTTTTTCCTGAAAAACTACAATTTTTCCTGAAAACAATAGTGAAGAAAAAAATTCGTCGGCAACGAAAATCAAAGGAGTTACAATTTTTTGAAATCCTCTGAAAACTCTGTTTTTTGACAGTACCTCTGGCAATTTTACTGAAATGATGACGGTTAATCCTGTCAACGATGCCTGCCCGCTGCGCAGTGCTTCGCACTGCTTGCCCTCTTTTAGAAAAAAAAATTAACTCGAGCTTGCAAAAAAGTCGAATCCCAGATCACGTGATGCCCCTGATCCTTAACCCTCCAAAGTGTTGTTCGACAAAATTTTGTCGGTTATTTACCATCCTTAATGCAATAATGGCCGAAAAGGCATCAATATAATACAATGATTATACTTTCCCCCCAGTTTATATGCACCTGTGATAATAATACTTGGCTATTAAATGCCCATCCCATGAAAAAAAGTCCATTTTTTCATGGTCACGGTATTGTAAATAAATACCAAATATTTTGTTGCAGAAATTTACAATGTACACTAAAGATCAATTTTATATAATAAATAAAGCAAGCTTCAGTGTAAAGCCTACTGTATTGCAGGAAGAAAGATTTTGGCTATACATTTTCACATATGCATTTTTAGGCCTTTGTCACAGGCATGAGGAACAATCATATCACATAAGCAACCAATGTCTACACTGGTATATTTTTGTTGCAGAAATTTACAATGTAAACTGAAGATTAATTTTATATAATAAATTAAAGCATGCTTTAGTGTAAAGCCAACTGTAATTAAAGGAAGAAACATTTTTTCTTTATACATTTTCACATATGCTTTGTTAGGCCTTTGTGACAGGCATGAGGACACACCAGATCAATATTGTTGACAAAACCTAAAAGTTTCTACATCTACATCTAAAAATAAATGCCAATCCCTTAATACAATTAAAATAATAAGTAAAATAAGCTATTAAGGTATTTAGACTTTGAAGATTTTGAAACACAAGCCTAGGCCAATGCAATTATTGTACCCTGAACAAAGGGTTTGACTAGGTAATTGAAACAAAGAACCAACCCAATCATGAACAGTACAAAAAAAACTAACTAGACTTACACATCAGTACATATAGCCTATATCCAAAAAACAATATTTGCTATCATTACTTATTTAATTTCTCTATACCGTCAAGTAACAAAGACTGAAGTAAGAATTAAGACAAATATACTTCCGTTAACGAAAATCAAATTATAGCCTATTACTAAAATCCTTAAAGGCGTAGAAAAGATCGAAAAATATTGACACTTAATTAAATTTCTTTAATATAAAAGTGTATATGATGTAAACTTTCCTGGCCTTGATCAATGAAGTTTGGCACAGGGCCAACTTTTGATCGCAGGAAACGTTAAATACGAAAGACTAAGTGGTCAATAATTAACCTTTACTTGAAATATAAGTAATTTTCTATTAAATATAAGTTCAAATATCACACCTTACCTTTCTAATCTCAGAATCTGAAGCACTTTTGCTGACCCCCAAAATATCATACAACTTGGTATCTGCCATTTTCACTTGCTCAGGTGTTGAGTTGAGTTGAGAGTTGAGGCAGAAGCTGAAGGAGAAAGGCCTGCCAACTGCCAACATTACATTGCAATATTTTTTACTTCCGTTTTGCAAACTCTTACAGTGCTGGCTACATTATTTCATGAAAAATGATAATTTAATACTATGCTATTGAAATTAGATACATATATAAGACAAAAGTAGCATTTCTTCATTTCCAAAAGACACACATCTCGTTTTTACAGTATTGATAACAAACTCATAGCAATACACATGTAACAAATATAGTTAAATAATAACTATATAATTCAACAATGATGGATAAAACTAAATACATAACTAAAATTGACAGCAAAAAACAAAGCTCGTAGTAAAAAAAAACACTTACCGACAATGGGTGAATAAATTAGTAACAAACATCATTAATTTAGTACGGGTAAATAAAAGGAAATAACAGAAAACAGTTAGTTTAATTATTAATGATCAACAACATTACAATAAACTGTCTTTATAAAATAACAAATAAGATAGTGACAAATCGTGTGAGAGATAACCAATGTAAAAAAGTCACTTCAACTGCTTTCACACAGGCTTAAAACTGTCAAGAGAAAAAGGAGAAAAATTCAGGTGACTTGAGATGCGGTTACTCGCTGTTGTATTCGTTCCGTTGTGCTGTTGGACTCCAGGAAAGATTGGCGAGTCCTTCTCTCATAAAACCCCAGGTATTTTGTACGCCAATGACATCTTAAGTCTACACGTTCCAGAAGAAATTGAGAATGTATTTCTAAGAATTCTATCTAAGAAATGTTGACAAGCTTCTGCCCTTCAGGGAGTTTAAATTTAGGTATTTTTACAAGTCGGAGAATAATACTTCATTATAGTTGTATTCCAACCTGTAGCCAGTAACTAACAAACTTTATCTATACTTTGCTATAGCTGTTGCCTATGATAAACCTGATGAGGAGATCATACAGTGAAAGAATATTCCAAAAGATGATGGATATGTGCACAATATATGGCTCTTAATGACAATGGATAATTTTGATGGTGACAGACAGTGACAGCATTCCTAATATTCTCAAAGCCTTGTAGTACACACTACGCACATTCTCAATAGGACTTAAATCATGGCAGAGAAAAACTCTCAGGTCTTTTACTGATGACTGCCGGATCAATAGATGACAAGACACATAATAATCACAAGACATTGGAGAAATTCCTGTTGTTCCTGTGAAATTACAACACATAACATTTTTCCGAATATATATAACCATACCATTCTGCCTACACCAATGCATAACATTACGTGAGTCATCCTAAAAAGAACAATCACTCATAGTTCTAATCTAGTAGTAAAGCTTAATATTAACAAAATGCGATGTTCTTTCTTAACTGCTATGGCATTAATGAAAAGATAGAATAACAAAGGGCTAGGAGGAAACCCTGAAGTATGTTTGAAGATGCTATGAATTCATTCGAAAAGAAGCCAGCAAATTTCACCAAAAGTTTTATATCAGCCAGATAGCTCTTCATCCATAACATTAGTTGCCCAGTGATATCATAGTCTTCAAGCTTAGAATGCACAATCGAATGACTGCCTTTTTCGGAGGCTTTGCTAAAATCCAAGTAGATGACATCCAGTTAACTGTGCTCTGAAAAGCCTTCACTGAAACTACATTATTGGGTCACAATTAAGGTTTGTTACAGTGGATCTCCTTGTGCAGATCTCCACGCTGTTGAGTGGAAGTTTAGTTAGTAAACAGAAGCTGAAGTCTATTTAGCGTGATTTTTTCAAATACTATAGCAAGCTTAGACTGTATTACTACAATCCTGTAATTCATTGCATTCTCTCTTGAGCCTGACTTGAATATTGGTACAACAAACCCAGTTTAAGCACTTTTAGAAACACCCCTAACTTCAATATGATGCAGTAAACAAATCCGTAATTGCGTCATATAATACAGTAACGCTGAAGTTTAAAAGAGTTAGATAAAAGAAGTTTAAAAAATTGCACATGATGAAAATTGTTGAAAAAATCGGAATGGATTGCTTTAATTTCCATAACTTCAGATTCAATAATAAGACCCAATAAGATTTGGTAAGAATTATTAATTTCGTTAAAAATGCATAGAAATAGACACAAGTCAATACGCATGAGTACAATAATGACGACTAGTATCTCAGATAACTGAATTAGGTACGAAATCAATTAAATTTCAAAGTGACAGTTCATGAATTCTTCCCCAAGGTAAAATACAATTTTCTTAAAATTTACTAGATCTATATTTTTAAAATAGTTCCGTAACTTATTAACAGTTTTGACTGATGAAAGTGTAGCTTTCAAGGTATGTATCAATCTCTGTGGCGTTGACCACACTTAATGTATGTAATTATTATTTCTTGGGTTCGATCTCAGACGCGATGATGTACTCTAGCCCAGGTTAATTAGGTATTTATAATAAAAACTCTCCCTTTGTTGGCAGTATAAAACAGTATACTTTACTTGTTAAACAACTGGAAATTGATTTTATAGCTTAATACAAATTTAAGAAGTTACAAATTTAGAACGGGAGAAAGAGCAATATCACACGAGCTTAATGTGTTCAAAACCCAGCACGCCAGCTCTGAGAACAATGGACTTCCACCCAGAGTGGCGTTGTCCCAGACTCTACATCAGCAGAATCAGCACATTCCTCCTTGTTTACTGAGAGTTAACTCAGCAGCTGCTATACGTATGGAAAGTTTCCAGGCTTAATGGTGACAGACCAGGACACAATTCATATGTCAAATTAAATTATATCTTCTCCTCCTATATTGCTTAACCTAATACGACTGATTGTATTATAATTATTGTTCATTATTCAACAATCATTTAATGTTATGTTGAATAAAACTAAAATACGCAACTGATAATTTAATATTTTGAATTGGCTGATTTAGACCTATGATACCGGTTTGGTCTTACAAACTATATGCTGGGGGCCGTCACATATCATAATGAGGTATGACTAGACTTGATTTGGACCTGGCATTGTGGCTATGAATATTCTAGTGCTCAAATTCAGTAATATTACATCTCACACTAACTAAATTGCTAAAAATATACATTGAAGGTACAGTTAAAAGTTTGTGCTTCTTAAAAACTAGGTTCACAGGATTCTCTTGAGCAAAGTTATCAGTTAATCTTAGTGTATTTTCTTTCACAAAACATTTTAAGGTTAAGGGTTACACTCCCCAAAAATCTAACTTCGTACATAATCACCACAGAATGGAATAGTCCATAATAAATGGTGACTAATATCAATATATAACTATGTAATAAAAACATCAGCACTAAGAACAGTTTTAAGTTTTCTTAATAAGTAATTTATGTAATGCCCCGTTGGTAAATCGTTACCGACAGACAAAATATATGTTAACTATGATTTCAGAATTAATATAGTATATATTTATTGGTCACCTAATTTTTCCATTTTAAAAGAAATCCATTTTCTAAATAATAATAGTTAATTTGACCCGTCACCAACTAAGTAATTTAAGGTTTGAGCCCAGAAACTGGGATCGAATATATTATTGCAATAGAAATAGAACAAAGTTATGGAGCTGGAATTGTGCAGCTAGCCTCGTGCACTGCTGATACAAATTGCTGACTCCAGGGCTAGCTAGCCTCTCACACTGGCCTAGTCCTTTTTGATTGGCCACGGCCGCTGAGGCGATGACCGCGGCTTGACCTGCTGAGCCGGTGATCGTCAGTCGCGTTCAAAATTATATGTAGTTAACATCTCGGTCCGCGTCCTCTCTACCTCTGTAATTAATGTAACATTGGTTAAAACCATCTTCTAAATTTAATTTGTTTCTAAAGTATTACTTGTATTATTTCGTAGCATGAATTTAAAAACCGATTGTATTAGTGAGTAAAGATTCGAAATTAAACTTATTTAATCAAATCCAATTGCCACGTGAGTAGTTCTTTTACCTGAATCTAAAGCATCGGAAGTTCTTATTGATTCTTTAAGAGGGTTCAGTGGAGTTACATTTACACAAAACAGCCTTTTAGTTACACGTGATATTTGAATTCCAGCCAAGATTATTATCAATATACGTACCAGAAAGTTTTAAATTTCTAACCTCAAAGTTATTTACAAGGTTATTACTTTACGAAAAATACATTAACCCAGTTTTTTATTAGTTGACGATTAATTAATTACCGTCAAACCAATTTTCAACTCATTAAAAGACATTTAAAATTGATTTTGAGAGTAAGCAAATTCATTACTGGAACAGCTTTGGTCTTGTGCGATCTTTCTTATACATTTGACTGTGTGTTACATAGAATTCTCTTTGGAAAGTTTGAACAGTATGGTCTTGGTGAGACTGCGCTCAAGATGGTCAGATTTTACTAGTAGACAGTAGGCCGATGGTGGACTGGAATGGACAAGAGTCCTCTCCTAGGCTTGTGATGAGCGTAGTGCCCCTTGGCTCGGTGTTGGGCACCATCCTCTTTACTTTAATTATCAACGACTTGTGTTACAGCTGGTGGAGCTGTGTTATTTGCGGATATACAACCTTATTCAGCTCATATTCTGAAGTTCTGGGGGCTGAAATGGGAGTTCGGGGCCTACTTGGCCTGGCATCTATAGTGGTTTGCTGCGAACAGATTGGAACAAGTCAAGACCCAATTTCTGACAATTTCCTGGGATGTACCGTTATCTAATTCAGTGAAACTCTAAGACTTCACCCTTGATCCTGGGCTAATTTGGAACTCGCGTTTGGATACGCTGGTTGTCAGGACGAATCGGGTGCTGTTCCAGCTTAGAAGGTTGTCCAATAAGCTCAAATCTGAGCACGCTACTATGCATTTTTCATTCTCCCTAAGCTATGGCACTAGGCTATGCACACACGCATAGAGTGCTACTGTTCAGAAAAGAGAAATTAGAGTTCTTTCTAATGGAGGGTACTTAGACCACTGCTGCCTGTTGTTTATAATCAATGAAACTTAAACTGTATAATTATGATGCATATATTTATCAATGTCTTTTAGCAATTAAGGACAATATTGACTTGTACGTAACCAATGATGATGCGCATACCCATTTCACTATGACGAGCTCTGACATTTTCTTTCTAGATATAGTCTTCTAAAAACTTGGAATTATATTTTGTATTTTGGGTTTTAATTTTTAAATTAAACCCGTTGAGTTTAGGTCTTTGCCAATATGTAATGTCTTGCAAGTGTAATAAAATCCTGGTTAGTTGTTCACACCTTTGCAAACAAATATCATAATATTAATGAATATTTTGCACTCAAAAAGCCTAATTCGTAAACCTGCACAAGGTAAATATTGTATGGTTTGATTTCAGGTGTGGCTTTTGCATGGATTTGTTTATTTTTACATCTGCATGAGCATATTTTATCTTCTACATGGACCTGTAAAAACTTAGATTAGGACGGAACCTATTGTTTATTTTATACTTAATGACCAAGTAAATGATTTGATTTGCTGGATAATGCTAGATTCAAGAAGCTTGTACGGAACTGGGTTAGGGATTTCTCTTTCTACTCATTCATGGAGACTTTTGATAAATATTATCAAAGTTTGTCTACCTTCATGTAAATCATTGTAATTAGCATCTTATCTTAATTTACTAATTTTTAATGTTAAAAAATGTTCACACAGTCTATCTAATCCAACGTCGTCAAAGAAGGCTATTTAAAGTGTCACATAACCCACTTACATAGGCAAACATTTTGTTTCTAACACTTCGATTTAGACAGTGATGGCACTGTTCAACAAAATCTGTTAGTTGTATCTCTGAATACAAACTAACCCGTGTTTTCTGCATAATTTGTTATGTTATTTATATATTGTTTTTTAAGAATTTGCCCATAAAAAATCAGAATGATTTACTGCCTACCTATTTATTGTATATAGTTTAAATACTACAATGTGTTTTCCGACCATTACTTATAATCCTTTTTACTCTATGACAGTGACTGTCAAGTTCCAGAAGTAAAAAAAAGAAATTAAGGACAAAGTTGTTTGATTTGACTATGTATGTAAGCTAACCTCCTAATTTAACGCTGCAGTATTATATTGTTTGGTTGAGGTCCCTTAGTCAAAAGTTTGAATATAGTAATTAAAGAAAATGAGTGACAGTAAAGCAGAAAAAGAGAAACCCAAGGCAGATCTAGGTCTTTTGGAAGAAGATGATGAGTTTGAAGAATTTCCTGCTGAAAATTGGACTGAAAAGGATGAAGATGACAAGGATGTGAACGTATGGGAGGACAACTGGGATGATGACAATGTTGAAGATGATTTCAATGTCCAGCTTAGGGCGGAACTTGAAAAACAAAATTCAAAACCAGACAAGTAAAGAACAGTATTTTCAACAATTGTGATGCAATATGAACAATTTACTCATGTAAGTCACAACCTATAATTTTCTTAAAACATGTCTTATTGCTTATTGTATAAACTGAAAGATTTTCTGTAACCAGATTCGCTAAATGAATTGGTTTACTGTTAAATGTATATAGGCTACTGTAGATTATTAGTAAGAGTCTTTGGGAAGATTTTAACAAGCGGCCTAGACTCGTTATTATCAAGCTATTCAATATATTATCCAAATTTGATATTATATATTAATCGTACAAAACAAAATTTATAATACATTAACAACAAGAGTAATACAATTTTTAATAACCCAACAAATTTAACAGTAACACTACAAAATAATAAATCCAACTAGGCTATGGCCTAGACCTACACATCAGAAATACGTTATAATATTTATAGATTGTGTGGATAGCAGTGAGCAACCACTTTTGTGAAGGCAGTAGCTAAACCTACATACGTATATCTAGTCACATAATTTCCTCATATTCATGGTTAATTTCAAATTCTCAAAAAATTAGTTACTTCTTGCTGTTTATTGTTTACATGGGGTGTAGCCCGCTTATTAAAGTCTACCCAATCTTTGCAGTAAGGCTGTTATTGAGGTGATCTTTCTCTCATCAGTCAATACTTAAATAATAATTACTATACCCATGTTAGCCTTATCTAAAAGTACATTTACCGTAACCAACCCTACAAAATCTACTCTTAAATGTAGCCCACATTTTTTACATACAGGTTTTATCTGTAAAGGTAGATTACTTTTAGTCTGATATCTCAACCTTTTTACCAACACAATGTACAAATTGGTGTGATATGGTCATATCATTCTGTCATCTGATACTAAAGGTTACAGACCTGAAAGCTGGTACCGTGACTGAAAAATTCACTCATTTGCTGACATAGCCTATGTTGAAACATCATAAATCCGCTTAAACAATACCAGTAAATGTTTACAAGTCCGCATGACATGAATTGTTGATTTTTTTAATGTAAATACTTTAAAATTGTTAAGGATAGCAATATTAAAGCAAAAAGTGAGGAAAGACGTAATAAGAAAAAATCCTGCATGAGGGGGAGTCAACCCCTCAGTGTAAGTAATTCCTTAATTTCAATAACATAAGCTTAAAACATTTATATTTTAACTTAGTAGTTGCAAAAATAGCCTATGAGAATAATGGTAAATAAATGTTACTTTGATCTTAAAGCTAATAAAAACTTACCTGATCTACCTGACTGTCTCGCCTATCTGAGGGCCTACAGTCTTATTCGAGGGCCTACAGCCCTACCCTTCTTCCTGAGGGTTTAACACCCTACCCTAGAGAGTTTTTTTTTCCATTAAGGGGGAATGTTTATTTTAGTTCTTTCCTCACTTTTATTTAATTAGTATTGCTATTTCTAGTCACATTTTAAGCATTTTCAAGGGCCAACCGCCTTACTTGAGGCCTTTCCATTCAACAAAAAAAAGGTTTTCTTCCTTTAGGTGGAATGTTTTTTTTGTAGGTCTTCCCTCACTTTAATTTAATTAATAAAGCTGTCCTAGTCACTTTCTCCTATTAAACACTTTCAATTGAACAAAATCAACACAAAAGGTCATCAGTATATTCTAGCAATTAAAAGAAAATTTATTTGGTTAAGTCCCTTAAGAGAGTAATGTAAAAGCAAAGAAATCTGTCATAAGTTTAGAGAATATTATATTCAAAAACTTTTCAGTGTCTAGATAATTATTGTGTTGATAACACTTCATATTTTACTTCAATGTATTTTTATAATTTTTTACTTAAGAATTTATTGACTACCATAGGATAGTATCTTACAAAGTTAGTGGTAATTCATGTTGAGCGTTACATTCATAAATAATGTAAAAACTGCATTACAAAGTTTTTATTACAATTGTCAAATTGATTGGGACAGGGACCTAGGATATGTACAAATAAGTTTGAACACCTTATAATGAAAGCACAGGGTTTACACCTTTTCATTAATGTTAAATTGACACAGTTTTACTTAAAAATGTAATGATTCAAAATTGTAATTATATAGTTATGTAATATTTTTCAGGAAGTGGAAGAGGAGTCTTAAGTGAGTCTACAACTGAATGGCACAGTAAACAAACAAATCACGTGAAGAAATTATGTAACAACTACAGATTTGGACCATGGAGTCTATATACTTAATTAGGATGCTTACCTCTTATTTTCTTAAACAAAGTAATTATGTTTAAATTAGTGTATTTTCTTCAACGTTCCAAAGGTTTTGTTTTTCATTTATTATTGATTGTACTTATGCTGCAAATGTAATGTGTTTAATAAAAGGTTTTCCATAATTTTCAATGTTGAATAATTATTTTTAGAAATTTCCCTATACTTAGTTATTTATCATCTTTAATAAAAAATGCTATTAAAAGTTTGCTTGAAGCCTTATAGACAGAAAGACAGTAAGTTATTATATGAGGACTTCTTTATAGTTGCATTCTTGACCCACAGCATCAACATAAATTCGTTCATCTTGAAATTTCCTACAACACTTGCATATTATAGCATAAATCATTTAAGTTTTCACAATATACTTTTCATTTTTCAATAAATTTATTTTTTGCTGTCTCTCTATAATAACTTCATGAGCATACTAATAACTACGACTCAGAAATGGTGTCAATATAAATGACAAATACACCCAGAAAAGCTAAGTCCTAAAATTGATTAATAAAATTCATCCAAAAACCGTTATTGTCCAGAAGCCAAAGATATTTAATTATTTTTACTATAATTGTGATTATTATGTACACTGGGGTAAAACTTGTGAGCTCAAGTATCCTAAGCATAATATGAAATTACAAAGAAGGTTTGGAGATTCAGAATACAACTTCAGTTTGCAAAAAATACACATACATTAATGTCAAAATGTTTAGGATGAATTAAAATATTCACTTTTGTGACGTTTCAAATCAACATGATTGTTAATATTAACACATAAATAACTTAATTTATTTGATACACTACAAATATAGCACTTGCAGGTAAAACTAACCATGCGTTCACTTTGTTTTTTTTAAATATAAAACATTTTTTTTAAACTTTGATTTGTGAGGTATTTAATTTTAAGTTATGTGACAGGCTCATACTGTTCTAAAGAATTCAAAATATATGTATCACAGCCAGCATATGTTAAGATTATGCTTTCTTAACAAGTTTAACGGTGCTTGTTTAATACTATCATTTTTACGGCTATCTATCTATGTGACACTTCTTGATAGGAAGTCCAAAAGATTTGAAACTTGGTATCAAGGTTACTTTGGTTCATAAAAGAATTCTATTGATTTTGGGATCTACGTCATCAAAAGACACAGTCGATATGTGCGATAACTCATTCTGTTGTTCCGTCGGGTCCTTCTATACTCCCAAGTATTGGTTATTTTACTTCTCCCTCATGCTAATCATATTTATACAGGGTGTAAATTAAGTCCCGATACGCCTGGATATATTTCAAACGGTTTGAGATATCGATGTAAAATCTTCACCATACCTATTATCGATTACTTTTTAGAGGGTAAAATATCCCCCCTCTTTTTGAAAGGGGGGTCACTTTAAATTTTGAAATTGCTAACCCTATCTTGTGACATATCATTTGAAAGGTAAATTCCAAAGAAACAGAATGATAAGAAAAATAAACATCTGTACAACGATGATAGCAAAAGTTACGGGCCACCTACATGCCAATTTTTAGAACCCCTTACATGTAAAGGTGTAAATTAAGTCCTGATACACCTGGATATATTCTAAACAGATTGAGATATAAATGTGCAGCATTCACGATACTTATCAAATTACTTTTTGGATTGTTTGAGGGTAAAAGAGTTTTTACCCTCTTTTTTTTAAAGGGGGTACATTTTCAAATTGCAATCCATATCTTGTGACATGCCATATTAAAGGTCTATTAAATAGAAACACAATGACACTATGAAAACACCTCTGCATCGTTCCTAGTTAAAGTTATGGGCAAATAACGCAAAAACTAATTTGTAGGAACAATACCAATTTATTGCGCATATCAACACAATGCATGTGTGATCATTTAGTAATACTTTGAGGGGCCCAGCTTATCCCTTTAGGTAGTATTTAATGTTTCTGGTGTGCATAGTTTTGGTAAGAGGTGTCTTTCTCTAGGTGGGATTCTTCTTCTCTAGGTGTCTTCCTTTTGTATAAGGGATTATTTGCTCATAACTATTGCGAGGATCATCGTAGAGATGTTTTGTTCATGTCATTGTGTTTCCATTGAATATACCTTTAAAATGACATTTCAAACGATAGGGGTTGCAATTTGAAAATTTAGTTATCCCCCATACTCCCCTTTGAAAAGATGGGTAAAATTTTGTAACCATCAAAAAATTGAAAAAGTAAATAAGTACGGTAAAGCGTTGTACATTGATATCTCAATCCGTTTGGAATATATCCAAGCGTATCAGGACTTAATTTACACCCTGTATATGTGTATATAACAGCTACAGTGATGCATATAGAAAATTATTTGGGGGGGGGGGGGGGCTACACACTGGATGGTTTAGGAAGTATAAAATAACCTCCAAAAATAGATGTTAAAAAATCATCCTCTGAGAAATAGTTGAGCTTTAAGATCTCATAAATGTGTACTAGCCTAAAACAAACTACTGGGTTCAATTTTAATTTGTCTCAAATTTTAAGGGAGCTTTTAAAATCCTCCCTTAAACACCCACAACCTCGACTGTTCAACTGACTTTTGACCAATGTAAAGTTATTTTGAGTTTACATGTATTCTTTACTACTTAATAGAGAGGTTGATTTTAGAAGAGGTAAGAACTGACAAAGTACAATATTCAAATATTTATTCAATTTATCAGATATTATACAAATTAAGCTACCTTAAATACAATATATCTTGCATAATAATTATTATAGAACTGAGCCAAAGATATCATTTTGTTCAGCAGTCCGCTCCGTTACAAAACTTGAAGAATGGCTGAGTATTTCACTGATTGACTAGATAAAATCTGACAGCAAATTTGTTATATGTACTGACAGCATCTTCACTTCAATAGCAACTGTTGGGAAGTACCGTCAATTTAAAATATGAACATGCATCACTTTTATTATGTTCTTGCAAATTTAAAATACAAAGTTACGAATGCCAAATCCTAAATAAACACGTTACAGTGATGTAAATAATAAGTAAACTTAAGCAGTATTTAGTAATAATAAATAGTCGTTCAGTAATTAAATAATATAACTTAATATGCAAAGCTGTATGACTTAGCCACACTAGACGAAACCTTGACGGATTAAACTATGTAATGGATTGTTGCATAAAACCAATCAGATGTATCATGAGAATTTCAAGGTTAAGGATAGGAAAGTAAACAATAATCGAGAATTTTACATGTATCTTAAAGTACGGCAGTAAAACTTAAAATATGTTATTACTGCATTTAACAAATATTTGTTGAGCATGTTTGGTGGAATGTAATTTAGTTTTCAGTTTAAATTCTCCTCCAAAATGTTACATACAACCTGTAGTAAAACAATTAATTGTTCAAAGTACCACAAGTTATCTCTAGTTAGTAGCTCATAACATTTTGAGGGTCCAAAAGTAGATATTTTTGTGTGAACAAAGTTTGAATTAAGATCAGTTAGAAGATCTTGCAAATTTCCGTACACAAAATCGAGTTTAGCCTTCCTTGAAAACTGTGCTGTAGTGAAATGTAATTAAAGAGAACCAATCAAATAGGTGGATTTAGAAATATTAAAAGTACTCTTTTATACACAATCTCAGGGTTGATCAATAAATAAACACAGAATCTAGAATCCACTATTGTGCACTTCCAATGGCATGTTAAGTGAAGAAATACTGTAATGCCAGTCTACAAAAAGAGTGTTATTAAATTAAGTTTCAATTGAAGGCTTAAATGGTTCCAGGACAGTACAAATGATACACTGGGCACAGACGATGTTGCCATTTACATATCAATGGATGTGCAGAGTTGGGACATCACTACCCACAAATTTTGAGATATTAGGATCTTGACCATTGGATAACTTTTGACTTGATTACTGCAGAAGACGATTGTCAGAGCGCAGGAGGCTTCACTTAATGTTGAAAGGCTATAGAGAGCCAAATTTTGGTGAGAACTTCCACTGCCACTTTGATTGGGGCAGAGTCCTCCTACCAAGGTGACCACTGTCCCCTCATGATGATGGGTGTAACATGGTATCTCTGCAGGGATGGCTCCAGACATGGACCACTATCCCTCATGATGATGGGTGTAACATGGTATCTCTGCAGGGATGGATCCAGACATGGACCACTATCCCTCATTATGATGGGTGTAACATGGTATATCTGCAGGGATGGCTCCAGACATGGACCACTATCCCCTCATGATGAAGGGTGTACCATGGTATCTCTGCAGGGATGACTCCAGACATGGACTAGTATCCATCATGATGATGGGTGTAACATGGTATCTCTGCAGGGATGGCTCCAGACATGGACCACTATCCCTCATGATGAAGGGTGTACCATGGTATCTCTGCAGGGATGACTCCAGACATGGACTAGTATCCATCATGATGATGGGTGTAACATGGTATCTCTGCAGGGATGGCTCCAGACATGGACCACTATCCCCTCATGATGAAGGGTGTACCATGGTATCTCTGCAGGGATGACTCCAGACATGGACCACTATCCCTCATTATGATGGGTTTAACATGGTATCTCTGCAGGAATGACTCCAGACATGGACCACTATCCCCTCATGATGAAGGGTGTACCATGGTATCTCTGCAGGGATGACTCCAGACATGGACCACTATCCCTCATTATGATGGGTGTAACATGGTATATCTGCAGGAATGACTCCAGACATGGACCACTATCCCTCATGATGAAGGGTGTACCATGATATCTCTGCAGGGATGGCTCCAGACATGGACTAGTATCCATCATGATGATGGGTGTACCATGGTATATCTGCAGGAATTACTCGACATGGACCACTATCCTTCATGATGATGGGTATACCATGGTATATCTGCAGGGATGACTCCAGACATGGACAACTATCACTCATTATGATGGGTGTACCATGGGTTATCTGCAGGAATGACTCCAGACATGGACCAGTATCCCTCATGATGATGGGTATACCATGATATCTCTGCAGGAATGACTCCAGACATGGACAACTATCACTCATTATGATGGGTGTACCATGGGTTATCTGCCGAGATGGCTCCAGACATGGACCAGTATCCCTCATGATGATGGGTATACCATGATATATCTGCAGGAATGACTCCAGACATGGACAACTATCACTCATTATGATGGGTGTACCATGGGTTATCTGCCAAGATGGCTCCAGACATGCACCAGTATCCATCATGACGATGGGTGTACCATGGGATCTCGTGCCGGGATGGCTCCAATCCCACACCATAAGCTGAGCAGAAGGCTACAGGTTTAAGCATTTGGGTGCCTTAATATCTTCTTCCAAGGAATAAAAAGATTTCACTAAACAGCTCCTGAAACATTGGATTTGTCTTGTGTTCGGTGAGGAAATCTGTTTTTGCTAGTTTATGGACTGAAAATACAAAACTGTAGGGAGAAGATAGTGGATTTTTGGAAGAATAGTGGTTGTAGAGACAATTTTTCTCAATTCTTTTTATTAATAATTAATTCTCAATAAAACGTGATTGTCAGCTATGGTGGTTCCAATATTTACATAACATAAAAGCACAAGTTGGAGGGAATTGAAACAAAAACTAGCACATCAATACTTTTAATGGAGCAGTGTTCCACAACTACTTCTAGGCAGCACTGAGAAGACATTGTAGATAAAGCAGTGTGAGGCTCTTGAAACAAAGCACCAGGGTATAACATTTTGAAAATATAATATTATTTTGATACAAAAATAAGTGAACCTTCCGCTGAAGATATCGTAATCTCTTAATTTAACATACTTTTGCAATAGGTGTATAAAATAACGTAACCAATTCTGTACGAGAGTTGCACAAGCATCGGGTATAAGGAAACTTCCACAAATTAATCCATACCAACCAACTTGGTCTGTCAATCATCACTTCACACATCCTCAAGATTATTTTATACAAGATCGCAAATACAAAGTCACTCAAAATTTTTAACTGGTACTGCAATCACAGTATGTTTCTGGCATGAAGAGTAGTATGACCTTTGACAGGTCTGCCAACTGCATTTGGAAGATATGGATTATTTTATAAGAAATAAGAAATTTTTATTCGACATACGTTGATTTTCTAAAAGGGGTACAATGATGAAACTATTCAGAAATATTAATAAATGGTGGATTTTAATTCCTAATTTAAAAAACATTTTTCTCTACAGTTTGAAAGAAACATGATTTATTTTGAGTATTTCTTCCTATTGACATTCATTTACCAGACTTCAAAGGTGGCAGCAGTGATGCCTGTTCAACACTCAATAAAACCCTTCCACGAATTAATCGGCAATTTCCACGCCTTCTAGATTTAAACAACAATTGAAAGCTTTACGTTACACATTAAGTTTAATTTAAGACGTTTTCACCTATTTACAGTTATTAGTCGATATGGAAATTAAATTACCCATAATTTACATGTATTAAACAGAACAGCACAATTTTCATGTACACGATTTCTACTCGGTACACAAATAATGGCAACTCGTAACTCCAGTGTCCAGTATGACACCAAAAGGAATAATCTATTTTAGTTGGTAACTGTCCTTATAAAACATATGGCATGAATACTTCAGCAACTGAAATTACTTTTTTTCACTCTGTTCGTATCAGCTCAGTCCTATATAACATGATGAGAAAAATAACTAAAGAATCAATCTTTGACCATCCTTAGTTGCCTTAGTAATTGTGCTTCCGACAGATCTTAACACAGCAATCCTGATAAAAGAGGGATAGTATAATGAAATGTAACGCACGTTCATATCGTAAAAAAACAAAATCAATACTTTTACTCTCAGAATATTCTAACACAAATTAAAAAAGATCTTTCCTACGTGTACAAATTGTAAAAACACAAAAAAAAACGTTACAAATGTAAATTCCTACGAGACGTAAGAATAAGTTAGGAGACGAAAACAATAACGATATACATTGTTATAATTAAAATGTAATATTAGACTTGCGTCGAGTCACAAGGCTACGATACAATAATCTGTCACACATACCGTGAGGAAGCAAAATTATATATTACACGCTTACTCTACATAGAAGACAGGTGATGGTAGACACTGAACTGTACACTACGGTTACTCGAGGGAATCGTGGGAGTCGAGTTGAATTAATAATTACGCAAGTGAAGGCCCGTACAGTGCAAGGTAATTAAGAGAATAACGTGTTAGTGATATTTCAAAGAGGAATACAGGTTAGCCACTCTTAAGAGTCCAAATAAAATAAGCTCAATCTTGATTTCTTGCACTCTGCTACCTCCTAAACTTTAGGCGTTAAAAAATCAGTCTCACGAGTTACCGAATTTGCAAAGTCTTATTTTGTTTTCGATCGGGGGTCAGTTAGGTACAGAGTTTAGTGTCTCTCGTTTTCGGATTACCAAAACTATTTTTGCGTCAATTTGCTAGCTGGAATGTACTTTTGATTCCTTCAAAGACGAGTCTAAATCTAGGATACAATACTTTTACAACACTAGGTGTGAACTAAATTGGTCAGAAATCACTCAACCTGTAAGGTGAATCAGTTGTAAGAATTTGAGCAACACACACTGGTACCTTACACGATGAACAGAAACAGAAGACACAATAAATAAATGGTGAATATGACAACTGTTTCGTGTTTTGCGTACACACATAGTTTGTCAGTTAAGTCGCAAAAAATGAAACAGTTAGCTTAAGAGTAAGACACGACAATCTAGACCGTAATACAGACAAAACGTACTTTCACATCAAAGAATGTATATTTCCCTGAGCAAACTGTACATAAATAGCGATAGAGTATCAGTATCAATGAGTATACAGTGAATCTTTTCAACTACTTTTCTTCACTAGGAATGTTCACTGGGGTTTTAGTTAACACGATCATGCTGAGTGCCATGGATGACTGCCCAGGCACCAACAGAATCGGGTTTACAACACTGCATATACTAGATAATTATATAGATGTAGATTTCTGAAACTTTTATTAGATTTTTTACATTTCCTTACTGCCTTAAGGGATCAGTAAAACTATTGAAGATATATTTTTTGTTGTTGAAATAAACATTTGGGATTTCATTGTAAACGTTTAATTTCACAATACTTATGACAATTCCAGGCCACTTGAATTTTTTTTGCCCTTATAGGGCTTAAACAGCATTATAAAGGTAAAAGGGAAGGATGCCTTATTTTACTAAGCCCTCTCTGATGCTTAATCTGGGAACAAACGGTTTAAAAGTGACTTCCGAACCACCATCGATGGCTGGGTAGGCGGATTGCTTGCAAAAACAGGACAGTCGCTCGTGAGTGAGCTGCCACGCTCGATGTTGCTTGACTGTGCCGTTGGCGAGTGGTTTGATTTATAATTTTTGTTTTAGATCTGTGCGAAAATTATTTAACGCGTGTGACTTTGTTTTTGTCAAAACATTTTCCTAAGTACGAGTTTATTCTTACACATATGCTACATCAAACATATTTAAATACTTAAAAATACACATCAAACCGCTTAACTCATTTTGAATGGAAAACCAGTTTTAACTGGTTAAACGTTTTTGTTCCCCACGACTGTGAAGTTGACAATAAATATTATTCACCATTATGAGAATTGGTAGCAACTGATCGTATACAAGGTGTGTTTAAAAATTAATGCAATTTTTTTATGCTGGAACATAAAAGTGGCCACAAAATGTTCCTACCGGTCAAACTAGGCGCCAGAGATTCCCAGCTTGGAAGTGATGCCTTTGTCAGTCTGATCCAAGTAATCAGGGCAACAGGACAGTTCAACAGGGTCCAGTTGCGCAATTAACAAATTTGTATGTACAAATTCTCAATTAAAGCTACAAATTCTCAGTAGAGACTGTTGTAGCTCCGAAATAATTATAAATGATCTAATTATCACTGTTGAGGCATATCTTTAGAATCTGTCATGTTATAACGCAATATTATTCACAGGTGATATTAGCCTAGAATAGATACTCAACGGTGGGAGATTCTCAAGAAGAAAATCGTACCTACTAGAAGTTTTACAAATTTGACACACGGTGCTCTTCCAGTGAAGAAAAGTATTGCAAAGCTGATATGTGAATTTCATTTAATGATTAAACCCCAAGGAGTTTTTTCCTGAGGGAAAGAGACGATTGTCCCCGCACTTAGTCCTAAAAAGGACCTTTGGGCCATACCTTTTATTTTTATCCTTAGACTCTGAGCTTTTACAGAAGACGATCAGATTTGAGGGCTCCTGTTCTCTGATGTTCTTGGGGTTGAGGAGATATGCTCCCAGGAATCTGCTCCGAATTTTTTATATGCCAGGACAGTTTAGCCAAATATGCTCTGCTGATTCCTCCTCTTCTCCGCAGAGTCTGCATTCATCAGTCTGGCTAAGGCTCACCTTTATGAGGTGTTTCCTAAGAGGGCCATGTCCTGTCAGCAACCCTATCATCATTCTTATATCCTCCTAACTCAGATCTAGGAGTTAATTAGGATATTGAATAGCACTTTGGATGAATCAGACTGTAAGCACACCTATACGTATTAAATAGTCACTTTTCCACTTCAATACAAATCATTACTGCATATTATTTAATTATAAAATGAAACAATATTATTTTTAATTTCCAGACATTGTTAGTAGGGCA
Source organism: Homalodisca vitripennis (assembly GCF_021130785.1). Classification (NCBI taxonomy): domain Eukaryota; kingdom Metazoa; phylum Arthropoda; class Insecta; order Hemiptera; family Cicadellidae; genus Homalodisca; species Homalodisca vitripennis. The sequence goes on along the minus strand of NC_060212.1, from coordinate 14,748,726 downwards.
TTGTTATAAGCAATTAAATAATTTGCTCTATTAATCTATTTCACTTGTCACGTCCTGTACACTGTCTTGACAGTATATCGCTCGCGAAGGTGGATTGATTTTGTGGATTTTTAACTTTTGCAAATATCTACAATAAATTTATTGCGAAAAAATTGCATTATATTTTGGTCACACCTTGTATACTAAAAGTTGTTGCAATAGCTTTGAGGAGTAATTAAACCACTATCCCCAAAAACGTCAACGGATTTAAAACATTTTATAAAACAATGGGAGCACATGCTGAGATATTAATGAGATTAATTAGTAGATATGATTATTTTTAATGAAGCAAATAACTACCGCCAAAAGTTCATTCTTAAAAACCAGTGTTTTTAATCAAGAAAGGCAAAACTAAAGGAATTTGACAGTTTTATATGGTAGAAGACCTGAATGCTGTTAACCAGATAAAATAATATATTTAAATGTTTTTACTTTAACCACAATTCCCGATTGACTTCAGCATTCTAGCTAGGGCTGTACAGTCCTTCAGTTAGTTATTTTACTAATGGCACAATCAGCAACACTGGTAACTAATTTTAACAGATAACAATGATTTAGAATTTATTCTTTCCCGTTAAAGAACTCAGGAATGAAATTTTTTCAATTTTAGGCAGGAATGAACACGTACACTCACACATATTCATCACCAAGTTATAATCAGTGGCCAGGTGGTGGAAATGTTTGTGTAACAAACACAAATTTGGAACATTTCTTTATTTTCAGATAAAGTATTAAGCATTCATTTAGAACAAAATTAAGAATTCCTTTTTGGAACCAATCACCCAGAACTTGACTAGTACCAACAGTCGAAACAAAAAGTCAAAATATCTTAATAAAACACAAAATCTTGAGGTTCAGTAAATTTTTGTTGTATTCCGAAATACAAGCAATGCCAACTATTCACAGATTTTCCAAATAATTTCAACTATCAGTGATACAATATAATGCGACTCATCTTCACCAACAAGGTTTTGGTGAAGAAAAATAATTTAGATTGGAATCCATCAGAGTGCAATGGTATTCATCGCGTTTAACTAAATCTGCTAAAATATTGTTGTTTCCAAGAATCAATTACTGATAGCAGCATTTTATGGTTTACAATATATTGCGGAAAGCGTTCATACCTTGCGACCGAGGGTTTGTCAAAACACTGTAGAAAATCATAAACACCTCGAATATTAAAGATAACACAGTATATAAATAAATTGTTAATGGGTGAAAAAATATACAAAGAGTGAGAAATCATGACTGCGTTAGCAAACACTAATATTGTTTTAGTGTCACCTTACATATAATTAGATCATAATAAAGTTGACAACATTAATTTACTTTTATACTAGGCTAGTTCTACTGTCCAGACTTTAGTTCGAGATTCAAATAACAACATTATGATAAAAATAAATATGTGATGTCTTGTTTGTTATAATAATTGTAGAAATAAATCTGCTGCGTAAACAGTGATTGCAAACTATTGCCTCAAATGAGAATCACGTCCGCTTGGTGTTAACTCAAACTGACAAGCGAAGATTAACACTGTGAATAAATGCGTGGAAAAAAGAAAAGAACACTACTGGTGTTAAACGAAATGCAACAAGCTTTAGTAAATGTAGTGGAGGCTTTGGACGTTCGCGTTAAACTAAAACACTTAATAAAAAAAATATGGTGCACACTCATACAACACATATACACTTCAATTGTAACAATGCTACAAAATATATATATTCTTAAATACAAAATACATTACAAACCGGCATGCCGCGATCTTAGGACCGATACAAAAATTGGAAAAACAGCAATCAATTTCCATGTTATAAAAATCTATCGTGGACCAGTACAGATATCACATCACAACCTGGAAAGGCCGTCCATCTCTCGAGTATTAGCCGTAGACTAGGAGACACAGAACTCTCTCCGAAACAACTTAAAAATAAAAAAGTTACAAAACGCCCTTCAAAAACTTTTGAGCTGTCATGTAAAACGGCAACCGTCGTCACGAAACAAAAATAAAACTGAACGTCGTTGTACGAATCGAGTATCTCTGTTCACAGCATCGGATAAAATATAAATAAATCACACTAAAATGCTGCGCTTCAAGCGATAAAAAACTAAAGACTACTGGTGAGGCTGTCGAGTCCTCGCTTTGGTAACGGAACTGAGAGATTAGCAACTGTTGGCGGGCCGAGGCAGCGGGCGCACCAGGTAGAGTTTCTCGCCCTGCTTGTTGGTGTAGATGGGGGCACGTTGGTAGTGGTCCACCAGCTGATCTAGGGTGTGGAACTTGCGCTGGCCGATGCAGTACAGCGCACCTTCCACGTGCACACGGAAGTGTTTGTTTCTGCCAGGCGCCTTTAGCGAGACTGAATAGTCACCCATCTGCAAACAGTTACAATTCACACCGTCACTAACACGTAATTACGAGTTTCGAGGAACGTAATATGAAAAGAACAAGGAAAGGAGAACGTTGCTGGAAAAAGATGAAAAGAATTTCGAATACAAAACAAGAGTGCACGAATTAAATGAAAAATTAATAAAAACGTAATGAACGATCAGGATAAGCAGTCGTGCCGGCCACTGATACAGAAAAAATGTTCTAAACAGAAGATACTCCCTGCATATGCAATTGTACGGTGGAGAGCCTTGAATAGTGAGAAAGAGGACACATTTAGATATAAAATCACCAGAAAAAAAAATCAACACAGAACAGAACTAGTGTTAGAAAGGATTGAGATAGAACTGCTGAAGTGGTTTGTACATGTACAAAGATTAGCAACTACATACAAGAGATGAGTCCAAATTTCATACTATGGAATCGAAACATTATAACTGATTTTATTGTTTCACTGAACAATTCAAATGTCCGGAAAAAAATGTTGTTTCTTTCACAAATCTTCCATTGCCAAAAACAAACTTCAAACAGGGAAAATGACTTAATGGGTGACATTTGAAAAGATTTTGAAAAATACACTAAAAATTACTTTTTTGCATTAAAAAGTATATGTCTAAACTTTACAAACCTGTTTCTGTAAAAAATAGTAAACAATTTCAGCAAAACAACATAGTTTAAAATACAAAAAAGAAGTTTTTCATTTTGCCAAAATGGTAACTAATGTAATCAGATTGAAATCAAGTCATAGTGGAAATGCAATTTTTGTAGTAAATTACTGAATATTTTGCTGTCTAAATGCAGACAAAAGATAGTATTTACTAAACAAAGATTGATAAAAAATAAGCTGTAAAAATTCAGATTTGTACGTTTGGAATTAATGTATTAGGGCAATTAACTTTTTGTTGAAAACTAAAAATTAATTGACAATCTACCTTTTTGATCAACAATACCTAATAAATAAATAATTGGATGTCGATAATGTAATAATGTATTTTTGTTCATCCTGTGATGTGATGAGATAATGACAGCTTAATTACATTACAATAAGTGCAGTACACCAGTACTTTTAAAAAACATAGCAAATGGAAGAACGTGTGTACTAAAACCTTTACAATTGTACTATTATACAAACACACACAAAATTACAATTACATACACAATTGTTCAATAATGTTAATTTTAACAAATTTTCTTGATTAAAATATTTCAGTGAATATAACAATTATTGTTAAATTGTGTTTGAGCAGAGTTATCAACAACTGTATAAAAATGAAGAGACCAAATGAATTGTCACCGTTATGTTATCAAATGTTGTTTAAATATTGTCACAAGTAAAAGAAAACACTTGTGTATTATTTACAGTAAGTGCTTGGAATGTTATTTTGGACTTGATATTCATCTTGATATTGCAACAACAATGGTGATTACTTGTTTATAAACATCTGATTTTTATCAACAGTATCTATGAGAAGGTATCATTGTAGCGGTAGATTGTATACCTGGAGCCGAAAGTCAATTTGCATTGTATAAGCACAAAAAAATATGGGTTTTCTTGCAGTTGATAGAGAAGTCTTCCATTGTAAATAAATTAATCATCAGCCGTGCTAGTTTTGGTGGTGGTCAAAATTAGAGGTATCAAAAGGGTTAAAAATACAAAATGATTATTTTTGTCTCATTTCATAGTTTTCTTAGCTTGATACACTTGAAACCAATCTGCAAACACAAAAATAAACGTTAAATCTGCGTCAGCTAACCATAAAAATAGCAACTTTAAATCTCTCTGTCTAGTTACGTTACGATGATATAACTACTATTATTGTGTCTGATGGTCTGTTTTGAGAGATACAAGCGAGGAAAAATCTAATGAGAGAAAATAATTACAGTTTTGCGTTTTTAACCCTTTTGATACCGTGCAATTTTTGACCTTCACCAAAACTAGCACAGATCGTGAGATACAAGATGTCAGGGGCGACTCACATTGGTCTCACTGTCTCGTATGAGGAAGTCGCCGTCGTGTCCTTGCTGGTTGAGCAGATTGTCGCACTGCGCTCGCGTGATTGCGCCGTAGTACCATGCCTTGCCCACCAGGTGGGGCCGGTCCTGCACGTTGTTCCGCCGCTCCAGCGAGTCCCCTCGCTCACACCTCCCGCCAGCCACTCGGTCTCTCAACGGCTGTGTCAAATACTCACTCAGTTCCTGCATCACCAATACTGGTAGTCAAAATAATAGAATTCTTTATTTTCAAGATGGAAACAATTTTTTATTTCCCTTTATATAAATTTTGATAAATTTAACCATGTTCTTTGCAAAAATAGAACTGGAAAATATCAAATGAATTTATTTTTCATTGGCAAACACAGACTATGTAGCAATTTGTTAGTTTTACAAAAAATAATTATTTCATAGCAGATCCCTGATGCTACTAGGCTGACATTGATCTACATATGTTAGTCTGTAAACATAAAATGCAATTACTATTTTAATTTGTGTAAAACGTGTTGAATCTGAACCCTTAAAGCATTGAAGCAACTTTCACTTCCGTTAAACTAGCTTGCATTCAAAGATAAAAAAACTCTGTTTTGACCAAAGTGGAATTTTTTTTCAATTTCTTTGATTAAGAAATAAACAATTTTTTTAAATAGCTTTACCGGTTTTATAAATAGACGCACCCGGTTATATCCACATGCCTCTCCTTGCATCGCAAAATGGAACATCAATAAAAGAATTGCCCTTTTTTTATTGATTTTTCACATGATACACAATTTAATTTTAATCCAAAGGACATAAATCAACACATTTACAGCATTTTCAGGAATTATATTGTACACAATAAACTAAAACAAGACAATACAGATATTCCTGTATGCCACTTTTAGCTCAATTCTGATTGGTGCGGACATCCGTATGCTGCAATTTAAGGGTTAATCTACTGTTTTGTCATCACTTTGAATACACTAAATTGACTTTGAGTCAAACATTTTGAGCATACGTAACAATTCCAATTAAGAAATTTAATCTATCTAACAAATAAAATCACTTTCAATGTTTAATATAAATATTTTGATCAACAAAAATAAACTTTTGCTTAAAGATACACTTTAATTAAAACTTGTTTAACATTTTATATTTACCACATGTTTTTAACTTAAGAGTATGGATTAGTCTGTTTTAATTTATTGGCGAATTCTGTCATTAACTTTTACTTCTGTTTTAAAATAAAACATGATCTACATGGGTTTATTTTAAACAAAAACCTAAATTTTGAAGCTATGTGCGCGCACGCACACACACACAATATATATATATACAATTAAATGGCACATTCTTACACTTTTTTAACCCTTTGCATGCCAATGTACCGGTATTACGGCCGTCGGCTACTCAACTGAAAATTGCCAACGGCCGTTAATATAGGTACGTCACGTTTTTCGCCTGTAATTTTCTTATAGTTCATCTTATTGCCGCGAAATTTTGACTAATCGATAGTCGATTAATTGCTTTGCAACCACAAAGTAGTTAATTCGTTTATGGACTGTTTGTTTGGTCGTATTTGAGCTTCGCAGCTGTTGAATTGTTTGGTCGAGATTGAGGTTACGTTCGTGTTGCTATGCGTTGTTTACGTTTGTAATTCTCTCATTACTTTTGTTGTTAGGGCATTTTTACTATGCCCCTTTTATTAGATTCATTGGTACTTTGATTATTTATACAGACCACACCAGACAGAATCGTTATTTGACATTTAGCTTCAACTGATTAATAGATTAGCGTGTTAGAAACAATATTTCTTCGATATAAAACAGGAATTGTCTTATCGCAAACCCCTCCCCATCCTCAGACAGAGGTCAAAGTCGAGCGGTGTGTAGTAGATAACGTGATTGCAGAGTCTCGCCGCCCGTTCGCTTTGTTGTACTTTCGTATTTTACCCCTACATTTCTCCAAACACAAAAATTCAACAAAAACAAACATTACCAAACAAAAAACTAAACTCTTTTATTGAAAAAAAAAAACACACAAAACTTGTTATTATTCTTGATCAAACTCCGCCACCCAAAATGCGAGTGCCTATGGCGAAGGTGCTTCCGAAGCCCGCGCTGATGTCAACGAAAGAAAAACATCCCTCGAGATAGTATCTATCAGTAAATATAATTCTAGAGGGGGCTGATCAGAAATATAAATTGAATTGTAATGGAAAGGCAATTATGTGCCCGTGCAAAAAACTTAAATAATCATGTGATGCGCACAGCCTGCCCTAATCGGGATTCTCGAGAAAGATAAGATAACAGCGACAACAATACCGATCACAATACCTGGAAAATGCTTGTTGATTGATGGAATGTTAGTTCTGTTACTCAAATACATCGTTTTATAATGTTCTAAGTTCATTTGAAAAAAAGTTTATAAGCGAATCTGACCTCATTAACAATTGATAATCTTTGTAAGTTTGTAATTAAAAAAGTTGTTTTTTCGTTCTACAATGTTTGTTTATAATATATCTATAAATTTATATTTTTGTGTTCTTCATAGTGGTGTGGTTGGTATAATCCCAAAGTACAGATTTGTATAGTGTCAAATATTGATTTGTGAATATAGTGTAACATTAACATACAACGTTCCATGCAAATTACAAAAAACTGTGCCCGTGTCACATTTAGTGAAAAAAATCATAACTGGACTTCTATATAAGGTAGGCTTTTGAAATTTTTGTAATTAGGTTAAGGGTTAGATATAGTTTACTAGGATATAACAGGAAATCACCATACATTTTTTTTTGAAACCACTTATTTGTGCTAAAAAAAATGTTTTTTGGAAATTTTAATTTTTTTTCTCCTTAATTTTTAACTTTTTTATAAGTTTAAATTACATTTATGCAACTAAAATTTACCAACAGAACAAGGGCATTTCATAAGCAAAATAATGGTAAAAAAAGTCATCAATATCTGTTAAAAAATAAAAAGTTATGATTACATTTAGTGAAAGCTTGCAAAACTGCTAAAAATGCCCTTGGCGTTTCTAGGTAGTACTTTTGGAAAATGGGCTGGCATGCAAAGGGTTAAATTTCCACCTACCAAATTGTAACACAAATCAAATGAGGGTACACCAGTTTTTTTAATTCCAAATCAAATGAGGGTACACCAGTTTTTTTAATTCCAAATCAAATGAGGGTACACCAGTTTTTTTAATTCCAAAATCAAATGGGGGTACACAGTTTTTTTAATTCCAAATCAAATGAGGGTACACCAGTTTTTTAATTCCAAATCAAATGAGGGTACACCAGTTTTTTTAATTCCAAATCAAATGAGGGTACACCAGTTTTTTAATTCCAAATCAAATGAGGGTACACCCAGTTTTTTAATTCCAAATCAAATGAGGGTACACCAGTTTTTTTAATTCCAAATCAAATGAGGGTACACCAGTTTTTTTAATTCCAAATCAAATGGGGGTACACCAGTTTTTTAATTCCAAATCAAATGAGGGTACACCAGTTTTTTAATTCCAATATCAAATGAGGGTACACCAGTTTTTTTAATTCCAAATCAAAAATGAGGGTACACCAGTTTTTTAATTCCAAATCAAATGAGGGTACACCAGTTTTTTAATTCCAAATCAAATGGGGTACACCAGTTTTTTAATTCCAAATCAAATGAGGGTACACCAGTTTTTTTTAATTCCAAATCAAATGAGGGTTACACCAGATTTTTAATTCCAAATCAAATGAGGGTACACCAGTTTTTTAATTCCAAATCAAATGAGGGTACACCAGTTTTTTAATTCCAAATCAAATGAGGGTACACCAGTTTTTTTGTAATTCCAATCAATTCCAGTTTTAAAATTCTAGTGCCCAAGACTTCAACGACTCATTTATACTAACACAAAGTTTCATTGGTTGCCTGAGAGAATTTGAAGGGCCATATTCCTTCAACTGTCCATACCTCATCCTCAGATGTGACAAGATTGAGCTTTCATGTGTTGAGCGACAGATACTCCTCATAAGCCTTGAGGACTGTCAGTGATGTAACTAAGAAGCCATGCATTTACTAATTCTTCATATTTTTCACTGTCAATTCTTCGGTAATAAACTAAGCCTATTATTGCAGTCAACAATATGAACACTGGTACATCAGTTTACTCAGCTCACCATGCCATCTCTGCGCATCTCACAAAAAAGATCTAATTAATTACATTCTTTGATTCTTAAAGATCTAACACATTTGATTCTTAATAAATCTTCAGTGACAGTGTCAAGATCTCAAGTAATGAAAAGCTTTGTTGTGGACTGTACTACTACATATGTAAGGATTCAAACCTAAAAAAAAAGAAAATGTAATACAGACTATTTAACAATAGTTTTTATTTTACGTGTGGGTGTGTGTGTTGTAATACACACTGACAATAGTGTATATATTACGTGTTCATGCTGCAATACACACTATTTAACAATAGTTTTTATTTTACGTGTGTGTGTGCGTGTTGTAATACACACTGACAATAGTGTAAATATATTACGTGTTCATGCTGTAATACACACTGACAATAGTGTAAATATATTACGTGTTCATGCTGTAATACACACTATTTAACAATAGTTTTTATTTTACGTGTGGGTGTGCGTGTTGTAATACACACTGACAATAGTGTATATTTTACATGTGTGTGTTGTAATACACACTATTGTGTACCTGCAGATAGTTCCTCGGCACCAGACCGACCTGGCCCTGCCCGTTGCGGGCCTTGTACCACTCGGGGTCTGTAGGCGGTCGGTCCAGTATCTCTAGCCGGTCGCCCTTCTCGAAGGAAAGCTCCTGGTCGTTGGTGGAAGTGAAGGAGTAGAGCGCCACCACGATGTCTAGTACGTTTTCAGCCATCGCGTACGTGTGCAGCGTGTCGTCAATGTCCGCCTCCTCCTGCGTGTAGTTGCTGGGGAACCAGCCTGCCTGTGACCCGCTCTGTCCCCTCCACCACCTGTCGGTCATATCACCATTTATTCCTACTCCACATATTCAGTGTGGACTATCATGATTGTACACTACATACTTGGGATGTGTCACATGTTCATATTCTTCTACATGCGAGAGCTACAGTTCACCTTCCTCTTAGCGCGTCTTTAATCTGAGCTGTCACAGACTAGACTCCTGGAATCTGGAGTCTTGTTCATCTGAAGAGATGCAAAAAATTGATGATTCGAGCACAATTATACACCTGATCAGACAATGAGAATACCTATTCACCTAGACCATACTATATTTTTAATCTGGTTTCATTTTGAGCTTCTTCGTCTTCGACTTTATTTCGATCTCTTCAGACAAACATAGCACCAGATTCCCGGAGTCAAGTCTGTGACAGTGTTGGCTTCCAGACCCGTTATATGCATATTCTATAGTATCACACTAAACTAGTATTAAATTTGTGCCGGTTTTAACCAAATTTATTTTAACAGTTGAGTGTTGTATCTAATAAAACATAAATGCACTGTTACTTTCAGTCACCATGATAATAATCGGCACAAACTTTATCATGGGTTAATCTTTCGGCCTTGTAATTACTTCAATTGGACAGTATTATTTGCAGGAATATACAGTTCGAGGACTTTTTATTACCATTGGACGAAATATATTATTTGCAGCAAATAACATTTATTAAAATGGCCTCATTTACTTGTTTACTAATAAAGAATTTCATAACCAGAGCTTTTTATTAAATGAATAGTTCAGTATACTCAATTATTCACTCTTAACAGTTTTATAAATCAAACATTTTAAATTTACACAGTTATTGGAACTTGAACAAAAATCAATAACACAATATTAATCTGTTCCTAAAAGGGTTTGTGGGCCTTATTCATAACAAAAGAGAAGATGAACAAAATTTTCAACTCGTAGCTAAGATCTGCACGGCTGTTATCATGCATACAGGGTGTGGTAGATAAGTAATGAGACTCAGTCTAGAAAAAACAAATTTATTGATCCGATTTGTACAAAACGTTAATATTCTTCAACGTACTCGCCTTGGGCGTCGACACAACGTTGCCAGCGCGTTTTCCAAGCTTCATAGGCCCCACTGTAGACCGTTGGAGTTATCCCAGTTAGTGCCTTCGTGACAGCACGTTGGATGTTCGGAATATCGTCGAAACGATGACCCTTCAGGCATCTTTTTACCTTCGGAAATAGGAAGAAAATCAGGAGGACTCATGTCAGGGCTGTATGGTGGCTGTGGCAGAACTTAAACTCCAATTCGGGTCAAATAGGAGGCCACGAGGCTTTTGTTCGCGGGAAGCACTCGGGGAACCAATTTTGCGCAAACTTTCCTCATCATCAAATCTTGCGTAACAATTTGGTGAACCGTAAATTTATTCACGGAGACCTCATCGGCGATCATTTTGAGGCTTAAACGACGGTTGGAGTCCAGGAGTTCTTTCACTTTGGCCACCGTTTCATCCACACGACTCGTTGAAGGGCGTCCAGATCGTTCCATGTCTTCAACGGATTACCTCCCGTTTTTAAATTCATTAAACCACCGGAACACTTGAGCTCTTGATAGGGCGTGCTCTTTGTAGGCCTCCGTAATCATAGCAAAAGTTTCCGAAGCAGTTTTGCCCAAGCGAGAGCAAAATTTGATTGCATACCGCTGTTCTATTGAGCGATCCATCTTCAGCGTTTTCACAAGTGTCACGGGCACACAAACAAACGTAATACGCGAAGTTCGACCCTCACTGCGCCAGAGCTACAATGCGACTGCGAACCGGTTCTACTGTTAGCTCAGATCCCCCACCACGTGACCTGCATGTGGAGACCGCACTGCGAGCGACTGGGGCGCTGCGCGGCGGCCATTCTCATTACTTATCTACCACACCCTGTACACATGGACGGATGCCAAATTTATTTTCTGATAAAAAACGAGAGGCATTCTTACATTCAGACATTAATACCTTAGCTATTGAATAAGACTAAATCCACAGTTGTATTGTCTGTGTACATTATGCAGCTGGTACCGTTGTTTTGAATTAGAGCTGGGAGATCGTTAGTCAGCAGAGTGAACAGAATGGATCCCAGCACAGATCCCTGTGGGACTCCTCTTGTAATTGGTTTAGGGTATAATTAGTCAGCTACATTTTTATCTCCTCTAGTTAATTCGACCCTGACTGATATATAAGAGATTGTTGCTGACCCGTCATTGCTCTTCTCCAGGATGAGGATGCGGGTGCCTTTGATGAGGGAGAGCTCGTCCGCCTGCTGCGCCTGATAGTTGTACTTGACTACAGCAGTGCCGATGGCCTCAGAAGGATCGGCAGGGAGCCGCCTGGCCATCGTCGGACTCTCAATGGCTCGTGGGGAACTGCTGGAGGGGAGGGTCTTCGATCCCCCACCGCCCTTTTTCACTTTTTTCTTAATACTGAAAAAAAAAAAAAAAACATTGTCATTACTGTTCTGACAAGACAAAATGTTTTATAGAAGATGGTAATAATAACTGTTAACAGAAACAGAACTGTTTCAAATTTCAGACATGTTATATATTTACTATAAGAATCCTTAAGACATTTGTTTAAAATGTAGATTTACAAAATTTATGAATTTCCATTTAAACCTCACCTGAAAAACTTTTTGAGTGACATAAACATAAAAAGTCTATTTTTACTAATAGAACGCTTATATCATAACAATATTACAACTTGGTATATGTTTGGGACGGCAAGTTAAAAATTGTTTTATTATCACTTTGTGTGTGTTGTGTACTAATTACTTTTCATATATGTATTGGAATGGGTTTTTCTGAAGAAAGCCAACCGCAGGAATGGAAGAAACATAAATATAAACAGCCTGCCGGACTTTATAAACCGTAAAATATATTTTACGTAAAAATATTAATTTTTTTTTTTATTTTTGGGATGAATACAATGCGTTTGTCATGTTTCTTGTGTTTTAAAGTAGCAATAAAAAATATACCTTATTTTCAGTTAATCATGTAATTAAAATGTGTTAAGCACTCAGTTTTGTTAATGGATATTGCTGTTGTAATGTTCAGTACTAGACCATTAACAAGCTACTTAGTAACAATTTACGGTACAAATGTTTGGAATTATTTCTGCAATATCTTATAAATATTGTTATAAACAATGATTTAATACCTATTATGAGAATTTTACCACATATCAACAAATATTACCACACAAAGTCTCTAAAAAACAGTTTTACAGGTTGAAAAATCTACAATCCTCTGGAAAACACATAAAGATCTTTTAATTATATTTTTATGTCAAACACCTAAGTTATACTAAACAATTTTTAATTGTTAAAATGTTAATTTTCAAGAAACTAGATAAGTTCATTTCAAGAAAGTTATGGTGGGTCAATTATCAACCAATAAGCGTTTTAGCCATCCCGTAACGTTTTGAGTGAGTATATGCAAAGCCAATTATTGGCTATAGATATTTCAACTACTGAATTAGAAAGGGTTAATGCACGGTTTGCTTTGTAAGTATATTGGTTTGTGTACTTACAGATAACACTGACCTATCTATAAATGTAGTCATTAAAATTCTTTCCTGTGATAAGATACCAAGGAGTCCCATGTCATTTAGACTTTCTTTGTTTGGGCATTTGTTTAAGTGGCAGTATTATTGAGTAAAGTGAAAAAAATGATTAAATAGGAGTTTGTTGAGTGATTTCTACTATCTGAAAAGGAAAACTGTGAAGAAAACTCAAGAGGAAATTTTATATACATTAAGACTTATGTCCAACCTATGAAACTATTGAAGCCATGGGTAAATCATTTAAGTAAGCATGAAGATGCATAACATTCTGCAGCCTCAAAACCAGACATCACATTCAAAGCTATAGATGTAGTCAGTCAATGATTTGGTTTGAGCCAAAAAATGAGAAAAAAATTCATGAGTTACAGAGGCCACAAAAACTAACAGGATTTATTTTATTTTACGTAAGGAGGGGAACATGAAACTTCTATGAGGAAGATGGTTGCTACATTTAATCATTCCCAAACTAAAGCAAATCAATGCAAACATATGTTGTCAAGTCTCTGTGTTGTTTTGTGATGAAGGATGAAACCTAAATAAATCGCTTCACTCTTGAACAAAACATCAGTCAAGACAACAGTGCTCTGATACAAAGAGAATCGGTTCCATAACATGTGAAATTTGTTTCATTTTTTAAAAACATGATGGCATCAATGTTTTGGCTCATTAAAACTATTTGCTTCACTAACTTGAATAGACAAAACTATTACTCATGAATACAACTTCGCTTTTGGAATGATTACAGCAGTCATCCTAATGGCAAAAAAAGTGGTTTCTTCAAGACAACGCACTGAGTGCATTCAGTTTTGTAAACAAAATTTGGCAACTTGTCCTGCTTAGTCATCATACCTAGCTTCCTACGACTGTCATCTCTTCCTGAAACAAATTTCTTGAAGGATATGAAGTTACTCACCTGTCAAACAACGATGGTTTCTCCTTTTTGACATAGTTGCTGGGTACGTAGCCGGCCTGATTGCGAGCGTTCTGAACTCGCCACCAGTGCTTGGAATCGTCGAGTAGCAGGTAGCGCTTCGTTTTTGCGCAAGTCCAGCTCCTGAGCTCCCTGCGCCGCGTAGTCGTACTTGGCGACCACGTAGCACACATCGTCTTGGCCAGTTTTGCCTGTTAACAAAAATTATATTCTATTGGTAACTTGTTAAGTAAATTTTAACCAATACTATTAAATTGCATGATATTATTGTTAGTTGTAGTAATGTGATGGTTTATTCAAGTTTTCAAAACGATGGAGTTTCGAAACAAAATAATTAGTTGATTTCTAATTATACAGTTGTAGGGCTAAAAAATTGTCACTCTAAAGAAGAAACTCGCCAAAAATTAACAAAACACATTAATTAACAGTACATTTTCATAAAAAGAACTAGAAATGTAAACTATATTTGAATACAAATTTCTTCAAAATGGAACCAACATTCAGTCTTATCCAATCAAATCATCATAGAAGGATACTGATTTCTAGAACTACAAAATAAAATTCCCAATCATCATTTTATAACTCGATCCGATCAATCACAATACATTAACCAATTGGCCTACTAGTTTATACAGCATCAGAACCGCACAATAAATCCAATTAATTTAATGAAAATGGTCTTATGCTTGAAATTCTGTTACTATACTTGTGTTTTTCAGATTTTAATGAAACTTGATTGGAAGTTGTTAGATATCCGTTCTAAACTACATTTTTATTAGAAAAATCATATAAAACTTTAAAATATTAATGTTAATTACAAAATAAGCATTTATATTGTATTATTACATTTGAATTATAAACAGAATTGTAATTTTAAAATATCAAGTTAATGTTAAATTGGAAAATTTGTTAATGTTATATTAATTACAAATTATTTCAACATAATTACTTTTCAATTAAATTAATTTAGTTTCAATAACGTTATTTTTTTACTAAAATGTTTATTATAGATTTAAGGGATGTTTAGTAAAGAATGATCATAACTTTTTTTATGGTCATAATTTTACGCGTTAGAATTGAATCTTATGATATTACATAACCTTAAAGTGAAACAATAACGCAATAGTAGTTTCACGGTGCATAGCACTCAGTGAGATGGTCTCATCAAAGTATTTCACGGTGCATAGCGCTCAGCGAATTGGTCTCATCAAAGTATTTCACGGTGCATAGCGAGTTGGTCTCATAAAAGTATTTCATGCACATAGCGCTCAGAGAGTTGGTCTCATCAAAGTATTTCACGGTGCATAGCGCTCAGCGAGATGGTCTCATCAAAGTATTTCAAGGTGCATAGAGCACAGCGAGTTGGTCTCATCAAAGTATTTCATGCACATAGCGCTTAGCGAGTTGGTCTCATCAAAGTATTTCACGGTGCATAGCGCTCCGCGAGATGGTCTCATCAATTTTTCACTATGCATAGCACTCAGCAAGATGGTCTCATCAAAATAGGCCAATGGGTAAGCCATAAACCATATAAATTTGTAATTAAAAAATAATAATGAATTATACAATTTAAAAATGTGTTTTCACAAACTGGTAATTTTTCCCAACAATAATTGCAAATATTAAAACGTCAATTAGGCAATATTTCCAACTGAACAATGATTGAAGGAATTGTCCCCTTCGTTAGAAGAGGTACCACTTATCATATCAAAATATCCATTGAGTTGAAAATCTCTTCTTGGAAAGGAAAACTACAAATTTTGGCACTCTCATCTTTAAACTCTTTAAACATACCCAGTACATCCGCTGCTTTCTGATATGTGTACGCTTTAAAGTATTCAGTACGTTCTGTGACACTCAATTTGAACACTGTGAATTCGAGCACTCTTCCTTTGGATGTTCCTTCTAACATTTTTTTAAAACACCAAAAGTTAGAAATTTGCATTTGTTAAAAAATTAGCAAGTCAGACTGTTAAATAATTGGGACTTTTATTATCCCGAGGCCACTCTGACACTACATACTACTTGTTATTACGTGATACACATAGATTTAGATTAGTTTATCATAAATATGTTACTAGTAGTACCGATTATTAAGGTTAACCTTCACGAGCGCTTATGTAATCTGAGCTCGAATTTAGGTACTATCTTGAGGAGTGTTTTTATTTTTCGCCATAAGTGTGACGCCAAAGACACCACCGAGGCCTGTGCTGAGAGCCAGGGGCACTTCCAATCAGTACTTTTCTGATCTCAGATCACACGCCGGATCGTTCAACGTGATCTGATATCAGAAAAATTGGACTTTTAATAATCTGACTTCTTGGTGCCACCCCACACTTCTGACGAAAAAAAGAAAAGCAACCCATGAGATCAAATTAGTGCTTGTAATTGTTAACTTAAAATGGTTCTACGTATACATTACGTATGTACGTATTTACCTACTTATACAGCGTAATATTAAATAGTACATAGGGACCGAGTGGCCTTCAGAAACTACCAAAGTGCCAAATAACTTTTAATATACCATCCACCAGGGTAAAGGTCGATAGTGATAGAGACGTACTGTGAGAGCGCATCGCTGCCATATGGTGGGGAGGGGGCCGCACGCCGTTGGACTTGACCAGATGTCTGTCAGCGGTGACGGACCGTGAGTCCAACATATCGGAGCAGCAGACCCAAGGCTGGTAGTCACAGCACACGAGCCATCTCAACTACTACTGCACACCAATCACTACAACACAACACAACACAACAGTGCCAGACCAATCAGTACCACAACACTACCAACAGCCATCTTCAGCATTCCAACACGAAGCCAGGTTAGAGAGAAGAAACGTGTAATTAGATATAGTTATCAAGTGAGAGATAGACAAAGTTACAGAACTATAAAAGTATAAACAGAGACTACTGTAGGCGAGCAATAAGACGACCCCTCGCTCTGCACACGGTGCAGCTCTACAAGCACTAAGTTCAATAACTATCTCTGCAACATTAGTGCACACGATTACAGTTAGACAGCCTTGAATTTGCCGGTATGCAAAGAGAACCAGGGGTCGACTCATGGCTCACCTACAGTATGTTCGGATATCCATGGTTTTGAATTGTATTTCTACATGAAATAACATTTTTTTTAAAAAGAGAACTTTTATATACTAATGTGACTTATAGTACTTTGAAACATTTAATAGGCTAGAAAATGTAATCAACCTTACTAGATACACAAATGACTATAAAAAAAGAAGAAAAGTTTTATTGAGATGTTTGTAGATTCACATGCCAAATTTCAACAAAATTGTACCAAATACGAGGGTTATTCCAAAAGCAAGTCCCGGTTAAGAAAACAAATTCAAATTTTTTCAAAAATATTTGTTTTATTTACATTCCTTACATCTTTCTCTATATCTCTACATAAATTTCATACTTATTTAAACATTTATCATATCGTTCAATAAGCTTTTGAATGCATATGTTGTAGAAATCGGCCGCATATCAAGATAATTAGTGAAGGTAACGGCTTCTTTCACTTCATCATTTGTGTCGAAGCGCTTGCCGCCAAGAAACTCCTTTAGGTAGCGGAACAAGTGGAAATCATTTGGCACTAAGTTGAATTGTTAACTTGTAGGTTCTTGAAATTTTTTTGACATTAAACTGTATTACTTACATAAAAGTATGTAAGTAGGGGCATGTGAAGAGGATGGGAGATAATAGAATGCCGAGAATAGCACTGGAGAGGGAGGAAAGAGGAGGAAGACCAAGAGGAAGACCGAGAGGAAGATGGGAGGACCAAGTGTGGAAAGACATAGAGAGAAGGGGACTACAGAAAATGCAGGTGGAGGAAGAGGAGACCTGGAATGACAGACAAAAGTGGAGGAGGCTGTGTACGACGACCCGTGATAATGGAAACGCCAGATGATGATGATGACTTACATAAAAAAAAACTAAAAAGAATGTGTTTGAGTATTTACTATCTACACCTTTGTTTGAGGTCAACTCTGTTTATTTGGTTACGCACACACACATTAAAAGTTCTGTAAATACTACTTTTCTTTAGCCCAGTTGTTAAAAAATTAATACTACACAATTCGTGTAAATACATGGTAGAAAATTCTTTTAAATCACTAATTTACACTTGTAATTAGGTGAGATTATATTATAGAATTATGATCATAATTAACGGTGTTTTGTACATAAACTCAACAGTACGATCAAACACACTAAATGTTTAAAACCTTTTCTTTGTTGCTCGATTTGTAATTAACTATACCCAAACACAAACTAGAAGCAAGTAAACAAAATACATAATAATGATCCTTATAGATTGGATACTGTGAATATCAATAAATCCAGAGTGACTAACTCACGTTCTTTCTAATGTTACCGATTTATTGAAGAATGATACTAAACATACCAAAATATTTCCATAAAAATATTATTCACCTGGTTTACATTTAATTTAATAGAATTGATTATACTTAATTTATATATATATATACATACACTATCAATTTACATCTGCTTGTAAAACCACACAGGCTATGGCATAATTTTATTGAAAACTAAAGGTTTTTGCTTAACAAATTCATAGAAATTAATGAAACAAATTTTGTTAAGACAGTTACAAGCACTCAACTGTCTGTTTTGAAGTAGTTCTATTTTCATACTGTCGTATATTTTCCAATTCTTCAATTTCAATATATTACAGTAATTTAATCTCTGCCAACAGCCAAAATGCACAATTTGGAGTCATACAACTCATTTGAATTATTTAACATTTTATAGACCATTTGAAAATTCAAAATCAGCAACAAAATGGTTAAATTATTTGCTAAAATATTATTTGCTATTTGCCACACTAACATTATCAACGTCCTTTGTTCAAAGTTTGTTATTGTTGTAGGATTTTCAATCGAACCATAAACATCTGCTAAAGAAGGAGGTGCACACTCTTTGATTGACAAAGTGAAGTGATTTGTGCTCAGACAAAGATAAGTTCAAAGAAGAAATTAAAAATAATGTCGAATCAGACTACACAAAATGGAAACCCTTAGTCTATTATAAGTATGTGCACAAGAAGTAACGGGTAATGAAAACAGAGGAAAATTAATTTACATGTCAATCTATTATATATCGAGATTATTGGAATAAGAAGAATAGGAAGAAAATATAATATTAAAATTGCTTTTAAAATGCTAAACACTCTTAGACAAAATCTTATAAACACCAAACCAAAAGATTGCACACACAACATAAAAACAAAACCTGTGTTCATAACATATACTTATAATGGGGAATAAATACATAGCTGAGACAAAAAAAAAAAACCACTAAATATCGGAGTTAAAGAACATAAAATACATTAAACAAGCGTTAGTGGAAAAGTCTTAATTTCCTTAACATTAATGAATTGAAATCATTACATGAAGTGGGATGAAGTCAATATAACATACTGCGAAGACACTTTTTGAAACAGAAACTTATCAAGGCTTCAAACATAAAATTAGCAGATCAACCGCTATGTTAAACTTTGGTTGAAGTTAGGCTACAATATTAAAGAAAGAATTTACTATAAAACCTAAAAGAAATGTAACTATCAAAGGGACCTTAACCTTTTTATGTACTACATATTATGCTGTCAATTTAGTTTAGTGTGTCGTCACTCTTTATAGTTTTAAATTACATGTAGCCTAGATGTTTAGCCTTATGTATTGGGGATTTTTTTTTTATATCTGAAGAAGAGAGTAGGTTTCAATCCTTGAAACATTGTGTTCCAGTTTTGTAACATACAACAATGGCATTTTCCTTTCATTATCAGCTTTTGGAATTTCTGGCTACTGCAGATCTACCGCTGTTATGTGATAACACGAGTCATGGACCGACATTAGGACAGTCGGGAATAGTTGTAATGTGCGTCTACTGTAATTAATGTGTTAAACACGTCCAAATTATGAGCTAGATAACTCATTTTAAAGATGTACTTGTTCTGTTCATTAAAAATTATCGAATCTTATTTTGTGCATGCATAACCATATGAGGGGAAATACCAGTTGCTGGAAGTTAAATGTTTCAGAATTTATTCCTCTATTCCTTTTTAATATTCCATTCATCCCTCTTAGGGCTGAATCGATCCATCGTGCACATTACTGTGCGAAAAAGAAGTGACGATCCATTGACTCTTGTTTTGTATCTAACCAATGGTTACAAACTCAATAGTGTTGCGTGAGTCATGATCTATGATAGTTATGGTAGTGACTATGATCATTCGGCAACTTCGATTATTAAGACAAATTGTTTTATTGGTTGTTTTGGTAATAGACAGTGATTTGAAGAAATGGAAGTGTTCGATCGTTGTTTGTTGAAATCTATGTGTTGATCGCTGAACACTTGTCTTGTTCTAATGATTACATTTTGTAGATCATTAGCACTGTCCATTAATGAGAGGATCACTTACAAAGTTTTGAGATCCGGACAAAATGTGCATTCTTGTATTTCTTATCAATCTTATCTGACTGTTCGAAGGTTATTTAGTATTCAAAAGCAGTAAGTTTATTTGTGCTGTCTGTACATGAAGTTCAAAGTAATGAAGTCATAGCTTGATTAATTAAGAAGAAATGAAAAAAAAAACTTTTTTGATTATGATTTTCAACAAATTTAAACTTGGTTTATTCCAAGATGAATGCATGGAATGTATCAAACTGGCTTTTTCTGTTGAAGCACCACCATCAATTGTGTTTTTAGGTAGTATCGGAATTCCAAAGAGGTTGTTCACTGGAGACAGAAAAAGAAAGAAGAACCAAGAAGACAGAAAGTGGATTCTCACAATATGATTGAAACTTCAGCAGGAATTAGATCAACAGTAATAAATAAAAACAATCTTATGTAATTTTTCAAGAGTTAAAACATGTATTTCTCACAATTTGACACACTAAAAAAGGGCTGATAATATAAAATTCAGCCTGAAATTCCCCCAAATACTGGTAGTTATCAGATAATTTGTACTGGAAATAAGAACTGCATGCCATTTTAAAACGTTTCAAATTCCAAAAAATACCAGGCCATTTTATTATTTGTTAAAAGCAATTCATTAAATTCTGTAAAAACATTTTAAGAATGTAAAAAAAACTGCCTCAAGGAAAAGATTTTCTGGCTGGAGATTAACCTTGCCTGTAGAAACATTAAAAGACAAATGTGTTAAACATGCTAAGTTACCGTACCTCCTAATTGGACAATGAATAGAACATTCAATTTATCCTTTCAACAACATGACTTTGAAAGTTATGAGATTTCCATAAAATGGATTCTACCTGTAGTTAATTTATGTCAGACCATTGTACACTGAACTTGAATCCAAGACTTACTCAGGATGAAGATATTAGTAAAATATTAATTAATATGCAATAGAGTAACTTGCTTCAAATCTACCAAGCTCTTTTTAGTAACCTCATAATAGAAAAAGCGAGAAAAGAATTTCATTGTTGTTAATTGATGTTTAAATATTCAAGGCTTGTCATAAATGAAATTCCTCAAGTTAACAGATTTCCTCTGGAATTATTTCTTCATATATTATTAGCCCCTTCTACTCCATAGAAGAATTCTTTCAATGTGCATTTGACATTTAAATTTTACAATGGAACCTTTTATATCATTACAAAACTTTATATTTTGTAAAAAACACTTGTATTGTTTACTATGACGCTAATACTGTTCTCAATGAGCATGTTAATAAAGAGTTTTGTCTATTGTCTATTAGCACAAAAACCAGATTTATTATAGAGCTTACTAAAAAAACCTATAAAAACAATTACATTTAAAACACTGTACTATATTTGTGATTATTAATAAAAGAATTGATCTAATTATGCATAGGGCTATAATGTATTTTTAAAATTTATATTTTTAACTCTTCTAAGGCTATACATAGATATACTATCTGATCATTATTCCTACTTTCTACAAATAACCTCCTCAAATCTGAGCATTAATCACATAACAATTTCTATTTTCACAGATCATACAGTCTCCATGTAAATAGAGAATTAAGAATAAAATACTTTTCATTACAATTTCTTTGAGAAATGTATAACGTCAATTTAAAGTAATAAAGTTTTGCACAAAGGTACGGTTTTTAGTTATACTCATAAAATGAAATATAAGGATTTATTTTCAAACATCTGCCAAGTGCAGGTATTTTAAATCTAGAGCTCTGAGGTACCAAAGTACTAAAATTTTTCCACATATTCTTCAGTTAAATGGTTTTGTGTAACTGTTGGATTTCTGCTGATCGGCTGGCCGGGACATAAATAGGTTTTACTTTAGTTGAATTACTGTATTAATAACCAATTATACTATATTGTTAAACAACAAATTATAGTCAAAATTTAAAACAACGCTTACAGTTTAACTTACCTGAATTAAAGAGTAAACCTCTACAATAATGATTGTGTTGGATGATGCTAATTTGAAGCTATGTAATATGTACAGGCTTATGCATAAATGATAACTTTGAACAATAACAGTGTTAATTTCAGTTTTCCAAATTGTTTTCAAAATGTAATAATTTCCAACCACTGATCCAGCTTATAGCTGTATAAATTTTTCTTTCGGAGCAATAATTAATACCTTAGGTTAAATTGCAGCAAGCAGCTTCTTCAGTTGTTTGAGAATGTATTTCTTTTCTGTATTTATATACATGGAATAAGAATTAAAATATATTAAACTGTGGAATATTTATTTATTTTCCAACACTACAAAACAAAACCAAACGTTGAACAAACTAGAATTATAGTTCTCATTTACAAAATCTGACCCAAAATTAAAAAAATAACAACTGTTATTTATATTATTAGCCTACATACAAATCTAATGGTGTTTCTCAATGTGTTTAGTTAAACTTAACAAAATGCATGTTACAAACTGAAGGTTTTCTTTGTCTGGGTTGATTTTATTGGGATCTTAATCAAATACAGTTAAATGCCATAATTTATTATATCGTAAGAGTGTTAACTGAAAAGATAAGGACTTTAGTCTCCCTTTAGGCTCAGCATTTCTCTACACTGGCCAAAAATAATTCAATTGGTTATTGAAATCATTGGAGCTATTCAATAACATAGATTTGACAAATTATGGTAAATTGAACTGTCTGTATATATCACACAAGGGAGTTGTAGACAATCTTATTGCACTAAAATATTTATTATGGATAAAAAATAATATTTTGGAATATCATTTGTATGATTTTAATCTCACTTCCAGAATACATTGTCAAGTTTATTACATAGATTCAGTTAAGTCCTGTTTAATGTAAGTGATGCACACACAATTTTCTGAACACAAATAAGCATTTGTGTGTATGTTAAAATAAAACTTTGAAAACACAGAAACGTTCAACTACATCTATAAGTCTAGATTTAAATTTGTCAAGAGGAAGGATTGGACGACTTACTAGTGTTTAATTGTAAATCTAATATACAAAAGGCTTTTCATAATTACACCTTGAGCTCAAAAATATAGCCTACCTTGAAAATCTCTTCAAAGGTAATTAACAAATAAACTTGTATGTATCACAAACTGTAAGGTACATTTATCCTTAAAAATAATAAGAAGTAACTAAATGTTAAACTTATTTTTTCTTACATTTTATAAATACACATAGCATAGATAGTTTTTTTATTCGTTATGAAATTATTACATTTTTCAATGTAAAACAGCTGAACTATACTGTAATTTGAAATATCCATAACATAATTTAGTTTGACATTTTGGTTTCAGTAGTTCAGATAATCATGAATAACAATGATTTGATTGTGGTGATGGCCACTATTTATACTGCAGGCTAATGTTAACCTAATTTGGGTAAAGTGTAATATTTACCAAAATTACTTCAAATGATTGTGTGCAGTATAATAAGTGGCTACCTCCAAAATCAAATCATAGATATTCATGATTATTTTAACTATTGAAACTAAAATGTCCAACATAATTATTTTATAGTCTAGGTATTACGATTACAGTATAGTTCAGTTGTTTTTAAATCTAAAAAATAATAATTTAATGATGAATAAAAACTATTGGGTAGAGTATGTTAAGCGACCCGGTTTATTGCATATCGATTAGTATAATCGCTGAAACATAATATTTGTATATGAAATATAAATATCAAAGTATCTAGCCTATCTATAGTCCTCAATAACAATCATAATATGTTTGAAATTAAAATAATGAATTTGAATATATACAGTAATATCTCACAAATAATAAATGAACCGTAATGATCAAACAAATGATTAGAATAAAAATTGGATAAACTCATAAATGGTTAAGAAATGATAACAAACATTTAGAAATAGAAAATGAAATGATTACAATATTTAGAATATAAAATAGGAAATTTGCGTGTTTTCTCCTGGGTACCAATGTTTAACCTCATTAAGAAAGTGCTGAACGCATTCTCTACAGAAAACCATACCTCTCTTCTGAGGTATTCACAGAGACGGTATGTAAGTGGGGGGTAGGGTACGATAAGCGGACCCAGTTTTTTATATCGAAGAATGTAATCATCGATACCTAATATTCGCATCTCAAATCCTAGACTATCAATTGATATAAAAGTATCTAATAGTCCTCAATAACAATCATATGTTTGAAATTAAAATATGGATTTAATATTTACAGTGATTAAACAAATTATTATAAGCACAATTAGGAAAACTGAAGACAACCATGTTTGCTCCTCTCACAGTTACAGTTGTTTCTTTCCCACAAATTTCACATAATGGATTTTTCGTTACGAGTCCAACATGTTGAAGCCATGTAAAACATGTCTTATCATCTTTCAAAGCAATGTCGTGTAGTTTTCTAAAATTGACTGCCATTTTTAATAATCAAATGTTACTTATATGTAAAATTGAAATATTACCTTACGTGTATTATTTGAAAGTGTTTACAGCTGTTGATATAGATTATATTTAAGTTATTTGTTCAAAATAATTAATCAGTATCGATTGATTATATCGGTAGTTATGATTAAGTAATATCGTTTGCCAATTTCGATATAAAAAAACCGGGTCCGCTTATCGTACCCTACCCGTAAGTGGGTTCAAACTTCAATTCGCGGCCCTCTAAAAGCTTTCAGCTATCTTAGTGTTAGCATCAGTTGCTGGTTCTAAAAAGTTGTCACTAAGGTGGACGGTATAATAGACATAACTATATTTACTCAATCCAAAATATGCCTACCACATATCTGTGACTATGGTTGTTTCAGGCTTTACATGCTTTAATACAAGAGGAAAGAAGGTTTTTACACCTCGTTCGTTTTCAGAACGAACCTTAATTGTGTATACAACATCACATTTTTGTCCTTATAGTATTATTTTAGTTGAAATAGTATATAGTTGTAGACTATTACTAATTGATAATTTGGTACCCTGATTCGATTGTGGTAGTAACCACTTATTTAACTGCAGCCAAAGGGTTAGGCCAATAAAATTATTGTTTAGAAATAGCCTACTTTAACCATTGAAAACAAAAACATTCTAATTATATACTTATTTAAAATTAATAATTGCCTACTCTTTTCAATGTACTGGATAACAATTAATACTGTTCAAAATTAATTCAAATAAACTAAAACAATTGTAAACATAGTGAATTGATGTAAATACAATAGCGACTAACATGCATTATTTATGTCACAAGCTGTCAGATATGTTTATCTTCAAAATAGTAAAAAGTAGGTAAATGTTTCACAGATTTGTTTGTTACAATTAAACACATAGCCTAGCCTAGGTTATTTTTTTTATTCATAATTAAATTATTACTTTTAATATATAAAAAAGTTGAAGTATACTGTAATTTAAAATACCTACAACTTAATTTGGTCCAACATCTTGATTTTGGTAGTTTAGATGAAAATAAATACTGATAATTCGATTGTGGTGGTGGCTGCTTTTTATACTGCTGCCTTTATTTAGTCTTACTAAGAGTAACTTAACAGGCCTAGGTTTAGTGAATTAATTAGGCCTTTATATGCACAGGCCCTTTCTAACTTAGTTCAACTAAAATTACTAGTCTGATATTTAAATGAAACAAAACAACAGGCTAGTCATGTGTTGTTATTATTTTTTTTATACATATGGAATAAGTATTTTCACTTTGGCTGTCACTGGGCTTGAATTTGACTGTGGTTAAAGCCTATAATCATATTCAAGTTTTAAAACTTGGTTTGATTATAAAATTAAAGTATGTATTTTGGTATAACTAATTGCTAAGCAAATTCAACTACCAAACTGAGATTACGCGTAAAGAAAAATAGCGGTTCTCAAGATCATTTAAGAACCACCCAAACAGCACTTAATGGAACAGCTAGCCATCTTTATGAAGGAAGACAGAAACCGATAACGTTATTTTCTGCAAAGCAAACTTTATTCTACAGATAAAAAACGCAATAAAATTATATTTAAATATGTATTTAAGCATATCTAAAGATACAATCGTTGACCACCTACCTATTTTCAAACTTGACATATTCTTTCTCCACTCATAGATAGAACTAAAATGATTCCTTTTGACAAACTGAAACTACACACACCCTCACCGGGAAACCATTAACAAAGAGGAATTCGTACAGCATTATAAAGTTCTTATGTAGTATTGAATGCATTATATTATACATTATATAATTTGCCTTCAAATACAATAGGCAGAATTTTGTTTACAGTATTTAAAAACTAGAAATCAATAAAAAATCCAAATTTTAACGGTTACTGTAATATTGAAATATTATATGTGTTGTAATTAAGATGTTTTAGTATTGTTTTCTGTACTTTCATCAGTTCAGATTTGAAGTAAAAGCAAAAATATTAAAATGACAACTGTTCTGTATTTTTTGTTTTATTTAATTATATAAAATAGTGCCGAAACTCTGTTCTTCAAAAGAGCAATAAAGTGAAACATACGTCTCCATTTGAGAAAGATACTTGTGGTAACGAAAATAGTATTGAAGCTAAATCTAATGAAGATTGCTAACTGATCAAGCCTCCTAAGCCACTGGTAATTAGTAGTGTTGGAGAAATGATAAAAATTGAGTTTATGGCACAACAAATTTAAGTTGTCTACTATTGTCATTAACTTAAAGCGTGAATCGATGGGGAAACAAATAACTTTGTGAGTATCACTGGAGATTGTACAATTGAACTACATGGGTCGTTTAATATTGAAAAGGAGTCAACTGATATAGGATTAATTATAACTAAATTAAGCTGTTACTTTAAAAAGAAAACAAATGTAACATCTATATTAACGTCTTCTCTTCAGTACCTACTCTAATTCAAGACGAAAGCGAGATTTTCTATGAATTTCCAACTAGGGTTTCCAATCAAGCAAATAAATGTTCCTACGGAGCTAGTAAGGATCTTTAACTTCGCGATAGACTGGTGTGTGGCATTAATAATAACAATCTCTTCAGAAACTAATTCCACGATAAGGACTAACTTTAGAGAGATATTCTGAAGTAGTTGAATCTCAATTATCAGTAACGTCTGAGAGCAATGGCTGTACTATTTATGATATAGGTAAACGTTTGGAAGTGACAGCCTAAAATAATCGCGAGATTAAACACCTTCCTTTGTAGTAAATGCGACTCTCAACACGGCCTAATAGCCTGCCCTGAACACCAGAGGAAGTGCTCTACTTGTGAGATTACAGGACAGTTTCCTAAGGTTTACCATTCCAAACTACCTAAGAATGCTTTCACTCAAACAACAGAAAACATCATTGGAAAAAGTCGAGTATATTCATTTCAACCTACAGTTCACGATCAGGTATTGTTCGTTAGCGCTTTAAATTATGAAATTAAATACAATGTTAATGACTGGACTAAAACTCTGTTAATACCTCAAAACAAAAGATTATCTTCAAATTAGACTCATGTGCACAGTGTAACGTAATAAGTGAAAGCATTGCAATCAAAAGTGGATTGGGAGTACTGAATTCCAAAATAAAGCATTTAATATCCTACGCTAATAAAAAACCACCCGTTTTAGGCGAATGTAGAAACCAGTTTAACAGAGGAAAATAGTTTGTTTTATTGTAGTTTTTAACGATTAATATACGATAATATGTCAAAAACCTTATCAACAATTAAGGTTTGTCAAGAGGATAAACGATTTACTGGTGGAGCCAGGCAGTTTGAACCGTGCCTAGCGCATGCGCACAAGCAACGGTTCCCTTTCCACTCCACGCTAGAGTACGTGATACAGTCAGTGCCAGACAAACAGTTCCTTTGTTTGTTTTTTAATTCACTCATAATTGACAAAATAATACTTTTGATCAAATTAAAAAAAACTACCATTTTTATAGAGGTAGAGACATGCGAGCGAGTTGTGATAAGACAGGTAGACGTACTAAGCAACGCTTCGGCTTGTTACTGACTTAACGTCGTCGCACCGCGAGATGGGTGTTGTAGGTGGTGGGGGACGACGCTGCAGACACGAATACTCCCCGCGCCGTGGTTCAAGCTAGCTGGCTCCCGCAGTATAAGCAATAAACTATGATATAAATATGTTTAACGGCATTGGCTGCTTAAGAAAATATGGGCATGGCATTGCCATAATATATAACCCCTCTTATAATTTTTCCAGATAGACGAGTTCCTCATGCAGTACGCGATGGCGTTAAAGGTAAATTTGACTCCGTGGTACAATCAGTTGTTATCAAACCTGTAACTGAAGCCATCCCAGTAGTATCTCCAACGGTGATTTTAAGCCAGAGAAATAAGGTATAAATTTGTCTCGATCCTACTGATGCGGAAAAAACATAAAGCGTCCCACCATCCTCTACAAATGCTAGAGTAAATAACTGCTCGCTTAAATGGATCACATTTATTTACCTTTCTTGATTGTAAAAAGGATGTTGGCAAATAAATCTAAAAGAGGTATTGATATTCTTCTAAGTATATCTTCTAAGTATTTGATATTTTCTGCCCCATATAGAAGGTACTCCTATTTAAGGATGCCATTTGGCATCGATTTTGCTCCAGAAATCCTTCAAGAATGTATGAGGTCGATTCTCTCTGGTTTAGATAAAGTGGAAGTGTCCATGGATTGTGTTGTTATTCATGCCCCTGCCAATTAATTATTAGAGTAAAGAACCCGTAAAGCTCTGTCAGCCCTAGACTTATCAGGTCTTAAACTCAATAAAGAAAAAGACGTTTTAATGCAAAGGAATACAAGTTTTGTGACACATATTTACTGGAGAAGGTCCCCTACCAGACCACTAAACTTGACTCAATTAAGAATCTTAAAATTCCGTCAAATGTGAGTAAGTTACATCGGTATCCTGGGAGATTACCTACTTGGGAAAGTTCACTCCTAATTTCTCGGAAGTGACACGAGTCCTTCAAAGGAATAGCTTAGATTTGGGACAGCTTGAACATGAGTCAGCATACGAAAAACTAAAGCAGGCTCTTTTGAAGCCTCCTATATTGCGTTACTATGGTCCTAAACGTCCCATAAAATAATCTGCAGAGGCATATTCACACTCAGTGGGTGGAATTAATACAAATATTCTTCTTTTAGCACATTTCTTAAAATTATTAACTAAACTATAGCCAATTGCAGAAAGAAAGTTTTAGCTGTTTCCTTAGCATGTTAAAAGTTTCACAAATATGTTTTAAGATCACGGGAACTAGTTATCGAAACTGATGATTAAGCCCATCAAATCAATTAAAAAAACCTCTTTACATGAATACATCTCCAATGTGGAGGCGTATAATAATGGAGATAATACCATATAATCTCCGAATTGTGTATAAGAAAAGGAAATGAACTGTACATTGCGGATAGTTTAAGTTGTGACCAAACCGAATTACCGTT
This sequence comes from Homalodisca vitripennis, assembly GCF_021130785.1. Taxonomy (NCBI): domain Eukaryota; kingdom Metazoa; phylum Arthropoda; class Insecta; order Hemiptera; family Cicadellidae; genus Homalodisca; species Homalodisca vitripennis. The sequence continues at coordinate 14,718,979 of NC_060212.1, read as the reverse complement.
TGTTTTTAATATCAGTAAAGTTGCACACAAAAATAAACAGTTGGTTGAGCAAGCGGTTGATCGGCTAATATATGCTGAGACGACGGCAAGACAGATGGAAGTACAGTAGTTATATTAAAATGCAATTAAAGACTGTAAGAATGAGGAGAGACTCGGCGTTATCAGAGCCGACCATCCCAGCCAGACTGTAATTAGCCGTTTGAACTCACTGGTAGGTTCGGGCCACAAGTTCTTTTTCAAGGGGCGGGGGCAAGCATCTGTGCAATGTATTCGCCACATAGGATGTATTCGTTAAGATTCAAATTCATCTCAATGATAAAGCGCACGCCACTCCCATATCGGCGCTGGTAGAGAAGCCGTGAATGGTGTTCGAGTACCCCCCATGGCTATTGGTGTAGATCATTACATTTCTGATTTTAATTCTTTATAATTTAAGATTTACCGTAACTGATAAAACACGTAAATCATTTTTGTAAGTTAACGTTTTATATAATTAATGTTTCCATCTAAGTTTTTTGTCAATAGTTATATCTAAGTACTTGTACTAGTCTACCCTCTCGATAGGCTGAGAGTGGCAGGTGGTGTTAGTCGTATTGCCGCACGAGTGTATTACTAATTGTAGTTCCGGAGATGAATCAATTGCATTTCTCAATACAACTGGTAAAAATTTGGTTTTACTAACGTTCATTGTGAAAATGTTAGTATGAAGGCAGTTTTAATTGAGCATTAACTCATTCGAAGCAACAAAATAAACTTCTTTGTAGGTGTGGTACTTTGAAATACAATTATTGTGTCATCTGCGAACAGGTGTAATGTTTCTGCTATATTAAGGTTTACTATGTTGTTTATATAGACGAGGAAAAGTAACGGACCAAACGTGCATCCTTGAACTACACCGTAATTTACTTGTAAAGTAGCTCTAGATTATTATTTACAAATTGTTTCCGGCCAGTTGAATAAGTTAATTGATTTTGAAAGAATACGTCTGAAGTATTTGTTCCCTGTATCAAACCACATTGTAATTCCGTTATTAAGTTCTAAATAAATCTTATTTTTTACGCATTTATTTATTTTAAACACTTCACCGATCACAAAGAGATGGGTCTGTAGTTGATCATGTCCGATTTGATGTGTCTCTTGTGAAACGTATTATCCATTTAAAATATTTTGGGAAAATGCCAGAGCTTAGGCTAAGGTTGATTATGTTTGAGAGGATGAAGAAAATTAATATTGTTTTTAAGGTATTAGAAGGGCAGTCGTCACAACCAAGAGCAGAGCCACACACGTCTCCACCTTTCTGTCGGTGCTTGGTGAGCGACTCCAACTGAAATACATGGTCAGATCGGTACACTGCGTCATCAACAGGGGTGGGTCGACAGACTGCGGCAACTTACTCGCCAAACTCAGATCTACTTATGAAAAGATATCATTGAAAGAGTTAATCAAGGCCACGGTCCCTCCTCCCTCGATGTCTGCCGCTGAGGTGAAATTCTGAAAACGGAAAAAACCTCTTCAAATTGTTCTTTACTTAGTCTAAAATACTGCCTGACTCTCTCTTTAACCCCCCACTAGATCAGCCATAAAATGGAAGAATTCACCAAATGCTTTTCCTTTTCTTATTAATGTGGTGCACCCAATGTTTTTCTTTCGGTTGAACACGGTCTCAAGCAAAGCGATATTGAAACCACAAAACTTCTAGGATACTCTCTCGTATCTGAATACTGCAGAAAAGAACATAGACTGGGGGGGGGTTGCTATTTATTGTAGAGACAACTTAATAAACAATATAGAGGCCATAGACATGAGTAACCACTGCGAAGAAAAAAACTATTTGAGGCTGCATGGCACATATTATAATCAAAGGGAAGCATCTCTTTCTCCTTGGCGTATACCGCCCTCCCGGGGGTAAACATTCAAAATAGCTTGGACATCCTATCAAACATTCTGGACAATAGTCAAGCACATAATAGGTTGTTTATTCTGACAGGAGACATAAACATTGACAGATTAAAACCCAACAACCCACAACATAAGAAGGCTCCCTTTGCCACCAACTCGCATTACAGTTGACACAAAGCACTTCAATTGACTGTATATGCACTAATATTCCAGACATGACCTTAGTGCAACAATTTTACAAACTGGACTATCGGATCATACCGCCCAAATATATGTAGCCTGGACTTTTGTAAAAATGACGACAACACGCAAACTCTTCGGCGACAAATGGGAAGGAGAAACCTTGACCAGCTCAAGTCACTGCTTTCCATAAAAAACTGGGATACTGTCTATAATGCTGAAGATGCGGAAAACAGCATATAACATATTCGAAGGAGTGCTGCAAACTGCCCTTGACATCTCCTGCCCTCACAAGAAGAGCAAAAATAAAACTAAGAGTAAACCAATTCACTACTATGACCAAGAATCAGCTGAGATAAAAGCTGCCTAACTTAAGAGCCTCAAACACCTATGAAATTTACCGGAAGGGCACAAGATAAAGAAACTATGGTAAACATAAAAAAAGAAGTACGACAGAAAAACTAAGGATGTTGCAACAAAATGCAAATACACAGAAAATAATGACATCTGACAACAAATCCAAAGCTGTATGGGACATAATACATACAGAGACCAATGCCAAACAACTTAGCAAAACATGTCCTAAGCTAAACATTGACGATGCAGTGGTAGACAATCCTCTTCAGGTAGCTGAACAACTAAACACTTTCTTTACTCAGATAGCAGAAGTGACATTACAGCAAACAACCAACAGCCCAGGAGACAGGAGATTAGAAGAGGACCTAAACCTCTTAAACCACCCTTTAATACAACCCATTTGGATCTGACCGCCACAACATGGGAAGAAGTAAGTCAAGTAATACACAACCTTAAAAAACAAATCATCGAGTGGTACAGACGAATACTCATCAAAAGTTGTAAAGCATTGCGCAGTGGAATTGATTCATCCTCTTGCATCAATTATAAATAAATCATTTTTCCCTGGGCCAATTCCCAACAAAGCTTAAAGTCTCCAAGGTCTATCCCCAGCACAAAAAAGGACCAAAAACTGACCCAAAAAACTATAGACCCATTTCCTTAATATCAAACGTTTTCAAAAATTATTGAAAAAATAGTATTGAAGAGACTAATGACACATCTTACACAACAGGACTTAATTACTGACTGCCAGCATGGCTTCCAGAAGGGAAAATCTACTTTATCTGCCATCATAAGTCTGGTCGAATCTATAATTGACAGCATAGAGGAGGGACAATTTGTCACTGCTTTATTCCTAGACTACAGTAAGGCCTTTGATTGCTTAGGACACAGCCTCATCTCTAAAAAACTTGCAGCTTTGGGAGTAAACAGGTCTGGAAAAGAAGTGGTTTGATAGTTATCTCAAAGGAGATCCCAAATTGTGGAGATTCAGCATACTACATCTGGCGTCACTAGCATGTTCAGATCTTGTCCTCAACCAATTACTAGAGGAGTCCCCACAGGGATCTGTGTTGGGACCCATTTTGTTTATTCTGCTGACTAACGACTTCCCAGCTCTAATTCAAAATGAAAGTACGAGCTGCATAATGTACGCAGATGATACCACTCTTCTTCTAAGAAATGACACACAGCTGAAACAATTGTACAGTTAACTCTATCACATCATTAGAAAGCGCCATAATCTACAGTAAATTAAATGACTTAGCAATAAACCCTGACAAAACTACACAGGTACACTTTAGCAGGAAGAGAAGAGGTACCAGCAAGCATTCCCAATATATCAGTGGCTAACCAGATCAAGTTTTTGGAGTAACTCTCGATAGCAGACTCACATGGGCAGATCATGTAAACAACATATGCAATAAAATTAGTACAGGCATCTACGTTGTTAAACGTATTAAAATGGGTAGGCTCTCTGGAAGCGGCAAAAATAGCCTACTATGCGCTAATAGGGTCTCACATTAGGTATGGCCTTATAGTCTGGGGAACCTCCCAAGGAAACCTCAAGAGAGTTCTGGTACTCCAAAAGAAGGCAGTCAGGACCCTTGCAAACCTTGAGCCACTACAAACTTGCCGACAGGCCTACCAGACCCTAGGCATACTTACAGTACCTGCACTTTACATTTATGAAGCCATCTTGCACGTAGATAAACTACATCTGCAGACTCACATGGACCTCCATAATTACCCACACGCCATGCCTCAAGGCTCACCCTACCTCAACACAGAACAGCTTTATACGAGGAAGAAACCTTCATACATTGGCCGGAAATTTAAAAACCTTCTACCAGACTACCTCCGCAGCCTGACAGGAAACAGACTAAAGAACCTACTTCGAGAGTTTTTGCTGAAGAGACCTGTATACACCATTGAAGAGTCCTGGAATCTGCTAACACTGGAACCACGTGATTTTAAAAATTGAAGCATAAACCTCCTAAACTCACAATGATGACACTATTAAACTGTAATTATCTAACTTTGCATTATGTATTATATTTTGACAAATTACTGTACTTAATGTTCACGTAATAAAGACATTTTGATTTTGATTTCACCAGCTGAATAGAGCAGGGCTGTATATTTTTGTCATCACTACTGGAACTGTCCGCAGCAATCCATGGTACACTTCTCGTAAACTCACTGTTACACCACGGTACACTAAACGCCAAGATTTCAATGTTTCCCTGACAGAGATCACAAGAAACTGAAAAAAGGGATGCAGAAAAATTTGTCCATCCATCCGCTGGATGGGCATTTGCGGTCTAAGGTACTACTCCGTGGATATCCAAGACCTATAATCCATCCATCAGATGGTTGGACATTTAGTGTGAAACGCCCTTAAAAGCACTATACAAATATGAAACTAAAGAAAATATGCAAATGTAAGAAGCAATGTAGGAAAGATTTTGATAAAAAACTAAAAGATAAAAAATACAGGTGCAAAATACATTAAATCAGATAATAACAAGAGCAAAGTCCTATGAAGCCTCCCTTATTAAGAGAGAGAGAGAAAAAAGGACAAAATAAGTAACACATTAATTAATATACAGTATATTAAAATTGATAACAATATAGTATAATCATATCAACTATTTATTTATGTTTAAAAAACTACTAAAACTATACATGGTTCTTTTCAGTAAAAATATGTGCTTCTAACTCTATAGTATTTGATGATAAGTAATATGTATTTTATCCATTCTAAATATACAAATTATTCATTACTTATTTTTAAATTTTAAAATTACACATTCAACGGAAACCTGGTTTTATTATCTACAAAATCCAATACTACTGCTCATCAGAATGTACTGAAAACATTCCTAATATGTAATAATATAGGTTATCCATTCTAAATATACAAATTATTCATTACTTATTTTTAAATTTTAAATTACACATTCAACGGAAACCTGGTTTTATATATATTTTGTTGCTTATACTATAAATGCAGTTTTTAATTGGAGCTCAAGTTGTCACCAATCACCTACTAAACAGAGCCCTAAAAGTTAAATTTTAATGATTTATTAATATAAAATTGTCACAGCTAGTAAGAAGAAGAAGAAGGATGTTTTGGTAGGTAACTATGATACGTAAACTAAACTATATCCAAGGAAGGTTCACAGTCGGCCCAACAGTTTGCGAATTGCAGGTACCGATTCCTAACTGTGTGAGCTGCGTGCTTGGGTTGGCGTTCCCGTGTGAACAGGCCTTTAACGCAACGGCCCGGTCGTATATATTCTGCAAGGAATAAATGAATATCAATTAAAAATAAAAACCATTGCAGTATAGCATTATTTGAAAGATAATACATAATTTAAAGTATAGAAAACATAATTGTGTAAAAATTTAAAGAGTATATATAAATGTTAGTATAAGAGTATAAACTGCTATACTAAGAAGCTTTTGAGGTAGCTTATGTCCTGTTCACAATAAAGCCAAGCGATTGCCTTCTTGCAAACATATTTTTCATTTTTTGCATTTTTATGTGAAGTGGAAGTTGATTAAAAAATTTCAGACCCAATTACTTAAAGGAATGACAGAAAATCGATTTACTTACTTTGTTTAGTTTAAAATATTTACTTTCAAAACTTCTCGTACTGTAAAGATGATTTAGCATAATATTTTCTCTATTTTTCTCTAACTTTTGCGCACCCCGGAAGCACACCACGAGGCCTACCCGTCTATGATTTCAACAGTTCCACAAACCGCCGAAAACAACATATCAGGTCCTCCTGGGGAAATTCACCACCCTTGTCCAAACTACCAAAGATGGCATACCGCTCCCTTGCTTTTGCAGGACAATCAAAGAGCAAGTTTTCGGCAGTTTCATCCTGCTCATCACACATTCTACAGAGTGAATCCTCCTGAAGGATGCCGACTCTGTAAAGATGCTTCCTCAGGTGACCATGTTCCGTGATCAGACCTATAACCGAGAAGACACCGATCTACTTAGTGAGAAAATGTCATATGCCACCCTAGAGGAAGGCAACCGTAAGACCATTCTCATGCCCGGATGCAACCTCCACCTTCTCTCATGTTCAGCGTGAACCCATTTCGAGACAGCCCCAAAGGATTCACACCTTGGAATATCGCAGAACGGTTGAGGACCCGTCATAATTGATGTTGAGCCCCTGTTGGCCAGGGTATCAGCTCTTTCATTCCCAGGGATCCCCTTATGACCAGGAAACCCAACAAACAGCAAATTGCATGTTGCTCGAATTGATCAACCATCACAAAAATCGCTCCGTAATAATAACACACAACAAAAAAGCACAACTTGTAGACATAACCTAATCACTCACAACAACAAAACTCAGCACAATGACTCAGCAGCTGAGACTACTGATGCGCCAGCTTGTACAGTTCCATCCAAAAAAATGGAGAGTACAGTCCAGGAACTTTCTGATACCACCTCGATAATTAATCTCATATCTCTTGGTTTGGATAACCAAATCTCTGCTATAACCCTAAATAGAGTACCTCTTCTGACTAACCTTGTGGAGTGTTGAAGTCTATGAAGTTCCACAAGAGCTCCCCAGCAATGGTTCCTTCCTGTCGGAGCATGTCAAAGGCCTTGAAATGCTCTAGATGGGTGACTACTTGGTAATCCTCTGACCACATAGTCTCTGGCAACTGCAACACAAACGTACCTCGAGTTTTGATCTGATCTGATAACGGGAACATTCGTACTCCGAAGCTGTTAACTTATTATAAAATAAACAGTGCCAAAGTATAAAATAAATCTGAATGGCAAAGTAAAAAATGTTTATAATTTGTGCTACATTCAACCAGAATTGACCCCGAAATCCTGTTAATGTAAACTTAGCAAGTTATGGACAATGAAAAACCTTAATTATTAATACTAAATCCAAAGCTGTATTTTACGTCTCACTCTAGTTCCCAGCTTTGATAGAATAATTATTAAATATCTAACATCTACTAATATAATAGTAACATGTGTTACTTAATTTCCGACACAGATTACTGCTTGAGTTGGTCACTCGTTAAAAGGTCTAATAAAATAATAGGGTCTTCTAGTTGTTATACCAGTTGTTACCTAGCCAAATCCAAGAATTGCCCCCCCCCTCACCAAAGACTACAGACTACACTATTTGACTATAAAATCAGCAGGAACTCCTAGCAGGGATCACTTCTGGCTGGTTTATACCTTACAATTGGGGAAATAGTGCTAGAGTTCAGGAAATACTGGTGCTTCAAAAGAAAGCTGTTAGAATTGTTGGTAAAGCTGAATATCTTGATCATTGTAAACCTGTTTTTCATTAACCAAGGAATACTTACAATAGTTAATTTATATTTGTTTGACTTATCTGTTTACATTTTAAATAATAAGGACTTAATAAACCATACACAAACACATAATTATAACACACGAAACAAAAATAACATTTTAATTGAATATTGTCGACTGAGCAAATCTTTGAATAGTCATGTTATAATTGGCTTGAAGGTGTATAACAAATTGAAACATTTGATAGAAAAATACCCCCTTAAAATTTATAAAAATAAACTTTATGAATGGCTATTAAAAAACCCTTTATATAATATTGATGAGTTTTTTTCTATTAACAAAATAGACTTTTAATGATTGTTTTAAGATAAACTCATAATATAACTAGTATAATTATCAACTAGACAATTAATGTCTTATATTGTTATATATATAATATTTATGTATTATACTTATTAAATATTATTTAGAGACAATGCTACTTAGTCTGTAGCTGAATTAGACTTTGTCAATGCATGTAACATGTTTTACGACAAATAAACGAATTTATAATTGAACCTACCACTGGACACAGCAAAAACCGATGTGTCACTTCAATCTGGGCAACCTTATGGATGTCCAGGAGCGGAACATCACTAACCGCAAATTTCGAGATTCTGGGGTGCAAAGGTAATTCGATAGATATAGTCTACTGTGGGAGATGACTGTTGGAACCTAACTTCAAAGGTTCTTGCAAGTCTAGACATAAGAGTGTGCCGCCCCCTGCCTGCTTTGACTGGAGAGGCTGGTTCAGAGCTGGCCTCCCCTTCTTCTGGGGAGACATGACTTTGAGATTAGTGCCCTAGATTAGTTCTTCCTCATGGATCGATAAGAGATCGCCTACTCCCTAACCTTACCCATCCTGAATATTCTGTCACTCCGGAAGCAGCGCAAAGGTTCTTACAGGACTAAGTGCAATTTAAGCTTCTTGTCCTAAGAGAACAAAAAACAAAATTCAGCAGGAACAATTTTCCTAGGTTGCATAACCGGCCACCAAATGTCTGTTTTCCTACTTTACTCCCCTACCCAACACTGTGCTTTCACAAAGGGCAGGTGTTATGGGGTTGGCATAGTAGCAATAAAATGCTCAGCTCTGAACACAATAGTGAAATTGTGTTTTGAGCACCACACCCTCCACCACAATAGAAAAGGAGTGATTTTTAACTATATTAATCCTTTTTGGTAGGGTAGGGGCAGAACTCCTTCTGTTTTGCTAGATGGTGGTCTTCTTTTCTGGTTGGCGTATACCAGGCGTATACCTGGTTGAGAAATAGCAGCTGAATTCTGTTGGTCCATTCTTCTGAAGCAAACGCTACTGACCAATAGAAAGACCTTTCCCACAGACGAGTGTAGGCCGAGGGTGTCCACCATACAGACCTACTAGTACAAGCTCAAAATAATTTTAAGTTAATTTAATTAAAAATAAAAGGAGAGGCTGATCCCCTTTTAAGCCTTATTCTGGCCATCCTCATGGGCCACTGGCCTGTGCGAGGATCTTATCAAACAGAATAAGGGGGAGAGTCGATACAGTACAATGTCCATGGTACTGATAAAAAGTGCTAGGGTCACAGACAGGATTTGAACCTGTGCTATTTTTAACTCAGATCCAAAGTTCAACATCTTACACAGCTTGCCCATCAGCACTCCCAATAATTAAAATTATGTAGTATTCTATATCGACAAAACTTAAAATTGGATTAAATTGCTTAGTATACACCTCATATTTTTTGTTCCCTTTTCATTTAAAACATCTGAAATGGAAGAGCAAGGATTATTTTTTTTACATTCTACATGTGAACATATGCATTATCACAATAAACAAACACAATTTACGTATCAACTCTTTAACTGCCACTAGATATATCGTGCAGCTCTAGTTTTGTGAATAACCGCCCTGTCAGAGTATACTTGTTTCATGTTATCAGCTGTTTTATGTTTGTTGTATCAGCTGTTATATAGTATTACTTGGCGTTCTACTATGATAGGAATGTCTATAAGACAGCTGTCCAGTTGGTGGTGCAATCTTGTGGACATTACTCAAACTATTTGGACACCACGTGCTTTGTACTGTACACGAGTTCGGGAATGGTTACGTTGATATTTCACGAGGTTTTTTCCTATGTTTACTCATAGATAGTTGTGTGATAGTGGTAATATGTTGTAATTATTTGACAAATTGACATTATTTGAATATTTTGTAAACATTGTTAATGGTTTACTCTATTTATTAAACTTTAAATAACATGTTTAACGTGTCATGTCAAAAAATGGAAAAAAATACTCAGTGCTGGGGGGTTTTAGTATGTAACTAAGCCCGGGAATCGGGTGTCGCCGTGAATACACGAGAGTGGCATTTAAAGGGTTAAAGAAAAAAAATTGTTATTTAATAATAGTTTCTAATAAGAGAAAGTCTATACGACCACAATGATGACAGACTACTGACTGTATGCAGTCCAGATAAGGCACCAGCTCCATACTCTGTAACGACAACAGGCCGATTGTACTTGCTGTGCCACTCTCGCATCTCTTCCATCACTTGCTGCACTATCAGATCAGTAAGACCCGAGTCGCTGTACCAGGCTCGGTACCGGTTCACACAAACCATATCCATGTGAGGGACCTAAAATCACACAACATAGAACAAATAGCTGTACAAATAAACTTTTAAAAGTAATTTTTTATGGTTTTAAATTAATAAAATAAAAATTTATTTGAATGTAATGTCATATTACGAAATCAGAATTATCTAGGTGATAAAATAGAGCAAAACAACAAAATAGAGTGGAGATGCTGAGCTTGTCAAAATTAATTTGATCTTGCGAACAATATTTCGCATAACCGACTCTGAGCAGCTGAATGGTGACTGAACATCTGCTTTTCATGTGATGGAAGTTTTAAAAAGAGAACACAATATCTCTGAAATTCCTTCTGCACAGTCTTGTGAATAATGAGGTTCAAACAGAGTGGGAAAGTTCTCCAGCTGATTTTGGAGACAGCTTATTGTCCGTACAGTTTTGCAGGGAAAGTATCCTTTTCTGTAACACTTTAGAGTGGACAGTGGTTGAAGTGGGTCTCATATATGTTTCTAGACGTTCTGGAGCCGGACCATGACCGAAATAAATTAGATGTCCTTATGGTGATTTGTTCAGTTTGATATTTGTTGAATTTTCATTGTGTGTGAAGTCTTAACACATACTGCAATGAAAGTTTGCTTGTATATGTATTTATATACATATATACCATTTTGAAATTTCTACACGCAACATGGGACTTTCACAATCATTCCCAAAGTATATGTCTCACATAATTTCTAAGGTAAAACCAATTAGAAGAAAGGAGATTCAACTAGTCTGTAAAATTATAGACCTATTTCTACTTCACTCTTAAAAATCTGTGAACGAGTAATCTACATACAATTTACAGACTTCATTGAGAAACAGCAGTTCAAATCTATAGAATATAAATTAACGGTTAGTGTAGGAATAGATTTTAGAATTTGTTGGAAACTTCCCTCTTAAAATATGGAGTTCCCAAGGGATCTATATTAGGACCTTTGCTATTATTTGTTTGACATTATTGCCATCAGCATACAACAGCCCAACAAATGTGCTTGCATTCAGTTAATATAAACCTTAAAATGTCTAGCAAACGTATAGATTGCTTGGAACAATTATACTTAACTGATTTTTAGTATTCATTTTCTACTCAAGAATTTAATGTTGAGTAACTATTCAAAAGAATGGTCTCTGTAGTACAATAATCTATTTATTTACATGACACTAGTTCTCTTTTTATTGCATATTAAACCATAATACAGAGGAAACAAAAATGAGATGCAAGCACATACAAGTAATTATTTTAAATCCCAGAACTGAGGAATATTAGTATCAAAGTAAATCATTATCTCCTGTTTATTTAAAAAAAAACCAAAATCCATGTTACAATAAATAGTTATGACATGATTCTTACATACCGCGGTGTCATTGACAACATTCTGGCTTGTGACAAAAGTAACAGGTCTGGTTGAGTCGTATGATTTTGCAACTTTGGTTAAATTTCTGAAATAAAAGATGTTGATAAGTTTTGGTGTCTGATCCTCCTGGATAAAAGCAAATATAACAATGATACTTTTCAGTTCTTTGAATCACTGTAACAACAAACATACAGTACAAACTTCATTGACCTAGGCCTTTGTCAACCGGAATCCGAATATACAACCTGATCTCTTCCTTAGTAGATAACTAACTAATACGTCACTACAACAAACTAGGTTAAGGTTAACAAATCCCATCAAAGTGTTGTTGTGTGACATTCATAATTCAGTAATCACAACACACGTCTTGTTAACATACATACCAGCTCTAAACCATATATACACTTAATAGAATTAACACTGATTAATTACCACTTTTTTGGTACAGTTCAGTAGCATATGATTAATTTGTTCAGAGCTAAATGGTCCACTACCTGGCGATCAGCAAGACATCTTATAACCAAAAAGGTGGAGGTCACAGTTTAGGATCGTTGTTATGTCACTGATAAAATAATTAAGAAATAAAGAGGTCCAATCTGGAGCCCTGAGGCACTCCTTAATAGACATAAGAAATTCTCAGAATACCACCACCAAATCTCTAAATGCCTTTCTAAAAGGTGGGATTTGATCTCTGTAACAACTGCTTCGAACATTCCTACTGTAAAATGTAGTGATGATTACATGTCAACTTTATTACAGAGGCCACCTTCATTTATACTAAAACAAATTTATTTTATTAACAACCATTTTGTCACAGTATATTTTATATTTTTTTAGGTGTTACATTATTTTACAACATATTTGTATTTTTACGTACTACTTTACATGAATTGTAAAGTCAATCATGTTTCCGTTTTGTTTTATTATCAACTAAAACTATACACTAATATTCTAGTTTGTACCGTTTCCGTACTGAACCTGCTTAGTAACTAAAATTTACGAATCATTAAATAGTTATTATTATAATTTCTATTCATTATTAGTCATTTACTTCATAATCCTTCCATCGTCAAAAATAAGCTTCAAACAAAGAACGTTAAATAGCGTTGAGAAGCAGCTACCACGATGATAGGAGCCCTTGATTGAGAAGTACTGATTTAGAACTCACCCGAAATAGTAGCCCGCCCTCTCAGAGTTGGTCTCAGGCTCATTAGCCAATGACCACATGATTACGCTGGGCCGATTCTTGTGTACGCTCATCATCTCCAACAAATAGGCCTCGTGGTACTGGTATAGTTTGTCCCCAAAACCTCTGGAACAACATAGTATACTATACAGTGTCTGTTCTGCTTTGAGTGAACATGACTATGCATTATTAATATTATACCGATATCTACGTCAGCAGCTGAGAATGTGGTAAGTGCTGATGACGTAGATATAGATATATATATATACTCCTCGTGTTTTTCAGGTAAAACCGAAGATCATATCGTCGAGCTTGATGAATAAGGTGTTTAAGACATCTTTGTCTATTGTTTACCAAATGCCATCGCATCTCATCCTTTTTTATAGAGTTTTGGTGAGGGTTACTGTTTTGTAACTTCCGCCATGTGCTGTCTATTACCGCCCTACTTGTTCTAATAGTGCATTGTGAACAAACATATCATTCATCTGTTGGTATCATCATGAAAATGTTCTGCTTATCCTCGTCTTCTTTCTTTCTTAAGCGTTTCTGAACTTTGACAAAATCTAAAGAATGTTATCATTGGAACTATTTATTTATTTTGAATATTTCTGCAAGTCTACCACAGTTTGTTTATGTTACTATGTCGTATAATTATTACATAAAAATCAATAATCCCAATAAAACAGTATTTTACTCTATTTTTATATTTTACAAAAACTTCTTTCGCGATGAAGTGAACCAGAATATTGAATAAAGGAAAAAACAATACTTTATGGGATATACGCGTAAGTAGGAAGAAGTTTATCCTGCTAGACTTTACTCAGTCGGTGACACAAATAAGATTTTTTTTATTATCACATGGCGTGGACGAATGCTGTATCAGAGTGTGGGCTGTAGTTTGGTTTGGCATTCGAGTTCTCTGTAGTTTGGGCTGTAATATGTTAACTAATTAGGCTCTAATTAAGCCTAATAATCAACCACAAGAACTTCGGTAGAACAATATTACACTTGATCTCAGGTTTCACATGACATGCCAAGTGTAGATGTTTCAAAAGGAACAAGGAGGCACCACTCTACCCCTATCTTCCTTTTATGATCTTATTCAATAATTTTAAAGCAATTCAAAGCACCTGTCATGTATAGAAAAAAATCAATTAGGTATTTAACAATAATTATTTTTAAGACGTTTGGAGGGCCTGTCTTAGTGGTGGAGTAGTTTGTATAATTATTGTCTCAGTCGTTTGTCACTGACAATTTAAGGGTGGGAGAAATTTAATGGAATGTGCCAAATAAAGTTACTAACCAATAGAAGTTTTCTTTCCTGAGCACAATTAAAAAAAGATTTTTTGGACCAGGGAGTATGAGACCAGTGAGTGTTAGCTCCAACTTCCACACATATGGAATATTCCACGTTCTTGGGAGGCAATTCGCTATACCTCACACAATGAGGCACATAAAGGGTAAATAAAAGAGAAACGATAATAAAGGAGAATGGTGAGATAGAGAGGATGAGAAGGTCTTGAATATTGTGAGATCAAGAATCAGACTGCATCTGCTAAACTTAAAAATGATAACAGTTGTGATACTACAGTTATATAGAGGTAATTCTTCTGACATTGTCTATTTGACAAACAATACATCAATACATCCATTGTGGTACAACGCCTTTCCAAACCTTACTCAACAATTAATTCCACACACAATGTAGCTGTGGTGGGGTGAATTTAATATGAATGTCGAGTTTAGCTCCAGTTCACCTTCCACAAAATGCAGCGTCTGGAATCTGATACTGTTATAGATTTGAATCCTGGAATCTGGAGTCATGTTCGTCTGAAGACATCGAATAAAGCGACAACAAAGAAGCACAAAACGAGCAATTTGCATTGTTTCAACATCAGAGACACGTAAATTACAAAATATGAAATATAGTGTAATCTAGGTGAGTTAGCATCTCATTGTCTCATCAGGTGCACAATTGAGTGCCAATGAGAGCGCCAACTCACCTGGATTTACACTATATTTCATATTTTGTAATCTAGATACACCTAGACACCTAGGTGTCTCTAATGTTGAAACGATGTAAATTATTAGTTTTGAGCTTTTTCGTCATCGACTTTTTCAATCTTTTCAGACAAACATGACTCCAGATTCCAGGAGTCAAGTCTGTGACAGCGACAGATTCCAGACGCTGCACTAACAGGAAGGTAGACTGGAGCTAAACTCAAAATTCAAATTAATCCCACTTCATACATTGATCAATAACTTTATTACTTTTGAAAAACATACTGCTGACAGATTATACATCAAAACTAGTCATAGTCAACAGAAACTTACATCAAACTACAGGCAGGTGCCTCGACAATCACCATTATCCCCTTTTCATCCGCTTCATTCAGAGTTTCTTCCGCGTAAGGGTAGTGAGATGTTCGGATTGCGTTTGCCCCGATCCAACTGATGAGATTCAAGTCCCGAGTCATCACAGCATAATCAAAACCTCGGCCTCGAATCTACTAACAAAATATGTTCACTTGTTGCACAAAATATGTTCATTGTTTACACAAAATACGTTCCCTTGTTGCACAAAATATGTTCATTGTTTACACAAAATACGTTCCCTTGTTGCACAAAATATGTTCATTGTTTACACAAAATACGTTCCCTTGTTGTACAAAATATGTTCATTGTTTACACAAAATACGTTCCCTTGTTGTACAAAATATGTTCATTGTTTACACAAAATACGTTCCCTTGTTGTACAAAATATGTTCATTGTTTACACAAAATACGTTCACTTGTTGTACAAAATATGTTCATTGTTTACACAAAATACGTTCCCTTGTTGTACAAAAATATGTTCATTGTTTACACAAAATACGTTCCCTTGTTGCACAAAATATGTTCATTGTTTACACAAAATACGTTCACTTGTTGCAAAAATATAGTTATCGAAGAAGCAATAACATACTCATTCTGTTAGGTTATTTACATTATAGACATTTACATGCACTTTCTTAAGATTTTTTTAAGGATTTGAAATTTACACAGTTTCAGTTTTTCAACTGGATGTAGAGAGAGACAAAGAATTGAATTTCTGACTTAAAACATGCTACAACTATTGCTAAAAAGGATACAAGGATTCTAGACATTTATCATTGTTATATTATTACAAAAAAGTAAAACACTACGGTTCGAGGATTGAAATCTACCCTCTTCAGTTCTTCTTGGTACAATGACATTGCTTGCTTCATTTTCCCCAATCTGGACTTCACGCTGCTTGTCAGGTATAACTTTATAATTAGTTTCCATTGCCGCACTATTGTGTCTTGTTTTTTAATGTCTTAGGACATTTTTTTACACCTGAATAGGGTAGATTTCATACCTTGAAGTGTAATGTAATACTTTTGTGTAAAAGGTTTTTAAAGGAAATAAAAAACACTTTGATAATGAAAGTATACTATTTGGTAAATTAATGTTTTGATGACCCTTTCATATAAAATAGAATTATTTAAAATTGTAATAGTAGTTTTAGATTATGATAGTTTATAGTCAACAATGTTTCAAACTTCTTACTGAATTTGTTAACTTTGTGTTATCTAAACAAATGTTTAGTTTATATTGACCTTGACTTTATATTGAAATCTATGACAATTTTCTATGTACACTATGTATTGACTGAGAAATAAAAATCTATTTTCTATTATTGTTATATAACAATGGCAAATGTCCGAAGTCCTACTATCTTTTGAAATCATCCATCGTCAATAACACATTAAAAATTCTAAAAGATTTTCTCTTTCAAGAATACGTAAACTTAAAAATTTAAGCAACATTTTCAACTCTTTAAATAACTTTAATTGACAAGTACATTAGTTTTCAACAAACAAACGATGCTTACATCGGAATCCTCATGCATCCCAAAACCTCTGAGATAAATCGGTCTATTGTTTATCAGAATGGAGGTGTTATTCCAACTGACAGTTCGGATCCCAACAGGCATCCTGTAGATATCAGGGCCTGATCCTGATTCACCATTCAGATATATCTGCAAGTCAATAACAAAAATAATGCAAATGAACAACATGACTATAGTAGGCTTTTGCCGTTGTTATGTTATAACAAAATTGATACAGGATAGATTGTAAATTCTGTAGAAAACATACTAAATATTTTATTGCGGCAATACTGGACCTCTCTTCAGGCTTTTAGAGTGATTTCTGAAGAGATAACTGCCAAAAGTCTGAAGGCTTTGTAAATTGGATGATACATCACTGAGAAAACTAATTTTTACTGCTTTGCGCAGCTATTCTGTAAAAATGCATATTCCAGCACTTCACACAAAAAATTAAATACTAAATGTTTTATCTTTGTACAAACTAGTAGTTTAGTCTCTTGGACATATTTTACACACATTAATATTTTGTTAAAATGAAAATGTAGGCTATTGTAAAAATTTTGCCATTTTGAAAGAGGTGACAATTTTAAAAACGAGATTGTAAGTTACATAGCAAACTATATTATTCATGCCAAATTGCACTACTTAAACTGAAAACTACTTTATGAAGATTTCAAAGAGAAACAAGAAATACAGGACTATATATTATATGCCATTTCTTGTATATTTTGACTTGACAAATCATCTGATGTTTGAAGTGATGGTATAGTGCTAAAATGTTGGTTAACATAAGGAATGGGAAATAGTTAGTCAGTTATATTTCTACAAAGCATAATTCACTATTCGAGTGTAATTCGTGCAAAAACTTCTTTAGTAGTACTCGCCAAAACAGTAATGTTACCAAAGTTTTTAAGTTCTCAAACCTTATCTTATTAACACCTTAACGGATTTCTTTTGTATCTTAAACTATGTTGTTTTGCTGTTTTTTTACAGATACAGGTTTGCAGAGTTTAGATATATACTACTTTATGCAAAACAAGTCATTTTTAGAGCTTTTTCTTCCAAATTTGTTATTTTTTATACATCATCCAATAAGTAATTTTCACTCTCTGTGTTTGTGTCATGATCGCATGAACAAAACCAACCATCTATTTGTGTGTTGTATATTTCCATGGTACAATAAACACTAGAAATAGTCATAAAATACTCCAGGACGGGTGACATGTAACATCACGCGGTAGCTGTCTGCACAGTGAGTCTCAGCGAACTCATCAAGGTGCAAACACCCATGACAGAGGACCTAGGAAGTGCTGACATCTAGTAAAAACGGCCAGAACTACTTGAGCGACACACGGTTGTCATATAAATGCTTCTTGCACAATGTTATTGCAGACAACAGAATAAAACAGGAAAAATACAACAATGAGTAATATTGTGTCAGTAGCGTACTTTTACATAATCGCTATGAACGTAATATTAAGTAAAAAATCTGTTAACGGGTTAATCTCACAAATACTGGACCAGATTTTAATTGTAGAGAGTAACAATGGTAGTCAATTTCCTGCAACAAGAGGTAACATAGAGTACCCAATTATTTTATCAGTGGAAGAGTGAGGTACGTACCTCTAATGTGTACAAGTATCCAGCAGTCTTGTTGCAGGTGAATGCAGGCCACCACAGCTGGGGATTCTCCACCATGAGTGTACCTCCACAACCATAAGCGAAAGTCACCAATGCTCCCTCCTTATTGTACAATTTTACATTACATTCTGAGTCTGCAGAAGTCGTCACTGAATACTTCACTATTCCTGCAACAGAATATTATTACAATAAATACACACACACAATCTTCTTCTTTCAATGAATTACTCTCAAAATTTTTTATATTTCACAGTATTGGTGTATTTTCTGTTAGCTTATAATTTATTTATTGTGTAGAATGGATGGTCTTGAAGCCAGAGATTTAGTTTGTGTCCAAACTGCAGTTGGTCTCTCCTCTTCAGTTCTAGTGGGAGGGCGTAATCACACAAATTTGTTATAACTTAGACTACGGTTTGTTAATTTATGTATATATTTAAATTTTATTTGTATTGTTTTTATAATCAGAGATTTTAATAATTTTATCTGTTTATTTATTGTTATTCATATGAACTATTATTTTGTTTGACTTGTTTATTTATTATTGTTATAATTTCTTGTTATTATAATGTGTAGATGTATATTGTTGTTATTTGTATTAGTACTTTTATATTATGTACTTATTATTAGCTTGTGAACGTATGTGTGGATATGTAGACTTATTATTATTGTTGTAATATACGAAACTTGGATCTGGTATGAGCTGGGAGTCTGTTCTTGGCATTTGTTTAGTTCCATATTGTATATTGTATTGTAGAGCTCTATCAGGAAGTCTACAGAGGGCTACATACAAGTTCTATGAGGAAGTCTACAGAAGGCTTCATACAAGTTCTATCAGGAAGTCTACAGAGGGCTTCATACAAGTTCTACCAGGAAGTCTACAGAGGGCTACATGCCAGTTCTACCAGGAAGTCTACAGAGGGCTTTATACAAGTTCTATCAGGAAGTCTACAGAGGGCTTTATACAAGTTCTACCAGGAATTCTACAGAGGGCTACATTCGAGTTCTATCAGGAAGTATAAAGAGGGCAACATGCAAGCTCTATCAGGAAGTCTACAGAGGGCTTCTATCAGGAAGTCTACTAAGGGTTTCATATAAGTTCTATCAGGAAGTCTACAGAGGGCTACATGCGAGTTCTATCAGGAAGTCTACAGAGGGCTACATGCGAGTTCTATCAGGAAGTCTACAGAGGGCTACATGCGAGTTCTATCAGGAAGTCTACAGAGGGCTACATGCGAGTTCTATCAGGAAGTCTACAGAGGGCTACATGCGAGTTCTATCAGGAAGTCTACAGAGGGCTACATGCGAGTTCTATCAGGAAGTCTACAGAGGGCTACATGCGAGTTCTATCAGGAAATCTACAGAGAGCTACATGCAAGTTCTATCAGGAAGTCTACAGAGGGCTACATGCGAGTTCTATCAGGAAGTCTACAGAGGGCTACATGCGAGTTCTATCAGGAAATCTACAGAGGGCTACATGCGAGTTCTATCAGGAAATCTACAGACGGCTACATGTAAATTCTATCAGGAAGACTACAGAAGGCTACATGTAAATTCTATCAGGAAGACTACAGAGGGCTACATGTAAATTCTATTAGAAAGTCTACAGAGGGCTACATGCAAGTTCTATCAGGAATCCAGGGAAACAACATAGAACTGATGTACTGGTATGAATGAATGGTTGACGTATAAGACAGCCAATTTTACCATGATAAGAAGAAAAACTAGTATAATATGATAATAAATTCCCTCATTAATTTGGATGGTAAGTATGTAGAAAACAATGTAAAGGTGTGACGTCTAAATATAAGTTTACCTTTTACTTAGTAGGGCTTTAAAATTTTTTTAAATATTTTAATAAAACCAAGTTATTTAGCACACCAATTCGTTAAGATAAAACATTTTGAAATTAATTTTTTTTAACATACCCTGAGATTCTGTATTGATATCAGTTATCACATTGACTCCTGTGATGTAATTGGCGGGTGTCGTGAATAACATGACAGGCCGGTTAATGCCTGAATAATCATAATAATCACACTGATGCTGGTACAGTCTGTAACCTCCGGGATAGCTGTGAAAACAGAAACATTATAGTGAATAACTTTTTAGTTGATGCCTGTATAATCAAAATAATCACAATGATACTGGTATTCAAAAAAACATAGTTCCTAAATGTACATACAACGTAATACAAGTTTTTGAAATGTTTTCCAATGGCTAGTAAAGAAATCGTCATTACAACATAATTACAAAGATTACACAATAAAGTTAATAATATCCAACAGAATAATAGGACATTATAAATTTAAAACAGTTGATAGTAATACCAATACATAAGTTAGATAATAAATAAACAACTACTAAATCTAAAATTGAAGACAGAATTGTGGATAACTGACTAGGTTTACTGTTTACTTTTAGACCTATACTGACAAACTAAACAAATGAATAAATTTAGGACAGTAAGATGTAAAAAGTTATGAGTTACATCTGAGAAAGTTAAAGCATAAATATTTTTTATGTATTATAGTAAAACAACAAATTATTGATTTACGCCAACAGCATTTCAATGAAGCATACAAAACGTTTGATGGGAAATGGTCCAAACCTATTTACAAATATTTATTGACCTACACGGAAATTGAACCTGTAACCTCTAGGTTAGAGAGCCGCAGCCGTACACGTACGCTACGGTGAAGGTCAAGGCGTTAATTAACTAATATTTATTATCAAGAAATATTAATATATATTAAATTTTAACTCATATGTTAATATGTGAAAATATTAAAACCTATCCTATTGCATAACTTGAACTATTAAAACATTTAATAGGCCTTACCAGACCTTTAGGACGCTAGTTCATACCACAGTAAATAACCATATAAAGTTTGTAGAGGATATTTCTCAATTTATGCCTAAAGCATTGTGAACACATTTTTGAATCATAACGTACTTACTTTCCACGAGTAGTAATTTATACTGATTTCACAAACCTCTTGGTGTTGTTCGGGTACGTGACATAGCCTTGTGGAATCGTGTGTGGAGTCAGGGTGTTGTTGACAGCCACTGTAAGGACATTAAAGGTGCCCAGGACAGTTCTAGGCAACTCCAACTGGAAGGGCAGATGGCCACCTTTGTGTTTGCCCACAAGCACTCCATTCAAGTACTGAAGGAAAATTGTATACAATTAGTTATCAATAACTATGTATTGATTGCCACTTTATATTGTTGTCATGTCAGTGGAATACAACCATCAGTTTGGGTACTGACAAAATGAGCAATACTTACGAGGCGGTTTGCTAAGTCTGGTAAATTTGTGTGAAAGAGTGGGAAATTTTCGGAACCTACACTGTTGTTGGTAAGCCTAATCTTTCCACAGATATTACAGCAAGTTTCAAATGACAGCTGTTATTAGTTGATTGTTGGCAGCCATCTGAAGTGGTAATTGTGTATTTAGTTCCTTAGGATGGAGAAAAACAAATTCCATGTGACCGTTAAACATTTTTATTTCAAGGGTTGGACGGCTGTACATATCAAATCCGAGTTGGATAAAGTCTATGTGAGTTCTGCACCAACATTTAAGACCATTTACTTCTGGATCAATGAGTTTAAACGTGATCGAAGAAGAACGGAAGATGAAGCACGCTCTGATCGACCGCTGAAGTCACCACGCAGGAAACCATTGATAAGGTACATGATATTGTAATGGAAGATCGAAGATAAAAAGTTCACAAGATAGCTAACATTGTAGGCATCATAATTGAATGAGTGCATTGCATCGTCCATTAAAAACTGGCCATGAAGAAGCTTTGTGCGCGATGGTTACGGGCCTGCTCACTTTGGACCAAAAACCTAATCAAATAAAAATTTCTATTCAGAATCTCACACTTTTCAGGCTCAATCCACAGTGCTTTTTGTGCAGATTCATAACTGTGGATGAAACTTAAATCCACCATTACACTCCAGAGACAAAAAAAAAAAAAAAAAAACAGTCCAGGCAAAGGTACAAAGTCAACAAAGGTGGGAAGAGTGCACCATAGAAGGCGAAGACTGTTTTGTCAGCTGGAGAAATTATGGCCACTGTCTTTTGGGATTTCCAGGGTGTGATCCTGATAGATTATTTGGAAAAAGGCAGATCCATAACTGGGCCCTATTATGGTGCTCTGGTGGATCATATGAAACAGGAACTCATTGTAAAACGTCCAAGATTGGCATGGAAAATAGGTGCCGTTTCACCAGGACAATGCTCCAGCCCACACAGCAGCAATCACAATCGCAAAATGTGGACTTGGGATTCGAATTGTCTCCTCAACCACCCTATTCACCAGACTTGGTTCTGAGTGACTTCTTCTTATTCCCAAACTTGAAAATTTGGCTTGTTGGGAAGAAATGTTTATTGAATGAGGAAGTATCCGTCGTTGTGACAGACTAATTTGCAGATTTTGACAAAGCCTACTTTGCCAATGGGTTTAAAAAAATTGGAAACTAGCTGACTTAAGTATATAGCCTCGCAAGGAGACTATATAGAGATATAGAGTGAGTTTTTAAAATAATATTTTATTATATTTTTATCAGACTTATCAAACCACCCTCATATGTAATGACCCCCACTTTATATTGTTGTTAGGTAGGTGGATTACAACCGTCTGTGTTTTTTTTCCTTGAAAGAAAGGAGGAAGATATCTCTACCTCCCTCCATGTAATAAAAAAGGCACTGCTTACAGTATAAAGCAAAACCTTCTTGGATTTGTGTGAATTTATTTACAATTGTTTTTAGACAATTTTGAGTGGAAAACATTAACAAACCTCTAATTTTTGCCCATTATCAACATACATATATCAAATCAAACCATTTGTTAAGCCTATAAGTCAAATGAGTATACCAATTGTTAAAATCCTGTTTAAAAGCTTTTTATTAGGGAATTTTTCAGATGATTAAGGACATTTTAAAATTCTTTATTATATATTTAGCTAAAATAAATTATAACTAAGGTTTATGCTATACTTTAACTATCTAATACTTGCATTTCATTATTACTCATCAACATATTTTAACAAATGAAAACTAGTTCCCTTGGGGCTCCAATTATTTATTCTAGTGCACTGGCATGTCTTAAAGGCCTCCTTTAGGATAGACTTCAGCTGAGCCATCAAATTTGCATTCCATGTGTTTACTAGACCATCTCCCTCAATGGCAGCGAGCACATGAAGTGTTGTCTAGATAGGCATAGGGCGATTCTGTTTGCAAATTGATGTGTATTTGAGGCGGAAAATGTAACTGAACCTAATATGTTTGTTCATTATGATTGCACAGTCAACTCTATTAGTGCTTATAATAGCTACAGTGCAGGAGTATACAGTTAAAACAGATGTGGAACAGTAATAGGTCACAAAATACTAAACATCACACTGTTTTAAACAAATGTTTTAAAACGTCAGAACTCGTTTGGGATCATTTTGATGTACTCGCCAACAGGTTAATTACGTAACAGATAAACATCAACGGGTCCAGTACCCAGGATCAAGCCTTGGGGAACTCCTATGTGGTTAACAAACTAATATTGCCATAAACATAACAATCAATTATCTGTTAGTATATTCTTTGCTAGTATATCCATTAAGTGCTAGATCAATTTCTGTTGGTAGGTTTAAGAATGTTGTTGCAGAGTGGCTCAAGAGAAAAACATTTTATTGTGTATATGAGATTTGTAATGCTAATTTTAGTGACTTACAATTTTAAAATTTTAAACATTTTTAAACTTTTAACATAGATATAGATTGTATTTATTTTAGGCTCTGTAGGCCTACTTAGTGATATTTTTAATATCATATTTGACTTTGTCAATACAATTTTGTAATTGTTGGACGACAATAAAATGATTCTGATTCTGATTTTGATGGCGTTAAAATTTAAATTAGAATACCATGCAAATAAGTTAAATTGTTCGATGACAGAACTTACTATAATTGACAAGTGGTGTACACCTCCAAAGTGAAGGAAAACACGCACAGGATAGCCCTCTTTTTGTAGCCAACGATCCGGTGCGTAAAATGTCCGTTGATACCAGGCCCATCCTACGTGGTCACGTATGGTTTTGTTAGTTGTTATGTCATTGAAGCTTGCAGGCACTGGCATATTTATAGAATCCATTGTCTACGACAGCCAACATGAAAATTATTCAGAATCAGAAACATCTTTATTCATAGTTTACACATGGTGTACATGAATGGTGTCGAAGAATATAAACACAATAGATATATTTAAATACATGAGTGGGTGTTTGTAAAGTCCACAATAAATCCATAAAAATAATAAACAATATTAATTACGAATAATTTAGATAAGTATAAAATAAATGGTAATAATTATAAATACATACAATCTTTACCTATTATGCATTTCAAAAAAATCCAAGAAGGAATATAATGATAAGTTGGTTAGGTAATTTCGCAATTTAATTTGAAAAATTTTAGTCTGTTCTGTTCATTTTAAGTAATTTGGAAGTATATTAAAGAATTTTGCACCCATATATTTTGGCTTTTTACAATAGAATTGCAAATTATGACAATCTACAACCGTATTATTTCTATTTCGTGTGTTATAGTTGTCAATGTTACTACAGGTACTAATGTCACTTGCACAATTTTTGACTGACAGTACAAAATATGCACTACAAACTGTCATCCCCAATCGAGGAAAATGGGTTTTATAACTGATTCATTCCATTGCAATTTTAGAATAATACGGATTGATTTTTTTTCTGAATGATTGAAATTGAATCCAAATTTTTTGCGGAAGTAGATCCACATAAAGAAATACCAAATGTAATATGTAAATGAATATGCGACAAATATATAGACTTTAGGGTTTTGATCTGTACACAATTTTGACATTTTACGAAGAGCTTATAAACCATAATTAATTTTTGAGACGATCTTATCTGAATGTTTATTCCAATTTAGGAAACTGTCCAAAGTTAGGCCCAAGAATTTTACCTCTTCAGCTTTCAGTAAAGATCTTGTTCAATTTATATATTAGGACTAATTTAATAACTTATAATAACACAAACATTATTAAGGTGTATAATTTATAATTTAGTGTACTTAGCTGCTTGTTATTGCTCACAGTTTTAAAGTCCTTTTCGAACCAAGCTTCTTTGAATCCGAGATCAATGTCGTTGCTGGGTGGTATTATAAAATCCCATAGTCCATTTAATGATCTCAACTCCCTTGTCGGCGTTTCATACGGGTATAAATAGCACAGTCCAAACCCAAGTTGTAGCAGAACGCACCAAATGGAAACACTCAACCGTAAACGCTGACACATCGTTAGGTAGTTTTCCAACTTCTTTGCTTTAAGGAACCTAAAAATAAAACTCAGTTTTAGTACAAATTGGTACTTAATCTTTAGTGGTGAAAATGTAACTATGCGTCTTGTAAAAAAGCACATACCATGATCGTATTGATATTTTAGCCCACCATGCTAATGGATGAACTTATTTGATTAACTTTGTTTCAATCTGTGTTGCTTGTTGTTAACTACAAAAGTTAAAAAGCATGGCAAATGTGTTCCTCAAGTGATCTGACACCAAAGCCAGTAAAAGTTCCCGATGGTAACTCATTTGTTTAAATTTTCTGGATTTGGTGCATTTAAAAAAGATTTGGTGGATTGAAGAGATGGAGTCTCCTCCAAAGTTTATAAGTGTATCACCCAGAGAGTTTGGAGACATCTAGCAAACTGGAGAAGGGTGTCTGAAGACACCTCTTTTAGAGGCCCAGAACTTTCATGAAGCTAGAAGCTTTACTTTACTGGGGGAATCTGTCTACAGCCTAGACGAGTTTTTGACCTGTGCTAAAGAACTTCAAAGAAACACATAACCATGTATTTTCATTACTTTTTGATCTGATTATATGAAATGTTGTCACTTATTCTGTACTTTATGTTCATGAATAAAGCTTTCTAATTTCTAAAAGAAGGGGTATTTGCAGGGTGCCTGAAACTTTCTAGGGTTGTCCTATTTATAAAAAGGGCCCTAGATACTAACCTAAAAGCTACGAGCCAACATGTATAATTCCAGTCTTGTCAAATTAAATTGAACTGTTAGCATATGATCAGATAAGTAATTTTTCAGAAAATAATAATTTATTAAATTTTTCTCAATTTGGTTATAGAAAAGGGAGATCAAACAACCACTGATGCATTAGACAATATTATAAAATATATTCATTTGAAATTTGAGAAAAAGGCCTTCGCTCAGGATACCTTTTGTGACATGAGTAAGGCCTGTGATTGTGTAAGTCACAAAGATCTTATTACACAATCAACTTTTTATGGATTTTCAGGATCATCACTTTAATTTATTGAATCATATTTAAATAACCAGAAGCAAAAAGTATGTCTAGAAAATAAATAGTCAGATGAAGTTTGTGGTAAAATAGGTATCCCACAAGGATCAGTTCTTGGACCACTCATTTTTATTCTATATATATATATATATATATATATATATATATATATATATATAATATAAAAATTAATATATATTTTATATTTATTTTATAATACACATAAAATAAATATTAAATATATATGGTAAATCATTTATATATATTATAAAATCATTTTATGTGTATTATAAAATAAATATAAAATATATATTAATTTTTTTATATGATCATTAAAATAATACTTATATTAATGATTATTCTTCTTATTATTAGTATATTTTTTTATTGACTTGTTGGCATTATGCTGAATTTTAACTTTGTTAAGAAATGTAAAATCCAAACAACAAATAAAGATTGTATTATTATTAATATTCTTCAAATATAAGTTTGTTGTGAAGTAAAAGTAAATATTGATTTTTAAATTAAAATCCACACTTATTACATACATTTAATGTACTTTATATGCATGGAATACACTTAATGAGCAATTGTGTACTTACTGGTACTATAATCCACAATACTATTTACATATTAAATGAATAAGACATAAAGATCTATTTAAATCAAGTTTATTATATGGTCTACGACGCTCCGTAGTTTTAATTTGTTTCAGTGGTCAAATCACTTTTTATAAGTTTTAATTTTCCACTCTCACGACAAACTTAATTTAATTTATAAGTCTGCATAGTGAACTAAATTATCAATCCGTACGTGAGTAATAATGAAATAGCTAACCTACTAACTAACAAGGTTAGACTTGATAACCACCTTTTTTAAATAAATTACGGAGCGACGAGCTTTAAATAGCAGCAATTACAAAGACACTCTTATCAAGCCAAGTTGGCAGCAACGGTTGCGTCTAGACACCGCAGCTTCAAGTACGCGGGTTCGATTTCACCTCTCCGGAGAAAACTTTTTGTTTTATAAGAATACGACAGAGAAACATTTTAGTCACATTCTATAATTGTTACTTTTTTAGTCAACCTTTAAAACTGTTATTTATTATCATAACTATTAATAACTTATATTTTGTTATTGTTTTTGTTGAAAATTTATCAAATTTTATCATTAAATTACTTTGTTATAAATATATTATATGTAAATCTGTTTAAGCAATTTTAATCTTTGTCAATTTTATGTACTGACTGTTTATGTAGTTATTGTTTATTGTTATTGTTGTGCTATTTATTGTCTTATTGTTATTGTTGATTAATTTTATTCTTCTGTTTACAGTATTTATTGGTATATTTATTTATTTTGTTTATTACAACCAACTAATTCTTTTTATATTACAAAATCAGCACGCACATTATAATGAATTTTACAATTGAAAAAACAAAATCAGGAAAAACCTTGTGTAATTTATAATGACAAAAAATTCAGGCATCACAGAATTCTGAAGAATGGAGGATGTTTCCTGGCGTTGTCTTGGAAGAAACTGCGGTGCTGCAACCATAAAACCGACTCTAACTTTAAAAACTTGACAGTGGGCAATGACAAACACACTGGTCCCACACCCGGTTACCATGAGACACTTGTTATCGCCGCGGGGTTCTTTCGTCTCCCGGAGTGTCCACTCCTGCACTACCAGCCGCTTCGTTATCTGACAAGACGCTGCCGCCGGTCGCCTCGACGCCTGTTGTCACGGCCGCATTCTCTATTCCTTCCTTGACACCTACTGTCTCTTCGCCTATCTCCTCATCACCTGCCTCCTTGTCACCCACCTCACCGTCCGTCGCTGCGCTGTCCATGGTTCGCACCCGGATCTCGCAGCCCTCCTCCCCAGTGCCACGTTCTACACACTGAACAAAAATCAGTAGAAGTAGATCTAGTAGCAGAAAACGCCGCTCTCAAAGACAAGATATGTGAGCTAAAGGAACAATTACAGAACGTCATCGACCACACGATAGAGAATGACAAGCGCCTGCTACAATATACCGACCAGATATTTGTCGCCAACTCACCGCGGCCTTTCGTGACTACCCGGGTGTCCAGAGCTGAATGCGGAATTCAGTGTGAATTACCGGTAGCCTGTACGGACGAACTGTGTGTCGAAGCTAGAGAGCTAGTGAGCAGTCTGAGGACCACAGTGGAGGTGCTCGAGGCCGAACTGAAGTGCCTAAAAGGATCTATGGCTAGTCGCGAGTGTGGTGTGGGAGGTGGGGATGTCGAATGGACGGTTCAACGCGGAAAAAGGAGCCCACTACCACTTGAGACAACAAACAGCTTTACTGTGCTAAAAACAGCGCAATGGAGAATGTAAAGCAAGAGATTCGCAAGCCTATGGGAAGGAGAAGGAGGTCTAGAGCAAAACGGAGGACCAAACAAAGTTAGACCAGGCGGTCCCCAATCAAATAAGATCTCTCCCTTTTCGTAGCATCCACATCGCCGGGGATAGCCACAGCCGTGATGTTGTCGACCTCGTCCGCTGTATGGTGACTGCTGACACGAAAGTGAAGGGTGTCTGCAGACCCGGGGCTGGGCTGCTGAGTGGTCACTTCTGACAGTCCTCTTCCGCCAGACAGCTGCTATGTGATTATTGCAGGCACGAACGATGTCGCCATCGGTCAGCAGCGCAACATCTACACACATCTGGAGCGCTGCATCACTTCCAAATTGAGGACAGCTAAGGTAGTGGTATCCACTCTGCCTCACCGACACGACTTACCCGCCCAACATCCGATCAACAGGGAGACATCCTTAATTAACGCCTACATAGAGGAGCTCTGCGTGAGGCAGAGTGGAGTGGAGGTGGTGGACTTCAAACCGTATCGGAAGGGGTGCATTCACGAACCATGGGATGCATCTAAAGCCTCAGTGTAAGCGCCTGCTGGCCGAGCTGCTGATGGAGTGTAATGGGAAGGTTCTGCCGTGCTGTTACATCGCGTCCGCCTCCTCTCAAGTTCTGTAGACCGTCTCTGCCCCGGACTGACCACCTGTCGAAGAAGTCAGTTGCCTGTAAGACACCGGCTGCAGTGGAGCCTCCGACGCTGTCCTTTGAGACGTTTACGGACGTAGTGAAGCTCAACAACAACAAGAGTGGCTACAACCAAAAAAAAAACTCTTTAATTCTAGTGACATCAAATGTGACTTAAAATCGAGGATATCAGCATCGGATTGTACAAAAGAATAACCTAAATTTTAAACAAAAACAAAATAACAAAATTCCGTTTTTCACAATCAAAATTTTCTGTTGTGCACCAAAACGCACAAACAGTTTCTAATAAAGTTGATGAGCTATCGCTCATGGCTGGGGAGCTCCATCCGGACGTTTTCATAGTCACTGAGCATAGCTTCTCACCTGAAGCGGATTATTGTGTTTAAAATTGACAATTTTCAATTGGCAGCAATATTTCACCGAAAACATTGCAAAGGCGGAGGTGTGGCAATTTTCGTTAAGAAAAGACTAATATTCCAACCCTTCAAGGTTGATTACAGTTGTGATCTAGACTTTGAAGTGGGAGGTATAAAAGTCAATCTAAATTCCGTAGGAAAAATTACAATCATTGGCTTATACAGATCCCCAAATGGTTGCTCAATAAATTTTTTTGAAAAATTTGAATCCCTTCTAAATTTTCTCTGTTCTAATTCGTTGAAGTTTATCATTTCAGGTGACTTTAACATCGATGTTTTGGACCACACCAATCCCCTGACCCAGCGGCTACGCGATATTCTCACCTCTTTCGGCTTAGTTTGGTCCGTGAACACGCCAACACGAGTGAGTGCTACATCGAGTACGGCCATCGACAAACGTTATTACAAACGTATTAGACGTTTCGGTTTCCCGTTCTGGACGCGGCTGTCTCCGACCACTTCGCGCAGGAGGCCGTGATCGGGAATCTCAGTCCGAAGATCGAACCTCTTTCGGTAAATATAAGAAGAGATCTTAAAATTCAAAAATATCCAAATTCTTAACAGATTTCTCCAGAAGAATCCTGGTTTTTTATTAATAGTTTTGATAATGCGGAGGAAGCGTTTTCTGCGTTTACAGACCGTTTTAATTTTTATTTGAACATCACTTGCCCTTATAAGTCATTCAAAGAGCGATCAGGACAAAAAAAAACACAACACTTGGATAAATCAAAACATTCTCAATTTAAGAAAAAACATTAAAATTGTATCATTCAATTTACATAGAATCGACAAATGAAAAATTCAAAAATTTCTTTCGAGCATTACAAGCTAAATTACCGCAAAGAAATAAAAGCCGCTAAGGCTCGGGATATCGAAAATAGACTAATGAATTCTGAAAATTTTTCAAAAAGTGCGTGGAATATAATTAAAAATACAACTCAAACACAAGTCCTAAAAAATTTCAAACCTAACCTTAAAATACAAGGTAAAATAACAAAAAACCCGCTTGAAGTGGCAAGTGAATTTAATAACTTTTTCTCCACGGTTGCTGGGCCGGACCCATGGTTTTAGTGGGAACAGCACCCGAGAGGACTCATTTATGGGACCGGTCTCGTCCATGGTCCTGTCTCCTGTGTGAGCGAGGCGGAGTTGGTCCGTGTGTGCGGGAGCTGAAGCCGAAAAAGTCGGGTGACATCAATGGGATGTCTGTGTGGTTACTTAAGCGCTGCTTTAAGCACATTTCAGTACCACTCACAAAATTGATTAACCTGTCGTTCGCCCAAGGCGTTTTCCCCCGTCCACTTTGAAGACAGCAAAAGTCATTCCAATTTTTAAAAAGGACGATCCTTATGTCGCAAGTAACTATCCGTCCAATTTCCATTCTTCCGGTCCTCAGCAAAATTTTCGAAAAAGCCTTCCTTCGACGATTAGAAGATTTCTTCAATCGCTTTGAAGTTATTTGTAATGAACAATTTGGATTTAGAAAAACAAATCGACTTTTGATGCTGTCACGAGTCTCATTGATTCTGTTGTCGATGGTTTGGAGAGGCGTGGGAACATGTGCTTAGCATATTTCTCGACCTCTCAAAGGCCTTTGACTGTGTGCATCATGAAATACTGTTGCACCAGTTATGGTCAAGCGGTGTTCGTGGTTTGCCTCACAAATGGCTCTCGTCATACCTAAATGATAGAGAGCAGTGTGTGCAGATCGCGAATACCCTCTCAGGAAAAAAGTTAAAATGCCCTATGGAGTCCCACAAGGATCGATTCTAGGGCCTGTCCTTTTTTCTCGTCTACGTCAACAGATTGAGTTCATCAATCCATAATGGAAAGATGATTCAGTATGCTGACGATACGACTCTCTCCATTAGATCAAAAACCAAACCAGATCTTGAAATCAAAGCCTTTGAAGAACTCAACTCATGCATTGATCATTTTTTCAATATCAATTTGAAAACAAATTGTTCTAAAACAAGCGTGATTAATTTCTGTTTTCGGCAACATGAAAACGAAATTCGAACCAATTGTGATGGTGGATGAAACCCATAATAGAAGAAGAAGAAGAATCCACAAGTTTCTTGGGATGCACCTTGATCGAGGGCTGACATGGGACGTTCACATTGAGAGTGTCTGTTCAAAGGTTGCTTCTGGCATTTATGTCTTACGCAATTTGGCAAAATTCTGTTCATTGGATATTCTGAAGACAGCTTACTTTGGCCTAATACATCCACATTTAGCTTATGGTCTAAGATTGTGGGTGGCCGTTCTAGATACAAATTTAATAGAGTGTTTAGAATGCAAAAGAAAGCTGTCAGAATCATTTACAAATTAAATCAGAGAGAGTCGTGTAAATTAGCCTTCGGGGAGCTTGGATTACTCACTTTGCCTAGCCTCTACATTCTCGACGTCGTGCTATACTGCCGATTCAAGTGCGTCTCACTTCGGGTAGGTAGCGACGTACACCAATACGGAACTAGAGGCCGGGACAACTTTCGTATGGCACAGCACAGAACTACTGTTTTTGAACGCTTGCCATCTCAGGTTGGTGTGAGGCTAAATCAATAGGCTCCCTGAAGAGATCAAAACGCGTCAATAACCACAAACAATTTAAATCTCGATTAAAACACTTTTTAGTGTCCAAAGCATTTTACTCAGTTGACGAGTTTGCGATGGGTCGCTGGGATAGTCTTCACTAACATAAAAAAAAAAAATTACAACTCCCCTTCTGATATCCAAGAAAATTTGGCCACTATCGAGAAAACGGCGGCAGGTGGCACATACCCAAAAAGTAATTTTTATTTTAAATTTACTCGAATATTTTTTTACTCAGAATTAAAATTAATTGTGTTAGTTATTAGATTAGGACTTTTATTTCTATATGACGCTTGCAATACAATTATGTTAATTGTTTCCTGCAATAAAGAGTATTATTATTATTATAATCCATACTAAAAAAGAGATAGAATACTAGTTTTATATAAAAAAATGGAACAAAACAACGATGCTATTTTACACAAACACTTTACCTTTGCTTTAAGAAGGAAAGTAATTTATGCAATATTATGTGCATGCATGGGGATGTCAACGCATGACAGTGAATTATTCACTGACTTGATAACAGTAGTATGTTGTCAGCTTGCAATTAGTGCTAATAGGTTAACTGAACTATCACCACTTTTATCTATACTGATTATTATTGAATTACAAAACATTAGATTTAACGAAATAAAAGCCCAAAACAATAAAGCATATTAAATTGGAAATTAAATATTATATTATTTATATTTCTACAGTACTTGTGCAATTCTCATTATGAGTAGCCCACAAATCAGCGCAATATGGAAAATGTAAATATTCACGATATTAAAGAAAATATGATAAGTTTAATGATGCCCTTGATGAAGTATTAAAGGTTTTCATATCACCTATGTCTTATTCATTAGATAAGGTCCTAATGGCCCCAATATATCAGCAAGGAAAAGTTTATGTAAATTTTATTTAACCAGCTAGAGAGATAAAAAAAGAATTGTACTGTCTAGTGGGGGAGGAATATAACAATGATGGGACTTGAAAGTGTTTGAAAATGCACGAAACAAACAGACTGGCAGAAACAAAAAGCCTGGTGCTAAAACAAAATCCTTCACAGATGATATGTTATTTGCAACCAATGTCTAATATAAAAATCTATTGAATTTGAGTAATAATGAGGCTAATTCACATTAATTATATAATTTATAATTACAAATTAAAATACTAGTCAAGCAGAAGTTTGATGAAGCCATTTTCGATCAAGAATTCAACTAAACAAAATTTCTTACCATTTTTTTATTCTCTTAGTACAAGAAGCTTATAAATTGCACTTAACCCTATCAGAACCTTGGCGTTACTTCCGGAGTGACAGGATATTCAGGATGGGTAAGGTTAGGGGGTAGGGGGACAGCCTCCTATCAAGATCCATGAGAAAGAATTAGGGCACTAATTCTGGGCACTAAATTCCGCTCCTGGACATCCATAAGGTTGCCCAGATTTAAGTGACAAATCGGTTTTTGCTTTGCCCAGTGGTTGGTTCAACTGTAAGGTATAAACCAGCCAGAAGTGATCCCTGCTGGGTAAATTTGTTACATGGAAAAGTAATTTTAAACATGCTATAAAGTAATTAATAGATCCATTTTATTACCACAGTAGTTTCTCAGGAAGTTAATTTTCTAATAACATTTGCTTTCACCTAAGTTTTAATCAATAATGCAGCAGCTATAATTGAGAAGGACACATTTATCAGAGTTTACATAACAGGACCACAAGCACATTTTTTATATGAACTATTAAAATGGTTACAAATTAATAAATAGTTAAAATTAAATTTTTGATTTCAAAATAATGGAGAATCAGGCTGATATAATTGACATAAACAAGTAGACACAGTCTAATGCTCTAGAGCTTACCTGCTGTTGTTCACATATAAAATTGTTCCAACACTTGTGGAATGATCAAGGAATATCAAAGTTCTACACAAAAAAATCTGTCAATTTCTTCAATTCATCCAGTAGCAATATGCTGAGTAAACTAGCAAAGAAAAACTATTACATGACAACCAATACTAAGTGTTCCTAAATGACCATCAAATCAATGAATGAGGAAAACACCAAGCATATTTGGTGCGTATGAGCGCAAAAGTTACATAAAATAACCATTCAGTAGATATATATCACAGTTTGACTGAAATATGAAAACAAAGTGGAAACAATTGTGTAAAATTTTGACACAAGCTGTTAAAAACTAATAAAAATACAAAGATATCTTATACAGAAAAAACTAAGCATAAAATTAAAGATAATATTGAAACTTTATGTGCCTTTGCATATAATGTGCCAGTAAAACTTTTTTCTGATAGCCATTGTGTGAACACTACAGTAGTTGATACATTCCTCTGATGGAAATGAAGTAGATGTCTTTGTTTATGCTTGCTCAGGCGTTACAATTAAAAGAATATTTATATTGCTTAAACAGGACAACACATCTAGTTATTAATATATCAGCTGGATACAATCAGCATAATTAATACTATACAATATGTAGGATTCACTAGTTCTGTAATATTTTTACTATACAAATACATTTGTTAATAAAATGTGCTTTCAGTTTTTTGTAATTAATGCAAAATCATCCTTTCCTCTTGATGGCAATAAACGTATAGTTAAAAATAATGGCATGTTATTATGACGGTTGTGCACGATTTTAGGTAGCATTCCAGTTAACTTATAATACCCTCGTATCCATTGTTTATGGAAAAGGGCTAGATTTTTTTTCTTCTGAACATAATGTTAATTAAAGTAACCAAACTGGACAACTTTATTATTTTCAACTGTGAAAACACAAAGTGACTGTAAATCTTAAGTGAACTCTACATAGAGTTTGGTCTATCGAATGTAATATTAATGAGGTTTTATTTCTGGTGTTATGTGAATAGTTATCACTAATGAGCTTTATTATATTTGAATTTTGAAAAAATATGTTTAATCAGATCAAACATATAAATTTATAACAGTTTCAATATTTAAATAAAGGTTTATAATGTTTAGAACTATCTGATTTGGAAATTATTCTTGTGGCCTTCTTTTTAAGAATCAGTACGTCATTAATCCTTTATGGTTGCCCTGCACAACCAGTCCATATCTAAGTATGGACTGAAAAAAGTTAAATAGGCAGTTTTATAACTAAATTAGTTCGAACACCTGACGTAAGATGCCTGAGGAGATAAATCCTAATTAATAAGTTAGAAAAAAGATAATTGATATGAGAATCCCAATTCATGTTTCTGTCAACAGATACTCCCAGGAATTTCATAGTCCAAAAAGCTGATATACAGATTATGGTTGTCTATAGGTCTCCAAATTTAATAGAATGTTCTGAGTTTTCAATTTGTATAAGAGAAAGCCATTAGTTCTGAACAAATTTGAAGCTTCAGAAATTAAGTTTTGTGCAATGACGTGTAATTCATTTAACTGTTTGCTAATATAAATAATAGTTGTACATCTGCATACAAAATCTTTGTAGTTGAACTTGAGAAAGACAAAATCGTTTACATATATTAGAAATAGCAATGGGTCAAGTATGGAACTTTGTGGGACTCCAATTTTTAAATTGCTACCTGAAACCAATTTTCATCAATGCATACTTTTTATTTTCTGTTACTAAGGAAGAATTTGAGAAACAAGACTGGTTTATGGTCAAAGCCGTAGTATGATAACTTCATAATAAGTCGTTGTGATCCACACAATCAAAAGCCCGCTCAAGTCACAAAAAGCACAAAACCTTATCCTCAAAAGCTTGCGATATATCTCTCACCAACCAACAAGATATGTTTTGTGGCTCCATGACTGCTCGGGCTGTTACAAGATCAGGAATGTTACTGGATCCAATTTTTTTAAACATTTAAAAACCAAACTACCCAGTTACAGTGTTAAAAATAAAATTAGTTTGGGCAGCCCATGTGATCTTACACATTCTTGTGTACCTTCAAGAGATAGACTTTACCAAATGTGCACATATGTTATAATCTTGCTTTAAAAAAATGAATTTGCATGCATGATTTTTTGTATTAATTTTTGCAATATATCTTAAGAACCTTATCCTTTAACTAATAATTTTAGTATACCGTAGTACAAAACACGTACACAAAAACAACATAAGAGGTTAATTAAAATCTGAGATTAATAATATTAAGAATGGGCATAGAAATGAATGTTAATATGTGTTTAAAAAGTTGAAAATACAAAACTTTCAAAATTGGATATCATAAGACCTTTAATTGATTTTTTAATGTTAATTTAAATCTTTATAAGTATTTATTACGATGCATCCCCTCACACGTTATTATGTTATTTTACAAGGTTTTTCAAACAGCAAAATATGAGTGAAAAAATAATTTTTGATGTTTTTTTACGTAAAAGATATAGAAACGGTTTTTTAAATTGTGAAAATCCAACAACTAAAAAAAATTGATTTAGTAGGGGGTCCCCCAAGAAAGAGGAATACATTGGTATGAATTGTACACTGCATTTTATTGGAAAGGCACAGAACAAATTTTCAAAATTTGGCTGTAGTTCCATAAGAGGCCGGCAAAACAATTAATTGTAAATATTTATAAAAACTAAACTAATATTGACTGTATAGTATAAATATTATATTTTAACAAATATAAATGAAAAAAATACTTTATGCAAAATTGTATTTACAATTTGACAAGAGGAATGAAACAAAACTATGAATAACCAACTTCAACCCATCATTGAACACTAAAATGTGCTGTTTTCGGTATTACACATTTTTGCTGTAAAATATATATATATATATATATATATATATATATATATATATATATATATAAATAATATCATTACAAATACACAAACTAAACAGTGATTCATAACATTTGGTTTTGCCGTCATCTTTAATATAATTTATTTTGTAAACAAATTACATTCATACATAAAGGGAAAAGCAATACTAGATTTAATTTGATAATATAAATATTTTCAATTGATATTTCAGAGTACTATAACTATTTACAACTGATTATTTTGCCTGCCTTTTAGGGAACTGCTAACCAAAATTTAAATAAAAGAATTGCTTCATAGGAAATGAGTACACTCTTGGAGCCTGTGAGGGTCACCCTGATGGAGCTTCTAATAATATTGTTATTTTTAATACTAAACATAAAATAACGGGTAGACTTTAATAAGCAGCGTAAACTCGTTACGATTTGTTACAATAACTCGATATTAAATATTACAATTTATTTAATTAAAAATATGATCAACTTATTAATGTTTAATATAAACAATAAGAAGTAACTACGTTTAATGTTCAGAGAATTTTTAAGTGGCAATGAATTGATATTAATGGTTCTTGTGAGCAGTCAGTGAGTGTGCCTCTCTGCGTAGAATCTTTTCCACAATTTCACAAAAGCAGCTGCTCACTGTTATCTGGGCAAGCTGCAAGTATTGTAAAGTATCTCTGATACATATTATGTTGCTCTAGGTTATAGTTGGTTTTGTTATTTTTAATGCTATTGTTAAATTACTTTTGTTATTGTAATGTATTATTCTTGTTAATTTATTATAAGTCTTGTTGTGTATGATTATTATATAATATCGAAGTTGGACAATACACCAAATTATTCAATAATAACCATTCAATAACGAGTGTAGGCCACTTTTTAAAGTCTCCCCAAAATAAATCATAGCTTTGCTTATTTTAATTTTGTTAGGTTTTATCTAGAGTTGTTAATATTTAAATCTATTGTTTTGCTGTAATAACTCATGCATTGTGTAATACACAAAGATTCAAAATAACAGGTTTTCAGTAAAAAATTTAAGATTTATGTATTTGGGCCAATATCATAGTAGATTAAGTGACAAAAAAAAAACTACATTCCAATACACGGGTAGGGTACGATAAGCGGACCCGGTTATTTATATCGAAATTGGCAAACGATATTACTTAATCATTACCATCGATATAATCAATCGATACTGATTAATTATTTTGAACTATTAACTTAAATAATCTATATCAACAGCTGTAAACACTCTAAAATATTACACGTAGGATAATATTTCAATTTTACATAAGTAATTATTAAAATTGGCAGTCAATTTTAGAAAACTACACGACGTTGCTTTTTTGTGGCTTCAACATGTTGGACTCGTACCGTAAAACTCATTATGTGAAATTTGTGGGAAAGAAACAACTGTAACTGTGAGAGGAGTAAATATGGTCCTCTTCAGTTTTCCTAATTTTGGTTATAATAATTTGTTTGATCACTATAAATATTAAATTCATATTTTCATTTAAAACATATGATTGTTATTGAGGACTATGGGTACTTTTATATCGATTGATAGTCTAGGATTTGAGATGCGAATATTAGGTATCGATGACTATATTCTTCGATATAAAAAACCGGGTCTGCTTATCGTACCCTACCCCCAATACACCATACCCTCAAACCATTCTCAAAATATTGAATTCAAATAAATTTGATTACGGCATAATGCCAATTTTCTTAGACTTACAAAATAACAAAAATACTTTGAAAATTAATAAAGACAAATGTATGATACTATTAAGTCGAGGTATCAAGTTAGGACATAGCCTGTACACATTGATGGAAATGTATGATTTAAACGGATTACTGCACCTATCACTCTACGTAATTCTTCATACGTATTTCCAATTGGATATAAACAGTTATTTT
Source organism: Homalodisca vitripennis (assembly GCF_021130785.1). Taxonomy (NCBI): domain Eukaryota; kingdom Metazoa; phylum Arthropoda; class Insecta; order Hemiptera; family Cicadellidae; genus Homalodisca; species Homalodisca vitripennis. The sequence goes on along the minus strand of NC_060212.1, from coordinate 14,679,437 downwards.
TTAAAATTCATGGCGGATGTGAACAAACGATACTTTGTAATAACTTATCATCGGTTCGTATATGAGCTAACCTCAAACTGATAACATTCTCGTAGTTTTAAATTCAAACCAAAACAAAACCAACCAAACCCAAACTACAGCTTCAAGTTTGTCAGCTGTTTAGCAGACATAGTATAACAAATTAAAAGACATGGAGTAAAATATTTTAAATGTGACAATGTAACAGACACAAACTTTTCTATTTATTTTCCGATGCAATACGAAGTAAACTCGGGTTATCATAGTTAAATATATCGACAAAGACTAGCATTTTCACCAACAACTCCCAACCCCCAAGAATTGTTATGTGGAGGTAAAGGGGTAAGACGATCCATCGTCACATAACTACACAATAGTTAGCAAAGAATAAAAATATGAAATATGCCTGAAGGCCTGAAATATTTTAAACCATAATTTTATTATCCATAACAGCAGGTGTCCGTGCGTACCATTCCCAACATTGGAGTGGGGAATCCGCCTACTTTCGTTTTAGGACTCTGTAAAATCAGTTTAAGAGCTTTAAGAGCACTCCGGGAGAATTCTGTCCATTTGATAAACAAATATTTTAACATTAATTGAAATCTATCTGCTTTTAAATAAACAAAATATATGAATCTTTCACCAATGTGATTAATTTTTAGATATGTTCAAGTATTTAGGTGATTTTGTTACAGTGTATTAAAATAAGGTAGGAGTAGGCCAAACCACGTGTCACGCAACAGGCTTCGCTGAGATTGCGCACACAATTTCAAGTCTGTAGTTCATTTGATTCTTGGGATGTCCTGCGGAGAGACATACTGCAACAAATCGAACAGAAATTCTCACATCCCCAGCATCAAAAAGAGAAATGTGTCAGAAAACAGAGATAGTCCTTAAGTGCTAACCTGCCATAAGCTAATTAGTGACAGGCTTCAATGACGCTAAGTCAAAACCTAAAGATGAGGATGCACCACCCTAGCATTAATTCTTGTCTAAGTAAGAATAAAGCTTCAGGCAAAATTTAAAGTCTATAGGTAAGTTTCTGTTATGATTTAACTCTCGAAATATCTTGCGGATAGACAAACTAACAGACAGAGAGAAACAAAATCTTTCAACGCCTTTTCTAATTCTCAGCGAGGTGCCAAATCCTTACTTTTTGTTTTTTTTAATAGTCTCTAACTGGTTAAATTTTCACTTAAGTTATAGCCGTTCTGATATAAACCATATAACATGTACTTCCCAATCCTCAGCCTGACTGGGGGCTACAGAATATCCCTAAATCCCTTGTAGTTGTAATCCCCTTTGTAATAACTCGATAAATAAGTTGTAAATATGTAATGCATAAGACAGATTCATAATTTTGAAAGATTAAATGTAAATAAACCACTTGGACTAAGGAAACTAAAATCGATGCATTAAAACAAATCACTCGAGATACATTTTTTTAAGTGCAAAATGATTTGTCACTGTTGTTGTATACATATAATATTTTATGTTAAGAAAGTGACATAAAAGGCACAGGAAGCAACACAAAAGATTTCATGTGATAATAGAGAGACGTATTGCTCAAGTCACTGTTCGAGGAAGAAGTGTTAACAAAAATGCATTTAATGTGATGCAACAGCATAACAAATAAAATAAAACTCTCATTGACAGGCACAGGAAGCTATCTGTAAATACATTATACAGATAATTTCAAAATAAATATAACATCCTAAATGTAGGATTGTAGACAAAAAAATAGCAAAGAAATATAAACCTTAATGTAAATTAAGACTAATCTTTGTTTAGTTTTTATAGTTAATGGTATGTATTTCCACCTGCTTCAAAGAAAGCGTTTCACAAGTACTAAATGTAGTTTCTGAAATAGTTAATAACATATAATGTGTGTAAAGGTTTATATTATTGTTATGTTTTAATAAAGTTCAAATTAAATGTACTCGATTACCACTATAAAATATTAATGTGACATTTATTATACAAATATATGATTGGTGTAATGTTTTTGTGAATTGTATGTGTTTTGCAACACTATGTGGCATGAGGACCTCGTGTTGTGGTTAGCGGTTTGGCAATACAGTAAGTTCCTCAGTTTTTCACAAATAAAAACATACCACTAAATACATAAACTTTTTGTTTTACGTTACAATGGCTAATTTAAATAAAAAACTTTTTTATCCACCTGAGGAAGATATCAAAATGCAGAGCTTGAAACTTATTGGAACTGTTTCACTTTACAATAGCAAATGTCCGAAAAAGATCTGCTGCCATCACTAACACTCTAAACTAATTTTAAACTAAGAATAGTAAATTAGTATCTACAAATATGATTGGTTACAGTATGATAAGATAATTTTAACGTATGTTCAGAAATCGATTCTTCGCGCACCTGAAAATATGTACTTTAAAATACAGTACATTACGCTACTTCAACCTTATGGACCAAACGCTCCAGCACTACCTCTGTAACGTTGGATTTTTTGACAAGATATAGTATAAACAATTCTGCGTTTAGTATGAGTTGGTTCAACCGAATGTATATTTTTTGCTGAACTGTTTTAATAAATAAAATACAGGAACACATCAAACATATCAACATTTTCATATCAATATCAACCATAAATAATCATCAAATTGTTAATGAATTGTATGGATATTAACTTTCAATTGCCGATAACTAAGAAGTCGTTTAAAAATTGGAATATGTTTATTTAAACAAACATTACTAACATCACATCGTTTTATAATACACTTGTATTAAAGATAACGTAGGTAAAAATAAAAATGACACGTTGTATTACTTGATTATACGTATTTAAACTGTCTATCGAAGACATATTCAAGTTCCATTTACGAAAATATAAGCTATGAAAACTGTACAACCTTTTTACAATAAAAGAAACAGAGATATACAAAAATACCATATTAGAGGAGCATAAAGAGAAGAAAACTTAAAAAAAGCAATTTAAAATGAACATTTATGGACTATTTGGGGCAAGAATTTGTAGATGATCACGGAGAGTCTTTAAGTACTTCTTTGTTGTCTCGTCAAGAGAGGGAATGTCAAATGGAGCTCCTTCCTCTGGCATGATTGAAAATATCTGAAAAAGACAAAGATTAAAAGTTATATTTTGAATATCTATTTTTATATCAATCTATAGTTTGTACCGTAAATTAGTTAATTAAATTTCATACAATGTAAATTTCGCAACCTAATCAGCCAGTATAATATAATATTATTTTACATCCAATGTTCCGGAACTAAATTATTGGGCGGAGTAACTACCTAATTGGCACGCGTATGAATTTTTTCTTCTAACCCTTTGTAGCAGCCCAACTACGTAACCTCGCGCGCTTTGTCCGTAAGTAAAATTTATCTTTTCGTATTATTAAATTAGCCCTTTGATGCCAAACGTATAAAATGAATGTATCGTAAAGTAAAGACGTGAATAGTAAAGTAACTTACCCTTGAAGATCTTTTATTTGCTTGATGGAGATAGATAAAGGTTGTGGCGTCGTCCTTATGGCGACGAGCACGTTGTTATAAATAGTAATTTGTATCATTAAATGGCTAATACCGTCGCGAATTTGTTTTAGGCGAGTTTACGTAGCTGATGTATCTCACGTGTTGTTTGAATAGATGGCTACCACTTCCCAACTTCTACTCCTCTTCTAGAAATAACCGTTCTTAGACTACAGCTTCAATGACTCGTGCCAAGACGCCGACACCCGGGTTGTGAGTCTACCTATTGCGAAGGGAAGTGAAATATTATTGTTTTGTAAAGTAAAACGTCGTACGCATAATTCAATAGAACATTGGATATTTTAGGCCCACCTAGAAGATATACTTTTTAGTTATTATATTCTAATTGGCAGCAACGTGGCATTACATAACTTTTCCTTTACCATCTAAAAGTGGTGCTTTTAAGTTTTCGTAATTAAACTGAACTTATAAGTAAACTTTGTATTTCTAGTATTTATTACTACGACCTCAGAAGTCACCACCCCCATGTGTTATCGTCATACGGTACAAGTTGATTGTATGTTAGCACTAACAAATCTATACAGTGAGTATTAACTACTTTGTACCAGAATGTATGTTATGTTATAGTGGACTTCAGTCATGTTGAAGTGTGATGTGGGTTAAAATGACTACTTATGAAAATGATCAATCTTTTGCTGAGCGTTAACATGAAATCGGACTTAACCACAGAGTATGCTTTGGGTGTTTCACTGTTTCTGTGCAAACGGACTCTGAAAACTTGAATGAAAGTGTAAGTCACCGTCTATTTTGAATGTAAACATGGTAAAGGCAAAGAATGTCTTGTTTTACTAGGCAAGGTAAGGGATAAGAAGACAATTAACCTGGAGACCAACTAAGGTGACTTCCGAACCACAACGAATGGCATGGCAGACGGAATGCTTGCAAGGATAGAATCGCTCAGAGGTCAACCACTTCTGAATGTCACAGCGGTATGTGGTGAATGTCACTCACATTGTATAATATCTAATAAAGACAATATTTCTCCTAAATGAGTGAACATGACATCTGATTAGAAATGCATGATCTAAACATCACATCTGCTATGGAGTGAGTAATCAAAAAAATAAATTCTCAGATGACTCGTAAAATATAATCTTCAAGTATACTGATTTATCTTACTCTCCCATCCTGTAGCGGCACGTTGACTGTGGGAATATCCTCGCATGATGTGGCCCCTACCATTAGAGGACTACCACTCAATGAAATGGCCAGTTCTCCATGGAGAGGACGTCTCATCACAGTGATTGGAGTTTCACTGTAGATCTTGGGTGTTATGGTTGTTCCGAGTGGAAGGCGCCTGGCACTCAACAATGGCGTCTTTAGACAAAATATGGATTAAGTATTACCAAGCAGTGAATTTACACATTAAAAATGTAATTTTTAATTTAAAAGTATAATAATATTATCAAATGTTATTATATATTTAAAGTGCATATTATGTAAACGTTTAAGAATGCGTAAAAAGTAATACTCATCATCTCTTACTTTCCTTTACGAATTGTGACGAACTGTCAAGACGTCTAACCATAAATATATGAGTTCTCCAAAAAGAATACTTGGTTTTGTACTGATTTTTATTTATTTAAATTACGGATATTTATTGAGAATGTCAATATCTTGTCGACACGACCTTTGTAAAAGCAGTACCTACTGACATTTTCGAAAAGAAAACTATTTGAATTGGCATAATGACAATGGATTTAGAATAATATGTTATATTCGAAACGTAACGATAAGTAGGAGAGATTAGGTTGGCAGTAAGTATTGATCAGTTTTAATTTCTTTCACTGGTTTAGGCATAAAAATCATTTTTCCACTCACTGTATTTTGCATAAATTGAATTTTTCCATGAAATTAATAACACCATGTTCTTCTACTCAATTAATTTTTCTACGTGTTGCTTCTAAATAATTAGTACTGTCACTGTTCTGGAAGTAGTTCATGGAATAAGTTTTAATTATAAAAATGTGCATTTACAAGTTAATACGTAATCATAAGTTTAAACATGGTACTATTTAATATTCTAAGAGCCGTCAGCACCTTAAAGACTTCAACTTGAAGAGCTGGACCTGGGGCTGTAGCCAGTGGAAGTTTCTTTGTGGAGCTTCGAGTGTTGACCTTTCGAGGTGCTAAGGGCAAATGCACGTTTTGAGAAAATATTTTATTTCTTCTGAATACATTAGTGTTGATCCAATTAATGAAAGACATATTGACTAACTACCATACAATTTCATTCAGACCTTGTGATGAACTTTCGTCTGAACGTCATACGAACTATGAGGCAACATATTAAACGTTGCTCAGAGAAGTATACTTTGGTTCAAAAGTGAATATTCCCGGTCATTGTATTTTTATCGATTTTTGGTCTACAATGCTACTGTACTACAATATTAATTTTTTACTTCTGGTCTTAGGCATTTAAAAGGTTACAGTTGCGTTTGCCATGTTTACCAGAACAAGGTCAACTTTTCTAAAAAAAGTCACTACTTTCGGCCATTGTAATCTACTTCTGGTTAAAGCATTTCTGGTGCCGGTATTCTGATGAGAAGATAATATATGGTGTTAAAATTCATGATCTTTCTAGGACATCGGACAGCTGGTAAACATAATATAGTTCTTCTAGAGACAAACCTATTTTAGCTCCTATGGATGGTTGAAACTCATGAAACCCCTTTTTTATTCTGTTCAAAGCATGAGGCACTTGTGTCATCGTACTAGGTCATTGGGATTTGAAAAACTAAAATATAATTCTTTTAGGGTTGCAATCATATTATTAACCCCTATGGGTTAATGACGTTCATGAACAATAGTTTATTCGTCTTCAAGAGTATAAGACACGTACGTGTCAAACTTTAGCTTTCTAGGGGACAGCGGGAAGTTGGAAAACAAAATATAGTTCTGAAAAGGGCTGCAACCTTAATTCAGCATCTACTGTTGCTTGAAATTTACAAGAATGCTTTAGTTTTCTTTTTGTGGCATACGGGTGCCAAATCTCAACCTTCTGGGTATCGGGAAGTTGGAGAATTAATGATGAATGAGTGAGGGCTCTCCTCTTTATACATTGAGATTGCTATCAAGTATCTACTTATTCAGGAATTAGTTCTCGATAATATTTTGGAAATATACTAGATGGTAATATAGTGATATACTCCCTTATCGCGCCTTCTTTCACACAAAGTAGTGTTCTAGTCAAAATCACAATACGACTATAGGACAATTACTAAAATAATGGAAGTACGCTAATTTTATGGCATATTTTCTTAATCAAATCCTACTATAACTTACTTTTAAATTGTTTCAGTTGAATAGTTTCTGTAGATTTACTAGATGCTGATTGGCTGATATTTAAATCAAAATTTGAGGCCATTTCTTGTTGTTCTTCCAAGTTATCCTTTAAAACATATAATATATTATTAAGAGGCTATTACTAAAACGTATAATATTTTAGTAAACGTTACCTTAGGGAATGAATTATATGGTATCATGTATACAAACCCTGAAGGTATATTATTCAGATTGGCAATATGGAATTCACAAACGTTACAATTTTCAAATGCCTTATAATTTCCTATGCGGTCATATAATTATTTCTCATGGGCTGTTTTGGTAGGATTGTGGACTTAGTTGTGTCAGTGACGCACATAGAAAATTATTTTGGGGTTAGGGCTGACATACTTTGTGGTTTAGGAAGTATATAATATCCTCCAAAATTAGGGGCTTTAAACACCTCCTAAATGTATTCTACTCTTAAAAAGCTACTGGGTGCAATTGTAACGTTTTTTATTTAAAAATTGGAGGGAGTGTTTAAGCCCCTCTTATACACCCATGTGTTGTGTTAAGAGGGGAAAAACATTCATTATTGTTCATTACCTGTAGGCCAGAGAGCTATGAACTAGATGTTATATCATTGATTTTTAAACAAGTTGTCATAAAGAGATTGTTATTCAATTGACAACTATCCATTTATTAATGTTAAACCAGTTTATATTGTTTAGGCTAAGTGTAGTTAGAAAACTGGCTATTCAGTTATTACTACAAATAAATTCGTGATTTAATCTGAAATAAAAATAAATATCTAAGCATATTAAATTTCACCATGAAATCTTGTAGTTTTTCACCATAATGGCTATTAAGAAATTCATAAATAGTGTAGTATTCTAAAGCGATGGAGAAGTATTATTAATAAGGTTGTCGTCTTAGTAGTTTCAACATTTTCAGATTAGGTAGGAGTTTATTTACACTTATTCATTTTGCACCGTTGTAATTCAATTGTTAATCTGTAGAATAAAATGTGTGATGGTCAAACCATAGTATTAGTTCACGTCAATTTACATTTTACAATGAAGTAAGGATTTTGTGTATGTGGAGATAAATATTTCTGAATCATTCGCACGGTTCTCTTAAATGAGAGACCACCAAACAAATATTTTAAATTTATTTTTATTTGAGTAGATTAGTTTCTTGAGAATAGTTAGACGCATAATAAATGCATACCCAAGCACTAAAACACGATTTAAAATATTTCACGATTGCATGTTTTAAAATATTTGTGACTTCCACTGCTGCCCTTTCACACACTTACTATGGTGTACATGCAAAAAGACAAAGGACAATGGAACCGAATGCCAGTACAAACATAAGCTAACACCAAAGCCAATCATGGGTGCTATAACATCAATTTACAAAAAGATTTATCCAATAAAGTTTTGTTACGGAAGTGTTTGCATGGCAGAATACAAAATGCCAATTAATCTTTCAACAACGTCATGTGGACACGAATACCTAAAAATATATTTGTGGGAAGAGAAGTACTATAAATAGAAATATGGGATGCAGTAATGACAATGATGACAATGTCTCCAGACTGAAAGTATTTAAAAAATGTGTAAGTGAAACTGCCAAACGCGCTGAAGAAGCAATGATCGGACTCGAAAAATTCCATGTAAGGAACACAGAAATTGCTGTCCTACTTTTCACAATGGAAGGCAGGATAGAGAAAAGAAGAAAGTCAGTGCTCATAGAGAATGCAGACAAAGAAAACATAAACCTGGAAGCTTTAAAGATAATAGTAGATGTAACTTGATTTGTAAATACATTTTTGACGTTCTCGCACTTTTCTTGGTTTTTTTTCAAGAACTAGCAGTTGTAGGGGCATGAAAATTTTATACCATACTTAGGTAAGCTTCTAGTTGTTGTGAATCCTCTTTAGTAGTAATATTAATAATAATTACGAATTTATATAATTTTAGACTTATTAAAAAGAAATAAACAATATTTCATAATCTATGAACTAACTTTAGACTTGTGTTAGAGTATTGAAAGCGAGTCATTGTAAAGAAAATGCATCCATCTACAAGCTGTGAATTTTATAGGTTATATATTTAATACATTTTGAGAACTTAGTACAAACATAAAATTTATCATGCACGGAATTAGGAGGACGTCTTCCCTTCTGATTCTAAAACTTAATCTAATCGTATCAACTTGCCTTATGTATATCTCCGTGGACGTTTGATAGCTTGATAACATTTGGAAGCTGCTGAAGTAAATCGTATATCATGTTTTTCACTTCTTCACAAGCTTTTTTATAAGCAAGCTTGTGTTTGTTTATTTGAAGGCCATCTGAAACAACATTTTACGATAGTTATAAAAAGGTGTTATTACTATTGTTCTAACAACATTATAACTCCTCCATAACATGACACTCTATTCATATTAACTTAATTTTCTTTAACCATATGTTGTAATAAATGTCGATCTAAAAACTTGATATGTGTTAGATTAAGACCTGATTCGCCTGGATGTATTCCAAATTGACTGAGATATCGATGTAAAACCTTTTTACTTATTAATATACTTTTTGGATGATACAAAATCCTCCCTTTTTAAAGGGGAGTACGGGGGTTAACTTTAAATTTTTAAATTGAAACAATTATCATGTGATAGATAATTTTAACGGCCATTAAATAGGAACACAATGACATGAATAAAACATCTCTATGACGTTCCCAGCAAAAGTTATGAGCAAATAACCTCTTACATCTCTCTTACATTATACTGTATATTATTTGTAATTAATTATCGTAAACATCTCTAAGCGATTCTGAGGCAGTTGAACACCATGTGAAGTTAGATTTACTTGATATGTCTCCATTTTAAAATTTCACATATTCGTTATCTCAAGAATATTTAATTTTATAGTATGTATTAATTATAAAAAACAGTTTGTGACATATCACTGAAAGGGGGGTGATAAATTATAGTGGGGTGAAAAAGGCTGGTCTAGTAGACTGAAGAGGATGACTGTAGGAATGCGCGTGACTGCTTTAATATTAAATACTTGTAAAGCTGAGCATGAGGGATTACGGCTTCCCTTGCCGCTTTGACAGGAAGAGGTATAGAAGAGAGCTCGCACTCCTTCTTCTAAGGACACTACTGAGATAATGCCCGTTATCCCTCATCATGGGGGCTCGACAGAAGGCGGCCTCTGCCTCCAACCTCACTAGTGTGTAAAATATGACAGTGGTAAATAATATATCAGCCTACACAGTGTTTTCTTTTTCAAATGTTGTCATTTGAAATAATACTACCCAAAATACCTATTAAACACAATGGTATTGCTCTGTTTGCTATAGACGAGGCTTCGTGCAATATTTTGCAGCAAAGGTCGATATAATCTTATGACTGAAACATTGCCTTAAATAAATGGCCACACTTCCGCTTTTCTACATTCATATAATATCACTACATCAAATACTTCATCCGCAAAAAACGAAAAAACCGTCTCTATATGGGTTTGCAAATTCTTTATATTAAGATGCTCTATTCTTGAAAGATTTTTGGATCTATAAAACTGATCTTTTAATTAAAAAACGGTCTCGGAATAGGTATAATATTACTCATAAGAACAAATTAACAAATTTAACATTAATTCATAACTCCTATTTTCAATTTCAATGTAACCCCGCCGATATTAATTACTCGTATATCAACACTGAAAATAAATTTTGAGCAAGGGCTTTTTTAAACAAAATATTGAGGTAAAAAGTACAAAAACGAAACGTTTTTATCCTAGCGTACATCTGTATATTCTTTTTCAGTTTTCTTTTTCACAACTTGCTCAAAACTTCAATAGATTTTAAGACTGTAGCTGCCTTGACTGTTGAAAGTGAGAGCTTACTTTTGATTCTTAACCCTAGAACTGGCGGTCATTTCATCCTGTAGTGTCGGGCTGTTTTGGAGCTTCGCGCAAGGTTTTTTTTAAAAAAATTATTAAAAATATAAAATAAAAGCAATATAAATAAGAGTATATATTTTTGTGTTCAGAATTAAACGTAGAATTGCACTATATTGTAAAATTAACCATCAAAAATTTTCTAATAAACACTTTTTTTAATCAAATATAAAATTTACGAAAAATATTTCTTAAATTTGGGGGGGACCATACCTAGCAAATGAAGTTATAGTGAGAAATATTTATAAGTGAGATAGCCATTCTGTGTCAAATTTTATCTAGTTTCAGAAAAACATAAACATTATACACATTTATGAAAGCATCATAAAGCTATAGAACAAAAAGCAGCGATGCGTATAAATTCTGAAAATCGGGTGTACACGTAAGACTTTGGTAAAACAAGTTTTGCTAATACATTTATCTATGAATACATGTTATTTTGCATATTTTATTACTTAGAATAAAATAGAATATTATAATATATAGTAATATAGTAATGAAATAATTAATATAAATTATTTTTTGAAAAGTAAAAAAGTTAAATTTTGCCATTATTCAAAAATTTTGCGAAACATTTTCATTCAGCAAAATATAAAATAGTTTCTAAAGCTTGTACTATACCAAAATTTATAAATTTACGGTTTATAAGTAATAGGAAATATTATGTAGTTAGAAAACTATAAATATAACTAAAGATATTGAAAAAAATATAGAATAACCCAAACAGTTATTATATATAACCAAAGAAATTACAGGCAATATATATATATTATTGTGAAAACCATCTATTTACCAAAAATAAATAGTTACTTCAGAGCTAAAAGAGTGCTATAAATAACGTTTAGTAAGTGAAAACAATAACAAATTATGTGAAATGAATTTTAGCCAAGTCATTTTGCCATAGCCTACACAAAGCCGGTAATTTCTCAAACATATTTCAGTAAATAGAAATTGATTTATTCTAAAATATATATGTTTACACTACTACGACATCAAACAACACACTACACATTAAATACGACACTAAAACACGCGTAAAACTATTAAAAACTTACAAATATCCACAGCTCGGCACGAAAGTGATACAGAACGGCAGCGGCAATATGGCGGTCACAACAAACGGCGTCGCGTTTTCTTTTACGTTCAAAATAACAAGCTTGCTACGTCATAACCATAATACAAAGAGGAATAAAACTCATCTGTTCCTTAGCATTTTTCTTCCCGAATCCAATGGTGCATGAATTATATCGATACGTTACCGGAGTATATTATAAAAAGTAATTATACGAGGGAATGTTTGATCGACAAAATTTTGACGGTTAACACCAAAAAAGCGGCATTAACCGACATAATTATGTCGATTAACAGTTCTAGGGTTAATACGTAAATAGTCTGTTCTGACTGTAGTGCTTATGATGGTTGTCCCATTTAGATTACATATTTACTATAATATAAAAGTATTTATTACTTAATAAGGAGTGAATGTTTTTTATTTTGTAAATGGCAGCTATATTGCCTTAAAACACACAAGTATAATTCATTAATTTGTAGGGTACTTTTTAAATTGGATATACATTGATTTTGTTAATAGTTTGCTGGAAAGTAGTACTAAAACAATAAATTACTATTACCGTTGCACTACTCACAGTAAATACTGAATTCTTCATGGAAACATTGCATCGACTCGTACTCATTAGCTACAAGTTCCTGTGCTGACAAAGGCGGCGCTCCATGGCTATCGGAAAGCAAATTCCCTTTGGAAACAGATGCTCCACCTAAATTGTGTTTTTCATTCACTGAAGACTTCTTTCGTATTTGTTTCGTCCTAGGCATCATCTACAGCAACACTATTACTATACAAACAACCGATATATTATGTGAGCTATTGCTAGGTGCAGTTGATTAATAATCCACTGCTATTTGGCGTGGAAGTAAAAGTAATTGGTAATCATTATTATTAATATTGCCCCCATAATGACAAGATAAAAAGTTAACAACTAGGCGTTAAGTATTAACCTAGTTTTGTAATACATACCGTCTACGTTAACTAAGCCCTAATTGGTTTATAAACTGCTTTTGCATAACCATAAACATCGAAATTCTCAAAAATACTCAAAACACGAAAGCTTGTTTAATTTACAGTTTATGTGACTATGATAGTACAGTTATTTTTAATAGCACTGACAAATCAACACATGACTAATGATTTTGTTTTTTAAACGACGTAGATCAGTCTAGTTGCATACATAGAGTTATAGTTGTTACAGCAAATATGTTTGGAGTAGCAAAAAACTATAAATATGTACAACGAATACAACAAGGCAGGAGTACGCCAGAATACGCACGCGCATGTGTGTAACATGCAAAAGCATGGTTTAGCTGTAGTTTCATGAAAATCAAACATGTACTGCTAATTTTGTTTTGGAGAAATCCTACGTACAAGTGGACAGACAGGCAGATAGACAGAAAAGAGACAGATCAACTGACCAATGTAACGAGCTCTAAGAGTGATAGGCATCCTTGAAATTCAGTCAAATCCATGGAGAAGAATTCACCATCATCAAAGTTCACGATGTATATGTAAGAAATAAAGTTTAAACCATTTCATATTTATAGCTCAATCGTGTTGAGATATCCTGCGGATTGTTAGGCTTCACTGATGCTCAGCCAAATCTCGTGTGTAGACATAGAATAACTATCTACCTAACTTTTGACAATGTAGAAATGAAGCTTCATGAAAATTTGAAGCCTACAGCTTATTAGTGTCGAGGTGTCTTCCAGAGTGATAAGTCATTCTAACTCTAATCCAAATTATATTGGCGCACCGAACTGGATATTGCAAATATAGAAATAAAGCTTCAAGAAAAATTAAAGTCCATACCACATTTACTCTTCGAGATATCTTATGGTATACAGACTTACAGTTGGCCGGAAAAAAAACACATAGGAAGTTTTTTTAAAGCTACTTGAGTAACAGTAAAACGTTAAATATACAACTCAATCAGTTCTTGATATATAATTTAGAAAGTTAGGCCTCGCTTATACTAAGACAGAACCTACAGAGGGACTTGCTCTATCATCTAAACTGATGTTGCCTGTATAGAAATAAAGCTCCATACAATATTTAAAGTGTGTACCTTAATTAGTTATCGATACATTATGCGGACGGACAGACAGAAAAGAAATTTTCCAGTCTCATCAGTTATAGGTTTCGCACATGTTCAACCAATAACTTTGAAAAATATAAAAACGATAACAAATGTGATAATTCTTAATAGATTTAGACCATAACAATAAACCATAGACAGCACTTACACAAAGCTTGTATAAGTTTTTTGTCGGATTCAACCAATTAAAAGTTCTAAGATAGTGGCCGTTCAAATTTACGTAAGAAAGTTTTTGCAAATATTAAGTAATTTTAAATGATTGTTAATTTATAACCAGATTAAAACATACAAGTTTAAAAGTTATGATTGGCCTCCTGCAATGTCGGGAAGTGAAGGTATCGGAAGGAGGAATTTCTTACAGATAATTAAATTCTTACAGCTGAAGAAACAAAATGTCTAACCTCCAGATCAAATGACAAACATAGGTAACGACCATTAGTCTTCGTTTAGCAATCATCTTCAGATGCCCGAGCCAGGGGTGGTCTCGCATTATTGGGAACTCTCGGCTGAAAACAAATGTGGGCCCTTGTGATCTTGAGAATAGTACCTGTCTTGCCGTATGGTATGGAACACACCCCTCTCCCCCAAGACAAATGGTGTCCGTTGTGAATAATTATTTAAAAATATTAACTATTGAAAATCACTTTTCTCAGTAAACGATAAAAATTCTTGTCTATTAATACTGACTAGCAGTTACCAGATGTGTTCTAGACCGAATGACTGTTGAACTATTGTAATCTTCAGGCAAGGATATTCTTCAAACTCGAAACTTGTGAACGTCACTAGTTAATAGTAACATATGTAATCACTAAACAGTTCAGAAGCACTTATTCGTAAACGCTTCTATAGTTTCGAATTCTAACAAGTCGGGTTCTGGCGTCAAGATGTATTAAGAAGTGAGGATTATCCATCTGAAGTCGTCAAAATTTTAAATTTACTAACATAGGACAACACATGAGTAAATAAATAACATGACACACGACGATTAATAGGCCCATCACAAGACACGACATTCATCAGGACACTACATCGCGGCAGAAGACAGAACAATCGGCCACCATGTTGTTCCTGTTGAAACCTTTTTTGAAAACTTACTTCTTCCTATTTTTTTATGTTATTGCGTTATATTAACTTATGAAAAATATAGTTTCAGCAAAAGCCTCTAAGACTATCACTTATAAGGCACTGGGCCTCATTAAGAAATTATAATTTGTGAAGAAGAAAATGTATAAATAATGGTAGTTTATCATATAATATTTGAATTAAACTTCCATCATTGCTAAATTATCACCTGCATATTTCTAGAAATGAGTTTACAACTGTGTTTAAACAATGAGTTTAAACTGTGTATGTAAAAATACATAATCTTACCACTTATCTAATGTATTACAAATTTCAAGAGGGGCATCTAAAGGTTTTTGTAGGAGGGCCCACAGCCACTATATTGTCAACAAACATAATGTTCGGTTTAGGAATATGAATGATGAGCAACGATAAAGTCTGGATAAAAATTCTTTCTAATTGTTATTATGTTCTCTGTCATTTGTTTCACTAAAATGACACTCTCATTCAGCTACCCAGTGTCTCTTTTGGGAATCCTACCAAAATCCCCGAATACATTTTGAAGAAACATATTTGATTTATTATTCATTTAAGGGTCCCTTCAATATTTTGCGGGAGCTCCCAAAAAGTGTTATTGCGTTCACAATTACGGATCTAGAAACAATATGAACGACAATGAATTGAATAAAAAAAGTATTGATGATATGATGACTATGCAAATGTAAAATAGTGGTTTGAATGATAAATCCGAAACATCTTTATCAACATTCAATGGCAGAGCATTTGTTGGTTCTTTAATTTATTAATGATCAGTAATTTAATTTATCTTTAGGTACTATGGCATAGATTTGTAGACAGTCCTAATGAAATTAATTTGACGTTAGTACTTAAAAAGGATACAAACTACTTCAATAATATTATACATTTACTTTAATATGAAAATTCATAAAAATAATTATTAAATTTTTAAATACCGTAAACATAATTAAACAGACAAAATAACACACATTGCATATATGTTGTTATATTCTTGATTTCTTTAGCCCCTATCCTCATTCTTTTCGAGATAAGGCAGACTGATGGGCTTCTGACAAAAAGGCAATATTCCGAGTTCCGAACCATCAGTCTCATATAATCATCGGTAGATACATCCGACTCTGTTACTAACACATATCATAAAAACATAAATGTATTTTAAATAACATAAATAATTATGCATAATTGAATATAGAATTATGATATTTATATTATGTTATTTATACAGCTATAATCTTTAACTGTATATGGGTAATTTAAGCCACAATGTAAGAGTTTATATAAATTACACGGTAAGCAGAAGACGAAAAAAAAGAGCAGCATGGTAAAAAACAGAGTCTGTAGTTATGCAGATAGAAAAAAAAACAGTTGGATAATTTTGATTATAATAATACTAAATAAATAGGTTATGTTCATGTGTACATTTTAACGTTAGTATAATTAATTAATTTTTTGTAGCTTTGGTTGGTCTGTAATATTTTGCCATTGAAATCTGGTCAGAATGGAAAATGTAGCAATTTCTACTTTTAAAGGTAAGGCTAAAAGGTTTGATTGGTTATCTTGTGTATCTTGTGACTAGGCCTAAGAATAGATTTTAAGAAATTGTTCCAGATCATAGTATGGAATATTGCTTTAAAAATTATATATATGTGCATTGCTGTAAAAATTATTTTGATATGTGCATGACAGAAAAAATACATAAGCCTATTTGTATCAATTTTTATTTCAAGGACTTACTGTCAAATTTAAGTATATGTACTCGGTTGAACAACCTATTTTATATAGCTAACGTACGTATCTGGAACCACCACAGTTAATTGATGTCAGGTTATAATATTTTCATGGTTTTATAGGCTAATTTAAATAATAAGAAATAAATATGAACCTTGTGGCACTCTAGAGTGGGACATGAACTCCAATGCTCAAAGTATCTGGAATTATTGTCTGTTACTTAACCCTTTGACGGCCACGGGCCGATATACTGGCTCTCGAATTTCTTTTCCGAAACGGCCGTGAGCCGAGATATCGGCATAGAAAAATCAGTTCGAAAACGGCATCGCGCCGAGAAATCGGCACCCTTCATTTGATTAAATTATTCCCTTACCTCTTTATTTTCGGTTTGTAATATAATATCAAACGAAACGTAAACATATATCCTTTCAAATTATTATAATTATTATAAAATGTTTTTACTTTTTTTTGTTCAGTAGAAAGATGCAATTCAGAAGGCAGTGACGTGTCAAACAAGATGTTCGGTTCTCTTTGGTAGCAGCTGTTTGTTCGTTGTGGCTTTGTACACTTGGTTTTGTTCTTAGACGTTGTAATGTGAGGTTATGTTACATTTGCTGTGAAGTTTAGTAATGTTTCTTTTCTGGTTTACATTTAGCAATGAGTAACAAAAGACGTCGTGAAGCATCGCCTGTAAGTGAGGACACATTGTTTTCCTGTCTTCAAAATGCTAATGTAAGGACTATTAGTAATGACACTTCCAATTATGATCTCTTTTCTTCTGAAGACAGCACTAGTGACTTGGACGATACGGACGATGATCCTACGTTCGATCCTGCCAATTTAGGACCGTCTACATCACAAACCAGATTTGATCTGCCCCTACAAACTAGGCCTAGATTTTTTGATGTGAGTTCTAGTTCTGATTCTGAGCAAAATGTTAGCTTAGGCCCTAGTGTAACAAATATTCCAAGGCCTAGAGGTAGGCCTAAGGGTAGTACTAATGCTACTCCTAATGATAGTGACTTAGCCTATTCTCCAGAAAGAATATGGGTTCCTGTCAGTGAAAATGATGATTCATCTATTAGGCCTAAACATGATTTTTCATTCAATGAGATTCCTGGTCCAAGACATTGCCCACCTCCAGACTCAGCTCCCATTATGTATGTGCTGCTTTTTCTCACTAATAATCTTATTGAAAATTTTGTTACCGAGACCAACCGCTATGCTCAAGATGCCATAAATAGTAGTGGAATGAACAGGGTATGGGAAAAAGTTTCTTTTGCGGAAATGAAAGCTTTCATAGCAGCAAATTTGAATATGGGACTGAATAAAAAACCTTCTATAGATATGTACTGGAGCTCTTCTTCTTCTCAGGTTACACCATGGTATTCTCGATTGTTCAGCAGAAATAGATTTGAAGATATTTTAAGATTTTTTCATATGGTTGACAATAAAAAATTGGCAAAACACGGTACCCCATATTATGACCCCACAGCAAAATTTCAGCCACTTGTAGACCATGCTAATAGAGTTTTCCGTCAATATTATATCCCTAACCAGCATCTAAGCATTGACGAGTCTCTAGTTGGAACCAAAAATCATACCCAACTATTGCAGTATATGCCTAACAAAAAGCACCACAAATGGGGGATCAAACTTTGGGTGCTGTGTGATTCCGTCTCAAATTATTGCTTAGCATTCTTTTGTTATAAAGGAGCTAAAAGCAATGAAGACCAGGAAAACATAAGAAAAAGAGGTCTAGCTTTTACTGTAGTTACAAAATTATTGGACATGGGGAACTATCTGAACAAGGCTTATCACTTGTATACTGATAACTTTTTCACGTCCATTCCTCTAATTGAATATTTATATTCAAAAATGACATTTGTAACAGGTACAATCAGGAAGAATAGGAGAGGAATCCCTGATGAATTGTTAGGAAAATACAAGGTAGGGGATAAAAGATACATGAGGAGTAAGGAAATTTTAGGTTTAGCTTATAGAGAGAAGTCATCTCAAAAAAGTCAGGTGATTCTTGTGTCTTCTGATAGCAAAGCTGCTAACGTACAAGTAAGCAAGAATAAGGGAACAAAAGTGGTAATAAAAACAAAACCAGACATGATCCACCAGTATAATAAATTTATGGGTGGGATCGACACCACGGACCAGATGTTATATTCATATCTAGACGAGAGGCGTACCGTAAAATATTGGCGTAAGATCACATTCAATATTTTGTCTAGAATGATTTTGAATTCTTATATTCTATACAAAATGAACTGCAAAGACAAACCTAAGTCACGTTTGAATTTCACAATAAATGTTATTGAGACACTTGCTCAAGACTGGCTAATTGCTAAGAACATTCCAGCTAATTTAGGAGGAGGTGATGGCCAAATGCCCCTTAGTCGGTTTGGAATGGATAAGATTCCTGAAAAGAAAGAAAAGAATTGCTGTGTCTGCAGTACAAAAAATCAAAGAAGGAGAACAAGACTGCATTGTTTAAAATGTACCAAAGGAGTACATGCAGAGTGTTTCCATAAACACAAATGTGCATAAAGAAGCACAAAAGACCGTGTAAATATTGTATATAGATTTGTTAACTATAATTATTATTACTATACATTTTTAAATGTTCATGTATAAAGTGTTTGAAGACAATTGTGTAAACAAGAGAAAACTATAAGGTGACCATTGTACAGTAATTCACATGGCCTATGGACAAACAAGAAGTTACAAGGTAAACACTTGTTATACCAAACTTTCATGTTGATTCGCATGGTGTGCTGTGTTGTAGTTTTCTATAAAAATATTTCTAAAAACTTTATTTCTAAAGATATCCATATGATTTTTTCTATACTTGTTTGAAAATATGTATACTTTCTTATAATAATAATGGTTTCCTTGAAATAATTTTTTTTATCCTAGTTGTCACCAATCAAACACAAAAAATAAAAAAAACATCCTAATTTTTTGAAAAAAATAAATAAAAATAATAATAATAAAAAAGTTTAATTGTTACAAAAATATATTTTGATGCTTTTATATATACTACTAAATAAAACAAAACAAACATCACTAAGATACTACTATTTATAGATGAGTTACACCAGTGTTTGTAGGAGTGTGTCAAAAGTGCCATTTTGAGGCTGGCCTTTTTGGCAAGTAATCTGGATATAATGGCTGGGGTGTTTAGAAGTACAAATGAATTTATGGCTTGGCCTTCAAAGGGTTAATAGGTACTATATTGAAGGACGTTTTTGTTCCCCACCAGCAGCCACTTTCATGTAATCGATAATTATTTTGGAATATCCGATCAAAAATGCTCCTGGCCAATGTTATTCGTGATGGTTAACATGTAGCTAAGAAGAATACATGGGTATTCATGGTATGTATGTATGTGGGTACGGCGGTTATCGCAAGATAACCAGATCAAGCAACGCCGAGCGTGGCTGCTGCTTCTTGGACAGGTGACCGCTGAGCGATCCTGTCCTTGCAAGCGGCCCGCCTTGGTCCCCAGATTAAGTGTTAGAGAGGGCTTCTTAGCCCTAACTTCGCCTGGTAAAATAAGACATTCTTTACTTTTTTTTTTTTTTTTTTTTTTTTTTTTTTTTTTACATTTTTTCATTCTACATTTATTATTGTCAAGGTTGAATCCATATTTGGTCAAGAATAGAACAAATTCAAGACATTAGAAATATTAAAAGTAACGTATCATGTTATATTTGTAGGCCTGTTTTATTGATCAGTGAGTTGGTAGCATACTTGAAACATTCCTTTACTTTTATTTCAACTTGTATGTCTTCTAAACAGAATGTTTGTTTGAATAAGATCCCATATAATATAAAAGAAACCTTGATATCCAAAATTCAGTAAATGCAGCAGAAATTTAAAAGTAAGAATTTATTTACCCCCTGAATAAAGTTGCATTGAATGTATTTTTAGGTATAGTCAGTTATATTGACTAAAATACTTAGTATGAGGTGAGGAAAATAAAGTTTCCGTTCTCATTTTGTAATGTCTTGGTAGTTATGGGTCTAGTTTAATGAATAATACTGTAAAAAAAAATGGTTATCTGTTGTTTGTGTTTCTATGGTTGTTAATTTACTTGTCTGTTTTAAGGTCTACTTCAGATCAACAGAGGAGCTCTTAGAATAACAGTTAGGAATTCCTCTCGAGTAAACGTACAAAAGCCTAGGCCTCCTCATTACAACAGAGCTAAAATTGAGCACCTTACAAGGCCAAAGTACTTTGAAAGAGGTGAACGAGATGCATGGTTCATACCTTCAGTTTCACAGTGCATAAAAGAGAAGGAAGAAGAATTGAAGAGATCGCGTAAAGAAGAGGTATGGTTTCTTCTCTGGAACATTGTTTATACTCAACTGAGTACAAGTCATCTTTGATTGTATCAGTTATACAGGACATAAATCATTCGTACGGACGAGGTGTGTGAGATCCGAGCGATTATTTCAGGTAGTTCAAATGTTCAGGGCTTTGCCACGTAACTTTGGTTGTTACCACTAAAATATTTACTACTTGAGCCTTAAACCCCACGGGGGCAGTCCGAGCGTTCACTTTTCCGTGCCTCAAATTATAGAATTGGATGAGTTATCTCTTGTATAACTGATACAATTAAATGTTTCATTTAATCAGCTGGATGTCTTCATAAAAATGTTCTTATCACCATAATTCCAAGATAATTCTAGGGCTTTTCATTTATGGGCCAGAAGCCAAAAGCCAATTTGAATTAAGCTCACAACTTAGTGTCTTGAAATTATGATAAAAGAATTTCTCCTAACAAACCAAAAAGGTTAAGATTATGAACCAATATATTTTTTTTCAGACAATGTGTTTTTTTTAGCTCGAGACACTTAAAACTTATTGGGCAGGAGCCATGTGTTTATGTTAAATCAGCTTCAACTACCATACGCAGACTTACTATTTGGTTAAAAGTGGCAACTTTCAATATCTTTAGTTGGTTTTGTGACAGTAATATAACTGTTATTTATGTGTAAGTGAGAAAAATAAGTTTTGTGAAATAATTATTGTTGGATGTATTTTATCCTTTTGGTACCACCAAAACTAGTGTGACTCATGTTCAAATTCTTTTTTATTACAAATTCAAAGCCACTTGTTTGCTCACTGTGTTAAAAAAATACACCTTGCAGGGTTTTATTACGTTGTTTTTAGGTCATAATTATACCATTTGTTTTATACAAACAAATAAAATTGTATTTAGCAAATCACAGTTTTAGTTCTGATTCGTATTGGTTTCGTTTTGGTTTGGCCTTACTAAATTACTAAATGTTTAAGTTAGCTTTCTGAGACTATTTTGAGTTTCCGAGGATACTTTTGTACCTCGTAAACAATAGGTTGCAAATCCCAATTTCAATAATCTGAGTAATACAAAGAATGATATTGATGATTGTTCCGAATAATCTCAACAGTTCAGAAAACAAGTTGATAAGTTTTTCAAGCTTGAGGAATATAGAAACAGTGCTCATCAATAATTGACATACTTCTAATTAAAAAATTGTAATTTTATGATAAAAACTGTGCGGATTATCCATTTCTTTTTTGAATAAAAACTACACCTCATTACAAAGTTTAATGATGTAACTTATTTTATTAACAGACAACTTCCAAACCGTTCCTCTTGTTTCAATTTATTATTCACAGAATTTCTTGTCTTTCAAAAAGTTTTAAAATGAGAGATCACAATGTATAGCAGAGTGGTAAAAAACTAAAATATTAGTGAATTATTCAAATGTAGTCTACTATTGAGACAGCTACAAACTGAACAAATACGAATTAAAACCCCACCATTACTCTAAAAAGAATCACAAACTGTGTTTTAATACCTGATGTGTAATGTTCCTGATAAATAAAACATAAAAGAAGTTTCATTTTACATTGAAACTGCTTACTGTTATTGAAGTGGATGTTACAGCATTTTGGACACCTAATCGATTAAGAGGTGGTCACTGGAAACAACATGTGCAGTAGATTATAAAATCTATAACTCCATCCTGACAAATAACATTAAGAGCTTGGTTAGTCTCTCAACATGTTCTTCCGGTTGTTTTAAATATACACAAGTTGTTCAAGGATGATGATAAATCATGTTCAATAATTATCGCCCCATATAAATAAAACATTAAAAACAAAGGACCACTCTATTGTCAGATCCCTTTTTAACTTAGTTCCGGTACAAAGTTCATGTTGTCATCACAAACTAATAGTGTGATAAGGATGGCCTATATATTGCCATTGTTTACTTTTATTGCTTTTCGTTTGTGTTTTGCAAACATTTTACCAAGGAAGTTATCGTCATTGTATACCTGATCTTTGATCAAACGTATTGGTTTGAAATTGCTTAGTGTCGTGTTCTTCTTCACCCTTCAGTTTTCTTAGTGAAGATGGACCCCCCACAGATCCATTAGATGTTGTCTTTGTGATACTGACATGTGCCGGGCAGTGACGTTATTGGAAGATGGCCTTGGACTACGTGAAGTTGGCCGTTGTTTTCAGGTATCCCAAGTGATCACCAGCCAACAACATGGGTACCTAGAAACTGAAAATTCCACTAGAAGGTCAGGGCAAGGTCACCGTAGAGCCACATTGTTGATTGAAGCTTATATTTGTTGATATATATATATATATATATATATATATATATATATATATATATATACGACTGCAAGCACTCAGAAATTGTCAAATTGTAGTATCTACATTACAAAGTAACCTAAGACATACTACTGGTACACTGATTTATGCACAAACTGTTCGCAACCAGTTCAGTGAATCTGAATTGCACTCCTGTTACCAAGTAAGAGTGTCACGATTGACAAAGAGACATAAAATGCCAGAAATGAATTTGCTAGTGTTCATCGAAACTGGAGAATCAGGCAATGGCATAGAGTGCTCTTCACGAATTGGTCCAAATTCACTCTATACACAAATGATGGTCGAAATAGGGTGTAAAGATGAGAGAGATTTGCTCTCCGTGCACTCTAACCTTTATCTCATAAAGTATGGGGAGGAATTTTCTTGCTTGAGAAAAGTGCATTGGTTACTATTATGAATGGAGTTTGGACGGCTTAAAGATATGAGAGCTGTAGCGCCCTCAAGATCTTGATAGAGGATACAAGGAAGGTGAAGAATTCATTTTCATGCAGGATGGAGCACAGCATGCCTTGGGTTGGTTCATAACCAATAATAATATCAGGATATTTGATTGGCTTGCATGTAGCTTAGATTTGAGTTTCATTGAACAATCAAATGTAAGTTAGTATAACAATGAACAAAAACAAACTTTTTCTTGTGCGATTATTTGAGAAATTACTGACTTTTTATTAACCTTTCTCATTATCAAAAAAATGTTATTACGTTTGTTTTAAAAGAACTTTGTTTTTGTTTTGCTTGCTACCTCTTCTGCTATCCATCACGAGTCACAGAATACATAAATTGATAGAGTAAATCAGATTAATACTAATAAATAAGGTGTAATTCAGTGGTCCTTTGTTTGATTATGTGTATAGTTATTAAATCTCAGATATATATATTATGAAATAATGCCAAAATAGTGTTTAAAAGACGTGTTTTATCGTATTAGTTATTAGTATTAATACAATTGAAAGGAATACTTGTACTAACAAGCTAACCACATCAGTGAATTTCTTTATGAAATAGACTAATAATTGTTTTAGGGCTAAATTAGAGTTTGTATTATTAGATAAATTTATAAAGCTTTAAGATTATATTTTAGGTAATTTGTAAACTATACTGCAATCAGTTAGGGGCTCATATGTGGCGTACTGATGTGTTTTTTTTTCATTTATAGGATAACCCGTATGAACGTCTCTTGGCTAAGGATTTAAGAAATTGGTTTTTAAATTCAAAACTGATTGCATTTTTTCACTGCAATCCAATTAGATTTGATGACAGATTTGAGGTAAGTAACTTAATTTTTATTTACATCTAAGGCTTCTTTAGTAATCCAAGATTATTTGATTGGCAACCGATTTCACCTCCCTGTCTTAATGCAAGTACCGTAGAGCGTAAAACATTCAAACTAATTCTGACTGAAGAGGGAGTCCAGAATTCCGATTTGTTCCAATTTTCAAACATAACCTACAAATTCCTAGTTACACTTAGAATGGTAGGGTAAAAATGATAAACACTTACGTACTCATGTATGCACATACATATTGTACTTTGATTTATTCATAGCTTTAAATGTAGAAAAATGCACTCATTTTACAGAAACAATCCAGCTCATATTTAAAAATTATACATGTATGTATTCACAAGCAAATAAACACAACTGTACGAAATAAGTAAAATAGTTTATTTGAAACATTCTGATTAAGGGTTGTGTGAGTTATGAAACTAGTTTCCTGCTGGCCAAATCCTTTATTTTTTATTTTTTTTATTCTCTTAGGACCAGAAGCTTATAAATTGCACTTAGTCCTGTAAGAACCTTTGCGCTGCTTCCGGAGTGACAGGATATTCAGGATGGGTAAGGTTAGGGAGTAGGGGCCGCCTCCTATTGAGATCCATGAGGAAGAATAATTAGGGAACTACATCTCAAGGTCATGTCCCCCTGGAAGAAGGGGAGGCCAGCTCTGAACCAGCCTCTCCAGTCAAAATAGGCAGGGGGTGGCATACCCTTGGTGAGGTTAGCAAGAACTTCTGAGGTTAGCAAGAACCTCTGAGGTTAGGGAACAAACCCCACCAACTCCAACAGTCATCTCCCACAGTAGACTAGACCTATCGAATTGTCCATGAACCCCAGAATCTCGACATATGCGATTAGTGATGTGCCGCTCCTGGACATCCATAAGGTTGCCCAGATTGAAGTGACACATCGGTTTTTTGCTGTGCCCAGTGGTGGGTTCAACTGGAAGGTGTAAACCAGCCAGAAGTGATCCCTGCTAGGTAAAATCCTTTATTTACTTGAGTGGCAGGAACTGAGCTAAACTACATTCAGGCTGTGCTTCATACCTAGACATTACTGTCTCTAATGATAAACGCTTGAGAATATGAAGGCACGGTGTTGACTGCTGCATCTTTTTCGCTGTCACTGCTTACTTGATTTTCTGGCTCTTGCATGAAGTTACGATGCGGTTATCATCCAGGATCTTGTAATCCATGTAATTTTTATTGAGATCTATTCCAGAGTGTCGGTTCCGTCGCATTCTTAAGAGCCAGAAATGTCTCACACTCTTCAGGCTTTTCAGACTAATTTTCTTCGGTGTCATCACCCGATTGTTTATTTTCTTGCCAATGTTTATTCCACGCTTTCATTAACTCTTCTTTGATTTAGTAAGTTCCAGGAATCTGCTAATATGTAGCACAAGTCTTTTAAGTTCAACTTTTTTAAAAACTGAACTTCACTTTCCACATTATATTCCGTCAAAAGATGCCTATTCAGCGTTTGTTTCTTGTCCATTCTTTGAAATTTTTCAATAATACCCTGATCCATTGGCTAAATCGGCGGCGTAATGTTGGGTGGAAGAAACACCCAGATTATTTTTAATCTCTTATCAATCTGATTTAAAACTTCAACAGATGGATGCGTTGGCATATTGTCCATAACCAGAAACACTTTTCCGTGAATTTGTTCTTTGTGGAAATTCTTAACATTTGATATAAAAATATTTTTTTACCAGTCTGCAAATATTTCACAATCTATCCAGAATCTTTTTTGTGCTCTGTACTTAACTGGCAACTGAGTCTCATTTTAAAAACACATTGGTTTTATGCTTTTTCCAATAATCAATAACGGAAACGCATGGTTTAACGCATGGTCTCCACTAGCTCTACTATCACTTGCACAGACCATCCTTGTAATACACTCCGTATTAACATTCAATACTGGAGCAACAGCTTTACGAAGAGAGGCAAGGGATTTTTCGTGGTGGAACCTTCCAGTTTATCCCAGTTTTGTCACAGTTGTAAACATCATATCTCTTAAAGCCATTGGTAGAAAAAAAATTCATAAACTTTATTTTGAAATCCTCTGTGGCAGACCTGTCAGAAGACAAAGGTCTCCTCTTGAACATTTAGTCCCCTTGTCCCGTGATGAAATTAACATTTTTTAGCCAACCTGTGCTGGCGTTAAAGTCACTGGACCCCCTAACTTATCGTTAAAGTAGAGCCACAGATCAAAGCTCCAGATATGGTATTCATCTCTGAGAAAACTGTAAAAACACAGCACCTTCTATTAAACTTTCTTTTGCGGTTCTTGTTGTTTTTCTGACTTGTGAGACTAATTTTAAAGCAAAAGTCAGAACGCTACCTTTTATTTTTTTTATATCTGAGTTGGTAGCTTTACCCACTCTATAATGTTTTGTTAAAGACAAGCAATTTTCATGTCCTTCAAGTCTATTTAATATTTTGAGTTTGCTTTCTATAGTTAGAAATTAAATTAAATTAAATTTTCTTTCAATGTCCCTGATGACGCTATAGTACGACACTGTACAAGGCACATTAGGAGGTGAAAAATAGTACACATTTTTAAAGTGTGCACACTTTTAAAGCAAGTGTTCAGTATATGAATATTTTTGTTTTATTGACGCTCTACTGTATTCTGTTTTGTTTATTTATTGCTCTTTAACTACATGATAAATGTTTCATGTCTATCATGGCAGTATATGGGTATATGTGTAATAAAAGTTAAGTGATGGGAAAATCAGAGTGAAAATATGGTAAAGAATGAGATTGATTACTGATATAATAAATGATTCCTGCGAGTGTTTATCCAAACAAAATTTCAGATTTTTGTTAATAATCATAAAAGTGGGATACTACCTACAGAAAATTCAAACACTAAGTCGATTTATTATTAATAAGGTACTCATAAAGAATTCTACGTTCTCAATATCAATAGTTACCTAATTGAGTCAGGTTTCAAGATTTTATTGTTGGTAAGCACATTTAAAGATGCAAATGACAATGTCAAATATTTGATATACATGTCTAATCATAAAGAATGAAAAACAATAGATCTAGAGTGAATAATATATTACAATAAATAAATACATAAGTTTTGAATAACTAAAATGTTATGTAACTTGTAGTTTTGAATTATAAAATAAATTAACCAGTTTGTGTTGGGTTTTAAAATTGTATTTGTTAAATTTTCAGGCTGAAGTGAAGTTGAGAAAAGAGGGGATGTACCTTAAAAAGTTTGGCAGACATACAGTGAATATGGCATTGGAGGGAACTCCGTACATTTCTGTGATGCCTCTGTTCATAACTCACACAGAAATGGTGTTCTGTAGTGAGCCTAAAGTGAGTGAACTGTTGAAGGTGGCCGGGAAGTTGCGTCAGCACGTTCTTCTCGGTGAGTAATATCATCAATCGATAGTTGTAGTGAGCCCAAAGTGTGTGAACTGTTGAAGGTGGCTGGGAAGTTGCGTCAGCACGTTCTTCTCGGTGAGTAATATCATCAATCGATAGTTGTAGTGAGCCCAAAGTGTGTGAACTGTTGAAGGTGGCTGGGAAGTTGCGTCAGCACGTTCTTCTCGGTGAGTAATATCATCAATCGATAGTTGTAGTGAGCCCAAAGTGTGTGAACTGTTGAAGGTGGCTGGGAAGTTGCGTCAGCACGTTCTTCTCGGTGAGTAATATCATCAATCGATAGTTGTAGTGAGCCCAAAGTGAGTGAACTGTTGAAGGTGGCTGGGAAGTTGCGTCAGCACGTTCTTCTCGGTGAGTAATATCATCAATCGATAGTTGTAGTGAGCCCAAAGTGAGTGAACTGTTGAAGGTGGCTGGGAAGTTGCGTCAGCACGTTCTTCTCGGTGAGTAATATCATCAATCGATAGTTGTAGTGAGCCCAAAGTGAGTGAACTGTTGAAGGTGGCTGGGAAGTTGCGTCAGCACGTTCTTCTCGGTGAGTAATATCATCAATCGATAGTTGTAGTGAGCCCAAAGTGAGTGAACTATTGAAGGTGGCTGGAAGTTGCGTCAGCAATATCTCGGTGAGTAATATTGTCAATCGATTGTACAGTGATAAAATTTGTAACACTTTCATACCACACCCATGAACAGTTTTCCATGGATTTGCCGAAAAGCCCAGGGAAGAAAATGGTTCATGGTGTAGAGTAGAAGCTGTAATTTTATTGTTCTTGAAGATAATATTGTGTTATTTTAATTGTTCATATAAGTAAGTATACTTTTATATCGAATTGAAAAATATAATGAAAAAAGTAATTTAAACATGTATACATAAAAATATTGTTTAATACAATTTCTTGTTTAGCCCTAAGAAACATAAAAATTGTGTGTAACACATTAAACACATTATTTTTTACTTACAAAAAAGTTGAAGAACTTACCTTGATACTAGAGGTATAGTTGTTTGAAGTTTTTTTTTAAATGGAAGGATTGTGAAGGAAATAGGATTTTTCCGGACATTTGCCATCGTTCAGTGATACAAATTAAAATCAAAAACACTATGTTTCGAGATCTGCAATCTGATCTCTTTTTCAGGTAAATAACTAACCTAACACATAATTACAAACTAGTTTAAAACAAACAAACCATACCAAAGCGTTGTGACACGTGTAAGTCAGGAATCACAACCACCATGTTGTGTGTCACTAACTCACTAACTCTAAAACATGCACTTAATAGAAACCTAAACACAACACTAATTATTAAAACTGAACTGCAGAATACAGGTCACAATTGGTCTGCTTTTGTCGAACCAGAAGCCAATAGCAAATGGCGATTGTCATGGCAGAAACAAGATGGCAGCAAAAAAAGAAGGGAACAGGAGTGGGCCATTTTTTTTAAATAATGGCAAATGGCCGGAAAAATCCTGTTTCCTTCTCTTCTTTACACATTAACACTAAAGTCTAAGTAGTGTTAAGAAATTGTAAAAATATGTACTGTAAATTAACATTGAAATTTGTTATATTTCTTACAAAGGTAATAAAGGCAATAAGATAGTATGATATTTATACTTTTTAAAACAACGTTATTCCAAGAACTCTTGAATACCAAAGCAATTATTATGAACATCTTTCTTACCCCTTATACGAATGGTTCATCACAGGAAATTTCTTCGTATACTTAACTAACAAGATAAACAATTTCACACGATAAACGGTTTCAATCACTCAGACTCAACGAAATTACAATTGATGAACAGTGAAGAACGAGTAACGCTGACGGCGTCTGATAGCTGACACTGATAATTAAACTTGTCTCCTAAATTGTGAAATACATTCCCAGTAATAAGGTTTGTTGTGTTTGCATGCAGCCGGTTTGTTCATCCATTGTAATACCAAAACTGGTGGCATTTGAAAATTTCATAAGCCAGCTACATTAAAATATGGAGATGTCCTGTATAATGGGCAATGGGCATATTAGCAAGAGTCCACAGTCTGATGTATTCAATATATTGAACAATGGGGTTAAAAAGATTGAAATAATCTTAAACTCTTAACCGTAAAAATGGAAATCATTAAGAAAAATGTAATACTTGTGTTCAACTCATGATTTTATGTTTAATAATAACATAAACACAAATAAATACATTATACCAATCTAAAGATGAGGTTATAAGCTTATATATTTATTTTTAGAACATATTTGAAGTATTATGTTTCTCATAAAATATATTTTAAAATAAAAGAAAGACACTTACAAAACTCAAGATTCCCTCCGGCTATCAAAGTGGTAAAATTGTACAATTTGTTGGGGAAAATTCCAAATGGTTTATTTTGTGAATTTAATTATAATTTGCATCAATAAAAATTTCAGTTTTGTGTATGTTATAATTAATTGTGATCCGATTAAAAAAAAAAAATTTATAACAACCTGCTTAATTTATTTTTTGTGTAATTTTTTTATATGTAAAATACATTTTTATTTTTAACTTAGGTATCGTATAGTTTTTGTTATCAAAGTCTGAATCAACCACTTTATCATATTATTGCTTAATTCATGCTATACATTAAATAGTATTTTGTTGAATTATATCACTTTGTTTGTGTACATGACTAAAAATATAAGTATAATAAAAAAAAAAATTAAATGTGCTGTTATAAATCTGGATATACAGACTGTAATTAGTTAAAGAGCTATAACATACATAAAAACTCTGTGTGTTTTCTCTGTGTATTGTTACATAGAGAAATAAGTTTTCAAACTGTTATGTATTTTGAATTTATTAAAGAAAATTTTAACCATTATTCTTGGATCCGTGTTCTAGGAATAATGTGTAAAAATAACACATTACTGACTTACTTATAGTCATCAATTATTATGTTTCTACCATAATCATAAACTGTGAAAACTCATGATTACTACATGTGATACTGAATTTTAAGTATCACATGTGTATAACAGATTTAGTGAACCTCTGCACAACAACTCAAAGGAACTGCCAGCCCAGCAGTTTTCTGACTGGCATTTTTATTGTTAAATGGTAATAGGGCTGCTATTTACGTTTCTGGCCTAAGCATGAAAATACAAGAATTTAAGGACAAAATCGGTTTATTGTTTTTAAAATATTCTTTATGAAGATTGATACACTTGTGCATGCGTTTGAACGGATTTCCAAAGCTTTTCCACTACAATTCATGTACTTCTAAAACGTGGGTTTTTAATGCAACAACTGCTCTTCAGGTGTAGGAAACCGTTGCCAACAAAGTTCTTTCTTGATGTTCGGGAACAAAAAAAAGTGATTAAATGCCAAGTCAGGGCTGTACGGCAGATTACCCATCAATTCAATGTGTTTTGCCCTGTCAAAAAGTAGATTTTTCAGTCAATCTGTGGCAGCTCGCATTGTCATGATATAGAATGATGCATCTTTTCTTTGTCTTTTCCCGAAGTTTTCTCAAAGCCTTTTAGCAAACAAATAGTGGTGTACCATTCCGAATTGACTGTCCTACGTTGCTCTAACGGCACAGTTGCCACATGACCAGTAATGCCGAAGAAACAAGGCAACCATTTGCTTTGATGTGCTTCTTCCACGAATAACTTTGGTTGGATTTGGCTCATCTTGAAAGATCCATAGACAATAGACAATAGACAATATCCTTTATTACAATTTCTTCAAGAAATGTTACAGCGTCAAATTTAAGTCAAATTAGTATAATAGGTACAAAGTGAAATGAAAAAGCTTCTTCAGTGTTATGTGGGGTCTCCCCAAGCAAAGAATTCATTTAGGGTGTAGAAAGCCTTGTCTACCAGCCATCTCTGTAGCTTCCTCTTCATCAGCACAGGGCCTCCAGCTTTCAAGTGGTCTGGTATCTTGTTTAGCATCTTCACTCCTGCATACAATGGTTTCCTTTCATACATGGCTGTTCTGTGACCTGGCAGCACATAGTTTCCTGCATATCTGGTGTTGTATTCATGCACGTCACTTTGTTTAGGGGGGTCTTTGGTCACACAGTAAAGGACAGTATCTAGGAGTAGATGGAAGTGACCGTCAGGATGTTCAGGTTCTTGAAAACATCTCTACAGCTTTGTCTTGGACTTAAGCCTGCGGTGGAGTACTGTTTTTTTAAAGGATCATATGAATATATCCATGATTCGTCACCTGTGCAGATATTATAAACTGCTTTTGATGCACCTTGAGCGAATTTCTTTAACATTTTCTTGCACCAACCAACACAAGCCTACTTTTGAGTGTTTGTCAGGTTGTGCGGTATCCAATGCGAACAAACCTTTTCCACATGCAAAATCTTATTGATGTTTGTCATACTAATGCCTAAAAAAATGCCTCAATCTCACGATATGTCACATGACGATCATGCTTTATCAGCTCATGCACAGCATCGGTCTTTTTTCACAACAACCGATGTTGGACGACCTCCAGGGTTCGTCCTGGAGTGATCATCGGTGGTGATTGAATTCGTTACACCAGTTTTTTACGGTGCTGTAGAAGGTGCTTTAGTCAAAGTCAAAGTCAAAGTCTTTATTGCACATTACATTTGAACATTATTACCATATAAGGAATTAAGTTCATCTGTGCCCTATTGTTGTGTCAGGCCACGTTGAATGTTATGAAAAATTGCACAAAAAAGTTCACAATTTCATTTCATTTTCACTTAAGATACATTTTTCAACCTGGTGTTAATATTAACAACAGTGAAATAAAAAATGTTTGGTTGAGGTTATGTTTAACAATGTGAACTTTGCACTGGAAACGTCAGCTGGTGTCTAGTAACAACCAGTGTTACCAAGGCCAGAACGTAAATAGCAATCCTCTTATTGTCGTATTTACAATGTGGTAAATTTTACTGCAGAACTGGCTAGCATCATGGGATATTTACAGAACACACTTTCCAGCTGTTAAATCAGTGTGCTGGTCGATCTCACTTTGAAACGTGCAATAAACATGATCCATCTGCATTTATTGTCTAACCAAGAGGCTAAGATTGTTTTCTTTGTTTATTTACCGTATAGTATTTGCTCCTTTTGATGAAACTACGTCAAATGCATGTGCTCATAGTTAGCATCTAATACTTTGTTTGTTTCGAGTTCGTTATTAAGATGGATGATTTGAAAGGATTTATAACAGGATTGCAGACATTTGCCAAAGTTCGTTATTAAGATGGATGATTTGAAAGTTTTTATAACAGGATTGGAGACATTTGCCATTGTACAATGTTACAAAAATATAACGTTAAGTTTGCAGGATTGGAATCTATAGGCCTACTCTTCTTCAGGTGTTAAAAACTCGTAGACATAAATTTAGGCACACACTTAAGATTATTATTTTTAAAATTGTATTAATAGAAAATAAATTTTTCTTTTATGCCTTACTTTGTTTTAGAGATTTTAGGCACATCAAAAAAGTTCAATTTCTATTCTTGAAAAATAGTTTTATATATATATGTTTAATATAATTCGAATCAGAATAGATTTTTTATCGTAATTTTGTTTACAGAATAGAAAAAGTCAGCTATAAAACCTACATATATATATAATGTATAAAAATACAGTGTAAAAAGAGATATAAACATTGTAAACGTCAGGATAAACTAAACATTGAAACCTCCCTCTGGGCTCAGAGAAATTCATTAACAGAGTAAAGGGCTTGAGTAGTCAGCCATTTGGGAATTTTTTATCTAAAGATTTTAACTTATAATATTCTTCATTCTTCAGGAAGTTTGTCAAACAGATTGGTTTGTAACGTTTTATGACTTTTACTATATTACGTTAATGTAGTTGTATGTAGAACTAAGTCATCAGCATGTCATGCATAATAATAATTGTGTATATCATAAAAATTGTAAAATCTTTTAAATTCTCTTATACATAAATTACATTTTGGAAAATAAAAAGCATGGAAGCTTGTTCTATTAAAGTAAAAACATAATTGATTTTAGAGATATAAATAATGAGAATATCCCTTGGATGTGTTTATGAGGTCTTGTTTACACATAACGCAGCCACGGTGGGAAGGGTTTATTTAATAAGAATTTTATGTCGAGTTTAGCTCGAGTTCACCTTCCTGTTACATGCAACATCTGAAATCTGATGCTGTTGCAGACTTGACTCCTGAAATCAGGAGTCTTGTTTGCCTGAAGGGATCCAAAAATAGTCAGTGACGAAGAAT
Source organism: Homalodisca vitripennis (assembly GCF_021130785.1). Taxonomy (NCBI): domain Eukaryota; kingdom Metazoa; phylum Arthropoda; class Insecta; order Hemiptera; family Cicadellidae; genus Homalodisca; species Homalodisca vitripennis. The sequence continues at coordinate 14,645,055 of NC_060212.1, read as the reverse complement.
GAAGAAGCTGAAAACGACATCAGATACACCCAGACTACAAAATGTAGTGTAATTCAGAAGTACAATTATTGTGCATAAGTGCACAAGTAAGTCTGTGATAGCATCAGATTTCAGATGCTGCATGTAAGACAAGAAGGAAAGAAAGAAATTGATTTCTCAAAGCAAGTAATACATCAGATTTCAGACGCTGCATGTAAGACAAGAAGGAAAGAAAGAAATTGATTTCTCAAAGCAAGTAATACATCAGATTTCAGACGCTGCATGTAAGACAAGAAGTAAAGAAAGAAATTGATTTCTCAAAGCAAGTAATACATCAGATTTCAGATGCTGCATGTAAGACAAGAAGGAAAGAAAGAAATTGATTTCTCAAAGCAAGTAATACATCAGATTTCAGACGCTGCATGTAAGACAAGAAGGAAAGAAAGAAATTGATTTCTCAAAGCAAGTAATACATCAGATTTCAGATGCTGCATGTAAGACAAGAAGGAAAGAAAGAAATTGATTTCTCAAAGCAAGTAATACATCAGATTTCAGACGCTGCATGTAAGACAAGAAGGAAAGAAAGAAATTGATTTCTCAAAGCAAGTAATACATCAGATTTCAGACGCTGCATGTAAGACAAGAAGGAAAGAAAGAAATTGATTTCTCAAAGCAAGTAATACATCAGATTTCAGATGCTGCATGTAAGACAAGAAGGAAAGAAAGAAATTGATTTCTCAAAGCAAGTAATACATCAGATTTCAGACGCTGCATGTAAGACAAGAAGGAAAGAAAGAAATTGATTTCTCAAAGCAAGTAATACATCAGATTTCAGACGCTGCATGTAAGACAAGAAGGAAAGAAAGAAATTGATTTCTCAAAGCAAGTAATACATCAGATTTTCAGATGCTGCATGTAAGACAAGAAGGAAAGAAAGAAATTGATTTCTCAAAGCAAGTAATACATCAGATTTCAGACGCTGCATGTAAGACAAGAAGGAAAGAAAGAAATTGATTTCTCAAAGCAAGTAATACATCAGATTTCAGATGCTGCATGTAAGACAAGAAGGAAAGAAAGAAATTGATTTCTCAAAGCAAGTAATACATCAGATTTCAGACGCTGCATGTAAGACAAGAAGGAAAGAAAGAAATTGATTTCTCAAAGCAAGTAATAGATCTGATTTTGTTTGTTTGACAGACAGATAAAAAAATAATCCTCTTGAAAATATTCTTTTCAAATTTGAACAAAGTACAAAAACAAAGATGTTGAAAACAAAATAGAGTATAACAAAGCCTTTCTCGTGCTCAGTCTGACCTTAAGACAACACATAATAATATTTAAAATATAACATATTATATTGTAACAAAATATAAACAATAATATAAATAACATAAACTTTAACTGTCTTTAAGAAAAATACAGAGCCTCCAAAGCAGAGCTTGTTATGAGGTCCCATTTTTGAATTTTTAAATGAATATTTTAGATCGGTTTTATTATCGTACTTTCTGATGAACTCCCTATTCTTTAATTCTAAATAAAACTGTCTATATAAATATTACTAAAAACAAAATATAATAGTCAAAGGTGTTTTACAATAATAAAAGAAAAGAAAATACATAGTTTTCAAAATAAATAATATAATTTAAGATCATAAAAATTAAGTAAGAAAGTATGCAAAAATATAAATAATAATAATTTATATAATATTTACAAGCAAATTTCAATACTATCTAAACTAAAAAGCCAAACTCTCAATTTAAAAGAAATTCTGTTTTTCACTTGAGTTCCTTATACCATAAGGCACGTAGTTAAATAGCCTAGGTGCCAAAATTAATAAGTTTTGGCAAAATAAGTTTTTTTAGGTTTTGGAACAAATACATTATCAGCATTTCTCAATTTTAATATATATTCCCCACCTTGCTCAAAATTTCCACTTCTGTCATAAAATATATTTAGCACTTTGTACACATATAAATATCTCAATGGGAGTATTTTTAATTGGTTAAATAAAGGACGTGATGGATCTCTAATATTACATTTCGATATAATTCTTATAAAGTGTTTTTGAATTGTAATTAATTATAAAGATAAATAAGAAGAAAGTGAACTGGAGCTAAACTCAACATTTGCAGGTGTTGCTTGTTCAGGATGATACGTTATGTAGCATGGTATGTAAAATCATAGTTTCGTAACTAACTGTTTCCAGCCGCAGTGGTGGAGGAGGACCGACTAATGAGTGTGAGCCAACTACGAGCGCTGAGCGATGTGAAGGACCTAACTACTGCCAGAGCTCGGCTAGTGGGCGTTCTGAACACAGCACAGTCGCAGCTAGTCAGCGGACTCACCTACCATCAGACCAGCATCGCTGAAGGCCTCAGACAGTACGCAGAAAAGCCACCGGACAGCGCAGAGAGCTCTGAGACTCAGTCTTCATGAAGTGGGCCGATTGAAAACCACTGAAACCCCTTTTTGTATTATCAGTAGTTAATAAGTTGATGAAGTTCGGAAATGTAAATATATAATCATAATTGCCACTGTGTTTGAAGAGATTTTATTTTACAACAATTTAACCATAAATGCATTTTTTATGATTTAGCTGTGTGACTTGAAAATTTTGGAATCATTCCTGGTCGTAATGTGAAAATTCTAATATAAATTGGTTATTCATCCAAAAACTTCCACAATTTTGTGATATCATTTATGAAATTTTTACTATTGCCATATCCGGCTTCATCAATTCTATTTGTTGTATTATAATGCTGCTGTAGCATTACTTTTTGTAAATAATGAAAATTAAAGATAAATTCACTTCAGTTGAAACTTTTTATTCGATAACAACCATTTGCTTACAATGCAGATTTTTTAATCCCTTCTTGCCGAAGTTATTTGAGAGGAAAATTCAAGAAAAACATGTGTAAATATATATTAGAACTATAATTTACAAATACAAACGTGGAGGTTAAAATTTGTTAGCATTTAAAATTTAAATTCCACATACATTGTAATACACATACACATACATTGTTGTTTTGTTTCCACATATATTAATAATTTGATAAATTTCCAAAATAAATACTATATATATATAATATATATATATATATATATATATATATTTATTTATTTATTTATATCTCAATAAATTTTACATGTAACAAACACATAATTTTATATATTTTTACAATTTGGCATATTTTATTTATATAACAAGAAACGCAGAAAAAAGGCATGAAATAAAAAAAAATATATATAAACTTTGTTTTTAAACTAAAATATATATATTTAAGTATTCGGCCCATCTTAAATGATGTCAGGACTAGATTCAGTATTATTATAATTAAGTGCTGGAGTAAAATACTTACCAAATGTGCCGTACCATGGACATCCTTCACTACACGTAGACATAAAGCCAATACAAAAGCCTCGGCTTAAATCCTCAAGACCCACCCATCACATGTCTGCATTGTATCAAAGACCATTTCACTTTGGACAACCCTTTCTAAGTTCAGGACTCTTACAAAGGATGACGCCCAGGTACTTGACTGAGTTCAGCATTGATAGAGAACCTCCTAGCCATATTAATGTCAACACTGGAACTTTTTCTTAGTTTTGGCTTCTCTACATTGATTCCCATTTTCGTTTGAAAATCTGACTGAATTTTTCGTTTAGTGAAGTCAAAATGCTCTTTGGCGTTTTCCATTATTTGCCAGTGTTTGAAGGGACGTCTGTACACAATGTGTATAGCCATTCAAAGCATTGGATCCAAAGACGGATTGTTGACAGTCCAAATTGAAAATGTTTGGCTTCAACAGGTTTTTTGGCAATATCTGAATGTATTATTATTTGAATTACAAATGTAACACCTCACTGCCGAATTTCTATCTGATAATATGTTTTATGATACTTTCTTATAGCATAGTAGGTAACATAGATAATTTAATAAAAAGACTGATTGAATCTACAAAAATTTCAATACAAGATAAATTACTTTTATTTTTCAATTCTTCAGATCAAAATAATTTGGCATTTTCTTTCACAAAAACTAACTCAAATGGCCTGCAAAACAATGTTGAGGATGGTTGTTATTTTTCCAAGTAACAGTACCGTTATCTTTTAAAGTTAATGGAACCAAAGCGATTATAAACCTAAATTCATCTGTCTTTTGTAGTCCAGTGGTAAATTTTTGTTTCTGTTGCTGAAACCCCGTTTGAAGTGTGAATGTTGAGTTTATCTCCACTTCACCTTCCACTTAGTACAGCATCTGGAATTTTGTACTGTCACAGACGACTCCTGGAATGTGGAGTCATGCTTGTCTGGATATATAAAAATAGTCGAGCACGAAGAAGCTCAAATAAAAACTTTACATCATTTTAACATCAGAGACTACAAAATCTCTAAACACGGAGGAGCAACCAAAGTCTGTGACAGTGTCAAATTTCAGACGCTAAACTCGGTTAATTAGAACTAAACTTGACATTCACATTGAATCAACCCTTCAGATCATAGCTACGTTATGTGTCAATCTGCAAGTTAATTCAAGGCTACAGTCCTTGGATATATTAGCGTTCTTATGAATACTTTCAGCAGTTTAGCACACAGTGCATGTTAATGCAAAATACTTTCAGCAGTGCATGTTAATGCAAAAACCCAAATACTCTATTTATATTTTCCAAAAACTCGTCAAAGTACTAACATAGAATTAAACTTAGTAGGAAAATGGGCATACAAAAGCGATTCCTTACCTTACTGGTGCAGAAAGCCATACATTGAGTTTAGCTCCTGCTCACCTTCCTTTTAGAGCAGTGTCTGGAATCTGATGCTGTCACAGAATTGACTCCTGGAATCTGGAGTCATGTTCGTCTGAACAGATCCAATATAAGTCGGTGATGAAGAAGCTTAAAATTTATTTTTACATCGTTTCAACATCAGAGACACCTAAACTACAAAATATAGTGTGATTTAGAGGTATTCTCATTGGCCCATCAGGTGCACAATTGAGTGCACTAAGTACTTTGTAAATAATATGTTTGAGTATTAAAAAGTAGGACAGTAGCTTGATTAAGTATGACTTTCCTCCAGCCCAAGGTGGACTTTATAATTTTTAAGTCTCATTTTATTATTTGATTGGTAAAAAACCGATACGATGGAGTATCCAAGAACCTATTAATAATAAAACGTAACGAAAGAAATATGCCACCGACTTTAGACCACATGGAATCTATGTACCAAAGTAAATCCTCTTGGACCTTTCTATGTAGTTATTGCACAATGGACAACCAGAGGGGCAGATATTTGTATGGACTCCTCTTAGACCCTTTGACCTTAAAAATAAATAGGGTTCTTCCACAGACCAAGAAGAATGTATGTACCAAGTTTCACGTCTCTAGGATCTTTTAAGAGTTGTAGCGTAGAATCACACAGATGGACAACCAGAGGGTTTTGCTTGGGTTCAGAGGCATGTGACTACTTTTAGTACTACTTACAGCTGAATTAATGGTTGATTAGAGAACTAAATGGTTATGGAACACTAGTTTCAAGCATTGATCAGTCTTTTATCACATGTATGTGTGGATGTGATGTTCTGGGCAATCATTCTTTGCAGTGACATGATTGATACTTGCTCTAATCACGCTGGGCTCTCGAGTCAGTGGTGTATATAAAAGATTATGTCGAGGAGAAGGAAACAATGACAACCCTTGAAAATCGTTCAATCGATAAAGTGATGAAAATCTAAACTTTTAAAGCCCTATACAATGTGTTGTGGGCTGTGGTTGAACGTAGAGGAATGTAATTTTTTTATAAATTCAGGTGAACCTCATACCGTTAATACCTGAAATAAAAGACTTGAGTGGTGCGTAAAAGCACATTAAAAACTGCTTGGTTGACTATACTTAGGTGAAAATCAGCATAGTGACAGCAATAAGTACTGTTCAATAATCGACAATAAAATGTTTCCGATGCCGATTACAGTTTTAATATCTCTCTTTCAAAATTCTTGAAAGAGAGGCTCGAGACCCTTGAACCTCACCTTACAGTATATATATATATATATACATGCCTTTGCTTCGAATATATGCATAGGTCTTGGACTTTGTTCTGTTGTTAACTATGACTTGGACAAGTTCTTAGCCACATGCAGATTAGTTTTTAATTTTTGTGTTTGCTTAATGTGTGCTTTGACAAATTTTGACACCTGAAAATGGGATGGAATCAAATCCTCAAAACATAGTGTTTTAAGTTTCTAAAAACGGATTGTTCCCTTCAAAAACTATGTCGCCCACCACTTATAATGGCTGCTAAAGCATAGTGGGTACCACTACTGTGCCTTGCGCTTCGGCCTCCTTAGGAAACCTTGTGATGGCAAAGGAGCAGATACTCCGCCTAGTGAAGATGTTTCGACGTTGTTTCATCTCATCAGACAGCAGATTTCAGTTGTCACTGTGTTACAGTGTACTCAGTTGAAGATTGAAAGCTCTCTTCGAGTACCATTGCTGCCAGTGTAGCAGACTAAACTGTACTATTATAGTGTTCTATTTAACAAATCATCAACAAACTTTAAGCTAGAAATCAGGAAGGATGTTTAATGTATTTTATGTATACAATGAGATAAGCAAAGGGTCCATGAAGTCCTGATGCACTCCTAAAAGCCAATGAAATTCTTGTATATCGTTCCCAAACGGCAGACTAAGTTCTTTCCAAAAGGTATGATTTGATCCAATGAATATGATTAGGAGAAAGTTGTCTCTATTATGAATTTTACTGAGATCAGAATAATATAATCCTAATAACAGTAATGATAAGGTAACTAAACCAATAACAATATTATTAAAGGATACAAATAATAGGTATATTTTTCAACCAATTAATTTCAGATCATTGGGTGTTTTAAAATGTATTAAATTTAATAAAATGATGAAACCTGACAGTTAAACATTTATGAAATATTGATATATAAATTAAATCAAGTTAATGTTGGTCTGATTCTTGTGAGAACAAATTGAATATAGTTTTCCAACCGGGGCAGTTCTTGAATCTGGTCTAAACCAGGAGAGGTAAAATAAAGAAAATGTCATATCTGTCTCTCCAACTCCATCCCTCCCTTCCTCCCCTCATCATAACCCCTCTTTCCCCTACCTTCCCTCTCACCTCTTCTTCCCCTCTCCCTCTCACTCACCCTCCCTCTACCACCTCCACCCCTCACCATCCCCATCCCATCGCCCCTTCGGAAGTTACTTTAAGCCGTTGGTCCCCAGGTAAAGTGTTAAGCACGGGTCACACTAGGCTGATTGCAGCCGCGAATTAAAGGAAGCCGCTACTACCAGCTTGATGTGACCACAGAACCCGCAGCTGGTGCTACCAGCCGGCGAGTATTTGTCAGCGGCTGGCGAAGTTGGACATGTTCAACTTTTGGTCGCAGGTAGCGGCAACTAGCAGGTCAACGTGATTCATTCGCACAAGCTGGCGCCAGCTTGCAGCGCAATCTGACCACCCCAGTAGCGTGTCAGCGGTGAGTAAACTACACGTGGTTTTGAGTTTACATCCTTTGTTTTGTTCATTGGGTTCGTTTAGCTACTGCTGTTTCGTAGGTAACTGTTAATTTATAGTGTAAAAATGGCTGAGTTGAAGTGGTCGGGGAAGCAGGTCATTGAATTTTTGAATTTATTTCAAAATTATCCGTGCTTGTGGGACGTTTCATCACAGGATTACCTTAATAGGAATGTCAAAGAGGACAGCCTACAATAAAACTGTTGGAAAACGTAATGAATGCTGGGATGCCTGCGACAGTTGAACTCTTGAAAAAGAAGATTAAGAGTTTACGCGACACCTACAGAAAAGAACTGAGTAAGATAAAAAAATCTGTAAAAAGTGGTGCTGGTGCAAACGAGCTATACAAGCCAAAGCATGTGTGGTTTCCAACAGCAGAAGTATTCTGGCATGGAGCTGTCAGTGGCAGAGATCGAATTGTGCGGCACTCTAAACAACAACGCTAGAGACCTAAAAACTATCTCCAGTTGCGAGATATCGTAAAGTAATTTTCCAACTTGATCTTACACGGAAGCGCCTGTCTGAACTTGGTATTTTGTTTTTTAATCAACGGTTCAACTAATTCCAGCAATTCTTGGAATTTAGGAGCTGACATTCGTAAAACATTTCTGTATGTTTCAGGGTCCTCTTCTTGTAACTCTTGGAGAAGTCTTGCAGATGCTCCTAAATTCTTCTCTTCTCATAATCCAAGGTCTACTCCACCAACGTCTCTTCTTGCGGTTGAACATTTTCTCACATAGCTCCTTCACACACATCCTTAATAATCGTTTAATTTCTCTTAAATTATATTAAAATCGTTAAACCAATAGTTAAAACTTTTATTTGTTTTGTGAGGCCTTTCAATAGCGAGGCTATCATCTTCAGACACATAATCTTTTGTGAGGCCTCACTCGCTATTGAAAGGCCTCACAAAACAAATAAAAAGTTTTAACTATTGGTTTAACGTTTTTAATGTAATTTAACAGTGACCAATATAAGCTCCATCTACAGCTTAATTACTCGTTTACGTGGACCCACAGACGACATGCTGACTAGAACTAGAACTAGGCGAGTTAAAAGCGAAATGTGACCGGGTTGCCAGCCGCTGCTTGCTGGCGCTACTGCCAGCCGCTGATAGCCAGCGGCTTACAATCATCCTAGTGTGACCCGTGCTTAACTTCGCCTGGTAAAATAAGACATCTTTACTTTATTACTTTAATAAAAAAAAAATATTATCAACATTATGTACAAGTGTAAGAAACATCTCAAAATAAGAAAATATTTGATAATCAATGGTGAAAGAAATGAGAATTGCTACAGTACTAGATAAAATACTACCGTCACACACACAAGTTTAGTACCTGCGGGTTTTCTACATCAGACTTATGCCTTGTATATATTGACTGTTCCACGGCCTAGAATCCATTAATAGTACATCTTTGAAACTTAAAGTTTAATTTGTCATTTATGTACATTTATCATGCTGACCCTGACATCGTGCATGCTTTTAAAATTTGAATATGTATGAGTAAATTCATTTCATGTTATTTTAAACACTACTCTTGCTCTGACGGAAATAGAATATAAAAAGCCACCATTTTAAAACTTATAACGATAATTATTGTGTTTTTGTGAACGCCTGCTGACTCTAAACCTTTAAATATATGAAACAGCTCATAAAAACAAACATTGCCTCAAAGACTGGTATGTTTCTATGGAACACATTACTCTTGCAATATTTTGGAGTTCTTTGCCTTATATGGATGCCTTTGAGCACTAACTTAGTTACTTTTAGCATAAAATAAGTTTAAAAATCTGTTTAATGTTAGATCTTAATTAGAGGAAAATTAGGTAAAGAGAGACTTCTAATTTGGTACTGTATTACAGAGAGATGACCAGAGATAGCCCTTTGGCTAACCTTTTGTCTTTGCTAGACTAGCCACATGTCAGTGGTTTCGCACAGCCAATCTCTTTGTGCTACTATGTCTAGCCAGTCTTTAGGAGTCGAACGTTTTATTACTTATCTTTCCATAACTGTTTGAATGGAATTTTCTGAACCTCAGAAATCAATTAGCGTCATCCTTTACACCTAGAAATCTCCTGATTGTTAGAAATAACGAAACAATAAGAACATGAGGCTTATGGGTAACTGTGTTGGCACGAAGTAAAACGTGGGATACAAAACTAGCAACCAAATAGGGTATACAATTACTGCATAGTACAAAAAATGCAAAGCTGCAATAGAGTAAACAAACATACAAGAATAAAAAATACAATAAATACTTAAAGGTGACTTCCGAACCACCACCAATGGCCCACCACCAATGGCCGGATAGGTGGTCTGCTTGCAAGTTAGAATATGCCTATGAACTGTTTGTTAATGTTTTTTACTCAGTTGGTAACACATTTGATAAATTTAATTTACATGATTAAAAAGCTTGCTCATATTCCGAGTACGCTTGGTCAACCTGATATTGCTAATAAATGGAGTATTGCTGTAAGAAATGTATCGTTCTGTGACACAATAAACTTTTCTTTTATTATTTTTAGCCAACAATATGACAGCTTGAATTTTATCCATGAGGCTTCGAAGTTCACTTCTGTTAATTTTGGAAGTTAAGGTATTGATAAATCTTCTCTGCCAATATGGCAGCTTGAATTTTATCCATGAGGCTTCGAAGTTCACTTCTTCTGTTAATTTTAGAAGTTAAGGTGTTGATATATCTTCTCTGCCAATATGGCAGCTTGAATTTTATCCATGAGGCTTCGAAGTTCACTTCTTCTGTTAATTTTAGAAGTTAAGGTGTTGATATATCTTCTCTGCCAATATGGCAGCTTGAATTTTATCCATGAGGCTTCGAAGTTCACTTCTTCTGTTAATTTTAGAAGTTAAGGTGTTGATATATCTTCTCTGCCAATATGGCAGCTTGAATTTTATCCATGAGGCTTCGAAGTTCACTTCTTCTGTTAATTTTGGAAGTTAAGGTATTGATATATCTTCTCTGCCAGGGACCGACCAGGCAATGTCCTAACCCGAAAAGGAAAGGCCATGGATGGAAGAACTCAAGACTAAATAAACATTTATTAATGTAATGTGTAATTTATGTCTAGATAAATGCAGACTATTGCCACTTTCCGCCAAATACTCGGCCAGTATATAATCAGCTGATGGTGATATAATTATTATTTTACCATTTCTTATCCACCAAAACCAACACGACTCATGATCAATTTCTTTCTTAGACCCTTCCGTTGGTGACACTGTCAACAATTTATATTTTCCAAGTAACAGTAATTTTTGCAATGATGACTCCAAAGTCTTTATCGGCAGTGAATGAACTTTGTGAACCTGAAAGTTAACAAACTTTACTTACATTTAACTTGTTACAATTTAATTACTTTAGAAGAAAGAACTCCTGTGGAAAAACGGCGAATAGAAATGCCAAGTGTCTTTTCTCACCATTCAACTTCTGTTACGAATTCCAACAAGTCGAGAACACCTTAAATATTAACATATTTTTTTCAGTTTTGTTATTTTAAATCTATTACGGCCCGCTCACATCAATTTGCTCGCGAATACGGTAACTGTATATCTGAATTGGAAAGTATACGTACTTCCTTGGAATTTAAGAAATTATGAAATAAATTTCTAAAATTTCGTCGATTAAAGTATTAATTTCGTGTATTATTCAATGATATTGCATTGGGCACGTCTTTTTTAAGCACAAGGGTATTTTTATGTTTATTGCTCTTAAAGTAAAGTGCACAGAGAATACAAAAATAGACACAATCTACGTATTTAAAATTAGCTGTTCTTAATTTGTAGATATTTATACTCACACTAATATTATATTTATGATATTCATACAGTATTTTGGCTTAAATGATACGCAACATAAATTCACATCAACTAAATTAGTTCGAACATAGCTTGCTACAACTTTAAAGCTTGAAAAATGTTGTCGTAAATTAAAATAAACTATACTTTATTTTTGTACTAATTTTGTACCACCAATATGTATTTTTGTACCAGTAAAATAAGGGATCAAGAAAATATATAGGTTTTGCCATGATGGAAGAGAAACTAACTAGACGTGCCGTTGCCCATGCACTGCTGGTTGCAGCTGATTAGTTGCAGGCGCGTGTTGGATTTACCGCACTTTCAATTGCTGGCCGTGGCTAATGTTTATGTTAATTGTTACTGGTGATATTTTTTGAAGTTTGAGATGATTTTGTTTAATTTTTGTGCATCTGAATAATGCCCTACCATACCGGGTCGTGTAATTTAATATGGTTTTTAATTGGACTATTTATAGTACTTTATATTACCCAACCCGCTATGGTAGAGTATTGTTCACGTACAAAAAAAATCACCTTAACTTCGAGAGACACCACGCCTAGCAGGTGAAATTGCGGCAAGTCCCTCACGCGCCTGCAACTAGTCAGCTGCAACCTAGCAGTGCACGGGCAACGGCACGTCTAGTTCTCTTCCATCATGGTAAGCAAAACTTATATTTTCCTGAGCCTTTATTTTACTGATACAAAAATAAATTTTTGGTTGTACAAAATGGTACAAAAAGATTGTGTAGTTTTTTTAACTTACGACAAAATTTTTCAAAACGTAGATCTGTGGGCCTATTTTTTTGGTGGTACGAAATGGTACAGAAAGAGTACAAAATTCTGATATAGTTTTAAAAATGATTGGTGATGGTCGGTTCAAAGTTTTTTTATACAGCTCTTACATTTTAGATTTCAAGTTTTCATTACGTTTGTCATTTTAGGTCTATTCCATGTCAGAGTAGGACATGTTCCACCTTCTTGTGTAATGGTTCAGGATAGAAAAACGTCCCTGTCAGCATTGAATGGTTCATAGAGCATTTTAAATGCTATAAAGTACAATATTCGTTGGTGATACAATATCGAATTTCGATATTGTTGAAAACGAAACATTTAGTTTTCAATCTAGGATGAGCCTTTTATGTTGTTCTATGCACCCTCACACGCTCCGATCTTTCTACTGGGCAGACAGAATATTCTAAAGCTGAGATTTAAAATAAACTCTGAGGCCTAATTCTAACTAAAGACGAGCGCAGTTGATCTTAAAACAAACTGAGTGGTGGCTGGCAATTCCAGACACAAAGGGAAAGTTAACAGAATTATCCTTTGAGGGTAGACGTCTGCGATTGGAGTTGTGATTGGAAGTGATCTGCTGTGACTTCAGTTACAACTTTGGAGATCAACTTTGAAAGATAAATCTTTGATGTGCTGCTAATAAATTGTGTGCTGCTAATAACATTCCAGTAATCCGACTTCGATAACTGTTATTGACATTGGCAGAGCTCATCGCGCCCACGCCCAACCCAAGCTTTAAAGTTGTAGCAAGCTATGTTCGAACTCATTTAGTTGATGTAAATTTGTGTTTTGTCTCATTTCAGGTGTTCCAAAATAGTGTATGAATATCACAATTTTAATGTTAAATAGGTATTAGTGTACGTAAAAATATTTAAAAATTAAGAATAGTTAGATTTTAAATAAACAGATTGTGTCTACTTTTAACACGCTTTTTTTCTCTGTGCACCTTACTTTAAGAGTACATTAACAATATAATCACCCCTTTGTATGCTTATAGCAATGCCCAATGCAATAATCACTGAATACTTACTTTGATGAAATTAATATTTCAATCGACGAAATTTTATAAATGTATTTCATAATTCTATGACCGAAGGAAGTACGTATACTTTCCAATTCAGGTATACAGTTATTCAGAAGCAAACTGAAGTGGGGTAGCCCTGATAGATCTAAAATAATAAAACTGAAAACATTTGTAAATATTAAAGTGTAAAGTGTTCTCGACTTGTTGGAATTCGTAGCAAAAGTTAAGCGGTGAGAAAAGACACTTGGCATTTCTATTCGCCGTTTTTCCACAGGAGTTCCCAGAACAGGAAAGTTCTTTCGCCTAAAGTAAGTCAATTGTTAACAAGTTAAATGTAAGTAAACTTTGTTAACTTTCAGGTTCACAAAGTTCATTCAGTGCCAATAAAAACTTTGGAGTCATCATTGCAAAAATTACTGTTACTTGGAAAATACAAATTGTTAACAGTGTCATCAACGGAAGGACCTAAAAAGGAAATCGATCATGAGTCGCGTTGGTTTTGGTGGATGTAAAATGGTAAAATACACGAAAACAATATGAAATATGTGTTACCAACTGAGTACAAAACGTAAACAAACAGTTTATAGGCACAGGCAATAGTCCATTTATTTGCAATACTAGGTTACAAAGCTTTACTCAGAAAATGATCGAGGTTTTTAATCACCTAAATTAACTTCATAAAATGTTTTACCAACTTACTAAAAACTAAAAACAAACAATTTATATTCATATGATTACGCATCAGGCATAGTATTTTCTATTCATTTTTGTTTGTTTTATCTATTGTAGCTTTGCATTTTTTGTACTATGCATTAATCGTGTACACTATTTGCTCACTTTGTGCCAACACAATTATCCATTAGTCTCATATTCTAACTGAATCGTCAATTCTGACAACCAGGAGTTGTCCTGGTGTAAAGGATAACGCCAATTGATTTCAGAGGTCCAGAAAATTCAATTCAAAAAAATAAGGAAAACTCTGGATGTCAATGTTAATTTTGTAGGGTCATTTTATATTAGAGTATAGAATCGAAAAAAGGAACTCCTCTGCAATGGTGTATATATACTGAAGATGGTAATGGGGCGGGGGTGGGAGATGAGTAATGAAACGTTCGACTCTTAAAGTCTAGCTTGACATAATAGCACAAAGAGATTGGCTGGGCGAAACCACTGACATGATGTGGCTAGTCTATCAAAGACAAAAGGTTAGCCAAAGGGCTGTCCATGGTCATCTCTTTGTAATAAAAATACCAAATTAAAAGTCTCCCTTATTAAAACCTAATTTCCTCTTATTAAGATCTAACCTTAAACACATTTTTAATCTTAATTCATGCTAAAAGTATATTAAAGTTAGTGGTCAAAAGACATCAATATAAGGTAAAGAATTCAAAATATTGTAAAAGTAATGTGGTCCGTAGAAACATACCAGTCTTTGAGGCAAAATTTCTTTTTATAAGCTGTTTTATATATTTAAAGGTTTATAGTTGGCAGGTGTAAAATAACACAACAATAATTATCGTTAAAAATTGAAGATTGAGGCTTTTTATATTCTGAATTATTTTCATCAGAGCAAGAGTAGTGCTATAATAACATGAAAGACACATCCATCCAAGCAACAGTCACGCTCGACGTTGCTTGATCCGATTATCTTACGATATCCGGTTATCGGTTGTAACCGCTACACCGTAACATTGGCGCTACACTATATTGAAAATATTGATTGCGGTAACGACAGTTATCTAATTAACGCTCCTTTTATATAGGACGAATTTGAGTATTTATTAAAATAATTTTTTACTTAAGAGTTGCTGTTGCATTACATTTTGACAACTATTCATAGATTTGTATGTGTTTTGAGATAATTTGATTACATTTGTGCGATTCTTCATACATATTAAAATATATTTAGTTTCACAATATTTTGTCACATTTTATTATTATTTCATTATTTTTTAATCCTTTAATTTTAAGAAAAACGAAATATAAATTTCCTGCATATATATACAGAACATTTCTTCTAAATTTTTTCATAAAATTGAAGCGTTATAGGCCTATACATACATTTTTTTGTACTTTATATAGATTTCCGAATGGTTCTAAAACTTTTTCTGGTTAATTTTAAAAAGAAATTTGACTTCTAAAGACTAGTGGGAACCTCATGTTCTAATCTACTTAAATATGTGATAATGAGATGTTAAGAATTAAAGACAATGTACTATTCTAAATATTATAAACAAATAGTTTACATTTTATACATTGATAATATAAGGATTAAATTAAAAAGTCTGTTTTTTGGATTTCGCCACATAATTATTGTAATTATCCAAATTTAAATTGAGCGAGGTCTGAGAACCGTAAAGAGATAAAAACTTAAACCCCAAGAGGGTTGTTAGAAAGTGAAAGGGTTCTCGTCCTGCTGGAAATTGTGACAACAGTTTAACTGGAGAGACGACACTTTGCATCAACGATTACCTCTTCTTCCCACGGCTCTTCCTAAAGTAAGGAAGTTCCTCCGACTGAAAAATAAATGATTTGCAACAAGTAACAAAGTAAGTAAACTTTGCTCATTTTCAATTTCAGTTAAGTTCCTTCTGTGCCAATAAAAACTTTACAGAGGTTAATTCAAACATTGTTTAGTCTTGGAGGTTATAAATCATTAACACTTTATTCAACGGAACAGCTCAACGTTTTAAGACTAGATTTAAAACATAATATTGTTCATTCTTTGAGATGACTTATGGTTGTTTGTCAGTGGCAATATGTATAATCAAACAAATAATTATTGTATATTTTAAAATTAGAAAGTTAACCCAAAAAAGAACAAAATATATTTTAATATAAAAAAAATGTTAAATATGAAGGCATGCCTCGGCATGAAACTAATCTGAGATCAAGTTTCTATAAACTTTTACTAACAAGAATGCACCCGTACTAGAATAGAAGCTACTCGCCGAATCAGTGTTTTTTTTCTCTTAGGACAAGAAATCTCAGAAATTACACTTCATCCTAAAAGGACCTTTGCGCTGCTTCCGGAGTGACAGGACATTCTGGATGGGTGAGCTCGTGGAAAGGGGCCGTCTCCTGTTGAGATCCATGAGAAAGAATGTAGGACACTAATCTCAAGTCATTTCCCTCGGAAGAAGAGGAAGCGGAAGCCAGCTGTGAACCAGCCTCTCCAGTCAAAACAGGCATACCCTTATATTTAGGCCAGCAAGAACTTTAGACTCTTAGAAAACTAATCCCTCCAACTTTAACAGTCATCTTCCGCAATAGACTAGACCTATGGATTTACCCTTGCCCTTGTACCCCGGAATCTCGACATTTGCGGTCAGTGATTTGCGCTGCCTCCTGGACATCCATAAGGTTGTCCAAAGTTACATGTCGCTTATTGCTTTGCTCAGTGTGGGTTCAACTGGAAGGAATAAACCAACCAAAAGTGAACCCTATTAGGGGAAGGGTCACGATCTTACTGCAGGAAAAAAAAATTGGTTCTAATCGGTTGGATTCAGAAAACTCAAATTTGAATATTAAAGTTACCAGAGTTCAATTCTATAATATTATAATTCTTTAAATACTTTAAATTCTGTTAAGCACTTGACAGATGAATACAAAAGGCAATCCAAAAGATTATGGTTAATTATTACTGTATTGACTTTACGTCGAAGGACTTATGACACTTCAGCTGAAACTGATTTTCTGTAGGTAATAGTGTTTTCAACACATTTTATTGCCTCCAACCAGAAATAACTGCGACTAATAGGTTTTAGCTTCACCGACGTTATGAAATACCTATTCATTGGAAAATGCGCTACTGCATAACAGAAATATAACAGACGCTTTAGGTTTTTTCGTGTTGCATTCGACTAGACGGGAATGTTTAAAAGTCGGATATATCGTTTGGAATTCAATTTTTAGTGCTGTTACAATGTCATATATATATATATATATATATATATATATATATATATATATATATATATATATACAGGGTGTACATAAAGTCCTGCACGGGTATAATATTTTCTGAACGATAACAGATAAATTAAACAAGATTTGGTACATCAATACTACACCTAAAAATCTACTTTTTGAAGGAACTATCAGTTTTCTGTAATATCATGGGGACGTCCCGCAAGGAGTCAGAAGGAAATCTTAAATATGAGCATAGGTCAATATGGACCATCATTTTAAAGGCTTATCTAGCAGAGTTTAATGCCGCAAACCACACTCAAAAAGAACCCGGAAAACCCCGTTATCAATATATTAGGACCAAATTTGTAACCCTTGAGGATAACTAATGTCATAATTCACTTCTGTACAACTGACAAGCATAATGTAGTAGTTAGCTGCAGTATTTGTTTGGTTGCAGTTTTGCTTTACTGGGTTATGGCTACTAATAAAATGTAACCAAGTAAAATCTTTGAACAGCCGCCATTTTGTACTGGATCAATCTTTTTGAGTGCGGTTTGCGGCATTAAACTCATTAAACCATATTGACCTATGCTCCTATTTAAGATTTCCTTCTGACTCCTTGCGGGACGTCCCCATGATATTACAGAAAACTGATAGTTCCCTCAAAAAGTAGATTTTTAGGTGTAGTATTGATGTACCAAATCTTGTTTATTTATCTGTTATCGTTCAGAAAATATTATACCCGTGCAGGACTTTATGTACACCCCTGTATATATACAGCACCATGCCTTGCATGGTTATGATTTGAACGGATGTGCCGGAGTAAATTAATGTAATTTCTAACTTTACTGAATCAATTATCACAAATTTATGCCTTTGGAGGATGCACACTGAAATATTTAAAACTCAATATATATACAGTACCATTTATTTTTGTAACTCATAAATTCAAAAGTTGAAAATGTTTTAAATATAACAATTGTTAAATTTTATTTAAATATTTATTGTGCCAGGTTAGCGGCAATAATATAGAGGTTTTAAGCTTTTTTTTCTTCGTTCTAGGATAATATTTTCACTTTGTATTCCAAAAAATGTATTACTTAAAGTGCTTTCCAAAATTGGTGGAAAACAAGGAAATATGAAATCAGAATAGGAAATTATGAAATATGAAATTAGTATTGCATAGCATATTGCATTGCGCTCTGTGAACCACGAAAGGTCTGAATGAATTACTTTCAATAGTGTCTTAAAAGTATTTCAAGTTTTAAATTTAATTCCTTGCAGTATTTCCAGAACATATTGTTTGGTTTCTCCTTGGCTTTAATAGTGGTCAGTATCAATGCTCGCTTAACATACAAGTATGGCAAAGTACGTTATCAAGTTATGTCACACTTTTAATTGTTTACAATTACTTATTATTGATCACAAATGTATGAAACAGATGTAAATAAAAACAGCTGTTTATGCAGTTTTGTTTTCATCAACTTGGTCAACAATAGTTATCGTCTAGTAATGTGTGGTAACGTGTTTTTCTAACATCAGTTCATTTATTTAAAATAAATATTTGGCCTGCTCTTTCGCGATAACCGTTTTATTGGTCCATTTTTATTTGATGAACCACTATTAACATATTGATTTATTTCGATTTGCTAGACAGTATGCTCTTCCACAAATTAAAAATGGAAATGCGATTTTTCAAACACGATGAGCACCTCCCCATTATGACAACGGGTTTTGACTTTTTAAACAGGAATTGCTTAAAATTTGGATTGGTTTGAGGTGGGTGTAGGCCTTTCCCATCGTGCTCAGTTGACCTCATCCCTATAGATTTTAATTTATGGAGCTATAAAGGAAAATTTGTAGTGAACAAATTCAAAATATTGACCCCTAAGGCGACGAGAATTGGATAGAATTGTGATTGAACCAGTTTACTCTAGAAATCCTGATCAAGGTATCCTGAGGTCAAAGTTCACCTGGACGGTGATCCATGGTACCCATGTCGATCCGAAATAACAGACATAAAACTGTTCAAAATATTCTTTAATCATATGTCAATCTCATTATTATGCTGTATAACTTACTTCAAAGTGTGACATCACTTTGTGGACACAATGTAACCATTCCCAATCTGGAGAAGATTTGTCCAATAATATGTCCAGATCAGTCACTGTATTCTTCGCTTGTGTCCTAGTGGTTGACCTTTGTTGCTACTACTATTGAAATGAGATGAAAAAATGCCTTTATTAAAGAGGCGGAGTTTGGGCTTCTCTACCACTCAACCTCATATTGTATAGCCTACAGTAAATTTACAATAATTGAATATATAAAACATGTAAACTGTTAACCTACTTATATTTTATAATAAAATGTAAACAAGATCGCTTCACATAAAATAACTCATGGACTTAAAAAATATAATTCTTAATGAAAGGTCAAAAAGAAGCTAACAATGTAAAAGAGAAAAATAACAGCAACAATATCACATTCAACCGCACATACACCGCCTGTCACCCCCAGAGATCCCCACTCCCCAGCATCAAGTCCCTGACCTTTGCCCGGAAGCACGCACGACCCTCAATACTTCTAATATCCTCAGGGAGAGCTTTCCAAAGGCGACAAGCCTGAACAGTAAACGACCTATTAAAATTAGTTGATCTTTGAATTGGAATTGATAGTAAAGTGGCTATTTGATTAAAATCAGAGCTTAAAAGTTGTGTAAGCGAATAGACTCGTAGGCAACCTATGAAATAGAGACAACTTTATTTCAATTTTAAAACAACACCAGGATGACTATCACTGGTAAATAAATTACATTTTCCAATATGTTATTTCTTTTACTGCAAGGCCTTTCGGAATCAATACTACAAGACTCTTCATTCAACACCAGGATGATAGTCAAAACGCAGTTCAAAGTATCTATCTACGAAAAGGACATTGGAGGTTTTTACTTCCAGCACAGTTCCTCGGTTAGGGGGCCAGTTTTAAAAGTGAGATGCCGTCCGGAAACACGAAATTGCTGCCGAGATAAAGTTTCTAATAACCGGGCTAGCACTACATCTACGTGGTGAGCGGCACAACAGTTAAAACCCGTATAATATATCCCACAATAGAGGTTTGTATGTGTAAAGCATGTATGCTGTTTTTATTTAGACATAACATTATACTTGTGTGTTCCGAGAACTACCCATAAATGTATTCGTTAAGAACACAAATAAAACCGTTATACAAATCATGTCCAACTGAAGAACAATGTTTATTTCGTGTTCGTCAACTAATAAAACATAATGATGGTGTAATAGTTTCACAGGGCGTGAAAAAACTAGCGTAAAATTCATTTAATAACACGAGAAAACATTACGTCACAGTGTTTTTTCCCGTCGCCCTTATTCCTGTATGAATGACGCTAAGGAAATGCAGTTGATAGTGTCTTTAAACTGCCAAAACCGGTTGTACATTACAATAAAATAGTGGTTTCTTTGTGATTGATTTAAGTAATGTGGTTGAATAAAGCGTAGGCCTATCCATATCGGAGAATTTTCAAACACATTTTCTTCAGCATCCCTCTCTTCAACCATTGTTGGTATTGGATATTTTGTTTTTGAACTTGCCTTTTTAATCAACATCCGTAACTTAGCAGGCTTACAGTCTTTGATAATGAACAATAATGATCATTGTGAGTCATATGGGTTATTTGTTGGTTAAGCTTCAGCCGGATCGCGTTACTCCCCCCCCCTTTAGCTTATATGTAACAGATGGCTGTGCATTATTGGTAGTTTCATATGTTGTCTGAGAATACTGTTGTCCACGAAGAGGCCGAAATATTTAACGACTTGAATTATACAAGCACTGTTTCGAAATATGTAAACCTATAATGAAAACAGATGTGGAATATGTTCTCATTTATATTGATATGCTTATATATGATTTCCAATATCTGTAAAGAAACATCCACGACTATTCCCCGAAGAATACTTTTATAATGTAAAGATCACACCTTAAAGCATATGAACATTTTTTTTTAAATAAAATATGAATTTTTGATAGGATTGAAATTTGAGTTTGTAAAAATCACAAGTATAAAAATCTTTTCAGGATAACAGGTTTCCGCACATTTGCCATTGTTACACGTTACAAAAGGTATAACACAACATTTAGAGAATTGAAATCTACCCTCTTCGTCAGGTTGGGGGGAGGTATTAATACACACAAAAAATAAAAAATCAGAATGAAGAAAAGAAGGGGAAAGAAAAGGGTTCAAAACATACCCGAAAGCTACTTGGAGTCCAGTCCAGACGTTGTCACTGCATAAGATGCAAAGTCTCAAGCTGGGGGGGGGGTGGGGGGGGGGGGGGGTGGGGGGGGGGGGGGGTGGGGGGGGGGGGGGGTGGGGGGGGGGGGGGGTGGGGGGGGGGGGGGGTGGGGGGGGGATTAAATTTAATCAACTTTAACCAAGCAAGAAGCATAGATCGGTTGTCTTCTTTTATAATTTTATTTATTTTCAAATATCTATTGCATAAATACCAAATTACGTTATACTGTTCTTGGACGTCAGTTTTGATATAATTTATGTTTATATTGTTTACTATTTGTAATTTTCCTGCTTACATATTTGATCTTTGGTTACAGTAATCATACACGGTACCTCTGTCTCGCGGATATAAATGGAACTACAACAGCTAGTCTACGGCAACAGAGGAATCTCGCCTTTCGGCTGACGCTGCTAGAAAACTATACTCAAATAATTTTAAAAAATGTGGTTAAATGTAAAACATAAATTTTATTTTAAGTTTATAATTCTTTATATTTTAATTAATTAGTACGAGTTTTAAAACTGATCGATTTATATTTTATAAGTCATTAAAATTTTCTTGGTAAATTAACGCAGTTTTAGTATTACTAATAAATTTGGTTATTGAAAAGCATACACTATCTAATTATAGTTTTACCAAATTAAACACGTTTAACTCAAAAGTTATTATATAAAAACTGTTTAGTTTCCTTTGAAACAAATAATTATTTTAATCATTTGTTCAGCCCTCAAATTCAGTAATTTGAGTATTCGGTGATCAGTCGAGGGGAGAGAGAGAGGAGGGGGGAGGGACGAGAGAGGGGGGGGGTGAGGGAGAGAGAGGAGAGAGATGAGGGTGCAGAGGGATGAGACGAGAGAGAGAGAGAGAGAAGAGAGAAGAGAGAGAGAGAGGAAGAGAGAGAAGAGATACTACTATGCCATGTTTTTTTTTTGCTTTGTCAAATTATTAAAAAAATACTTTCATCCTAAAGTTTATCATTTATTTTAAATAGTCGTTTTGTGAGGGACAGATAGACGAACGAATGTGTAGTGGTCGCTTCGATAGATAGGCTCTCACTAACGCCACAACCCAATGATCCAAGATAGCTGTGCAATTGCATCTAGGTAAAGAACGACAACCGCACAGCCTCCAAAAAATTAAATTTCTAAGAATCTGTTTTCTTCGGCGAACGGAACGATTTTAATTTTACATTTTAGGAGTATATAATCAATTTTTAATACTCAGATTTAACTAAGAGGGAAATATAAACCTCTATGCATTAGTAGATCATAATTTTATTAAAAATAATAAAACCTGATAAATTGTAATTATTATAAATGGTAATTTGTTATGTTTTCTGTGTGAATATGTATCAGCATATAAATATTAATTTAATCGTTAAATTCCAGGTTTAATTGATTTAGTCATAACATAACCCCTACACTTGCAAACCGCTACTTAGCAGAGATACAACCGGAACTACGTATGTAAACAAAACAATTCTAGTTTCTTATGAACTTTCTATTCGCATCCCAAGTGAATGACAAGTATTTAAATCAATTAACCACACTTGTATACATTAATGTTCAGACCATTTGATTTGTAGCTGAAAATAAAAAGCAAGGTAATATCTTTGATACAACATTGACATATTGTTTTGTAACTTTAAAACACAAAAACTTTGTTAGAATTCCGCGCCGATGCGAGGATAGCGTTTACAGTGATACGTTTATTGTACCAAGAATTAAAATACTTGTATTCAAGAAATGAAAATATTGTAACAAAATATAGACAAAATTATATAAAAACCTAAACTTACAAAAAATTGTTATCCAGTAAGTTATGCACTATCATTTAAAATTGTGCATGTTCATTTCTTGTACGGGAAACATTTAGATCCGGATGATGGTTTCATTTCATTCTAAGGAATATGGTCTGAGCGTTAGTGAAACTGTTTTACATCTGTTTTATAAGGTGAAACTACGGAACTGACGAACCTGAAAGTTTGAAGAACAATTAATTTTTTTTAAACAAAACTGACGACAATCATGCGACATAGTAACACATAATTAGCCCTATAGTAACACATGTAGCTTATAGTAAACACATATAAGCATATAGTTAAACTACGTTTCAAGTTGGGTTTTCTTTTCCGATCCTATTAGATATAATTATAAATAACTATTATAAACAAAGCAAAGCGCGGATAGGATGATGGAAATAAAAAATAATTTTTAACAATTACAGTAACAAGTGTTGAACTTGTAATACAATGCATTTAACGTGGTAATTTGGAGAATATTGAAATCTAAGGGGGCCCCAAAATATATATATACCGCTGTGAATTATTGTTATGTGGTCGTTACAGGTCTGTGTATGACAATTCGAGTAAAAACCACAAATTTTTAATTATATAAAGAAACTTGAATAAACTTTTTTGTACCAGTATCCTTCTGGAGATTGGTATTTTGTGTATATATGTATGATGTCATAATACAAATACGTACTGTACAACATGTCCAACACTTGTCTTTTTTCCGGTTTTGGAGCCATATTTATGGAAAACTAATAACTTATTCATGTAAATAATTAAATAGAAATAATGTTATTGTGGTTTTATACTGAATACTAAAACAAACCGATTTGTCTTCGGGTTTACTAATGAGTAGTCGATACCTTCAACCCACATTACAACACACACTCTACTCTGTATAAAATTACTTTTAATATCAGTGACTCAGCCGTGCAAAAGACAATTGCACGGCCTCCAATATAAAATACATTCGGTTCCCCATGCTAACCCGCTAAATTAAGAGTATATTACCATCAAACTTAACCTAAACTAAAAACTAATAAGTGTAATTTCTATTTTACAGACATAACCTTTTATATTTTAATTTAATCAACTTTAACCCAAGCACAAGATGGCATATTATTTTGATTTTTTTCTTCACTTATAATTTTTAATTATTGATAAAATCTGTATTCCGGACAGTGAAAAAATTTTACTCAATAAAATTCTTTGCAGTTTATATTGGATATAAATTTGTCTAGATTTTTGCATATATTTTAATTTCCTTCCTAAATATTTTAGTTCTTGGTATAGTAAACGATACACTGTCACCACTTTCTCGCGGATATAAACGGAACTAACAACCCAGTCTTAACTTGCACACAAGAGAACCTGGAACGTTGGAACACAGTTAGTAGCACAGAATATTTTTGTGCCATCCCGGCCTGCATCTATATGTTGGGCAATCAAACTGTAGACCAAACAACAGCACACCCTTGCTTGTATTAGTTTATACAAGAGATATAACTCAATACCCAGCTTCTATACATTCGAGACGCGGGTAAATATAAAGCGATCGGACTACCATATGTTTGAGTAAAAGAGGGTTAGGTATTCAAAATATTAGAAACCGGTAACAATCAAAATTTCCTCGTGGCACCAGCCTGTAGCTCTAGAACTATAAGAACCGGACTGGGAATAATTCCACAGACCTTAAACAAAATCACGTCCTCAATGAATGTTTTTTTACCCTGTGTATACTTATATATATCAAATACGGTGGGTCGTCGGTCATCCTTCTGCTACAAGAAGATGAGTTTCTTACTTGGCCTTTAATTCCAGTTCGTGAATTACCTCAAATCACAAGAGCATAGATCACACAAGACATATATGGTTTGTGAACGGTAAACTTCAAACTATCCGATATAGACCAGATAGAGAGTGAGAAAGAGAAGAGAGAGAGAGAGGGTGAGAGGGAGAGAGAGAGACGAAGAGAGTGTGTGTGTGTGTGTGTGTGGGTATGTGGTGGGAGAGAGAGAGAGAGAGAAGAGGAGAAGGAGAGAGAGTAGAGAGAGAGAGAGAGAGAGAGTATGGAGAGAGAGATTATGTTGGTTATGTATGGCGTGAAGTGAGATAAGCGTGATTCCCATCTCTACACACAAGCTCATGCCATTGTGGAGAGCCTAATTTCCTGTTTTTGAAGCATGGTATGTTAAGAGATCTTTGGTATCTGTGAGGAAAATAAAAAAAATCATTTCTTCCTTCATTCAAATATTAAAAACTAATATGACAATTTTTGTATTTATATTATAACATTACTTTATAACCCGACACACTGAAGGACATACCAATCTAGAGTTCCACCATCTGACTGTGCTTAGTTAACACGTGTGACAGGAACGTTGCTGACATAGTATTCCGTGTATCTCTGGCTAGGTAGCGGTGCAGTATAGGGGGTTATGTCGTGACAACAATAGATAACTCCAAATTTAAGGCACATAAGAAAAAAGTAATGGAATCACGTCAAAGAAACTTTTAACAAAAATGTATTTTTATAGTTTTCCACTAAACAGTTTTGATATTTTTTTAATAAACTATAAATCAACGATATGGGATTTTATTACCATCTCGTTTTAAACTAGTCACATACGGTTGTTAAAGTATATCACTGCAAACCCAGAGTTCCTACAAACCACTTTTTGGGGTTTTGTGGAATTACAAATCTATACGTACAACATTGAGATGGTTGTGCAGTGATAAAACAATATTTACACAAACAGTTGATCACCTGCCGAACTTATTCCTATTTACCTCATTTTTTAACTGTGAACGAAAATTTTTTATTCACATGATTGTCGTGAGTTTGTTAAAAAAATAATTATTCTTCGACTTTCAGGTTGCAATCTTAGTTACCCTTAGACAGATGTAAAACTTTTCACTAATACTCAGACATATTCCTTAGTGTAATATGCACCATCATCGATCTAAAAATTCCCTACATAGAAATTACATGCACAATTTTAAGTTCACCTTATTCTAGAGATATCGTGCCGTCTGCCAGACGAGGAACTAGTATCTAGCCCCTCGAGAAATAGGCTTTACTAACGCACAACCAATAATCAAGCTAGCTGTGCAATTGCATCTAGGTAAAGACGACAACCACACAGCCTCCAAAAATTAATTTCTAAGATCTGTTTCTTCGGCGTCGGACGATTTAACTTTACATTTTTAGGAGTATATAATAAATTTGTAATACTCAGATTTAACCAAGAGGGAAGTATAGCCTAATACCCTATATATTAGTGATCTTAATTTATAAAAAAATAATCAAACCTGATAATGGTAATTTTTAGAAATAGGCTATAATTGTTATGTTTCTGTTTGATATAAAATTGCGTAAACATATTAACCCAATCTAAATTCCAGGTTTATTGTTTTAGTCATAACATATTACCTCTACACTGCACCGCTACCTAGTAGAGATGCCCAAAACTGTCAGCAAACCTTCCTTCCACACATGTATAAGTAGTTTGCTATGAACCATTTGCGCATTCAATTAAATAGAAGTATTAAATACTTAACCAAACATTTATACATTATGCCTGAACATTGAATTGTAGCTGAAAAATAAAAAGCAATGAATATCTTTGCCCAACATGAATATTGTGCAACTTTTAAACATACTTTTTAGAATTACATGACTTTTGCAACTTTGATACTTATTTCATATTGAAAGTGTAAGGGCTGCTTGCCATTACGCCACATTGCATTCTCGAGTCATCCTGCAACCAGATAGGAAGAAGGACATCCGCAAAAAAGTTTTACATTTCCTCCAGCAGGAAAAGGAAAAACTGACGATCAGCCAAACTCCTTGATTGGTCATTGAGATAATGATGGGATGAGATTGCCTTCAGGCTTATGTTTTGAGACAACTCTGTTACAAGATTTAAAAAATAATATCCACACAATTTTAAAAATACATATGAGCAGCGATATAACAATTTTTAGTTCATTTTAGGGTTTTAGCACTTATTTCCCTATTTGTTTTCAAAATTCTATGTTTTTCATATAAGAATCAACAACATATCATTTGGAGCAATACTAGTGTAATTATTATTTGAGACAGAAACATTTCCAATATCCACTCCAACGTGTAGCCTTGTATGAACGTTTATGTTTCAGTCAGTATTGCGATAGAATGACAGATTTTTCAATCTATTGTCAGCGCTAGCAATTTAGATTGAACAAATAAAAAAGATATAATATTTATCAGTATATATTTAAACACTGCTACTAATCATCTTATTTACAATAAAAAGGTAATCTTTCTCCAGAATGTAGTTTCAGTGCGTTGTGTTCTGATATAGAAGGTAGTTCCCCTTCTGTTCGCTAGATAGCGTTGCTGTGTCGTGTAGTGTGAAACATTCCACAATTTCAGGAATTTACAGTAGGTTATGTCTCGTATAGTTCTACCGTATATTACCATATAGAGAACAAAATAAATTAGTTACCTATAATTGTGCAGCTTTAAGATATATTTATTATTTTAAGAAACTATAATAACTAGTCTTATGATACCACACTTCTCGTTTAGTTGAACGTTTAGTTTTCAAATATGAACAGTAATGCATTTTCAATCACTATTACGTATGTTATCAAACATCTAGTTTTTAGAGGCCGTGTAATTGACATCTTCGGTTGGATGCAATTACACGGCTTGTTGATTTAAACTTAAATATTCTTAATTATCAAGTGTTAATTAGACTGTAAAGACCTTTCTTATATGGCTGTGTGGCGACCCCTTCCCCTTGGACATGTGTAATAAATTATAAAAAATACGTCAATGA
The DNA here is from genome assembly GCF_021130785.1 of Homalodisca vitripennis. NCBI lineage: Eukaryota > Metazoa > Arthropoda > Insecta > Hemiptera > Cicadellidae > Homalodisca > Homalodisca vitripennis. The sequence goes on along the minus strand of NC_060212.1, from coordinate 14,617,056 downwards.
ATTCAGGTAACAATAATGAAAAATTTGTGTTTGAGCTTCTAAAAAATGTTTAAGCCTACTTGAAGCATTAATGCTAGAATCAGTGAACAGTAGAAATAACACAAAAATCCCTATGAAAGAAACTGCCCACCAGTTAAGAAGCTATTTTCAAAAGTGAAAATAGTAGCTCGAACCATATATGACATTACAAAAGATTCTTCCCAAAATAAAAGAAATCCTGAGAAATGTACAAGGTTGGGACGAGTATACAATTGCATCTTGTTTATTACACACCATTTAAATTGGGAGTTTACCATTACAGTTCATAGCCTGAGTTATTTTTTGTAAACATTAGCACCTTGACCTAGCATATATCTGCGATATTACTGTTAATAGCCTGAGTGATATTTAGTCATCATCAACGGTACTAGGCATATATCTCCGATATTACTGTTAATAGCCTCAGTGATATTTAGTCATCATCAACGGTACTAGGCATATATCTGCGATATTACTGTTAATAGCCTCAGTGATATTTAGTCATCATCAACGGTACTAGGCATATATCTGAGTTATTACTGTTCATAGCCTGAGTGATATTTAGTCATTAACAACGGTACTAAGCATATATCTTCGATATTACTCTTAATAGCATGAGTGATATTTAGACATATACAACAGTACTAAGCATATATCTTCGATATTGCTCTTCATAGCATGAGTGATATTTAGTCATCAACAACGGTACTAAGCATATATCTGCGATATTACTGTTCATAGCCTGAGTGATATTTAGTCATTAACAGTGGAACTAAGCATATATCTTCGATATTGCTGTTCGTAGCATGACTGATATTTAGTCATTAACAACGGTACTAAGCATATATCTTCGATATTACTCTTAATAGCATGTGTGATATTTAGACATATACAACAGTACTAAGCATATATCTTCGATATTACTCTTCATAGCATGAGTGATATTTAGTCATCAACAACGGTACTAAGCATATATCTGCGATATTACTGTTCAGAGCCTCAGTGATATTTAGTCATCATCAACGGTACTAGGCATATATCTGAGTTATTACTGTTCATAGCATGAGTGATATTTAGTCATCAACAACTGTACTAAGCATATATCTTCGATATTGCTGTTCGTAGCATGACTGATATTTAGTCATTAACAACGGTACTAAGCATATATCTTCGATATTACTCTTAATAGCATGAGTGATATTTAGACATATACAACAGTACTAAGCATATATCTTCGATATTACTCTTAATAGCATGAGTGATATTTAGTCATCAACAACGGTACTAAGCATATATCTTCGATATTACTCTTAATAGCATGAGTGATATTTAGACATATACAACAGTACTAAGCATATATCTTCGATATTACTCTTCATAGCATGAGTGATATTTAGTCATTAACAACGGTACTAAGCATATATCTTCGATATTACTCTTAATAACATGAGTGATATTTAACATATACAACAGTACTAAGCATATATCTTCGATATTACTGTTCATAGCATGAGTGATATTTAGTCATCAACAACAGTACTAAGCATATATCTTCGTTATTACTGTTCATAGCATGAGTGATATTTAGTCATCATCAACGGTACTAGGCATATATCTTGCGATATTACTGTTAATAGCCTCAGTGATATTTAGTCATCATCAACGGTAACTAAGCATATATCTTCGAGTTATTACTGTTCATAGCATGAGTGATATTTAGTCATTAACAACTGTACTAAGCATATATCTTCGATATTACTGTTCGTAGCATGACTGATATTTAGTCATTAACAACGGTACTAAGCATATATCTTCGATATTACTCTTCATAGCATGAGTGATATTTAGACATATACAACAGTACTAAGCATATATCTTCGATATTACTCTTCATAGCATGAGTGATATTTAGTAATTAACAGTGGAACTAAGCATATATCTGCGATATTACTGTTCATAGCCTGAGTGATATTTAGTCATTATCAGTGGAACTAAGCATATATCTGCGATATTACTGTTCATAGCATGAGTGATATTTAGTAATTATCAGTGGAACTAAGCATATATCTGCGATATTACTGTTCATAGCATGAGTGATATTTAGTAATTATCAGTGGAACTAAGCATATATCTGCGATATTACTGTTCATAGCATGAGTGATATTTAGTAATTATCAGTGGAACTAAGCATATATCTGCTAGTGAAAATATTTACACGTCTTGTACAATAGAGAAACTCGATAGCGTTATCAAATATCTTAAAAGTAAGCATAACAACTGTGATTCATTTTTCTCTTTTGTTTCTGAACAGTATGAAAAAAAACTATTAACCCAATACATGTCGATAGCGGAATGGCTATTCAACCAAACCTTTAGTTTAACTACGTATTTTAAACAATCCTTTTATAAAAACATATACATTTATTTGAATTTTTACACATATATATTATGTTTCTCTCCCATGTAATGGTTAGTTCCAGCAGTGTCGGCCGAAAGACGAGCTTCTCTGTTGCGGTAGACTGGTTGTAGTTCCGTTTATATCCGCGAGATAGCGTTACAGTGTACGTTTATTGTACCAAGAATCAAATATTTAAGCAGGAAAATACAACAAGGTAAACATACAGACAAATTATATCAAAACCAAACTAACAAGAAATGTATTGAGTAATTTTGTACTGACGCAAAAGATAGTTGTAAATAACTAAAATTATAAAAGAAGACAATATAATATGCTTCTTGCTTGGTTACAGTTGATTAAATTAATAATATAAACGGTATGTTGTAAATAGAATGTACTAGTCATAGTTAGTTAGGTTTATGTAGTATCGTATACTTAATTAGCCAGTAGTTATGGTAGCCTGTTGATGTTTTATTTGGAGGCTGTGCAATTGTCTTTTGCACGGCTAGTCACTGATATTTAAATAATTTATACAGAGTAGAGGTGTGTTATAATGGGGTTGAAGTATCGAATACATTAGTAACCTGAGACAATAAATTATTGTTTTAGAGTCTATTCCTGAGTAGACTCAGTAATAGACAAGTACCCTATTATATTTAATATTTACAATAGTAGTAGTTATTTCAAAAATAGGTCCAAAAACGGGAAAAAGACAAGGGGTGGACATTTTACAGTATCTATTTGTATTATGACCTCATACCTATATACACAAAATACCATCCAGAAGGTACCGGTGCAAAACGTTCAAAAGTTTCTTATATAAAAAAATTGTGATTTTTATTCGAATTTCATACACAGACTGTAACAATCACATACCATATTCAAAGCGAATATCAATGGTTTTCATTTCAAAGCTCTCCAAATTACTGCATTAAATTCACGTAGTACAATTCAACGTGTATTTTAATTATAAAAAATATTTTTTATTTCCATCATATCCGCAAGCTTGTTTTGATAACATGAAAAAATAACCCAACTAAAAACGTGTTACTATAGCTATATGTGTTACTATAGCTATATGTGTTACTATAGCTATATGTGTTACTATAGCTATTTGTGTTACTATAGCTACATGTGTTTACTATAGCTATATGTGTTACTATAGCTATATGTGTTACTATAGCTATATGTGTTACTATAGCTATATGTGTTACTATAGCTATATGTGTTACTATAGCTATATGTGTTACTATAGCTATATGTGTTACTATGTTGCATGACTGACGTCAGTTTGTTTGAAAAAATAATTATTCCTCGACTTTCAGGTTGCAATCGTAGTTACCTATAGACAGATGTAAACAATTTCACTAACGCTCAGACACATTCCTTAGTGTAATATGCACCATCATCGTTCCCAATATTCTCTGCATAGAAATGACCTGCACAAGTTCACCTTGTTCTAGAGATATCTGGAGTGCCGTCAGACAGACAGACGAACGAGTGTCCAGCCCACAAACTAACTTCAAACCCACCTCCAATAAACCCACAACCAATAATCAAGCTAGCTGTGCAATTGCATCTAGGTAAAGACGACAACCGCACAGCCTCCAAAAATTAATTTCTAAGATCTGTTTCTTCGGCGACGGACGATTTAACTTTACTTATTAATATGATATAATTAATTTGTAATACTCAGATTTAACCAAGAGGGAAGTATAATACCCTATGAATTAGTGATCATAATTTATTTAAAATAATCAAATATGATAATGGTAATTTTTACAAATATAACTGATATGTTTCTGTTTGATATAAAATTGCGTATACCTATCAAACCAATCTAAATTCCAGGTTTATTGTTTTAGTCTTAACATTACCACTACACTGCACCGCTACCTAGTAGAGATACACGGAACTATGTCAAACCTTCCTTCCACACACGTAATAACTAGTTTCCTATGGACTTTCTTCGTATCCAATTATATAAATATTAAATAATTATTTAAATGAATATACAATCTGCTTGAACATTGATTTGTAGCTAACAATGACAAGCAAGGAATTTCTTTGTCCAACATATAATTGTGTAACTTTTAAACATACTCTTTTTATAAATACATGATTTATTCCATTTTTATACTGATTTCAATTGAAAATGTATTACAATCGTAACGGCTGCTTAACTAAACCTAAATTGCTTAATGTATGCAATAATTCAGTAGTTTCATCGGAGAAGACTTTCGTATCTCAATTCACAAATTCTGTGTTTATTTCTGAACAATTTCTTATTCACAGGTGTTAGTAAGTTTATTAGCAGTGTTTTTGCTGATATGAGTAGCATTTACACGCCAAATGTAATTAGGTCTCTAATTGTTTGTCACTAATATCGGCACGAAAACACAGTAGGGCACGAAATTCACATGATTCTGCAATTGGGCATGATCACGTTCAGAAATACTACCATCATCTCTACTGCTCCTTAATGTAATATTTTGACTTCCACGTAATACTATTTTCTTTACAATAGCAATTAGACGAGATTTATTCTCTCACACCTGTTTCCTGTTTTTCTGGTTTCATCCTAACGGTTTATTATTTCATTTTTGGGATCCTGCTGGAGGAAAACATATTATTTCCCATCTATTCCGCGGTTTATGGTAGTTTGTTAAGGCATGTGCTCTGAAAATCTATCGTGACGTGACATGTTGGATACTTTTACAATGGTTCACATACCAGCTTTTGGAGAGGTACAGTTTTTTACAACCAGTTATAGTATGAAACAATAATAGTAGAAGTAGCAGAGTATTAAATATTTCGCTACTTCTATGAGAAATATATTAACTGTAAGTGGAAAAACCAGTCTTTGGGGGTTGTGGAAGTTACAAATCTACCAACAGACTCGAAGTTTGTGCTGTGATAAAACAATGTTTACACAGAACAGTAAAATATTTTATTAGTTGTGACTAGTCATGGAATTTTTCTTGATGAAGAACACGAATATACAATTCAAAGATAACAAACACTGCATGACTGATAGAAACATACTGGATATATTCCAAACAAATTGAGATATCGATGTAAAACCTTCACCATACTCGTACTTATTAATTTTTGTTACTTTTTGGAGAGTACAAATATTTCAAAATGGAGGTAGAGGGGGGTCAATTTAAATTTTCAAATTGCAACCCCTGTCTTGTGACATGTCATTTGAAAGATCTGTTGAATATGCACCATCATCGATCTAAATATTTCCTACATAGAATTGACATGCACAATTTTAAGTTCACCTTGTTCTAGAGATATCGTGCTGGCAGACAGACGACGAACGAGTATCTAGCCCCTCGATAGATAGCCTTCACTAACGCACAACCAATAATCAAGCTAGCTGATCGTGATTAGCGTGTGTGTGCACGACCTTTCACATGATTTAGCAATGAGTTGTCATAAGTCGGTAACATTAAAATCATCTCTACTGTTCCTTAATGAAATATATTGACTTCCATGTAATATAATTTTGTTCACAATAGGAATCAGACGAGTTCTATGGCACGTGTTTTTCTTATTTCATCCTAACGATATAATATTTCATTATCGGGGTGCTGCTTGGAGTAAAAACAATTATTTCCAATCTCTTCCGCAGTTTTGTAGTAATTAGACAAGCCATCAAAATGACCTTATACATACATACACAAAAAAACATCCAGAAATTACTTGTACAAAACGTTCATTAATTTCTTATATACAAAATTGTGATTTTTACTCGAATTTCACGCACAGACTGTAACAATCACATACCATATTCACAGCGATTATCTATGGTCTTGATTTAATTTTGAGTTCGCCTTGTTCTAGATATATCGTGCCGTCAGACAGACAGACGAACGAGTGTCCAGCCCACAAACTAACTTCAAACCCACCTTCAATAACCCAAAACCAATAATCAAGCTAGCTGTGCAATTGCATCTAGGTAAAGACGACAACCGCACAGCCTCCAAAAATTAATTTCTAAGATCTGTTTCTTCGGCGACGGACGATTTAACTTTACCTATTAAAGAGCATATAATAAATTTCTAATACTCAGAATTAACCAAGAGGGAAATATAATACCCTATTTATTAGTGATCATAATGTATTAAAAATAATTAAAACCCGATAATGGTAATTTTTAGAAGTATAATTATTATAATTATGTTTGATATAATTGCATATACCAATCAAACCAATATAAATTACGGATTTTTTATTTTAGTCATAACATAATCCCTACACTGAACCGCTACCTCGTAGAGATACACGGAACTATGTCAGCAAACTTCCTTCCACACGTATAACTAGTTTCCTATCGACTTTCTTCGTATCCAATTGAATACAAGAATTAAATAATTAACCAAATTTCTATACATTAAGCATGAACATTAATTTGTAGCGCGAAAAGTAAAAAACAAAGTATATCTTTGTCCAGCATGAAAATTGTGTAACTTTTAAACATAATTTTTTAGAATTACATGATTATTATCACTGTTGTACAGATTTCGTATTGAAAATGTATTTTAGTGATAATGAAACCAAATAAGTTCAATTGTACCAAATTGATTCAAACGTTTATGACAACAAGACCAATTACCGTAAAAATGTATCATGAAATTATGTTTAGTATTTCAAAACTTTTAACCTTTGAATATCTTAATGACCAGACGTCTTTCTCGAGAATTACATGGGAGTTATGGGAGTTTGTAAGGATATTATCACACGATACAAACATTATTTAAATAACTGATAGTAAATAACTGATTTAGATATGGGCTATATTGAAGTTCTCAGCGAATAGAAAACAAGATAAAAAATGAATAAACAGCAGCTCGCGATGTCTTGTCACAGTAAATCTGTTGTAAATCAATTTTTTATTACATCTAATGATCGTTATTCACTTGTAACTTCTGGAAGATATTTTGTGTTTGTATGTATGAGGTCTTAATACAAACACATACTCTAAAAAACGTCGTATCCTTCTCTTTTCCGATTTTGAACCTAATTATTGAAAGTATTACTACTCTTGTAAATATTAAATAATATATATTCTTTGTCTATTCCTGAATACAAAACAATAATTATCTCAGGAATTCTAATGTATTCGTTACTTCCCATTACAACACCTCTACTTGTATAAATTACTTAAATATCAGTAACTAGCTGTGCAAATTGTACCTCGACGAAGACAATTGCACAGCCTCCAAATAAAAAGCACTGGTACCAATACTACTGACTAATTAAGTAGATTATATAAGTAGTACATTCTATTTACAACAAACCGTTTATTTGTAATTTAATCAACTTTAACCAAACAAGAAGCATATTATGTTGTTTTCACTTATAATTATAATTATTGATAAATATCTATTCCGATAGTGAAATATTACTGAATACAATTCTTGTAAGTTTAGTTTTTATATATAATTTTTTCTATATTATTACAATATTTTCATTTCTTGAATAAGTATTTCATTCTTGGTACAATAAACGTACACTGTAACGCTATCTCGCGGAATTCTATAAAAGTATTTTTTAAAGTTACACAATATTCATATTGTAACAAAGATATTCCTTGCTTTTTATTTTTCAGCAACAAATCAATGTTCAGGCATAATGTATACATATTTGATTAATTATTTTATGCATCTCTTCTTTCTTGGTTCTTTAAAAAGTTCATAGGAAACAAATTATACGTGTTTGGTAGGAAAGTTGCTGACATAGTTCCGTGTATCTATACTAGGTAGCGGTGCAGTGTAGGGATTATGTTATTACTAAAACAATAAACCCGGAATTTAGATTGGTTTGATTGGTATATGTAATTATATCACACAGAAATATAACGTTTATAATTCTAAAAATTACCATTATCAGGTATGGTTTAAAATTAATAAATAACGATCACTAATGCACAGGGTATTATACTTCCCTCTTGGTTAAATCTGAAATTATCAAAATGAATTCAGTACTCAAGTGGCAAAAAACCTGTAATTCTAAGAAAGTATGTTTAAAAGTTACATAATATTCATGTTGTAACAAAGATATTCCTTGCTTTTTATTTTTCAGCTACAAATCAATGGTCTGACATAATGTATACAAATTTGGTTAATTATTTAAATACTACTATTCACTTGGATGCGAAGAAAGTTCATTAAAAGAATTGTTTTTTTTGACATACGTAGTTCCGTGTATCTCTACTAGGTAACGGTGCAGTGTAGAGGTTATGTTATGACTAAAACAATAAACCTGGAATTTAGATTGGTTTAATATGTTTATGCAATTATATCAAACAGAAACATAACAATTATTTTCCTAAAAATTAGTATTAACACGTTTGATTATTTTTAATAAATTATGATCACTTATGCATAGGGTATTATAACTTCTCTCTTGGTTAAATCTGATTATTATAAATTTGTTATATGCTCTAAATAGGTAAATTTAAATCGTCCGTCGCCGAAGAAACAGATCTTAGAAATTAATTTTTGGAGGCTGTGCGGTTGTCGTCTTTACCTAGATGCAATTGCACAGCTAGCTCGATTATTGGTTGTGCGTTAGTGAAGCCTATCTATCGGATGGACACTAGACATTCGTTTGTCTGTCTGTCTTAACAAAACGATATCTCAAGAAATGATGAACTTAAGTTTTTGCATGTCATTTCTATGAGGAACATTTAGATCGACAATGGTGCATATTACTCTCTGAGGATTGTGTCTGAGTGTTAGTGAACATCTGTCTTACGGGCAACCATGATTGCAACCAGAAAGTCGAATAATAATAAGTTTTATTAAATAGACTCTATTAAATACTCTAAAAATGTCTTATCCTTATCTTTTCTGTTTTTGGACCTAATTATTGAAAGTATTACTACTACTCTTGTACATATAAAATAATATAGATTCTTTGTCTATTTTTGAAAACAAAACAATAATTATCTCAGTATTTGTATTATGTTCGTTGCTTCACTCCCACAACAACACATCTCTACTTGGATAATGTATTTTAATATCAGTGACTGGCTGTGCAAAAGTACCTCAACGAAGACAGTTGCACAGCCTCCAAATTAGGTGTCAATTTACCACTGCTACTAGCTAATTATGTAAATTAAACATACCTAACTGTCCTATTACATTCCACTAACAACATACCGTTTATGTTTAATTTCATCAACTGTAACCAAGCAAGAAGCATATTGTGTTGTCTTCATTTATAATTTTAATTATTGACAATGTTCTATTCTGATAGTTCAAAATTACACTATATAATTACTATAATATATACTACTACTACTACTACTACTACTACTATTACTATATAATAATTACTACTCTTGTAAATATAAAATAATAAATATTCTTTGTCTATTCCTGAATACAAAACAATAATTATCTCAGGAATTCTAATGTATTCGTTACTTCCCATTACAGCACCTCTACTTGTATAAATTACTTAAATATCAGTAACAAGCTGTGCAATTGTACCTCGACGAAGATAATTTTTTCTACATTTCAACAAAGATTTTCTACATTTTTAGTGTCTCTTAAAAATCTTGTTTACTTCGGTGATTGAACAAATATTATTCGGTATAATTTCGCTCCGCCCAATGTCCGAATAAATTGCTCACCTTGCGATTTGGGTATTCTGCAATGACCACATCGCGGGGTGAGTAAAATATTCTGCTATTGTCCGGAATTTGGGGTGTAACATATACATACTTCCATATTCCACGAGCTGTAATAACCTTTACATTGAAGTAAACCAATAGACGAACTAAACACATTTAAACCCTTTTTGATCTTAATAGATTTTAGTTTTATCAAATTAATAATAATTCTTTTATTGCATTTTGACAATAAAACATTGCATTGCAAAAGTCAGTTTTATATTATTAATTAATATCCCTACTAGACATATTTTTACTTACAATACTCATTCAAACAATACTCATTTATATTTCTTGCCCATTCACGTCAACATCCATTCAACATGAGACTCGGCGCACTAACTAAATATTTTTATTTAAATTTTGATTCTGATTCTGATTCTCCCAGCAGCCAGCCATGAACTCTTAGGCAGAATAAAACGCATTCGACAACAGTAGGCGCTTCAGAAGAGCTTTAAACTGGCTTAAATTATCCGATTGTATAAAACCCTCAGGGAGCCGATTGAGAAATTTGACTCCAGCCTGTGACGGCAAGCGTTCGAAAGCCACCGTCCTATGCTGTTCTGTACGGTAACTCTCCTTGCCTCTAGTTTTATAGGAGTGAATGTCAATACTCCGTATAATAACGCACTGTTGATCGACAATACAGGGCAACGTCCAGCATATAGAGGCAGGGCAGAGTCAGCAATTCAAGCTTCCTGAAAGCATCCCTACATGACTCTCTGATGTTTAATTGGGAAATTATTCTTACAGTTTTTGTTGTTGTGTCTAAATGAGAATTAATGGTATATGGTGAAGCGAATATTAAGAAAAAAATTCAAGTATGAAAATGGGTTTGTATATCTTTGAAGGATCTACCTGGACGAAGACTTTACCCCCATGTTAAATGTCTCCTAGATCAGGTAAAGAAGGTAGTTAAGGAACAACAACATGTGGCATTGACGCCCATTACTCAGTAGACTAACACAATTTCTCTTTTGTCTGGCAGGAGGTTGGTAACAATGATTTGTTGTATAATTGCATGCCTGTCTTTCTGTCAATAGAACATCTAGAGATTTCGATGAGCTATATAGATTTGAAATTGCGCATGAAACCCTAGCTAGGCACGTTAGGCGACACGTGGTGTGGTGTATTCTTATATTTTAATTATTCGTATATAGTTTTTTTAGCAATATGAACACCGGATTTGATTTATTGATAGAATGAAGTAGTAAATTTTGTGTTCAAGTGGTTCTCAAACAAAGATGTAACCAGGGAGAATATATCTAGATCTAAAAAATTTGAAAAGAAAAATTAATTTTTAAAATAATAAAAATTCAATAGTACGCCTTTTGGCACTCACATTACAATGTTCCTTTTGGCTGTGGCCACATCCTCTCAGCATTTGGTCTGGTTACTCTACTACTATCAAATAAGCTAACGCTATGTAAAGAGCATACACATTAGAGATAAGACATTGGCTGTGACAGCTATCTTGAAGATTTAAACATTGAGGCATTCGAGAAATGCTATACCTAAATTTACCTCTCCAAATATTACTCACTCTTCCAGTCTCTGTCGCTTTGGAGGGTAGATGATTTAGCAAGCTGAAATTGATTTTTTAAGAAGCACTATGGATCATAGATTAACAAGTGTAAGTACTATATAATTTACATTAAAGAACATAAAATATCACAATTTACTCAATCAATATATTTGGAGCCAAATCATCTGGACAAATTAAATAAATTGTATGAGGTTAAAAATACTGTTCATTCATTTTGTGAGTAACTTAATAATTCGTAATAGCAATTCCAGGCAGAGTTTAGATTATTTTGTATAAATTATGTGTTTTTTTAGTTTAAGAAAAAAAATAGCGAATTGCTTTAACATGAAATAATGTAAAATAATATTTTTTTATTATGAAAATTTTTAAAATAATAAGTAGACTAGTAAATAACATTAATGTTCAAATATATCATTATGGCAAATTTAGCACTTTATATATCTTAAAATTTATGTAGAACTAATTGCAGAAAAAATGTTACCGTTACATAAATCAAATTACTTTGGTTTTACATCATCTTTCTAATAATAAATATAATAACGATTAGTAAGTACTTATGGATTATTTAGAAGCAGCATAAAAATATATATTTTTTTCCAGAGTTTAGTGGACGAAAAAGGGCGAACAATTTAGGGTATGTTCCCCCTCCCACCCCCCACCAGGAACAATGTGTAACTGCGGTTCTGAATACTATCAAGTCCATTGTAGATGCTGACGTAGTTCCGAATATATCTGCTAGGTAGCGGTGCTGTGTAGGTATTACGTCATGAATAAAATAATAAAGCGAAATTTAGGTCACGTAATCAGTATTATGAATTCATACCTAAGGGAAGCCTAATAAAATTATATTTCCATAGTATTGAATTATCAGGTTTGAGTATTTATTACACATTTATTATATGATGTTAATAAGTAAGGTTCAATCGTCCGTCGGCGAAGAAACAGAACTTAGAAATTATTATTTGGAGGCTGTGCATTTGTCGTCTTTACCTAGATGCAATTGCACAGCTAGCTTGATTATTGGTTGTGCGTTAGTGAAGCCTATCTGGGTGTGGAAAATTATAATGCTCTATGTCCGCACGATGTCTTGATAACAGAATTACTTATAGGCTTTAAAGTTTGGATTTAGCTTCATTTCTAATATACTGAGTTCCATGATCGTATGTGTCACTCCATGGAATTCGTCTGGCCTTAGTTAACATTATTTCATAGTCTATTGTATCGCAATGCACTAAGTATTTAAAACCATGTTTTCAGTTATGGTTAAAGTAATATTAAGATCGTATGTATCCCCTAACAATTTAAAACATGATAGAGTAAGCGAAAACATTTATTTACCACAGCTGCATCTACGCGTTCGAACGCTTAAACTGTCAGGCAAAACATGCTCAATTAAATCTGTGTTACAGATAAAATGTTTCAAATAATGGTGTATAAACTTATTCACCCAAGATAATAACGCACGATAAGAGCTCCATAACGTTACAAATGGTGAATATTTGAACCAACAGTCAAGATTAAAAGTTGAGAAAGTACTTTTATTTGTCTTCGTTGGATCAATTTTGTTTCCGAGTTAAAAATATCCTAGTGCAGTACGGTTCATAAGTGCAAAGATTACGTACCCTTTTTGTTGTTATCTAAAGAAAACTAGAAGTTATTATTTGTTTTATACATACTAGCAGGAAAAACAGCAAAGTTTTAATTGCACTTACAGTATTGCAACTCTACTAATCAATGTTGAGGTTAAGATGTAAACTCACTATTCAGGCCTTGATACTTTTTGAGAGTAGCAGTGCAATTGAACCTCGGTGAAGACATTTTCACGGCCTTCATGATATATCGGGGATCAGTAGTTAATTACATTAACTTACATAACTAACTAGAACTATTACTTATTAATTGTTGTGTACTATTAATATTAAAAAAAAAAAACAACTTCAACCAAGTAAGAAAGGTAGCGCGTTATCTTCAATTATCATTTATTTGTTAACAAAAGTCTATTCTTAGAATGCAGAATTGCTGCAATATAATTTTGATAAGTTTGGATTTGATGTAACTTGCCTAAATTCTAGTTTATCCTAATTGCTTTCTTGAATAATATATATAATTATATTCATAGCACAAGAAACGTACATTGTAATGCTACCTGGCGGATATGAATGGAACTATTACTAGAGAACCACACTGGCGAGTGGCGCGCCCCGCGGCAGACGCTTGAACTACGTGCTGTCAGGTGAAGTATTCGTTATCTCTTAGCAACAGGAAGATTATTACAATATTACGTATTTCAAATTATATAACACCAAAACTGATTTATTCTTAAAAAACATACATGCTATAACACAGAGTTCCAATTATTATTGCTGAGTAAAACGTATTCCAATTCTTTCGTAATAGCCTAAACTAAGAATATAGTACATATTATACTCGTAAGTTGAAAAATAACTAAATAAATCAACAAGCAAATTAGCAACAAGATATAATAAATTTATAATACTAATGTATTAACAAAGTTAACACACATAACACAACACGTTAATAACACATTTAAATATGATTCAAAACAGGGTGGTTATAAAATCATGATCTGTTTTACTATATCGTTTCAAAATTAAACCGTCTATTTTTGAAGACTAAATTTCTCAATGTCAATAACAAAGAAACGATTCGCTTTGCTGGAACGGGAGAAAGTAGCTTGAGTTGGAGGTTTATTTACAATATAATTTGACGGTAGAATGATTTTCTTTCAAAAATTGATGTGGGTTTTCTATAAGATACTAAGTGGCCAAGTTCTGGACTAGAAATCAATAAGCTTATTTCCAGTTGCGACTGTTGCAGTAGAAGGAGCTTGTCCAGCAAAACCAATTAATTCATTCGAAATTGTGACATCTTGATAACGGACAACTCGAAAACTTCAACTCGCAATTGCCCATTACTATAATGATAGGCGTTATTTAACAATATAGAATATACAACAGTGTTGCCACGCAACAACAGTTATCCCCGCAAAGTGTTGCGAGAAACTCCCTGTTATTTTGGCAACAGGGTGATAACGAACAATAAATTCATTCGTTTCATTGTAAGCTTGGACTGGAAACAGTCTAAAGCGGCAGACTCGAAACACTTCCGCTGTTATTTGAGGAACGGGTTATAGCAAACAACAGAGTTGTAGTGTGACCATTATATTATTATTATTATTATTATTATTATTATTTCACTGTCGGAAAACTATCTACAGCTGGACAACAGCGGCTTATTATAAGATTTATAAAGCCATAGTGTAAATTATATTTAATACACAAAATAAATTACTCAGTCAAGAATGTAGCCAGGAAAAGATTTGGGGTGGGGGTCCAGACAACTGATATTTTCCCGTAGTGGACAGAGAGTAAGGCCCCTTATTTTGTTCCTTAAAAAGTTCTTGTTCTTCTTCTTTCTTTGTTGAGAACGATTTTTCAGCAGTGCATGTCAGTAATACTGAAATATTTAAATAATAATAATTGTATACTAAAAAAGTAGTTGAAAATTTGGGGGGGTCTGGACCCCTTAGATCCCCTCGCTGGCTACGTCCTTGTGCTCAGTCACACTATGTACACGTGTTTTCTATTTAGTCGTGTAAAGTTATTAAGTGTGCAACGTTTATACTTATACTTCTAAAACAACTTTTGTTTTTGTTTTATTTCTTATTAAGTAACTATTTAATTCTTCTAATAAATAAACGATATTAATAATTTTTTACTGTATAATGCATTCTCAATCATAAAATTATACGAATAATTAGTAGACTGTCATATAATAAAACCAAAGTTAAGAGTTTTATATTTTGCAGTGCTTTATTGGTTCAATAAACTTGTGTATTGGAAACTTTAATTTAATATAAATGGTTATAATCATAAAGAAATTTGTATGAGTAATCTTAGACTAATTCTTAAAAAGTTGTTCTTAATTATACCAAATAATACTTTATCCCAAAGTAAATTATAGTAACGATACTAAGCAGATTTAATGATAAAGTTTGAACACATTATATTAACAGAGTCCAATAGTAATTGTCTGTTTGATAGTAGGCCTATTTCAATAGTGTTTTACAAGCAATAATCACTGAAAAGCGAGGTACAAAGAACAGTAGCCCAACTTAAAAAGGAAAGTTGGGGCTACAAGTAAAAACCTCTAGGCCTATCTTCACACTAAGTAACCAATTGTATTGTTGAGAGAATTCAATGTAGGCCTATAATGCCACCAAAGACCTATCGTTTATTAGAGGTGATATCGTTTGTATGAACAAATTGTTTTATTATAGCGATTTTATTAATTTAATGTTTGTTAGTTCGTAAAAATATTTCATTATATGTAGGAAAGAAAGTCAACAAAGTCGCATATTTAGGAACAAGTACAAAGTTGTTCTTTCGAAACGGATAGTAATTATATACAATGTAATTAATTACATGACCGGTTGAATAGTATAGCATTTTCGAAAACGCCGATATGGTGTATTTATAGAAAGTCAAGAATGGCCTCATAATTTCATTCCAGGCTAGTATGACAGAGGTAGAAGATATGTAGATAGACCCTTCGTGAACCTTCCACGAACTCTTTGAAGGGCTAGCCCTCTGTGAACAAAACAGCGACACTTGTTTTGTTTGAACTCTTTGGACCGCAATACCTCCTATCCGCTTTTCCAGGAAAAGTGTGCCGTGGGCAAGCAAACCTTTGAAGGTCTCGATCTGGAAATACCTTTGTTTTCAGCTCTGCCAAACTCTGCTCTTCTTGCAAAATTTAATATTCTTACTGTTCCGAGATTCTGTGGTAGCTATATTTTTATATTTGTACACAACATTGTTATCATATATGCTTTGATCAGCGGTGCCAAAGTGCGGCGCCCATTGCAACTGGCCAGCCCTTTCTACGTTAACGTCGTAATAACTATTCCATCAGCAAAGTTTTTCATTTCAAGAGTAGTAGTGTACTGTAAATACGAATGACAATAATATAAATGACTTTTTACATCTCATCAGTGAAAAACTCAAGCAAATTTTCAATCTCCTGTATGTTATATTAACAGTACTAATATAGACTAAAATTCAATCATTTTTGATGATCAAAATAATGAATATACGCACATAACTTAACCAATATTTTGTTGTTTTGTTATCGTGAAACAGCATATTTACAAATCTGAAGAAAAAACAAAAGGAACGAGCATTGTAAGTGGGATATTACTCAATAAGCAATTCCTCCTACTATAATTTTCATGGTGGAGAAATAAACTTTATAACTACTACAAGCCGTTTAATTTTAGTTAAACAAACATCCCTCAAAGTAGATTAAAGAAAATTAATAAATCAGTCTGGATATGTGTACCAGCACTGGAACAAGATTAGGTACCAGTTCTAGGGTTAAATATTGGAGTAAATATTGGAACTTACCAGCGGTAGCCTATGTCGTGAAATTGCAATCTCCTCCCACGAGATTTCTTTCATCGCCAAATACAACGATCTGTACTGTTGTAAGTTCTTTCGGAGGGTGGCAAAAATCTCTGGGCAGGTAAAGGAAACCATGTAGAAGGGTTATCTTCCTAACCCACTATACATCACCACCCTTCCAGCCTTCTTACGATGTCGAAACATATGCAATTAAATGGACACCCGCCCACTGCGACCGGCCCGCACTATCCGGCCTCGGTCGGCTCTTGGGGCGACTGTGCCGGTGCCGCGTGAGCCGAGTCCGCCCGGCCCGGGCTGGGCCGGTCGCAGTGGGCGGGTGTCCATTTAATTGCATGTGTTTCGTCTTCACAAAAACGCTGGTCCGGGCCGGGCCGGTCGCGGTAGGCGGGTGTCCATTTAATTGCATGTGTTTCATCTTCACAAAAACGCTGGTCCAGGGGGCCGGTCGCGGAAGGCGGGTGTCCATTTAATTGCATGTGTTTCGTCTTCACAAAAACGCTGGTCCGGGCCGGTCGCGTCGCGGTAGGCGGGTGTGTCTATTTAATTGCATGTGTTTCGTCTTCACAAAAACGCTGGTCCGGGTCGGGCCGGTCGCGGTAGGCGAGCGTCTATTTAATTGCATATGTTTCGTCTTCACAAAAACGCTGGACCGGTAGCAATGTGCGGGTGTCCATTTGATTGCATGTGTTTCGTCTTTTGAACTTTTTGGTTTTACAATTTTGAAATATATTTCTTAAAAATATTGAAAATATACTGGAAAGTGACAACTGTAACATTATGTTAGAAAGAGTTTGTCCTACTCCTTTGGTAACCCAGGATAGAATACGATTTGCTCAAGTGTTTAGCGAGGTAACAGTAAAAATACCGTACAACTTTGAAATTTGGACCACCCGTCTACAAGAAGCGAAATAAATTAAAACTTTTTAAATTGAATAAGATACCTTTAAAATGAGGTTCGGCTCGACCTACCTTTTCACTTTTTTAATATTTCCAAAATTATCCCTAACCCCCTCCAAAATTTCTGTTTTTTGGGTTGTTTTTGGGAGTTAAAATTATTTCTGCGAATTCTTTGGGGTCAAAATATTGGGGTTTTTTTTAAACAAAGAAAGTAGGTGTCTAAGTTAAGCCGATATACTCGTACATCTGGACTGGACAGCATATCACCCAGTCTGCCAGGGACTTAGCCAGCGAGGGGGTCCAAGGGCTCCGGACTCCCCCCCCCTAAATTTTTAATTGTCTCAATTACTTTTTTAGTAGGTAAACAATTATTATTATTTAAAAAATAATTCAGTATTACTGACATGTACTGCTAAACGATCGTTCTCAAAATAGATAGACTATGGGTCAAGAACTTTTTAAGGAACAAAATGGAGCCTTACTTTCTGTCCACTCTGGAAAAATGTCAGTTGTCTTGAACCCCCCCTCACCCCAAATTTTTTTCCTAGCTACGTTGTATCGGTAGTATACTCATTTGGCGATTAACTTACCTCATCAATCTTTCCTTTGAGTTTCGAATATTTCCTAATTTAAAGGGAAATATTATTGTCAGTTCACACATAAAATGACGATACACTTTATATGATCATAAACAAATTGTTTCTAAACATATTAATGGCAGTTTTTGTAGAGATAAAGTCATATCACCTTGCCAGTTTTGAGTTTTAATCGTGGCAAATAAATCTACTAGCACCACTTTTAGATGTTTAAATAAAAATATTACTTGCCACTTTACTGCCACAAATAGAATAATAATGAATTAAGATGATTACTTTAGACATTTAAAAATTACTTCCTTCACGTTGATGTCGACTCACACAACGCGACAAAGGAGATTAAAAGGAAGGTTAGATCAAAGTAGTCCTAAAATAAGAATCATTTTTGGACTCATGAACTCGCCTAAAACGCTTCTTATAAACATTCCTCGAGTTTATAGGAATATTTTACAAAAATAATTGCCCGAATTGGTCCAATTGGTCTCGAGATCATCCCTTAGCAACACATTTTGCAATTCATTTTTATTTATAAGACTAGCAGTTACCCGCGGCTTCGCCCGCAATTCTGTGGGTTTTGTACGTGTGTGAGAACTTGTGGTTAGAGTGAATTGTATTTCCAGCGCCAATGTTGAGTTTGCCTTGTTGCAAAGATCAATAATATTTGTCAAAAGGTATATATTTATAGCCATTGTAATTTACTCTGGTCTTTGCATTTGCTGTTTCATAGTTTATTTTGCCTTGTTTCCCGATCAAGAAATTATATACGTACATACACAGGAAAGGGAAACCTATTTTTGTTACAAGACAACAATGGTGGGTTTTATAACAGACTAAGTTAATAGTAAAAGTTGGATAGTAACTTTGTCTTTTATGTCTACATTACAGTATCGACCAAGCACTAAATACTTAAGATTTGCTAAGATGTGCGTTTAAAAGTGTATTTTAATTAAAACTTTAATTTTTTTATCTCGATATTTTCTTACTCTGTAGTAAACAACGGTTGCAGGTAAGGTTGATACAAGAAGTGATGTACTATCAAGTTTACTGTATGCTTTCAGGACTATAAATGCAAACAAATTGAAAATAGTGGTTAAATTAACTAAAACTATATAGTTGTACTGTTTTAAAACTATGTTTACCTACTATAACAGTTGATTACATTAAAAGGATTCTTTCAATTAATAGTATGACTGTGTTTGCTGTAATGCAACTTTAGAGCCCAATATGGGATTTTTCAACTGCTTTAGAGACCAGTGAGGCGTACTCCGGAGGGATTTTTGAAATAAGAATAGACCTATATGTTAACCAAGGACCGTAGGAATGGCCATGTAAAATTTAAGTACAATCGGTTGAATAGTTTACGCGTGAAATCTTAACAAACAAACTCACTTTCGCATTTATAATATTATTAGGATTAGGATAGAATTAGTTAGATGTAGGTCTCAGAAACCTACTTCGGACAAAACAGGGTCTACTTCCGGCTCTTGTAACCTTCTATTGGTCTAAAATATTTCCAGTGCCATAGTTTACTTTACCTTGTTGTCTAGATAAATAACATAATATATGCAAAATCGGAAGGCCTGAGAAGCCTACTTCGGTCAATAAGCGTCTACTTCAAACCGTTAAAAATTACTTCCTGCTTAATGTGTTTACGGTCTCAAATTTGAGTCTGCCTTATGGTCTTGATCTAGATAATATATACATAGATCTCAGAAACCTTCTTCAGTCAAGAAGAGTTTACTTCTGATTCTTCCAAAATTATTTCGGTCTAAGGTATTTCCAGTTCCATAGTGCAGTCTAAAATATACACACATACTTAGGACTGAGAAGCCTATTACGGTAAAAAAAAAAACATCTACTCCCGGTATAAGTTGGGAATTCTTACTAAGCTTATGCAACATTTCAAAATAATCATATATAATAATTTTGCTGTTTTCAGACCTACTGTTCTGAGAAAGAATGGCTCGTTGAGGCATAGTAGTTTTCATTCCGCTTTTTTTCTTTAAGCCACTGTAAAATTCCATGTCAAGATGTCAAGGAAGCAAACCAGATTTCCTTATGTGCAAAGATTCACAGCTTTGTTCAACGGCTCGTTGAAGCATGGTAGTGTTCATTCCGCTGTTTTTCTTGGAGCCACTGTAAAATGCCATGTCAAAATGTTAAGGAAGCCAACCAGTTTTTATTAACTTATGTGCAAAGCTTCACAGCTTTGTTCAATAAAGTTGGTTTTATAAAATTGTTTTAATACTATTAAAACCCTGTTTAAAAAAGTATTTAGAATGCATTAGATATTTTGATTCTTTATTAGTGCAATCTGGAATAGAAGTTGCAGGGTAACTTTGCCTCTGTTATTTGCATTCCACCACTGATGTACTTAGTATTTTACAAAATTAAAACGTTAACACATGTTTTAACCTCTGTGACGAACTTCAGCTGAAACATCAAGAAGGTTTTAAGTGTCAACAGCTGTTTTAATTTTTATTGTGAAACATAAATATTATCATTATTTTCCCATATTCTAAATTTTTTCGGGAAAAATTTTTCAGTCTTTTTCAAATTTGCAATTCTCAAAATCGAACGGCGTGGCCTTCTTAGTGAAAGCATTTATGATGTAATATGATGGAGGCGTATGATATTTTTCAAACAGGACTACTCGTAGACATAGCCTATTAGGTACGTAGGGTCTATTATTTTTGTATCAAAGCTAAGAGAATGAAAGGTTAAAATAAAATTTTTTACTATGATGAGGTTGTGTTTTTCATATTTGTCAAACTCACGAAAACCTAATTTTATCCAAAATGTCAACTTCTCTCTGTTTAAATTTACTTTCCGTCTAAGACATTTCAAGTAACATAGTCATACTTTGCCTTTTTGTTCAGATGAAGAAAATATATAACGTACTTACGACTGTAAAGCCGCGTTTACACTGGAACGAAACATGTTTATAAACAGTGTTTCGGAACAATGTTCCTCAGATCGAAGAATAAACTACTTGGAACAATGTTTCGGAACAGAAATTCGGTGTTTCTCCACATGTTTCTTGTTTCCCGTAGAAAGCGGTAAGATCAAAGGGTGTTTATAAACATTGTGGAATGTTTCGGAAACACAAGACGTTTAGATATAGGAACATTGTTGAGAAACATAAATAATCAGGTCTACCAATAATTTTTTATGGCTTTTGTTGGTAGAACAAGTTGTCAGTATGTTTTGTTTCGATGGAATGAAAAACAATGGTTTCATACAAAGTCAAGAATTCCAAAAATGTGTTGCTTTTATTGACTTGTCATGAAAAGCCATCAATTGATGAGGATTCATAAAAACCTCTAATCGTTGAGACATACAACGCAACCAAAGGTGCAGTTGATACTTTGGATCACATGTGCCATCAAATGACGTGCGTGCAGCCGAAAGACGAGGCGGTGGCCATCATGTGTATTTTTGGCATGATAAATATCATGCTAGTAAATTCCTATGTTATTTACACTAGTAACATTGTGAAAATGGGCCCGAAACCGCTTTTAAGGAGAAACTTTGCAATGCACATCCAATATGACCTCATCACACCATGGCTTCAGTACCGTATAAACTACCCAAACTTGCCAAGAAAACTCCGCCAATCAATTGCTGAAATAATTAAGGCACCTCTTCAAACAAAGTTAATGTCCCTCAGCACCGAACAATTTGTGGAATATGTCCATCAGCAAAATGGAGGATGACGTCAATCTTTTGCTGCCGATGTGCCAAGCCAATCTGTGCCGAGCATCGCGGAAGATGCTGTGTCCATTGTATAGATGAGATTTAACCGTAGACTTAGTTTTAAAAAGGTTTACTAAGCTGTATTATAAGTGTTTATACGCAATTGAATGGCATTTTCGTAAAATAAAATGTATTTGTATATTTTTTTAATCCTTTCGTAATTTTTACGATTCGTTAGCTTTAACGTAATTTGTTGAACACGTTAGCTCTCTAGGGTTAAAATCTTGTGTCACTTCCACTATAAACACCTCGTGACACAAGTAAAGGCCTTACCCAGAACCTCCTGAGTTCTCTCTCACATAATAAAACACATGTAGCGGCAGCTCCTCCTCATCAGACGACATCTTCAAGAGTGGCTGTCCTAAAATGTTTAGGAACATTGTGTGCAAAATATTTCATGATAGTAGCAAAATATAAACAAAGTTTATAAACAAAGTTCCAGGAACATTGTTTCTGGAACAAAAGTTCCAGAAACACTGTTTATAACGTTTCTGCCGACAAAACGATTCAGTTCCGGCCGTTTAAATTAGCTTCCGGTCTAATTTATTTCCGGTCCCACAGTTGATGTTGCCCCGATCAAGAAAATATACATATGTTAGTTTTCGAGCGTCTTATACCAGCACTTGATATCTACTTTTGGTCGAAGATATCCCCAGTGGCATACTTAGTTTGCCTTTTGGTCCCAATGCAAAAAAAATACCGTACGAATGAAAAAAGGGACTGTATTCATATGTACCAGTTCCGGCTGTTTAAATTCACTCCCGGTATAATTTATTTACGGATATACAGTTGAATGTATATTTTGTTGCACTGACCAAGAAAATAAATATACCATGTGGATTTGGGATCCAATTTAGAATAAAGAGACTATTTAACCAAAAACATCTACTTCCGTTGCTTTTGTTCTGCTTCCGGTTTAAGGGAGGAGTATGCCATATTCATCCTTCTTAAGATACTGTAAAAATGCCATACAACACGTCATGGGAGCCAACCAGTTTCAAAGACCTTACGCGCAAACATTCGCAGCTTTGGTGGGGTTTATAACAGCGTTTAAATAATATGTCCAATGTATTAGCTGGTTCATTCGTCGCCGATGCATTATAAAGAAAAATTAGATATTGACTCTGTTTTTCCAATGTGCATCCTACACTAAGTAATTAGCACAGTATTTTTAATATTTTCTGAAATATAATTGTAAACCAATGTTTTTGCCTCTTTGATGAACTTTACCTGAAAGTCTCAACAGCTCTTAAGTGTCAGTTCACTTTGGATCACTTGTCGTAAATATTTCAATTATTTTCCTGAATTCTTCAATATTATGAGAAACTTTTAAAAATTTTCTTTCCTTATAAACCTTCCTCGGACGTCAAAGAATATGAAACAAATTTGTTGCATTGGTTCAGCCGTTCTCGAGATTAGCGCTTCACATCTTTTGCGATTCATTTTTATTTATAAGATAAGACTTTATAGTTATGTAGGTATAATCAAGACATTATGGTAATATAAGTTAATTATTTACTACTTCTAGTCCATCAGTTACTAACCAGGTAATGTTTTAGCAAATTGTATTAAAATTTCATACAAGCTTGAAATTTTATTTAGGATAAAACATTAGCCTACTTCTCTTATAGGTGTTAATAGTACATCTACAGTTCACCTAAAAGGGGATTTTGCGTAAAAACATCTGGATAAGGTAAATTAGATGCGTTTGATTGGCAAACATGAGTTCTTCATTCCCATGCAACAGGAACAGTGAGAGAGTGGTGAATAACTCCCTTGGAGTACCCAACAGGGTACACTTCTGGCTGGTTTATACCTTCCAGTTGAACCCACCATTGGGCACAGCAAAAACCGATGTGTCCTTAAATCTGGCAACCTTATGGATGTCCAGGAGCAGCACATCACTAAACACAAATGTCGAGCTTCTGGGGTTTCATGGGTAATTCGATAAGTCTAGTCTACTGCGGGAGATGACTGTTGGAGTTGGTGGGGTTCGTCCCCTAGGGGTCAAAGGTACTTGCCAGCCTAGAAATAAGGGCGTGCCACCCCCTGCCTGCTTTGACTGGAGAGGCTGGTTCTGAGCTGCCTTCTCCTTTTTCTGAGCGGACATGATTTGAGATTAGTCCCCATCATTTTTCCTCGTGAATCTCGGCAGGAGGCGGCCCCTAACCCCACCCTTACCTATCCAGAATATTCTGTCACTCTAGAAGCAACGCTAAGGTTCTTATAGTACTAGGTGCAATTTTCCAAGCTTCTTGTCCTAAGAGAACAAAAAAGGTTTTGAAGTCTACAAAACTATACAAATTTAACTTGTTTTTGCAACAGATTTATAACTTAAAATTTAATTTAGAAAAACACACTTGTTTTTGTTTTCAATATTACATAAATTTAGAAACCCTATTTAAGGTTATCATTTTTCATAAATATCATAAAACACGGATGCAATATTTATTTTGTGTTTGGTCAAGTAGAAAAACTGCATTATAAAAGAGGCTTTAAAGATTCTTTGAACTACAGCGGATCTTTTAAATTTTAAATACCAAAAACTATGGGGTCAAAAATGACCTCACAATAGAAGTCAATATACATAATTTACATTTCAATTAATTTATAATTGTACACCTACACAGGTTTCCACGGTAATCATGAACATTTCAATGATAAGAAGTGGTTTTTGGTAGAATAAAAATTAATTGTACGAGATAATTTAATTACCACTTCCAGATAACCTACAGTTTTGATGAAGCTTCACGCTTCCATCCCGACCACCGACGTGTCGCAGTTCTTGGCAAATCGCAACCCTTTCAAGTAAAGGAAACAGGATTTTTCCGGAAAATTGCCATCGTTCTGTAATAAAAAAACTCAGTAACTCAACGTTTCGAGATTTGAAATCTGATCTCTTCTTCAGGTAAATAACTAACCTAACACATAATTAGACTACAAACTAGGTCACTACAGCATACAGGTCACAATAGGTTTGCATTCGTCGACCTAACCACATACTATCGGTGCGTTTAGTTAGTAAATAATTACTATTGTGCTTAGTGTTTTATTAAGTGCATGTTTTATAGTTATTTAAGTTGACACACAACATGGCGGTTGCGATTCCTGACTTACGCGTGTCACAACGCTCTGGTATGATTTGTTTATTACCTATTTTGTAATTATATGTTAGGTTAGTTATTTACCTCAATAAGAGATCAAGTTGCAGATTTCGAAACGTAGTGTTACTAATTTTTTTTCACTGAACGATGGCAAATGTCAGGAAAAAATCCTGTTTCCTTCACAATTCTTCCATCGTCAAAAACAAACTTCCTTTCAAGTAAATTAATGTTTATTCAATTATAAAGCAACGATTCGTAGGCTAATATTATACGGTTTAAATTTCATTCAATGTTACAGTAATAATAAACATTAAAACCATTTATTTTTATGGGTTTTTGTTATTTTTCAGACTCTCCTGGTCCTCGGATATGGGGGTGGGAAGTTTAGCCTGTAATTAAAACCTCTCATAGTCCACAATCTGGACAGTCGCAACTTGTTTCTTACATAAGCTTTATTAGGTTATTTAATTTTAACACGCACTATCTCTGTGACTATAGACCTGTGAAAAGTTGTAAGAGACGGCTTTCTACTAATTAACTATTAGAAAAGCGATTAAAATATTTTATAAAATAAAAATATTTTAAATATAAAACATTAAGTGTTACAGTTAATATAAATAGAATTGTGATAAGGACAGCGTAGTGCATGTGCCTGAATGGGGTAATTAATTGTTTTATTACTTTATTTCGCCAGCCTGCAGTATTGTAGCGTCTGCTGCAGTAGCGGCGGTAGTGGCTGTGTAGGTGTTATCAGGCAGGTCCCCTGGTGATATCGATTCTGATAGAAGACCGCGAGGGGGTGTAGGGCTCCGCCCCTCGACCCTCCCCCCGGGCCCTCGGCCAGGCCTACAAAGGGGCCTGCTGTCTGGGGCTACGCTCCCTACAGGATCAGTAGCGTAACCACCTACACTAACGTGCTAGGGTCACGTGACACAAGTGTGGGGCCATTAATAGCGTGGATTACGCGTAATCTAGAATGTATTATGGTGAAGTGCATGCGATCAATTTCCGTAATATAGGCTATGTACGATATTGTTTAGCGATGATGTATCTTAAAATCTAGCAACTCTTGGTTGTCACCAGTAATTTTATTTCGAAAAAAACTACCTTCTTTTCATACCAAATAATCAAAATCTTAAGCAATAAAAACTATCGCTGTAGTTGAATAAATTTCCCGTTTCGATTTAAAATTTTTTACTCTTGATATCGTATATTATTGTAGGTAGAATAAGTAGTGGGATATAACGTCGTGATATCATGAAAACATTTACGAAAAAAACGATTTAACCAAACTACATGTTGTATGTCACTATCAATCACAATCACAATTCTTTATTGCCAGAAAAGAAATACAAAATTTGTATAGCAATCGTCATAAATACGTGTAACTCTATATAGACTTAAAATTGTTTTATTTAAACAATTGTTGTACCTAGTCAAAAGAAACTAAATCTTCATCTAAAATTGACAATGTCAACATAAGAATAAATATGTCAACACCCAGTGAGAGATGCTCGATCAAATTTTATGTTCCATAAACTCGCTCACGCTATAAAATTCATTTAATATTAAAAAGCGATTGAGTAATTGTTTTTAAATGCAAAAGGTTCGTCTGGTTCTTTATACGATCAAGAACTTTGTTCAAAAATTTTACACCAGCTTCAGATGGCAGGTTTTCGTAAGATTTTAGTCTATGTTAGGTAACTCTACAATTTTCCCGGCACGTCTTCGCGTTATTTTAAAAATTTTGGTTTTACTGTTTTAGAAACCTTATATCAACTATTTAAACAGAAAGTAAAACGTATTTAGGTAAAAAATAAGAATTTCTTTAACATTTATTACAGTTTTGGATGAATATTAATATTGCTGTCTAATTATATCGTGCACGAGAAAAATAAAATAAGATAAATTCACTTAAAATGTACAAAATTAATAAAAAAGCTAGGTGTAGCAGAGAAAACTTAGATTATAGCTACAGAGAAAGAATGTTTTCATTCTACTGTGTAAACACAGTGAAACTGATAAGATAAACATATCGGAGAAACTACGATAAAGATAAGTAACTTTTAGGCTAGCGGGTATATTTATTACAGTATCACTCGCATTTTTACTATGTTCATATTTATTACATTTTACATTCTGTTGTTTAGATGTTTTTAGGTTATATTTACAAGAGTTTCATCGTTAATTTCAAATATGTAATAATCTTTTTATTACGTTTGGTTTTGGAACCAAATTAAATTCAGGGTAATTTTTTATTTAGCATATTAATAATACTACCTGTTGGCACCTCTGATTGATTTCCAGTATTTTTTTGATTCGCTCAATATTTTTCACGGTACAGTGGTATTCAATTTAGTTTATTTGCGCGCTATTTGTTTTTTGTCAATATGAACCATAACTAAACTCGACATTCACAATGAATTAACCTTTGCGCATTATGAAAAGTTTAAATGTAGGGTTACTCTCAAACCTAAGTAATTGAAGTAACTTATGTTATCAAAGGTAGGAATAGACGTTCGTAATTCAACTAACCCAATTTTTACATATAACTTTAAGCATACTTGAACAAGAACATAGCAAAAAAATCTAGCAGTCAAAACTACTTCTATATTTCCCGTAGTGGACAGAAATTAAGGTAAGTTCAGTCAATTGCTCATTCTTCATTTTGTTTCCTACAAATTTCTTGACCCGTTTCAATGTTGAGAACGATATTTCAGCAGTACATGTCAGTAATACTGAATTATTTAAATAATAATAAAAGTTTACTAAAAAAGTAATTGACAAAATTGAAAATTTGGGAGGATCCTGACCCCTTGCACCCCCTCGCTGGCTACGTCCTTGACTTGAACCTGAGTGGAGGATTTACTGATAGAACAACTCAAACAAGAAGAAATTGAATTTGTTGAAAAGATGACAGCAAAGATGGTTCCATTACTAGTGTAAAGTAAATCCGTAAGAGATATCATCCTTGAATCAGTAGTACACTAGGCAAACTAAAGAAGATTTCGCATCTTTCTGATATAACCAATAAAAATATGATAACTCATGAATTAATATTAAAGCCTTTTGTTATAAAATTTAAAAAACCAACATAATCCTATCCAATTCACTACACAATGTTAAAATCACATCCTAAAATCTTTCATCTCGTTGTATAAAGTCCGATATAGTTTTAAGTTTAATACAACTGCAAAAGTCTCCAATTTATCATTCTGCAAATTCCGATTTGAGACATTTTTCTAAATGTTATATCGTAATTATTGTTGTCAAATGTTATAATTTCAGATCGTGTAAAACAAAAAACTCGAATCTGTTGAAAGAAGTGGTCCTTTTTATCTAAATAGAATTGAAATCGAAACTTGGTACTCTAGTTACTTAATTTGAATCTGCCTGTCAAGGAGGTATCCAGCAAGGGGGTCCAAAGGATCCGGACCCCCCAAAATTTTCAATTATGTTATTTAGCAAATTATTATTAGTATTATTTAAATAATTCACTATTACTCATATGTACTGATCAAAAATCGATCTCAACAAAGAAATAGGTCAAGAACATTTTAAGGAACAAAATGGGGAATGAGCAGTTGACTGTACTTGCCTTACTTTACTTTCTGTCGACTACGGGAAAATATCAGTCATCTTGACCCCCAAATGTTTTCCTGGCTATGTTCTTAATAAAATATAACTATTATTATAACTATAATATTATTAAAATATAAAATATATATATACCTGTAATTAAAATACCAGATTATAAACATGTATGTATATTTCCTACCCTTGTGTGTGAGAAAACTATTATACAGGGTGTCCTTTAATGCTCAGGACAAAGGTATACCACATTATTGCTCAGGTCAAGATAGACATATTTCACCATAGGACTATGGGTCTCCGATGCTGTTTCCCATCTGTCTGTCTGTATGTGTTTTTTATAAAAAATAATGTCTTAAAAAGTAGTAAATTAAATTATACTAAATTTTATTGAAATGATTATGATAACAAGGCCAGTTACTGAAAAGAATATCATGAATTTTTATTCAGTATTTTCAAAATGGCGGCCATCAAAACTTTTAAACTTTGAATATCTTTAAAACTAGCATTTTTCTCGAGAATTGCGTGGATAACATTTTTAGAGGGTTTTATCACAAATCTAATAAATAATGACACCAAAATTCTTTAAATAGAATAATAAATAACTTATTTAGAGCAGATTTACTGTAACAAGACATAGTCCACATTGAGGTTCTCAGGAAAGAGCCAACAATAAAAAAACTGAAAAAAACGGTTATCTTCTAAAAACTGTTATTCATGCAGTTCTTGACAAAAATGCTAGTTTGATATTCAATTTAAATTGTTTTTATTTATAAAACGCTAAAGATAACTAAAGAATATTTTTTTCGGTAACTGACCTTGTTAATATAAGCATTTGAACCAAACTTGGTATAATTGAATTAATTAGTTATAAGATATTATTTGTTTGGTAAAAAAAAACACATACAGACAGACAGATGAGAAACTAAGCATCGGAAACCCATGTTCCTATGGTGAAATATGTTTGTCTTAACCTGAGCAGTAATGTGGTATACCTTTGTCCAGAGAGTTACGGAACAACCTGTCTAGCAGAAATTGTCTTGTTATATTTAACTAGATGCAGTGGTTTCAGTCGCGCAGAATCGAAATATAAAAAATCTCACACTACAATTGATGGCACAGGCACCAACATTTTTTAATTAGGCCCAGGTTACGTTTTATATGTAAAAACTGATTTTTCTGGATGTATTTTGTCTAAGAATACACGGGGAATTTTTTCTGTAAAGATCACTCAAAAGCTTTTTCGAAAGCTAAAAATAGTGAAGTACTACTACAATCGGTGATGTGAATAAAATGAAGTAATTGCTTCTACTTGGGTATATTTGAGCAATTGCTTCAATTAAAAGTGAATAAAACAGATAACACATTCTTAGCCGAGCAATTGCTCGAGTTTTCCTGGAGTGAAGTAATTGCACATAAAATGAAGTGAATAAAACGGTGGTGC
Source organism: Homalodisca vitripennis (assembly GCF_021130785.1). Taxonomy (NCBI): domain Eukaryota; kingdom Metazoa; phylum Arthropoda; class Insecta; order Hemiptera; family Cicadellidae; genus Homalodisca; species Homalodisca vitripennis. Next base: position 14,586,572 of record NC_060212.1, on the reverse strand, counting down.
TTCATTATTTTGGAGCAATTGCTCGATAAAAATGAAGCAAGCCATAGGACACGCTTCATTCCTCGACTTAGGCGGTACTGTCAACATGGCCGAGTTCATGTACGTGCGAGCTCGCAAATTTTATGGTGAACGAAGAGAAATTACCCGTTACAAGGAGTTGCTCCGGTTTGAGAGTGAAAGTGTGGACTTCTTAGCCCATGAGTTTTTGCCCGAAAATGAACAAACTAGAGGTAAAGCTCTACCACCAAGACAAAAAAAAGATGGAAGTTTTTTTGACGTTTGTTGGTGATCCCGGATTTCAAAGTGGTATTGGCGAAGATACGGGCATACACCGAACAACTGTATGTAAGACAATTGATTCAGTTCTGAATAATATTGTGGAAAGATCGGGCAACTGGATTCACTTTCCTGCTAGGAATAATGTGATTAATGAAGCAAAACTGTTGTGACAAAGACGTTTTCGACTTCCTACAGTAGTTGGAGGTCTTGATTGCACACACATTGAGATTAAAAAACCCACAAATTTTGGAGATGAGTACATTAATAGGAAGGGGTTTACCAGTATCAGTGTACAAGCGACTTGTGATGCCCAAGAACGTTTCACAAGTGTTTGGCCGGGAAGCGTACATGATGCAAGAATTTGGAGAAGGAGTCCAATTAGAGATGTAATATCAAAATTTGATGGAGCTGCCTGTTTGCTTGGAGACTCGGGTTATGGAGTATCACCATGGCTAGTAACACCTTTTAAGCCAGCTGCAGGAGATGCACAAGTGAACTTCAACATTGCGCATGCAAGGGAGAGGGTCATTATATTGTTGCAGCAACACCAGTCTTTGCAACTGTGGAGTTCTTAATTCTTTGGTGTGTTCATCTTCATACATATCAAGTATATCCTTCGTTCTTTTCTTTTTAGAAACAAAATCCTGTGGGATGTGGGAGCTGCAACTAGCTGTCTGAAGCTCCTCATCTTCCAAAAACTTTCATTGCTTTGCTGGAGTTTTCTCCTACATTCAATATTTCGAGGAAGGCAGTTTCCCATTGTTTTAACTTTATGGGCTTGTTTCCAGTAGCTTTCTTGTCATTTTTTACGTTGGTTTTCAAATTGTACAACATTTTTTTTTTTCAATTGAACACATGTTAATTTGTGACCAGATGTCTTACAATATTTTTTCTGCTACAGACTTCCAAGATTTCTCTTTTTTAGCAATTGAAGAGGGTATTTTCGACTTCTCCATCACCTCTGGATAATCTTTCAAAATTCTTACAAAAATTCTATCAAATTTCTTGTCTACAGGCTCTTCTTCCACTTCATCCTCACTTGAAGACATCATATAGATGTAAAAAAACAAACGGTAACAAATCAGAAACTGTGACAAATTAAGCAACTCTTAACAGTAGACGAGCTGGACTAAAATTGAAGTGGAGGAGTAGAAGGGAGGGGGAGGGAGGGAGAAAGACAGGTCGCAACAAGTCCCGAATCGGTGTTCCATCGGTGTCGGATTGAAGCAATTGCTTCAAAATTGAGAAGCAAGCAATACGTATGTAAAGCAACTGCTGAAGAATTTTCCGGAATCTTCTCCATTCATTGAGCAATTGCTTCACGACTCAAGCACTTGTTTATTCACACCAAATTGAGAATATTCTTAAACTCGTGGCTAGTGCTTCATAGGCATTGCTTCATTTTATTCACTTCACTGAATATTTAACATACATTTAAACACTGATAACTCTTAAGGTGATTTAAATGTCCCTGCGGTGAATCTTTTCCAGCGGTAATTTCAGTTTTCTCAGGACAAAAAGATGAGGAAATCCTTTATTGCACTTAGTCCTTAAATAATTATCACAAATATAGTTCACAACCAAACAGTGATTGCTCTACCAACTTTTCTAGACGAGTCTACAACAACGTCAAATCATTTGGATTTTATGGAACCTAAAATGAATATACAGCTTCGACATTATTGCAATGAAACAGTGAACATTTCTGTTTAAAATAAGGAAGAAATTGTTTCTTCTTTTTCCTACTCCATGAAAATAAAGTACAAAGAGCTAAAAGACTTTAGCTTTCTTTGAAACATTTAAATCTCGGGTGAGACCATAGAGATCGTGCTGATTGAAAAGTTGTGGGTAGATTCAATTCCATTTAGTCTATACTCATCTAATGCCTACGGCTGAATCTGTCAGTGGGAATTTAATCTATTTTGAAGGGGGGTCTGAACCGAAAATGAAGTAATTATTTCTATCAATCCATTCCAGAAGTCAAGTCTGTGACAGTGACAGATTTCGAACGCTGCACTTTGAGGAAGGTGAAATAGAGCAAAACTTAAAATTTCGATGGAATCAACCCTTCCCAGCCATAGCTACATTATTTGTAGAAAACTCGGTTGCTCCACCGTGCTTTGAGAGCGTGTCTAAAATATCGTATTGTGCACCTGATGAGTCAGTTGTGCACCTGAAGAGTCAGTTGTGTACCTTATGAGTCAGATGTGTACCTTATGAGTCAGTTGTGCACCTGAAGAGTCAATTATGCACCCTCCTTGTAGATTATACTGTACGGCTGCTGGTTAAACGGACATGTTGAGATAAAATGGCAGGTCTACAAGTCTAGTTTACCGCGGGGGCTGAGTGTTGTGTGGGTTGGGCACCTTCAATGTTCAATGTCTTTTCAAACCTAAACTTGAAGGAAAACCGTCCCTGCCCCCTTTGACTGGTGGAGACTGGAAGAGCTCACCCCCTCCTCATGGGATCTTGCCAGAAGATGGCTTCCAACATCCTGATTATCCTCCCAATCCGGAAGCAGTGCCAAGGTAGTTATTTAAGTACTAAGTGCAATAAAGGATTTCCTCATCTTTATTGGAGGGCCATACATTTAAATCATCTTAAGAGCTACCAGTCTTTAAAGAAAGTACTATATTATGTTAGGGATACTTCACTTTATTTTTAGCTCTTATTAATGTTAACATCTCGTAAAACTTGTTTAGCATTCTTCACAGGTTCAAAAATCCATGTGTATTCGTAGACATCCAGAATAATAACTTTTAACATATAGAACGTAACCTGTGCCTGATTGTCAACTTTTGGTGCCTGTGACATCAAATGCAGAGTGAGATCTTTTTTGGATTTCGTTTCGGTTCAACTGAAACTTCTGCATCTAGTTACATACGAGTATAACAAGCCAGTTTCTGTTATACAGAGTGTCCCGTAACTATCTGGGCAAAGGTATACAACGTTATTGCTCAGGTCAAGACAAACATATTTCACCATAAGAACATGGATCTCCGATGCTTTGTTTCTCATCTGTCTGTACGTGTTTTTTATAAAAACAAAATAATATCTTAAAACTAACTAATTAAATTATACCAACTTTAATTAATTATTTTCTTTAGTATTTTCTAAATGGCGGCCATTAAAACCTTTAAACCTTAAATATCTTAAAAATTAGCATATTTTTGTCAAGAATTGCATGGATAACAGTTTGTAGGACAGTGCCGTTTATTCAGTGTTTGTACTGTTGGCTATTCTCTGAAAACCTCAATGTGGGCCATGTCTTGTCACAGTAAATCTGCTCGAAAACAGTTATTTAATATTCGATTTAAATAATTTTGATTTAGATTTGTGAAAATATCCTCTAAAACTGTTTGTTATTCATGCATTCATGAGAATATATTAATTTTGAGATATTCAAAGTTTAAAGTTTTTATGACCGCCATTTTGAAAATAATAAGTATAATTTCATTATACTCTTTTCAGTGATTGGCTCTTTATCATAAAAATTTCAGTCAAACTTGGTATAGTTTTATTTATTAATTTTTTATACAAACACACATACAGACAGACATTTTTTTCAATGTAATCTGTAACGAATTCCTCAAAACAGTTCTAAAAACTGTCGAGCGTTTCTATTTTATTTTTATCAGTTCCATTGTTGTTTATTTTCTTACGAAGAGGAGAAGAAACAACTTCGGTACTACTTGACTCATCGAAACTCATTTAAAGAGCTTCTAAAAGAATTTTCCCAGTAAACTAGTTTTAAAACGCAGGCCAAGAAAAGTGGCAACCAGATATTTGTCATTTTCATTCCCATTTTAAGCTCTTCTTGTAGTTAAATTTGGCGTTTTATTTGCAGCCTCTTCTTTCTCTAGGAATTTCAACAATGACAACATTTGGAATCACTTCGGAGATGCAGAAAATATCTGTGCTGGTTATTTTCGTAATGTCTTCGAACGGTTTAAGGAGTTTGAAGGATTGTTCTATAACTCCCACTGAGAAGATGCCAAATTGTTTAAAGTTTCATGATTGTTTAAATTTCTTTCTTTCTGTAGTGTGCAAAGAGACAGCTCGCTTTTGCTCTAATAATCGCTCCATTAAATAAGAGGTCAAATTCCAGCGTGAGCCTACATCTTGTACCAGTTGGTGGTTTGGCGAATTAAGTTCTTAAATCGATTTCAATTTTAGTGGTGCTATGGCAGAGTGGTTAAAATAGGCATCAGTTCTCCTGCGGCAGCTCTTGTCTGTGGTATTTTAGTTTGAGACATAAACGATTCTTCGATAGTCCGTTGCAAAGAATCAATAAAACGCTTGCCAATTATATTTACAGGATTTACGTAGTTAATTTCAAATATGTAATAGGCCTAATTTTCTTAGTACGTTTGGTTCTGGAGCCAAATTAAAATCTGGGTACTTTTTATTTATTACTTATAGCCGTTGTCACATTGGATTGTTTGTCATTATTTGTTTAATTCATTCAATACTTTTCACAGTACAGTGATGTTCAATTTAGTTGATTGGCACGCATATTTGTTTTTTGTCAATATGAAGAACTACCAGAACTAAACACAACATTCACAATGAATTAACCTTTGCGCAATATGAAAAGTTGAGAGACGATTCATATTTTCGCGTAGTGGATAGAAAGTAAGGCAAGTGCAGTCCCCATGTTGTTACTTAAACGATTCTTGACCCGTTTCTTTGTTTAGAACGATCTTTCAACAGTACATGTCAGTAATACTGAATTATGTAAATAATAATAATTGTGTGATAAAAAAGTAATTGTTAAATGCTAAAAGGAGATTGCAAAAGTTGAAAATTGGGGGGTCCGGACCCCTTTGACCCCCTCGCTGGCTGGCTACGTCCTTGATTGGAGGATTTAATAATAGAACAACTCAAACCATACAAGAAGATATTGAATTTGTTGAAAAGCAACAGTAAAGATGACTCCATTACTTGTGTAAAGTCTACTTGTGAAAGATACCCTTCAATCAGTACATTAGGCAAACAAAAGAAGATTTCGCATCTTTCTGACATAACCGATACATAATATGATGACTCATAAATTAATATTGAAGACTTATGGTATAAATCTTTAAACCAATCCAATTTACTAAACAATGTATAAGCCACATTAAAAAATCATTCACCTCGTAGTACAAAGCCTGGGATAGCTTTAAGTTTAATACAACTCTAAGTCTCCAATTCATATATTTCTGCAAATTCCGACTTAAAAAATTTGCCTAAATTTTATAACAAATTATTGTTGTCAAATACTATAATATCAGATCATGCAATACAAGAACTCGTAGTTGTTGAAAGAAGTGGAATTGAAATTGAAAAACTTGGTACTCGAGTTACTTAATTTAAATCTACTTGACAACTACGTGCCCAGCAAGGGGGTCAAAGGGATCCGGACCCCCCAAATGATCAATTACTTTCTTTTTAGCAAATGATTATTATTATTTAAATAATTCAGTATTAACGACATTTGCTGCTGAAAGATCGTTCAAACGGGTCAATAAAAGATTAAGGAGCAAAATGGAGAATGAGCGGTTGACTGCACTTGTCTTACTTTCTGTCTACTTCAGGAAAATATATCATCTTGAACCCCCCCCCCCAATTTTTTTCCTGGCTTCATTCTTGCTACCTGTTTTTAACATACCAGATTATAAACACATATGTATTTCCTACCCCATGCGTGTGAAAAAACTATTATACAGAGTGTCCCGTAACTCTCTGGAAAAAGGTATATCACGTTATTGCTCTGGTCAAGACATACATATTTCACCATATGGACATGGGTCTCCGATGCTTAGTTTTCCATCTTTTTAAATCGAATAATAAATAACTGATTTAAAGCCGATTTACTGTGACAAGACATGGCCCACATTGCGGTTCTCAGCGAATAGCCAACAGTACAAAAACTGAATAAACGGCAGCTCTTAATGTGGGTCATGTCTTGTCACAGTAAATATACTCTAAATCAGTTATTTATTATTCGATTTAAATAACTTTGGTGTCATTATATTTGTGATTACATCATCTAAAAAATGTTATCCATGCAATGCTTGAGAAAATGCTAGTTCTTAAGATATTCAAAGTTAAATGTTTTAATGGCCGCCATTTACAAAATACTAAATCTAATTTTATTATATTTTTCAGTAACTGACCTTGTTATTATAAACATTTGAGCCAATCTTTGCATAATTTAATTTATAAATGTTTAATAAAAAACACACAGACACACAGATAAGAATCTAAGCATCAGAGACCCATGTTCATGTGATGAAATATGTTTGTCTTGACCTGAGCAATAACGTGGTATACCTTTGTCCAAAGAGTTACTGGACACCCTGTGTACAGAAACAACACTAACAATCAAGATTGAGTTAGATGTTAACCATTGTTAACACTAACGTAATTAATTAAAGAACCTAAAACGAAGTTCCAGGATAGCAAGCAGTTCGGTGGGGTCTATACACATTTTTTTAAATTATCAAGTAGATTTACCGCAAGGTGGTTTGGATGATCTTCTAATCTTGAAAGATAAATGCGACTGAATTTGACTGTTGGGATATTCAAATCTTGATGTAACGTTTTATTGGATACATACTACCATGGCGCTTTTGCAATTTTTCTTGACAATTTTGATTGATACTTTTGAAGTAGCTCCAGATTTGAGTTGCTTGCTGTGGCCATAACTGTACACCATATGTCCACACAGGGTTTAGGATAGTTTTGTGTGTTACATGAATAACATGAATTAACAGGTAAGCAAATCGAATAGGCCGTTATAAAAATTCCACGACGTCTATAAGTTGTAACTAAGTAGACAAGAGATTATAACACGAGATAGTAACGTCTATTTTTTACACATAGCCTACTTATGATGTACGTAGTAACATTTTTAATATAGGCCTAATACCACGTAATACATCCCATTAAAACGTTTTGCAGTAGAAAACCGACTATCCTAAAAATGGATAGTACGTCATGTTTTTTTTTCTAATTGTTCAGAATATTATTATGAATATTATATTACCAAAATACAGAACCAGAGTTACGTTCCCGTTAGTATAATAAAACAAAACCCAAAAGATTTATATACATGTACATAATGAGATATTTACCATGTAGGCTATGTATGTAGCCTTTCTCAAGAACGTAGCCGAAAAAAATTTGGGGGGGGGGTGGTCCAGACAACGATCATTTTCCCTTAGTGGACAGAGAGTAAGGCCCCATTTTGTTCCTTAAAAAGTTCTTGACCCGTGTTTTTGCTGAGAACGACATTTCAGCAGTACATGTCAGTAATACTGAATTATTTAAATAATAAAAATCGTTTACTAAAAACGTAATTTAAAAAAATAGAAAATTGGGGGGGTTCGGAGCCCTTGGACTCCCTTGCTGGCTACGTCCTTGGCCTATCTAATTTTTTAGTCTACTTGAAAACATACAGTAAGAGTTTTTTTTATATATTTATAGTAACCACATAATAATAATATATGATTGTAGGTTCCATATTATTATTTCATCATGTATCATTTTAATATAGAATTTCCGTGGGTGCATTATAATGGCGGTATTATTATCGGAGGTTTAAATTTTATCTCGTGATTTGTCATTATTGGACAGCTTTTCTAAATACAAAATCGGAATAATTTCTAGAGCACAAAAGAAAGCTGTCAGAATCGAGCAAAGATGTGTTTAGTAAACTTCATCCTGCCTCGATATTCTCAAGGTTACTCTGTACTGTGACTACAGACTGGCATTTTAGCCAGTTGGTCCAAGGCAAGGACAACTTCAGAACCAAACAACACAACATCTTATAATTCGTTATAATTAGTATTATTTATAGTAGTGTTGGCGCATGCTATTCAATTATATGTTTGTTTTTTTTATGATAATATTATGATTATTACGCAAGACCTTTTCACGCTCCAATTATAGATTACCCAGACTATGTACTGGCAGCAACCAGTAAGCGTTGATAATCAGCCGCGAATGTCGTGTCACTCGTGTCCAGTAAAAGTTGCTGTTGATGTTAAAGCCGAGGGCTCCCGAATCACGGCGGAACTTGCCGAGCCGACAGCAGAAACCGAACACTGCCGATGTTTATCGAGCGGTGACGAAACGACCTAGAGTGAGAGGGAAAGCACGTTGTTTACGTCACTACTCGGCTCGTTCCCTCTCGCTCTGCTGATTCCAGCAGCTGCCAGCTGCAGGTCGTGGTGTTGTGGCGGCCAAGGCAAGCGGCAGCTAGCAGCTAGCGGCACAGTGCGGCGGAAGAATATTTATGACGCGTGTCCCGCCCTCTCTCCCCGAGGCCGGGAGCGGTGTCAGCTGGCACACCGAGTGTGGGAGGTAGACTTCCCGGCCCCGCCCGTCAGCTGATGTGCCGGAGTTCGGAACTATTGAGAGAAAGCAGTCGGTGACTTGACGGTAACGGCTGCACACTTCTGCTATAGCCAGGGTGTTGGAGATAGTAGGGCTACATGGCGAAATAAACATTTACCTCAGAAGAAATCACAAATTCCCTTCAAACAAATTACATAGAGTTAAAAAATTGTAATAGTTTTAATAAAACCCCCAAAAACAAAAGATAACTCTTTTTTTTAGCTAGATAAAATGGTTCCTATTATACAAAATGTGCACAAGACTACGTACCTTTAGTACGTCACTTTAGTCAACACAATAAGAAAAACTGATAGGTTTAGCAACACTTATTCTTATTTCTAGTAAGTAGAAATTTTACTTAAAATAAATAATAAAATGCGTAAAATCTATTTATTAAATCATCTCTGTGTCATGAAATTTAAATTATAGCCTATAACATGTGTGTATATTTTTATATTGCAATTAATATAAAACTAACAATATAAAACAGTGATTATATTCTATTGATATCTACGCACAACATGAAATCCCAAAATTTCATGCCCAAGCCGTGTGTTTTTAGTCACACATATCACCCGTAGACGATTTTCATGTTTTAACCTTTGTCTCTAAGTAAACATTTTCCGATTTAATCCGAAGAAATACATTTTAATTTGATAATCTGTACTACAGTACTTGTAAGCCTAGCAATTTCGCTTTATTATTTATTGATGATAGAAAGAGATCTCAATTACGTAATAATTTTAAAACTAGCATTATCGTAAGAAACTAATCTATACTCGTACAATGTTCAAACAATATATTAATATCAAGCTTAAGTGTACTAAACAAGTTGTTTACCACAGCCCAGCCTGGCAATGATGTCTTGTACTATAATAGTCTTCTGGTTATTCCTTCCACCATAAGTTTACAATATGAACAAAAATTGCCATTCTATTTTTTAAATTGTCAGAATTAAAAATTTAAAATCAACATTCCCTTTACACATATGTAATGTAGGTCATAAATGAATCAAGATAATGTATTCATATATTATGGAAGTGACACCTTTATAATGTTTTAAAATCTCGATATTTAACAGATAAATAACTTTTGAGTTTCTGAGTTATCTTAAGATTATTTATTTATTTGCAGCTTAATCGTATCGTAATTTCATACTCATAGTAGTAATAATGTTAATCAGCTAATAATATTGTAGAAAGAAACTTGCAACAAATTTCTATGTCCCTATATTCCTAAATTATCGGACAGATGCCTATACAGTATAAGAACTCCTAGTATTGTTTATAATTGTTTATTCACTATGGTCGTAATTATTTACAGGCAAATGCGAGTTAATTGTCACTTGTGCCAATCACATCAATGATAAAAAATTATAAATATGTTAATAGGTTATTTTTTAAGAAATATAATATTGTAATAATAGAGCGTGCTAAGTCAACGTCCAAACTGCACGATCAGATTTTGAACAATGTTGTACAAACTCAACTTAAAAAAGTAATTAGTTACTTGTAAAAAATATATAAATAGATAAAGGGCAAGTCTACAATTTAAAATTAACCAAAGCACTTGTTATTCACACGGCTGTCTCTCTCTACTTGTAATATAGTCTAAATAGGTTTATAAACTCGAATTTTAAATAAAATCGGAAAAAAATTAAAAGAAAGTTGAGTTTGAATGTCAACCTCGAAGGGCGGGCACCAGACTCAATGATACGGCACTGACCTAGGACACCGACAAATCTACTTCACATTTCAGTGTGCTGGATTTGGAAGACGAAACACGTGGGCTGAAACATTATTTGGGCTGAGGAGGCTGGAACCCTCCGAGCATAAAACAAATTTAGATTAGGCTAGGGTAGGGCATTGTAACCCGCTGCCAATCAGCTCTGGTGCGGACGGCCGGGTTACTACGCGAATACGCCCCAAATAGTTCCCTCGAGTGGTCATCTGTGACTCGATCCATAATTTTCTAGTAGTCCTCCTTCAAGAGGGCGGAGTTTCCTGAGGGTTTGTCTAAAAAGTATAAACTAATAGTAGGATTGCTAATGTGGCTGGCCAAGAAAAATTAAGTGTGAACGAAATAGTGTACAATATTGATCGGCGCAAGAATACGAACTGTGACATTTTCCTTGTGTAGCCTCTCAGTGTTGTGAGTGAAAGGTGCTGTGCGTGTGAAAAGTCGTCTTTGTTTTGTGCTCTGTATCCAGTGGAATTTAGTGTCGATTTATAGTGCTTTGTAGAGATGTAATAATGTCCTCATCTCCTAAAAAACTGAAGACGGAATATGTATTGTCGAGCCACACTAATCAGGTAAGTAGTGAATAAATCAATCAAGCCTTGTAAAGGGGAGGGGAAGTGGGTGTGTTTTCTTGTGTCTGGCCAAACGCAAGGCGCGGCGCGCGCGTAACTGTTTGTGTAGGGACACTATTGCTGTCCCTTAGTATACACCTGATGACAACCCATTTTCTTTGTGGCCCCGCCTCATTTAGGAGTCCAAGCAGTCTTTGGCGTCCCCTCTTGCGCTGCTAGCAGCCACTTGCAGCAAAATTGGGTCAGCACAGGAAGGACAAGGTGCGAAAGCTACGCAGCAGCAAATCAAGGTGGTCTCCAACAGTCTGTCGGCGGCACTTCTGCAGCATCTTCAGCAGCAGTCGCAGCAGCAAGAAGCTGCCACGGTGGCGTCTCAGCAGGCCTCGATGGCCCCTAGGGACCCTCTGTCATCGAGTCCGTCGCCTCCTCAACCGCAGGTCATCACCATTGCACAGCTGCAGAACCTCCTTCCTCTGCAGCAAGTATCAGCAGCCAATAATGATATAAGTCAACAACTGCAAGGACAATCAGTCAAAACATTTGTGTCGTCTGCTGCAGGGTTGACAACTCCAACTGTAGTGTCCGTTCAAGGAGTACCTGGACAATTTATTCAGGTGGGTTATATGTATAATTCTTACAATTTTAAATAGTAAATATCAAATATCTAATAAAACAACACTTCATAATCTTTTATTAATATTACTTTGGTGTATATTTATGATATAAAAATTAATTGGTACCAATTTCATTCAGGAATAACCTCAAACTTATTAGGCTAGGTAGCCCAGATAACCTCACTTTCAGTCATCTCTGTTTCTTTGCTTTACCTGGTTTTAAATGGTGGTACCAGTTGATAAATGGAAATTTTAGGTTATGCCAAATACCAGGAGTGATTATAATTGATATTTTCTATTCAAACTAAAAAAACTATATCAACAGTTTTAAAACCCTTATATGTAGTATCAAAGACAAAAAAATCAATAAACTAAAACTATTATACTACTCATAGCGAATGAATGAATATGCTTGTTCCAGCAATGAATACCTTTTTTAGGTGAAATAGTCAAAATGAATTAACACCGTCATTTACATAGAAATTTAAGACAAATATAAAGAGCATGAAATATTTATGATTTTAGTTCCACTTTGATAAGGGAATAAAACATCTTAGACTCACTAAAACTGTAGGCTACAAGTTTAATAAAAACTTTTAGTCCACGTAAGAAAAACTTGTGAGTAGGCTGTCTTTATAGTCACCTTTTATGGCAGATTAGGCTTAAACAATAACAAAACCCTTATATTCCTATATTATAATATAATGCGTGTAGAGTATGATAAGCGGACCCGGTTTCTTATATTGACAAAATGATAAACATCGATATAACCAACTGATACTGATTAGTCTAGAATTAAAAAAATAAATAACTTTTATCAACTGTAAACACTTTATCAGATAGTAAAATATTTTATTTTTTAATAAGTGACTTTGTTGAATTCAAAATAATAGTCAACTTTAAAAAACTTAATGAAATTGCTGTAAAAGACAATAAGAGGTGTTAGATTTAATATAGTTTGGTGCTAAGAAACTCATTATGTAGACAACCTTTATCACAAACTTGTGGAAGGCATATTTTGGGTAGAGTGAATGTTGTTTTGTACATTTTACCATCAACCGTAGTGACAACTTTTTAGACCCACCAATTGGTACTAATACTCAGACAGTCTTGGCTGGGAAAGCTGCTGGAGGGCTTTGAAACGAAGTTTTAAAAAATGGCTTACCAAACGACTTGCTTGTAAATCATCTCTGTGAACATTTTGTATAGAAGAGAGTGTGGTTTTTCTGGAGAGGACGCTTTCAACTATTTCTTGAAAAAAGTTAATCATTGCTGCTCAGAAAAAACAAATAAATAATTCCACAACATTCATATTTTCTGTTCCAAATGTTGGTTATGTTGTTATCATTTACTTATTATTTATGAGTGTTTCCTACTTCTAATTGTTTGGCCTTTATGTTTTTTTTAAAATGATTTATGAGATGTTCACTATGTATATTAAACTGCTCTCATTTCAATTGATATTGATTGATAGTGTCGTACTCGATATATGAATATATGTAGCCTATTGATGATTATACTAATCGATATAAAAAACCGGGTCCGCTTACTATACTCTGCCCTATAATAAAATGATTTATCATATAAATAATTAAATATTTCTATGTAAAACAATATATAAATAATTAAATAGTTCTGTGTAAAATAATATATAAATAATTAAATCATTTTGTGTCAAATAATATATAAATTAATTAAATAAATAAATTAAACTACTACAGTTTCATATCAGGCCACCCAAAGAAGAATAAAATAACGAGTCGATACAAATCTACTGATATCTACAATCAAAACAAAACCCAAAGTAATGTGGATTTTATATTGTAAAATAATTAGGCATTTTAATTTTATACTTGTTTACATTGAAATTATGACAATTACAAGTATTGAAAATATCATTCTGTATTAAACATATTCATCATGTTATATTCGTCAGAATGTTTTCAAAAGTACATTTTACTGGGTGTCAAAAACCAGTTTTGCACAAAAAGCTGCAAGATGTAATGTATGCAACAAGGGCACAGGAGTCAGTCAAAGATGCAAACTGCTATTTTGGTGAAAGAAACCAAAATACAGTATTTTTGTTATGACAGGCATAACATATAGTTTTGTCAATGTACATGTCTCTACACAATGGAAGTAAATTTACCTTGTGAAGTTCCTTGTTTTGCGTTTTCTCAACAAGATAAACCCCAGGAAATAGTAGACAATTAAATATGTTAATTCATGTGAATGTTTTGTTTGTTATTTTTCAGTTAAAATAACTCTACTTCGTTTGGTATTGTAATTTGAATTAATTATGGTTTTCGTTGGATTATTTTTTTTACAATAAGTATGTTGATAATTTTATTTCTATATTTACGTTTGATTGTTTTGGTGGCGGTCTAAAACAGAACTCCAGATAAATATACATAATATAAAATAGAGTAACTGATTGTTATGATTAGTATAAAAAGTAAACTAAAAATGTAAAAACTGTATAACGAGTTATATATTAAAACTAAAATATAATTGAAATTAAATAACATTAGAAATTATAAACTACCCAATAGTTGTGTTTTACATGTTAAAAATAAAAACAGTAGAGTTTTTTGGAGTGTCCATATTATATACAGAATTGGTACCACTAGTTTTAAAATATGGATAATAAAAAATATGGATAATATGGTGTGTTAAAATCATAGTCATACAATATACGTCTTAGTAATGATACTATGGCATGAGCAGTCAAGAGTGGTTAAGTGTACTAATCTTTTTCAACTAGGTTCATCTATTTTTGTGATATTGACCCATACACAGTGGCTCAAAAGGTGTATGAGGACCAAAAGAATTAAGCAGTAATTAAATATTTACCATTTAGCACTCACAATTTTCTTGATTACTTTGTTAAAAGTATCAAGTAATATTTAACGTAAAATGAGAGGTTTCTCAGTTAAGTTATATAAGTCAATGAATTTTGATTTAGAATGTTAGTTAGGCTAAACAATTATACAGGGTGTTTGAAAAGTATGGGTACGGCTTAATATTTTAAAAAACCATAGGAGATAACATTTATAAACTTTGCACAGTGTCATATGGCTATGTAAACTATTTTTCCTTGTTATTACCATGACATGCCAATCATGGGGGGACGGCCCACAGAGGAAAACATGGAAATCTTAAATTGAAGCATGGGTCGAGTGATACCTCATTTGAAAGAGCTCACTTAGTAGAGTTTAATGCCGCAAACCGCATCTCAAAAGGTTTATCCAATCAGAAATGGCGGGTTGTTTTAGGTACATATTGGGAAGTACATTATGCGCTGCCATTTCTGACTGGATCGTCATATTCTGATGCGGTTGGTGGCGTTTCACTCTACTAACCAATGTGTTTTCACTGACTTTTTTAATTAGCAAATTATGTCATAAATGTATAACACAATAAATACCTACCGATGTTTTTTAGTTTTATTTATTGTGTTATAAATTTATGACATAATTTGCTAATTAAAAAAAGTCAGTGAAAACACATTGGTTAGTAGAGTGAAACGCCACCAACCGCATCAGAATACGACGATCCAGTCAGAAATGGCAGCGCATAATGTACTTCACAATGTGTACCTAAAACAACCCGCCATTTCTGATTGGATAAACCTTTTGAGATGCGGTTTGCGGCATTAAACTCTACTAAGTGAGCTCTTTCAAATGAGGTATCACTCGACCCATGCTTCAATTTAAGATTTCCATGTTTTCCTCTGTGGGCTGTCCCCCCATGGTTGGCATGTCATGGTAATAGCAAGGAAAAATAGTTTACATAGCCACATGACACTGTGCAAAGTTTATAGATGTTATCTGCTATGGTTTGTAAAATATTAAGCGGTACCCAGACTTTTCAAACACCTTGTATAGTGGTCCATAACATCTACGGTAATAATGTAGGCTTGATTATGAATTCTGTATCGGGAAATGTGTAGTAAGAAATTATAACAAGTAGTTTACTGTACATAAATTTTAATTTGCTCGAATCATGGTAACGCCCAAATCAAACTGAGGGTGGAGTGGTAATTCCAGTGTTGTCAACAGCAAGCTGTTATATTACCCCCAACCTAACTTAAAACTACCCCAAACTGATCTATATTACCCCAAACATTTTTTCTGAGTTCTCCTAAAACTACCCCATCTACATACATAAATGTCTGGTGTTTGTTTTTTTTTATTATATATAAATATTAGTTAATTTACTGAAAACTTTCCTGTGGAAGCATTTGAAAAATACAATACCAGCAGGAGTTTTATGATTATCGTCAGATTTTAAAATAGAGACTAGCTCCAACTTGTTTATCATTGTTAAATTGTGCGCCCACTAAGCAAGTATTGTTCTACTGACTTTTATTGATAAAAATTCGCTTTTATGTTATGTAAGAGCACATGTGATTTCCACTTCAAGACTAAAACTTTCAGATCAATTTAATTTTTGAAGGGTGGAAACCTTTGGGGGCTGCCTACATTACAACACAATTTTTTACCTAGAAATAATTTATTTGATGACAAATATTTCTCACATAATAACGTATTAGAAGTACAGCGAAACTTTACACTGATCTGATCTACCAGCCAGATTGTAATCAAATCAAATCAAAATAATCTTTGTTCAATCATTTGCACATTTTGTACATCGAAATAGTGTCAATTTAATGAAAAAAGTAGTCAAATTACAATATATAATTGTAATGTAAAGTTTATAATTTTAATTTGTTACAGATACCTAACAAGTATTAAACAGATGCACTTACTATTACAAAATTTAATATTAAGGTCTTAAGTTATGTTGGATGTTTAACATCTACATAATGGCTAAAAAAATGTAAAGTCTTAATTCTTTAAAACGTTGTTTGACAGATTAGAAAAACATTAATTTTTAAATGGATCTGACAGTTTTTTTAGAACTTTTAGTATTGCATTGAGATTTTTATTTTCAGTAGCCCGGTATACACACAGTCCATATGTAATGTGAGAGTGAATGTGAGAAAAATAGATTAGTTTTAAGGTGTCAGTAGTGCATAAATCAGACATTCTCCTTATTGCGTACAAGCCAGAATTAATCTTATTTATAATAATTATGGCGTGAGCATCCCATGACAAGTTATTGTCAACTGTTAGCCCCAAAATGTAACTTTTTTCGCAAATACTATTTCTTTCCCTTCAATTTCAATGAGTGGAGTAATTGCTTGTTTATTTTGTTTTGTTTTAAAACTTAGGCATTTTGTTTTATCCGTGTTTAGATATAAATTGTGACAGTGAGACTGTGAAAGCAGGCAGTGAAGTAAACTTAGCGTTTGTAAAAAGAACTTGCACGGTATATCGTGTCCAACCAATCTAGGAGAAGTACTTAGATTTCGGTGATTCCCTTGGTTCTTTACAATGGGTCTGGCCCAATTCAGAAAACAAATGCACTTAGGTTATTTACTTAATACTTCAAAGTGGAATGCTGTTAGTTGACCACAAACTTACACGGTTGATGTGTGCAGGGAGGCCAGTTGTTGTCAGCCGCAGGCGGGAGTCTGTACAATGTGGTACAGCCGATGCAGACAGTCACTGTTGATGGACAGGAGGCCCTCTTCATCCCGGCGGGGGGCGGCCAGCAGCTGGGTGGGCAGACCCTCATCTCCCACCCCCAGTTGATGCGGAGTCCCGGACTCCTGCCGACCAGCATCCTGCAAACTCAGACCGTACAGTTCCCCGGAGGTAAGTCCCCTGCGTTACGTTGTTTACAGTCATAATAATGTTTAAGCACTACACAATCACAAATGGTTTATAACTTCCAGATGAACCCACATCGTACAGCAAGAACTGATGTGTCACTTAAATCTGGGCAACCTTATGGATGTCCAGAAGCGGCACATCACTGACCGAAAATATCGAGATTCTGGAGTGCAAGGGTATTTCGATAGGTCTAGTCTATTGTGGGAGATGACTGTTGGAGTTGGTGGGGTCTGTTCCCTAAGAGTCAAAGGTTCTCGCCAGTCTAGACATAAGTGTGTGCCACCCCCTGCCTGCTTTGACTCGAGAGGCTGGTTCAGAGCTGGCTTTCCCTTTCACTGAGGGGTCATGACGAGATTTCCCTAAATTCTTCCTCATGGATCTTGACAGGAGGTGGCCCCTACCCCAACCTTACCCATGCAGAAAATCCTGTCACTCCGGAAGCAGCACCAAGGTCCTCATAGGACTAGGTGCAATTTCTAAGCTTCTTGTCCTAAGAGAACAACAACAAAAAATGGTACTGTACAAATAAAACTGTAAATACCATGGAAGCATATCAGCTCTTCAGGAGCTGAAAGCTTCCATTGGACTGTTGGTGAATTCTGCATGGAGAAAGGACAATCATTTTGCTGTAAGGGAGGTGTGCGACATTGAGTGGAGTGGGTCTTGCTAAAAGGGTGTCATAACAAGTGATCGGTTTGTGTTTATTTTACTCTCTCTGTTTTGATAACAAATTAACCTGTGATGAAGGTAGTTAGTGACTCTTAACATCCAATGGAGGATGGTCTACAAGGAGTTTGGCAACACAACTGTAACATAAGCATAGCTCAAGATGTACATTGTTTAAAAGTGTAATGTAATATGTACATCAAGTGAAGTCCAAAGCCCAACCTAAAAATAAGAATGTTCTATTATAATAACTGATGCCAGGTTTTTCCCTTAACCATTCATCTCTGCTAAATAACCCCTTTATAATGATGTACATTTTGAGCTACGCTTACGGTAAAAAGTCCTTGTATACCATTAAGAAATAAATTTTATTTTAGTTTTTTATGCAGAAAAATATAACTTTTAAATGACTGACTTCTTATTAAATTTTTGTTCACTTTTAAAGGATAACTTAAAAGGTTTTTTTAATGTTTGAAAAACCTCAGTTAATCCTTTAAACCGCTGTGCTCCTGGTTTCGAGACAACACCCAGCACGGGGCTTAGTGACATTAAAGAGCTCTCAGCACCTAGTAATTTTCCTGTTTTTATGAATTAAACACTTTATTTAAAGTTTAATAAATAAGAGTAAACAACTGGGAAGGTCTAGTAATTGTAGTAGATTCTCTTCGTCTATTGGTTTTTCTGCATCACAACATATTACCACTATTTTATAACTATCTACGAATAAACATCGGAAAACATGTTATAAAATATCAAAGTCAAAGTCAAAATATTTTTATTGTACATTCATCAAGAATTACAATATAGTCAATAAACAGAAATCATTTCAGCTTTAGTCAGATTGTAGGGGTCCTCCGTTGTTGTTTTTGAAGAATTTGCTTAAATGCTGTAGAATGGTCTTCTCACTAGCCATGTCTTCAATTCTCGTCTTAGCCGATCTCCAGTGAAGTCCTTCATGAATGCAGGTAGATGGTTTTGAAATCTGCAGCCGGCGTAAGATGGTTTTTTCTCTGATAGGGTGGTGCGATGGACTGGCAAGTTATATCTTGAGCCATGACCCAATTTAACAACATAATCATTCCCGAATTAGTGTACGTTACAAAACACATGGCTTCCAAGTAGTTTGAGTAACGTCCACAAGATTGCACCACCAACTGGACAGCTATCTTATAGACATTTCTAACATAATAGAACACAATATAACAGCTGAGCAACAAACATACAACAGCTGTTAATACGAGAACAAGTATAGTCGGGCTTGGCGGTTGTTCACAAAACTAGAGTTGCACGGAATATATTGGGCATAGCGGTTAAAGGGTGGAGCTTAATATTTGATGGAAAAAAAGAATACATTTTTTTCAAACACATTTGCAACATAATGTAAAAATTGCAATTCGTGCGTAATGTAGAATTATATATAAAATATATATAGTACTAGAATTGTAACACCAAATAATTTTTTTGTTCCACAGGCCAGAACGTAACAGTGAGACCAGCCGCTATACCACAGGTGGTACAGTTCCCGGCACTCCAGCAGACGATACCGGTGCAGGTGCCGATTACGACGGCCAACGGTCAGACAGTGTACCACACGGTACACTTCCCACTTCAGGCATTTGCCACCTCACTTCCCAACATTCTTCAGACCTCGGCCGGACAGGTTCAGATGATTCCCCAGATGTCTCAGGTAGGACATGAGCAGGGTCTCAATTTCAATGCTCAAATTATATAATTTGAGCCTTGAAATTGATTTAAATTTCCTCCATTCTAAAATATCAGACATATTGTCATTCCTGAATATTCCTGTTTATTTCATTTAGTTCCTAATCACAAGAATACTTCTAACAATAAATTAATATTCCCAAATCGAATGTATAAAAAATTCAAATTAATTCATAGTTGTGGAGTAAGGCTTTATACCTATAATATACGTTTACATGTAAAAAATCCTTAAAATTTGGAGTTTGGGGATGTAATAATTTATGTCACTAAACAAACTAGTGATCATAATTTTCCACCACTTTTGTTTTGATAGTATCTGTATAGTTTCACTTACTCTATTATTTGGAAGAAAAAATGTATATTTTTATAATGTTATTTTTATTGTTTTTTGAGTGATGAAATACTATAAAATCAAATCTCAATTATAATGGGTAAAATGTTAGAATTTTACTTACACTGTTTGTTTATATTTATGTTGTTACTATGGGTTATTGTAAACAATCAATTTAGCAGTTCCTTGCAAAGATTTTTTTTTCCATTCAGTATTTGTTTGGTTATGCTTCAATTGTATCTCTTGATTTCATTGAAGGGCATCTTTAATGATTTCTTACTAATGTCTAATTTCTTTGAGACAAATAAAATATTAACTGGTTTAACCACAAGGACGTCTCAAAGTTGATATGTTTCATCAATTTTCTCTGTTATGTTTGCTTATTACAGTTTCATTGGTTATGGAACTGTGTATTTCAGAAGGCGTATTGTAGTAGAAACTATAAATCTCTTAAGAGTAAGAGCCCTTTTATGCATGCGTTTTCGTACGGACGTTAAAAAAACGGACCGTAAATCTTGTAACGTGCGTTACAGTTTTATATCGTGCGTCTTGAATTTTCTGTCGTGCGTATGCAAAAGGTTGATGGTGGGGGTAGCAGTGCTACCACAATAATATTATTGTAATAATAATATTATTATTTTATAGAGATTTAAGGTGGCAATAATTAATAAAATTACTATTTTTATTCTCTTATTTAATTCAATATTACTATTAAGTCAGTTACAGTTAAATGTCTTCCAAGTATTTTAATTAAAGTCATTTTCACTAAAATTGGAGTCTACAACTGACATATTAGAACAACTAAAGGACTTTCAATGTTTCGGGTGCAATTCTCCAGAACCTGTGCAATGGGTGCAGTCTGCGAAGACGACGACAGAGTAGACTGGGGTCCATTATTCATTTCACTGAAAGTATTTCCACTGTGGGAAGATTTTGAGTTGTGTGATGCTTGTGGAGCAACTTACATGTTGCAGCCTTTTCTTTAGGAGTCTGGTCTTCGAAATTAGAGCAGAAGAACATAGTTGTGACCACTGGTTTTTCTTCAGTACTCGGTCCTTGTAAGTCTCCGAAGAAGAATTCCAAATCGCTTCTCTCTTCTTAACTTCATCCATTAATAACTCTGTATTAATTCCCTCCATTGTACACTAAACTACGCGCAACATAGAAAACGTGGTCAGACAAGACAAAGTGACAGCCTGGCAGAACTACCACAGTGCAGACAACACGAGTGCAGGCGGTTGGCTGCACTGCGGCTTGGAGTGAGGAATGCGCGTTTGACGTGCGTCTGCATAAATGCGGCCATATACTGCCATGTACTTTGAGCAAACGTCCGTCCCTGCGTTTGACGTCCGTTTCTAAAACACTGCGACATGTTTTAGAAACGGACGTCGAACGCAAGAGCTGTAAAAACGGACGACAGTGCATAAAGTCACTCATATGGTCCAATGTATTTAAAAACGTGCGTTTTTTTTATCGTCCGTACAAAAACGCATGCATAAAAGGGCTCTAAGGAGAAAGGGGAACCACCATTCCGATTTGGGACCACCCCAAAGAAACAAGGATGAAATTAAATTTTTGTCTGTATCGGAAATATTTATAACGCATACAAATACACAATATGTGTCAGTTACAGGTGTCTTTATATATTGTATATGTTTCTAACACAGACAGAAGGATTTAAACATAATACTTCTTGTTTTCTTGGAAACAAACCCTCTTGGAACTATTATTGTCATGGATTGATTTTACAGGTACAGGCGGTGTAACTGTAAACTCCCAGGGGCGGAGGGAAATGGTATATCTTTTAGAAAAGTTGGTTACCTTTGTGCACTTTCCAAAAATATTTGAAAATATGAGGTCTAAAACAGAGTATTTATGTATTTCTAAAGTGTAGGGAAAAGATTTGACTCATTTTTACAACTGGAAGTACCTGAATGCAGTCCCGGTGCGTTTTACTTCGAACCAAGCCCTTATTATTAGTGTTATAAGTATCATAATGTATAATATATATAATAAGAGTTTATCTGTAATGTGGTGTCTTTCACAGATGCAACCACAGATAGCCCAGATACTTACGCCAAGCGGGCAGCTGCAGCAGGTGCAGATAGCACAAGTGGCTTCCCCCGGCCAGAGCATGGTGGTGCAGGGTGGCAACCAGAGCACGATGGTTGTGCAACCGAGTTCTGCCGGCAGCAACCACTTGGTTGTACAGCAGCAACCGACCACCGTCAGTGTCAGCACCAACACTGCCACCAGCTCCACCTGGAGCACCACCACCGTGTCCACCCCGAGTGTCACAGTCCAGGTAACTTCATACCTCCTGTGTCTGTCGGTTGTAGGATGCAATCAGCTGGAAGTTTCCTTCCGACATGGTTTTAATTTTGTTTCATTTGAATAGGTTTTGATTTTATAAAATAGTCTAAATTTTTTAGTTTACAACTCAGAAGTTTTCTAGCATTCTTACAAGGCTCTAGTCTTTTTATTTATTTATTTTTTTTAGTAGTTACAGGAATATTATTCCAAAACAGCTATATTGACAATACTGAACAGGTTAATAATAATAATTAACAATATAATATATAAGTACGTATACGAAGAGACTCGATTATAAAATCATTATTAGGCTGAGTAACTGTTTCTATTACAGCACGAGAAAAAATAAAAATAAAATACAATACATAATAATAACTAAAACTAAACAAAACTCGGTTACTACCTTAAGTTAAAACAATAATGTTTAGCTTATTTATAAATGAATTAAAATTATTATTAAATATATCCAATTCATTTTTATACATGTTTAACAACCTAATACCTTTAAAAAATGAAAAGTTATAAAACTGCACTGTATGAAAACGTGGTGTAAAAAAACCAAGGAGGGTCTTATGTGAAATTTACTATAGTTTTTTTGTTTTTCTTATTTCAAATATGAAAAGTATTCTAGAAGAAAATCATTGATTCTTTTCTTTTTATTAATGTAAGATGGTGATGTCACTGCTTCTGATAAACTATAAACCACACTGATCGTCATTTGGCAAAGAGAATTCAGTTTAGCAAATACTGCTTCAGAAGGATTTGTCTCTTATGCTGTTTCCAGATTGAATAATTAAAATTATAGAGAGCCAGTGTAAGCAGATGCTTTGCTGTCTGAGGTGTTGGACTTTGAATACCCTCTAGAGATTAAAATCCCATCAGTGGTCAGGTCACTTTTTGATCATGTACTTTTATTGTCCTTGTTTCTGTTTTGATGGGATTATTTTACAGACATGCAGCCATTGTGGGTTGTCAGAGTAACAATATTGTTCACTTATATTGTGACACCTTCATGAATGCCAGGAGCAACACGTCTTTAATGTACTGTGATCCAAGATATAGGCGGATAATTATTCGGCAAGGGTTCACGATCACTTCAATGCACGTAGACAATCATGGCCTCGTGGATGCATGCGTCTGACAAGAGCCACGAGTGCTGGATTTTCTCCGTTTTGCAAAGTATATAGTCAGGTGGAAAACGTAGTTAATCTAGCCGTTCGCAATGCTTCACCTGGTACAAAAATCAAATCTTTCATCTAGGTTCCTAACTGAACAAGAGGAAACGATGTCAAGAGCTTCAGATGGGTCGCAAACACCATCTGTTGCTTGGAAAAAGCTAATTTCAAATCAGGAATGCCGATGACGAACTTTGTTTCTCACTTAGAGATAGTATAGGTTGAAATCCTGTCTTTGACAACATTGCACCTTTTATCAGTACCATTGACCTTTTTTTTTTGCTCTCTTAGGACAAGAAGCTTATAAATTGCACTTAGTCCTGTAAGAACCTTAGCGCTGCTTCCGGAGTGACAGGATATTCAGGATAGGCAAAGTTAGGGAGTAGGGGCCGCCTCCTATCGAGATCCATGAGGAAGAATTAGGGCACTACATCTCAAAGTCAT
This sequence comes from Homalodisca vitripennis, assembly GCF_021130785.1. Taxonomy (NCBI): domain Eukaryota; kingdom Metazoa; phylum Arthropoda; class Insecta; order Hemiptera; family Cicadellidae; genus Homalodisca; species Homalodisca vitripennis. The sequence goes on along the minus strand of NC_060212.1, from coordinate 14,562,590 downwards.
GTCTCCCCTGAAGAAGGGGGAGGCCAGCTCTGAACCAGCCAAAGCAGGCACACCCTAGTTGAGGTTAACAAGAACCTCTGAGGTTAGGGAACAAACCCCACCAACTCCAACAATCATCTCCCACAGTAGACTAGACCTATCGAATTGCCCTTGAACCCCAGAATCTCAACATTTGCGGTTAGTGATGTGCCGCTACTGGACATCATAAGGTTGCCCAGATTGAAGTGGCACATCGGTTTTTGCTGTGCCCAGTGGTGGATTCAACTGGTAGGTATAAACCAGCCAGAAGTGATCCCTGCTGGGTTACCATTGACCTTGCACTGTATCGACTATTCCCCTTATTCTGTTTGATAGATCCTCGCACAGGCCAGTGGCCCATAAGGACGGGCAGAATAAGGCTTTAAAGTGGATCGACCTCTCCTTACAATCTGTTTTATCCAAGACAGAGTTATGCCATCCTCTTTTGAAAAAGATTTCATGTTTAAGTTGTGATTTCTGTTGACAGACTGTGTCATCTCCTAGTGTGGTGTCCACTGCTGACTCAGGTAGTCTGCAGACTCAGCAAGCTCAGAACGTGCTGCTGCAGCAGGGAACCAGTCTTCCTCAGCAGATATCCCTCAGCACTGTCGGTAAGTCAGCATCATTTGCAATATGAAACTCTTTAAAGTAGACGGAGTTCAATGCGAACCTTTTTTTCAGAACGGATAGTGGACATTGTGTTCTCAGCAGGAGTTTGGCTTGGACTGTGAACTTTGTGTTTCTGTGCAGGTAACCAACACCAGCAAGTCACAGTGATCCCTGCCTCCAGTCTTGCCAACTTGATGCAGACAACGAGTGGGGTTTCTACGGTCAGAGCCAACAACGTCGTTCAGGTAACCCGATTCTTGACTGGTGTAATAGTTACTACAAAAATCTTTGATCATATTATGGCAAAATTAAATTAATTTTAAATTAACATAGCTAACATTAATTCGATAAAGTTTACTTAGTTCAACTATACCTTCCAGGCTTAATTATGGACACTCAATTACTACAGACTTGACTAAAAATACTTATTAATATACAAAGCAATTCATAAATATTTTGTTTGTATAAATGTATATTTCTTTCTCATTTATATGATTGTATGGTAGAAAATATAACACATGGTAATATCATAAATTTAACCAAACATGATTCAAATGCATTCCTTTTAACTTATAAGTTATGGTGTGTTTTTTGTTTTGTAATATGATGTCATGAATGTGTACAATGTGCAATTTCTATTTATGGCATAGCAAAAAATATGTAATTTATGTAAAAGTTTGAATTTAGTTGAAATCTGCTGTCTAAGCAAGGATGAAATTGGTTATACGTAAACAATATGGTTATGTTAAGAAACATTTTATTCATTTAGAAAAGTTAAAATTGTATTTTTGAACAAATGTTCTTTTCTCTCAATAACACAAAATTGAAACTCAGAAAAATACTACATGAAAAATACACATGTACCAAAACAGTTTTTGGGGTCAAAAGCTATAAGAAGTTCCCAATGTACAGTTTGGAAAGTAAATAAAAAGTTATCAGTAATTATAAACAAATTTAGAAAATTATGACAAACTTAAAAGCATTGTATAATGTTGAAGAATTTTTCGTGACATTAATAGTACTACTAAATAATTCAGTTAATATTGTTTACTTATGGTTTCAGCATTTATTGTTCCATGTAACTGACAATTTGTTAATTAAGAATGTGATTACCAGTTCTTGAACTGCTAAATACATTTTCTTTGGTTTTCTAAAAAAAAATTTCTTCTCTGTTCTGCAAGGTTTTTTTCAGTTGTTTTTTTAGCTGTGGTGGTATATTTAAGATGTGATAATTTGGAATGGTTTGTTGCGGATGTTGAGTTTAGCTCCGTTTGACCTTGCGCTTAGTGCAGCGTCTGTAATCTGAACTCAACATTTGCCACCGAATGAACCCATTCCACCGTAGTTACGTTTTCATTTATAACTGTTTGCGCTGTAGATGCAGGGACTCCAGACAATCAATGTGCCAGGTCTGGGCAATGTTCAGCTGATACCCACCAGTGCCCTGCAAGTCTCCCCCCAGAGTCAGCAGCCGCAGATCATTCACAGTCTGCCCCCCAACGTGCAGATTATAGGAGGTAAGCATCTTCTGCTGGCTACTCTTCTATGTAAAACACTGTTGGAGTTGAGTCCATTGTACTTCACCTTTTAACCCTTTGTGGACAATATATAGGTCTGCGAAAGACTGCGCGAAGCAAACAGAGGAACTGCTACTTTAATCCCTGAACGTAGGTGGACAATTTTATCCATGCCGATTTCATGTTGTTAACCACAACATACATACACGTCACGTACGTACGTATGTGAAAAAATGAGCTGTTATACAAAATCGTTCATAAATAAAGCATTTTGTAAGGCAATAGTTTTGTAAGGCTTTGAAAAAGTTAGTGTAGCAATGAGAACTTGTCTGTGAGCATAATTGTTTCGTCAAATGTGTTGTCAGTAATTGCTGTTAAGGCCGCATATGCAACATTGACATGTAACAATAGTCAGTAAATCTCACATCAGTCGTTATGCTGTGTGAACAATCTGTCAAGCAATTAACAGATTGCACTTAATTGTCACCTAATTGACAATTTAAAAAGTACGGGTGTGACATATTAAAACTGCGCCGTGACTGATAAGGCTGACAATCGGGCTCGCTTTTGTTAAAGTTATACAGCAAGTAAGGTTATGTCCTAGTCTACTAATGGCAGATGGATAAAACTAAAAATGATGACACTTCTTTGAGGATCGCTAAGCTAACACAAAATCTAAGATCTCACAGTTGAAATATATATCACGCTGGAAAATATGGATCATTGATTTTTAGAAAAGTGATACAACAAAAAAATTCAATTACATTTTACTATAAAATAAGATAAATATTTCAAACTAATCACAACACTATGATACGACGAAGAATAATAACGAGATATGTAGTAGAGGCGCACTGCACTCGTGACAACTGTGGAAGTAGTAATACACACCACAGATATGTTTGGTTATGGCCCTGTAGGAGACGCAGAACTGACGAGCAGGCGGTCGGAGTTATACAAAAGGGCGCTTCCCTCCCTCTGACGCAGAGTGAAGGTCGTTTATAAATACTTCCTTGGCAACCGCGATAAGAATGGAGCGTGCACGGGCATTTCAAAGGCTTTTTGAGAACTAAAATATTCTCCCAAAGACAATCTATAATATCGGATATAACTGTATTTGCCATTTTGGTCAAAGTCTACCGTTCTAGTAGACTATTACTACTAGAACTACTTATTACTTACTATTACTAAATAAAAATAATAACACACAAATTGAGAAAAATATAGAGCCCCTAATATTATTATTAACCTGATTAGGGGTTCCTTCATTAATCAGATATACACACTTAATGTTTTCAGAGATCGGAGCAATACTCTTTATTTATAAACATTTAAAATCAGCTAACATCACAATTAATAAGTGTGCTTACTGCCTATTATGAAAGTTTAAGATAATAACAAAATCACTACTGTATTACAAAAGAAAAACAAGAAAACATAACTTTCTGCAAACAACTAATTAATCAACCAAAGCTTTTAAATATAAATTAAACAATACTAGATTATAATAAACTTATTATTTGTAAAAGTGTCTCCATGTTTTGTTGAAACATTAACCATTCTCTCAATAATTTTAAAGACTTTGCGCAATTTGTCTCATTGCTTATGTTGTTTTGCAATTTGTTAAATAACCTAGGGGCTATAAAAATAAACGTTCTAGTATAAAATGTTGAATTAGGTTTCGGAACTTGAAATTTATTTGCATTTCTCAATCTCAATGTGTAAATATTTTCCTCAACTAAGAATTTGCCATTAATAAAAAACATTTTTAGTACTTTATATAGAAATAGACATCTTAGTGGTAAAATCTTTAACTGTTTAAAACAAGGAAAAGACGAATTAAAGTTGTCCTACTTAAAAAAAACCCCACAAATGTAACAAGTGGTTTTTAGCTTGTAAAATAAGTTTCTCTCCATAGTTAACAAGCACATCTATTGTTTGAAGCTAAATCAAGATATGTATGTACAAAAAGACCTTTTTATTCATTTTGACAGACATGAGGCGAGGGTCATATTTCTTCAGCTGTAGTTTTACATGTATCCTAAAGAGATTTGTGGGTGTTGATGTTGCAGCGACTGCTGGTGCCCAGGCAAGTGCGGAGGGCGGGGGGGAGAGGTGGCAGGTGGTGGTGCCTCCAACCCAGCCTGCCGCCTCGCCCCCACTGCCCCCAGGAGCAGAGTGGGGCCTGGACGATGACTCGGACAGCGAGAAGCCCCGCACCCGGCGAGTCGCGTGTACCTGCCCTAACTGCAGTGAAGGTGGTGAAAGGTAAATACCAAAATTATGACTATACGAGGGCTATTCAGAAAGTAAGGAACGTTTCCACCTGACGCCACCAAGCGTACACTAGTCGTGTATATATTGATGTACGTGTGCTCGCCACCTGAGTCAGCATTCAGCTGTGATAACCGGAACATTTCTGCACTGCCCTTTTTTTTAAATTTTGAAAGGTGTGTTGCAATCTAAAAGCTCAACAGTTGTGATTTGCAGTCTGTGATACATTTTTAGTTGGCAAAAAATTTAAAACTAATATAAATTTATCGGGTACTTCAAATTATTAATTAAAAATTACTTTAGAATAAAGCTGTTCGATAGGTTTGCAGAACTCGCCATTCATTATAAAACAAAGAGAATATTAAAAAATAACTGCTATGTTTAGTGGCCAGGGGTGCTGATCTTACGAGCTATGGGCTTATTATATTTTGGCTAGTATAGCTGGACACACAAGCTGAGATAACATTTCGTCAAAAATTAATCTGCGCTTCCGACGAAATGGCGGCGGCCATACAAGCTCCAAGGACAAATTATACATACAATCTTAGAGTACATAGGGTTAGTGATCTTTATTCTCAAGAATATATTCTCTATGATAAGAACGTGTTATTCTTTAAATACAGTTTTATGTCCTGTGCCATTTTTTGGTTTGGTTATTATGAGACTTTGCCTAAGAGTAGTAAGGGTTGTAAAAGCAGTTATAACGTTACATTTCTTTTAAACAAAGCCTTTTTTTCAAAAGTAAAATTTCCAAAATATTTTTCATCCCTTTAGACATGTAAGAAAGAGAACAGGATTTTAAAATGGTATTAGAATGGGAAATAAAGGGCACTAGAGACAAATTGGTTTAGGAATGGCAGGAGTTATTGTAAAGACGGAACAGTTAAGGACACAAAATTTAAGAGTGAAAAAGAAGACAGAGTAATGGGAGTATTGCCTAAAAAGAATACTGGACATAAACTTCTACCAATTCTTCATCTGTTTAGTTAGATGAAGATTTGAGTATTCATAATCTGCATCTTCAGTCATGTTTCTTCTGGTCGTATTTTCTAATTTTATTACATTTGTTATCAAAATTATTAAATGGCTCTCAGAAATTATCACATTTCGTAAGGTTTGTAATCACGAGTCTCTGTATTTCAGGAACAGTGATCGCAAGAAGCTCCACATCTGCCACATTCCTGGTTGTAACAAAATCTACGGCAAGACTTCGCACTTGCGAGCGCACCTGAGGTGGCACACGGGCGAGCGACCCTTCATCTGTTCATGGCAGTTCTGTGGCAAACGTTTCACTCGCTCAGATGAACTGCAGGTATGGTCTCCCTGCATTATTTGAGGAACTGTTTTCTTTTAAGGGCTTATTAAAAATTAAAAAATTAACCAGAATATTAGTTATTTTTTGTACAAACTTTCAAGTTATTACTCAATTTTGTTGAATTTGAAATTATGTTGAATTTGAAATATCTTTTAAATTAATAAAAATCAAGGAGCAACACTTTTCCACACATTATTTAAACATATTCATACATACCCGTATGTGAATACTGGTTTAGTATTTTTTTTTTTTTTTCGGTATGAGAAACCTTGAAGCAAGGAGCCGTGCACAAACCTACATCGCAACCATTGCACTTTATAACACGATTCTCTGTGTACGTTATGCTTCGAGCAAATTGTACATCTCAATGTAAGCCAGTCAGCATGCCTACACCATCTAGTAACAAAATAGTGCACTGTTATTTATTTCGTAGTTTTTCTACAGTCACATCGCCGCTCATTACAGATCAAAAATAAAACAGGTTATTGTTGGATTAACTCGTCAGTGGCCCTTTATTAGTCATAAGTCCCACAAAAAAAAAAAAAAAAAAAAAAAAAAAAAAAAAAAAAAAAAACCAAGATGGTGGACATATAACACAACTAGTGTAAGTGCTTCCTCATTTAAGTGAAGTTTTGACGGTAAAACAACATATTCCCAATCAAACTGCACACCACATCAAACTGTAAGTTGTAGTAATATTCACTTACCTCAAGAAAGAAATTCTACTATCATAAAAACCAAAATTACTTACTTCAAGAAACCCAAGCAAATGTGAACAATAAGAACTCTTATGAACACTCATGTAACCATTGTCAAGCAAGACAATACAATATATATATATATATATGTATATTTAGCACATTTAACAACTCACTACTGACTAAGGGGACACTCTGATTAAATTAATAACAATATATTGAGAACTGTCTGGTACCATATGGTGACAACTGGAAGTAGTCCAGTCAGTGCTGACATATCACATTCCACACCTGACAAAGCCGTCAGCAGTCAGCAAACAGACCAACTGCCAACAAGTGGGTTACTGCTGACACTGCCAGCTGTGCAAATTCCATCACTGACCTTTCTCATTGGAAGCATTACACTGCATAGTTGGACACTGTCAAACTATATTACTAATTAATCAATAAATTTAGCGAATTTACCAAATATGACAAGTACAAATTTTAAGTTAGGAGATATTGTTTTTGCAAAAATAAAAGGATATAGACAACTGGCCAGCTAAAATCTTTCAAGTTATCAGAAAAGAAAATAAACCATTAAAGTTCAAAATATCATTTTTTGGCGAAAATACAACTTCAGAAGTAAAGGAATCTAGCCTTTTTTTCCTACTCTGAACATCTTCATAGTTTTTGGCATCTCACAAACCGGACAATTTTAGGAATAAAATTTTTAACAAAGCTCTAATAGAAGCAGAGCAAGCTTTTTAATTGTATAGATAATAATCACTCAATGGAACAAGTAGACCACAGTACCTCAAGTAACCAGCAGGATAACTTAGACAGCAGTGTACTGACCATTGATTGTGGCCCACCTCACAGTCCAGACACAGTTGAATATGTTGAGAATAAAATTAAAAAACTATTAAAAACATTTGTGACACTGACCTTGAAACGTCACTTACTTTGGCAGCAGAGGTAGGTTCCGCTCTCCTTGCTGAAAATAGTAAGCTTAAGCAGGACTTTGTTTGAAATTACCTTAAAAAACTCTGAACTAGCTAAACATATTACTGAATCAACCGATTTTGTCAAGATGAATTTCGAAGCTCAGATTGAAGAACTGGAGAAGGAAAAAGAAGCGTTAATAGATAGAACCATTTCTTTGGGTGATACCATAAGGCAACTTGAACTGCAGCTCTTGAAAGAAAAGGAATTACGTAATGAACTCGAACTTTTATAACGTAGATCAAGACACTGAGAAAGAACGGATTATTCATAATTATGAAAAAAGAAATGGCTCGTTTACAGACCCTTATAAACCAGCCAAAAAACTCATATATTAGTGACGTCAATCTTTAACAAACCCTTAGTTAGAGACTCAGAAACACAAACCCTCTCTATTGACACAAACAGTATGAGTCATCCCTCGTCAATCCTGCTCCAATTAGCTGAGCTAAAGGTTCGCCAGGATCAATTGGAGCATCAGCTGACTTTACATATTCACACAAAAACCTTGTATTCATGTGACATCTTATGACAACTCGACCGCAGAAAGTCAGCCAAATCTGCGATAAAAAACACTGAACTTCCACTGACCAAAACCAGACTCACCTCAACTCGAACCGCAGAAAGTCAGCCAAATCTGCGATAAAAACACTGAACTTCCACTGACCAAAACCAGGACTCACCTCAACTCGACCGCAGAAGTCAGCCAAATCTGCGATAAAAACACTGAACTTCCACTGACCAAAACCAGGACTCACCGTAACTCGACCGCAGAAGTCAGCCAAATCTGCGATAAAAAACACTGAACTTCCAATGACCAAGACCAGGACTCACCGTAACTCGACCGCAGAAGTTAGTCAAATCTGCGATAAAAACACTGAGCTTCCAATGACCAAAACCAGGACTACATTGTATAAGAACTTCGACTGCAGAAGCTGAATCTTCACTGCCTAACATCAAGACTAAAACCATTTTTAGTGCTTCTCTCAGGGCATCTAAATACAGGAAAAACTGTAAAAAACATACAACAGTTTCACTAGGAAATAAGAGTCAGCCCCAACTCCACCCTAGTCAAAACCCGCCCAGCAGATCACCTCTTACAAACACTAGTCCTTTAACAGGGTGTAAAAGGCCCACCGGTGACAGCACTGAAACTAGGAAATGCAACATATGAGGAATTCTTCATAACTAACATTGATAATTACAAGAAAATAAACTTAAATTTCTCCATACATCCTACAAAAGTCACAACAAACTCTCCACTCCCCATACTCCCTTCTACAACGAGACCACCAGCGAGCTCTGACAATCCAACTGCCCAGGGCTCACCAATTATTGCCAACAAAGAGAAATCTTTTTTAGGTCATACACAGCAGGGGAAAACCACTGCCTGACAGTGCTGCACCAAAACATAAGAGGGCTATCTGGCAAAGTAAATAGACTCAACCACCTGCTTAATGAGACATCCCCCAGCATTGTAGTTCTAACTGAGCATGGTCTTTGCCAAAATGAAATCCTTAATACAAAATTACATGGTTATACTCTTATATCCGAATTTAGCAGAACTCAGCATAGACTAGGGGGTACAGCTATTTACTGTAAAGACAATCTTACAAGTAACACAGAGGCTATTGAAATAAATAACTTCTGTGAGGAACTCCTCTTTGAGGCAGCACTGATACGTATCATGCTAAGTGGGAAGCAAATCTATGTTTTAGGAGTATACCGACCCCCAGCGGGAAACATAAGAAATAGCCTGGACGCCTTATCTAACATTCTAGACCATAACCAAGCTCATAACAAATTGTTCTTACTAATGGGGTGACATAAATATTGACAGTCTTAGAAGTAACAATCCTGGCAGTGTAATGTTTAATGATGAACTGACCATGCAAAATATGAGAAGACTTGCACTCCCTGCAACTCGTGTCACAGCTGAAACAAACACCCTCTATAGACTGCATATGTACTAGTATCTCAGAAGAAAAAAAGTTGCTGCAACCATCTTACAAACTGGTCTCATCTGATCATACAGGCCAGCTTTGTAGTGTGGACTTTATTCATGACAAAAAATACATCCATCAGTCTTAAGCGCAAACTTAGGCAAACAAAATCTGGAAAATCTCAAATCTTTACTATCCATTAAGAACTGGGACATTGTCAACAATGCTGAAGACGCAGAAACAGCCTACAACAACTTCAACGAGATACTCAGCATTGCCCTAGACATCGCCTGTCCAAAGAGGAAAAGCAAAACCAGAGTTGGCAGTAAGCCATCACATTACTACGACTCAGAGTGTGCAGAGATGAAAGCCTCCTATATACGAGCTCTTAATATTTATGAAACAACAGGAAACACGAGAGAATAAGAAAATGGTGAATAGAAAGAAATTTTATGACCAAAAGCTAAAATTGCTGCGTGTCAACAAGTTAACCTTCAATATATACAAAACTCTGACAACACAACAAAAGCAACAATGGAGTGTTATAAATAGTGAGAGAAATAGCAATAAGACTACCAAGACATGCCCTAGTCAAACATGCTATTAACATTAACAATATAACTATAGATGACCCAGTGGAAGTAGCTGAAAACCTCAACACCTATTTCACCCAAATAGCAGATTTATCACAATAGAACAAAATAATTTACTACCAACTGACAGAATAGATGAGGACCAGAATCTCCTACACACTCCTCCGATAACAATCATTTAACTAACACCACCTACAACCTGGATTAGAAGTACAAAAGGTAATTCAGAATCTTAAAAATAAATCATCCAGTGGTTTAGATGAATACTCTTCAAAAATTGTTAAATACTGTGCGCAAGAAATCTCCCATCCTCTCGCAGCCATAGTCAACAAGTCTTTTGCCCAAGGCCACTTCCCTACAAAGCTCAAAGTTTCTAAAGTCTATGCAAAGCACAAAAAAGGACTAAAATCAGAGCCCCAAAACTATAGGCCCATCTCACTGATATCGACTTTCTCAAAAGTTATAGAGAAAACTTGTGCTGAACAGGCTGATGGTTTACCTTAAACACCATAATTTTAATAGCAGATAACCAGCATGGATTTCAAAAGGGCAAATCTACAATTTCTGCAATCATAAGCCTGGTTGAATCAATTATTGACAGTATTGATGAAGAAAAGTATGTAACAGCTCTTTTCATTGACTACAGCAAGGCCTTCGACTGCCTGGGACATGATCTTATTTCCGAAAAGCTCAAAACTCTTGGTATAAGAGGTAAAGAGAACATGTGGTTCATAAGCTACTTACAAGGAAGATCTCAAGTTGTGGAGGTACAGGATACCAAAATCTGGCCTTACTAGCTCATATATATCAACTCAAAAACCACTAACAAGAGGAGTCCCTCAAGGATCAGTGCTCGGCCCCATACTTTTTATACTATTCACCAATGACTTCCCATACTATTGAAAACTATAGTACTGACTGTATAATGTATGCAGATGACACTACACTCCTTGTTAAAAATGACTCTACGGAAGAACTATCCACTAACTCACTAACAGCTTTACAAGGAGCTGTTAAGTATAGTGTATCAAATGACCTGGCATTAAATACTGAAAAGACAACACAAGTGCACTTTAGCAAGAAAAAAGGAATACCTGCAGATGTCCCAGATATAACTGTCCTCAACCAAGTCAAATTTCTGGGCTTAACACTTGACAGTGGACTTTCGTGGACTGAACATGTAAACACTATCTCCAACAAGATATATGCACTGGAATTTACGTTATGAAACGTATAAAAACAGTTTGTACTCAAGCAGCAGCTAAGGCTGCGTACTATGCGCTTGTTGAGTCTCATATAAGATATGGCCTAATCATCTGGGTACTTCTAATGGAAATCTGAATAAGAATTCTGATACTGCAAAAAAGAGCAATTAGATCCCTTGCCAATCTTGAGCCTCAACAAAGCTGCAGAGAAGCATTCCAAACTCTGGGGATACTCACTGTACCAGCTCTTTATATTTATGAATCTATCATACATGTTTCCCGACTCAATCTGCAAACCCTTGGAGATGTCCACAACTACCCTACCCGCCACGCCTCTAGATATATACTGCCTCAGCATAGAACAGCACTTTTTGAGGAAAAAACCATCCTATGCAGGAAGAAAATTTAGAAATCTACTACCGGAGAACTTACAAAGTCTAACTGGAAATGCACTAAAGGAACCACTCAAAAATTTCCTTCTTAAGAAGAGAATCTACAACATAGAAGAGTTCAAGGAAGCTGCATAAACTCTCTCTCTCTATATGTATATGTATATCTTACTTTATATCTATTGTAAAACTTGACAAAATTACTGTACTTAATGTTCATGTAATAAAGATATTTGACTTTGACTTTGAAGTCAGTGATGAATTAACTCTGCAAAAGCCGTTTGGAGTTAACTAGGTCTTATACAATTTAACAAAGCTGTAACTCAACTCAAAACAGACAGACAGATGGAAAACTAAACGTTTTTAACGTCTCAACTAGATACAAATAGTGTAAGCAGTAAAATTTTAGCCATAATTATCTGAGAAATTTTTTATTGAAGTTAGTGTGTATTGGGATCAGTGATATAATTTAAAACTTGCCATTGGAAAATATTTGGTAGTGGGTACTGTAACGTTTTATGAAAACGTGTATTTTTCAGAGGCACAGGCGAACGCACACAGGCGAAAAGAGGTTTCAGTGTCCCGAGTGTAACAAGAAATTTATGAGAAGTGATCACCTCTCCAAACACATTCGAACACATCAGAAGCAGCGGATCATCGTGAGTATTGATCTAACTGAATGTTGGAAGTCCAAAACAAAAAACATACTATTCTCCATGAATTGTTCAATTAATCTAATTTATTCCATTTATTTTCACTTTTTACAATTTTTCCTGTGTTGGTATTTTTTGGGGATTTTTTGCTGTTTTTTACTTGTCCACGGTTTTTAATATTCCCTTATGATTTATTAACATATTAACCCTTTGCAATCAGCATTAAATTCATATAATTGGTCTCTCGTATCGACTGGCCTTAAATGTGGCTGTTATCTTGCCCTCACTGTATCGATGGCCAGCTCGTCAGGCAACTAAGTACGGCCCGAACTATATTACGCAGTTATAGAATTCAGTCCTTATCCAGTTGTGGCTGGAAAGTGCTGCAATCTCTCGGCCAATTAAGGAACTAAATTAATATTTGCAGCCCATACCATAGTAAACATCGTTCAGAACTTTTTTTATCCTAGTGTCAATATCACTGTAGCCCATTAATATATTTAAATATTAGTGCGTTTGGTGGAAATCAAGCTCATTATATGGATATTCTGTTGATACTTGGGACTGCATATTTTTTATCCAGCAAATCAAAATTCAAAAGCAAATAACCAATCGATAAAGGTTTCAACCTTGAAGCTACTAAACTTTCAAAATTGTTTAAGAATTGAATTTAAATTTGTTGTTTAAATAATTGAATCCGAGTAATAGTGGCCTACATCGTTACGCAAGTGCCAAATGGTGACGCAGAACACCGCCGGCCACCACGAGTGGTCCGGCGAGCTGAGACTTCTGTCCAAATTGAGCGAGACATGAGTTTTGGCCACATTAGAGACCTCCTGATCGCAAAGGGTTAAACTTTGTTTTATTGATTTAGTTAACAACTTGCACGTTATTTACTGTTACGTTTTATTGTGTGGTTTAATTTGGCCCTGTTTTATTTTCCCTTATTTCCGTGTCCACCAGGACGCCCAAGGCATGAACAACGAGTCCAAAGAGATTTGGATCACAGCAGACACCTCTCCCACTACCATTTATCTGAAACAGATACAAATGGCTCAGGTATTTATATTTTTCTCAGTTTTGTGCATAGCCCATTAACGCTACAGCCTAGAGTTGTGATTAAAGAGTAGCAATGTCACTGAGGCAGAGTGACCAAGAGTTTACTTAGTCGGACGTTTTGAATCTGGTAAAACGTTTCAAACGTTCTTACTCTACGTTCAAAACGTTTCAAACGTTTTTAATCTACGTTCAAAACGTTTCAAACGTTTTTACTCTACGTTCAAAACGTTTCAAACGTTTTTAATCTACGTTCAAAACGTTTCAAACGTTTTTACTCTACGTTCAAAACGTTTCAAACGTTCTTACTCTACGTTCAAAACGTTTCAAACGTTCTTACTCTACGTTCAAAACGTTTCAAAGGTTTTTACTCTACGTTCAAAACGTTTCAAACGTTTTTACTCTACGTTCAAAACGTTTCAAAGGTTTTTACTCTACGTTCAAAAATTAAATTCTTAAGCTTGATGTTTTCATTGTAGCACTACTTTTGATTGTATTCAGCTTCAGGCAATTTTTCTATTATGCCTTGATATTATAGTTGTATGAATATTATTTCTAAAGTGGATTGAATGGATTGCGTAAAGATTAGTTCTCTAAAAACAAACAGGTTTTTTTTTAATTAATCTTTCAACATAGTTTTTCTCGATTACCAGTTGCTTCATGTGAGCACTTTATTTCTCTTACTAATTAACTCTTTGACTAATCAACAAAAACATTTTTAAATCTCCAAAATTGATGTGACTTTACATGGGTGATCCCTAAACTAATGGGCTTAAATAAGTGTTTTTGTAGTATTTTACTACAAAATTTATAGTTTTATTAAATAATAACATAGAGACTCGTAATTAGATCTTTAAATGCCTTATTAAAGAAATATAAAATTATTAAAAAAATTATTTTTTTTAGTAAAAGTTTTCTACTTTCTCACTATTAAACTGAAAGTATTTTTGGAAACTTTGTTTGTTTTATTCAGCTGGTTTTGTATAACTAAACATATGCCAATCAGCTGATCATTCAAACATTACACGTAACACAGTGTTTGTTTGCTACTGTTTAGAACAACTCAGGTTTACGTCACTAAAATATTGGTACAGATTATTGTGCATGATATATTATGTTATGTGATCTAACCTTTGTAATCAATAGTTTGTGTGTGTGTGTGTGTGTGTGTGTGTGTGTGTGTGTGTTGTGTGTGCGTGCGTGTGCGTGTGTCACTAAACTCCTGAACGGCTGGACCGATTTTAATGTAATTTGTTTTTGTCTTCAGGTGGATTCATAATGATTTACAATTCGGTCCAATTTAAATTGTTTATTTGATCAATATTTTATTTCTAAATTGTTGTTGATTTTGGAATGTTTTTACCTTCGATCCGACAGACTGCGTTACAATAAGTAATACAAAGTGAACTGATACTTAACAGCTGTTAATACTTTCAGCTGAAACATTTGTTTACATTTAAAATTTAGAAAATTATTATTGTAAAGTGCTTGATCAGTAGTGTAATGCAGATCGCATAGACAAAGTTATTACCTAATTTTAAATTCAGATTGCACCAATGATCAATATAAACTATCTGATTCAGTGAAAATACTATTAAACGCTGTTATAAAAACCACCTCATTGAAAGAAGACACTTTATGATTGAAATTGGTTTTGTTGATTCATTTTCTTGGTTGGAGCACAAGGCAAACTCCACAATAATACTGGAAATATCTTGGACAGAAAATTAATTTTAACAGACCGAATTTTATTCTTTGTAACCTAATTAGTTTATCGAGATTCATCCATATACATTAATTGTACTGAATAACTTATCAACACCTAGCAAAAACCACGAAAGACAGAGGCAGGAAATATGGTACATACCTTCATAATGCGCCAAAGAGGCTTACAAAGGAACGACTATCAATTATCTCAGCAATATTTAAAATGTGATAGAAAAAGAATAAGTGAATATAGTGTACTGTTTTCAACAGGAAATTGCGTGCGAAGCCGCGGGCAACTGCTAGTAAATAAATATATATATATATATATAGTTCTATACACTTTAATGTTTGGAGACATAACCTTTTTTATTCTAGAAAATGCGCATACTTAAAATTTTCATAAATGTGTACCTCTAGCTGTGTTCAAATATAACTTTTTTTACATTTACACAATGAAGTATTTTTATACTTTATCTATAGCTTACCATGCCTATTCCAAGATATTTACTTACTTTTTGATCGGTTTTGTTTATTTCTTGACATTTTCAAAGGCAAATAAACTTATGCTCACAACATGGCACAAAAAATTACTTTATTAAAACCTGCTGAACTCCAGTTATTTCCACAGAGCATTAATCGAAGTATGTGTCTTCAGCTACATAGAACATAAAAAAGGGTTTTTATTCAACAGCAGGTGAAATAAATATGTAAAACTTAAAGGTCTGAGTTGACGGTTTTGGCAAGCGGGAAACCCCATTTGTGTATTCGTAGGTTTCACTACCAATTAATTCTCAAAGGCATCTTTGGTACAAAAGTATATTTCAAAAGTTTAAATAAATATAGTTTTTATACTTAACCTTCATGCTGCATTCTCGTTGAATGTTATTTACTATGTTTGTTTAGTAAAAGATGTTATATGTAAAATATTTTATTATATAACAAGTATAGGCAAACTTATACTAATAAGATTTATTAGAAACTAGCGGACCCGGCAGACTTCGTCCTGTCAAAAAGATTTGTAATGTGGCAGTTTTTTTGTTCCTACCTATTTTATAGTCGGGGCAAAAAATTCTCCTGAAACAGAACCGTCACCCTGGTGATAAAGCATTGTGTATAAAAAATAATTAAATAAAACATACATAAAGCATTTAAAAGTAAGTAATCGCTTTATTGTTTAATGATGAGAATCATAATATTATTAACAAAAATCTGTTTTATTTTCTTTGTAGTGCTGTGTGATATATACGATGTTTTTTGTTTGATTACCTGGCGCATAGACAAACAAATCTGATGTTTTTTCCAACACGGGAACAGGCAACGTACAATTTGACCATGTGAGAAACATGGGTTTTTCTAGATTAATACCAAAAATAATTAATGATTGCCCCTGGGACTTGTTTATGGTCATAGTAAAAGGAAGCCGCGCTGCAAACCGTAGTCGTTTAAACTCAAATGGCACATCATCCGGAATCATTGGGATGCGCGGTATGAGAACCATCTACTTCTTTATACTTTCCTTTCAGTATAGTTGCTACTATCACGTTGTTTAGTAATTTTTTATCGCTAACCGTGTGCCGTTGCAAAGACACGGTTGGTTGATATTTCGCAACATTATAACTACCGATCCAAACTTTAATTGAAAATTGTGAGGTTGCAATCCTGGCAAATCCAGCGAATTCAAAAATTCCGGTGGATAGTTGACTACATCATCTTGGTTAGTAGCCGAATCAACTTATTTATATACCCTCGATTCGCCTGTAATTTGTTCTTGAATATTGAAATTTAATTCATTTACATCTCTGTTTTTTTTTCAGCCAATATAGCTCGTTCGCTCAACCAATCATGGTTTCTGTAATTTTGAAAAACATCTGGAAACACCTTCTGAATAAGTTCATCATCGTTTGATCGAGTTGACTGACAGAGACTTTAAGGAAAGTTAATGCAGCCAGTCAACATGTCTATAGGAAATTAGCCATTACCAATGTCAATAAGTTGTTTAGAGAATATGTTTCCAGATTGGTCATTTTGCAACTCGACACGACACGCATATTCTTGCTTTAAATGAAGTACTTTGACATGTTTCAAGTTGGAGGACTTTAGACATGCATTGAGTTCATCAGCTGGCCTTGATCGTGGAATCTCTGGCAATGTTTGACGAAAATCTTCTGCTAATAAAATCATTGCACCACCAAATCGGTTTATGATTGCTCCGTAGATCTTTTAAAGGTTCTGTCTAAAGCCCTCCAAAGATTTCTTTATGTGCCATCGTGCATTCATCCCAAACAATCAATTTACAATTTGCTGCAAAACCTTTGGCCATTGCAGAGTTCTTCAAAATGTTGCAGGTTGGAGTTTCATTGCTTTGCATGTTTAATGGAAATTGTGAGTATATGGAAAATGGGCTGTTCGACCACCTTCAAGCAAAGTTGCTGCGATTCCCGACGAAGCGAGTGCAAGTGAAATTGTATTTTGTGAGCGAATTGTTGCTAATATTAATTAAAATCCAAAAATGTATTTCCTGTACCACCATGTGCATCTAAGAAGTAAATCCCTCCAGTTTCATCATTTGTTACTTTCATAAGAGCATCAAATACATACTTCTGTTGTTAATTCAACAGTGGAAGGTTTGTTTGAATTAATTCTCTCAAAGTGTTGAGATCATACAGTGTTGGTTTTGGCAACTCTTGGTTAAAAGCATCATGCATTGGACGATTGGGCGCGGCCAGGCCTAATTGAATTAATAGTTTGTTTGACATCATCAAGCACATGTCCTCAATTGAAATCAATGCTTCGTTGTAAATTTATTCACTGATTTGTATATTTGGATTTTCTATTCTATTCCGTATTTGATACAAAATATCATCACACATATAATCTTGATCCACAAATCAATTGGGTTTGATGGGAAGCATGTAGATATGATTATAGAAAACAATGTTCGTATTTGATGAGCGTGTGATGACATAAGTCTTGTTATTTGGACTGTACTCGGAAAAGAATGAATCGTTGTCGTTTAAATTCACTTACTAAGTCACAATTTAGCTTGCCGTATTGCCTCGATCAAAATACTATATAGTTCGATTATACAGTTCTTGGAAATCTACTTTGGTCAAAATCATCTACTATGGGCTTCTGTAATATACTTTCCGTCTCAAATATTTCCAGAGACATAGTTAGATTTGCCTTATGTCCTGATGAAGGAAAATATTACACATGAGTAGGACTGAGAAGCCTATTACGGCCTAGGGAGAAGTCCTACCCATTTCCTATGTACTTTCGGTATAAGGAGACATCCTTATTAAGGTTACGCAACATTCAAAAATAAAAGTTTTTTGTTACGTTGAGGCATGTTAGTATTAATTTCTCTGTTTTCCCATAAGCCACTGTTTAAAATGCCATATCACAATTTCAAGGAAGCCCATCAGTTTTAAAGTAACGTATGTGAAAACATTCCAAACTTTGTTAATTAAGGTTGGTTTTATAACAGTGTTTAAATAATAATTATATAAAATGCATTAGATGATTTAAATTCATCAGTAACGCGATCTGGAGTAATATGTTGATATTAACTTTTTATTTACTATCTGCATTACGCTAATGATTAAGCACTGTTTACGTAATATTTGATCAAATTTAAATGTAAACATATGTTTCAGCCAATTTGTCGACATAAAACTGAAGGTATGAACAGCTGTTTAGCGCCGATTTAATTTGGATTATGAAACGTAAAAACTAAATTTTTTCTGGAATTTTCAAAATATTCCAGGTAACTTTTCTTATATTTTGCTTCATAAAAACCTTCCTCGGATTTCAATGGACATTTTAAAAAAAGAATTAACCGAACTGGTCCAGCCGTTCTTGAGATTAGCGCTTACCAACACATTTAACGATTCATTTTTATTTATAAGATACAGTTTATGTAGTTTTATATAATAGGCTAAAAATAAAATTTCAAAATTAGCTAAGCAATATAAGTTTTGAAAAAAATTTCTAATTTATGGAACTTATAATTTTTTACCAAAGTTTATAATTTGTTATGAAGTTGTTTGTTTATGTAAATCTCAAGTACATTGTATCGAAATGCTAAGCATATATTTCTGAGTGCAATGATATATAGATTAGCTTTACATCATAAGCTATATTCGGATGCAAATAATAATAAAAAAAACCTCCAGGTTGAGGGGTTCATGTTTACCTTTTTTTGTAAGGAAATGTTTATCTCTATAGGCACTGCCAGTTTAGAAGTCTTACGTAAATCAACTTATAACTGAGTCATAATAATAGGTAATAAATTAAATGAAATGAAAATATTCTTTATTCCTTCTAAAAACATTACACTTGATGCATCATATAAAATGGTAGATTACTTGACCATACTATACAGTTTTTATGGGCGGCAGTCAAACAAAATACGCTATCATCAGTCACTAATTTGATGACACTGAGAATTGGCATTCGGCCTCTGTAGTGCTATCACTTGATTTGTTTACAAATGGGGGGGGGGTGGGGGGGGGGGGGGGTGGGGGGGGGGGGGGGTGGGGGGGGGGGGGGGTGGGGGGGGGGGGGGGTGGGGGGGGGGGGGGGTGGGGGGGGGCTAAGCAAAGTTTTCACCGTTACCGTCAATGGTCCACCGACTGCCTTTCTCTCAATTGCTTCCCTAAATCCTGCTCATCAGCTGACGGGCTGGGGGGGCCGGGGAAGTCTACCTCCAACACTCGGTTGTGCCAGAGCTGGACACCGCTCCCCGGCCTCGGGGGGAGGGGGGAGGAAGAGAGAGAGTGAGAAGGGGGAGAGAGGGCGGGACGACAACGCGTAGTAATAAATATTCTTCCGCCGCACTGTGCGCGCTAGCTGCTAGCTGCCGCTTTGG
The DNA here is from genome assembly GCF_021130785.1 of Homalodisca vitripennis. Classification (NCBI taxonomy): domain Eukaryota; kingdom Metazoa; phylum Arthropoda; class Insecta; order Hemiptera; family Cicadellidae; genus Homalodisca; species Homalodisca vitripennis. The sequence continues at coordinate 14,542,759 of NC_060212.1, read as the reverse complement.
CCTTGGCCCCCGCAACAACACCACGACCTGCAGATGGGCAGCTTTGCTGGAGTCAGCCAGGAAGCGAGAGAGGAACGAGCCGAGTAGTGACGTTAAACAACGTGCTTTCCCTCTCACTCTAGGTCGTTTCGTCACCGCTCGATAAATCCTCGGCAGTGTTTCGGTTTCTGCTGTCGGCTCTCGGCAAGTTCCGCCAGTTGATTCGGGGATAGCTCTTCTCGGCCTTCTTCTTTTTTCTCTTTTAACGGCAACAGCAATACTTTTAGGGCTACGGCCCACACTCACCGGTTTTTGTTCGCTTGCGTCCAGCCAGAATCGTCAACGATAGGAGAATCTCTGTTTAGTAATTGGGAGGTTTAAATGGGAAAGAAGCCGGGCCACACACTGGGGCCCGTTCCTGCGACGACGGCAGCGATATTCGAACGCAACATGTAGCGTTTTTCGAAAAAACGCAAGCTCTTTACTGTTATGCAACTAGATTTGAAGGTGGCCACCACTCGCCGTTCCTGTCGAAACTTGTCCGCGTCCCCACTCTTCTTACTTCCTATACCATTTCAGTTCAACCTCACTCTATTTCGTGACCCTCTTTGACAAGTGTTCCTTCTTTGTTTTTGTAATAATTCGGCATAATTAGCTTAAAATGTTTTTGACACCCGAACTATTTTATTTAACGAGTGGGAGGTGTGGGGGGTGAGCATCCGTCCTTCCACTTTGGGATTTCTTAAAATTGTGGAACAAGGACTACAAGTAGTAACCGTGGATTTTAAAAATCTTAAGCTATGGAGTTGAGGGTGGGGCCAGTGAGGATAGTGCTTTTCGAACTGGGAGCAGCGTATGACTAATGAGGGGGGAAAAAAATAAATGAAGGTGAGTATAAAAAAATAAAATTTTAGTACTTGACAATAATAATGAATTTATTTTCATAAATAAACAAGACCATTTACAAAAAATAAGCACATGGACTCTGAAAAAACTCTATTACACTAACCACATTTTCCAGTAATTGTGGCAAAAGGTAGTAGAGAGAATATTTAAACTGCTTTAAAAAAAAATTTTACTCACAGATCTTTCCGTGGGAAAATATCGTAATAATCGCTCACCGTTGTGAGCGGTACCAAAATGAATAATGTATGGGACTGTAAGGTGTTTACATGTATAAGTTACTATAGATTTTAGCTACAACTAATATTACTAAAACCTATTCAATGTTATGCACACATTACATGAAAAACTGATAACAGGCATTTGAATATGTATAAATAAAAAAAAATAATATAAAATATGATGTGGTTCATATCTAAGGGAGTTTCAGTGAGTTTAATAAAAGCAGTAAGTAATGGGTACACTTTTTAATCTCATAGCTGCATTTTTACAATTGATGAGTCTTGTCCTATATTATTAATGGCATACCTTAAGAGTAAAGGTGTTATTTTAATATACATGTGTCAAATTGCCCAAGGATAACGCTGGGGTCCATGCGGACGGGGGGATGTGAATATAATTGAGAACTGAAATCTATCGCCGGATTTGCTTTTGCAAGTCAAAGGGGGCGCCAGCCAGAGTGCCCCAACTCGACGGTTAGGGGGGTTATGTGACTTGTACTGTAAGGAGGGTATTCTAAGCGGGGCAGCTTAGGGGGTGTGTTGTCTTTCAAACTGGAAAAAATAAGTCACCGTCTCTTCTTACACAGTACAGAAAGTTGGTGTTAAAAACACTATGACGGCCTCTCTTGAACAACACTCTACAAAACAAATTCTGAGTCCAAGACCAAAATAGCACCATGAAAAACCTTCGCCATTTTGTTTAAGCAAGTAAAACCGAGAAAATAGTGCTATTCAACAAATATCTCGACGAAGCTCGTGATGAAAGCCGATAGTTTAAACCAAATTATTTTTTTGTTGGTGGTGTTACAAATTTTCCTTTTAGCATATGGACCCCTCAAATGAAACACTGTTGCGAGTCATTGAGGGGGAAAGACTTCATCTGCTTACAATGACGAAAAGGCCACATTGGGGTTGTTTTATGTCATCTTCAGGAAATCAGGCAATTCTTTGAATCATTTTTGGTTTATATCTAAGCTTTTTCCCTCTACCCTTAACTAGCAGAGATTGTGCAAGGCAGGACTGTTCTCTAAAAATATTAGAATCACTATTTTTTTCCCGTAAAACTAACCAATATCAATTGCAGAATAAACTCAATAGTTTGGACATCAACCAACAGACAAGCAACACAACAGAAAAAAATTTGTGTTTGTTGTTTTTGTAGTTGGAAAAAAATACTCCGAAAGCCACCTTCCTTGGTAGGATTCCACTATTCGGATACTGTTTTCCGTCCATAAAGAGCTCCCTATGCAGTTTGGAAAAAAAAGAAAAAGAAAAATTTGCTACATCGGAAGTATTGAACAGCCTATTGGCAAAATTTCTTCCCATTCTTCGGTATTTGGCAGAGTTTCATAAACTTTTCCTTTTCATTAGTAGCCCATTAAAACCGTGTGCAAGTTTCTCTGTATGGAGTTTACTTTATAGTCGATCGTACCAATTTCGGGTATTCAAAACGCTCGAAGCAGATCTGAACGTGTGTTCGCCGTGTAGCAAATAATTAAAAACCTGAAACAAAATTAACAGAAATCGTGTTAGTAGATATTAGATTTATATTTTATCTCAACAGTTAATAAGACCACTGTGTTAGTTGTTCAAGTTTATTATTGGGGGGACTTGTGAACATAAAACCCAAACCCCCCTCCACCCCCCCCCCCCCCACCGAAACGAAACAAATCTAACTTTTTTGGACTTTTCTAGGGTTGTGTTAATGTAATTATACATTACTAACATGTATCCTTGATTAATAAAGTATAGTAATTTGCATTAAACTGTCCTTTATTTACAGTAAAGGTAATTGCATAAAAAAAAAAAAAAAAAAAAAAAAAAAAAAAAAAAAAAAATGGAGGAGGAAGGAGATTCCCCCACTACGAGGGATTGTTTTGCAGAAGGGAGATGGATGAGAAAAACTTGTGAAATTACCTGAGTGGCAGTAGCCAAAAAGAAGAAGGAAAAAAAGGAGAAGAAAAATAAAAAGAATAAAAAGTATTGTTTGTACTTTTCGATCTTAAACTGCTGTTTCCTGTCATCTTGCCGAACAACCACATGACAGGAGGGTGAAGAAATTATATAAGATAAGAAAGTATATAGTCTAAATTCTGTTTAACCTAACACTTAACCCTTAACCTAACCTAACCTTTTTCAACTTGTATTTTTTTTTTTAGTACAGGTTTAAACGTTGTTTGTAGGTAAAAAATTTGGAGAGTTTAAACTTTTATTACCTTTGAACTCAATGGGGAAGAGCTATTTTCTTGCAGGACAACCACCAATGTTCCTGATGAGCAACCCGACATTGGAAACGAAAATGGCGGCTACTGAAGAAAACAACGAAGATTTGGACTGAGGGGGGGTAGATTTTTGACTGAGGTAGTTGCTTCAGAACCAGCAAACACCTAACCAAGTAGCGCCCAACCAAGCAGCGCCTAACCGTACCAACAAAAAATATCGACAGACTCCCTTTGAAATGGCCGTACTTAACATTTGGACAAATGCAAGCAAGCCAACGGATGAAGAAGAAGAAGCTGATAAGCACTTTCTACTATCCTTTTTGCCTATGTTAAAAAAACCTTCCTGTTGACAAAAAAATTGTGGGTTCGGATGAAATTTACGGAAGTTATGCAGCAAGCCTTGGCCGTTTTTCTTAGAACGCTATAACCCTCCCCCCCTGCATTTTTTGCCCACTCAAGTCACCAGTGGCAGCAGCTACCAAACGTCCCTAATCATCCCCAATATAACTAACCCTAATTGGACGGATGCTTCTCCTCAAGAGAGCGCCATAGGCTAACATTCTGTCCCCTACACCCGCTGAAATCGCTTAGTAACAATTAATTCGGATGTGTTTAGTGATTTTTGAAGAATTGTAATTGGAATGGACACCTTCATTGCAAAAGTGTTTAATTTATTTTTACTGCATTATTTAAATGTAAGATTACATAACCTCTTGCATTACAAAATATTACTTGTTTGATTTGATATTTTGCTATCTCATTTACCTACAACAACAAATACAATTATAATCTATTACAAATAACTATTATAAGTAATGGATTTAAAATTATAATAACATGAAATTTGTTTCTGAGGTTAAGTGGTAGAGACGACTGAACTTCGCCTCCTTAAATTTTCCTTTTCCATTTCAATATAAAGTAGGAACGTGGAATAATTGATAACGTTGAAGCATTTAATATATTTTGTCAAATGTTATTATAATATCAGAGTAATTGTCACATTTTGTTACGTACCTCAAAGTTACAGCTAAGCGTTCCTCTGCTGGTATACTCAGACGTAGTCTGGTGTCTTGTTTTGACAGATTCATCTCTCACTAGAGCTAATAGTTCATCAAACGATGTGGCACTTCATTCGAAAATAAGAGAAGAACTTTTCATTATCATTACGCAAAAAAAAAAAACTCATTAATGTATAAAAACTGGCCTTGGCGTCAAACGCACTGTGTTCATTGGATGAATACCAAATCTTCTCTTTCTTTATCTTTTTCAAATAAGATCTAACAGCTAACACTAGTAATAAGTCTGCTTCACTTAGAGAAGACATCTTTTGCCACTGAGATCTGCGTTTTGACGGCGAGTGTGGCCCATGTCTGCGATTTCTGACGCAACGTCATCGTCGCATGCGATTTCTGACGCAGCGACAAAAACGGTGAGTGTGGCCGTAGCCTTACTTGACATTCGCGGCTGATTATCAACGCGTTGCTGCCAGTTGCTGACTTACTGGTTGCTGCCAGTACATAGTCTGGGTAATCTATAATTGGAGCGTGAAAAGGTCTTGCGTAATAATCATAATATTATCATAAAAAAAAAAACAAACATATAATTGAATAGCATGCGCCAAAACTACTATAAATAATACTAATTTATAACGAATTATAAGATGTTGTGTTGTTGGTTCTGAAAGTTGTCCTTGCCTTGGACCAACTGGCTACTCTAAAATGCCAGTCTGTAGTCACAGTACAGAGTAACCTTGAGAATATTCGATGGCAGGAGGAATGAAGTTTATACTAAACACATCTTTGCTCGATTTATCTGACAGCTTTCTTTTGTGCTCTAGAATTATTTCCGATTTTGTATTTAGAAAAGCTGTCCAATAATGACAAAATCACGAGATAAAATTTAAACCTCCGATAATAATACCGCCATTATAATACACCAACGGAAAAATTCTATATTAAAAATGATACATGATGAAATAATAATATGGAACCTACAATCATGTTATAATGTGGTTACTATAAATATATAAAAAAACTCTTACTGTATGTTTTCAAGTAGACCAAAAAATTAGATTAGGCCAAGGGACGTAGCCCAGCAAGGGAGTCCAAGGGCTCCGAACCCGCCCCCAAATTTTTTAATTTTTTCAATTACTTTTTAGTAAACTATTATTATTATTTAAATAATTCAGTATTACTGACATGTACTGCTGAAATATCGTTCTCCAGCAAAAAACACTGGGTCAAGAACTTTTTAAGAAACAAAATGGGGCCATTACTCTCTGTCCACTACGGGAAAATATCAGTTTTCTGGACCCCCCCCCCCCCTTAAATGTTTTCCTGGCTCCGTTCTTGAGAAAGGCTACATACATAGCCTACATGGTAAATATCTCATTATGTACATGTATATAAATCTTTTAGGTTTTTTTATTATACAAACGGGAACGTAACTCCGGTCATGTATTTTGGTAATATAATATTCATAAAAATATTCTGAACAATTAGTAAAAACTTCAATTCAATTCAATTCAAAACCTTCTTTATTTCCAAATAAAGAAATGACCAATTCCATAAAAGATTAATATATACTATAGTAATTTTTAAATATGATTAAAAACATAAACATTACTTAAAATATAGGAAAAAAGTACCCACATAGGCAAGCCTGTGCGTGGGCACGAGTCGTTGAAAAGATAGGTCGACCCACATTGCCGATAAGTTTTAATCATATAACTCGGATATATAGCATACTTAACACACTCACGTACATACATAAATACATAAACCAAGCTCCCAGTACAATAGAACAAAAAAAAAGTAAAGTAACGGGCATAGGCTGGTAACAGACAAGGGCTTTAAGTAAAAGAAAAAGAAAATTCCTATCTGTAATTGGATGCAATAAACGTAACAATAAACGTAACTTGATGACGTTACTATCCATCTTTAGGATACTCGGTTTTCTACTGGTATGTATTACGTATTCGCGATTTATTACGTGGTATTCGGCCTATATTAAAAATGTTACTACGTACATCATAAGTATGTGTAAAAAATAGACGTTACTGTCCCGTGTAATAATCTCTTGTCTACTTAGTTACTTTTTGCAGACGTCGGGGGAAATTTTTATAACAGCCTTTTCGATTTGCTTACCTGTTAATTCATGTAACATACAAACCTATCCTAAACCTTGTATCGGGGACATATGGTGTGCAGTTATGGGGCACAGCAAGCAACTCAAATCTGGCGATACTTTAGCGGTATCAATCAAAATTGTCAAGAAAAATTGCAAAAGCGCCGTGTGGTAGTATGTATCCAATAACACGTTTACATCAAGATTTGAATACCCCAACAGTCAAAGAAGAAATAACCAAACTAAGGTCGCATTTATCTTTCAAGATTACAAGATCATCCAAAACCACCTTTACGGTAAATCTTACTTGATAATTCTAAAAAAATGTGTACAGACCCCACCGAACTGCTTTTTACAGTTTTAGGCGATTTTATCACAAATCTAATGACACCAAAATTATTTAAATCAAATAATAAATAACTGATATTTAGAGTATATTTACTATGACAAGACAAGCCCCACATTGACAGTTGACAGCTGCCATTTATTCAGTTTTTGTGTTTTTTGTCTATTCGCTGAGAACCGCAATATGGGCCATGTCTTGTCACAGTAAATCTGCTCTAAATCAGTAATTTATTATTCGATTCAAAAAGATAGGAAACTAAGCATCGGAGACCCATGTTTCATATGGTGAAATATGTTTGTCTTGACCTGAGCAATACCATGGTAAACCTTTGTCCAGAGAGTTACGGGACACCCTGCATAATATCTCGTTATTCTTCTGCTTAAATTGAACAGATTGTAAATAAATAAAATGTTTAAAAATCACGTAACATTACTTTAATGTGCATTAATAAGTAGATGGCAGAAGAGGTATGTGGTTTAAAGAAACTTGTTCTGGTCCATTTAACCATTTCTTGAAGTTTTGGTTTCTCACTTTCGAAATGTCTGCGTATTTTTATTTTATAATATTAAACAAGGTCGATCTATCAGTATGAAAATGAGATGGGTTTTCCTCCCTCCAAAACTTAAATGCTGCCACTGATTCGAAATCATGCTCAATGTGTTTAATTATTACACAAATATTTGTGAAAGCATATCTAAATTAAATCACGAACCAGATTTAATCAACGCGAATCACTTTATTACCTATAAAAATCTATAAAGAAAAAAGTAAAATCTCTGATTTTGTATTCTAACATCGGACTTACTATGCATAGTCTAAGAAAGAGGAATCAACATCAATATATATATATATATATATATATATATATATATATATATATATATATATATACATACATAATACAGGGTGGTCCAGCAACCATTTGAACAAACTTTGCCACATTGTTCAGCAGGCCAAAACTAACAAATACTGCAATTCGAGGTGCCCTATTTCGCTTCGTTTAGCGTCTGCCTGTCTGTATGTGGTTTTTTGGAGAAAAAAAAAATTACTACTCAAAAACCACTTAAGATACAGAATTCAAACTTAACAGTTATGTTAACCTAGTGTTGGTCCTTTTCAGTGAAAAAATAAAACAAATATCTCATTGCATTTCAAAATGGCGGCCCGTTTCAAAATTTTTCAAATTGTATTAGCTTTGTAACGGCTACTTTGACATACAAATTTCACCAGGATAACTTTTTTTAAGCATATTTTATTACCAATTATATACAGTATATATATATATATAATTTAATTTTGTGGTGTAATAGATTTTTTTGGGAAACATATATTGTATTTTAAATCCACGGGTCTTTAAGTAACTTCCCTAAAGACAGAAAAAAACAGGGTCAATTTTTTCACTCCCCGGTTGTTAAGTAGGAACTTTGAACAGTTTTGGTAATCATACCGAAATAAAAGCAGCTGAAGATAAAAAACTTTTCAGTAAGTTCACGAGTGACGTGTTATTTTATTCATATATGACTTAGGCAAATTATATTTTTACTTAAGTACAATGTAAAACTTTTTGTACTGTATACTTTTTTAGATCAATCAAAGCCTTTAATTCAACATCATATCACTATATTGCTCATCATAATTTTCTCAAAATTACCATACTTTATAAAAAACCCAAGACCTTGCACTATTAGTACGTACAAAAAATTAGTCAATAAATGGTTAGTAGATGCTGGGCGAGATGGATTTCGTCAGTATTTTTCCTCATTCTACACCTAGATATGCTTTTTATGTATTAAATTTCTGTTATATTTTTGTATTACAATCAATGTTAGTCTGAGTGTTTGGTGAGTATGTACAATCGTTTTGACTGCAGGCCAACGAGGACGTGTGGTGCGGGCATGTGTGCGTGTGCGTGATTGGTGTGTGTGTGTGTGTGTGTGTGTGTGTGTGTGTGTGTGTGTGTGTGTGTGTGTGTGTGTGCGCGCGCGCGCGCGTGTGTGTGTGTGTGTGTGTGTGTGCGCGCGTGGGTGTGCAGGTGTGGTCCAAGTCTCTCTCTACTTATATCGGCTAATTTTTAATTAAGTCTTTCTGATTGCTCTTTTTTATGTAAGTTACAAGTTTTTATAAATTACATTGTTAAGTCTTCAAATTGTATTTTCTAAATAGGTATATTCCTTTCAAATTTTAGATTATTTATTAACTAAATTCACTCATGTATTCCATGCTCTGGCCTTGTATGGTTTATTTTAGAGGTTAAATCTTCATTTTTAATTTGTGAATGAAAATGTTTTTATTAATGACAATTTCATTTTCCTTATTTTAATTTAAGTTTTTTGTGTGTTATTGGTAGTGCAGGCTGAGGAACTCGATTCCTCACACACAGGCTGATGCCCATGTGGGGATAATTTCCTATAAGATATTTGTTATATGTATTCTATTTTACTCTGTACATAAATTTTGGAAATCAATCAATCAATCAATTGTATTTTGGGTATTAATGTTTTTAATGTTTATAGAAGGTCTCACATCCGCCGGTTATCTTTCATGTATATCCTGAAACATTCATATCCGGATCTTCAACCGGGTTTTGCCTGATTCTAATATTCAAAAAGTATTCTAACCGAAAACTGACTGGTCCACTATATTAAGTGTAAAGCAACCAACTTGATAACTGTTCGAATTGGTGGAGTTCGTTATACTTTTTTTTAATACTCGCTATTCGACCAAATGACATTTGGCCGAATGCCAAATTATGGTAAAAATACACATATTATTCAAAATGATATAAGGTTTCAATCACAAATGGTTAATTTTCTTATTACAAATAATACTTTATTACTTAAATCTATCAAAGGTGATGATTGAAAACAAATCTTTCAGCATTTGTTGATACCAAACTATTGCGCTTTTCTTTATAAATGATTCTGGCTTCTGAAAATAGCCTATAACTATATAAACTAATGCCAGAAGACTAGAGATAAATCTTGGCAAATTTTATCTGGATTGGATACACTTTTTCGTTTGCTGACCACCGCTTGTACGGGTCTGCTGTCCTATTCTGGCGAAAAGTTTTCAAATAAATATCAATCTCGTTTGCCACACAACTTTTTTACATGTAATCTGTAGCGACTTCCTCAAAACAGTTCCCAAAACTGTCGAGCATTTCCATTTTATTTTTATTAGTTTCAATGTTCCTTTACTTACGAAGTGGAGAAGAATCATCTTCGGTACTTCTTAACTCATAAAAATCCTTTTTCAGAGCTTCTAAAAGAATTTTCCGTCCTGCTCTTTCCGCTTGCAATAATCCTAGTAAAATGGTTTTAAAACGCGGGCCAAGAAAAGTGGCAACCAAGTAATTGTCATTTTCATCGCCATTTTTAAGCTCTTCTTGTAGTTAAATTTGGCGTTCTATTTGCAGCCTCTTCCTTCTCTAGGAATTTAAATAATGTGTGGAATCACCGGAGATGCAGGAAATTCCTGTGCTGGTTATTTTCGTAATGTCTTCGAACGGTTTAAGGAGTTTGATTCATTGTTCGTTCTATAACTCCCAGTGAGAAGGTGCCAATTCTGTTTTCTAATTCGTGATCCTTAGTGAAAGATGCAGCTCTAATAATTGCTCCTTAAATAAGAGATAGCATGTGGTGGTATCTTGTACTAGTTGGTGGTTTGGCAGTTCGTTCTTGACGCATCAATTTCAAACTTTTGCTGTGCTTTACCCATCATCCATGGTATTTTAGTTATAAATTTTAGCGATTATTCGATAGTCCGTTGCAAAGAATCAATAAAACGCTTGCCAGTTATATTTAGAGGAGATTCAAACGTTAGTTTCAAATATGTAATAATTTTCTTAGTACGTTTAGTTTTGGAACCAAATTAAAATCAGGGTATTTTGATTTATTACTAATAGCCATTGGCTCCTCGGATTCATTGCCATTATTTATCTAATTCACTTAATATCTTTCACGGTACAGTGATATTAAATTTAGTTTATTGGCGCGCATATTTGTTTTTCGTCAGAATGAACCGGTGCTAAACTCAACATTCACGATGAATTAACCTTTGCGCAATATGAAAAGTTGAAAGACGATTCATATTTTCGCGTAGTGGACAGAAAGTAAGGCAAGTGCAGTCCCCATGTTGTTACTTAAACGATTCTTGACCCGTTTCTATGTTGAGAACGATCTTTCAACAGTACATGTCAGTAATGCTGAATTATTTAAGTAATAATAATTGTTTGCTAAAAAAGTAATTGTAAAATGCTAAATAGACAATATATATATATATATATATATATATATATATATATATAGACATAAAATTGTTTTAACTAAACAATTGTTGTAGGTAGCTAGTAAAAAAAAAAACTAAATCTTCATCTAAAATTAACAATGTCAACATAAGAATAAATATGTCAACACCCAGTGAGAGATCTCCTATCAAATGTTATGTTCCATAAACTCGCTCACGCTATAAAATTCATTTAATAATAAAAAGCGATTGAGTAATTGTTTTTAAATGCAAAAGGTTCGTCTGGTTCTTTATACGATCAAGAACTTTGTTCAAAAATTTTACACCAATTTCAGATGGCAGGTTCTCGTTAAAAGGTTATTTTTAAAATTTTTACTACTGTTTTAGAAACCTTGTATCAACTACTTAAACAGAAATTAAAACGTATTTAGGTAAAAATAAGAATTTCTTTAAAATGTATTACAGTTTTGGATAAATATTAACATTGCTGTCTAATTATATCGTACACGAGAAAAATAAAATAAGATAAACTTTTTATTTTTCACATTCACTTAAAATGTAAAAAATTAATAAAAAGCAAGGTGTAGCAGAGAAAACTTAGATTATAGCCACAGAGAAAGAATATTTTCATTCTACTGTGTAAACACAGTGAAAACTGATAAGATAAACATATCGGAGAAACTACGATAAAGATAAGTAACTTTTAGGCTGGGTATATTATTTATTACAGTATCACTCGCATTTTTACTATGTTCATATTTATTACATTTTACATTCTGTTGTTTAGATGTTTTTAGGTTATATTTACAAGAGTTTCATCGTTAATTTCAAATATTTAATAATCTTTTTATTACGTTTGGTTTTGGAACAAAATTAAAGTCGGGGTATTTTTTATTTAGCATATTAATAATACCTGTTGGCACCTCAGATTGATTGCCAGTATTTTTTTTATTCGCTCAATATTTTTCACGGTACAGTGGTATTCAATTTAGTTTATTTGCGCGCTATTTGTTTTTTGTCAATATGAACCATAACTAAACTCGACATTCACAATGAATTAACCTTTGCGCATTATGAAAAGTTTAAATGTAGGGTTACTCTCACACCTAAGTAATTGAAGTAACTTATGTTATCAAAGGCAGGAATAGACGTTTCGTAATTCAACTAACCCAATTTTTATATAACTTTAATCATACTGGAGCTAAGAACGTAGCCAGGATAAATTTTAGAAGGGGGGGGGGGGTCAAGACGACTGATATTTCCCCGTAGTGGCCAGAGAGTAGGCCTAAGGCTCCATTTTGTTCCTTAAAAAGTTCTTGGCCCGTTTCAATGTTGAGGAGGATCTTTCAGAAGTACATGTCAGTAATACTGAATTATATAAATAATAATAATCGTTTGCTAAAAAGGTAATTGAAAAAAATTTAAAAGTTGGGGGGTCCGGACCCCTTAGACCCCTCGCTGGCTACGTACTTAACTGGAGTGGAGGATTTACTGATAGAACAACTCAAACAAGAAGAAATTGAATTTGTTGAAAAGATGACAATAAAGATAGGGCTCCATTACTTGTGTAAAGTTTACCTGTGAAAGATATCATCCTTGGATCAGTAGTACATTAGGCAAACTAAACAAGATTTCGCATCTTTCTGATACATCCAATAAAAATATGATAACTCATGAATTAATATTGAAGCCTTGTGTTATAAAATTTAAAAACCAACATAATCCTATCCAATTCACTACACAATGTTAGAATCACATCCTAAAATCTTTCATCTCGTTGTATAAAGTCTGAGATAGTTTTAAGTTTAATACAACTGCAAAAGTCTCCAATTCATCTTTCTGCAAATTCCGATTTGAGACATTTTTCTAAATGTTATATCGTAATTATTGTTGTCAAATGTTATAATTTCAGATCGTATAAAACAAAAAACTCGAATCTGTTGAAAGAAGTGGTCCTTTTTATCTAAATAGAATTCAAATTGAAACTTGGTACTCTAGTTTACTTAATTTGAATCTGCCTGTCAAGGTGGTAGCCAGCGAGGGGATCAAGGGATCCGGACCCCTCAAGTTTTCCATCTTTGTAATTACGTTATTTAGCATACGATTATTATTAGTATTATTTAAATAATTCAGTGTAACTAACATATATTGTTGAAAGATCGTTCTTAACATTGAAACGGGCCAAGAACTTTTTAGGAAACAAAATGGGGAGTGAGCGGTTGACTGCACTTGCCTTACTTTCTGTCCACTTAGAGAAAAATATCAGTCATCTTGATCCACAAAATTTCTTCCTGGCTACATTCTTGCTACCTGTCATTAAAATACCAGATTACAAACATTTATATATTTCCTACCCTTGTGTGTGAGAAAACTATTATACAGGGTGTCCCTTAATGCTCAGGACAAAGGTATACCACGTTATTGCTCAGGTCAAGACAGACATATTTCACCATATGAACATGGGTCTCCGATGCTTAGTTTCCCATCTGTGGCTATAATCTAAGTTTTCTCTGCTACAACCTTGCTTTTTATTAATTTTTTACATTTTAAGGTGAATGTGAAAAATAAAAAGTTTATCTTATTTTATTTTTCTCGTGTACGATATAATTAGACAGCAATGTTAATATTTATCCAAAACTGTAATACATTTTAAAGAAATTCTTATTTTTACCTAAATACGTTTTAATTTCTGTTTAAATAGTTGATACAAGGTTTCTAAAACAGTAGTAAAAATTTTAAAAATAACGCGAGAACCTGCCATCTGAAATTGGTGTAAAATTTTTGAACAAAGTTCTTGATCGTATATAAAGAACCAGACGAACCTTTTGCATTTTAAACAATTACTCAAGCTCTATTTTGGTATTAAATGAATTTTATAGCGTGAGCGAGTTTATGGAACATAACATTTGATAGGAGATCTCTCACTGGGTGTTGACATATTTATTCTTATGTTGGACATTGTTAATTTTAGATGAAGATTTAGTTTCTTTTGACTAGGTACAACAATTGTTTAAATAAAACAATTTTAAGTCTATATAGAGTTACACGTATTTATGGACGATTGCTATACAAATTTTGTATTTCTTTTCTGGCAATAAAGAATTGTGATTGTGATTGATAGTGACATACAACATGTAGTTTGGTTAAAATCGTTTTTTTTCGTAAATGTTTTCATGATATCATGATGTTATTCTACCTAGAATAATATACGATATCAAGAGTAAACAAATTTTAAATCGAAACGGGAAATTTATTCAACTACAGCGATAGTTTTTACTGCTTAAGATTTTGATTATTTTATATAAAAAGAAGGTAGTCCTTTCGAAATAAAATTACTGGTGACAACCAAGAGTTGCTAGATTTTAAGATACACCATCGCTAAACAATATCGTACATATATTACGGAAACTGATCGCACGCACTTCTCCGTAATACATTCTGGATTACGCGTAATCCACGCTAGTATATGGCCCCACACTTGTGTCACGTGATCCTAGCATGTTAGTGTAGGTGGTAACGCTACTGATCCTGTAGGGAGCGTAGCCTCAGACAGCAGGCCCCTTTGTAGGCCTGGCCGAGGGCCCGGGGGGAGGGTCGAGGGGCGGAGCCCTACACCCCCTCGCGGTCTTCTATCAGAATCGATATCACCAGGGGACCTGCCTGATAACACCTACACAGCCACTACCGCCGCTACTGCAGCAGACGCTACAATACTGCAGGCTGGCGAAATAAAGTAATAAAACAATTAATTACCCCATTAAGGCACATGCACTACGCTGTCCTTATCACAATTCTATTTATATTAACTAACATTCACACTTAATGTTTGGTAAAATATTATAATCGCTTCTCTATTAATTATTAGAAAACCGTCTCTTAAAAATTTTCACAGGTCTATAGTCACAGAGATAGTGCGACTTAGCTTAATAATCTAATAAAGCTTATGTAAGAAACAAGTTACAACTGTCCAGATTGTGGACTATGAGAATTTTAATTACAGGCTAAACTGTCGACTCCCGTATCCGAGGATCAGGAAAGTCTGAAAATAATATAAATTCTATAAAAAATAATAGTTTTAATTTTTACTATTACTGTAATATTAGATTAAATTAAAACATTATACTATTATGAATCGTTGCTTTATAACTGAATAAACTTTAATTTACTCGAAAGGAAGTTTGTTTTTGACGATGGAAGGATTGTGAAGGAAACAGGATTTTTTCCGGACATTTGCCATCGTTCAGTAATACAAAAAATTAGTAACACTACGTTTCTAAATCTGCAACTTGATCTCTTATTCAGGTAAATAACAAACCTAACATATAATTAAAAAATAGATAGTAAACAAATCATACCAGAGCGTTGTGGCACGCGTAAGTCAGGAATAACAACCGCCATGTTGTGTGTCGACTTAAATAACTATAAAACATACACTTAATAAAACACTAAAAAACAATAGTAATCATTCAATGTAAACGCACCGACAGTATGTGGTTAGTCGACGAATGCAGACCTATTGTGACCTGTATGCTGTAGTGACCTATTTTGTAATTATGTGTTAGGTTAGTTACCTGAAGAAGAGATCAGATTGCAGATCTCGAAACGTTGTGTTACTGCTTTTTTGTATCACTGAACGATGACAATTTTCCGGAAAATCCCGTTTCTTTTACTTGAAAGGGTTGCGATTGGCCAAGAACTGCGACACGTCGGTGGTCGGGGTGGAAGCGTGAAGCTTCATCAAAACTGCAGGTTATCTGGAAGTGGTAATTATATTATCTCGTACAATTAATTTTTATCCTACCAAAAACCACTTCTTATCATTGAAATGTTCATGATTACCGTGGAAACCTGTGCAGGTGTACAATTATAAATCAATTGAAATATAAATGATGTATTAACTTCTATTGTGAAGTCATTTTTGACCCCATAGTTTTTGGTATTTAAAATTTAAAAGATCCACTGTAGTTCAAAGAATCTATAAAGCCTCTTTTATAATGCAGTTTTCTACTTGACTAAACACAAAATAAATATTGCATCCATGTTTTATGATATTTATGAAAAATGATAACCTTAAGTTTCTAAATTTATGTAATATTGAAAACAAAAACAAGTGTGTTTTTCTAAATTAAATTTTAACTTATAAATCTGTTGCAAAAACAAGTTAAAATTGTATAGTTTTGTAGACTTCAAAACCTTTTTTGTTCTCTTAGGACAAGAAGCTTGGAAAATTGCACCTAGTACTATAAGAACCTTAGCGTTGCTTCTGGAGTGACAGAATATTCTGGATAGGTAAGGGTGGGGTTAGGGGCCGCCTCCTGCCGAGATTCACGAGGAAAAATGATGGGGACTAATCTCAAATCATGTCCGCTCAGAAAAAGGAGAAGGCAGCTCAGAACCAGCCTCTCCAGTCAAAGCAAGCAGGGGGTGGCACGCCCTTATGTCTAGGCTGGCAAGAACCTCGATCCCTAGGGGACGAACCCCACCAACTCCAACAGTCATCTCCCGCAGTAGACTAGACCTATCGAATTACCCATGAACCCCAGAATCTCGACATTTGCGGTTAGTGATGTGCTGCTCCTGGACATCCATAAGGTTGCCAGATTTAAGTGACACATCGTTTTTTGCTGTGGCCAGTGGTGGGTTCAACTGGAAGGTATAAACCAGCCAGAAGGGTTGAGTACTCCAAGGGAATTATTCACCACTCACTCACTGTTCTTGTTGCATGAGAATGAAGAACTCATGTTTGCCAATCAAACGCATCTAATTTACCTTATCCAGATGTTTTTACGCAAAATCCCCTTTTAGGTAACTGTAGATGTACTATTAACACCTATAAGAGAAGTAATGTTTCACCCTATATAAAATTTCAAGCTACATTTAAATACAATTTGCTAAAACATTACTTGGTTAGTAACTGATGGACTAGAAATAGTAAATAATTAACTTATTACTATAATGTCTTGATTATACCTACATAACTAGAAAGTCTTATCTTATAAATAAAAATGAATCGCAAAAAAATGTGAAGCGCTAACCTCGAGAACGGCTGAACCAATGCAACTAATTTGTTTCATATTCTTTGACGTCCAAGGAAGGTTTATAAGGAAAGAAAATTTTTAAAAGTTTCTCATAATATTGAAGGATTCAGGAAAATAATTGAAATATTTACGACAAGTGATCCAAAGTGAATTGACACTTAAGAGCTGTTAAGACTTTCAGGTAAAGTTCATCAAAGATGCAGAAACATTGGTTTACAATTATATTTCAGAAAATATTAAAAATACTGTGCTAATTACTTAGTGCAATGTACATTGGAAAAACAGAGTCAATATCTAATTTTTCTTTATAATGCATCAGCGACGAATGAACCATTGGAAATATTATTTAAAACGTTGTTATAAACCCCACCAAAGCTACGAATGTTTGCGCGTAAGGTCTTTGAAACTGGTTGGTTCCCATGACGTGTTGTATGTTATTTTTACTGTATCTTAAGGAGGTTACTCTTTTCCATAAACCGGAAGCAGAACAAAAGCAACGGAAGTAGATGTTTTTGGTTAAATAGTCTCTTTATTCTAAATTGGATCCCAAATCCAAACGGTGTATTTATTTTATTGGTGAGTGCAACACTATACATTCAACTGTATATCCGTAAATAAATTATACTGGGAGTGAATTTTAAAGGCCGGAACTGGTACATATAAATACAGTCCCTTTTTTCATTCGTACGATATTTTTTTGCATTCGGACCAAAAGGCAAACTAAGTATGCCACTGGGGATATCTTTGACCAAAAGTAGATACCAAGTGCTGGTATAAGACGCTCGAAAACTAACATATGTATATTTTCTTGATCGGGCAACATCAACTGTGGGGCCGAAAATAAATTAGACCGAAAGTTACTTTAAACGGCCGGAACTGAATCGTTTTGTCGGCAGAAACGTTACAGTCGTAAGTACGTTATATATTTTCTTCATCTGAACAAAAAGGCAAAGTATGACTATGTTACTTGAAATGTCTTAGACGGAAAGTAAATTTAAACAGAGAGAAGTTGACACTTTTGGATAAAATTAGGTTTGTAATATACTACTACTATACACTTTAAATAAATGGTTAAACTTAATTTGTGTTCTGATGATTATAGTTAGTAATAATAAATAACTCAGTATGATACAAATGTGAACTTTAATGATGATAAATTAATTGACATACAGGTTTGAATTTTGAAACAAGATGGAGGATACAATAATGGTAAATTCTTAAATACAGTTCTTAAATTTTATGGTAGGGTGGTCGTGCTGGTTTAATGAAATAGAAATATTAGGTATTGTTTTTAATAAAAGATATTGTAATTTTGAAAAATAATTTTTGTTAAATTTTAATTATATTAATTTTGAATTGTTAGCCAAATCGAATGTTCCTGGGTTTTATGTTCTTCCAATGGATCACTGTTGAATTTAAAAAGGAATTTTCTCACCCGATATCTGTCTTCTGCTTCTCTGTACTTCAGTGATATGAATTTAATAAATTAACCTTTCTTTTGAACCAAATACTGCTGAATAAAATGTAACCAGTTTCTTTATTTAAAATACTCTTGCTTCACTTCTTCCAGATCCCTCTCTCCTCTAAACTTTTAAACCTCTGTTCTCTTCACTCAACAATCATCCCTGCACACTGTATCACTGACTTTAGTTTACTTTATAACTTTTGAGTTTTATATGTAATATGGTGAATTTTGATATATTTAATTTTGTATTTATTATTGTTTGTATTAAAATTTGAGACAATTTATAATGAATTATTCCTTAATTATTTAATTATTATTACTAATAAATTTCTAAATTAAACTAAATATTGAAATGAATGTGAGATGGGTGTATGAAATGAGTCATTACAGGTTTTCGAGTTTGACTTACAAAAAAACTACAAAACAGAAGCAGTGAAGATTTTAGGTACTTTGGGATTATACCGACCACACCCAGACATGAATCGTTATTTCACATTTCGTTTCTACTGATTACTAGATTAGCGTAGAACAATATTTCGTCAATATAAAACAGGAATTGTCTTATCGCAAACCCCTCCCCATCCTCAGACAGAGGTCAAAGTCGAGCGTCTCTAGTAGATAACGTGATTGCAGTCTCGCCGCCCGTTCAGCTGGTGCATCGCTTTGTTGTACTTCCGTGTTTTACCTCTACATTTCTCCAAACACAAAAATTCAACAAAAACAATCATTTACCAAACTAAACTCTTTATTAAAAAAACACTAAAAACTTGTTTTTATTCTTGATCACATTCCGCCACCCAAAATGCGAGTGCCTCCGGCCATCAGCGCGGGCATTGACAGCACCTTCGGTGCTGCCCCGCGCTGATGACGAAAGAAAAACATCCCTCGAGATAGTACCTATCAGTAAAATATCAAATTCTAGAGGGGCTAATCAGAAATATAAATTGAATTGTAATGGAAAGGCAATTATGTACCGTGCAAATCACGTGATGCCGCGCGGCCTGCCGTAATCAGGATTCTCGAGAAAGATAAGATAACAGCGATCACAATACCTGGAAATGCTTGTAAGTTTGTAATTTTGTAATTGAAGAGTTGTTTTTTTCGTTCTATCATGTTTGTTTCTATAAATTTCTATTTTTGTGTTCTTCATACTAGTGTGGTCGGTATAATCCCAAAGTACCAGATTTTATTTTACCTTTCATTCTCTTTCATTCGCTTTGGTACAAAAATAATACATACCTAATATGTCTACGAGTAGTCCTGTTTGGAAAATATCATACGCCTCCATCATATTACATCATAAATGCTTTCACTAAGAAGGCCACGCCGTTCGATTTTGAGAGTTGCAAATTCGAGAAAGACTGAAAAATTTTCCCGAAACACTTTAGAATAATGGGAAAATAATGATAATATTTATGTTTCACAATAAAAATTAAAACAGCTGTTGACACTTAAAACCTTCTTTGATGTTTCAGCTGAAGTTCGTCAAAGAGGTTAAAACATGTGTTAACGTTTTAATTTTGTAAAATACTAAGTACATCAGAGGTGGAATGCAAATAACAGAGACCAAAGTTACCCTGCAACTTCTATTCCAGATTGCACTAATAAAGAATCAAAATATCTAATGCATTCTAAATACTTTTTAAACAGGGTTTTAATAGTATTAAAACAATTTTATAAAACCCATCTTATTGAACAAAGCTGTGAAGCTTTGCACATAAGTTAATCAAAACTGGTTGGCTTCCTTAACATTTCGACATCTAATTTGAAAGTGGCTTAAAGAAAAAAGGCGGAATAAACACTACCATGACTCAACGAGCCATTCTTTCCCTGAACAGTAGGTCCGAAAACAGCAATATTATTATACATATTATATATTATTATCAATAGTATATGGTTATTTTGAAATGTTGCATAAACTTAGTGAGAATTCCCAACTTAGCCTATACAGGATTTTTTTATCGTATTAGGTTTCTCAGTCCTAAGTAGGTATGTATATTTTAGACTGCACTATGGAACTGGAGATATCTAAGACCGAAATAATATTGCAAGAGTCAGAAGTATACCCTTCTTGACTAAGTAGGTTTCTGACACCTATGTATGTATTATCTTGATCAGGACCATAAGGGAGACTCAAATTTGAGACCGAAAACACATTATGCTCTAAGTACGGTTTGAAGTAGACGCTTTTTGACCGAAATAGGCTTCTTAGCCTTACGTTTTTAAATACATATTATTTATTTAGACAACAAGGTAAACTACACTATAATACTGGACATATTTTAGACCGAGAGAAGATTACAAGAGCCGGAAGTAGACCCTTTTTTGCTCATAGTAGGTTTCTTAGACCTATATTCTAACTAATTCTATCCTAATCCTAATAATATTATAAATGCGAAAGTGAGTTTGTTAAGCTTTCACGCGTAAACTATTCAACCGATTGTACTTAAATTTTACATGTCCATTCCTACGGTCCTTGGTTAACATACAGGTCTATTCTTATTTCAAAAATCTCTCTGGGGTACGCTCCACTGGTCTCTAAAAGTTGTGAAAACCCCCATCTTGGTCTTTAAAGTTGCATTACAGCAAACAAATATTGTTAATTGAAAGAGACCTTTTAATGTAATCAACTGTTCTATGTAAAGATAATTTTATAACAGTACAACTATATTTTTAGTTAATTTAACCACTATTTATAATAATTATAAATAATAAACAAATTATTTGTTTGCATTTATAGCCCTGAAAGCATAGAGTAAACTTGGTAGTCACATCACTTCTTGTATCAACCTTACCTGCAACCGTTGTTTACTGCAGAGTAAGAAAATATCGAGATAAAAAAATAAAAATTTGAATTAAAATATACTTTTAAACGTACATCTTAGCAAATATTAAGCATTTAGTGCTTTGTCTATACTGTAATGTAGACATAAAAGATACAGTTACTATCCAACTTTCACTATTAACTTAGTCTGTTATAAAACCCACCATTGTTGTCTTGTAACAAAAATAGGTTTCCCTTTCCTGTGTATGTACGTATATAATTTCTCGATCGGGAAACAAGGCAAAATAAACTATGAAACAGCAAATGCAAAGACCAGAGTAAATTACAATGGCTATAAATATATACCTTTTGACAAATATTCTTGATCTTTGCAACAAGGCTAACTCAACATTGGCGCTTGAAATATAATTCACTCTAACCACAAGTTCTCACACACGTACAAAACCCACAGAATTGCGGGCGAAGCCGCGGGTAACTGCTAGTCTAATAAATAAAAATGAATTGCAAAATGTGTTGCTAAGGGATGATCTCGAGAACAATTGGACCAATTCGGGCAATTATTTTTGTAAAATATTCCTATAAACTCGAGGAATGTTTATAAGAAGCGTTTTAGACGAGTTCATGAGTCCAAAAATGATTCTTATTTTAGGAATACTTTGATCTAATCTTCCTTTTAATCTCCTTTGCCGCGTTGTGTGAGTCGACATCAACATGAAGGAAGTAATTTTTAAATTTATAAAGTGATCATCTTAATTCATTATTACTCTATTTGTGGCAGCAAAGTGGCAAGTAATATTTTTATTTAAACATCTAAAAGTGGTGCTTGTAGATTTATTTGACACGATTAAAACCCAAAACTGGCAAGGTGATATGACTTCCTCTCTACAAAAACTGCCATTAATATGTTTAGAAACAATTTGTTTATGATCATATAAAGTGTATCGTCATTTCATTTGTGAACTGACAATAATATTTCCCTTTAAATTAGGAAATATTCGAAACTCAAAGGAAAGATTGATGAGGTAAGTTAATCGCCAAATGAGTATACTACCGATACAACGTAGCTAGGAAAAAAATTTGGGGGAGGGGGGGGTTCAAGAAAACTGACATTTTTCCAGAGTGGACAGAAAGTAAGGCTCCATTTTGTTCCTTAAAAAGTTCTTGACCCATATCTATGTTGAGAACGATCGTTTAGCAGTACATGTCAGTAATACTGAATTATTTAAATAATAATAATTGTTTACTAAAAAGTAATTGAGACAATTAAAAATTTAGGGGGGGAGTCCGGAGCCCTTGGACCCCCTCGCTGGCTAAGTCCCTGGGAGGCTGGGTGATATGCTGTCCAGTCCAGATGTACGAGTATATCGGCTTAACTTAGACACCTACTTTCTTTGTTTAAAAAAAACCCCAATATTTTGACCCCAAAGAATTCGCAGAAATAATTTTAACTCCCAAAAACAACCCAAAAAACAGAAATTTGGAGGGGGTTAGGGATAATTTTGGAAATATTAAAAAAGTGAAAAGGTAGGTCGAGCCGAACCTCATTTTAAAGGCCTCTAATTCAATTTAAAATTCCAAATTTCAAAGTTGTACGGTATTTTTACTGTTACCTCGCTAAACACTTGAGCAAATCCAAATTTCTATCCCGGGACACCAAAGGAGTAGGACAAACTCTTTCTAAAATAATGTTACAGTTGTCACTTTCCAGTATATTTTCAATATTTTTAAGAAATATATTTCAAAATTGTAAAACCAAAAAGTTCAAAAGACGAAACACATGCAACTAAATGGACACCCCCGCACATTGCGACCGGTCCAGCGTTTTTGTGAAGACGAAAACATATGCAATTAAATAGACGCCGCCGCCTACCGCGACCGGCCCGACCCGGACCAGCGTTTTTGTGAAGATGAAACACATGCAATTAAATGGACACCCGCCCACTGCGACCGGCCCAGCCCGGGCCGGGCGGACTCGGCTCACGCGGCACCGGCACAGTCGCCCCAAGAGCCGACCGAGGCCGGATAGTGCGGGCCGGTCGCAGTGGGCGGGTGTCCATTTAATTGCATGTGTTTCGTCTTCACAAAAACGCTGGACCGGTCGCAATGTGCGGGTGTCCATTTAATTGCATATGTTTCGTCTTCACAAAAACGCTGGACCGGTCGCAATGTGCGGGTGTCCATTTAATTGCATATGTTTCGTCTTCACAAAAACGCTGGACCGGTCGCAATGTGCGGGTGTCCATTTAATTGCATATGTTTCGTCTTCACAAAAACGCTGGACCGGTCGCAATGTGCGGGTGTCCATTTAATTGCATATGTTTCGTCTTCACAAAAACGCTGGACCGGTCGCAATGTGCGGGTGTCCATTTAATTGCATATGTTTCGTCTTCACAAAAACGCTGGACCGGTCGCAATGTGCGGGTGTCCATTTAATTGCATATGTTTCGACATCTTTAGAAGGCTGGAAGGGTGGTGTGATGTATAGGTTAGGAAGATAACCCTTCTACATGGTTTCCTTTACCTGCACAGAGATTTTTGCCACCCTCCGAAAGAACTTACAACAGTACAGATCGTTGTATTTGGCGATGAAAGAAATCTCGTGGGAGGAGACAGCAATTTCACGACATAGGCTACCGCTGTAAGTCCCAATATTTACTCCAATATTTAACCCTAGCACTGGTAATCTGTATCCGGTGCTGGTACACATATCCAGGCGGATTCATTCATTTTTCTTTAACCCACTTTGAGGTATGTTTGTGTTCAACTAAAATTAAACACCTTGTAGTTATAAGTTTATTTCTCCACCATGAAAACTATAGTAGGAGGAATTGCTTATTGAGTAATATCCCACTTAGGCTATAATGCTCGTTCCCTTTGTTTTTTTCTTCAGATTTGTAAATACGCTGTTTCACGATATCAAAACAACAAAATATTGGTTACGTTATGTGCGTATATTCATTATTTTGATAATAAAAAATGATTGAATTATATTCTTTATCACTGGAGGTATAACTTACAGGAGATGTAAAATTTGTTTGAGTTTGTCACTGATACGATATATAGTAAAATGTAATTTATATTATTGTCATTCATATTTACAATACACTACTACTCTTGAAATGCTAAATTGTTTAAAAACTTTGCTGGTGGAGTAGATATTACGGAGTTAACGTAGAAAGGGCTGGCCAGGCCGGGCCGGGTCGGTTGCAATGGGCGCCGTACTTTGGCACCGCTGATCAAAGCATATATGATAAAAATGTTGTGTACAAATATAAAATTATAGCCTACCACAGAGTCTCGAAACAGTAAGAATATTAAATTTTGCGAGAAGTGCAGAGTTTGGCAGAGCTGAAAACAAAGGTATTTCCAGATCGAGACCTTCCAAGGTTTGCCCACTGCCCACTTTTCCTCGAAAAGCGGATAGGCGGTATTGCGGTCCAAAGGGTTTAAACAAAACAAGTGTCGCTGTTTTGTTCACAGGGGGCTAGCCCTTCAAAGAGTTCGTGGAAGGTTCTCGAAGGGCCTATCTACATATTTTCTACCTTCTTTATACAAGGATGAAATTATGTCCAGCTGGCTAGTCCTGACTTTCTATAAATACACCATATCGGCGTTTTTTGAAAATGCTATACTATTCAACCGGTTATGTAATTAATTACATTGTATATAATTACTATCCGTTTCGAAAGAACAACTTTGTACTTGTTCCTAAATATGCGACTGTTGATTTTCTTTCCTACATATAACGAAATATTTTTACGAACTAACAGACATTAAGGTAATGTAAATTAATAAAATCGCTATAATAAAACAATTTGTTCATACAAACGATGATAATCTCTAACAAACGATAGGTTTTTGGTGACATTATACATTGAATTCTCTCAACAGTACAATTGGCTACTTAGTGTGAAGATAGGGGTTTTACTTGTAGCCCCAACTTTCCTTTTTAAGTTGGGCTATTGTTAAGTACCTAGCTTTTCAGTGATTATTGCTTGTAGACACTATTGAAATACCATCAAACAGACAATTGCTATTGGACTGTGTTAATATAGAATGTGTTCAAACTGTATAATTAAATCTACTACTTAGTCTCGTTACTATAATTTACTTTGGGATAAAATATTATTTGGTACAATTAACATCTTTTCAAGAATTAGTCTATGATTACTCATCAAATTTCATTATGATTATAATCATTTATATTAAATTAAAGTTTCCAATACACAAGTTTATTGAACCAATAAAGCACTGCAAAATATAAAAACTCTTAACTTTGGTTTTATTACATGACAGTCTACTAATTATTCGTATAATTTTATGATTAAGAATTAGTATACAGTTTAAAAACTATTAATATCGTCTATTTATTAGAATAATTAAATAGTTACTTAATAAAAAAAAACAAAAACAAAAGTTGTTTTAGAAGTATAAATAAACATTGCACACTTAATAACTTTACACGACTAAATAGAAAACATTTGTACATAGTCTGACTGAGCACAAGGGCGTAACCAGCGAGGGGATCTAAGGGGTCCAGACCCCCCCAAATTTTAAACTACTTTTTTAGTAAACAATTATTATTTAAATAATTCAGTATTGCTGACATTGCTGCTGAAAAATCGTCCTCAACAAAGAAAGAAGAAGAAGAACTTTGTAAGGAACAAAATAAGGGGCCTTACTCTTTGTCCACTACAGAAAAATATCAGTTGTCTGGACTCCCCCCCAACATTTTCCTGGCTACGTTCTTGACTGAGTAATCTATTTTCTGTATTAAATATAATTTACACTACGACTTTATAAATACTATAATAAGCTGCTGTTGCCCAGCTGTAGATAGTTTTCCGACAGTGAAATAATGAAAATAATAATGGTCACACTACAACTCTGTTGTTTGCTATAACCCGTTCCTCAAATAACAGAGCAAGAGTTTCGAGTCCAAGCCTACAATGAATCGAATGAATTGATTGTTCGTTATCATCCTGTTGCCAAAATAACAGGGAGTTTTCGCAACACTTTGCGGGGATAACTGTTGTCGCGTGGCAACACTGTTGTATATTCTATATTGTTAAATAACGCCTTATCAGTATAGTAATGGGCAATTTATTACGAGTTGAAGTTTTCGAGTTGTCCGTTAACAAGATGTCACATTTTCGAATGAATTAATTTGTTTTGCTGGACAAACTCCTTCTACTGCAACAGTCGAAACTGGACATAAGCTTATTGATTTCTAGTCCAGAACTTGGCCACTTAGTATTATAGAAAAACCCACATCAATTTTTGAAAGAAAATCATTCTACCGTCAAATTATTGAAAATAAACCTCCAACTCAAGCTACTTTCTCCCCGTTCCAGCAAAGCGGATCGTTTCTTTGTTATTGACATTGAGAAATTTAGTCTTTAAAAATAGACGGTTTAATTTTGAAACTATAATTTTAGTAAAACAGTACATGTTTTATAACTACCATGTTTTTAATCATATTTCAATGTGTTATTAATGTGTGTTGTTATGTGTTGTGTTATGTGTGTTAATTTGTTATTACATTAGTATTATAAGTTTATTATATATTGTTGCTAATTTGCTTGTTTATTTATTTAGTTATTTTTTCAACTTACGAGTATAATATGTACATTTTTAGTTTAGGCTATAATGAGAGAATTTAATACGTGTTACTCAGCGATAATAATTGGAACTCTTTGTGTCATAGCATGTATGTTTGTTTAAAAATAAGTCAGTTTTGGTGTTATATAATTTGAAATACGTAAAGTAATAATTTTCGTGTTGAAATAACGGCTCCTTCACCTGACAGCACGTAGTTCAAGCGTCTGCCGCGGGGCGCGCCACTCGCCAGAGTGGTTCTCTAGTAATAGTTCCATTCTTATCCGCCAGGTAGCATCACAATGTACGTTTCTTGTGCTATGAATATAATTATATATTCAAGAAAGCAATTAGGATAATCTAGAATTTAGGCAAGTTACATCAAATCCGAAATTATCAAAATTATATTGCCGCAATTCTGCATTCTAAGAATAGACTTTTGTTAACAAATAAATGATAAGTGAAGATAACGCGCTACCATTCTTACTTGGTTGAAGTTGTTTTTTTAAATATTAATAGTACACAACAATTAATAAGTACTAGTTCTATTTAGTTATGTAAATTAATGTAATTAACTACTGATCCCCGATATATCATGAAGGCCGTGAAAATGTCTTCACCGAGGTTCAATTGCACTGCTACTCTCAAAAAGTATCAAGGCCTGAATAGTGAGTTTACATCTTAACCTCAACATTGATTAGTGGAGTTGCAATACTGTAAGTGCAATTAAAAACTTTGCTGTTTTTCCTGCTAGTATGTGTAAAACAAATAATAACTTCTAGTTTTCTTTAGATAACAACAAAAAGGGTACGTAATCTTTGCACTTATGAACGTACTGCACTAGGATATTTTTTAACTCGGAAACAATTGATCGAATGAAGACAAATCAAAGTATACTATCTCAACTTTTAATCTTGACCGTTGGTTCAAATATTCGCCATTTTTAACGTTATGGAGCTCTTATCCTAAGTTATTATCTTGGGCGGATAAGTTTGTACACCATTATTTGAAAACATTTTATCTCTAACACAGATTTAATTGACCATGTTTTGCCTGACAGTTTACGCGTTCGAACGAGCAGGTGACAGCTGTGGTAAATAAGTGTTTTTGCATACTCTACCATGTTTTCATTTGTTAGGGGATACATAGATCTTAATATTACTTTAACCATAACTGAAAACATGGTTTTAAATACTTATTGCATTGCGACACAATATACATATGAAATAATGTTAACTAAGGCCCAGACGAATTCCATGGAGTGACACATACGATCATGGAACTCAGTATATTAGAAATGAAGCTAAATCCGGGAATTTAAAGCCTATAGGTAATTCCGTTATCAATACATCGTGCGGATAGAGCATTATAATTTTCCACACTCAGATAGGCTTCACTAACGCACAACCAATAATCAAGCTAGCTGTGCAATTGCATCCAGGTAAAGAAGACAAATGCACAGCCTCCAAATAATAATTTCTAAGATCTGTTTCTTCGGCGACGGACGATTGAACTTTACTTATTAACAGCGACGTAACTAGGTTATTCAGCACCCGGGCAAACACCTATTTTGGCGCCCCTCCCCCCCACCAATTGAACTGAAACTAATTCCTTATAACTCCTCTTAAAAAGTGTGGTGTGTCCATCGGTACCGGGTACGCTACATTAATACTATCTTGAATCTTGATCTTAAAATACTCAACCTCAAGTTCAAAGTATATAGGCCTAAATATATTTGGTAAATAATAGAATACGTATTTTCAAAAACAAATAGTTTATTTCAAAACAACACCATTTATACTAAAACACTTATGATAGTAAATTATGTAAAATATTGATTTAAACATTTAATTGTTCTTAGAATTTAACTTTTCGGGCTTTTCTTGCAGCAAATGTACTGACAATCTCACTGAAGCATAGTTTTGAGGCTACCTGGTGCTCAATGGAAATAATCCCTAGGTTTGTCAGCCTCTGTTGCCCTGTCAAATTCCGTAAATAATTTTTTATTATTTTAAGTTTACTAAAACTTCTTTCATTCGAAGCCACTGAAACCGGAATTGTCAAGAAGATCCGTAAGGCAGTCATTATGTTTGGATATACATCCTCCATTTTGTTCACACACAAAAATTTCAGAAGATCAATCGAATTGGCTGTTTGGATATTTGGTACTAAATCCAAACCATGGTATTTGAAACTTTCCACTTCAGTTGCCAATTCGTCTTTGTCCAAGTCTTCTTTATATTTGGAGGCTAATTCAATTGCTTTAGCCTTTAGGTCATCCCCACTCATTGTTCCAAAGCTAGCTCCGTTGAGAAAACCAAACAAATGATTTATGTTTTGAATAGAGTTGAATCTTTCTCTGAGTTCACAAAGAATGCGATCGACGATTTCTAATAGCTGCTGTTGAAATTTCTTCTCTTCTGAGAATTCAGGTGCTTCATCTTCGGCATTCTCATCAAACATGCGCTTTTTTCTTCTCTTTCGAACTACTTTGAAATGAGGATCAAGGCCAAGATTTGTTGCCATTTCTTTGGCTTCTTTCATTGCAGCGTTTGAATAGTTTGCCCTTTCCGAGTCTAGTTCAGAGATCAATCGACTGATGTGTTTGGCCGATCTATGTATGGTGATATTCTCCACTTGTAGGAGCTTGTTCACAATGTCAATGCGGGTCAATTGCTTGTACCAAAAACAGGAGAGAACTATAAACTCAAACTGCTTGACATTTTTCAAAAGATTAGCTGCTTCAGTTTTTGTTTCATCTGAGGTAGTTAGGCTGGTTCTGAGGTCATTTAAAGCATTTATAATTTTACCTAGATGCTTGTATATAACTTGTACAGCTTCCCTCTTAGTCGACCATCTGGTGTTACTTTGTAGTTTTAGAGATAGAGGGACATGTTTTAATAAAACCTCCCA
The DNA here is from genome assembly GCF_021130785.1 of Homalodisca vitripennis. Taxonomy (NCBI): domain Eukaryota; kingdom Metazoa; phylum Arthropoda; class Insecta; order Hemiptera; family Cicadellidae; genus Homalodisca; species Homalodisca vitripennis. The sequence continues at coordinate 14,512,918 of NC_060212.1, read as the reverse complement.
TCTATTGGTCGAGGAAGCAAAAAAATTGTACAAGCAGTTAAGAGTTCCAAAGTATGACTGTACCTCCCCTGACATACTAGCAGCATTTGCACCTACTAAATTTAAGGAATGAGCCGCGCAAGGCACAAAATAAGCCAGGTTGTTTTCGGCAAGAATCCTAGATTGGACGCCTTTGTATTTGCCAGCCATATTCGAACCATTGTCATAGCACTGGCCCCGGCAGTTCTTCAAATCTAAGCCATCTTTTTTGATTTTCTCTGAAATTTCTTGCGAAAGACCCAATCCAGTTTTTTCACCAACTTTTACAAAATCAATAAAACTCTCCACTACCTCCGGACCCTGTTCGGTGATTTTCACATAACGAAGGACTTGAGACATTTGCTCCAAATGACTTACGTCGGGAGTACAGTCAAACATAATTGAAAAGTATTTTGAAGCCTTGATGTCACAAAATATGTTTTCTCTGACTTTTCCTGCAATAATGTCTAAAAATTCATTCTGGATGAGCGGCGAAAAGTAACTGACTTGGCCTTTTTTATGGCGAAGAATGTGCTCTTTCAGAGGTGCATGGTAATGAGATACTAGTTCAATAGTGTTCAAAAACCTACCGCATCTAGGGTCACTGAAATCCAGGTTTTCATTGGAGCCTCGTAATGGGCTGCCATCTTTTGCTAGGTGTAAGATTACATCAATGATAGCATACAAAACACCCTTCCAGTGTGCCTCTTCAAGTGCAATCATGTCTTGTAGTTCTTTGTCAATGCCAGAACGTTTACTTAAACTAGATTCTAAATTTTTCCAAGCACAAAAGCACTGTTTGTGATTTAAGGAGTTCTCATGCTCAGGAATCCGTTCACTCAATTTCTTCCACTGAGTGAACCCTTCATCTTTGGCTAAAGCAGAAATCTTATGTGGATGTTGATGTTCAGTGTGCGAAAAAAAGTTTGCATGGGATACAATACAAGGAATTGTTTGATTTGCTATAGACTAGCCATGTTCGATGTACTTTTAAGCCATTAGGCATAATTTTTGTAAAACCACTCTTTAGTCAACTGTCTCCCATCTCTTAAAGTATTGTTAAGATCAGGTTCTATTTTCCCTTCATTCAATAATCTCGATACGAGAAAACATCTGTCTGCATCCGAAATGGTATTAGGCCACTTCCCCGGATCTTTTAGATCAATAGATTTAGTAGACTCACCATGGGTTGGATCAGTTGTCAAACTCGTAGACGTACCATTATTATACTTTTGCTCCGGTTGAAACATCTCGATCTCTTCACCCTCGACGTCATCCTGGGTGACCGTTGGTACAACTGGAAGTTCTTCCAGCTGAAGATTTTCCGTACCAAGATTAGCATTAGTTGAAAACACGTCTTGGACTGCATCAGCTGATGACCCTCCATCTTCAAAAGTCGTACTTGTACTACAGCTGATTTCATCTGAAAAAATAAAAAATTCGAGTTACCTTCATTCGATAAAATAATATTATTGGTATATTTGTCAATTTGTGGTAGAACTTAGCTGTTTAAATTGTGCCGTATTTATCTAAAAGCATAGTTTAACGCTAAATTAAACAATACTGCCGACAAAGCATCTCCTACTATACTATTTTTTTTAAATAAATTATGACGTTCTTAGTTCTTGGTTAAAGCGAAATGTCGTCTTCAAGTGTGACGATGACTAGATTTGCTGCTTGTTAGCGTTTCTAAGAAATAGCTTAAGAAGAAGAAAGCTTAAACCCTGTGTTCAATTATATATTTTTTAAACACAGATTCATATCAATAGTACGCTGCTACAGTTACAGAAAAGTTAATTATGATATATTTTTAAGGTTTCAATAAGTTAATCATTAATCTGTATTAGTTAATAAATACAAAGTAACAAAGTACTGTATATCTATCTTACCTACCTTTACTGTTTGTTTCATTTAGCCATGATGATAGAAGAGACGAGGATTGATGTGCTTCTTTTTTTCTCTCTTTAGCTCTTTTGCGATTTTCCGCACCAGACAGTTTTTTCGACATGACTAATATTCACAAACACGAAAATAATATTGCTAGTAACACTCAAAGAAACAGCTCCGCAACCACTTTACGTGAACCGAACCACTGATGATGTATATAATGAAGTAGAAGTATGAACTATTGTCAACAATAGTAGTGCACAACTGCACAACATACGCAGTTAGTCTGTTAGTCAAGGTCAGGCCAGCGAGCATCGATGTGTTGTGTTTGTGGCAATGTGGCATGTGTGGTGCGGTGAGAGGGATGGGGGAGCTGCGGGTGGGAGCCGGGAGGGGAAGGAAGTGTCTGACGCCGCGCCGTCCTAGTGAGTCATTCCACAGATAACACAGTGTGCCCATACTCGTTCTGTACAAGTTCATGCAGACCGTAAACATGATTCGTAAATAGTCAGATAGCATTCATCATTTCACTTTGCATTTTCTTAGACTTAAATCAAATAAAAATAATAAATATAATGATTTTCTTTTGCAACACACCTCGCATTAAAAAATATTTTCAACAATTTTTATTAGAAAAATCTGTGGCCGTGTTGGCGCCCCCCCAACAACTTGCGCCCGGGGCACATGCCCCGCGTGCCCCCCCCTAGTTACGTCGCTGCTTATTAACAGCATATAATAAATGTGTAATACTCAAATTTAACCAAGAGGAAAGTGTACCACGCTACGATTAGCGATTGTGATTGGTTTAAAATAATCAAACCTGATAATTCAATACTATGGAAATATAATTTTATTAGGCTTCCCTTAGGTATGATTTCATAATACTGATTAGGTAACCTAAATTTCGCTTTATTATTTTATTCATGACGTAATACCTACACAGCACTGCTACCTAGCAGATATACTCGGAACTACGTCAGCATCTACAATGGACTCTATAGTATTCAGAACCGCAGTTACACATTGTTCCAGGTGGGGGGGGGGGAGGGGGAACAAACCCTAAATTGTTCGCCTTTTTCCGTCCACTAAACTCAGAAAAAATATATTTTTATGCTGCTTCTAAATAATCCATAAGTACTTACTAATCGTTATTATATTTATTATTAGAAAGATGATGTAAAACCAAAGTAATTTGATTTATGTAACGGTAACATTTTTTCTGCAATTAGTTCTACATAAATTTTAAGATATATAAAGTGCTAAATTTGCCATAATGATATATTTGAACATTAATGTTATTTACTAGTCTACTTATTATTTTAAAAATTTTCATAATAAAAAAAATATTATTTTACATTATTGCATGTTAAAGCAATTCGCTATTTTTTTTTCTTAAACTAAAAAACACATAATTTATAAAAAATAATCTAAACTCTGCCTGGAATTGCTATTACGAATTATTAAGTTACTCACAAAATGAATGAACAGTATTTTTAACCTCATACAATTTATTTAATTTGTCCAGATGATTTGGCTCCAAATATATTGATTGAGTAAATTGTGATATTTTATGCTCTTTAATGTAAATTATATAGTACTTACTTGCTAAATCATCTACTCTCCAAAGCGACAGAGACTGGAAGAGTGAGTAATATTTGGAGAGGTAAATTTAGGTATAGCATTTCTCGAATGCCTCAATGTTTAAATCTTCAAGATAGCTGTCACAGCCAATGTCTTATCTCTAATGTGTATGCTCTTTACATAGCGTTAGCTTATTTGATAGTAGTAGAGTAACCAGACCAAATGCTGAGCGATGTGGTCACAGCAAAAAGGAAAATTTGAATGTGAGTGCCAAAAGGCGTACTATTTAATTTTTATTATTTTAAAAATTAATATTTATTTTAAAATTTTTAAAATCTAGATATATTCTCCCTGGTTACACCTTTGTTTGAGAATCACTTGAACACAACATTTACTATTTAATTCTATCAATAAATCAAATCCGGTGTTCATATTGCTAAAAAAACTATATACGAATAATTAAAATATAAGAATACACCACACCACGTGTCGCCTAACATGCCTAGCTAGGGTTTCATGCGCAATTTCAAATCTATATAGCTCATCGAATTCTCTAGATGTTCTATTGACAGAAAGACAGGCATGCAATTATACAACAAATCAATGTTACCAACCTCCTGGCAGACAAAAGAGAAATTGTGTTTGTCTACTGAGTAATAGGCATCAATGCCACCTGTTGTTGTTCCTTAACTACCTTCTTTACCTGATCTAGGAGACATTTAACATGGGGGTAAAGTCTTCGTCCAGGTAGATCCTTCAAAGATATAAAAAACCCATTTTCATACTTGAATTTTTTCTTAATTTTTTAATATTCGCTTCACCTTATACCAATAATTCTCATTTAGACTAGAACAAAAACTGTCAGAATAATTTCCCAATTAAACATCAGAGAGTCATGTAGGGATGCTTTCAGGAAGCTTGAATTGCTGACTCTGCCCTGCCTCTATATGCTGGAGGTTGCCCTGTATTGTCGATCAACAGTGCGTTATTATACGGAGTATTGACATTCACTGCTATAAAACTAGAGGCAAGGAGAGTTACCGTGCAGAACAGCATAGGACGGTGGCTTTCGAACGCTTGCCGTCACAGGCTGGAGTCAAATTTCTCAATCGGCTCTCTGAGGGTTTTATACAGTCGGATAATTTAAACCAGTTTAAAGCTCTTCTGAAGCGCCTACTGGCGAAGAATGCGTTTTATTCTGCCTAAGAGTTCATGGCTGGCTGCTGGGAGAATCAGAATCAAAATTTAAATAAAAATATTTAGTTAGTGCCCCGAGTCTCATGTTGAATGGATGTTGACGTGAATGGGCAAGAAATATAAATGAGTATTGTTTGAATGAGTATTGTAAGTAAAAATATATCTAGTATGGATATTAATTAATAATATAAAACTGACTTTTGCAATGCAATGTTTTATTGTCAAAATGCAATAAAAGAATTATTATTAATTTGTTAAAACTAAAAATCTATTAAGATCAAAAAGGGTTTAAGTGTGTTTAGTTCGTCTATTGGTTTACTTCAATGTAAAGGTTATTAGCCTACAGCTCGTGGAATATGGAAGTATGTATATGTTACACCCCAATTCCGGACAATAGCAGAATATTTTACTCACCCCGCGATGTGGTCATTGCAGAATACCCAAATCGCAAGGTGAGCAATTTATTCGGACATTGGGCGGAGCGAAATTATACCGAATAATATTTGTTCAATCACCGAAGTAAACATGAGCTTTAAAAAACACTAGAAATGTGGAAAATCTTTGTTGAAATCTAGAAAAAATTATCTTCGTCGAGGTACAATTGCGCAGCTTGTCACTGATACGAGAATTAGAGGTGTTGTAATGGGAAGTAACGAATAAATTAGAATTCCTGAGATAATTATTGTTATATATTCAGGAATAGACAAAGAATATTTATTATTTTATATTTACAACAGTAGTAATTATTATATAGTAATAGTAGTATATATTATAGTAATTATATAGTGTAATTTTGCACTATCAGAATAGAACATAGTCAATAATTAAAATTATAAATGAAGACAACACAATATGCTTCTTGCTTGGTTACAGTTGATGAAATTAAACATAAACGGTATGTTGTTAGTGGAATGTAATAGGACAGTTAGGTATGTTTAATTTACATAATTAGCTAGTAGCAGTGGTAAATTGATACCTAATTTGGAGGCTGTGCAACTGTCTTCGTTGAGGTACTTTTGCACAGCCAGTCACTGATACTAAAATACATTATCCAAGTAGAGATGTGTTGTTGTGGGAGTGAAGCAACGAACACAATATAAATACTGAGATAATTATTGTTTTGTTTTCAAAAATAGACAAAGAATCTATATTATTTAATATTTACAAGAGTAGTAATACTTTCAATAATTAGGTCCAAAACCGGAAAAGACAAGGATACGACATTTTTAGAGTATTTAATAGAGTCTATTTAATAACACTTATTATTATTCGACTTTCTGGTTGCAATCATGGTTGCCCGTAAGACAGATGTTCACTAACACTCAGACACAATCCTCAGAGAGTAATGCACCATTGTCGATCTAAATGTTCCCCCTAGAAATGACATGCAAAAACTTAAGTTCATCGTTTCTTAAGATATCGTTTTGTGAGACAGACAGACAAACGAATGTCTAGTGTCCTTCCGATAGATAGGCTTCACTAACGCACAACCAATAATCGAGCTAGCTGTGCAATTGCATCTAGGTAAAGACGACAACCGCACAGCCTCCAAAAATTAATTTCTAAGATCTGTTTCTTCGGCGACGGACGATTTAAATTTACCTATTAGGAGCATATCACAAATTTATAATACTCAGATTTAACCAAGAGAGAAGTTATCCTAATACCCTATGCATAAGTGATCATAATTTATTAAAAATAATCGAACGTGTTAATGCTAATTTTTAGGAAAATAATTGTTATGTTTCTGTTAGATATAATTGCATATACATATTAAACCAATCTAAATTCCGGGTTTATTGTTTTAGTCGTAACGTAACCCCTACACTGCACCGTTATCTAGTAGAGATACACGGAACTACGTATGTCAAAAAAACAATTGTAGTTTCTTATGAACTTTCTTCGCATCCAAGTGAATAGAAGTATTTAAACAATTAACCAAATTTGTATACATTATGTCAGACCATTGATTTGTAGCTGAAAAATAAAAAGCAAGGAATATCTTTGTTACAATATAAATATTGTGTAACTTAAAAAAAATACTTTTATAGAATTCCGCGAGATAGCGTTACAGTGTACGTTTATTGTACCAAGAATCAAATATTTATTTATGAAATGAAAATATTGTAAAAATATAGACAAAATTATATATAAAGTCTAAACTTACAACAATTGTATTCAGTAATTTTGCACTATCGGAATAGATATTTATCAATAATTATAATTATAAGTAAAAACAACATAATATGCTTCTTGCTTCGTTAAAGTTGATTAAATTACAGATAAACGGTTTGTTGTAAATAGAATGTACTACTTATATAATCTACTTAATTAGTCAGTAGTATTGGTACCAGTGCTTTTTATTTGGAGGCTGTGCAATTGTCTTCGTCGAAGTACAATTTGCACAGCTAGTTACTGATATTTAAGTAATGTACCTGTATACAAGTAGAGGTGTTTGTAATGGGAAGTAACGAATACATTAGAATTCCTGAGATAATTATTGTTTTGTATTCAAGAATAGACAAAGAATATATATTATTTAATATTTACAAGAGTAGTAATCCTTTCAACAATTAGGGTCCAAAACGGAAAGGACAAAGATACGACATTTTTAGAGTACGGTATGTGTTTGTATTATGACCTCATACATACAAACGCAAAATAGCTTCCAGAAGGTACTAGTGAATAACGTTCATTAGATGTAATAAATAATTGATTTACAACAGATTTACTGTGACAAGACATCGCGAGCTGCTGTTTATTCATTTTTAGAGTATGTGTTTTGTATTATGACCTCATACATACAAACGCAAAATAGCTTCCAGAAGGTACTAGTGAATAACGTTCATTAGATGTAATAAATAATTGATTTACAACAGATTTACTGTGACAAGACATCGCGAGCTGCTGTTTATTCATTTTTAGAGTATGTGTTTGTATTATGACCTCATACATACAAACACAAAATATCTTCCAGAAGGTACTAGTGAATAACGTTCATTAGATGTAATAAATAATTGATTTACAACAGATTTACTGTGACAAGACATCGCGAGCTGCTGTTTATTCATTTTTAGAGTATGTGTTTGTATTATGACCTCATACATACAAACGCAAAATAGCTTCCAGAAGGTACTAGTGAATAACGTTCATTAGATGTAATAAATAATTGATTTACAACAGATTTACTGTGACAAGACATCGCGAGCTGCTGTTTATTCATTTTTAGAGTATGTGTTTGTATTATGACCTCATACATACAAACACAAAATATCTTCCAGAAGGTACTAGTGAATAACGTTCATTAGATGTAATAAATAATTGATTTACAACAGATTTACTGTGACAAGACATCGCGAGCTGCTGTTTATTCATTTTTAGAGTATGTGTTTGTATTATGACCTCATACATACAAACACAAAATATCTTCCAGAAGGTACTAGTGAATAACGTTCATTAGATGTAATAAATAATTGATTTACAACAGATTTACTGTGACAAGACATCGCGAGCTGCTGTTTATTCATTTTTAGAGTATGTGTTTGTATTATGACCTCATACATACAAACGCAAAATAGCTTCCAGAAGGTACTAGTGAATAACGTTCATTAGATGTAATAAATAATTGATTTACAACAGATTTACTGTGACAAGACATCGCGAGCTGCTGTTTATTCATTTTTAGAGTATGTGTTTGTATTATGACCTCATACATACAAACGCAAAATAGCTTCCAGAAGGTACTAGTGAATAACGTTCATTAGATGTAATAAATAATTGATTTACAACAGATTTACTGTGACAAGACATCGCGAGCTGCTGTTTATTCATTTTTAGAGTATGTGTTTGTATTATGACCTCATACATACAAACGCAAAATAGCTTCCAGAAGGTACTAGTGAATAACGTTCATTAGATGTAATAAATAATTGATTTACAACAGATTTACTGTGACAAGACATCGCGAGCTGCTGTTTATTCATTTTTAGAGTATGTGTTTGTATTATGACCTCATACATACAAACGCAAAATATCTTCCAGAAGGTACTAGTGAATAACGTTCATTAGATGTAATAAATAATTGATTTACAACAGATTTACTGTGACAAGACATCGCGAGCTGCTGTTTATTCATTTTTAGAGTATGTGTTTGTATTATGACCTCATACATACAAACGCAAAATAGCTTCCAGAAGGTACTAGTGAATAACGTTCATTAGATGTAATAAATAATTGATTTACAACAGATTTACTGTGACAAGACATCGCGAGCTGCTGTTTATTCATTTTTAGAGTATGTGTTTGTATTATGACCTCATACATACAAACGCAAAATATCTTCCAGAAGGTACTAGTGAATAACGTTCATTAGATGTAATAAATAATTGATTTACAACAGATTTACTGTGACAAGACATCGCGAGCTGCTGTTTATTCATTTTTAGAGTATGTGTTTGTATTATGACCTCATACATACAAACGCAAAATAGCTTCCAGAAGGTACTAGTGAATAACGTTCATTAGATGTAATAAATAATTGATTTACAACATATTTACTGTGACAAGACATCGCGAGCTGCTGTTTATTCATTTTTAGAGTATGTGTTTGTATTATGACCTCATACATACAAACGCAAAATAGCTTCCAGAAGGTACTAGTGAATAACGTTCATTAGATGTAATAAATAATTGATTTACAACAGATTTACTGTGACAAGACATCGCGAGCTGCTGTTTATTCATTTTTAGAGTATGTGTTTGTATTATGACCTCATACATACAAACGCAAAATAGCTTCCAGAAGGTACTAGTGAATAACGTTCATTAGATGTAATAAATAATTGATTTACAACATATTTACTGTGACAAGACATCGCGAGCTGCTGTTTATTCATTTTTACAGTATGTGTTTGTATTATGACCTCATACATACAAACACAAAATAGCTTCCAGAAGGTACCAGTGAATAACGTTCATTAGATGTAATAAATAATTGATTTACAACAGATTTACTGTGACAAGATATCGCGAGCTGCCGTTTATTCATTTTGTATCTTGTTGGCTATTCGCTGAGAACTTCAATATAGCCCATATCTAAATCAGTTATTTTCTATCGATTTAAATAATGTTTGTATCGTGTGATAATATCCTCTACAAACTCCCGTAACTCCCATGTAATTCTCGAGAAAGACGTCTGGTCATTAAGATATTCAAAGCTTAAAAGTTTTGAAATACTAAACACAATTTCATGATAAATTTTACGGTAATTGGTCATAAACGTTTGAACCAATTAGGTACAATTGAACTTATTTGGTTTAATTATCACTGAAATACATTTTCTATATGAAATCTGTACTAAAATGATAATAATCATGTAATTCTAAAAAATGATGTTTAAAAGTTACACAATTTTCATGCTGGACAAAGATATACTTTTGTGTTCATGCTTAATGTAAAGAAATTTGGTTAATTATTTAATTCTTGTATTCAATTGGATGCGAAGAAAGTCGATAGGAAACTAGTTATACGTGTGGAAAGAAGTTTGCTGACATAGTTCCGTGTATCTCTACGAGGTAGCGGTTTCGTGTAGGGATTATGTTATGACTAAAACAATAAACCTGGAATTTAGATTGGTTTAATATGTATATACAATTATAAGAAAACAGATACATAACAATTATTTTCCTAAAAATTACCATTAACAGGTTTGATTATTTTTAATAAATTATGATCACTTATGCATAGGGTATTATAACTTCTCTCTTGGTTAAATTTGAGTATTACAAATTAATTATATGATCTAAATAAGGAAAGTTAAGTCGTCCGTCGCCGAAGAAACAGATCTTAGAAATTAATTTTTGGAGGCTGTGCGGTTGTCGTCTTTACCTAGATGCAATTGCGCAGCTAGCTTGATTATTGATTGTGGGTTGTTGGAAGTGGGTTTGAAGTTAGTCTGTCATTTATATGTAGGGAATGTTTAAATCGATGATAGTGCATATTCAACAGACAATTCAAATGACGTCACATGATAGGGGTACCAAATTCAAAAATAAATTGACCCTTTCTAGCCCCACTTTGAAATACTTTTACTGTACAAAAAGTAAAAAAAAATACTTTTGATAGGCATGGTGAATATTTTACATCGATATCTCAATCAGTTTGGAATATATCCAGTATGTTTCTATTAGTCATGCAGTGTTTGTTATCTTTCGATTGTATATTCGTGTTCTTCATCAAGAAAATTCCATGGCTAGTCACAAATAACAAAATATTTTACGGGAGTTTCAGAATGTGTTGTAATAAACAAGGGAGAAGTTTATTGATATAAGTTTTTGTATTGGCGATGGAAAGTTTAAAAGGATAACAGGATTTCTGACATTTGTTGTCGTTATATGCTACAAAAGTTGTAATACTTTAGTATCAGGGGAGAAGTGTAGTTTAACATGCTCTACGGAGGGTGCATGCAAGCTGTTAAATATATAATGTATTTCATTTTCGAGACGTGCTGTGGACAGATGGAGTGATATACAATTACAAAGAAATTTTTACATCCTCTCCAGCAGGAAAAGTAGTTCCGTCAGGCATTAAATGACTAAAGATTTGGTACCGTGAAAAATGTTTATTCCTTCTGGAATTTTAAAATAATTTATTCAGAAGTATAGTAACACATATAGCTATAGTAACACATATAGATGTAGTAACACATATAGCTGTAGTAACACATATAGCTATAGTAACACATATAGCTGTAGTAACACATATAGCTGTAGTAACACATATAGCTGTAGTAACACATATAGCTGTAGTAACACATATAGCTATAGTAACACATATAACTATAGTAACACATATAGCTTTAGTAACACATATAGCTATAGTAACACGTTTTAAGTTTGGTTATTTTTTTCATGTTATCAAAACAAGCATGCGGATATGATGGAAATAAAAAATATTTTTTATAATTAAAATACACGTTGAATTGTACTACGTGAATTTAATGTGGTAATCTGGAGAGCTTTGAAATGAAAACCATAGATATTCGCTTTGAATATGGTATGTGATTGTTACAGTCTGTGTATGAAATTCGAATAAAAATCACAATTTTGTATATAAGAAACTTTTGAACGTTTTGAACCGGTACCTTCTGGATGGTATTTTGTGTATATAGGTATGAGGTCATAATACAAATAGATACTGTAAAATGTCCACCCCTTGTCTTTTTCCCGTTTTTGGACCTATTTGTTGAAATAAATACTACTATTGTAAATATTAAATGTAATACGGTACTTGTCTATTCCTGAGTAGGAATAGAAAAACAATAATTTATTGTCACAGGTGTAATGTATTCGGTACTTCAACCCCATTATAACACATCTCTACTTGTGTAAATTATTTAAACTGACTAGCCGTGCAAAAGACAATTGCACAGCCTCCAAATAAAACGAAAATAGGTTACCATAACTACTGGCTAATTAAGTATACGGTACTACATAAGCTTAACTAACTATGACTAGCACATTCTGTTTACAGCATACCGTTTATATTATTAATTTAATCAACTGTAACCAAGCAAGAAGCATAGTATAATGTCTTCTTTTATAATTTTAGTTATTTACAACTATCTTTTGCGTCAGTACAAAATTACTCAATACATTTCTTGTTAGTTTGGTTTTGATATAATTTGTCTGTATGTTTACCTTGTTGTATTTTCCTGCTTAAATATTTGATTCTTGGTACAATAAACGTACACTGTAACGCTATCTCGCGGATATAAACGGAACTACAACCAGTCTACCGCAACAGAGAAGCTCGCCTTTCGGCTGACGCTGCTGGAACTAACCATTACATGGGAGAGAAACATAATATATATGTGTAAAAATTCAAATAAATGTATATATTTTTATAAAAGGATTGTTTAAAATACGTAGTTAAACTAAAAGTTTGGTTGTATTGCCATTCCGCTATCGACATGTATTGGGTTAATAGTTTTTTTAATGCTGTTCAGAAACAAAAGTTAAGAATGAATCACAGTTGTTATGCTTACTTTTAAGATATTTGATAGCGCTATCGAGTTTCTCTATTGTACAAGACGTGTAAATATTTTCACTAGCAGATATATGCTTAGTTCCACTGATAATTACTAAATATCACTCATGCTATGAACAGTAATATCGCAGATATATGCTTAGTTCCACTGTAACTGACTAAATATCACTCAAGCTATGAACAGTAATATCGCAGATATATGCTTAGTTCCACTGTTAATTACTAAATATCACTCAGGCTATGAACAGTAATATCGCAGATATATGCCTAGTTCCACTGTTAATTACTAAATATCACTCATGCTATGAACAGTAATATCGCAGATATATGCTTAGTTATACTGTTAATTACTAAATATCACTCATGGTCTGAACAGTAATATCGCAGATATATGCATAGTTCCACTGTTAATTACTAAATATCACTCAAGCTATGAACAGTAATATCGCAGATATATGCTTAGTTATACTGTTAATTACTAAATATCACTCATGCTCTCTGAACAGTAATATCGCAGATATATGCATAGTTCCACTGTTAATTACTAAATATCACTCAAGCTATGAACAGTAATATCGCAGATATATGCCTAGTTCCACTGTTAATTACTAAATATCACTCATGCTATGAACAGTAATATCGCAGATATATGCTTAGTTATACTGTTAATTACTAAATATCACTCATGCTCTGAACAGTAATATCGCAGATATATGCTTAGTTATACTGTTAATTACTAAATATCACTCATGCTCTGAACAGTAATATCGCAGATATATGCTTAGTTCCACTGTAACTGACTAAATATCACTCAAGCTATGAACAGTAATATCGCAGATATATGCTTAGTTCCACTGTTAATTACTAAATATCACTCAGGCTATGAACAGTAATATCGCAGATATATGCCTAGTTCCACTGTTAATTACTAAATATCACTCATGCTATGAACAGTAATATCGCAGATATATGCTTAGTTATACTGTTAATTACTAAATATCACTCATGCTCTGAACAGTAATATCGCAGATATATGCATAGTTCCACTGTTAATGACTAAATATCACTCATGCTATGAACAGTAATATCGAAGATATATGCTTAGTACTGTTGTATATGTCTAAATATCACTCATGCTATTAAGAGTAATATCGAAGATATATGCTTAGTACAGTTGTTAATGACTAAATATCAGTCATGCTACGAACAGCAATATCGAAGATATATGCTTAGTACAGTTGTTGATGACTAAGTATCACTCATGCTATGAACAGTAATATCGCATATATATGCTTAGTTCCACTGTTAATTACTAAATATCACTCAGGCTATGAACAGTAATATCGCAGATATATGCCTAGTTCCACTGTTAATTACTAAATATCACTCATGCTATGAACAGTAATATCGCAGATATATGCTTAGTTATACTGTTAATTACTAAATATCACTCATGCTCTGAACAGTAATATCGCAGATATATGCATAGTTCCACTGTTAATGACTAAATATCACTCATGCTATGAACAGTAATATCGAAGATATATGCTTAGTACTGTTGTATATGTCTAAATATCACTCATGCTATTAAGAGTAATATCGAAGATATATGCTTAGTACAGTTGTTAATGACTAAATATCACTCATGCTATGAACAGTAATAACTCAGATATATGCCAAGTACCGTTGATGATGACTAAATATCACTGAGGCTATTAACAGTAATAAGCAGATATATGCCTAGTACCGTTGATGATGACTAAATATCACTGAGGCTATTAACAGTAATAAGCAGATATATGCCTAGTACCGTTGATGATGACTAAATATCACTCAGGCTATTAACAGTAATATCGCAGATATATGCTAGGTGCTAATGTTTACAAAAAATAACTCAGGCTATGAACTGTAATGGTAAACTCCCAATTTGAATGGTGTGTAATAAACAAGATGCAATTGTATACTCGTCCCAACCTTGTACATTTCTCAGGATTTCTTTTATTTTGGGAAGAATCTTTTGTAATGTCATATATGGTTCGAGCTACTATTTTCACTTTTGAAAATAGCTTCTTAACTGGTGGGCAGTTTCTTTCATAGGGATTTTTGTGTTATTTCTACTGTTCACTGATTCTAGCATTAATGCTTCAAGTAGGCTTAAACATTTTTTAGAAGCTCAAACACAAATTTTTCATTATTGTTACCTGAATTCATTGACGTATTTTTTATAATTTATTACACATGTCCAAGGGGAAGGGGTCGCCACACAGGCATATAAGAAAAGTCTTTACAGTCTAATTAACACTTGTTAATTAAGAATATGTCAGTTTAAATCAACAAGCCGTGTAATTGCATCCAACCGAAGATGTCAATTACACGGCCTCTAAAAACTAGATGTTTGATAACATACGTAATAGTGATTGAAAATGCTTTACTGTTCATATTTGAAAACTAAACGTTCAACTAAACGAGAAGTGTGGTATCATAAGACTAGTTATTATAGTTTTCTTAAAATAATAAATATATCTTAAAGCTGCACAATTATAGGTAACTAATTTATTTTGTTCTCTATATGGTAATATACGTTAGAACTATACGAGACATAACCTAAATTCCTGAAATTGTGGAATGTTTCACACTACACGACACAGCAACGCTATCTAGCGAACAGAAGGGGAACTACCTTCTATATCAGAACACAACGCACTGAAACTACATTCTGGATAAAGATTAACTTTTTATTGTAAATAAGATGATTAGTAGCAGTGTTTAAATATACTGATAAATATTATATCTTTTTATTTGTTCAATCTAAATTGCTAGCGCTGACAATAGATTGAAAAATCTGTCATTCTATCGCAATACTGACTGAAACATAAACGTTCATACAAGGCTACACGTTGGAGTGGATATTGGAAATGTTTCTGTCTCAAATAATAATTACACTAGTATTGCTCCAAATGATATGTTGTTGATTCTTATATGAAAAACATAGAATTTTGAAAACAAATAGGGAAATAAGTGCTAAAACCCTAAAATGAACTAAAAATTGTTATATCGCTGCTCATATGCTATTTTTAAAATTGTGTGGATATTATTTTTTAAATCTTGTAACAGAGTTGTCTCAAAACATAAGCCTGAAGGCAATCTCATACCATCATTATCTCAATGACCAATCAAGGAGTTTGGCTGATCGTCAGTTTTTCCTTTTCCTGCTGGAGGAAATGTAAAACTTTTTTGCGGATGTCCTTCTTCCTATCTGGTTGCAGGATGACTCGAGAATGCAATGTGGCGTAATGGCAAGCAGCCCTTACACTTTCAATATGAAATAAGTATCAAAGTTGCAAAAGTCATGTAATTCATAAGACTAGTTATTATAGTTTCTTAAAATAATAAATATATCTTAAAGCTGCACAATTATAGGTAACTAATTTATTTTACCTCCATCCTGAGTCCTCTACTCTTTTTGATCTACGTCAATGATGTTGGTTCATCGGTAAGCCGCGGACAACTCGTCCAGTATGCCGATGACACGACTCTATGCTTCAAAGCGAATTCAAAAACAGAACTCGAAGAGATTACATTCATTGAACTCAACAATGCGATCCAGCATTTCAATGATCTCAACCTCAGAACAAACCAACGAAATCAACATTCATTCAATTTTGCCTGAGACAAACGAACTCAGGATCTAGTCCCACTGTCATGTTGAATGAGACTGAGATCGAAGAAGTCTACTCAACAAAATTCCTTGGAATACACCTCGATCAAGGGTTGACATGGGATTTTCATGTAGACAGCGTTTGTTCCAAGGTATCCTCAGGCATTTATGTTTTGAGGAGACTGTCCGAGTATTGCCCGACTCAGGTGCTGATGACGGCGTACTATGGACTAATCTACCCACACCTCTCCTATGGATTGGTTTTGTGGGGGGGGTTGCTCAAAAACAAATGTTTCCAGAATCTTCATACTGCAAAAAAGAGCAGTCAGAATCATTGCCAAACTGCAAAGGAGAGAGTCGTGTAAGCCAGCATTCAAAAATCTGAAACTGTTGACACTACCCTGCCTCTACGTATTAGAGACATGCCTTTTCTTCATGTCAAAATGCGAAACCATAAGAGGTAGTAACATACACTCTTACGCAACAAGGGGCAGGGAGAACTACCGAACTGGGAGACACAGAACGGCAGTTCATGAACGTTTACCGTCACAGGCGGGAGTTCAATTCGTCAACAAATTGCCAAATTCAATCAAAAATGCCCCAATGCTCAAAGCATTTAAAACCCGTCTGAAAACTGCGTTGATTGCAAAAGCATTCTACAGCACAGACGAGTTCATGGCACACCATTGGGAGACCACCGAATTGGAAGACTGATTAGGTGAAAGAGTGGGACAATTCGAATGATTGGGAATGAATAAAT
Organism: Homalodisca vitripennis; assembly: GCF_021130785.1. Classification (NCBI taxonomy): domain Eukaryota; kingdom Metazoa; phylum Arthropoda; class Insecta; order Hemiptera; family Cicadellidae; genus Homalodisca; species Homalodisca vitripennis. Next base: position 14,495,771 of record NC_060212.1, on the reverse strand, counting down.
GTTGACAATGTATGTCTAAAAGGGATTGAGATGTAAGAATGAGTGGAAAATTTTTTAGTTTAAACAAATATAATGACGATTGCCATACAGTGTTATATTGTCTAACGCAATAAAACATTTATTTATTTATTCTAAAAAGTATGTTTAAAAGTTGCACAATATTCATGTTGGGCAAAGATATTCATTGCTTTTTATTTTTCAGCTACAATTCAATGTTCAGGCATAATGTATAAATGTTTGGTTAAGTATTTAATACTTCTATTTAATTGAATGCGCAAAAGGTTCATAGCAAACTACTTATACATGTGTGGAAGGAAGGTTGCTGACAGTTTTGGGCATCTCTACTAGGTAGCGGTGCAGTGTAGGGGTAATATGTTATGACTAAAACAATAAACCTGGAATTTAGATTGGGTTAATATGTATACGCAATTTTATATCAAACAGAAACATAACAATTATAGCCTATTTCTAAAAATTACCATTATCAGGTTTGATTATTTTTTATAAATTAAGATCACTAATATATAGGGTATTAGGCTATACTTCCCTCTTGGTTAAATCTGAGTATTACAAATTTATTATATACTCCTAAAATGTAAAGTTAAATCGTCCGACGCCGAAGAAACAGATCTTAGAAATTAATTTTTGGAGGCTGTGTGGTTGTCGTCTTTACCTAGATGCAATTGCACAGCTAGCTTGATTATTGGTTGTGCGTTAGTAAAGCCTATTTCTCGAGGGGCTAGATACTAGTTCCTCGTCTGGCAGACGGCACGATATCTCTAGAATAAGGTGAACTTAAAATTGTGCATGTAATTTCTATGTAGGGAATTTTTAGATCGATGATGGTGCATATTACACTAAGGAATATGTCTGAGTATTAGTGAAAAGTTTTACATCTGTCTAAGGGTAACTAAGATTGCAACCTGAAAGTCGAAGAATAATTATTTTTTAACAAACTCACGACAATCATGTGAGCACTTGGGCAAAAATTGAAAAAAACTATTTATTTTTTAAAATTTTTTTAAAATTCTACAACTTATAACGAGTAATTTGATTATATAAAAATGTTTTAAAGTGTACACAATTAATTTAAAAAAAAATTTTGTGCAGTGCTTAAATACGCAAAATTTGCTATGTGTGATTTGAATTAGAATGCTATGCTGTCCAAGAATTGGAACCATATGGTCCTGATCATAAAATATCTAAACTGGAATGTCTGGGACATGTCCAGAAAAGAATGGCCACAAGATTGAGAAGACTAAAATCAGAAAACAAACGTATTATTTTGTCTGACGGTAAAAGCTTAGGTGGCAAGAATAGGCTATCTCAAGCTGTCATTGATCAACTCCAGACCGACTATGGTTTAGCAATAAGAAGGAACACAGACAGTCTCGACAACATGGTTAAAGACATTTGGGCTTTGTACTTCCACAAGATTTCAGGTGACAATGACCCACACCACGGTTTGTGTCCGAAAGGCGAGACAAGTTGGTGCGGATACCAAAAGGCAAATGCTAACTAAAATAGAAGTAATATGCACCATCATAGTTCTAAATGTTCCCTACATAGAAATGTCATGCAAATCTTAAGTTCATCATTTCTTGAGATATCGTTTTGTGAGACAGACAAAACGAGGGATAGGCTTCACTAACGCACACAATGATCAAGCTAGCTGTGCAATTGCATCTAGGTAAAGACGACAACCGCACAGCCTCCAAAAATTAATTTCTAAGATCTGTTTCTTCGGCGACGGACGATTTAACTTTACCTATTAAGAGCATATCATAAAATTGTAATGCTCGGATTTAACCAAGAGGGAAGTATAACACCCTATGCATTAGTGATAATAATTTATTTAAAATAATCAAACCTGATAATAGTAATTTTTTAAAAATGTTATTGTTATGATTCTGTTTGATATGACAATGCATATACATTTATTAAACCAATCTAAATTCCAGGTTTATTGTTTTAGTCATAACATAACCCCTACACTGCACCGCTATCTACTACAGATACACGGAACTACGAGTATGTCAGAAACCTCCCTTCCACAACTAGTTTCCTATATACTTTCTTCGCGATCAATTGAATACAAGTGTTACATAATTAACGAGATATATATACATTAAGACTGGCTATTGATTTGTAGCTGAAAAATAAAAAGCAAGAATTTATTTGCTCAGCATAATAATATTGTGTAACTTTATACATTTTAAAAACACAAGATCTTTGCCACTTTGATGCTGACATATTAATACTTATGAAAATGTATTAAGATCGTAAGGACTGCTTAAGTTATACAAAAAATACTGCTAAATTGTTTAATGTATGCAATGAATCTGTAGTTTCATAGGAGAAGACTTTCGTATCTCAATTTAAAAATTCAGTGTTTTATTTTTGAACAATTTCTCGTTGACAAATGTTAGTAAATTCATTAGCAGTAGTTTTCTAATATAAGCAGCATTTTACGTGCCAAATTTAAGTAGGTAACTTTTAAACATACTTTATTATATTATTATTATTGGAAATTATTATTTGTGGGGCTGTGCAGTTGTCGTCTCTACCTAGATGCAATTCCACAGCTAGCTTGATCATTGGTTGTACGTTAGTGAAGCCTACTCGATCGTCGTCTAGCTGCCGGCACGATATATCTAAAACAGGGTGAAATTAATATTCTGTATGCCATTTATATGTTGGGAAACATTTAGATCGATGACGGTTCATATCATTCTAAGAAATACGTCTGAGCGTTAGTGAACATTTTTGCATCTGTTTATGGGTAACTACGATTGCAAACTGAAAGTCGAAGAATAAAATAAAATTTTAATTAAACTTGGTAAACCATGCGACATAGTAACACATATAGCTATAGTAACACGTTTAAAATTGGGTTATTTTAAACAAATACAAATAAATACTAGTAATTATTGAAATAATTACTAGTATTGTAAATATAAAATAATAAATATTCTTCGTCTATTCTTAAATACAAAACAATAAGTATCTCAGTATTTCTAATGTATTCGTTACTTTAATCTCATTATAACACACTTCTACTTGTATAAATTACGTAAATACCAGTGACTAGCCGTACAAAAGACAATTGCACAGCCTCCAAATATAGAAACATTGGTACCAGTGACTACTGACTAATTAAGTATACGATACTACATAAACTTACTAACTATGACTAGTACATTCTATTTACAACATACCGTATATATTTAATTTAGTCAACTGTAACCAAGCAAGACGCATAGTATGTTGTCTTCTTTTATAATTTTATTTATTTACAACTATCTTTTGCGTCAGTACAAAATTACTCAATACAATTCTTGTAAGTTTGGATTTGATATAATTTGTGCATATGATTACTCTATTGTAATTTCCTGCTTAAATATTTGATTCTTGGTACAGTAAACATACAATATAACGTCATCTCGCGGATATAAATGGAACTACAACCAGTTGCGAAATAAGTACTGAACAATTCCGCGGGATAGCGTTACAGTGTACGTTTATTGTACCATGAATCAAATATTTATTTAAGAAATGAAAATATTGTAAAAATAGATTGAATTGTATTCAGTAATTTTGCACTATCGGAATAGATATCTATCAATAGTTATAATTATAAGTGAAAACAACATAATATGCTTCTTGCTTCGTTAAAGTTGATTAAATTACAGATAAACGGTTTGTTGTAAATAGAATGTACTACTTATATAATCTACTTAATTAGTCAGTAGTATTAAACCAGTTCAGTTTATTTGGAGGCTGTGCAATTGTCTTCGTCGAGGTACAATAGCACAGCTAGTCATTGATATTTAAGTAATTTATACAAGTAGAGATGTTGTAATGGGAAGTAACGAATACATTAGAATACCTGAGATAATTATTGTTTTGTATTCATGAATAAACAAAGAATGTATATTACTTAATATTTACAAGAGTAGTAATTATTTCAATAATTAGATCCAAAAACGGAAAAGACTATGATATGACATTTTTAGAGTATGTAAGCTATTTGTATTATGAACTAACTCATGTATACAAACACAAAATATCTTCTTGAAGGTACTGGTGCAAAACGATAATTAGTTTAATGAATAATTGGTTTAGAGCAGATTTACTGGGACGAGACATCACACATAAAATGGTTCTCTTAAAATGATTGTGTGTGATTCTCTGTTTGGCACATTGAGAGCTGCCGTTTATTCAGTTGTGTACGGAAACATTGAATAAGAACTTTGATGTAGTCCATGTCTTGTCACAATAACTTTGATCTAAATCAGTTATTTATAATTTGATTTAAATATTGTTTTTGTCATAGATTTGTGATAATATCATCTAAAAACTGTTATTCATTTAATGCTTGAGAAGAACCGCTGGTTTTTAAGATATTCAAAGTTATATTAAATTTTATTGGCCGCCATTGTGAATGTGCTAAAGATAATTTCTCAATATTTATTTCGATAATTGGTCTTGTCATAAACATTTTAAACAATTTAGTATAATTGAACTTATTTGTTTTAAGATATTGTTATAAAAAAAACATATGTAGACAGAAAGATGATACACTAATCATCATCAGAGACCCATGTTCATATGGTAAAATATGTTTGACTTGACCTAAGCGTACTTAAAACCCACCTTCAATAACCCACAACCAATGATCAAGCTAGCTGTGCAATTGCATCTAGGTAAAGACGACAACCACACAGCCTCCAAAAATAAATTTCTAAGGATCAGTTTCTTCGGCGACGGACAATTTAACTTTACCTATTAAGAGCATATAATACGTTTGTAATACTCACATTTAACCAAGAGGGAATTATAATACCGCATGCATTAGTGATCGTTATTTATTTTTTTTTAACCAGACCTGATGATAGTAATTTTTAGAATTATAAACGTTATATTTCTGTGTAATATAGTTGCAAATACCTATCAAACCAATCTAAATTCCGGGTTTATTGCTTTAGTCATAACATAACCCCTACACTGCACCGCTACCTAGTAGAGACACACGGAACTATGTCAGCAACCTTCCTACCACACGTATAATTAATTTGTTTCCTATCAACTTTTGTAAAGAACCAATAGAAGAGAAGTATGAAATAATTAATCAAATATCTATACATTATGCTTGAACATTGATTTGTTGCTAAAAAATAAAAAAGCAAGGAATATCCTTGTTACAACATGAATATTGTGTAACTTTTAAACATATTTTCTTAGAATTACAGGTTTTTTTTTTTCCTCATTGGTATTGAATTAATTTTGATAGTGTATTAAAATCGTATCGGCTGCTTAACTAAAACTGTTTAATGTATGCAACACATCAGTAGTTTCATCGAAGAAGACTTTAGTATTTATCTCTAACATCAGTTCTCAGGTTCGGTAGACGGGTTATACTTCCGTTTATATCCGCAAGAGCGCGTTAAAGTGTACGTTAATTGTACCAAGAATCAAATATTTAATCAGGAAATTAAAATATTGTAAAAATCTAGACAAATTATATTAAATCTAAACTTACAAGAATTGTATTGTGTAATTTTGCATTGTTGGAATACATATTTATCAATAATTACAATTATAAGTGAAGACAACATAATATGCATCTTGCTTGGTTAAAATTGATTAAATTAAAGATACACGGTATGCTGTAAATAGAATGCACTTACTACTTATAGTTACTTAAGCTTATGTAATATACTTAATTAGCGGTTAGTAGGGATACTGGAAAACATTTTATTTGGAGGCCGTGCAATTGTCTTTTGCACGGCTAGTCACTGATATAAAAGTAATTTAAGTAGAGGTGTGTTGTAATGGGGTTGAAGTATCGTCTATATTAGTAACCTGAGACAATTATTGTTTTGTATTCTGTAAAAACCAATAACTTATTCTATTATTGTAATATTTACATGAATAGTTATTATCCATAAATAGGTCCGAAACCGGAAAAAAGACAAGGATACGACATTTTTACGATATGTATTTGTTTTATGACCTCATATATACACAAAATAAACATCAAGAAGGTCCTGGTGCAAAACGTTCATCAGTTTTTTATATAAAAAATTGTTATTTTTACTCAAATTTCATACACAGACTGTAAAAATCACATACCATATTCAAAGCGTATATCTATAGTCTTGATTTTTAAAATTTATCAAAAAATACCACTTTAAATGCATGTAATACAATTATACGTGTACTTTAAAAATAAAAAGTATTTTATTTCCATCCTATCCGCATGCTTGTTATCATAATAGCTAGAACAAAAAACCAACTTAAAACGTGTTACTATAGCTATATGTGTTACTACAGAAATGAAATATGCCTTTATTCAAGAGGCGGAGTTAGGGCTGTTTAGCCCTCTCAACCACTCAACCTCATATAGCTATATGTGTTACTATAGCTATATATGTTACTATAGCTATATGTGTTACTATAGCTATATGTGTTACTATAGCTATATGTGTTACTATAGCTATATGTGTTACTATGTCGCATGATTTACGAAGTTAATTTAATTGTTATAAAAGTTATAATTGGCTTTGCTTAATTGGATAGGTTTTCGCTCCGACTAGGAGAATAACGATTAAAATATCGTAAGAATGCACAGAAAAATCAGGTAAAGAGAACAAGACATTTAACATGTGTAAACAGTGACGTCAGTCACCCTCGTCAAACTAGGCGTGGACCAACAGTCCTACAATCATTCATTTCTATCATTTCTCGAGATATCCTTTCGTCACACAGGCAGACTCGAGAGCCCAGCCCTTCGATAGAAAGGCTTCCTTAATCAAACTAGCTGTGCATTTGCATCTAGGTAAAGACGACAAATGTACAGCCTCCAAAAATTAATTTCTAAGGATCAGTTTCTTCGGCGACGAACGATTGAACTTTACTTATTAAGAGCATATAATAAATGTCTAATAATCAAATTTAACCAAGAGGGAAATATAATACCTTATGCATTAGTGATCATAATTTATTAAAAGAAATCAAACCTGATAATGGTTATTTTTATAAATATGGTTGTTATATTTCTGTTTGATATAATTGCATATACCAATCTATATATAGTAAACCAATCTAAAAGTCCAGGTTTATTATTTTAGTTGTAACATAACCCCTACACTCCACCACTGTCTAGTAGAGGTACACGGAACAACATCAGCAACCTCCTTTCCATACACGCATATTTAGTTTCTTATGAAACTTTTACGCACCCAATTGAACATAAGTATTAAATAATTAACCAAATATACGTACATTATGCCTGAACATTGGTTTGTAGCTTAAAAATAAAAAAATATAATAATAAAAATCAAGGAATATCTATGTTACAACATGGTTAAGCTATTGTGATTAGCCATGAAATAGATACTTCATAAACAACACCGCATATGAATGATATATATTCGAACAAAATAATAACATTAATGACATCTATTATAATGTATAGTTGTACTTAACTAATTAAATCAAGTGAGAAGTAAAAAGTATGTTATGTAAACTTCTTATTTTTGTTTTTAACAGCACACAACTTAAAAAAACAGAATTATTGCAACATAATTTTATAAGTTTGTTCTAATTTAATTTGTCAGACCTGTTTAGATTTTATTCAAAATATGTGTTTCTTTGCTTAAATGTGTTATCAATACGTGTATCGTGCTGATATCTAGCGGATACCCGCGAAACTATGAGACAAACCTTCCACAGCTTATTGCAGCACACTGAACCGTAACAAAATATGTAAACTGCTAGATCTGTAAGCATATAATCCGTTCTGAGTCATCATTTGGAAAGCTTAGGCTAGCTAACGCTCAGCCAAATCCCACGAAGAGACATTCACCACAATCGGAATCTAAGTTACATACGTAGAAATGAAGCTTTATGCAAAAATATTCAAATCGTTGCTTTAATAAGTTTATTAAAATGTCGTGCGGTCAGGTAGGCGGAATGCAGTTTTTAGTCGTGACATTATGTGTACATGATGTGTCCATATTTATACACTATGTAACATGTAAAAAAGTAAAATAAATGTACGTATGGTTTTTTTCCGTAATTTATTGCCATCTATGTTGCCCAAAAGATATATGAAATTATGTCAACTAAAGCTGAGACAAATCCTGATATAGTTCCGTGTATCTCCGCTAGGTAGCGATGCAGTGTAGGTGTTATGTCGTGACTGAAATAGTAAACACAAAATTTCTATTAGTTAAATAGGTATATTTAATTATATCTGAAAGAAACAACAAAATTATAATTTCTAAAAGATACTATTATCAGGTTACATTATTTTTCATAAATTATGATCACTAATCGTAGCTTATTTTACTTCCCTCTTAGTTAAATCTGAGTATTACAAATACATGATATCCTGTTAATAAGTAAAGTTCAATCGTCCGTCGCCGAAGAAACAGATCTTAGAAATTAATTTTTGGAGGCTGTGCGGTTGTCGTCTTTACCTAGATGCAATTGCACAGCTAGCTTGATTATTGGTTGTGCGTTAGTGAAGCCTCTCTATCGCAGTGCTGGGCACTCGTTCGTCTGTCTGTCTGACGGCACGATATCTCGAGAAATGATGAACAATAATTTTGCATGTCATTTTTATGTAGGGAACATTTTCATCGATGCATTCTATACATTATATGCGTTATACATTCTAAGCGTTAGTGAATATTCTTACATTTGTCTTATGGGTAACCACGATTCTAACTAGAAATTCGAAGAATAATCATTGTTTAACAAACTCACGACAATCATGTGATTTAATAACGTATCTATATATTTGACAGTTTGCACACAAACTCAGCGTAGCCGGTTACGCAACACCTAGCGTACTGACGTTGCGTACTCCTGCCTTGTACTTAGGCTAGAAACTTAAGTAGGCTCTCTCTTTTACTATATTTCTAATGTGGTACGGTTATAGCATAATTGCACGCATAACGCTATATAGCACTACAATATAACTTAAACAATTTTGTTCCGATATTTAAAATGTAATATTGACAAAAAAAACTATAATATTAACAATAAACATTAAAATCATCTCTACTGTTCCTTAATGAAATATTTTGTTCTACATGTAATACTATTGTCTTTACAATAGGAATTAGACGAGATTTATTATCTGATACCTGTTTTTCTTGTTTTATACTAACGATTTATTATTTTATATTCGGGGTGCAGCTTGGAGGAAAATAAATTATTTTCCACCTGTTCCGCATTTTTAGCAGTTTGACAAGGCATGTTATCGAAATGATCTTACATATACATACACAAAGTACCATACAGAAGTTACCTATACAAAACTTTCTCCAGTCTGTGTATGAAATTCGAGTAAAAACCCACAATTTTATATAGAAGAAACCGATGAACGTTTTTCACCCGTACATCCTGGATGGTATACATGAGGTCATACAACAAATAAATACTGTAAAAATGTCGTATCCTAGTCTTTTTTTCCGGTTTCGGACCTATTTATGGAAATAATAACTATTCATGTAAATATATAAAATAGAATAAGTTATTGGCTTTTACAGAATACAAAATAATAATTGTCTCAGGTTACTAATGTAGTCGATACTTCAACCCCATTACAACACACCTCTACTTGTATAAATTACTTTTATATCAGTGACTAGCCGTGCAAAAGACAATTGCACGGCCTCCAAATAAAATAAATTCAGTTCCCCTACTACCCGATGATTAAGTATATTAGATAAACTTAACTAACTATAACTAGTAAGTACATTCTATTTACAACATACCGTGTATCTTTAATTTAATTAACTTTAACCAAGCAAGATGCATATTATGTTGTCTTCACTTATAATTGTAATTATTGATAAATGTGTGTTTCAACAATGCAAAATTATACAATACAATTCTTGTAAGTTTACATTTAATATAATTTGTGTATATTTTTACAATATTTTAATTTCCTGATTAAATATTTGATTTTTGGTACAATGAACGTACACTGTAACGCGCTCTTGCGGATATAAACGGAACTATAACCCGTCTACCGAACCTGAGAACTGACGTTTAAGCTAAATACCAAAGTCTTTTTCGATGAAACTACTGATGTGTTGCATACATTAAACAGTTTTAGTTAAGCAGCCGATACGATTTACTACATAATCAAAATTAATTCAATACCAATGAGGAAAAAAAACCTGTAATTCTAAGAAAATATGTTTAAAAGTTACACAATATTCATGTTGTAACAAAGATATTCCTTGCTTTTAATTTTTCAGCAACAAATCACTGGTCAGGCACAATGTATATGAATTTGGGTTAATTATTTAACACTTGCATTCAGTTGGATGCAAAGAAAGTTCATAAGAAACTAGAATGATTTTGTTGACATACGTAGTTCCGTGTATCGTACTAGGTAACGGTGCAGTGTAGGGGTTATGTTATGACTAAAGCTATAAACCTGGAATTTAGATTGGTTTAATAAATGTATATGCAATCATAGCAAACAGAATCATAACAATTACATTTAAAAAAATTATCCTTATCAGGTTTTGATTATTTTTAATAAATTATTATCACTAATGCATAAATCGTCCGTCGCCGAAGAAAAAGATCTTAGAAATTAGTTTTTGGAGGCTGTGCGGTTGTCGTCTTTACCTAGATGCAATTGCACAGCTAGCTTGATTATATTATAGGATGTGGGTTATTGAAGGTGGGTTTGAAGTTAGTTTGTGGGCTGGACACTCGTTCGTCGGGTTTTCTAACGGCACGATATATGTAGAACAAGGTGAACTTAAAATTGTGCATGACATTTCTATGTAGGAAACATTGACATCGATGATGTTGCTTATTACTCTGTAAGGAATTTGTCTGAGCATTAGTGAAAATTTTAACATCTGTCTATGGGTAACTAATTACAACGAGAAAGTCGAAAGAATAACAATTTTTTAAAGAAACTTATGACAATTATGTGACTTAGTCATATCTAGCTATAGACCTGATGTTTTACGCACAACCTCAGCGTAGATGGTTACGCTGCACCTGATGTAACGACGTAGCGTACTCTTACCCTGTACTTAGGCTACAAGCTTACGTAGATCGCCCTTTTTCTAAACATCTCATGTGGAACAGTTATAATATAGTTTCACGCATACCGCTAGGTAATACTACAATACAATTTATACAATTTTGTAGCGATAGTCCTGCATTTTAAAACATATTATTATTAAAATTTATAATATTATTAATGAAAACAGTAATAAATTTACGTTACATTCCGTACTATCTTTTTTGTTTTATTTCGTTGTTGGATTACAAATGTGCAATGAAATATATACAGGGAGTAAATTAATTCCAAAACGCTTTGACATATTCCAAATGGATTGCCATATAGATGTACAATCCTTTTCAACATACCTTTAAAATGCCATGTCACACAAGATAAGGATCGCAATTTGACAATTTAAAGTGACCCCCCCTCTACCCCTATTAGTCTGCTGTATTATCTTCCGATTGTGTATTCCTGATCTTTATCAAGAAAAATTCCATGGCTAGTGACTATTAATAAAGTATTTTACGATGTAGTAGTCAATGTAATAAACAATGTTTTCATCCCCTCCAGTAGAAAAATAGCATCAGTCGGCCAATCAGCGATTAATTTAAAATACTAAAGATGATGTTGTACCATAAAATATTTATGTCTTCTAGAATTTCAAAATATATTTTTTTCAGTAGTTACTTCACAACGTTATTGTCGCTGCTCGTCTAGGATCTAAACCGTATTCAGCCTCACTTGTTAATACAAATGTTTACTTGAAGACATATTTATTCTATAAATTGTATTGAAAAGACATGTGCGACTAATGCAAACTTACTTTACTTCATGCTAATTGTTATTTTTTCTGAATCTATATGCATAAAACAATGTCGTGTGATTACACCATTTATGATAAAAAATGGATGTTCAGAATTAAAACAATTTATAATTTTTTCAATTCCTCTGCGCGTCCCGAATAGCAGAATAACTAATAAAACATTTCGTTCACAGTAAAAATGAGGTAAATAGAAAAAGTTCGGCAGGTGATCAACTGTTCTGTGTAAATATTGTTTTATCACAACCATCAAGTCTGTACGTAGATTTGTAACTTCCACAACCCCCAAAAGTGGTTTGTAGGAACTCTGGTTGCAGTGATATACTTAAACAACCGTATGTGGCATAGTTTTAATCGAGATGGGAATATAAATCCCATATCATTGATTATAGTTTATTTAAAATATCAAAACTGTTAGTGGAAAACTATAAAAATATAAATTTTTTAAATTTTCTTTGACGTGATTCCATACTTTTTCTTATGTGCCCTAAATTCTGGAGTTATTATTGTAGTCACGACATAACCCCTACACTGCACCGCTACTACCTAGCAGAGATACACGGAACTATGTCAGCAACGTTCCTGTCACACGTGATAACTAAGCACAGTCAGATGGTGGAACTCTATATTGGTATGTCCTTCAGTGTGTCGGGTTATAAAGTATTGTTATATATAAAATACAAAAATAGTCATATTAGTTTTTAATATTGAATGAAGGAATGAATATTTTTTTTATTTCCTCACAGATACAAAGATCTCAACATACATGCAAAAACAGGAAATTAGCTCCACATGGGCATAGCTTGTGTGTAGAGATGGACACGCTTATCCACTCACGCCATACATAACCAACATAATCTCTCTCTCTCTCCTCTCTCTCTCCTCTCTCTCTCTCTCTCTCTCTCTCTCTCTCTCTCTCTCTCTCTCCTCTCTCTCTCTCCTCTCTCTCTCTCCTCTCTCTCTCTCTCTCTCTCTCTCTCTCTCTCTCTCTCTCCCACACATACACACACACACACACACACACACACACACACTCTCTCTCTCTCTCACTCTCTCTCTCTCTCTCTTTCTCACTCTCTATCTGTCTATATCGATAGTTTGAAGTTTACGTTCCAAACATTATGTTTGTGATCATCTCTTGTGATTGAGGTATTCCGAACTGGAATTAAAGGCCAAGTAAGAAACTCATTCTTGTAGCAGAAGTGACCGACCACCGTATTTGATTATATAAGTTACACAGGGTAAAAAAACATTCATGAGGACGTGATTTGTTAAGGTCTGTGGAATTATTCCAGTCGGTTCTATAGTTCTAAGCTAAGGCTGTGCCACGGAAATTTGATTGTTACCTTTCTAATATTTTGATACCTAACCTCTTTACTCCACATATGGTAGTCCGATCGCTTATATTTACCGCGTCTCGATGTATAGAACTGGATGAGTTATCTCTTGTATAACTAATACAAGCAAGGGTGCTGTTTTGGTCTACTACAGTGTTGCCACATTGTGCAGGCCGGGAGGCACAAAAATTTGGCTACTAACTGTGTTCCAACGTCAGTTCTCTGTTGCAGTAGACTGGTTGTAGTTCCGTTTATATCCGCGAGAAAGTGGTACAGTGTACGTTTACTATACCAAGAATAAAATATTTAGGAAGGAAATTAAAATATTGCAAAAATCTAGACAAATTATATCCAATATAAACTGCAAGAATTTTATTGAGTAATTTTTCACTGTCGGAATACAGATTTATCAATAATTAAAATTATAAGTGAAGAAAAAAATAGTATGCATCTTGCTTGGTTAAAGTTGATTAAATTAAATATAAAAGGTATGCTGTAAATAGAATACACTTATTAGTTTTAGTTAGTTAAGTTGATGTAATATACTTAATTAGCGGGTAGCAGGGGAACCGAATGTATTTTATTTGGAGGCCGTGCAATTGTCTTTTGCACGGCTAGTCACTGATATAAAAAGTAATTTATACAAGTAGAGGTGTGTTGTAATGGGGTTGAAGTATCGACTACATTAGTAACCTGAGACAATTATTGTTTTGTATTCTGTAAAAGCCAATAACTTATTCTATTTAATATTTACATGAATAGTTATTATTTCCATAAATAGGTCCAAAACCGGAAAAAGACAAGTGTTGGACATGTTTACAGTACGTATTTGTATTATGACCTCATACATATATATATATACACAAAATACCATCCAGAAGGTACTGGTACAAAAAGTTTTCAGTTTCTCTTATATATAAAATTGTGGTTTTTACTCGAATTTCATACACAGACTGTAACGACCACATACAATATTCACAGCGATTATATATGCCTTGATTTCAATATTCTCCAAATTACCACGTTAAATGCATGTATTACAAATTCAACTTGTACTGTAATTGTTAAAAATTTATTTTTATTTCCATCCTATCCGCTTGCTTGTTTATAATAGTTTATAATTTATATAATAGATCGGAAGTAATAACCCAACTTGAAAACGTGTTACTATAGCTATATATGTGGTTACTATAGCTACCTGTGTTACTAATAGCTATATGTGTTACTATGTCGCATGATTGTCGTCAGTTTGTTAAAAAAAATAATTGTTCTTCAACTTTCAGGTTGCAGTCGTAGTTACCTATAAACAGATGTAAAAAACAGTTTCACTAACGCTCTGACATATTCCTTAGAATGATATGATCCATCATCGATCTAAATGGTCCCTACAAAAAATGACATGCACAATTTTAATAATGATAGTGCATAATTACTGGATACAATTTTTGTAAGTTTAGTTTTTATATAATTTCTTGTCTATAATTTTACAATATTTTCATTTTCTTGAATAAATATTTTATTCTTGGTACAATAAAAAAGTACACTGTAACGCTATCTCGCGGATTCTAAAAAGTTTGTTTTAAAGTTACACAATATTTCATGTTGTATCAAAGATATTCCTTGCTTTTTATTTTCAGCTACAAAACAATGGTCTGACATAATGTATACAAGTGTGGTTAATTATTTAAATACTTGTATTCACTTGGATGCGAAGAAAGTTCATAAGAAACTAGAATTGTTTTTGTTGACATACGTAGTTCCGTGTATCTCTGCTAGGGTAGCGGTGCAGTGTAGGGGTTTATGTTATGACCTAAATCAATAAACCTGGAATTTACATTAATTTAATATTTATATGCTATCATATCACAGTGTACAGAAACATAACAATTACATTTATAATAATTACAATTATCAGGTTTTATTATTTTTAATAAATTATGATCACTAATGCATAGAGGTTTATATTTCCCTCTTAGTTAAATCTGAGTATTAAAATTGATTATATACTCCTAAAATGTAAAAATTAAATCGTTCCGTCGCCGAAGAAACAGATCTTAGAAATTAATTTTTGGAGGCTGTGCGTTGTCGTCTTTACCTAGATGCAATTGCACAGCTAGCTTGATCATTGGTTGTGCGTTAGTGAAGCCTATCTATCGAAGCGACACTACACATTCGTTCGTCTATCTGTCTCACAAAACGATATTTAAAATAAATGATAAACTTTAGGATGAAAGTATTTTAATAATTTGACAAAAGCAAACATGGCATAGTAGTATCTCTCTCTCTCTCTCTCTCTCTCTCTCTCTCTCTCTCTCCCTCTCCCCTCTCTCTCCCTCTCTCCTCTCCTCCCCCAGTCTCTCTCCCTCCCCCCTCCTCTCTCTCTCCCTCACTGATACCGAATACTCAAATACTGATTTGAGGCTGACAAATGATAAATATATTTTTTCAAAGGAAACTAAACATTTTTATATAATACTTTGAGTTAAACGTGTTTAATTTTGTTAAACTATAATTAGATAGTGTATGCTTTCAATACAAATTATTAGTAATACTAAAACTGCGTTAATGTACCAAGAAAAATTTTTAATGACTTATAAAATATAAAATCGATCAGTTTATCGTACTATTAATTAAATATAAAGAATTATAAACTTTAATAAATTATGTTTACACATTTTTAAAATTATTTGAGTATAGTTCTAGCAGCGTCAGCCGAAAGGCGAGATTCTCTGTTGCGGTAGACTAGCTGTTTGTAGTTCCATTTATATCCGCGAGACAGCGTTACCGTGTATGATTACTGTACCAAGAAATCAAATATGTAAGCAGAAATTTACAATATAGTAAACATTTATAAACATAAATTATATCAAAACTAACGTACAAGAACAGTATTACGTAATTTGGTATTTATGCAATAGAAATAATTGAAAATAAATAAAATTATAAAAGAAGACAACGTACTATGCTTCTTGCTTGGTTAAAGTTGATTAAATTTAATATAACGGTATGTTGTAAATATAATGCACTAAGTCATAGTTAGTTAAGTTGATGTAGTATCGCCGTATACTTTATTAGCGGGGTAGAGGTAACCGGTTGTTGTTTAATTTGGAGGCTGTGCAATTGTCTTTTGCCACGGCTTGTTACTGAAATTTAAGTAATTTATATAAGTAGAGGTGTGTTATAATGGGGTTGAAGTATAGAATACATTAGTAACCTGAGACAATTTATTGTTTTCTATTCAGGAAATAGGAAAAATAACCTTATTCTATTTAATATACAAAATACCATCCAGAAGGTACTGGTGTGAAAACCGTTCATCGGTTTCTTCTATATAAAATTATGGTTTTTTACTCGAATTTCATACACAGACTGTAAAAATCACATACCATATTCACAGCGATTATCTATGGCCTTGATTTCAAAGTTAACCAAAATTACCACATTAAATTCACGTAGTACAATTCAACGTGTACTCGAATTTTAAGATAATATTTAAATTTTCCATGTTTATCCGCACATTTATTTTGATAATAGTTACAAAAAAATAACTTCACTTAAAACGTGTTACTGCTATGAAACTTGTCCCTTCTTCCACTAAAATATGCTGCGCGTATATTATAAAAATATTCCTAAAATATTGTGTGTGTGTGTGTGTGTGTGTGTGTGTGTGTGTGTGTGTGTGTTTCGACTATCAGGTTGTAATCTTAGCTACCCTTAGACAGATGTAAACATTTTTATCAATGCTCAGACACATCCTTAGAATAATATGCACCGTCTTTGATCTAAAAATTCCCTACATAGAAATGACATGCACAATTTTAAGTTCACCTTGTTCTAGAGATACCCAGCCGTCTGCCAGATGACGCTAATTGCCAGATTGCTAGCTGTGCAATTGCATCTAGGTAAAGACGACAACCGCACAGCCTCCAAAAATTAATTTCTAAGATCTGTTTCTTCGGCGACGGACGGTTGAACATTACTTATTATTAGGTTATCATGTATTTGTAATACTCAGATTTAACTAAGAGGGAAGTAAAGTAAGTTACGATTAGTGGTAGTAATTAATTAAAAATAATGAAAACCTACTAATAGGTAATGTCTAGAAATGTACGTTTATTATGTTTCTATTAGATACAGTTACATATACCTATTTAACCAATAGAAATTTCGTGTTTATTATTTCAGTCAAGACATAGCCCCTACACTGCACCGCTACCTAACGAGGATACACGGAACTACGTCAACAAAGGCCTTTTCTTTAACACATTTAGAGTTCTATTCCTTGCTTTTCATTTTCAGCTACAAATCAATGGTCAGGCACAATGTATATGAATTTGGTTAATTATTTAATACTTGCAGACAAATTGTATGCAAAGAAAGTACATAAGAAACTAGAATGATTTTGTTGACATACGTAATTCCGTGTACCTCCGCTAGGTAGCGATGCAATGTAGGTTTTATGTTATGACTAAAATAATAAACCCAGAATTTAGATTGTATTAATATGTTTACGCAATTTCGTATCAAACAGAAACATAACAATTGTATTTCTAAAAATTACCATTATCAGGTTTCATTATTTTTAATAAATTAAGATCACTAATGCATAGGATATTATACTTCCCTCTTGGTTAAAACTGAGTATTACAAATTTATTATATACTCTTAATAGGTAAAGTTAAATCGTCCGTCGCCGAAGAAACAGATCTTAGAAATTAATTTTTGGAGGCTGTGCGGTTGTCGTTTTTACCTAGATGCAATTGCACAGCTAGCTTGATTATTGGTTGTGCGTTAGTAAAGCATGTTTATCGAGGGGCTAGATACTCGTTCGTTCGTCTAGCTGCCGGCACGATATCTCTAGAACAAGGTGAACTTAAAATTGGGCATGTCATTTCTTGTAGGGAATTTTTAGATCGATGATGGTTCATATCATTCTAAGGATTATGTGTTTACTCTATTGTAATTTCCTGCTTAAATATTTGATTCTTGGTATAGTAAACATAAAATATAACGTCATCTCGCGGATATTAATGGAACTACAACCAGTTGCGAAATAAGTACTAAACTATTCCGTGAGATTGCGTTACAGTGTAGGAAAAGAACAAGCCTACGTAAGTTTTCTAGCCTTAGTACAAGGTAGGAGTACGCAACGTCAGTACGCCAGATGTTGCGTAACCGGTTTCGGTGAAGTTGTGTGCAAACTTTCAAATAGCTACAAGTGTTGCTAAATCACATTATTGTCGTGAGTTTGTTAAAAAATGATTATTCTTCAACTTTCTGGTTGCAATCGTGGTTACCCATAAGACAAATGTAAACATATTCATTCACTAACGCTTAGAATGTATAACATTCTTTAAAATAATATGCTCCATCATCGATGAAAATGTTCCCTACATAAAAATGTCATGCAAAATGTATGACCATCATTTCTCGAGATATCGTGCCGTCAGACAGACAGACGAACGAGTGCCCAGCACTGCGATAGAGAGGCTTCACTAACGCACAACCAATAATCAAGCTAGCTGTGCATTTGCATCTAGGTAAAGACGACAAATGCACAGCCTCCAAAAATTAATTTCTAAGATCTGTTTCTTCGGCGACGGACGGTTGAACATTACTTATTATTAGGTTATCATGTATTTGTAATACTCAGATTTAACTAAGAGGGAAGTAAAGTAAGTTACGATTAGTGGTAGTAATTAATTAAAAATAATGAAAACCTAATAATAGGTAATGTCTAGAAATGTAATTTTATTATGTTTCTATTAGATACAGTTACATATACCTATTTAACCAATAGGAATTTCCCGTTTATTATTTCAGTCAAGACATAGCCCCTACACTGCACCGTTACCTAACGGGAATACACGGAACTACGTCAACAAAGCCTTTCTTGAACACATTTAGAGTTCTATTCCTTGCTTTTCATTTTTCAGCTACAAATCAATGGTCAGGCACAATGTATATGAATTTGAATAATTATTTAATACTTGCATTCAATTGGATGCAAAGAAAATACATAAGAAACTAGAATGATTTTGTTGACATACGTAATTCCGTGTATCTCTGCTAGGTAGCGATGCAATGTAGGTTTTATGTTATGACTAAAATAATAAACCCGGAATTTAGATTGTGTTAATATGTTTACGCAATTTCATAACAAACAGAAACATAACAATTGTATTTCTAAAAATTACCAACATTGGGTTTTATTATTTTTAATAAATTAAAATCACTAATGCATAGGATATTATACTTCCCTCTTGGTTAAATCTGAGTATTACAAATTTATTACATGCTCTTAATAGGCAAAGTTAAATCGTCCGTCGCCGAAGAAACAGATCTTAGAAATTAATTTTTGGAGGCTGTGCGGTTGTCGTCTTTACCTAGATGCAATTGCACAGCTAGCTTGATTATTGGTTGTGCGTTAGTAAAGCCTATTTATCGAGGGGCTAGACACTCGTTCCTCGTATGGCAGACGGCACGATATCTCTAGAACAAGGTGAACTTAAAACTGTGCAGGTCATATCTATGTTGGGAATATTTAGATCGATGACGGTTAGTATCATTCTGAGAAATATTTCGGTAATTCTAAGCAATATATGGGTCAACCTCGATTTTTCTCATATTACAATATAATGTTCCAATAGTCAATTAGAAAAGGAAATGACTAGAATTTCTTGCCGGAAAGCAGTTACAGGGAGCAGGCAACTCATATTACAATATAATGTTCCAATAGTCAATTAGAAAAGGAAATGACTAGAATTTCTTGCTGGAAAGCAGTTATAGGGAGCAGGCAACCGCGAGAATTACCTATTAGTGATCAGGGGCACTGACGTGATCTGGGCTTCAAATTTGGAACTACTCGAGTTAATTTTTTTTTCCAAAAGAGCAAGCAGCGCGAAGCGCTGCGCAGCGGGCAAGCATCGTGCGTGATCTTCGTATATACTGAATTGATTCAGGCCAAAGGAATGACACAGATTCCTTTACCAGATTTACGGAGATTTTGTATTGGGCGGACTATATTGGTTTACTTTGCTTTCCAGCATGTAATTTAGTGTTTAAAATTGTTTTACATACATTATATTGTAATATGTAATAACAATTTATCAGAAATTTTTAATAAAAAAAGGATCACGCACGATGCCTGCCCGCTGCGCAGCGATTCGTGCTGCTTGCTCTTTTAGAAAAAATATTAACTCGAGTAGTTCCAAATTTGAAGCCCAGATCACGTCAGTGCCCCTGATCACTAATAGGTAACTCTAAGCAATATATGACCGTCTGGCGGTTGCCTGCTCCCTATAACTGCTTTCCGGCAAGAAATTCTAGTCATTTCCTTTTCTAATTGACTATTGGAACATTATATTGTAATATGAGAAAAATCGAGGTTGACCCATATATTGCTTAGAATTACCAATATTTCTAAGCGTTAGTGAACATTTTTGCATCTGTCTATGGGTAACTACGATTGCAACCTGAAAGTCGAAGAATAATTATTTTTTAACAGACTTTGTAAGTCATGTGACATAGTAACACATATAGCTATAGTAACACGTTTTAAGTTGGGTTTTTTGTTCTAACTATTATTATAACAAGCATGTGGATAGGATGAAAATAAAAATACTTTTTATTTTTAAAGTACACGTAAGACATGCATTTCAAGTGGTATTTTTTGATAAATTTGAAAAAATCAAGACCATAGATATTCGCTTTGAATATGGTATGTGATTTTTACAGTCTGTGTATTAAATTCGAGTAAAAATAACAATTTTTATATAAGAAACTGATGAACGTTTTGCACCAGGACCTTCTTGATGTTATTTTGTGTATATATGTATGAGGTCATAAAACAAATACATTTTGTAAAAAATGTCGTATCCTTGTCTTTTTTTCGGTTTCGGACCTATTTATGGAAATAATAACTATTCATCTAAATATTAAATAGTATACGTTATTGGTTATTACTGAATACAAAACAATAATTGTCTCGGGTTACTAATGTAGCCGATACTTCAACCCCATTACAACACATCTCTACTTGTGTAAATTACTTTTATATCAGTGACTAGCCGTGCAAAAGACAATTGCACGGCCTCCAAATAAAATGTTTTCCAGTATCCCTACTAACCGCTAATTAAGTATATTACATAAGCTTAAGTAACTATAAGTAGTAAGTGCATTCTATTTACAGCATACCGTGTATCTTTAATTTAATCAATTTTAACCAAGCAAGATGCATATTATGTTGTCTTCACTTATAATGTTAATTATAGATAAATATGTATTCCAACAATGCAAAATGACACAATATATTTCTTGTAAGTTTACATTTGATATAATTTGTTTAGATTTTTACAATATTTTAATTTCCTGATTAAATATTTGATTGTTGGTACAATGAACGCACACTGTAACGCGCTCTTGCGGATATAAACGGAACTACAGCCCGTCTACCGAACCTGAGAACTGACGTTTGAACTAAATACTAAATCTTCTTCTGATGAAACTACTGATGTGTTGCATACAACAGTTTTAGTTAAGCAGCCGATACGATTTTAATACATACTCAAAATTAATTCAGTACCAAAGTGGCAAAAAACCTGGAAAAAATGTAAATTGATTCTTTACAAAAGTTGATAGGAAACAAATTAATTATACGTGTGGTAGGAAGATTGCTGACATAGTTTCGTGCATAGTACAACCCGTCTACCGAACCTGAGAACTGACGTTAGAGCTAAATAATAAAGTCTTCTTCAATGAAACTACTGATGTGTTGCATACATTAAACATTATATCGGTTAATTAGGAGGCTTGGAACCTCTAACACACTTATACACTCACGCCATACATAACCAACATAATCTCTCTCTCTCTCTCTCTTTCTTTCTCACTCTCTATCTCTTTATATCGATAGTTTGAAGTAAGGCCAAATAAGAAACTGATTCTTGTAGCAGAAGTGACCGACCACCATATTGGATTATATAAGTTATAGCCTACAGGGTCAAGAACATTCACGCGCACGTGGTTTGTTAAGGTCTGTGGAATTATTCCAGTCGGTTCTATAGTCCTAAGCTAAGGCTGTGCCACGTAAATTTGATTGTTACCTTTCTAATATTTGATGCCTAACCTCTTGACTCCACATACGGTAATTCGAGCGCTCACTTTTACTGCGTCTCAATGTATATAACTAAATGAGTTATCTCTTGTATAACTAATACAAGCAAGGGTGCTGTTTTGGTCTACAGTGTTGTCACATTGTGCAGGCCGGGAGACACATACACTTAGCTACAGTGTTCCGTCATCCGTTGGTAGCTCTCAGGTGCGGTAGACTGGTTGTAGTTCCGTTTATATCCGCGAGAAAGTGTTACAGTGTACGTTTACTGTACCCAGAATAAAATATTTAAGAAGGAAATTAAAATATTGTAAAAAATCTAGACAAACTATATCCAATATAAACTTGCAAGAATTGTATTGATTAATTATTCACTGTCGGAATACAGATTTATCAATAATTAAAATTATAAGTGAAGAAAACATAATACGCATCTTGTTTGGTTAAAGTTGATTAAATTAAAGATACACGGTATGTTGTACATAGAATGTACTTACTAGTTATAGTTAGTTAAGTTGATCTAATATACTTAATTAGCGGGTAGTAGGGGTACCGAATATGTTCTATTTGAAGGCCGTGCAATTGTCTTTTGCACGGCTAGTCACTGATATAAAAGTAATTTATACAAGTAGAGATGTGTTGTAATGGGAGTGAAGTATCGACTACCGGAAAAGACAAAGGTTGGACATTTTTACAGTACGTATTTGTATTATGACCTCATACATATATATATATATACACAAAATACCATCCAGAAGGTACTGGTACAAAACTTTTTCAGTTTCTTAAATATAAAAATTGTGTTTTTTCCTCGAATTTCATACACAGACTGTAACGATCACATACAATATTCACAGCGATTGTCTATGGTCTTGATTCCAAAGTTCTCCAAATTACCACGTTAAATGCATATAGTACAATTCAACTTGTACTGTGATTGTTAAAAATTATTTTTATTTCCATCCTATCCGCTTGCTTGTTTAGAATAATTTATATTTAGATAATAGTTTAAAAAACCTCAACTTAAAACGTGTTACTATAGCTATATGTGTTACTATGTCGTATGATTGTAGTCAATTTGTTCTTCGACTTTCAGTTTGCAATCGTAGTTAGCCATAGACGGATGCAAAAATCTTCACTAGCGCTCAGACATATTTCTGAGAATGATATGAACCGTCATCGATATAAAAATTCCCTATATAGAAATGACATGCACAATTTTAAGTTCACCTTGTTCTAGAGATACCCTGCCGTCTGCTAGACGACGAACGAGTGTCCAGCCCACAAACTAACTTCAAACCCACCTCCAATAACCCACAACCAATGATCAAGCTAGCTGTGCAATTGCATCTAGGTAAAGACGACAACCACACAGCCTCCAAAAAATAATTTCTAAGATCTGTTTCTTCGGCGACGGACGATTTAACTTAGCCTATTAAGAGCATATAATAAATTTGTAATACTCAGTTTTAACCAACAGGAAAGTATAATACCATATGCATTAGTGATCTTAATTTATTAAAAATAATAAATCCGATAATGGTATTTTTTAGAAATACAATTGTTATGTTTCTGTTTGATATAAAATTGCGTATACATTTTAACCCTATCTAAATTCCGGGTTTATTACTTTAGTCATAACATAAACCTACACTGCACCGGTACCTAGTAGAGATACACGGAATTACGTATGTCAACAAAATCATTCTAGTTTCTTATGAACTTTCTTTGCATACAATTAAATGCAAGTATTAAATAATTAACCAAATTCATATATATTGTGCCTGACCATTGATTTGTAGCTGAAAAATAAAAAGCAAGAAATAGAACTCTAAATGTGTTAAAGAAAGGCTTTGTTGACATAGTTCCGTGTATTCCCATTAGGTAACGGTGCAGTGTAGGGGCTATGTCTTGACTGAAATAATAATCACGAAATTTCTATTGGTTAAATAGGTATATGTAACTGTATCTAATAGAAACATAATAAAATTACATTTCTAGACATTACCTATTATTAGGTTTTCATTATTTTTTAATTAATTACTATCACTAATTGTAGCTTACTTTACTTCCCTCTTAGTTAAATCAGAGTATTGCATATACATGACATCCTGTTAATAAGTAAAGTTCAACCGTCCGTCGCCGAAGAAACAGATCTTAGAAATTAATTTTTGGAGGCTGTGCAGTTGTCGTCTTTACCTAGATGCAATTGCACAGCTAGCTTGATTATTGGTTGTGCGTTAGTGAAGCCTATCGATCGAAGTGCTGGACACTCGTTCGTCTGTCTGTCTGACGTTACGATAACACGAGAAATGATGCACATACATTTTGCATGTCATTTTTATGTAGGGAAGATTTTCATCGATGATGGAGCATATTATTTTAAAGAAACATTCTAAGCGTTAGTGAATATTCTTACATTTGTCTTATGGGTAACCACGACAATAATGTGATTTAGCAACACTTGTAGCTATTTGACAGTTTGCACACAACCTCAGCGTAGCCGGTTACGCAACACCTGGCGTACTGACGTTGCGTACTCCTACCTTGTACTTAGGCTAGAAACTTACGTAGGCTTGTTCCTTTCCAAAATTTCTTGTGTGGTACAGTTATAATATAATTACACGCATAACGCTAAACTGCACTGCAGAATAACTTATACAATTTTGTTCTGATATTTAAAACTTAATATTGATAATGAAGACAATAATAAATTTACATTGCATACTATGTTTTTAGCTGTTTAATAGTATACAAATATTCAATATAAGTATTGTTTTTATGATTCTATAAGCTATGCTGTGTTACATTCCTGTTTTATATTCCTGTTCTGTTTCAAGAATAAATTCCATGGCTAGTCACAGCCATTTAACAAATATTTTATGAGAGTTTCAAAATTTTTTCGATGCAGCAAACAAGGGAAGAGTGTGCAACGCAGAGTTACGTAACAGGCTTCGCTCAAGTTGCATGCAAACTTTCAAACCTACCTACGTCACACTGCATTCTCGAGACGTCCTGCGAACAGATGTGAAGACGGATAACTACAAAGGAATTTTTACACTTACTCCGGCAGGAAAAGATACGAGTTAAATGATTAACAGTTATATTATTATCACAAATCTAGTGACACAAACAATATTGAAATCGAATAATAAATAACTGATTTAGAGCAAAGTTATTGTGACAAGACACGGCCTACATGAAAGTTCTCTCTTAATGTTTCTGTGCACAACTGAATAAACGGCAGGTCTCAATGTGCCAAACAGAATGACACACAATCATTTTGAGAGAATCATTTTGTGTGTGATGTCTTGTCACAGTAAATCTGTTCTAAATCAATTATTTATTAATCTAATGATCGTTTTGCACCAGTACCTTCAAGAAGATATTTTGTGTTTGTATAGATGAGGTAGATCACAATACAAACACATACTCGTATACATAATATAAAAATGTCGTATCCTTGTCTTTTCCGTTTTTTACCTAATTATTGAAATACTTACTACTCTTGTAAATAATTATTAAGTAATATGTATTCTTTGTCTATTCCTGAATACAAAACAACAATTATATCAGGAATTCTAATGTAATCGTTACTTCCCATTACAAAACCTCTACTTGTGTAAATTACTTAAATATCAGTAACTAGCTGTGCAAATTGTACCTCGACGAAGACAATTGCACAGCCTCCAAATAAAAAGCACTGGTACCAATACTACTGACTAATTAAGTAGATTACATAAGTAGTACATTCTATTTACAACAAACCGTTTATCTGTAATTTATTCAACTTTAACTAAGCAAGAAGCATAGTATATTGTTTTCACTTATAATTATAATTATTGATAAATATCTATTCCGATAGTGAAAAATTACTGAATACAATTCTGGTAAGTTTAGATTTTATCTAATTTTGTCTATATTTTTACAATATTTTCATTTCTTAATAAATATTTGATTCTTGGTACAATAAACGTACACTGTAACGCTATCTCGGGGAATTGTTCAGTAGTTAATTCGCAACCGGTTGTAGTTCCATTTATATCCGCGAGATGGCGTTATATTTTATGTTTACTGTACCAAGAATCAAACATGTAAGCAGGAAATTACAATATAGTAAACATATAGACAATTAATTATATCAAAACCAAACTTACAAGAATTGTATTGAGTAATTTTGTACTGACGCAAAATATAGTTGTAAATAACTAAAATTATAAAGAAGACAACATACTATGCGTCTTGCTTGGTTACAGTTGATTAAATTAAATATATACGGTATGTTGTAAATAGAATGCACTAGTCATAGTTAGTTAAGTTTATGTAGTATCGTATACTTAATTAGTCAGTAGTCACTGATAACCATGTTTCTATTTGGAGGATGTGCAATTGTCTTTTGTACGGCTAGTCACTGTTATTTATGTAACAAATACTTTAGAAATACTGAGACACTTATTGTTTTGTATTTAGGAATAGACGAAGAATATATATTATTTTATATTTACAATACTAGTAATTATCTCAATAATTACGTTCAAAACAAAAAAGACAAGGTTGGACTTTTTTACAGTATTTATTTATATTTGTTTTAAATAACCCAATTTATAATGTGTTACTATAGATATATTTGTTACTATGTCACATGGTTTACCAAGTTTGTTTAAAAATTAATTTTTTTCTTCGACTTTTAGTTTGCAATCGTAGTTACCCATAAATATATGCAAAAATGTTCATTAACGCTCAGACATATTTCGTAGCCTAAATGAAATCTCGTAGATAAAATCCAAGGTAAGAATCGAAAGACAGGAACTATGTCGGCAACTTTACTTCCACACACGTATAATTAGTTTCCTATACATTTTTTACGCATATAATTAAAACAGAAGTATTAAATACTTAACTAAATATTCATATATTACGATTGAAGATTGGTTTGTAGCTCAAAAAATAAAAAGCAAGGAATATCTTTGTCCAACAAGAATATCGTGTAAGTTTTAAACATACTTTTTTATACATACATGATTTATTCTATTTTGATACTGATTTCATATTGAAAATGTATTAAAATCGTAAGAGCTGTTAACCTAAACGTAAAATTGTTTAATTTATGCGATACATCAGTAGTTTCATCGAAGAAAACTTTAGTATTTCACTTCAAAATTTCTGCGTTTTATTTCTGAACAATTTCTTGTTCACAGATGTTACTAAGTTCATTACCAGTTATTTCAGTAATATGCGTAAATAGCATTTGTTTACATGCCAAATTTATGTAGGTTTCTAACAGTCACTAATATCAGCCCCAAAACGCAGTAGGGCACGAAAATTCACATGATTTTGTAACGGATTATCATCAAGTTCGGAAACATTAAAATCATCTCTACTGTTCCTTTAAGAAACATTTTGTCTTTCATGTTCTGTGTGTGTCTAGTGTTATTGTTTTCACAATAGGAATCAGATATATTCTCTAGTACCTGAGTTTCTTGTTTTATCCTAACGATTTCTTATTTATTATTAATAATTTATTTATCATCTCTTCCGCAAATTTTGGTAATTTGGCAAGGGATGTTATTGGAATGACCTTATAAATACATACACAAAATACCATCCAGAAGCTACTTGTACAAAACGTTCATCAATCTCTTATATACAAAATTGTCATTTGTTCGGAACTATTACGGAACAAAATTGTAGGTTTATAAGTTATATTGTAGTGCTATATAGTGTTATGCGTGCAATTATATTATAACTGTACCACATTAGAAATGTAGGAAAAGAGAGAGCCTACGTAAGTTTCTAGCCTAAGGCAGTTTTCTAGCACGAATACGCAACGTTAGTACGCCAGGTGTTGCGTAACTGGCTACGCTGAGGTTGTGTGCAAACTGTCACATATCTAGATGCATTACTAAATATCATGATTGTCGGGAGTTTGTTAAAAAATAAATATTTATTATCCGATTCACTGGTTTTTCATCTCCGATTGTAATTACTATTAAAGGAGATGTAAGAATGTTTCACTAACGCTCAGACATATTCCTTAGAGTAATATGCACCATCATCGATGTAAATGTTCCCTACATAGAAATGACATGCAAAATTATTGTTCATCATTTCTCGAGTTATCGTACCGTCAGACAGACAGACAGACGAACGAGTGTCCAGCCCTTCGATCGATAGGCTTCACTAACGCACAACCAATAATCCAGCTAGCTGTGCATTTGCATCTAGGTAAAGACGACAACTGCACAGCCTCCAAAAATTAATTTCTAAGGATCAGTTTCTTCGGCGACGGACGATTGAACTTTACTTATTAACAGGATATCATGTATTTGTAATACTCAGATTTAACCAAGAAGGGAGTAAAGTAAGCTACCATTAGTGATCATAATTTATGAAAAATAATAAAACCTGATAATAGTATCTTTTAGAAATTATAATTTTTTCGTTTCTTTCAGATATAATTAAATATACCTA
This sequence comes from Homalodisca vitripennis, assembly GCF_021130785.1. Lineage (NCBI taxonomy): Eukaryota > Metazoa > Arthropoda > Insecta > Hemiptera > Cicadellidae > Homalodisca > Homalodisca vitripennis. The sequence continues at coordinate 14,466,978 of NC_060212.1, read as the reverse complement.
TTTAACCAATAGAAATGTTGTGTTTACTATTTCAGTCACGACATAACACCTACACTGCACCGCTACCTAGCGGAGATACACGGAACTATGTCAGGATTTGTCTCAGCTTAAGTTGACATAATTTCATATATCTTTTGGGCAACATAGATGGCAATAAATTACGGAATAAAAAAACCATTAGTACATTTATTTTACATTTTTACATGTTACATAGTGTATAAATATGGACACATCATGTACACATAATGTCACAACTAAAAACTGCATTCCGCCTACCTGACCGCACGACATTTTAATAAACTTATTAAAGCAACGATTTGAATATTTTTGCATAAAGCTTCATTTCTACGTATGTAACTTAGATTCCGATTGTGGTGAATGTCACTTCGTGGGATTTGGCTGAGCGTTAGCTAGCCTAAGCTTTCCAAATGATGACTCAGAACGGATTATATGCTTACAGATCTAGCAGTTTACATATTTTGTTAAGGTTCAGTGTGCTGCAATAAGTTGTGGAAGGTTTGTCTCATAGTTTCGCGGGTATCCGCTAGATGTCAGTACGATCCACGTATTGATAACACATTTAAGCAAAGAACCACACATTTTGAATACAATTTAAAAACAGGTCTGACAAATTAAATTAGAACAAACTTATAAAATTATGTTGCAATAATTCTGTTTTTTTTTTTTATAAAGTTGTGTGCTGTTAAAAACAAAAATGAGAAGTTTACACAACATACTTTTTACTTCTCACTTGATTTAATTAGTTAACTACAACTATACATTATAATAGATGTCATTAATGTTATTACTTTGTTCGAATATATATCATTCATATGCGGTGTTGTTTATGAAGAATCTATTTCATGGCTAATCACAATAGCATAATTATGTTGTAACATAGATATTCCTTGATTTTTATTATTATATTATTATATTTTTTTATTTTTAAGTTACAAAACATTGTATAGGCATAATGTACGTATATTTGGTTAATTATTTAATACTTATGTTCAGTTGGGTGCGTAAAAGTTTCATAAGAAACTAAATATGCGTCTATGGAAAAGGAGGTTGCTGAAAGATTGAAAGATTAACAATAGCTCCAGTATCTGTAACGGTTACAGAGAACTAAAAATACTGATAACTGATACATTTATTTAGTACTCCATATGGTTACAATATACAGATATCGTCTCGCAAGGGTTACCTTATTAGTCCTGAAGTACTCATATCCTCACTGATACCAAATACTCAAATACTGAATATCGAGGCTGACAAATGCCAAATAAATACCGCGATCATAACGCTCTAACTGCAAAATATTTCTACTTCACAATCGAAATCACTTATCAACCTCGGTGTCAGTGTGATATTCTTGAATTACTTATTGAGTAATAAATATGTTTTTTCAAAGAAAACTAAACAGTTTATATAATACTTTGAGTTTAACGTGTTTTATTTTGTAAACTATGATTAAATAGTGTATGCTTTCAATACACATTATGAGTAATACTAAACTGTGTTAATGTACCAAAACTGTACAAAAGAAATTGAAATTACTTATAAAATGTAATTTTATCAGTTTATCACACAATTCAATAATTGCATCTCAGAAAGTATAAACTGTATAATGATTACTAAGTACCTATGCTTTCAATACAAATTATTAGTAATACTAAACTGTGTTAATGTATCAAGGAAATTTAAATTACTTATAAAATATAAATCCATCAGTTTATCGTACAATTAATTAAATCTCAAAAATTATAAACTGTAATAAATTATGTTTACACAATTTTTTAAATAATTTGCGTACAGTTCCAGCAGCGTCAGCCGAAAGGCGAGATTCTCTGTTGCAGTAGATTGATTGTAGTTCCGTATATATCTGCGAGATCGCGTTACGTTGTTCGTTTACTGTACCAAGAATCAAATTTGTAAGCAGGAAATTACAATATAGTAAACATATATAAACATAAAATTATATCAAAACTAACGTACAAGAACAGTATTACGTAATTTAGTATTTATGCAATAGATATTTGAAAATAACTAAAATTATAAAAGAAGACAACGTACTATGCTTCTTGCTTGGTTAAAGTTGATTAAATTTAATATAAACGGTATGTTGTAAATATAATGCACTAGTCATAGTTAGTTAAGTTTATGTAGTATCGTATACTTAATTAGCGGGGGTAGAGGTAACCGGTTGTTGTTTAATTTGGAGGCTGTGCAATTGTCTTTTGCACGGCTTGTTACTGAAATTTAAGTAATTTATATAAGTAGAGGTGTGTTATAATGGGGTTGAAGTATAGAATACATTAGTAACCTGAGACAATTATTGTTTTCTATTCAGGAATAGACAAATAACCCATTCTATTTAATATACAAAATACCATCCAGAAGGTACTGATGTAAACCGTTCATCAGTTTCTTCTATATAAAATTATGGTTTTTACTCGAATTTCATACACAGACTGTAAAAATCACATACCATATTCACAGCGATTATCTATGGCCTTGATTTCAAAGTTAACCAAATTACCACATTAAATTCACGTAGTACAATTCAACGTGTACTCGAATTCTAAGATAATATTTAAATTTCCATGTTATCCGCACATTTATTTTGATAATAGTTATAAAAATAACTTCACTTAAAACGTGTTACTGCTATGAAACTTGTCCCTTCTTCCACTAAAATATACTGCGCGTATATTATAAAAATATTCCTAAAATATTGTGTGTGTGTGTGTGTGTGTGTGTGTGTGTGTGTGTGTGTGTGTGTGTGTGTGTGTGTGTGTGTGTGTGTGTGTGTGTGTGTGTTTCGACTATCAGGTTGCAATCTTAGCTACCTTTAGACAGATTGTAAACATTTTTATCAATACTCAGACACATCCTTAGAATAATATGCACCGTCTTTGATCTAAAAATTCCCTACATAGAAATGACATGCACAATTTTAAGTTCACCTTGTTCTAGAGATACCCTGCCGTCTGCCAGATGACGATAATAATCAATTGCTAGCTGTGCAATTGCATCTAGGTAAAGACGACAACCGTACAGCCTCCAAAAATTAATTTCTAAGATCTGTTTCTTCGGCGACGGACGGTTGAACTTTACTTATTAACAGGATATCATGTATTTGCAATACTCAGATTTAACTAAGAGAGAAGTAAAGTAAGATACGATTAGTGATAGTAATTAATTAAAAATAATGAAAACCTACTAATAGGTAATGTCTAGAAATGTACGTTTATTATGTTTCTATTAGTTTCAGTTACATATACCTATTTAACCAATAGAAATTTCGTGTTTATTATTTCAGTCAAGACATAGCCCCCACACTGCACCGCTACCTAACGGGGATACACAGAACTATGTCAACAAAGCCTTTCTTTAACACATTTAGAGTTCTTTTCCTTGCTTTTCATTTTCAGCTACAAATCAATGGTCAGGCACAATGTATATGAATTTGGTTAATTATTTAATACTTGCAGACAAATTGTATGCAAAGAAAGTACATAAGAAACTAGAATGATTTTGTTGACATACGTAATTCCGTGTACCTCCGCTAGGTAGCGATGCAATGTAGGTTTTATGTTATGACTAAAATAATAAACCCAGAATTTAGATTGTATTAATATGTTTACGCAATTTCATATCAAACAGACACATAACAATTGTATTTCTAAAAATTACCATTATCAGGTTTTATTATTTTTAATAAATTAAGATCACTAATGCATAGGATATTATACTTTCCCTCTTGGTTAAAACTGAGTATTACAAATTTATTATATACTCTTGTAATAGGTAAAGTTAAATCGTCCGTCGCCGAAGAAACAGATCTTAGAAATTAATTTTTGGAGGCTGTGCGGTTGTCGTTTTTACCTAGATGCAATTACACAGCTAGCTTGATTATTGGTTGTGCGTTAGGAGGTGAAGCCTATTTATCGAGGGGCTAGGGATACTCGTTCGTCTGTCTAGTCTGCCGGCACGATATAATATCTCGAGAACAAGGTGAACTTAAAATTTTGCATGTCATTTCTATATAGGGAATATTTTAGATCGATGATGGTTCATATCATTCTAAGGATTATGTCTGAGCGTTAGTGAACATGTTTACATCTGTCTATAGGTAACTACGATTGCAACCTAAAAAGTCAAAGAATAATTGTTTTTTTAAACAAACTTCGTAAATCGTGTGAAATTGTAACTCTTTTTAAGTTGGTTTTTTGTTATAGCTATTATGATAAACAAGCATGCGGATAGGATGGAAATAAAAATACTTTTTATTTTTAAAGTACTCGTATAATTGTATTACATGCATTTAAAGTAGTAATATTTGATAAATTTGAAAAAACAAGACCATTGATATTCGTTGTGAATATGGTATGTGATTTTTACAGTCTGTGTATGAAATTCGAGTAAAAATAACAATTTGTATACAAGAAACTGATAAACGTTTTGCACCAGGACCTTCTTGATGTTATTTTGTGTATATATGAGGTCATAAAACAAATACATTTTGTAAAAATGTCGTATCCTTGTCTTTTTTCCAGTTTGGGACCTATTTATTGAAATAATAACTATTCATGTAAATATTAAATAGAATAAGTTATTGGTTTTTACTGAATACAAAACAATGATTGTCTCAGATTACTAATGTAGACGATACTTCTCTCCTATTACAACACACATCTCTTGTGTAAATTACTTTTATATCAGTGACTAGCCGTGTAAAAGACAATTGCACGGCCTTCAAATAAAATTTTTTCCAGTATCCCTACTAACCGCTAATTAAGTATATTACATAAGCTTAAGTAACTATAAGTAGTAAGTGCATTCTATTTACAGCATACCGTGTATCTTTAATTTAAGCAACTTTAACTAAGCAAGATGCATATTAAGTTGTCTTCACTTTTATTTATAATTATTGATAAATATGTATTCCAACAATGCAAAATTACACAATACAATTCTTGTAAGTTTACATTGGATATAATTTGTCTAGATTTTTACAATATTTTAATTTCCTGATTAAATATTTGATTCTTGGTACAATGAACGTACACTGTAACGCGCTCTTGCGGATATAAACGGAACTACAACCCGTCTACCGAACCTGAGAAACTGACGTTTAAGCTAAATACTAAAGTCTTTTTCGATGAAACTACTGATGTGTTGCATACATTAAACAGTTTTAGTTAAGCAGCCGATAGGATTTACTACATAATCAAAATTAATTCAGTACCAATGAGGAAAAAAACCTGTAATTCTAAGAAAATATGTTTAAAAGTTACACAATATTCATGTTGAAACAAAGATATTCCTTGCTTTTTATTCTTCAGCAAACAAATCACTGGTCAGGCACAATGTATATGAATTTGGTTAATTATTTGGTTAATTGCATTCAATTGGATGCGAAGAAAGTTCATAAGAAACTAGAATGATTTTGTTGACATACATAGTTCCGTGTACCCTACTAGGTAGCGGTGCAGTGTAGGGGTTATGTTATGACTAAAGCTATAAACCTGGCATTTAGATTGGTTTGATAGTTATATGCAACTATATAACACAGAAATATGCCGTTTATAATTCTAATAATTAGCATTATCAGGTTTGGTTAAAAACAATAAATAACGATCACTAATACATAGGGTATTATACTTCCGTCTTGTTTAAATATGAGTATTACAAATTTATTATATGCTCTTAATAGGTGAAGTTAAATCGTCCGTCGCCGAAGAAACTGATCCTTAGAAATTAATTTTTGGAGGCTGTGGAACTGACGTCTTTTACCTAGATGCAATTGCACAGCTAGCTTGATTATTAATTGTGGCTTATTGGAGGTGGGATTGAAGTTAGTTTGTGGGCTGGGTACTTGTCCGTCTGTCTGTCTGACGGCACGATTTCTCTAAAAGAAATGAGATTATTTTCCATCTGTTCCGCATTTCTTTCAGTTTGACAAGGCATGTTATCGAAATGATCGAAATGAAGTTACTTTTACAAAACTTTTATCATTTGTACTATAAAAATGTGATTGTTAGGCCTACTCGAATTTCATACACAGACTGTAACAATTATATACCATATTCAATGCGATTATCTATGGTCTTGATTTAATTTTAAGTTCACCTTGTTCTAGAGACATCGAGCCGTCAGACAAACAGACAAACGAGTGTGCAGCCCACAAACTAACTTTATTTACGTACATACACAAAATACCATTCAGAATTTACTTTTACAAAACGTTCATAATTTTTGTATATAAAAATATGAGTTTGACTTGAATTTCATACACAGACTGTAACATTGGCAAACCATATTCAAGGCGAGTTTCATGGCATGACTAGGTAATGTCCTGAACAAATTAAACCCCCTAAACTTGAAAATACTGAATTAGGGTAGGTTTTTATTATATTTATACTAAACCGTTTACAACAGATTACCAGTGCACACTTTTCTTCCATGCTTTGTATAGCCTAAATGAAAACTCGTAGATAAAATCCAAGGTAAGAATCGAAAGACAGGAGCTATGTCGCCAACCTTACTTTCACACACGTATAATTAGTTTTCCTATACATTTTTTACGCATATAAACAGAAGTATTAAATAATTAACCAAATATTCATATATTACGATTGAAGATTGATTTGAAGCTCTAAAATAAAAAGCAAGGAATATCTTTGTCCAACAAGAATATCGTGTAAGTTTTAAACATACTTTTTTATACATACATGATTTATTCTATTTTGATACTGATTTCATATTGAAAATGTATTAAAATCGTAAGAGCTGTTAAACCTAAGCGTAAAATTGTTTAATTTATGCGATACATCAGTAGTTTCATCGAAGAAAACTTTAGTATTTCACTTCAAAATTTCTGCGTTTTATTTCTGAACAATTTCTTGTTCACAGATGTTACTAAGTTCATTACCAGTTATTTCAGTAATATGCGTAAATAGCATTTGTTTACATGCCAAATTTATGTAGGTTTCTAACAGTCACTAATATCAGCCCCAAAACGCAGTAGGGCACGAGAATTCACATGATTTTGTAACGGATTATCATCAAGTTCGGAAACATTAAAATCATCTCTACTGTTCCCTTAAGAAACATCTTGTCTTTCATGTTCTGTGTGTGTCTTGTGTTATTGCTTTCACAATAGGAATCAGATATATTCTCTAGTACCTGAGTTTCTTGTTTTATCCTAACGATTTCTTATTTATTATTAATAATTTATTTATCATCTCTTCCGCAAATTTTGGTAATTTGGCAAGGCATGTTATTGGAATGACCTTATAAATACGTACACAAAATACCATCCAGAAGCTACTTGTACAAAACGTTCATCAGTTCCTTATATACAAAATTGTCATTTGTTCGGAACTATATCGGAACAAAATTGTAGGTCTATAAGTTATATTGTAGTGCTATATAGTGTTTTGCGTGCAATTATATTATAACTGTACCACATTAGAAATGTAGGAAAAGAGAGCCTACGTAAGTTTCTAGCCTAAGTACAAGGCAGGAGTACGCAACGTCAGTACGCCGGGTATTGCGTAACCAACTACGCTGATGTTGTGTGCAAACTTTCAAATATCTAGATGCATTATTAAATCACATGATTGTCGTGAGTTTGATAAAAGATATATTTATTATGCGATTTACTGGTTCTCCATCTCCGATTGTAATTACTATTAAAGGAGATGTAAGAATGTTCACTAACGCTCAGACATATATCTTATAGTAATATGCACCATCATCGGTGTAAATGTTCCCTACATAGAAATGACATGCAAAATTATTGTTCATCATTTTCTCGAGTTATCGTACCGTCAGACAGACAGACAGACGAACGAGTGTCCAGCCCTTCAATCGATAGGCTTCACTAACGCACAACCAATAATCAAGCTAGCTGTGCATTTGCATCTAGGTAAAGACGACAACTGCACAGCCTCCAAAAATTAATTTCTACGGATCAGTTTCTTCGGCGACGGAAGATTGAACTTTACTTATTAACAGGATACCATGTATTTGCAATACTCAGATTTAACAAAGAAGGAAGTAAAATAAGCTGCGATTAGTGATCATAATTTATGAAAAATAATGAAACCTGATAATAGTATCTTTTAGAAATTATAATTTTGGTGTTTCTTTCAGATATAATTAAATATACCTATTTAACCAATAGAAATTTTGTGTTTACTATTTCAGTCACGACATAACACCTACACTGCACCGCTACCTAGCGGAGATACACGGAACTATGTCAGGATTTGTCTCAGCTTAAGTTGACATAAATTTCATATATCTTTTAATAAATTAGGCAATATAAAAACCATACGTACATTTATTTTACATTTTTACATGTTACATAGTGTATAAATATGGACACATCATGTACACATAATGTCACAACTTCTGGAAAAACTGCAATCCGCCTATCTGACCGCACGACATTTTAATAAACTTATTAAAGCAACGATTTGAATATTTTTGCATAAAGCTTCATTTCTACGTATGTAACTTAGATTCCGATTGTGGTGAATGTCTCTTCGTGGGATTTGGCTGAGCGTTACCTAGCCTAAGCTTTCCACAGGATGACTCAGAACGGATTATATGCCTATATATCTAGCAGTTTAGATATTTTGTTACGGTTCAGTGTGCTGCAATAAGTTGTGGAAGGTTTGTCTCATAGTTTCGCGGGTATCCGCTAGATGTCAGTACGATCCACGTATTGATAACACATTTAAGCAAAGAACCACACATTTTGAATACAATCTAAACAGGTCTGACAAATTAAATTAGAACAAACTTATAAAATTATGTTGCAATAATTCTGTTTTTTTTTTTTTAAGTTGTGTGCTGTTAAAAACAAAAATGAGAAGTGTACATAACATACTTTTTACTTCTCACTTGATTTAATTAGTTAAGTACAACTATACATTATAATAGATGTCATTAATGTTATTATTTTGTTCGAATATATATAATTCATATGCGGTGTTGTTTATGAAGTATCTATTTCATGGCTAATCACAATAGCTTAACCATGTTGTAACATAGATATTCCTTGATTTTTTATTATTATATTTTTTTTATTTTTAAGTTACAAATCAATGTTCAGGCATAATGTACGTATATTTGGTTAATTATTTAATACTTATGTTCAATTAGGTGCGTAAAAGTTTCATAAGAATCTAAATATGCGTGTATGGAAAGGAGGTTGCTGATGTTGTTCCGTGTATGTCTGCTAGGTAGCGGTGGGGTGTAGGGGTTATGTTACAACTAAAATAATAAACCTGGACTTTTAGATTGGTTTACTATATATAGATTGGTATATGCAATTATATCAAACAGAAATATAACAACCATATTTATAAAAATAACCATTATCAGGTTTGATTTCTTTTAATAAATTATGATCAGTAATGCATAGGGTATTATATTTCCCTCTTGGTTAAATTTGAGTATTAGAAATGTATTACATGCTCTTAATAAGTAAAGTTCAATCGTCCGTCGCCGAAGAAACAGATCCTTAGAAATTAATTTTTGGAGGCTGTGCGGTTGTCGTCTTTACCTAGATGCAATTGCACAGCTAGCTTGATTATTGGTTGTGGGTTATAGAAGGTGGGTTTGAAGTTAGTCTGTGGGCTGGACACTCCTTCGTCTGTATGTCTGACGGCACGATGTGTCTAGAACAAGTTGAACTTAAAATTGAGCATATCATTTCTATGATGGGAATATTCAGATCGATGACGGTTCATATCATTCTAAGAAATATGTCTGAGCGTTAGTGAACATTTTTCATCTGTCTATGGGTAACTACGATTGTAACCTGAAATTCGAAGAATAATTATTTTTTTCAAACAAACTTCGTAAATCATGCGACATAGTAACACATATAGCTATAGTAAAACATATAGCTGTAGTAACACATATAGCTGTAGTAACACATATAGCTGTAGTAACACATACAGCTGTAGTAACACATATAGCTGTAGTAACACATATAGCTGTAGTAAAACATATAGCTATAGTGACACATATTGCTATAGTAACACATATAGCTATAGTAACACATATAGCTGTAGTAACACATATAGCTGTAGTAACACATATAGCTGTAGTAAAACATATAGCTGTAGTAACACATATAGCTGTAGTAAAAACATATAGCTGTAGTAACACATATAGCTATAGTAAAACATTTTAAGTTGGTTTTTTTTGTCATAAATATTATGATAACAAGCATGCGGATAGGATGGAAATAACAATACTTTTTATTTTTAAAGTACATGTATAATTGTATAACATGCATTTAAAGTGGTATTATTTGATAAATTTGAAAAATCACGACTATAGATATTCGCTTTCAATATGGTATGTGATTTTTACAGTCTGTGTATGAAATTCGAGTAAAAATAACAATTTTTATATAAGTAACTGATGAACGTTTTATACCAGTACCTTCTTGATGTTATTTTGTGTATATATGAGGTCATAATACAAATAAATTTTGTAAAAATGTTGTTTCTCCTTGTCTTTTCCGATTTTGGACCTATTTATAGATATAATATTTATTCATATAAATATTAAATAGAATAAGTTATTGGTTTTTACGAATACAAAACAATAATTGTCTCGGGTTACTAATGTAGTCGGTACTTCACTTCCATTACAACACACATCTACTTGTGTAAATTACTTTTATATCAGTGACTAGCCGTGCAAAAGACATTTGCACGGCCTCCAAATAAAATGTTTTCCAGTTCCCTTCTAACCGCTAATTAAGTATATTACATAAGCTTAAGTAACTATAAGTAGTAAGTACATTCTATTTACAACATACCGTGTATCTTTAATTTAATCAACTTTAACCAAGCAAGATGCATATTATGTTGTCTTCACTTATAATTGTAATTATTGATAAATATGTATTCCAACAATGCAAAATAACACAATACAATTCTTGTAAGTTTACATTGGATATAATTTGTCTTGATTTTTACAATATTTTAATTTCCTTATTAAATATTTGATTCTTGGTACAATTAACGTACACTATAACGCGCTCTTGCGGATATAACCGGAAACTATAACCTGTCTACCTAACCTGAGAACTGACGTTAGAGCTAAATACTAAAGTCTTCTTCGATGAAACTACTGATGTGTTGCATGCAACAGTTTAGTTAAGCAGCCGATACGATTTTAATACATTATCAAAATGAATTCAGTACTCATGGGGCAAAAAACCTGTAATTCTAAGAAAGTATGAATAGTATACTTTGGCCGTTGCTGGGACAGAGCACCCGAGACCGGATCTGGGACAAACCGTGTGAGACCGAATCTGGGGACAGAAAATTGTTAGAGAGCGACTAAGAGTGTGAGTACGGGTGGTCAGAACCGCGCCGCGCGAATCACCACGCATGTCATCGCTGTCCCGCCACCGCCTGTTGTTACTGTAAGTATACAAGCAATCGGCACGCGCCTCGTCATCACCGCGCCGCGCGACTGCTGAACCGTCACCACCACCGCGCCGTGTGAGACACCGCGTGTTGTTTCTATAAGTATACAAACAATCGGTACGCGCCTCGTCACTGTCCAGTCACCGCCGCGCCGCGCGAGACACCGCACCTTACTCATCCCACTCACCCACCTTCTTCCTACTCCTCTTTCCTTTCAGAGTCAAATGTATTAATAATGCTATCATCCCTCCTTCCACTCATCCCACCCTCTTCCTATTCTCATCCATCCATACCTCATCCTTTTCCATCGTCAATCGCCCATACAATAAGAGAGTAGCCAGCTCTATAATAATGGCGTTTTCTCCTGCTAGCAAGCAAACAGCATTTCTCAATGCTACGGATGGTCTTCGAAGATCATCAGTCAAGAAATGTCCGAATTGTGGAGCAGAGGTTACTGCATCTAACCTATCCCGCCACCAAAAAACAAAGAAGTGTATCCATACCTCATCCTTTTCCATCGTCAATCGCCCATACAGTAAGAGAGTAGCCAGCTCTGTAATAATGGCATTTTCTCCTGATAGCAAGCAAACAGCATTTCTCAATGCTACGGATGGTCTTCGAAGATCATCAGTGAATAAATGTCCGAATTGTGGAGCAGAGGTTACTGCATCTAACCTATCCCGCCACCAAAAAACAAAGAAGTGTATGTCAGCGTCAAATCCACCAGCTTATGCTTCTTCCAACGGATTCAATGAAAAACCTCCTTCGATGAAACAAGTATGTTCAAGGTGTGGTGCTGAAGTCAGGAACTCCTCCATGTCCCGCCATAAAAAAACAAAGAAATGCATGTCCGCGTTAGACAGACAAACTCCGGATTTTGATATGTCTATGTTGGAAAACTACGCTGATGCTGTGAGTGACAATCAATTCCAGAACGTGATTGCTGATTTTGATATGTCTATGTTGCCAGAGTCCTATTCAAATCTCAGACCTGAAGAACAAGACGCGATTGCTGATTTTGATTTGTCTATGTTAGACACTCCAGATTTCTATTCCAAAATTAGAGCTATAATTGGTCCATCTACAGCTGACGCTCAAAAGTTTGAACCGCCAGTAAAAAGGATACACCCCGATTCATCGAAAATTATATCAATACTTGGTCCACCACCATTTGAAGTTCCGGATAAGTCAGACTATTCACTGCATATACCATATAGTCCTGTATACCATTCACCACTACATATCCCAGAGAGTTCCAACATACAACGTGCTTAGTCCGACCGATGTACGTGCTCAAATAAAACCCCAGAAGAAACCATGTCCAAAATGCAGTAAGGAAATAACGGTTTCCAACATGGCTCGGCACCAAAAATCTCAGAAATGTGCCAAAAAACCAGCATGGTATGACATATAACGAACGTCTGAAAAAGATGGAAATCAAACCAGCTCCTAAAAGTAAAATGTGTTGGATTTGTGAAACACCAATAGAGTCATCCAACTGGAACCGTCACAAACAATCGAAACGTCATATCCGTTTGTCAGCACTTCATGAAGGTCCTCGATACAGGAGTGAAATATTACCCATTACGAGACTGACACCAAGACTGCCGGCACCTACTCCAGACATCAACATGCTGGTAAAGAAATACCCAAAACGACCAAGGGAAGTCAAACAAGTACCGAAGGTCAATACAAACGATATAGCTCTTGAAGCGATGATCCGAAAACCGACTAGACCGCAAAAGATTACTACAGGTGTGAAAAAGATTATTAGTGAGACACCGACTAGTACAATTAATAGTGAGAATTCGATTAGTCCTACCATGGAAGAGAGACAGCTTCTGTCTGAAACAGAATCACCTTCAACACCTCATCTGGTTCCGGTACGTACTCCAGAGGAGTCGCAGACAATACTTGATGAAATATCAGAAGTCCAGTCGGCATTCACGGGAAGATTGAAAACGTATGTGATTATGAACAAACGTGGGATCAAAGATCCAAAAATGTTTCTTGAGATATGCAAACCACTCGTTGTTGAAAAACTTCAGGAAGCTGTAAAAGAAAAGAATCTTAAGGTAAACATGGTTTATCATGCTGAATTCAAGAAAATAATAAACGATGTGGAAGTGACTCAAGTCATGAACTTTTAAAACGAAAAATGAAATTCTTTACTCGACAACGTCTCTGTCTGACTATTATAACTCAGCAAAACTTAAGATGTTGGTTGAGATGGAGGAGTTTGAGGCAAACGGTTCTCAATGGTCACTAAAAAGTGTGAAAGACTTGGAGATCAGAGTCAACCGATACGTTCCTTTTCACGAATCCAGCTATGTGGTTCTACCAAAACAGATTCAATCCAAAAAGGCTGTTATTAATGTAAAAAACGAAGATCAGAAATGTTTTATGTGGTCTATTCTGGCAGCTTTACATCCAGTTAAGGTTCATCCAGAAAGAATCAGCAATTACGAACCTTTCAAACGAGAGCTGCTTCATGCACTAGCAACTTGCGAATGCCCCATGAAACTTGATGATATAGCAAAGTTTGAAAGACTTAGTGGCATTTTCTGTTAATGTCTATGCTTATGATGACAAGTTCGATATATTCCCGCTGAGAATAACTGATAACGAGATGGAAAAACATGTTAATCTACTGTTTATCAGAGAAAAAACAAACACTCACTACTGCTGGATCAAAGATATCTCCCGTTTGGTTAGTTCACAGATCTCACGAAATGGACATAAGATGTGGATATGCAATAGGTGTTTGCAACACTTTACGAGAGAGGATTTACTCATCAAGCATAGAGAAGACTGTAACACACACGATGCTGTGAAATTGGAACTACCAGAGCCAGGAACTGTAATTAGATTTAAAGATTTCAATTGCTCAATGAGAGTGCCCTTTGTGTATTACGCAGACTTTGAATGCTGTCTAGCACCTATTTCAACATGTCAACCGTGTAAAGTGGATTGTAATGGTAATCATCAGTCGTTCACTATCAAATATCAGAAACATAATGCCATTTCCTTCTGTATGTATGGGGTGTCAGAGGACGGCTTTTCCAAACCACCGATTAAATACTTTGGAGACGATGCTGCACATGTATTTGTAAAATCATTGATTGAGGAGTCGATAAGGATTAATGAACTTTACAAGAGTGAAGCAATAGTCCCCATGCAGTTGATGACAAAAGAGCAACAGGAAATGTTTGAATCTACTACTACGTGTCATATCTGTGGAAATTTTCTTGGTGATGATCGTGTTAGAGACCATAACCATTTGACGGGTTTGTTTAGAGGAGCAGCTCACAACAAGTGTAACATCAATTTCAAAAAACCTAGGTTCATTCCTGTTTTCATTCATAATTTAGCAGGTTACGATACTCACCTTTTCATTAAAGAGTTTGGTAAGTTCCAAAATCGCATATCATTGATACCCAACAACGAGGAGCGGTACATTTCCTTTACGGTCAGTGTGGAAGGTGGAATTGAACTACGATTCATCGATTCATTCAAGTTCATGTCACAAAGTCTCGATAGGTTGGTAAAGAATCTGACGAGATCTCAATTCAAACACATCTCAACATATTACAATGGTAAGGACCTCAATTTATTGCTACGAAAAGGAGTGTACCCTTACGACTACATGGACAGTATAGAAAAATATAGTGAAACATCACTACCTAGTCAAGAAGAATTTTACAATAGACTGAATAAACAACACATAACAAATGAAGATTACAAACATGCGTGCGATGTATGGACCGCCTTTAACATTCAGAAACATGAAAGAATATACAATGCTATATAACGAAACCGATGTCTTGCTGCTTGCAGATGTTATGGAGAACTTCAGGGATGTATGTCTCAATACATACAAATTAGATCCTGCATGGTATTTCACAGCACCTGGGTTGGCTTGGAACGCAATGCTAAAAATTACAAAAGTCGAACTGTCCCTATTGACTGACATCGATATGGTACTCATGGTTGAAAAGGGTATTCGTGGTGGTATTTCACAGTGTTCTCATCGATATGCGAAGGCAAACAATCCCTACATGAAAGACTACGACAAATCGAAACCAAACAACTACCTCATGTACTTGGATGCAAACAACCTGTATGGGTGGGCAATGTCTGTAAAACTACCATATGCAAACTTTCAGTGGAGCAGTACAGACATCGATGTAATGAAAGTTAGTGACGATTCACCCACAGGCTACATATTAGAAGTTGATTTGGAATATCCTGAAGAACTACACGACGTACACTCTGATCTACCTCTCGCTCCAGAACGTAGAGTCCCACCAGGATCGAAAATGGCAAAGCTTCTGACAACTCTCTACAGCAAAGAAAAGTATGTCGTACACTACAAAAATTTAAAGCTTTATTTGAGTCTGGGTATGAAACTAAAACATGTTCATAGAGTTCTTAGTTTCAGTCAAAGCAATTGGTTGCAGCCGTACATTAATCTGAATACCATGGAGCGTACAAAGGCGAAAAATGATTTTGAGAAAGACTTTTTCAAACTTATGAACAACTCAGTTTTTGGAAAAACTATGGAAAATATGAGAAATCGTGTGGACATTCGTTTGGGTACTAAGTCCAAATTAGTGGAAAGATGGGTTAGCAAACCGAACTTTAAGAGTCGAACCATCTTTACAGAAAACCTAGTTGCTGTACATTTTAGTAAGAAAAAACTTTTGTTAAATAAACCTATTTACGTAGGTATGAGTATTCTAGACATATCAAAGACACTGATGTATGATTTCCACTACAATGTAATGAAAGAGAAGTATGGATCTAATATAAAAATGGTGTACACCGATACTGATTCCCTGATATATGACATCAAAACTAAAAACTTCTACGAAGACATGAAACATATAATTGGATTATTTGATACAAGTGACTACCCCAACCCCAACCAATATGGGCTCCCCCACGTAAACAAAAAAGTTCTGGGTAAAATGAAAGATGAACTTAATGGTCGAATCATGCGAGAATTTGTAGGACTACGATCCAAGACGTATGCGAGCAATATAGAAGACAACCATTACATAAAGAGGTCTAAGGGCGTGAAAAAAGCTGTAGTTGAAAATGAAATTACCTTTAGCAACTATAAAGACTGTTTGTTTAGTAACATCGAGCACTACAAAACAATTAATACAATTCGGAGTCAAGCACACAATCTCTACAGCGTAGAACACCATAAAGTGGTACTTTCATCAAAGGACGACAAGCGTTTCGTACTCGAAGACAATATCCGAACCCTAGCATGGGGTCATCATAGAAATATGCGAAAACTGTTAAATTTTAAATGTATGTAAGAGAACATACTATGGAAATTCAAGTGTATTGCAGAGAGAAATTCGAAGACTAATTTTTTACCTAGACCGTTACGGTGTCTTATTGTAGGACCGTCTGGGTGTGGTAAAACGAACTTGTTATTGAATTTCATTTACAACAAAGATGGAGTTCCGTTCAAGAATCTATACGTGTTTAGTCGTTCAATAGAACAACCTGCATATGTAGATCTGCGTGAACAATACAGTAGATTAGAAAAAAACCTTAGAAGACACATTGCGTTTTTCTATTCTTCTTGTCAAGATCTCATTTCTATCGATGACTGCAAACCAAACTCACTTGTGGTATTCGATGACTGCCTCCTAGAAGAGCAAACTAAAATCAAAGACTATTTCATTAGAGGATGTCATAAAGGGATTTCTTGTGTCTACCTGAGTCAGAGCTATGGTCGGGTTGATATGCAGGTCATACGAAACAATGTTAATCTGTTGTGTCTGTTTACAATGAACAAGTACTATACAAAGAAAGTGTTCCAGGACTTTGTAGGTTCTGACATGACTTTCAACCAATTTGAGGCTCTCTGTTTTGAGTGCTGGAAAACACCTCATGGATTCATATCTATTAATACTACAACTAAACCACAAGAAAGGAAATATATGTGCAATTTAAAAAGGAAACTAAGTGTTGAATGATACTTCGTTGTAAAACGTACCAGTATAAACGTAATTTAACGTTCATAAACGTAATTTGACGTTTAAGTATAAACGTAATTTAACGTTCATAAACGTAATTTGACGTTTAAGTATAAACGTAATTTGACGTTCATAAACGTAATTTGACGTTCATAAACGTAATTTAACGTTCATAAACGTAATTTGACGTTTAAGTATAAACGTAATTTAACGTTCATAAACGTAATTTGACGTTTAAGTATAAACGTAATTTGACGTTTAAGTATAAACGTAATTTGACGTTTAAGTATAAACGTAATTTAACGTTCATAAACGTAATTTGACGTTTAAGTATAAACGTAATTTAACGTTCATAAACGTAATTTGACGTTCATAAACGTAATTTAACGTTCATAAACATAATTTGACGTTTAAGTATAAACGTAATTTAACGTTCATAAACGTAATTTGACGTTTAAGTATAAACGTAATTTGACGTTTAAGTATAAACGTAATTTGACGTTTAAGTATAAACGTAATTTGTCGTTTAAGTATAAACGTAATTTGACGTTCATAAACGTAATTTGACGTTCATAAACGTAATTTAACGTTCATAAACGTAATTTAACGTTTAAGTATAAACGTAATTTGACGTTTAAGTATAAACGTAATTTGAGCGTGGTGTCGGTGGCGGGACAGCGATGACATGCGTGGTGATTCGCGCGGCGCGGTTCTGACCACCCGTACTCACACTCTTAGTCGCTCTCTAACAATTTTCTGTCCCAGATTCGGTCTCACACGGTTTGTCCCAGATCCGGTCTCGGGTGCTCTGTCCCAGCAACGGCCAAAGTATACTACTAGTATGTTTAAAAGTTACACAATATTCGTGATGTAACAAAGATATTCCTTGCTTTTTATTTTTCAGCAACTAATCAATGTTCAGTCATAATGTATTATTTCATAATTATTTCATACTTCTCTTCCATTGGCCCTTTAAAAAGTTCATAGGATACAAATTATGTTTTTGGTAGGAAGGTTGCTGACACAGTTTCGTGTATCTCTACTAGGTAGCGGTGCAGTGTAGGGGTTATGTTATGACTAAAGCAATAAACCTGAAATTTAGATAGGTTTGATAGGTTATATGCAACTATATCACACAGAAATATAACGTTTATAATTCTAATAATTACCATTATCAGGTTTTGGTTAAAAACAATAAATAACGGTCACTAATGGATAGGGTATTATACTTCCCTCTTGGTTAAATCTGAGTATTATAAATTTATTATATGCTCTTAATAGGTAAAGTTAAATCGTCCGTCGCCGAAGAAACTGATCCTTAGAAATTAATTTTTGGAGGCTGTGCGGTTGTCGTCTTTACCTAGATGCAATTGCACAGCTAGCTTGATTATTGGTTGTGGGTTATTGAAGGTGGGTTTGAAGTTAGCCTGTGGGCTGGACACTCCTTCGTCTGTATGTCTGACGGCACGATATCTCTAAAAGAAATGACATTATTTTCCATCTGTTTTGCATTTTTGGCAGTTTGACAAGGCATGTTATCGAAATGACCGAAATGAAGTTACTTTTACAAAATGTTTCATTTGTTATATAAAAATGTGATTGTTACAGTAACAATCACATACCATATTCAATGCGATTATCTATGTTCTTGATTTAATTTTAAGTTCACCTTGTTCTAGAGACATCGAGCCGTCAGACAAACAGACAAACGAGTGTGCAGCCACAAACTAACTTTATATACGTACATACAGAAAATACCATTCAGAATTTACTTTTTACAAAACGTTTATCATTTGTAATATAAAAATGTGATTGTTACTCGAATTTCATACACAGACTGTAACAATCACATACCATATTCAATGCGATTATCTATGGTCTTGATTTAATTTTAAGTTCACCTTGTTCTAGAGACCTCGAGCCGTCAGACAAACAGACAAACGAGTGAGCAGCCCACAAACTAACTTGATATACGTACATACACAAAATACCATTCAGAAGTTACTTTTACAAAACGTTCTTCATTTTCTTATATAAAAATGTGAGTTTGACTCGAATTTTCATACACAGACTGTAACAATCACATACCATATTCAATGCGATTATCTATGGTCTTGATTTAATTTTAAGTTCACCTTGTTCTAGAGACCTCGAGCCGTCAGACAAACAGACAAACGAGTGAGCAGCCCACAAACTAACTTGATATACGTACATACACAAAATACCATTCAGAAGTTACTTTTACAAAACGTTCATCATTTTTTTTTGTATAAAAATGTGAGTTTGACTCGAATTTCATACACAGACTGTAACAATGGCAAACCATATTCAAGGCGAGTTTCATGGCATGACTAGGTAATGTCCTGAACAAATTAAACCCCCTAAACTTGAAAATACTGAATTAGGGTAGGTTTTTATTATATTTATACTAAACCGTTTACAACAGATTACCAGTGCACACTTTTCTTCCATGCTTTGTATAGCCTAAATGAAAACTCGTAGATAAAATCCAAGGTAAGAATCGAAAGACAGGAGCTATGTCGCCAACCTTACTTTCACACACGTATAATTAGTTTCCTATACATTTTTTACGCATATAAACAGAAGTATTAAATAATTAACCAAATATTCATATATTACGATTGAAGATTGATTTGTAGCTCTAAAATAAAAAGCAAGGAATATCTTTGTCCAACAAGAATATCGTGTAAGTTTTAAACATACTTTTTTATACATACATGATTTATTCTATTTTGATACTGATTTCATATTGAAAATGTATTAAAATCGTAAGAGCTGTTAACCTAAGCGTAAAATTGTTTAATTTATGCGATACATCAGTAGTTTTCATCGAAGAAAACTTTAGTATTTCACTTCAAAATTTCTGCGTTTTATTTCTGAACAATTTCTTGTTCACAGATGTTACTAAGTTCATTACCAGTTATTTCAGTAATATGCGTAAATAGCATTTGTTTACATGCCAAATTTATGTAGGTTTCTAACAGTCACTAATATCAGCCCCAAAACGCAGTAGGACAAGAAAATTCACATGATTTTGTAAGGGATTATCATCAACTTCGGAAACATTAAAATCATCTAGTATTGTTCCTTTAAGAAATATTTTGTCTTCCATGTATTATTATTGTTTTACACAATAGGAATCAGATATATTCTCTAGTACCTGAGTTTCATGTTTTATCCTAACGATTTCTTATTTATTATTAATAATTTATTTATCATCTCTTCCGCAAATTTTGGTAATTTGGCAAGGCATATTATTGGAATGACCTTATAAATACATACACAAAATACCATCCAGAAGCTACTTGTACAAAACGTTCATCAGTTTCTTATATACAAAATTGTCATTTGTTCGGAACTATATCGGAACAAAATTGTAGGTTTATAAGTTAAATTGTAGTGCTATATAGCGTTATGCGTGCAATTATATTATAACTGTACCACATTAGAATTGTAGGAAATGAGAGAGCCTACGTAAGTTTCTAGCCTAAGGCAGTTTTCTAGCAGGAGTACGCAACGTTAGTACGCCAGGTGTTGCGTAACTGGCTACGCTGAGGTTGTATGCAAACTGTCACATATCTAGATGCATTACTAAATATCATGATTGTCGGGAGTTTGTTAAAAAATAAATATTTATTATCCGATTCACTGGTTTTTCATCTCCGATTGTAATTACTATTAAAGGAGATGTATGAATGTTCACTAACGCTCAGACATATTCCTTAGAGTAATATGCACCATCATCGATGTAAATGTTCCCTACATAGAAATGACATGCAAAATTATTGTTCATCATTTCTCGAGTTATCGTACCGTCAGACAGACAGACGAACGAGTGTCCAGCAATTCTATAGAGAGGCTTCACTAACGCACAACCAATAATCAAGCTAGCTGTGCATTTGCATCTAGGTAAAGACGACAACTGCACAGCCTCCAAAAATTAATTTCTAAGATCTGTTTCTTCGGCGACGGACGGTTGAAATTTACTTATTAACAGGATATCATGTATGTTTTACGCATATAATTAAACTGAAGTAATAAATTAATTAAAGTAAAAGTAAATTAGATGTATTAAGTTGAACAATTTCTTGTTCCCAGATGCTAGTAAGTTCATTACCAGTTATTTCAGTAATAATGCGTAAATAGCATTTGTTTACATGCCAAATTTATGTAGGTTTCTAACAGTCACTAATATCAGCCCCAAAACGCAGTAGGGCACAAACATTCATATGATTTTGTAACGGATTATCATCAACTTCGGAAACATTAAAATCATCTTGTACTGTTCCTTTAAGAAATATTTTGTCTCCCATGTATTATTATTGTTTTTCACAATAGGAATCAGATATATTCTCTAGTACCTGAGTTTCTTGTTTTTATCCTAACGATTTCTTATTTATTATTAATAATTTATTTATCATCTCTTCCGCAAATTTTGGTAATTTGGCAAGGCATGTTATTGGAATGACCTTATAAATACATACACAAAATACCATCCAGAAGCTACTTGTACAAAACGTTCATCAGTTCCTTATATACAAAATTGTCATTTGTTCGGAACTATATCGGAACAAAA
The DNA here is from genome assembly GCF_021130785.1 of Homalodisca vitripennis. NCBI lineage: Eukaryota > Metazoa > Arthropoda > Insecta > Hemiptera > Cicadellidae > Homalodisca > Homalodisca vitripennis. The sequence goes on along the minus strand of NC_060212.1, from coordinate 14,444,911 downwards.
TTGTAGGTCTATAAGTTAAATTGTAGTGCTATATAGCGTTATGCGTGCAATTATATTATAACCGTACCACATTAGAAATGTAGGAAAAGAGAGAGTCTACGTAAGTTTCTAGCCTAAGTACAAGGCAGGAGTACGCAACGTCAGTACGCTAGGTGTTGCGTAACCGGCTACGCTGAGGTTGTGAGCAAACTTTCAAATATCTAGATGCATTACTAAATCACATGATTGTCGGGAGTTTGTTAAACAATGATAATTCTTCGAATTTCTGGTTAGAATCGTGGTTAACCATAAGACAAATGTAAGAATATTCACTAACGCATAGAATGTATAATGCATAGAATGTATAACGCATAGAATGTATAGAATGCATCGATGCAAATGTTCCCTATATAAAAATGACATGCAAAATGTATGTTCATCATTTCTCGAGATATCGTGCCGTCAGACAGACAGACGAACGAGTGCCCAGCAATTCGATAGAGAGGCTTCACTAACCCACAACTTATAATCAAGCTAGCTGTGCAGTTGCATCTAGGTAAAGACGACAACCGCACAGCCTCCAAACATTAGTTTCTAAGATCTGTTTCTTCGGCGACGGACGGTTGAAATTTACTTATTAACAGGATATCATGTATTTTTAATACTCAGATTTAACCAAGAAGGGAGTAAAGTAAGCTACCATTAGTGATCATAATTTTATGAAAAATAATAAAACCTGATAATAGTATCTTTTAGAAATTATAATTTTGTCGTTTCTTTCAGATATAATTAAATATACCTATTTAACCAATAGAAATGTTGTGTTTACTATTTCAGTCACGACATAACACCCTACACTGCACCGCTACCTAGCGGAGATACACGGAACTATGTCAGGATTTGTCTCAGCTTTAGTTGACATAATTTCATATATCTTTTGGGCAACATAGATGGCAATAAATTACGCAATATAAAAACCATACGTACATTTATTTTACATTTTTACATGTTACATAGTGTATAAATATGGACACATCATGTACACATAATGTCACAACTAAAAACTGCATTCCGCCTACCTGACCGACATTTTAATAAACTTATTAAAGCAACGATTTGAATCTTTTTGCATAAAGCTTCATTTCTACGTATGTAACTTAGATTCCGATTGTGGTGTGGTCTTCGTGGGATTTGGCTGAGCGTTAGCTAGCCTAAGCTTTCCACAGGATGACTCAGAACGGATTATATGCTTACAGATCTAGCAGTTTACATATTTTGTTACGGTTTAGTGTGCTGCAATAAGTTGTGGAAGGTTTGTCTCATAGTTTTGCGGGTATCCGCTAGATGTCAGTACGATACACATATTGATAAACACATTTAAGCAAAGAAACACATATTTTGAATAAAATCTAAACAGGTCTGACAAATTAAATTAGAACAAACTTATAAAATTATGTTGCAATAATTCTGTGTTTTTTTTTTTAAGTTGTGTGCTGTTAAAAACAAAAATGAGAAGTGTACATAACATACTTTTTACTTCTCACTTGATTTAATTAGTTAAGTACAACTATACATTATAATAGATGTCATTAATGTTATTACTTTGTTCGAATATATATCATTCATATGCGGTGTTGTTTATGAAGAATCTATTTCATGGCTAATCACAATAGCATAAATTATGTTGTAACATAGATATTCCTTGATTTTTATTATTATATTATTATATTTTTTTATTTTTAAGTTACAAAACATTGTTCAGGCATAATGTACGTATATTTTGGTTAATTATTAAATACTTATGTTCAGTTGGGTGCGTAAAAGTTTCATAAGAAACTAAATATGCGTCTATGGAAAGGAGGTTGCTGATGTTGCTGAAAGATTGAAAGATTAACAATAGCTCCAGTATCTGTAACGGTTACAGAGAACTAAAAATACTGATAACTGATACATTTATTTAGTACTCCATATGGTTACAATATACAGATATCGTCTCGCAAGGGTTACCTTATTAGTCCTGAAGTACTCATATCCTCACTGATACCAAATACTCAAATACTGAATATCGAGGCTGACAAATGCCAAATAAATACCGCGATCATAAACGCTCTAACTGCAAAATATTTCTACTTCACAATCGAAATCACTTATCAACCTCGGTGTCAGTGTGATATTCTTGAATTACTTATTGAGTAATAAATATGTTTTTTCAAAGAAAACTAAACAGTTTATATAATACTTTGAGTTTAACGTGTTTAATTTTGTAAACTATGATTAAATAGTGTATGCTTTCAATACACATTATGAGTAATACTAAACTGTGTTATTGTACCAAAACTGTACAAAAGAAATTGAAATTACTTATAAAATGTAATTTTATCAGTTTATCACACAATTCAATAATTGCATCTCAGAAAGTATAAACTGTATAATGATTACTAAGTACCTATGCTTTCAATACAAATTATTAGTAATACTAAACTGCGTTAATGTATCAAGGAAATTTAAATTACTTATAAAATATAAATCGATCAGTTTATCGTACAATTAATTAAATCTCAAAAATTATAAACTGTAATAAATTATGTTTACACATTTTTTAAAATAATTTGCGTACAGTTCCAGCAGCGTCAGCCGAAAGGCGAGATTCTCTGTTGCGGTAGACTAGCTGTTGTAGTTCCGTTTATATCCGCGAGATCGCGTTACGTTGTACGTTTACTGTACCAAGAATCCAATATGTAAGCAGGAAATTACAATATAGTAAACATATATAAACATAAATTATATCAAAACTAACGTACAAGAACAGTATTACGTAATTTGGTATTTATGCAATAGATATTTGAAAATAACTAAAATTATAAAAGAAGACAACGTACTATGCTTCTTGCTTGGTTAAAGTTGATTAAATTTAATATAAACGGTATGTTGTAAATATAATGCACTAGTCATAGTTAGTTAAGTTGATGTAGTATCGTATACTTAATTAGCGGGGGGTAGAGGTAACCGGTTGTTGTTTAATTTGGAGGCTGTGCAATTGTCTTTTTGCACGGCTTGTTACTGAAATTTAAGTAATTTATATAAGTAGAGGTGTGTTATAATGGGGTTGAAGTATAGAATACATTAGTAACCTGAGACAATTATTGTTTTCTATTCAGGAATAGACAAATAACCCATTCTATTTAATATACAAAATACCATCCAGAAGGTACTTGTCTAAAAACGTTCATCAGTTTCTTCTATATAAAATTATGGTTTTTACTCGAATTTCATACACAGACTGTAAAAATCACATACCATATTCACAGCGATTATCTATGGCCTTGATTTCAAAGTTAACCAAATTACCACATTAAATTCACGTAGTACAATTCAACGTGTACTCGAATTCTAAGATAATATTTAAATTTCCATGTTATCCGCACATTTATTTTGATAATAGTTATAAAAATAACTTCACTTAAAACGTGTTACTGCTATGAAACTTGTCCCTTCTTCCACTAAAATATACTGCGCGTATATTATAAAAATATTCCTAAAATATTGTGTGTGTGTGTGTGTGTGTGTGTGTGTGTGTGTGTGTGTGTGTGTGTGTGTGTGTGTGTGTGTTTCGACTATCAGGTTGCAATCTTAGCTACCCTTAGACAGATGTAAACATTTTTATCAATACTCAGACACATCCTTAGAATAATATGCACCGTCTTTGATCTAAAAATTCCCTACATAGAAATTACATGCACAATTTTAAGTTCACCTTGTTCTAGAGATACCCTGCCGTCTGCCAGATGACGCTAATAATCAATTGCTAGCTGTGCAATTGCATCTAGGTAAAGACGACAACCGCACAGCCTCCAAAAATTAATTTCTAAGATCTGTTTCTTCGGCGACGGACGGTTGAACTTTACTTATTAACAGGATATCATGTATTTGCAATACTCAGATTTAACTAAGAGGGAAGTAAAGTAAGATACGATTAGTGATAGTAATTAATTAAAAATAATGAAAACCTACTAATAGGTAATGTCTAGAAATGTACGTTTATTATGTTTCTATTAGATACAGTTACATATACCTATTTAACCAATAGAAATTTCGTGTTTATTATTTCAGTCAAGACATAGCCCCTAAACTGCACCGCTACCTATTGGGGATACACGGAACTACGTCAACAAAGCCTTTCTTTAACACATTTAGAGTTCTATTCCTTGCTTTTCATTTTTCAGCTACAAATCAATGGTCAGGCACAATGTATATGAATTTGGTTAATTATTTAATACTTGCAGACAAAGTATTCAATATTCCCTACTTATTCCCTGCATAATACTTGTATGCAAAGAAAGTACATAAGAAACTAGAATGATTTTGTTGACATACGTAATTCCGTGTACCTCCGCTAGGTAGCGATGCAATGTAGGTTTTATGTTATGACTAAAATAATAAACCCAGAATTTAGATTGTATGTTTACGAATTATGAATGTTTATGAATTTAGATGTTTACGCAATTTCATATCAAACAGAAACATAACAATTGTATTTCTAAAAATTACCATTATCAGGTTTTATTATTTTTAATAAATTAAGATCACTAATGCATAGGATATTATACTTCCCCTTGGTTAAAACTGAGTATTACAAATTTATTATATACTCTTAATAGGTAAAGTTAAATCGTCCGTCGCCGAAGAAACAGATCTTAGAAATTAATTTTTGGAGGCTGTGCGGTTGTCGTTTTTACCTAGATGCAATTGCACAGCTAGCTTGATTATTGGTTGTGCGTTAGTGAAGCATGTTTATCGAGGGGCTAGATACTCGTTCGTCGTCTAGCTGCCGGCACGATATCTCTAGAACAAGGTGAACTTAAAATTGGGCATGTCATTTCTTGTAGGGAATATTTAGATCGATGATGGTTTATATCATTCTAAGGATTATGTCTGAGCGTTAGTGAAAATGTTTACATCTGTCTATAGGTAACTACGATTGCAACCTAAAAGTCAAAGAATAATTGTTTTTTTAAACAAACTTCGTAAATCGTGTGAAATAGTAACTCTTTTTAAGTTAGTTTTTTGTTATAGCTATTATGATAACAAGCATGCGGATAGGATGGAAATAAAAATACTTTTTATTTTTAAAGTACTCGTATAATTGTATTACATGCATTTAAAGTAGTAATATTTGATAAATTTGAAAAAAACAAGACCATTGATATTCGTTGTGAATATGGTATGTGATTTTTACAGTCTGTGTATGAAATTCGAGTAAAAATAACAATTTGTATACAAGAAACTGATGAAACGTTTTGCACCAGGACCTTCTTGATGTTATTTTGTGTATATATGAGGTCATAAAAGAAATACATTTTGTAAAAATGTCGTATCCTTGTCTTTTTTCCAGTTTGGGACCTATTTATTGAAATAATAACTATTCATGTAAATATTAAATAGAATAAGTTATTGGTTTTTACTGAATACAAAACAATGATTGTCTCAGATTACTAATGTAGACGATACTTCTCTCCCATTACAAGGCAGGCAGGCAGGCAGATTGTGACTGTGGGGGGGTGGATCCCCCACTTCTGTTAACCCATTACAACACACCTCTAATTACATTTATATCAGTGACTAGCCGTGTAAAAGACAATTGCACGGCCTTCAAATAAAATTTTTTCCAGTATCCCTACTAACCGCTAATTAAGTATATTACATAAGCTTAAGTAACTATAAGTAGTAAGTGCATTCTATTTACAGCATAACGTGTATCTTTAATTTAAGCAACTTTAACTAAGCAAGATGCATATTAAGTTGTCTTCACTTTTATTTATATTTATTGATAAATATGTATTCCAACAATGCAAAATTACACAATACAATTCTTGTAAGTTTACATTGGATATAATTTGTCTAGATTTTTACAATATTTTAATTTCCTGATTAAATATTTGATTCTTGGTACAATTGACGTACACTGTAACGCGCTCTTGCGGATATAAACGGAACTATAACCCGTCTACCGAACTGAGAACTGACGTTTGAACTAAATACTAAAGTCTTCTTCGATGAAACTACTTATGTGTTGCATACAACAGTTTAGTTAAGCAGCCGATACGATTTTAATACATTGTCAAAGTGAAATCATTATCAAAACAGAATAAATCATGTAGGTATAAAAAAGTATGTTTAAAACTTTATTATCTCGAGAAATAATAGAAATGATTGATTGTAGAACTGTTGGTCCACGCCTAGTTTGACGAGGGTGACTGACGTCACTTTTCTGCAGGGTAGGACAGTTAGTCCACGCTGACTGACTAACTGTCCTACTTTTCAAAACTGACCTGGCCGTGCATTAGTTTTTTTACCTGCACTTATTCTCTATTCTGGTCAGTGATGCTTCCACTACATTCGCACAGCGTACTGCTAAAGCAGCAAATATTAACAACAGTTTACTCAAGCTATCACATATGAAGTGGATTACTAATAGGGATTATATCTTAACGAATTCCATATAGTATTATATTACTGTCAGATTAATTTGGCATTGTCCTAATGAATCATAAACATCTGCAGTAAGTTTGTATTAGTTATTCCTTATCTTGGACCATTGTTAGTATAATACTGATATGCGAGTAGACACGTTACTCTTAGTACACGTTAATTGTAAATGGATGGTTTATTGTTTTATTAACATTGTTAATAGTTTAAATAACCATTTAGTTCATATCTAATATATCATTTTTAAAGTTGTACCAAATTAAGTTAATAGATACCTATACGAATACAAAATATTTTATTACCTTAAATAATGACAGGAGATAATATGTTTAATTACTAGCAGTTATAAGTGACTTCGAACGCTCCAAATTCTTAAATGTATTCTTAAACCCAATTAGTTTTATTATCCTTTAAAAAAAACCGTTAACCGTTTTAAAATTTGGAGTTTAGTTAATAAAATCACAAATGCTAAAAGGGTTTTGAAAGATACACGATTACAATGCATGTTAAAAATAGTAGTTCCCCGCGGTTTTGAATGCAATTTCGTAAGCTTTCATAAGAGTACTTCTGATTCGAGTGAATTATATAACCGACGCCAATGTTGAGATTTCCTTAATTCTACGACCAAGGTAATATTTCTTAAAGTGTATACTTACGGCAATCGTAAATTATTCCAAACTTAATACTTTTTGTACCCTAGTTAATATTGCTTTGTTTTATCTAACAAGGTACATACAAACTTCTGAGAAGCCTACTTCTGTCAAAAGTCAAATAAACTGATAAATACAAATAAACTGATAAATAAACTATGCGTTTTATAACAGTCTTTAAATAAAAGTTATATAGTACATTCCTTTGATGTCTACATACAGTACTCACCATGCATACTCAATATTTACTAAAGTGTACAGTTAAAAGTAGATTTTTAATGAAACTTTTAGTTTTCTTATCTAAATATTTGTCTTACTTGTGCTCAACCGTGATTGCAAAAATGTTTGAAATAAGAATTGTTGTTATTAACAAGCTTACTCTATGCTTTCACGAATAAATGTAAGGAAATTAAAAATAGTGATCAAATTAATTTCATATATGATTGTGCTACTATAAAACAATGTTTACACAGAACAATTGACTTAAGTTAATAGGCTCTTATACTAGCCTATTATATAAATGTCTTGTTCTCTTTACCTGATTTTTCTGTGCATTCTTATGATATTTTAATCGTTATTCTCTTAGTCGGAGCGAAAACCTATCCAATTAAGCATAGACAATTATAATCGTTACAGCCATTCTTAAGTTAGAAATGACATAACTAACCTGACTTTGTCTAGAACAAGGTGAACTTAAAATTGTGCATGCCATTATTTCTATGTTGGAAACTTTTAGATTGATGACGGTTCATATCATTCTATGAAATATGTCTGAGCGTTAGTGAACATTTTTCATCTGTCTATGGGTAACTACGATTGTAACCTGACATTCGAAGAATAATTATTTTTTTAAACAAACTTCGTAATGCATGCGACATAGTAACACATATAGCTATAGTAACACATATAGCTATAGTAACACATATAGCTATAGTAACACATATAGCTATAGTAACACGTTTTCAGTTGTTTTTTTGTTCTAGCTATTTATAACAACCTATGATAACAAGCATGCGGATAGGATGGAAATAAAAATACTTTTTATTTTTAAAGTACATTTACAATAATATTACAAGCATTTAAAGTGGTATTTTTGATAAATTTGAAAAATCAAGACTATAAATATTCGCTTTGAATATGGAATGTGATTTTTACAGAGTGTGTAGGAAATTCGAGTAAAAATAACAATTAATTGTTATATATGAAACTGATGAACGTTTTTGCACCAGGACCTTCTTATATGTTATTTTGTGTATATATGAGGTAATAAAACAAATACATTTAGTAAAAATGTCGTTTCCTTGTCCTTTTCCGTGTTTGGACCTATTTGTTGAAATAATAACTATTCGTGTAAATATTAAATAGTATACGTTATTGGTTTTTACAGAATACAAACAAATAATTGTCTCGGGTTACTAATGTAGTCCGTACTTCATTTTCATTACAACACGCCTCTACTTGAATAAATTACTTTTATATCAGTGACTAGCCGTGCAAAAGACAATTGCACGTCCTTCAAATAAAATATATTCGGTACCCCTACTACCCGCAAATTAAGTATATTACACAAACTTAACTAACTAAAACTAATAAGTGTATTGTATTTACAACATACCTTTTATATTTAATTTAGTCAACTTTAACCAAGGAAGATGCATATTATGTTCTATTCACTTATAATTTTAATTATTGATAAATATGTACTCCAACAATGACAAATGACACAATATAATTCTTGTAAGTTTACATTTGATATAATTTGTGTATATTTTTACAATATTTTAATTTCCTGATTAAATATTTGATTCTTGGTACAATGAACGTACACTGTAACGCGCTCTTGCGGATATAAACGGAACTACAACCCGTCTACCGAACCTGAGAACTGACGTTAGAGCTAAATACTAAAGTCTTCTTCGATGAAACTACTGATGTGTTGCATACATTAAACAGTTTTACTTAAGCAGCCGATACGATTTACTACATAATCAAAATTAATTCAATATAAATGAGGAAAAAAACCTGTAATTCTAAGAAAACATGTTTAAAAGTTACACAATATTCATGTTGTAACAAAGATATTCCTTGCTTTTTATTTTTCAGCAACAAATCACTGGTCAGGCACAATGTATATGAATTTGGTTAATTATTTGGTTAATTGCATTCAATTGGATGCGAAGAAAGTTCATAAGAAACTAGAATGATTTTGTTGACATACGTAGTTCCGTGTATCCTACTAGGTAGAGGTGCAGTGTAGGGGTTATGTTATGACTAAAGCTATAAACCTGGTATTTAGATTGGTTTGATAGTTATATGCAACTATATAACACAGAAATATACCGTTTATAATTCTAATAATTAGCATTATCAGGTTTGGTTAAAAACAATAAATAACGATCACTAATACATAGGGTATTATACTTCCGTCTTGGTTAAATATGAGTATTACAAATTTATTATATGCTCTTAATAGGTAAAGTTAAATCGTCCGTCGCCGAAGAAACTGATCCTTAGAAATTAATTTTTGGAGGCTGTGGAACTGACGTCTTTACCTAGATGCAATTGCACAGCTAGCTTGATTATTGGTTGTGGGTTATTGGAGGTGGGTTTGAAGTTAGTTTGTAGGCTGGACACTCGTTCGTCTGTCTGTCTGACGGCACGATTTCTCTAAAAGAAATGACATTATTTTCCATCTGTTCCGCATTTTTTGAAGTTTGACAAGGCATGTTGTCAAAATGACCGAAATGAAGTTACTTTTACAAAACGTTTATCATTTGTTATATAAAAATGTGATTGTTACTCGAATTTCATACACAGACTGTAACAATGGCAAACCATATTCAAGGCGAGTTTCATGGCATGACTAGATAATCTCCTGAACAAATTAAACCCCCTAAACTTGAAAATACTGAATTAGGGTAGGTTTTTATTATATTTATACTAAACCGTTTACAACAGATTACCAGTGCACGCTTTTCTTCCATGCTTTGTATAGCCTAAATGAAAACTCGTAGATAAAATCCAAGGTAAGAATCGAAAGACAGGAACTATGTCGGCAACTTTACTTCCACACACGTATAATTAGTTTCCTATACATTTTTTACGCATATAATTAAACAGAAGTATTAAATAATTAACTAAATATTCATATATTACGATTGAAGATTGATTTGTAGCTCAAAAATAAAAAGCAAGGAATATCTTTGTCCAACAAGAATATCGTGTAAGTTTTAAACATACTTTTTTATACATACACGATTTATTCTATTTTGATACTGATTTCATATTGAAAATGTATTAAAATCGTAAGAGCTGTTAACCTAAGCGTAAAATTGTTTAATTTATGCGATACATCAGTAGTTTCATCGAAGAAAACTTTAGTATTTCACTTCAAAATTTCTGCGTTTTATTTCTGAACAATTTCTTGTTCACAGATGTTACTAAGTTCATTACCAGTTGTTTCAGTAATATGCGTAAATAGCATTTGTTTACATGCCAAATTTATGTAGGTTTCTAACAGTCACTAATATCAGCCCCAAAACGCAGTAGGGCACGAAAATTCACATGATTTTGTAACGGATTATCATCAAGTTCGGAAACATTAAAATCATCTCTACTGTTCCCTTTAAGAAACATTTTGTCTTTCATGTTCTGTGTGTGTCTTGTGTTATTGTTTTCACAATAGGAATCAGATATATTCTCTAGTACCTGAGTTTCTTGTTTTATCCTAACGATTTCTTATTTATTATTAATAATTTATTTATCATCTCTTCCGCAAATTTTGGTAATTTGGCAAGGCATGTTATTGGAATGACCTAATAAATACATACACAAAATACCATCCAGAAGCTACTTGTACAAAACGTTCATCAGTTCCTTATATACAAAATTGTCATTTGTTCGGAACTATATCGGAACAAAATTGTAGGTTTATAAGTTATATTGTAGTGCTATATAGTGTTTTGCGTGCAATTATATTATAACTGTACCACATTAGAAATGTAGGAAAAGAGAGAGCCTACGTAAGTTTCTAGCCTAAGTACAAGGCAGGAGTACGCAACGTCAGTACGCCGGGTGTTGCGTAACTGGCTACGCTGAGGTTGAATGAAAACTGTCACATATCTAGATGCATTACTAAATATCATGATTGTCGGGAGTTTGTTAAAAAATAAATATTTATTATCCGATTCACTGGTTTTTCATCTCCGATTGTAATTACTATTAAAGGAGATGTAAGAATGTCCACTAACGCTCAGACATATTCCTTAGAGTAATATGCACCATCATCGATGTAAATGTTCCCTACATAGAATGACATGCAAATTTATTGTTGATCATTTCTCGAGTTATCGTACCGTCAGACAGACAGACGAACGAGTGTCCAGCCCTTCGATCGATAGGCTTCACTAACGCACAACCAATAATAAGCTAGCTGTGCATTTGCATCTAGGTAAAGACGACAACTGCACAGCCTCCAAAAATTAATTTCTAAGGATTAGTTTCTTCGGCGACGGACGATTGAACTTTACTTATTAACAGGATATCATGTATTTGTAATACTCAGATTTAACCAAGAAGGGAGTAAAGTAAGCTACCATTAGTGATCATAATTTATGAAAAATAATAAAACCTGATAATAGTATCTTTTAGAAATTATAATTTTGTCGTTTCTTTCGGATATAATTAAATATACCTGTTTAACCAATATCAATGTTGTGTTTACTATTTCAGTCACGACATAACACCTACACTGCACCGCTACCTAGCGGAGATACACGGAACTATGTCAGGATTTGTCTCAGCTTTAGTTGACATAATTTCATATATCTTTTGGGCAACATAGATGGCAATAAATTAGGCAATATAAAAACCATACGTACATTTATTTTACATTTTTACATGTTACATAGTGTATAAATATGGACACATCATGAACACATAATGTCACAACTTCTGGAAAAACTGCAATCCGCCTATCTGACCGCATGACATTTTAATAAACTTATTAAAGCAACGATTTGAATATTTTTGCATAAAGCTTCATTTCTACGCATGTAACTTAGATTCCGATTGTGGTGAATGTCTCTTCGCGGGATTTGGCTGAGCGTTAGCTAGCCTAAGCTTTCCACAGGATGACTCAGAACGGATTATATGCCTATATATCTAGCAGTTTAGATATTTTGTTACGGTTTAGTGTGCTGCAATAAGTCGTGGAAGGTTTGTCTTATAGTTTCGCGGGTATCCGCTAGATGTCAGTACGATACACATATTGATAACACGCAAAGAACCACACATTTTGAATACAATCTAAACAGGTCTGACAAATTAAAGTAGAACAAACTTATAAAATTATGTTGCAATAATTCTGTTTTTTTAAAGTTGTCTGCTGTTTAAAAACAAAAATGAGAAGTTTACATAACATACTTTTTCCTTCTCACTTTATTTAATTAGTTAACTACAACTATACATTATAATAGATGTCATTAATGTTATTATTTTGTTCGAATATATATCAGTCATATGCGGTGTTGTTTATGAAGTATCTATTTCATGGCTAATCACAATAGCCTAACCATGTTGTAACATAGATATTCCTTGATTTTTATTATTATATTTTTTTATTTTTAAGTTACAAATCAATGTTCAGGCATAATGTACGTATATTTGGTTAATTATTTAATACTTATGTTCAATTAGGTGCGTAAAAGTTTCATAAGAATCTAAATATGCGTGTATGGAAAGGAGGTTGCTGATGTAGTTCCGTGTATCTCTACTAGGTAGCGGTGGAGTGTAGGGGTTATGTTACAACTAAAATAATAAACCTGGAATTTTAGATTGGTTTTATGTATATGCAATTATATCAAACAGAAATATAACAACCATATTTATAAAAATAGCCATTATCAGGTTTGTCTTTTTTATAATAAATTATGATCACTAATGCACAGGGTATTATATTTCCCTCTTGGTTAAATTTGAGTATTAGAAATTTATTATATGCTCTTAATAAGTAAAGGTCAATCGTCCGTCGCCGAAGAAACTGATCCTTAGAAATTAATTTTTGGAGGCTGTGCGGTTGTCGTCTTTACCTAGATGCAATTGCACAGCTAGCTTGATTATTGGTTGTTCGTTATTGGAGGTGGGTTTGAAGTTAGTTTGAGGGCTGGACACTCGTCCGTCTGTCTGTCTGACGGCACGATATAATATCTAGAACAAGGTGAACTTAAAATTGTGCATGTCATTTCTGTGTTGGAAACATTTAGATTAATGACGGTTCATATCATTCTAAGAAATATGTCTGAGCGTTAGTGAACATTTTTCCTCTGTCTATGGGTAACTACGATTGTAACCTGAAATTCGAAGAATAATTAAATAGTAACACATATAGCTATAGTAACACATTTTAAGTTGTTTTTTTGTCATAAATATTATGATAACAAGCATGCGGATAGGATGGACATAACAATACTTTTTATTTTTAAAGTACATGTATAATTGTATTACATGCATTTAAAGTGGTATTTTTTTATAAATTTGGAAAATCAAGACTATAGATATTCGCTTTTAATATGGTATGTGATTTTTACAGTCTGTGTATGAAATTCGAGTAAAAATAACAATTTTTATATAAGACACTGATGAACGTTTTGCATCAGGACCTTCTTGATGTTATTTTGTGTATATATGAGGTCATAATACAAATACATTTGTAAAAATGTTGCTTCCTTGTCTTTTCCGGTTTTGGACCTATTTATAGGTATAATATCTATTCATGTAAATATTAAATAGAATAAGTTATTGGTTTTTACGAATACAAAACAATAATTGTCTCAGGTTACTAATGTAGTCGGTATTTCATTTCCATTACAACACACATCTACTTGTGTAAATTACTTTTATATCAGTGACTAGCCGTGCAAAAGACAATTGCACGGCCTCCAAATAAAATGTTTTCCAGTTCCCTTCTAACCGCTAATTAAGTATATTACATAAGCTTAAGTAACTATAAGTAGAAAGTGCATTCTATTTACAGCATAACGTGTATCTTTAATTTAATCAACTTTAACCAAGGAAGATGCATATTATGTTGTTCTCACTTTTATTTATAATTATTGATAAATATGTATTCCAACAATGCAAAATTACACAATACAATTCTTGTAAGTTTACATTGGATATAATTTGTCTAGATTTGTACAATATTTTAAGTTCCTGATTAAATATTTGATTCTTGGTACAATGAACGTACACTGTAACGCGCTCTTGCGGATATAAACGGAACTATAACCCGTCTACCGAACCTGAGAACTGATGTTAGAGCTAAATACTAAAGTCTTCTTCGATGAAACTACTGATGTGTTCCATACATTAAACAGTTATAGTTAAGGAGCCGATACGATTTAATACATAATCAAAATTAATTCAGTACTAAAGTGGCAAAAACCTGTAATTCTAAGAAAATATGTTTAAAAGTTACACAATATTCATGATGTAACAAAGATATTCCTTGCTTTTTATTTTTCAGCAACTAATCAATGTTCAGTCATAATGTATAGATATTTGATTAATTATTTCATACTTCTTTTCCATTGGTCCTTTAAAAAGTTCATAGGATACAAATTACGTTTTTGGTAGGAAGGTTGCTGACACAGTTTCGTGTATCTCTACTAGGTAGCGGTGCAGTGTAGGGGTTATGTTATGACTAATGCAATAAACCTGGAATTTAGATAGGTTTGATAGGTATATGCAACTATAGCACACAAAAAATATAACGTTTATAATTCTAATAATTACCATTATCAGGTTTGGTTAAAAACAATAAATAACGATCACTAATGGATAAGGTATTATACTTCCCTCCTGGTTAAATCTGAGTATTACAAATTTATTATATGCTCTTAATAGGTAAAGTTAAATCGTCCGTCGCCGAAGAAACTGATCCTTAGAAATTAATTTTTGGAGGCTGTGCGGTTGTCGTCTTTACCTAGATGCAATTGCACAGCTAGCTCGATCATTGGTTGTGGGTTATTGAAGGTGGGTTTGAAGTTAGTTTGTGGGCTAAACAATCGTTCGTCTGTCTGTCTGACGGCACGATTTCTCTAAAAGAAATGACATTATTTTCCATCTGTTCCGCATTTTTGGCAGTTTGACAAGGCATGTTATCGAAATGACCGAAATGAAGTTACTTTTACAAAACGTTTATCATTTGTTATATAAAAATGTGATTGTTACTACTCGAATTTCATACACAGACTGTAACAATCGCATACCATATTCAATGCGATTATCTATGGTCTTGATTTAATTTTAAGTTCACCTTGTTCTAGAGACATCGAGCCAACAGACAAACGAGCGTCCAGCTACAAACTAACTTTATACGTACATACACAAAATACCATTCAGAAGTTACTTTTACAAAACGTTCATCTTTTTTTATATAAAAATGTGAGTTTGACTCGAATTTCATACACAGACTGTAACAATCACATACCATATTCTATGCGATTATCTATGGTCTTGATTTAATTTTAAGTTCACCTTGTTCTAGAGACATCGAGCCGTCAGACAAACAGACAAACGAGCGTCCAGCTACAAACTAACTTTATACATACATACACAAAATACCATTCAGAAGTTACTTTTACAAAACGTTTATCATTTGTAATATAAAAATGTGAGTTTGACTCGAATTTCATACACAGACTGTAACAATCACATACCATATTCTATGCGATTATCTATGGGCTTGATTTAATTTTAAGTTCACCTTGTTCTAGAGACATCGAGCCGTCAGACAAACAGACAATGTGATACTATGTCGCATGGTTTACCAAATTTATTTAAAATTTAATTTTATTCTTCGACTTTCAGTTTGCAATCGTAGTTACCCATAAACAGATGCAAAAATGTTCTCTAACGCTCAGACGTATTTCTTAGAATGATATGAACCGTCATCGATCTAAATGTTTCCAACATATAAATGGCATACAGAATATTAATTTCACCCTGTTAGAATAATTTTGTGTGTGATGTCTTGTCACAGTAATTCTGATCTAAATCAATTATTTATTAATCTAATGATCGTTTTGCACCAGTACCTTCAAGAAGATATTTTGTGTTTGTATACATGAGTTAGATCATAATACAAACACACTCTAAAAATGTCGTATCCTTGTCTTTTCCGTTTTTGAACCTTATTATTGAAATAATTACTACTCTTGTAAATATTAAATAAAATATTCTTTGTCTATTCCTGAATACAAAACAATAATTATCTCAGGAATTCTAATGTGTTCGTTGCTTCCCGTTACAACTTGTATAAAGTACTTACATATCAGAAACTAGCAAACCGTTTACCTGTAATTTAATCAACTTTAACGAAGCAAGAAGCATATTATGTTGTTTTCACTTATAATTATAATTATTGATAAATATCTATTCCGATAGTGCAAAATTACTGAATACAATTCTTGTAAGTTTAGATTTTATCTAATTTTGTCTATATTTCTACAATATTTTCATTTCTTAAATAAATATTTGATTCTTAATACAATAAACGTACACTGTAACGCTATCTCGCGGAATTGTTCAGTACTTATTTCGCAACTGGTTGTAGTTCCATTTATATCCGCGAGATGATGTTATATTGTATATTTACTGTACCAAGAATCAAATATTTAAGCAGGAAATTACAATAGAGTAATCATATGCACAAATTATATCAAATCCAAACTTACAAGAATTGTATTGAGTAATTTTGTACTGACGCAAAAGATAGTTGTAAATAACTAAAATTATAAAAGAAGACAACATACTATGCGTCTTGCTTGGTTACAGTTGATTAAATTAAATATATACGGTCTGTTGTAAATAGAATGTACTAGTCATAGTTAGTTAAGTTTATGTAGTATCGTATACTTAATTAGTCAGTAGTCACTGGTACCAATGTTTCTATATTTGGAGGCTGTGCAATTGTCTTTTGTACGGCTAGTCACTGGTATTTACGTAATTTATACAAGTAGAAGTGTGTTATAATGAGATTAAAGTAACGAATACATTAGAAATACTGAGATACTTATTGTTTTGTATTTAAGAATAGACGAAGAATATTTATTATTTTATATTTACAATACTAGTAATTATTTCAATAATTACTAGTATTTAGTTGTATTTGTTTTAAATAACCCAATTTTAAACGTGTTACTATAGCTATATGTGATACTATGTCGCATGGTTTACCAAGTTTATTTAAAATTTAATTTTGTTCTTCGACTTTCAGTTTGCAATCGTAGTTACCCATAAACAGATGCAAAAATGTTCACTAACGCTCAGACGTATTTCTTAGAATGATATGAACCGTCATCGATCTAAATGTTTCCAACATATAAATGGCATACAGAATATTAATTTCACCCTGTTTTAGATATATCATGCCGGCAGCTAGACGACGATCGAGTAGGCTTCACTAACGTACAACCAATGATCAAGCTAGCTGTGGAATTGCATCTAGGTAAAGACGACAACCGCACAGCCTCCAAAAATTAATTTCTAAGATCTGCTTCTTCGGCGACGGACGATTTAACTTTACCTATTAAGAGTATATAATAAATTTGTAATACTTAGTTTTAACCAAGAGTGAAGTATAATACCCTATGCATTAGTGATCTTAATTTATTTAAAATAATCAAACCTGATAATGGTAATTTTTTAAATGTAATTGTTATGATTATGTTTGCAATGATTGCATATTACATTTATGAAACCAATCTAAATTCCAGGTTTATTGTTTTAGTCATAACATATTACCCCTACACTGCACCGCTACCTAGTAGAGATGCCCGAAACTATGTCAGCTCCCTTCCTTCCACACATGTATAAGTAGTTTCCTATGAACCTTTTGCGCATCCAATTAAATAGAAGTATCAATTACTTTACCAAATATTTATACATTATGCCCGAACATTGATTTGTAGAAGAGATATCTTTGTCCAACATAAATAGAATTACATGATTTTTGCAACTTTGATACTGATTTCATATTGAAAGTGTAAGAGCTGCTTCCAGCTATGCCACATTGCATTCTAGAGACATCCTGCGACCAGATAGGAAGAAGGATAACTGGAAAAAAGTTTTACATTTCCTCCAGGAGGAAAAGGAAAAACTGATGATCAGCCAAACTCCGTGGTTGGACATTGAGATAAGGATGGGATGAGATTGCCTTCAGGCGACTGTTTTGAGACAACTCTGTTACAAGATTAAAAAAATATCCTCACAATTTTTAAAATAGCATATAAGCAGTGATAGAACAATCTTTAGTTCATTTAGGGTTTTAGTACTTATTTCCCTATTTGTTTTCAAAATTCTATGTTTTTCATATAAGAAACTACAACATATCATATGGAGCAATACTAGTGTAATTATTATTTGAGACAGAAACATTTCCAATATCCACTCCAACGTGCAGTCTTGTATGAAGGTTTATGTTTCAGTGAGTATTGCGATAGAATGACAGATTGTTAATCGATTGTCAGCGCTAGCAATTTAGATTGAACAAATAAAAAGATATAACTGCACCGAGATGGCTACAATATTTTCAAGTTAATAATAAAAAGATATAATATTTATCAGTACCGGTATATTTAAACACTGCTACTAATCATCTTATTTACAAGAAAAAGTTAATCTTTATCCACAATGTAGTTTCAGCGCGTTGTGTTCTGATGTAGAAGGTAGTTCCCCTTCTGTTCGCTAGATAGCGTTGCTGTATCGTTTTGTGTGAAACATTAAACAATTTCAGGAATTTAGGTTATGTCTCGTATATTTCTACTGTATATTACCATATAGAGAACAAAATAAATTAGTTACCTATAATTATGCAGCTTTAAGATAATATATTTATTATTTTAAGAAACTATAATAACTAGTCTTATTATATCAAACTTCTCGTTTAGTTGTACCTTTGGTTTTCAAATATGAACGGTAACGCATTCTCAATCACTATTACGTATGTTATCAAACATCTAGTTTTTGAGGGCCGTGTAATTGACATCTTCGGTTGGATGCAATTACACGGCTTGTTAATTTAAACTTACATATTCTTAATTAACAAGTGTTAATTAGACTGTAAAGCCTTTTCTTATATGCCTATGTGGCGAACCCTTCCCCTTGGACACGTGTAATAAATCATAAAAATACGTCAATGAATTCGGGAAACAATAATGAAAAATTTACGTTTGAGCCTCTAAAGAAATGTTTAAAGCATTAAAGCTAGAATCAGTGAACAGTAGAAATAATACAAAAATCCCTATGAAAGAAAGTGTCCACCAGTTAAGAAGCTATTTTCAAAAGTGTTGGATTGCGTAGCTCGAACCATATATGACATTTCAAAAGATTCCTCCTAAAATAAAAGAAATCCTGAGAAATGTACAAGGTTGGGACAATTGTTCAATTGCAACTGGTTTATTACACACCATTCAAATTGGGAGTTTACCATTACAGGTCATAGCCTGAGTTATTTTTTGTCAACATTAGCACCTAGCATATATCTGCGATATTACGGTTCGTAGCATAAGTGATTTTTTGTCATTAACAACGGTACTAAGCATATATCTGCGATATTACTGTTCGTAGCATGAGTGATATTTAGTCATCAACAACTGTACTAAGCATATATCTGCGATATTACAGTTCAAAGCTTGAGTGATATTTAGTCATCAACAACGTTACTTAGCATATATCTGCGATATTACTGTTCTAGCCTGAGTGATATTTAGTCATCAACAACGGTACTAAGCATATATCTGCGATATTACTGTTCTAGCATGAGTGATATTTAGTCATCAACAACGTTACTTAGCATATATCTGCGATATTACAGTTCATAGCTTGAGTGATATTTAATCATCAACAACGGTACTAAGCATATATCTGCGATATTACTGTTCTAGCATGAGTGATATTTAGTCATCAACAACGTTACTTAGCATATATCTGCGATATTACAGTTCATAGCTTGAGTGATATTTAGTCATCAACAACGTTACTTAGCATGTATCTGCGATATTACTGTTCTAGCATGAGTGATATTTAGTCATCAACAACGGTACTAAGCATATATCTGCGATATTACTGTTCATAGCATGAGTAATATTTAGTCATCAACAACGTTACTTAGCATATATCTGCGATATTACAGTTCATAGCTTGAGTGATATTTAATCATCAACAACGGTACTAAGCATATATCTGCGATATTACTGTTCTAGCATAAGTGATATTTAGTCATCAACAACGTTACTTAGCATATATCTGCGATATTACTGTTCTAGCATAAGTGATATTTAGTCATCAACAACGTTACTTAGCATATATCTGCGATATTACTGCTCATAGAATAAGTGATATTTAGTCATGAACAACGGTACTAAGCATATATCTTCGATATTGCTGTCCGTAGCCTGAGTGATATTTAGTCATCAACAACGGTACTAAGCATATATCTTCGATATTGCTGTCCGTAGCCTGAGTGATATTTAGTCATCAACAACGGTACTAAGCATATATCTGCGATATTACTGTTAATAGCCTGAGTGATATTTAGTCGTCAACAACGGTACTAAGCATATATCTGCGATATTACTGTTAATAGCCTGAGTGATTTTTTGTCATCATTAACGGTACTAGGCATATATCTGCGATATTACTGTTAATAGCCTGGGTGATATTTAGTCATCAACAACGGTATTAAGCATATATCTGCGATATTAATGTTCATAGCATTAGTGATATTTAGTCATCAATAGTGAAACTAAGCATATATCTGCTAGTGAATATATTTACATGTCTTGTACAATAGAGAAACTCGATAACGTTATAAAAGATCTTAAAAGTAAGCATAACAACTGTGATTCATTTTTCTCTTTTGTTTCTGAACAGTATGAAAAAACTATTAACCCAATACATTTTGATACTGGAATGCCTTATACGACCAAACTAGTAGTTTGACTCTGTATTTTACACTACACATTTATAATATATATATACATTTATTTGAGTTTTTAATACATATATTATGTTTCTCTCTCTTGTAACGGTTACAGAGAACCAAAAATACTGATAACTGATACTTTTTATTTAGTACTCCATATGGTTACAAGATACAGATATCGTCTCGCACTGATTACTTTGCTAGTCCTGAAGTACTCATATCCTCACTGATACCGAATACTGAAATACTGATTTTGAGCTAACAAATACAAAATAAATACAGCGATCATAACGCTCTAACTGCAAAATATTTCTACTTCACAATCGAAATCACTTATCAACCTCGGTGTCAGTGTGATATTCTTGAATTGGTTATTGAGTAATAAATATGTTTTTTCAAAGAAAACTAAACAGTTTATATAATACTTTGAGGTAAAAATGTTTAATTGTGTAAACTACGATTAGATATGTTAAGCTTTCAATACAAATTATGAGTAATACTAAACTGTGTTAATTTACCAAAACTGTACAATAGAAATTTAAATTACTTAAAAATACAATTTTATAAGTTTATCGTAAAATTTAATTATTACAGCTCAGAAAGTATAACATCGTTATTAATAATAAATTATGTTTATACAATTTTTACATAATTTGCGTACAGTTCCAGCAGTGTCGGCCGAAAGATTAGATTCTCTGTTGCGGTTGTAGTTCCGACTGGTTGTAGTTCCGTTTATATCCGCGAGATAGCGTTACAGTGTACGTTTATTGTATCAAGAATCAATTATTTAAGCAGGAAATTACAATAGGGTAAACATTATAGAGAAATTATATCAAAACCAAATTTACAAGAATTGTATTGAGTAAATTAGTACTGACGCAAAAGATAGTTGGAAATAACTAAAATTATAAAAGAAGACAAGATACTATGCTTCTTGCTTGGTTACATTTGATTAAATTCAAGATAAACGATATGTTGTAAATAGAATGTACTAGTCATAGTTAGTTAAGTTTATGTAGTATCGTATACTTAATTAGCCAGTAGTTATGGTAGCCTGTTGATGTGTTATTTTGAAGGCTGTGCAATTGTATTTTGCACAGCTAGTCACTGGTATTTATATAATTTATAGAAGTAGAGGTGTGTTATAATGGGGTTGAATTATTTCACAATAATTACAATATTTGTTTTTTACTCAAGAATAGACAAGTACCCTATTATATTTAATACATACGATAGTAGTAGTTATTTCAACAAGTAGGTCCAAAAACGGAAAAAGTAAAGGGTTGGACATTTTACAGTATGTATTTATATTATGACCTCATACGTATATACACAAAATACAATCCAGAAGGTGCAAAACGTTTAACAGTTTCTTATATAAAAAATTGTGATTTTTATTCGAATTTCATACACAGACTGTAACAATCACATACCATATTCAATGCAAATATCTATGGTTTTCATTTCAAAGCTCACATTACCACATTAAATTCACGTAGTACAATTCAACGTGTATTTTAATTATAAAAAATATTTTTTATTTCAATCATATCCGCATGTTTGTTTTGATAATATGAAAAATTAACCCAACTTAAAACGTGTTACTATAGCTATATGTGTTACTATAGCTATATCTGTTACTATAGCTATATGTGTTACTATAGCTAGCTATATGTGTTACTATAGTTATATCTGTTACTATAGCTATATGTGTTACTATAGCTATATGTGTTACTATAGCTATATGTGTTACTATAGCTATATGTGTTACTATAGCTATATCTGTTACTATAGCTATATCTGTTACTATAGCTATACCTGTTACTATAGCTATATGTGTTACTATAGCTACATGTGTTACTATAGCTATATCTGTTACTATAGCTATATCTGTTACTATAGCTATATGTGTTACTATAGCTATATCTGTTACTATAGCTATATCTGTTACTATAGCTATATCTGTTACTATAGCTATATGTGTTACTATAGCTATATCTGTTACTATAGCTATATCTGTTACTATGTCGCATGACTGACGTCGGTTTGTTTGAAAAAATAATTATTCCTCGAATTTTAGGTTGCAATCGTAGTTACCCATAGAGAGATGTAAACAATTTCACTAACGCTCAGACACATTCCTTAGTGTAATATGTACCATCATCGTTCCCAATATTCTCTGCATAGAAATGACATGCACAATTTTAAGTTTGCCTTCTTCTAGAGATATCGTGCCGTCAGACAGACAGACGAACAAGTGTCCAGCCAACAAACTAACTTCAAACCCACCTCCAATAACCCACAACCAATGATCAAGCTAGCTGTGCAATTGCATCTAGGTAAAGACGACAACCGCACAGCCTCCAAAAATTAATTTCTAAGATCTGTTTCTTCGGCGACGGACGATTGAACTTTACTTATTAAGAGCATATAATACATTTCTAATACTCAGATTTAACCAAGAGCGAAATATAATACCCTATGCATTAGTGATCATAATGTATTAAAAATAATTAAACCCCGATAATGGAAATTTTTAGGAGTATAATTATAATAATTATGTTGATATAATTGCATATACCAATCAAACCAATATAAATTCCGGATTTATTATTTTTGTCATAACATAATACTTACACTGAACACATAATACTTACTTAATCCTTGTAGATATACACGGAACTATGTCAGCAAACTTCCTTCCACACGTATAACTAGTTTCATATCGACTTTCTTCGTATCCAATTGAATACAAGAATTAAATAATTAACCAAATTTCTATACATTATGCCTGAACATTAATTTGTAGCTGAAAAATAAAAAACAAAGTATATCTTTTTCCAGCATGAATATTGTGTAACATTTAAACAATTTTTTTTTAGAATTAGATGATTATTATTATTACTGTAGTACAGATTTCGTATTCACAATGTATTTCAGTGATAATGACACCAAATAAGTTCAATTGTACCAAATTGGTTAAAACGTTTATGACAACAAGACCAATTACCGTAAAAAATATCATGAAATTGTGTTTAGTATTTCAAAACTTTTAATCTTTGAATATCTTAATGACCAGACGTCTTTCTCGAGAATTACATGGGAGTTATGGGAGTTTGTAGAGGATATTATTACACGTTACAAACATTATTTAAATCGATAGTAAATAACTGATTTAGATATGGGCTTAAGTTCATCATTTCTTAAGATATCGTTTCGTATGACAGGCAGATAAACAAATGTATAATGTCCCTTCTATAGATGAGCTTCTCTAACGCACAACCAATGACCAAGCTAGCTGTGAAATTGCATCTAGGTAAAGACGACAACCGCACAGCCTCCAAAAATTAATTTCTAAGATCTGTTTCTTCGGCGACGGACGATTTAACCTTAGCTATTAAGATCATATAATTAATTTGTAATACTCAGATTTAACCAAGAGGGAAGTATAATAACCAATGAATTAGTGATCATAATTTTATAAAAATAATCAAACATGATAATGGTAATTTTTACAAATATAATTGATATGTTTCTGTTTGATATAAAATTACGTATACCTATCAAACCAATCTAAATTCCAGGTTTATTGTTTTAGTCTAAACATAACCCCTACACTGCACCGCTACCTAGTAGAGATACACGGAACTATGTCAGCAATCCTTCCTTCCACACACATATAACTAGTTTCCTATGGAATTTCTTCGTATCCAATTGAATTTTTAAATACAATTTATAGAATGAAATTGTCTTTGAGCAAATTCTTTTATTAACATGTGAAGCTGAATACGATCAACGACAATAACAGTATGAAATAACTACTGAAGGAATTATTTTAAAATTCTAGAAGGAATAAAAATTTGCCACGGCACCAAATCTTTAGTCTTTTAATTTATGACTGCCTAACTGATCTACTTTTCCTGCTGGAGGGGATATAAGAATTTTTTTGTAATTGTTTATCATTCCATCTGTCCACAGCACGCCTCGAAAATGAAATACATTATATACTTGACAGCTTGCATGCAACCTCCGTAGGGCATGTTAAACTACACGTCTCCCCTGATACTAAAGTATTACACCTTTTGTAGCATATAACGACAACAAATGTCAGAAATCCTGTTATCCTTTCAAACCTTCCATCGCCAATACAAAAACTTATATCAATAAACTTCTCCCTTGTTTATTACGTGGACCATATTATGAAACTGCCGTACAATATTTTATTAGTTGGGACTAGCAATTGAATTTTTCTTGATGAAGAACACGAATATACAATCGAAAGATAACAAACACTGAATGACTAATAGAAAAATACTGGATATATTCCAAACTGATTGAGATATCGATGTAAAATATTCACCATACCTATTAAAAGTTTTTTATTTACTTTTTGGAGAGTAAAAGTATTTCAAAGTGGGAGTAAAGAGGGTCAATTTAAATTTTCAAAGTGCTACCCCTATCTTGTGACGTCATTTGAAATGTCTGTTGAATATCCACCATCATCGATCTAAATATTCCCTACATATAAATGGCAGACTACCTTCAAACCCACTTCCAACAACCCACAACCAATAATCAAGCTAGCTGTTCAATTGCATCTAGGTAAAGACGACAACCGCACAGCCTCCAAAAATTAATTTCTAAGATCTGTTTCTTCGGCGACGGACGATTCAACATTACTTATTAAGAGCATATAATAAATTTGTAATTCTCAGATTTAACCAAGAGGGAAATATAGTACCCTATTCATTAGTGATCATAATGTACAAAAATAATTAAAACACGATATTGGTAATTTTTAGAAATATAATTATTATAATTATGTTTGATATAATTGCATATACCAATCAAACCAATATAAATTCCGGATTTATTATTTTAGTCATAACATAATCCTTACACTGAACCGCTACCTTGTACAGATACACGGAACTATGTCAGCAAACTTCCTTCCACACGTATAACTAGTTTCCTATCGACTTTCTTCGTATCCAATTGAATACAAGAATCAAATAATTAACCAAATTTCTATACATTAAGCATAAACATTAATTTGTAGCTGAAAAATAAAAAGCAAAGTATATCTTTGTCCAGCATGAAAATTGTGTAACTTTTAAACATAATTGTTTAGAAATACATGACTATTATCACTGTAATACAGATTTCGTATTTAAAATGTATTTTAGTGATAATGAAACCAAATAAGTTGAACTATACCAAATTGGTTCAAACGTTTATGACAACAAGACCAATTGCCATAAAAATGATCATGAAATCGTGTTTAGTATTTCAAAACTTTTAAACTTTGAATACCTTAATGACCAGTCGTCTTTCTCGAGAATTACATGGGAGTTATGGGAGTTTGTAGAGGATATTATCACACGATACAAACATTATTTAAATCGATAGTAAATAACTGATTTAGATATGGGCTATATTGAAGTTCTCAGCGAATAGCCAACAAAATAAAAAATGAATAAACAGCAGCTCGCGATGTCTTGTCACAGTAAATCTGTTGTAAATCAATTATTTATTACATCTAATGAACGTTATTCACTTGTAACTTCTGGAAGCTATTTTGTGTTTGTATGTATGAGATCTTAATACAAACACATACTCTAAAAATGTCGAATCCATGTCTTTTCCAATTTTGAACCTGTTTATGAAAGGATTACTACTCTTGTAAATATTAAATAATATATATTCTTTGTCTATTCCTGAATACAAAAGAATAATTATCTCAGGAATTATAATGTATTCGTTACTTCCCATTACAACACCTTCTACTTGTATAGATTACTTAAATATCAGTAACTAGCTGTGCAAAGGACAATATTGCACAGCCTCCAAATAAAGATCATTCCGTTTACACATACTACTTAAGTAGATTACATAAACTTAACTAACTATGACTAGTACATTCTATGTACTACAAACCGTTTATGTTTAATTTAATCAACTTTAACTAAGCAAGAAGCATATTATGTTGTTTTCACTTATTTATAATTTATGGATAAATATCTAATCCGGTAGAGCAAAATTACTGAATACAAATCTTGTAAGTTTTAGATTTTAATAATTTTGACTATATTTTTACAATATTTTCAATTCTTGAATAAATATTTGATTCTTGGTATGATAAACGTGCACTGTAACGCTATCTCGCGGATATAAACAGAAAACTACAACCAGTCTACCGCACCTGACAACAACTACGTCTTGTGGCTAACGCCTGAACTACTACACTGCAGCTAAACTTTTGTAAACCTGGGCCTGCACATTGTGGCAACGCTGTAGACCAGAACAACACCCTTCTACACTATGTTTGAAGTTTATTTTTGACGATGGAGGGATTGTGAAGGGAATATGATTTTTCCGGACATTTGCCATCGTTCAGTGAAACAAAAATAAGTAACACTACGTTTCGAGATCTGCAATCAGATCTCTGCTTCAAGTAAATAACGAACCTTACACATAATTACAAATTTAGGTTAAAATAAATAAATCATACCAGAGCGTTTAATTTTAGGCGCATGGAATTGTCAACCTGAGTAATTGTTAGCTTAACTGAAGAGATCAAATTCAGGATTATTGTTTACTAGAGGTTAACAGACAAGTTTGGAATCTAAACACCCAATATCGTGTTACATGCGTAAATCAGGAGTCACAACCACCATGTTGTGTGTGTCAACTTCGCTAACTCTAAACACACGCACTTGATTGAAAACTAAAACACAACACTAATTATTAAAACTGTAACTACAGAATACAGGTCACAATACGTTTGCATTCGTTGACTAACTACCTACGACCTTGCCAGCGAATAATGATGAATGATTAATAACCCTGTGTAACTTATGTAATCAAATACGGTGGTCGGTCGCTTCTGCTATAAGTATGAGACTGTTATTTGATCTTTAATTCCAGTTCAGGACATCTCAACACAACAGATTATCACAAACATAATGTATTCCAGCAATGCAAACTTCAAACAATATATATTAAAAAATTAATGTAACTATTTTAAAAATGGTATATATACCCATCATCTCTACTGCTCCTTAATGTAATATTTTGACTTCCACGTAATACTATTTTCTTTACAATATCAATTAGACGAGATTTATTCTCTCAAACCTGTTTTCTGGTTTGATCCTAACGGTTTATTTTTCATTGTCGGGATCCAGCTGGAGGAAAACATATTATTTACCATCTGTTCCGCAGTTCATGGTAGTTTGATAAGGCATGTGCTCTGAAAATCTATCGTTACCTGACATGTTGGATACTTTTACAATGGTTTCACATACCAGCCTTTTGGAGAGGTACAAGTGTTTTACAACCTGGTATAGTTTGGAACAATAATATGGCACAGTATTAAAAAAATTTCGCTAACCTCTAAGAGAAATATAGTAAATTTAAGTGAAAAAAACCAGTCTTTGGGGATTGTGGAAGTTACAAATCTACCTACAGACTCGAAGCTTGTGCTGTGATATAACAATGTTGACACAGAACTGTTGATCACCTGCCGAACTTTATGTATTTACCAGATTTTTACTGTGAACGAATTTTTGTATTAGTTATTCTGCTAATTGGGACGCGGAGACGAATCGAACAAATTATAAATTATTTTATATTTTAATATGAACAGCCATTTTTGAATTATAATCTTGTAACTACACGCCATTGTTTGATGTATACACATTTAGAAATAAATAACAATTAGAATGAAATAAATAAGAAAGTTTGCATTAGTCGCAAATGATCTTTTAAATGCATTTATTGAATTAAATTGTCAATTGACAATAACAGTATGAAATAACTACTGAAGGAATTATTTTAAAATTCTAGAAGGAATAAACATTTGTCACTGCACCAAATCATTAATCTTTTAATTTAATGACTGCCTGACTGAACTAATTTTCCTGCGGGAGGGTATGTAAAAATTTCTTTGTAATTGTTTATCACTCCATCTGTCCACAGGACGTTTTGGAAAAATGGAATACATTATATATTTAACAGCTTGCCTGCATGCATGCATCCTCCGTAGAGCATGTTAAACTACACTTCTCCCCAGATACTAAAGTATTATACCTTTTGTAGCATATAACGACAAACAAATGTCAGAAATCCTGTTATCCTTTTAAACTTTCCATCAAAAATAACAAACTTAAACAAAAAGATTCTCCCATGTTTATGACGTTGACTACGTTTTGAAACTCCCGTAAAATATTTTATTATTTGTGACTAGCCATGGAATATTTCTTGATGAAGAACACGAATATACAATCTTAAGATAAACAAACATGAATGGACTATAAGAAACATACTGGATATATTCCAAACTGATTGGCATATCGATGTAAAATATTCACCATACCCATTTAAAGTTTTTTTCTTACTTTTTGGAGAGTAAAAAGTATTTCTAAGTGGTGGTAAAGAGGGTCAATTTTAAATTTTCAAATTGCTACCCCTGTCTTGTGACATGTCATTTGAAAGATCTGTTGAGTATGCACCATCATCGATCTAAAAATATTCCCTACATAAAATGACAGACTAACTTCAAAAACCCACTTCCAACAACCCACAACCAATAATCAAGCTAGCTGTGCAATTGCATCTAGGTAAAGACGACAACCGCACAGCCTCCAAAAATTGATTTCTAAGATCTGTTTCTTCGGCGACGGACGATTGAACTTTACTTATTAAAGAGCATATAATTAAATTTCTAATACTCAGATTTAACCAAGAGTGAAATATAATACCCTATGAATTAGTGATCATAATGTATTAAAAATAATTAAAACCCGATAAGGGTAATTTTTAGAAGTATAATTATTATTATTATGTTTGATATAATTGCATATACCAATAAAACCAATATATAAATTACAAATTTTTTATTTTAGTCGTAACATAATCCTTACACTGAAACCGCTACCTCGTAGAGATACACGGAACTATGTCAGCAAAACTTCCTTTCACACGTATAACTAGTTTCCTATCGACATTCTTCGTATCCAATTGAATACAAGAATTAAATAATTAACCAAATTTCTTTACATTAAGCATGAACATTAATTTGTAGCGCGAAAAGTAAAAAAACAAAGTATATCTTTGTCCAGCATGAAAATTGTGTAACTTTTAAACATCATTTTTTAGAATTACATGATTATTATCACTTTAACACACAGATTTCATATAGAAAATGTATTTCAGTGATAATTAAAACCAAAATAAGTTCAATTGTACCTAATTGGTTCAAACGTTTATGACCAATTACCGTAAAATTTATCATGAAATTGTGTTTAGTATTTCAAAACTTTTAAGCTTTGAATATCTTAATGACCAGTCGTCTTTCTCGAGAATTACATGGGAGTTATGGGAGTTTGTAGAGGATATTATCACACGATACAAACATTATTTAATCGATAGTAAATAATTGATTTAGATATGGGCTATATTGAAGTTCTCAGCGAATAGCCAACAAGATAAAAAATGAATAAACAGCAGCTCGCGATGTCTTGTCACAGTAAATCTGTTGTAAATCAATTATTTATTACATCTAATGAACGTTATTCACTAGTACTTTCTGGAAGATATTTTGTGTTTGTATGTATGAGGTCATAATACAAACACATACTCTAAAAATGTCGTATCCTTGTCTTTTCCGATTTTGAACCTAATTGTTGAAAGGATTACTACTCTTGTAAATATTAAATAATATATGTTCTTTGTCTATTCCTGAATACAAAACAATAATTATCTCAGGAATTCTAATGTATTCGTTACTTCCCATTACAACACCTCTACTTGTATAAATTACTTAAATATCAGTAACTAGCTGCGCTAATTGTTCCTCGACGAAGAGAATTGCACAGCCTCCAAATAGATAGAAACTGGTTTAATTACTAATGACTAATTAAGTAGATTGCATAAGTAGTAGGCCTACATTCTATTTACAACAAACCGTTTATGTGTAATTTAATCAACCTTAACGAAGCAAGAAGCATATTATGTTGTTTTCACTTATAATTATAATTATTGACAAATATCTATTCCGATAGTGCAAAATTACTGAATACAATTGTTGTAAGTTAAGATTTTATATAAGTTTATCTATATTTTTACAATATTTTCATTTCTTAAATAAATATTTGATTCTTGGTACAATAAACGTACACTGTAACGCTATCTCGCGGAATTGTTCAGTAGTTATTTCGCAACCGATTGTAGTTCCATTTATATCCGCGAGATGACGTTAGATTTTTGTTTACTGTACCAAGAATCAAATATTTAAGCTGGGAATTACAATAGAGTAAACATATACACAAATGATATCAAATCCAAACTTACAAGAATTTTATTGAGTAATTTTGTACTGAGGCAAAGGATAGTTGTAAATAAATAAAACTATAAAAGAAGACAACATACTATGCGTCTTGCTTGGTTACAGTTGATTAAATTAAATATATACGGTATGTTGTAAATATAATGTTCTAGTCATAGTTAGTTAAGTTTATGTAGTACCGTATACTTAATTAGTCAGTAGTCACTGGTACCAATGTTTCTATTTGGAGGCTGTGCAATTGTCTTTTGTACGGCTAGCACTGGTATTTACGTAATTATACAAGTAGAAGTGTGTTATAATGAGATTAAAGTAACGAATACATTAGAAATACTGAGATACTTATTGTTTTGTATTTAGGAATAGACGAAGAATATATATTATTTTATATTTACAACACTAGTAATAAATTATCTCAATAATTAGGCTACGTCCAAAACGGAAAAGACAAGGCTGGACATTTTTACAGTATTTATTTGTAATTGTTTTCAATAACCTAAATTTAAACGTGTATAGCTATATGTGTTACTATGTCGCATGGTTAACCAAGTTTAATTAAAATTTAATTTAATTAAACAATAATTATCTCAGGAATTCTAATGTATTCGTTACTTCCCATTACAACACCTCTACTTGTATAAAGTACTTAAATATCAGTAACTAGCCGTCCAAAAGTACCTCAACGAAGAAAATTGCACAGCCTCCAAAAAATAACACTGGTACCAATACTACTGACTAATTAAGTAGATTAAATAAGTAGTAAATTCTATTTACAACAAACCGTTTATCTGTAATTTAATCAACTTTAACGAAGCAAGAAGCATATTATGTTGTTTTCACTTATAATTAAATTATTGATGAATATCTATTCGGATAGTGCAAAATTACTGAACACAATTCTTGTAAATTTAGACTATATATATATATATATATATATATATATATATATATATATATATATATATATATATATATATATTGTTGACTGTATTTTTACAATATTTTCATTTTTTAAATAAATATTTGATTCTTGGTACAATAAACGTACACTGTAACGCTATCTCGCGGAATTCTATAAAAGTATTTTTTAAAGTTACACAATATTCATGTTGTAACAAAGATATTCCTTGCTTTTTATTTTTCAGCTACAAATCAATGGTTTGACACAATGTATACAAATTTGGTTAATTATTTAAATACTTCTATTCACTTGGATGCGAAGAAAGTTCATAAGAAACTAGAATTGTTTTTTTGACATACGTAGTTCCGTCGTGTATCTCTGCTAGGTAGCGGTGCAGTGTAGTGGTTATGTTATGACTAAAACAATAAACCTGGCATTTAGATTGGTTTAATATGTATATGCAATTATATCAAACAGAAACATAACAATTATTTTCCTAAACATTATCATTAACAGGTTTGATTAATTTTAATAAATTATTTTCACTAATGCATAGGGTGTTGTACTTCCCTCTTGGTTAAATCTGAGCATTACAAATTTAATATATGCTCTTAATAGGTAAAGTAAAATTGTCCGTCGCCGAAGAAACAGATCTTAGAAATTAATTTTTGGAGGCTGTGCGGTTGTCGTCTTTACCTAGATGCAATTGCACAGCTAGCTTGATTATTGGTTGTGCGTTAGTGAAGCCTATCCATCGAAGGGACACTAGATATTCGTTTGTCTGTCTTGTCTCACAACACGATATCTTAAGAAATGATGAACTTAAGATTTAGATCTATGATGGTGCATATTACTCTCTGAGGATTGTGTCTGGGTGTTAGTGAAAATCTGTCTTATGGGCAACCACGATTGCAACCAGAAAGTCGAATAATAATAAGTTTTATTAAATAGACTCTATTAAATACTCTAATAATGTCGTATCCTTGTCTTTTCCGGTTTTGGACCTAATTATTGAAAGTATTACTACTCTTGTAAATATAAAATAATATACATTCTTTGTATATTCCTGAAAACAAAACAATAATTATCTCAGTATTAATAATGTGTTCGTTACTTCCCATAACAACACACCTCTACTTGTATAATGTGTTTTAATATATCAGTGACTGGCCGTGCAAAAGTACTACCTCAACGAAGACAATTGCACAGCCTCCAAATTAGGTGTCGATTTACCACTGCTACTAGCTAATTATGTAACTTATACATACCTAACATACTGTTTATCTTTAATTTCATCAACTGTAACCAAGCAAGAAGCATATTGTGTTGTCTTCACTTAAAATTTTAATTATTGACAATGTTCTATTCTGACAGTGCAAAATTACACTATATAATTCGTGTAAGTTTGGTTTCGATATAATTTGTCTATGTGATCATATTATTTTAATTTCCTCCTTAATATTTTATTTTTGGCAGGAAAGAAACGTACACTGTAGCGCGCTCTACCGATTAAAAACGGAACTATAACCAGCCTACCGCCTCTGAGAAGAGCGCGCCTTGCGGCGCAAGCATGAACTACACTTTAGCCAAGCTGTCGTGGGCCTTAGGCTCTACACAATGTGGCAACACTGTAGACCCCCCCCTCCCTTGTACTGCATTAGTTACACCAGAGATAACTCTCCTCATGCTGTATATTAAGGTGAGGTAAAAGTGAGGACTTGGCCTGCCATCTGTGGAGTGGGGGGGGAGGTCAGGTGGTAAATATTAGAACGGTAACAATCATAGCCCGTGCGTCGGACCTCAGAACTAACCGAATAATTTCCCGGACCTCAGCACAACCTTGTCTGCATGAATGATTTATATTTTGTATAACTAATATAATAGAAGACGGTCGGTCGCTTTAACTACAAGTATTGGTCACTTATTCGGATATCTTACCTCAAAAGATCATTACTAACCTAAGTTTTTTTCAGCAATGCACATTTTTTAATAGATTTTAAAAATTAATTTAATTATTTTATTGTTTCATATAAGCATATGCTGTAGGCTATAGCCCGTCATATTAATGAAAGCCAATGCGTAGTTCCAAATTGTGACTGCACGTAGTTACCTATCACGTGTGAAAGGAAGGTTGCTGACATATATAGTTCCGTGTATCTCTGCTAGGTAGCGGTGCAGTGTAGGGGTTATGTTTTGACTAAAACAATAAACCAGGAATTTAGGACACCTAAATAGATCTATTATTTATATAAAAGAGAAACTTGACAATATTGTCTTTCTCTAGTTGCCAATTATCAGGTTTAACTTTTTAAATAAATTACAATAACTGATCATGGCGTTTTTCACATCCCTCTTGGTTAGGTCTGACTATTACAAGTATATTATGTGCTGTTAGTTTATCTAAATCATTGTCGCCTAGGGAAACAGATCCTTACCTAGACGCAATAGCACAGCTATTCTGATTATTGCGTGTGCGTTAGTGAAGCCTAACGTTAATTGAGGGAATTGACAATTTGATTTTGTATCTCTGCATGATCAATCTAGAACAAACTAACCTATAGAGATGGAGTTTTCTGCGCGTTTTTTTTATATAAATTAAGGTTTAATTTCAAATCAATTTCGCACAAGGATTGCAGTAAGTTGCGAATTTACTTGATTGCAGTAAACGATATGTTGAATAAGTAAAGAAATTCTGGTTTCTAGGAATAAGTTACTTAATTATATGATTATAGCATTAATTATTCTTTGTATTGTTAGTTTATGACGATTTCCATCACATCACTGAATGCTGTAATTCATAATATGCATTGTTGTAATGCTGCGTGGATCTTTAGAGTGTCCTGGTCAGTTTACATCCTGGAATATATCATGTTAGTATCCAATAAGTTTTAATTTCAGATACAATAGTTTATAAGTAGGTCGCAATTGCAGTTTTAAAATGTGAAATATGATTTATAACATAAATTCATACTCGTATAGTTATTGAATTTAAAATGAATAGTAAACATTCAAAAATGGTAGGCATGGGCTTATACATATGTACCTACCACGTTGTGTTTTTACTATTTATTTTAACTTCAACAATTTTACAAGTATAACTTTATTGGATCAATTAAATTTCAGATGTTATAAACATATACATATAATGTATACAGATTCAAGAATCCCTATTCATTTTACACTTCAATTGCTCATAATGAATCTAACAAAAATCGCGGAGTATCAGATAGAAATCTCGGTTATTTAAAAGTAGTAGTAGCAGTTTTACTTGCTACTGGAAAGTAACGTAACTTTATTCAATAGTAGCCGTGCAATTGTACATCTGTCAAAGACAGTTGCTACTGGAAAGTAACGTAACTTTATTCAATAGTAGCCGTGCAATTGTACATCTGTCAAAGACAGTTGCACGACCTTCAAAAGCCGTGTATATAGGTAAAGACCAACAACTAACTATTAACTAAACTAACATAATTAACTATGACTAGTACATATTAATTGTAGCGTACCATTAAGATTTAAACTTAACAACTTCAGCCAAGTAAGATGGGTAGTAAGTTTGTCTTTACTTGTCATGTATTTATTACCAAAAGGGCTATCCTGAATTTGTAGAATTGATGCAGTAACATTTATTTACGTTTGTATTTTATATAATTCATCCACCTTTCTATATTACCTTATGGAATATGCTTAAACGTTTTATTCTTAGCATAAAAACTTACATTGTTATGCTATCTGGCGGATGCAAATGGAACCATAACCAGAGACATTGGAGAAAGGCGCGCCCCGCGGCTGGCGCTTGAACAACGTGCTGTCAATTTATAATATGTCAGCTGAATGGGTGTAATAGCGATAGAAAAATCATCCTTTTATAACACGAACTGAGTAGTCACTTGAGTTGAAAAATAACTAAATAAAATCATCAAGCATCATAACAACTTATATAAAAATATTAAATTATAGCGCTAGGAATGGATGATAGTATTATATTTATTAAAATACCCATCAAATAGCAAGGAACGCAATAAAATAAAGTAGAGTATTTAAATGGTCCGTCAATCAATAACGACGATGGTATATTGGATGTTGTTTTACTATGGCATATTAAGAAAGAATGTACGGTATGTAAAAGTAAGAATTTATCAATATTGTACGGTAACTAATTTTAAATATGGCGATTCAGTTAATGCATTTAGGATCTTTACAGCACTAAGGCTGATATACTAGGTGTGTAAAAGGATGGCAAGTATCAATATTGTAGGATAAATACGATAATTAAAAGTATGGCGATTTAATAATTGTTTCCATTAAAGGTGGCCAGGCTAGTAAGGATACACGTAAAGGTGACCAGGTTAGTAAGGATACATATAAAGGTGACCAGGTTAGTAAGGATACATGTAAAGGTGACCAGGTTAGTAAGGATACATGTAAAGGTGACCAGGTTAGTAAGGATACACGTAAAGGTGACCAGTTAGTAAGGATACACGTAAATGTGACCAGGTTAGTAAGGATACACGTAAAGGTGACCAGGTTAGTAAGGATACATATAAAGGTGACCAGGTTAGTAAGGATACACGTAAAGGTGACCAGGTTAGTAAGGATACACGTAAAGGTGACCAGGTTAGTAAGGATACACGTAAAGGTGGCCAGGTTAGTAAGGATACACGTAAAGGTGACCAGGTTAGTAAGGATACACGTAAAGGTGACCAGGTTAGTAAGGATACACGTAAA
This sequence comes from Homalodisca vitripennis, assembly GCF_021130785.1. Classification (NCBI taxonomy): domain Eukaryota; kingdom Metazoa; phylum Arthropoda; class Insecta; order Hemiptera; family Cicadellidae; genus Homalodisca; species Homalodisca vitripennis. Next base: position 14,407,835 of record NC_060212.1, on the reverse strand, counting down.
GGTGACCAGGTTAGTAAGGATACACGTAAAGGTGACCAGGTTAGTAAGGATACACGTAAAGGTGACCAGGTTAGTAAGGATACACGTAAAGGTGACCAGGTTAGTAAGGATACACGTAAAGTTGACCAGGTTAGTAAGGATACACGTAAAGGTGACCAGGTTAGTAAGGATACACGTAAAGGTGACCAGGTTAGTAAGGATACACGTAAAGGTGACCAGGTTAGTAAGGATACACGTAAAGGTGACCAGGTTAGTAAGGATACACGTAAAGGTGACCAGGTTAGTAAGGATACACGTAAAGGTGGCCAGGTTAGTAAGGATACACGTAAAGTTGACCAGGTTAGTAAGGATACACGTAAATGTGACCAGGTTAGTAAGGATACACGTAAAGGTGGCCAGGTTAGTAAGGATACACGTAAAGGTGACCAGGTTAGTAAGGATACACGTAAAGGTGACCAGGTTAGTAAGGATACACGTAAAGGTGGCCAGGTTAGTAAGGATACACGTAAAGGTGACCAGGTTAGTAAGGATACACGTAAAGGTGGCCAGGTTAGTAAGGATACACGTAAGAGTGACCAGGTTAGTAAGGATACACGTAAAGGTGACCAGGTTAGTAAGGATACACGTAAAGGTGGCCAGGTTAGTAAGGATACACGTAAAGGTGGCCAGGTTAGTAAGGATACACGTAAAGGTGACCAGGTTAGTAAGGATACACGTAAAGGTGGCCAGGTTAGTAAGGATACACGTAAAGGTGACCAGGTTAGTAAGGATACACGTAAAGGTGGCCAGGTTAGTAAGGATACACGTAAAGGTGACCAGGTTAGTAAGGATACACGTAAAGGTGACCAGGTTAGTAAGGATACACGTAAAAGTGGCCAGGTTAGTAAGGATACACGTAAAGGTGACCAGGTTAGTAAGGATACACGTAAAGGTGACCAGGTTAGTAAGGATACACGTAAAGGTGGCCAGGTTAGTAAGGATACACGTAAAGGTGACCAGGTTAGTAAGGATACACGTAAAGGTGACCAGGTTAGTAAGGATACACGTAATGGTGACCAGGTTAGTAAGGATACACGTAAAGGTGACCAGGTTAGTAAGGATACACGTAAAGTTGACCAGGTTAGTAAGGATACACGTAAAGGTGACCAGGTTAGTAAGGATACACGTAAAGGTGGCCAGGTTAGTAAGGACACATGTAAATGTGCATAGGCTTGTAAGTTAGTTTTAATCCATCTGTTGAACCTGTTTCAGTGTAATATATTTCATTTTCACGTACTAGTAAACTGTATTTTTTATAATAAAGGGGAAAATATGCTTTATTAAGCATAACTCCCAAATAACTTTTGTATAAGTGAAATTTAGATAAATTTGCGTGGTTGATAATGTAATAAGTCTCTACCTAATTTTCAACACAGGTTTCTATTTAACCGAGAGGTAAAACAACGTGTTCTACCTAATAATTTCAAAATCAAGCCGTCTCTGAACAGATGCTATTTCCGGCTAGGTTATCCGTAATAAGTGCAAAACATTACATTATAACATTCATTTAGATTAGACTAATCCTCTTATCCATGAATACTAAATTAACATGCCTATTTGTATTTGAACATTTCCATAGGACTCTATCATATTACACCATAAGTGCTTTTACTAAGTAGTATAACTTAGCATTTAGATTTTGAAAATTGCGTGCGAAGCCTCAGGTAACAACTAGTTTCAAATATACTATGGGTTATTTATCTTAAACAGATTGTATGAAATGCCCATCATAAGATTCAACATAAAAGAATTTCATTTATACATCGTAGAAAACTAAAATGCGACTATAGGTAAACCACTTACAAAAAGACACTGGGCGATTTTAGTTCACGCAGGGTGGGGTAAATACTCCTCCGCTGCTGTGATGCCGCCCTCTCCCAGTATCCCCACCACTGCTCGGCACTTGCCCGCTTGCTCTATCCCCTGACCTGGCCACTGCCACTTAGCGGCTAACCTCAAAGCAAAACACAACCTCCCTGGATACGTCTATGGCTACATTAATGGGTTTAATCAATATTTTACGCTAGTATACGCATACACACAATTATCTATCACACAATTAGTTCTTTAACCATCAGGTATGTACAGTAAACAATACGCATTGTAATTAGATTATTAGCCGTGCAGTTGCATCTAATTGAAGATGACATCTGCACGGCTTCCAAAACAGTTTTGCTTTTGGATCTGAAGGGAATGAGAAGTATCAAAAGTTACTATATAATTTGCAATACATGTTCCTATCCAAGCGACAGCTACAATATGATATGTTTTGATATGAACAAAGTGTTAAGAAATGTTAAACGAATGCAGAATTACTGTGATGTGTTATTTTAGATTTGCGTTTGATATAATCATTCATACATACTTACAGACGACTTGATTTCGATATTATTTGCTTCGTTGATCACAAACTAGTACACTGTACAAGCACTACCTAGCGGTCAATAACAGAACTACGTGTTCGTGTAGCCCGACAGTAGCGCGCGATACGGCAGCCAGAGAAACTTCTTTCTGTAGACGATGACTGCTGGGTGGTTTAGCAATTGGATAACTAATATTTTGTTTTTGAAATATAAATGCTTTGTTAGTGTATAATCTTTGTTTCCTCATACTTTATACGAACAACTGGCCTTTAAGTATAGATTTCAGCAGTTTAGCAATAGCACCAAACAACGTGATTCCGACTGCATTTCAAACTATATAAAAATATTGTAGGTAGTAACTACCACCAAAACTGAACCTGGGTACCAAATTATCGATTAGATATACCCAAACTATTGGATACAAAAATATTCTAGTTATAGCAACATAGTGATCATTAAGTGACGCACATCAAAATGTAATCGAGTAGTAAAATGAATAAAGCAATTAAGTGAACCAAAATATATAGAAAACAGTAACACTACGTTTCGAGATCTGCAATCTGATCTCTTCTTCAGGTAAAGAACTAACCTAATACATAATTACAAACTAAGTTAAAATAAAACAAATCTTACTAAAGCGTTGTGGCACGCCTAAGTCAGGAATCACAACCTACATGTTGTTGTCAACTTCACTAACACTAAAGACATGCACTTAATACAAAACTATACAAAACACTAATCATTAAAAAGTAAACTACGGAATACAGGTCACAATGCGTCTTCACTCGTCTACTGACCACCTACGACTGACCACCTACGATCCCCCATATGTATGGCCTTCCCCAAAATCCACAAACCTACCATCCCTCTTCGGCCCCATCATTAGTTCTCGTGATTCACCTTGCAGGGAATTGTCTAAAGTCCTCTTGGACATCTTAACGCCATTGGTAGGAAAAACTGACTCTTTCATCAAAAATTCCAGGGATTTCGTAGAGAAGTCAAAATCCCTAAAGTTGACTGAAACTGACAAACTGGTAAGTTTTGATGTCGAAAGTCTATTTTACAAATGTACCAGTTCCAGAAACTCTCGGAATTATTAAATCACGTCTCAAAGAAGACCAAACATTAAAGGATAGAACTAAACTTCCCGTGCCAGTAATTATGGAACTGTTAGAACTATGCACTCAATGCAATTAATTTTGAGTTAGAGGGTAAAATTTACCGTCAAGATGAGGGGATGGCAATGGGTTCTCCACTGTCTCCTATTTTCGCCAATATCTTTATGGAGGAATTCGAGCGAAAAGCTTTGGCTTCAGCTCAGTTCAAACCGAAGATTTGGTGGAGGTATGTGGATGATACCTTTGTTATTTTTTTCTCATGGAGACATTGAATTAAATAATTTTTTGAATCACATTAATAGTATTTCTCCTTCCAATCCGCCTCACAATGGAAGTGGAAGTCCAAAACAAGCTTCCCTTTTTGGATGTGTGTGTATTAAGAGATAGGGATGTCCTTAAGACAACTGTTTTTTCGAAAGATAACACACACAGGAAAATATATAAATTATCAATCCAACCATCAAAAATCTGTCAAAGAAGGAGTAGCCTACTCGTTGTTTGATAGAGCAAAGAGCTTGTGCTCAGATAAAGATGGACTAAAAGAAGAATTTAAGAAAATTGAATCGGATCTCAGAAGCAATGGATACCCTCAATTAGTAATTAATAAGTGCAAACGAACCAGAAGAATCATTCCTGAGTCAGAAAAACAGATTTGTGATAAATTTGCGTTTATGTCAATCCCTTATGTGCCGGGATTATCGGAGAAAATTAGAAGAGTAGGTAGAAAGTACAACATTAGAACCCGCGTTTAAAACACACAACACTCTTAGACAAAGTCTCGTAAAAACAAAACCAAAAAATGGCACACAGGATTCCAAAAACTGTGTTTACAGTAATAAAATGTAGCTGCAATAGGGAATACATAGGCGAGACAAAAAAGACCACTAAACGTAAGGATAAAAGAACACAAAGAAAACACGAGAAAAGGGTTTCACAGAAAAGCCAAAAAATTGCACACCATTGTTGGTCCGAAGACCATCATATGAATTGGGATGAAGCCCACATAATACATCGGGGAAACCACATTTCTTCAAAAGGAAATTAATTGAGGCAACATACATTAAATTGGCAGACCAACCAATCAGTCAACCATCAGTCGAGATTTAGGCCGCTTTGGTTGCCAATTCTAAAAAATGAACTAAAGAGAAAACCAAAAGTATCAAACGGATCGGATATTTGTAATAAACCAATGCGGAGTCACAATATGGTTTTAAGAAGTTCATCTCGCATGAACCAACAATAACGAAAGGGGGCCCATTCCTGTTCCCCTTCCCTTGTATTTCCGCCATCTTGTTTTAGCCAGCCGTCACGATTGCCATTGGCTAGTCCCTCTGGTCAGTCGTAGGTGGTCAGTAGACGAAGTGAAGACGCATTGTGACCTGTATTCCGTAGTTTACTTTTAATGATTAGTGTTTTGTATAGTTTTTGTATTAAGTGCATGTCTTTAGTGTTAGTGAAGTTGACAACAACATGTAGGTTGTGATTCCTGACTTAGGCGTGCCACAACGCTTTAGTAAGATTTGTTTATTTTAACTTAGTTTGTAATTATGTATTAGGTTAGTTCTTTACCTGAAGAAGAGATCAGATTGCAGATCTCGAAACGTAGTGTTACTGTTTTCTTGTTTCACTGAACGATGGCAAATGTCCGGAAAAATCCTGTTTCCTTCACAATCCTTCCATCGTCAAAAATAACCTTTAAACAAAATATATATTTACTAACTAATTATTATTAGTATAAATCCTATACTTAAATTTTTACAACAAATGCTCAAAGTGGCTACCTTATTCTGAAATACATGGATGGACTATTTTTGTCATATATGACTAGACTTTTCAGAACGTTTCAGTGATGTTATTGATTTCCATTGTTATGTTCATCTTCAATTCACCCAGTGTGTGCGGTCTGTTTATATATACCTTGCTTAAACAAGAGTCTGACGAAAGTATCCACGAATAATTCAACGTCTGTAAGGTTTCGCATATTTACAAATTTGAAAAACAAACTTGTCAAACCTAAACTACTTAAAGTACACCGACCCGTTATTAATAGATGTGTACCGTGCAACAAACCACGTTGCGGTTCTTGCAAAATTATGAAAAACTAGGGAATTCAAAAGCAGCATAACTGGTTTAACATATTCCATCATTGAAACAGTAAACTGTAACCATTAAAATGTTATTTATTAAATGAATTGTAAATTTTGTAACAAACAGTACATTTGGCAAACATCTAATCACTTTAGGGTCAGAATAACAGGGCAAAGATTTGATATTTTTCATAAATACAAGGAGAAGCCATTGGCCAAACATGCTGCTGTGCACAAACAAGACAAAATTGAAGAGTGTTATGATCTTAAAGGGAATAATAGGGTCTTCCCTTTTCCTGAAGGAAATTTAAATAGGTTAAAATTTTAAAAATCTCGAACCAGCCCATCAGTTAATTTATAAATTTAAATACCCAATTGTTTAAAATTTAAGATAACAAAATACATTTTCCAAATTTCCAGCCGGGTCCTGGAATGTTTCAGTTGCGTATTTACATTTGTGGTTATTTTCATCTTATTTGTTGTGTTTATTGTTCTTTTTATATTATTACGAGTATGTTGCTTCCTGAAGATGTGGGTGCGGAATCCCACAAAATATAGATGCTTTTTATCCATGTTTTTTATTTCAATAATTTAAATAATATATATATATCTATCGATATGTATTCTCTTCATGCAAAAATAAAAATAAAAAACCAAATATTGGTAAACTCTTTATGAATTTTCGTATGTCTTTAGCATACTTCTTTAGAAAACAATAAATAGTGTATAAATATTTACAAAATTAAACTAACTAAATATAAACAAGAAAAAGAACTGAAATAGAATAATACACACAGTGGAAAATACCTAACAGCAGATGTTTCATCAGAAATACCAAAGAGTAAAAAAATTAATTTTAAGAAATTAACGAATGTTCAAACCTAAAGGAAATTTTGATTTTAAAACTAGTTGATGAGCAGTTGCGCTTCTTCTCAAATTAAACCTATTTATATTTTTGTTGGCATGCAATGGAACATTATTGATGCCTTTTAATTTATAACAGTTTTCAATTAATTTTGTCCTGATTATGTTCCCTGGAATGTACAGCGAGGGGCTTGTCATCTCCATGAACAATACTGTAACGGTGACCTGTCATTCTGATACGAATCGGGTTAGAGGTTTGGCCAATATATTGTTTATTACAAAAATTGCAATTTAGCTGATATATTATATTACTTGAATTACAATCAATTGTTCCTTTAATTGGATACGTTTTATTGGTTATGTTACTGCTAAAGTTTTGACTAGAGGATATAATTTTGCATGTACCACAACGTGGTTTTTGACAGGGTTTACAACCGTTAAAAATTTTCTCTCGATTTTTTTTAAGATTGGTTTGGAATAGCATATTTTTAAGATTTGGCGGTCTTCTAAAGATGACCCTAGGTGGTTTTGTAAAATATATCTTTAGTTTCCGATGATGACTGTAGAATGTGGAAAGCAGTTTTAATTATAGGGTTTATTTTGTTAAGTACAGGGTAGATTTTGGTAGTAAATTTAGGTTCATCTAGAGGAAAAGATTTGTTGTAATTAAAAAGTTTTGTCCTATCAATTTGAATTTTTACAAGTTTGTCGGGATAATTTAAATTTTTGAATGTGTTTGTTAATTTGTTAATATAGCCTAATTTGTGAAATCAGACTCTTTGCTGCATACATTATTCTTTACTCGAATGGCTAAACTTTTTGGAATACTTTTTTTACATGTGTAGGATGACAACTAGTATAATTTAAGTATTTCATAGTGTTGGTATCTTTAACGTGAATTTTTGCTTTAAGAAAGCCTTCTCCTAAAAACACATCAACATCTAGGAAGGTAATGATTGTGTGGGAATACTTCCAAGTGAAATTTAATATTGTACATTTGTTTAGGGAATATATAAAATCTTTAAGGAGATCTTCACCATGTTGCCATATCAAGAAAACCAACCAATAACGATACCAATCAATAACGACCATACCATCAACCAAACCAATACAACCATACCATATCAATGTAACGATACCAGATCAGAGGAAGTTTTTATATATATATATATATATATATATATATATATATATATATATATATATATATATATATATAATTTAATTTATTTCAATAAACATTGAATCGCAAAAAGTACTTGCTCCGCCGGGACTCGAACCCGGATCTCTCACTTGCCGGGTGAATGTGCTACCATTACACCACAGAGCCCTCACTTTTTACGATTCAATTATTTTGTATTTGGCCGTTTCTTTCACATATGTGTTTAAATAACCAAACTAACATATGATCGGAAGACCAAATACCTGTCAAATGACTTTTATTTACATTCATTAAATTTGTATAAATGGCAATAGCCGAATTTAATTTATTTCAATAAACATTGAATCGCAAAAAGTACTTGCTCCGCCGGGACTTGAACCCGGATCTCTCACTTACCGGGTGAATGTGCTACCATTACACCACAGAGCCCTCACTTTTTACGATTCAATTATTTTGTATTTGGCCGTTTCTTTCACATATGTGTTTAAATAACCAAACTAACATATGATCGGAAGACCAAATACCTGTCAAATGACTTTTATTTACATTCATTAAATTTGTATAAATGGCAATAGCCGAATTTAATTTATTTCAATAAACATTGAATCGCAAAAAGTACTTGCTCCGCCGGGACTCGAACCCGGATCTCTCACTTGCCGGGTGAATGTGCTACCATTACACCACAGAGCCCTCACTTTTTACGATTCAATAGTAAATATATATATATTATATTATATAATGTTCCTTCTCATCCTACTGTATACAACTGTTTATGACAAACAACGAGTTGAAAATAATGGAATGCAAAAGTATTTTTATTTACTCCCGAATAGAAAAAATGGGTAACGGCGTTAGTACTAATTATAAAATAACCTCGAGATGGTGTTCTTAACTTCACATAGACAGTGATTTCTTTGAACGTGTTTATATACATCTTGAATGCACATTTCGTTAACCTTAAATACAAGGAAGAACAAGAAGAAGGAGCGCTGTTGAATTTTTTGAATAATATAATCGCTAAAAACATATTCATATTCTACTGTCATGGCCTAAACTAAGAGAAAAAACTGAATTTTTCTATCCCCTCGAGAAATGAACTTCACTAACGTACAGGGGTGATAGGATGGTTGTAGTTCCATTTGTAAACGGAAGAGAGCGTTATTGTGCACGTTTGTTCTTTGCTAAAAATAAAATATTTAAGCAAGAGTTTAAAATAATGTAAAAGTTTAGAGACATATATATCAAATTCAAATTTATAATTATTGTCTTGGCAAATTTAACATTATCAGGTCAGATTATTGTCAATAATAAAATTATGAGGGAAGTTGAACGTTGTATGCTTCTTGTTTGGTTAAAGTTGATTGTATTAAAGATAAACGGTATGCTGTAAATAGAATGTACCAGTCATAGTTAGTTAAGTTTATGTAATCTACTTAATTAGCCAGTAGTATATGTAACAGAATGCTTTTTATTTGGAGGCTGTGCAATTGTCTTCGTCGAGGTACAATAGCACAGCTAGTCACTGATATTTAAGTAGTTTTACACAAGTAGAGGTGTGGTAAAACCTTATTATTACAGCACATTTATGAGTACTATATTTAAGAAACAGACATGTAGAAAATCCTTGTTCAAAATTGATATACAATTTGATATGAAAAACAAATAAAAATGAATATAAATAAAGATATAGACGTATAATAAAGCAATGCTCACAAGCGCTAAAACAACTCCCATGTAGTGACATGCATTATTATGGAACACATTCTTTCCTGTATATAAGTAACGCTATGTGGAACATTTAAAGGCTACAAAAAAGGTTTATTTAAAATATCGTGCGAAATAGAGACGTCGAGAAATAGGCCTCACAAACGTACAGCCAATAACGAAGCTAGCTGTGCAATTTATTGCATCTAGGTGTAACAATAATAAATATTTATTAAGGCCAATTATCTTTGATTTTATTTTCAAAATATCCCCAATCACAACATCACTAAACTAAACTAACTATAACCAAACGTCGATGTTAATTATTAAATAAAATTCTTCTTCTCATCCTGCAGCATGCGTGTCTGCAAAATTGTTAAATATATTTGTACACTTATATGATAATATATTGGAAGATTTCAACTTATAAGCACTCTCTATATATCCACGTAAAATTACAACATGTATATACTTTGAATTAAACAATTCTGTGATTTTATTGTGTCATTTGTTTTCATATGAGTACTATAATTAAGAAACATAAAAAATGTAGAAAATCCTTGTACATAATTGGTATACAATTTGATATGAAATACAGATCATCATTTATATAAATGAAAATAGACATACAAAACAATGTTCACTATCGCTATGACAACTCATGTGAAGTGACATGCATCATTATCGAACTCATTATGTGGAACTAATACAGTCAAGGGTGATGTCCGGGTCTACAGCGTTGCCACATTGTGTAGAGCCTAAGGGCCACGACAGCTTGGCTAAAGTGTAGTTCATGCTTGTGCCGCAAGGCGCGCTCTTCTCAGGGGCGGTAGGCTGGTTATAGTTCCGATTTTAATCGGTAGAGCGCGCTTTTGTGTGCGTTTCTTTCCTGCCAAAAATAAAATATTAAGGAGGAAATTAAAATAATATAAACATTTAGACCAATTATATCAAAACCAAACTTACAAGGTTTTATAGTGTAATTTTTGAAATATCGGAATATATATTTGTAAATAAATAAAATTACAAGTAAAGATAACATAATATACTTCTTGCTTGGTTAAAGTTGATTAAATTAAACATAAACGGTATGCTGTAAATAAAATGTACTTACTAGTTATAGTTAGCCTACTTAATTGTATGTAATATACTTAATTAGGAGGTAGTTGCGATATTTCAGAAGTATCTACTTTTGGAGGCTGTGCAATTGTATTCGTTGAGGTACTTATGCACAGCTAGTCACTGATATTTAAGTAGTTTTAAACAAGTAGAGCTGTGGTGTGGTGATGATAAAGTAATGAATACAATAAAAAATATGAATCAAACATTTTCAGAAGTAGACAACAACCTGTACTATTTGTTAACTTCAAGATTATTAATTGATAATAATAATTGACTCAAGGAAAATCAGAAAAGATAATGATAGAAATTTTTACATTAATAAATAGAATTAGTACCTAACTCATAAATATGCAATGGGTGCATTGATTTCCTTCATATAAAGAAGTTATGTATTTTATTTATACTTGTATATACATACTGTAACAATTATATACATTTATTCAGGCCGATTATCTTTAGTTTTATTTTCAAGATATTCGCAATTACAAATTCTTCTTCTCATTATACAGCATGTGTGTCTGCAAAACTATTAAAAATATGTTTACACTTATTTCATACATTCGAAGATATCAACTGATAAGCACACTCTAAATAGCCACGTAACATTACAACAATGTATATTTTGAATTAAAACGTTCTGTGATTTGATTGAAACAGTCTAAACTAACAACTGGTATCAACTAGAAAGTGTACAGCATATTACCTTATGAGTACTATACCTAAGAAACATTAAACAATGTAGAAAATCCTTGTACATAATTGGTACACAATTTGATATGAAATACTAATCGAAGTGTACAGGAAATGAGGATAGACGTATAAAACAATGTTCACTATCGCTAAGACAACTCATATGAAGTTTCATGCATCATTATCGAACTCATTATGTGGAACTAATACAGTCAAGGGTGATGTCCGGGTCTACAGTGTTGCCACATTGTGTAGAGCCTAAGGACCACGACAGCTTGGCTAAAGTGTAGTTCATGCTTGTGCCGCAAGGCGCGCTCTTCTCAGGGGTGGTAGGCTGGTTATAGTTCCGATTGTAATCGGTAGAGCGCGCTATTGTTTACGTTTCTTTCTTGCCCAAAATAAAATATTACGGAGGAAATTACAATAATATAATCATTTGGACCAATTATATCAAAACCAAACTTACAACGTTTTATAGTGGAATTTTTGAATCATCGGAATAGATATTTGTAAATAATTAAAATTATAACAGAAGACAACATAATATACTTCTTGCTTGGTTAAAGTTGATTAAATTAAACATAAACGGTATGCTGTAAATATAATGTACTTACTAGTTATAGTTACTTAATTATATGTAATCTACTTAATTAGAAGGTAGTTGCGATATTTCAGAAGTATCTACTTTTGGAGGCTGTGCAATTGTATTCGTTGAGGTACTTATGCACAGCTAGTCACTGATATTTAAATAGTTTTACACAAGTAGAGGTGTGGTATAGTGAGGATAAAGTAACGAATACAATAAAAATTCTTAAACAAATATTTTCAGAAATAAACAACAATCTGTACTATTTCTTAACTACAAGAGTAATAATGTTTAATAATGATTAACTCAAATAAAATCAGGAAAGATAAGGATAGAAATTGTTACATTGTGTATTTGAATTATTGCCTAACTCATAGGCCTACATGCCACACAATATACCGTCCAAAAAACCTGAAGCAATAAGTGCATCGAATTCCTTTACATAAAAAAAAAAAAATTATTTTACTTTGTACATGCATATACACAACGTAACAGTTACACATATTTATTCAGACCAATTATTTTTTGTTTAATTTCCAAATATCCCAAATTACAACATCACAAAACTAATTATAACCGAACGTAGATGGTAGTTATTAAATAAAACTCTTTCTCTCAACCTGCAGCTTGCTTGTCTGCAAAATTATTAAAATATTTTGTTTACTTATATGATATATTCTTAGATGTCAACTTATAAGCACACTCTAAGTATCAACGCAACATTACAACAAGGTATATTTTGAATTAAAACATTCTGTGATCCGATTGAAACAGTCTAAACTAACAAATTGATGTTACCTTATGGAGTACTATAATTAAGAACCATAAAAATGTATGTAGAAAATCCTTGTACATAATTTGTATACAATTTGATATGAAATACAAATCAACATTTATATAAATGAGGATAGACGTACAAAACAATGTTCACTATCGCTAAGACAACTCATGTGAAGTTTCATGCATCATTATCGAACTCATTATGTGTAACTAACACAGTCAAGGGTGCTGTCCGGGTCTACAGCGTTGCCACGTTGTGTAGAGCCTAAGGGCCACGACAGCTTGGCTAAAGTGTAGTTCATGCATGTGCCGCAAGGCGCGCTCTTCTCAGAGGCAGTAGGCTGGTTATAGTTCCGATTGTAATCGGTAGAGGGCGCTACAGTGTATGTTTTTTCTTCCCAAGAGTAAAATACTTAAGCGGATATTTAAAATAATGTAAAAATATTGAGAACTTATATAAAATTGAAAGTTTTAACAATTTTATTAAGTAATTTTACATTATCAGGTCAGATTATTGTCAATAATTAAATTTTAAGCAAAGATAACGTACTGTGCATCTTGCTTGGTTAAAGTTGATTAAATAAAACATGCAAGGAATGTTGTAAATAATAAGTACTAGTCATAGTTAGCTAAGTCAATGTGATATGGTTAGGCAAAAAATTGAAACTGTTTGAGGAGTTTTTGAGGCTGTGCAATTGTCTACGTTGAAGTTCAATTGCACGGCTAATATTAAATTGGTGTTACTAACGTTGAGGAATGTTATAATTGGGTTAATTAACGAATACAATATAAATACTGAGATAAATGTTGTTGTATTCATAAATAGACAAAGAAACTATACCGTTATGAGTAACAGAGTAGTAGTTTTTGACAATAATTAGGTCCGAAGGAAACCAAGGAGTTTAATTTTTTACGGTGAGTACTTGATGTTTTAACCATACTTAAATTTTTACGTAACTGCATATATACCCACTCAATACAACGTCGAGAAGTTCTGGTGCAATAGATGCACAAATTTCTATCATATAACAATGCAATCTACTTTAGTTAGGCCTATACTTTTACATACATGCTGCAACAATCATATTCAGACCGATTATCTTTGGTTTTATTTTCAAAATACTCTAAATTACTACACGCCTCTAAATGTCATCAGCATAATATGTATGACACTCTAATGATCCACACTGCAATACAATAATGCATATTATGAATTAAAACATACAGTAATAAGGTAAAAATAGTCATAAAATAAAAAAAACAATAAGTTACTATAAACATATAATTAAGTAACTTATTTCTAGTAATCAAAGTTCCTTCACCTATTTTACATAATTAATTTAATTACATAGTTAATTTTTTTGCATGTATTCAACTTTGTTATTCTCTGAATAAAGATCTTTTGAACTTGAACATATCATTAAATGCAATAAAAAATTCGTCATCTACTGCAATCCTTGTGCGAAACAGATTTGAAATATAAACCTTAACGTATATAAACGATACACGCTAAAAATGCCATCTGTATAGGTTAGTGTGCTCTAGATTTATCACGCAGAGATACAAAATTAAAATTCTCAATTCTCTTGAGTAACATAAGCTTCACTAACGCACAGACAATCAACAAATCAGCTGTGCTATTGCGTCTAGGTAAAGACGACAACAGTACAGCCTGCAAAAAGTACTGACAACTTGGAGGGTATATCAGTTCAGTTGGCGACAATGATACACAAAAACTAACAGGATATACTATATTTTTAATACTCAGATCTAACCAAGAGGGTAGTGGAATACATAATGATCAGTGATTGTAATTTATTTAAAAAATTAAATCCGATAATAGGCAACTACAGAGAGAGACAATATTGTCACGTTTCTCTTTGATATAATTCATAGATCTATTTAAGTGTCCTAAATTCCCGATTTACTATTTTAGTCACGACATAACCTCAATACTTCACCGCTACCTAGCAGAGATACACGGAACTATGTCAGCAACCTTCCTTTCACACACGATAACTGAATAGAATTAATTGTATTGAGTAATTTCACACTATCAGTACAGATATTTATTTGTCAATATTTAAATTAAAATAGATGATTTTAATAGATGATAGCTACTTAATTGTTTATAGTTGTTAAAATTAAACATACATGGTATGCTATAAATAATATGACTTACGTTTATGACTTATGTTTATGTAATTAGTCTAATGTTATTGATGTCTGCAAATATTTGGAGGCTGTGCAATTGTCTTCTTTGAGGTACTTATAGTTAAGTAGTTTTACGCAAGTTGAGGAGCCTTATAATAGGGGTTGTTCAGTACTTATTTCTTAATTAACGGCTGGTATTCAAATTTAAAGTCTTTGTACTCAGACTTTGAAGCCCTTTCAGAACAGATGGATAATCTTAATCTTGAATTAGATGACCCCAAGGACACTCATTATTCAGACAATTTACAAAACTATGTTGACCTAGGTCACATGTGTCTCGCCCCTCAGCCCTCTCCATATGTCCTCACACATCACGGTGTTGTAAAAGAATCATCTTCATCTTCACCTCTTCGAGTTGTCTTTAACGCCTCTGAAGTAAGTGACACGAATCAGTCTCTTAATAAATTGCTGTTGACTGGACCCAAGCTCCAAGCCGACATCGGAACTGTTTATCTCTATGTTTCGATTGCATCCCATCGCTCTGACATGCGATATAAAACAAATGTATCGAGCCATAAAAGTTTGCTCCTTCTGACCGCAAATACCAACATTTGTTTTGGCGTTCTGACCCTTCTGGCCCTGTCCAAGAATGGGAACTTCAACGATTAACTTTTGGTCTCTCATCAAGCCCTTTCATCGCCCTTCGAACTTTGAAGCAACTAGTTCTCGACGAAGGTCCTAACTACTCCAATGCTGCAGAAGTGCTAAACTGATAAATGATAAATGAATTTATTTTCCATCATAATAGTACATTGTACAAAACATAAGACTGACTTGGAATTAACTGACCTCTTCTACAAGTAATGTGGTCAGTGGACAACAATACAAAACATGATTGTTATCTGAGTCCAGAAAGACAGTACAAGTTGTTATCAGCCTGGCTGCTCTCCGTGGCATCTAAACACTAATCATTGGATATGGTTTCAACAGAAAATTTTCCACTGCACACTACTGCTATGCTTAATATTTATTTACAAGAGCAAATGGTTAATAAAAAAATTATTATACTTATATATACTAAAGACTACAGAAGCTATATACATATGAATAGTGAAATAAAACATTACCTACATTATTGGAAATTTATATAAATATATAGCCTATACCTAATTATGTAGTATACTATTCGTAAAATGAGTTACAGTTTTCATTTAAAAATAATAAAGTTCTAAGCTTGTTACAAAAATTTCTACTATTTACAGATAATTTGACTTCGAAAGGCAATTTGTTGAAAAAACTCGGACCCTTATAAAGAAATGATCTTTTAAAAATGGATTTATTAACTTTTGGTGCTCTGAACATACGACGATCTATGCTTCTGGTGGCATAATTAAGGTCCGTTGTTCCCAAGTTACCAACTTTTTAATGTAATAATAGTCTCAGAACCTTAAAAATAAATAAATGCTGTAGTGGGCAAACATCTTTAATTGACAAAAAATGGGAAAAGGAGCTATCCCGTATTCGTTTGTATGTTATAATTCTCATAAAATGATTCTGTATTACTCTTAGCCTCTCTATTAAATATTTAAAAGCCCCTCCCCAGCAAACGATTCCGTATTGAAGTCTAGAATTTACCAGAGCAAAATTAAAGAGTTTTTTAATAAGCTTTCATCACAGAAGTTTCGCAAAAAATAAAATTTTCTAGTAGTCGATTTAAGTTTGTTTTGCAAATAGAGTAATATGTTTTTCCCAAGTTAATTTCGAATCAAAAATTACTCCAAGGTATTTAAATTGAGTTTCCTTCTTTATACACTTACAATCACATAGATTATCTATGCTCCCTGTACAGCTTAATTCGTGAAATTTGAAATCATGATTAAAGTTGAACTCATTAAAATCGAAATTTACGTATTTAGTTTTATCAACGTTAACAAACATTCTATTTACTTTACACCATCGTCTTAAAATTAAAAGATCCTCATTAATTTCGTCCCACAAAAATTTTGAATTTTTTTTAGAATAAAAGATTGCAATATCATCAGCAAACGCGCTAGCCCTTCCGTTGAATTTGAGCTCTAATAAATCATTAATAAAAATTAGGAACAAAATGGCAGATATGACACTGCCTTGTGGCACACCTGATTTGACAGGTAGCGGAGCGCTGACTGACTGGCCAACTCGCACCCGCTGCTCCCGCCCGCTTGAGGAAGCTACGGAACCAGCTCAAGGCTACACCCCCGCACTCCCACCGACTCCAGCTTTAATAGTAAAATATTGTGATCCACTAAATCAAATGCCTTTTTAAAATCTATAAAATAGGCCGGTAGATTTTTTACCCTCGTTCAAGCTAGAATAGATCATGTTTTGTAACATAAATAAGGGGCATCTTCAGTTGATCTACCTTCCCTAAAACCATACTGGTTCTCACTAAAAAAATGTATATTATTTAAATAACTAAGTAGTCTTATTTTCATTAATTTTTCAAAAATCTTAGAAAATACTGAAAGCAAACTAATTGGGCGAAGGTTGTCAAATTTTATAGACGCGCCCTTTCTTATAAATTGGCACAACTACACTGGACTTTAATTTTTCTGGAAATTTACCAGTAACCGAAACTTAAATTTATAATTGTGGCAAGAACATGAGAAATTAAATGGGCGATGTGTTTAATTAATGCTACAGTAACGTTATCAAGACCTGACGATTTTTTTTATTTTTTTAAATTTTTTTATCATTTGCAACACTTCGTTTTCATTTGTTGGAAGAATAAAAAAACAAGAAAGTCTAGGAGTTAAGTTAAGTTCATTGACATCGTTTGACGATTTGCTCGTCTGTACTTCGATTAGGTATTTGTTGATTGTGTCGGCTACTATGCGAGGATCAGATAAGATTACTCCGTTATCTAGTTCTATTCTATCAACAGATGTTTTTAACCATTAGACCCGCTTAGAGAGTTTACAATTTTCCATTGACGGGCTGTATCTCCTTAGCTTCGCCAATTTTTGCAGAATAGTACCTATTTTTGGTTTCACTGATTTCCAATTTTAAATTATTACAGAACCTATTGTAAAAAAAAATAGAAAAATTCCTATCATATGGCCTGGACTTAAAAATTTTGTAAAGTTTAATTTTTCTGTTAATTTTATTAATTAAATTAGAGTTAATCCAAGGACTTCTTAACCTGGCCTTATTAAGTTTACAATTTTTTTTGAGTTTTGAATTGTTGTACAGTTTTCCATAACATCACTCATAATATCGAGAAAACAATTAAAATTATCATCAACATCTTGTGAGGCAAAACATACATTCCAGTCAACATTACCAAGCTTCAACGAAAACTGTTCAAAATCTACCAGGGTTGGAAAGTTATTGTTATTGTTTACATTAAAACGACTATACTGATTTTGTAAAGTCGGAAAAAACTATTCTTAAGCCTAACATACAATGATCTGTCAAACCTACGTCAAATATTTTACTCTTGAACATAGAAATATTACGGTGTCTAATAAAAATGTGGTCAATACAAGTTTGGGAATTAGCTGTTATTCTAGTAGGGGAATCTATAAACTGCACAAATCCATTACTGCTCAGCAAACTTAAATAATTATTTGTACTTGGCGTATTATCAAAAATATTCTTGTTAACGTCACCAATCAGAATAGTAGAATTAGCAACTGACTCTAATTTTATCGCCTAATTCAACAACAAAATCGTTTTCAGAATAACCATGTAATCTATATATGCAAAAAATGTTGAAAAATAATTCGTCAAATTTAAATTTTTAAAAGTAAAGTATCAGCTGTTTGTACAATTTAAGTTTAAATTGTATACATTGATGTTAGATAAAACATAACATAATTATCCCCTCCGGACCGGAAGTTATTATTGCAGCAGTGGAATACATTGTACCCGGGAATGTTGTAAAGTTCAACCTCGTCACTGCCAATCCAAATTTCGCTAAGAACAATAAAACTTATTTGCTGCTTAATTTGGTTTAGGACTAACAAAAAGCTATCAAAATTTTTGCCTCATACTTCGTATATTGGCATAAATTAAATTCTTGTTTAAATTATATTATGTGAAAAGAAAAAACTATTGAAGCCGATCTGATATGAGTTTTGTTGTTGTTTGCATACTACTTAAGTTAGTTAATACTAATCTATGAACATGCGGTACGTTTAGGTGCAACTTACAAGTTTAACTGAGTCTGTCCATGTCCCTCATAGGAGTTGATCTTCTTCACTGACTGACCCTCGGCTTTCCTGGCGAAAAATTTTCCGTCTCGGCACCAGATGAACTTGTAGTCGAGTTCTCCGCCCTTCTGCTTCAGTTTGGAGAGGAACTGCTGTTTTCCGGCGAGAGATGGTCGTTGACAAACACACGTTGAACTGGGAAGTGCTGGTTGATGTCTCGAGCCGTCAGACTCTTCCTCTGCCGAAACCCTGCCATCCACTGTTCCTTGATCTTCCTGGCCGTGAACTGGACGATGACGGAGGGCTCTCCGGTCGGTTCTGTAGGAGGGCACCCGGGTGCGCAGCGGCCACATCCGTCTCCTTCACCTCCACACCAAGCGCTGCTCCCACATCCGTCAGCAGATCTGTGATATTTTCACCCCTCGACTGTGGCACACCGCTGATCTCTATGTTGTTTACCCTGGTGTATTGCTCTAGGTTTCGCATCCTCTCCCGCAGTCCCACAACTTCATTGTTCAAGGCCTGGTTATTTTTGCTTTCAGCGCCTGGTTCTCATTTTGAACTTCTGTCAGCTTCTTTTTAATCTCCTCCATCAATAGGTTTGATGCGTCTAACATATTGGAAACATACTGCACAGATGTAGAAAGCTCGTGGTTACTTCATTTTTGAAAACAGCTATTTCACTAAAAACCTCTTTTTTGAAACTCTCCATGACATTGATAAGGAAGTCCTTCGTCAAGGGATCAGAAGTTGATATAT
This sequence comes from Homalodisca vitripennis, assembly GCF_021130785.1. Classification (NCBI taxonomy): domain Eukaryota; kingdom Metazoa; phylum Arthropoda; class Insecta; order Hemiptera; family Cicadellidae; genus Homalodisca; species Homalodisca vitripennis. The sequence continues at coordinate 14,388,214 of NC_060212.1, read as the reverse complement.
TTGATTTCACACTTCCAAGGGTTGATGATTTACCTTTACACGAAGCACACTTCCAGTCCTTGGTATTCCGCTTGATTTTTTCCTCGCTCTCAGTTTTCACACAATGAAGATGAAAACTATTTTCACATGCAGTGCACTTAATGCTGCTAGCATCACTACACACAATACCGCAGACGCCACAGAGTGTCATTTCACAATAAATGAATACAAAGTTACTGTTCGGCAGACTAAAACACGCACGGAGTGTACAGAACACGTGCACGCGGTGACTTGACCTTGACTCGGTACGAGCACTACACGGAGAGCTCTTATCGGCTCGGCTGACTGAACTCGTCCTGCTACATCGATGACATCGTCTGTGGTGCCTCTTCGGAACACGCAGCCCTTCAATTTGTTTGATGAACTCAATCAACTCTGCGTATCTGGTGGTTTCGAACTTCACAAATGGTCTAGTTCAAGTGTTTCCGTTCTCAACACCATCCCTTCTGACCACGAGAGAAAGACACACATCCCCTTGGATCCATTCACTCCATCAAAGTACTAAGACTTGAATGGGACCCTTCCACGGAAATTGTTTTCACTACGCTATTGCCCCTGTAAATAAAACTCCGACACAAACAAAATGTCTTATCTCTCAAGTTGCTCGAGTGTATGATGATCAACGGTTTCATCAGTCCAGTTATCTTCACACTAAAACACTTGCTTCAGCAAATATGGGTTGGAAAACTAGACTGGGACGATCCACTCCCAAAACATCTACACATTGTTTGGGATAAATTTGTCAAAGAACTTCCACTTATGTCACAAATAAATATCCCTCGCTATATCCTCAGTACGTACATATCCGTCCAACTCATAGGTTTTTCAGACTCTTCTCAGAAAGGCATGTGCTCGGTATTGTATCTAAGGGTCGAATGTGAAAACAAAACTACCGGATGTAGCCTATTGCATTCTAAAAACCAAAGTTGCTCCACTCAAACCACTAACGATACCCCGCTTGGAATTATGCGCAGCGTTGCTCCTCTCCCAACTGGTCAAAGCTAACCAGAAGCTTATCACCAAACTACAGATATCAGGATATCTTTTTATTCACAGACTCAATGAATGTTCTTGGTTGGATAAGAACACCTCCGCACCTTCTAGAAACTTTCGTTTCAAAACCGTGTTTGTAAAGTAACGGAAAGCACGTCTATTGATGTTTGGCGTCACATTTCAGGAGACAACAATCCCGCAGATTGTGGCACTAGAGGTCTGATGCCCTCTGGCTTACTTGATCACCCGCTTTGGTGGCATGGCCCCTCTTTTCTACTAAATGAAATTTCCTCTTGGCCTGTATCACCTGGAAAAAAGCTCCTCTGAAGTAATTGAGATCAAGAAGACACCATTTAGCAATACACTAACAACTAACGTTATACCACCAAACGGGTCTGTACCAGTGGATAAATCGATTTTCTTCACTCACTAAACTACAAAATGCAATGAGTTATGTACTAAGATTCATTCATAACATCCGATCCAGACAGTCTGCTAAACGTTTTGGTCCTTTATCTGTAAATGAAGACTACCTCCACTCGCAAATCCAACGCCCAAAATGGACTGAACAAACTACAAATGTAAAGGAAAATGACCTAGTATTAATGTACTCTAGCAATAGTGATCCTCTAACTTGGCCCCCTAGGTAGGATTTATCAAAGTGTTACCTAGCTCTGACAACATTGTTCGTGTGGTCCAAGTGAAAACCCCGTCAGGTATTGTAACCCGTCCTGTAAATAAGTTGGTTGTTTTACCTAATGTTTAATCATAATCTCCTTAGTGTACATATAACTCCATTTTCTATTCATATTCAGCTCTTAATTAATAATAAATTGACTCAGGTATGTTTCATGACGAATGGTAAATTTTCTTTCAATCATAAACGTTTTTTTTCTTTTACTTGGGTCAAAAAATGTCCTTTTTTGGGTGGGGGGAATGTTCAGTACTTATTTCTTAATTAACGGCTGGTGTTGTTACTGGCCCGAGATGACGTCACCGACTCGCAGCCCCTTCTCCAACCCCTTCAAGATAAGAAGACGCGGCTCTTTATTCTCTCCGCAGGCGGCGTACTGGACACACGCTGCTGCCCCGCATTCCACCCCAATACATGCACAGTTTTCACGTTTATACAGCTCTATTTTGTTTTTTATGTATTTCAAGTCAATATAGTTTACTTTATTTACCCTCTCGGAGTGAATCATTCCCCTTGTTGTCCACCGCTCTCCATCTACAAGACCTACACAAGACTTCTGGTGATCCTGGACTCCCCGCTGCCCTGGCCGAGGACCTCGACGACCCCGTTCTACGAGACTCCCCCAAGGTACATCACCAGTCGTTTTTATTTTCGGCTATACCGCGGTTACGGCTCTTCCTCAAAGACCGTACAGGGGTAAAGTAATGAATACAATTAATAGAGATCCTGAGACAAATATTGTTTTGTATTCAGGAATATACAAAGAATCTTTGCTATTTTATAACAACTAAAGTAGTAATTTTTGGCAATAATTAGGTCTAAAGAAAATCGAAAAAGATAAGGATACAATATTATTTACATACTGTAAGTATTTGAAATACCAACGATAAGATACTGGTGTCCAAAATTTCTTAAATATGTAATTTCCTCCACTAAGACTTCATATACATACTGTAACAACCACGTAAAATATTCTATGCGATTATCTTTGATCTTGATTTCAAGATGTTCCCAATTACATTACACGCCTCTAGTACAAATAAGTTTATGGTAATTGTTATATAATATTTGTCTCTGAAAATTGTGTGTAAAATTGTCTACGGTTGTCTCTTATAAAAAATTACGCTGAGTTGATAGAAATCTTACATTAAACTAACAATATGGTTTTAAAGTGAACAATTCTTTTTTGCCGTGTGGACATATCGGTGAATATCGTTAAAACATCAAGACACACTGGAGGATCACTTTTTAAAGCAAAAGCTACTTTGTAACAATGAATCACATTAACATACAAGATTCATTATTTTCAGAAAAATCGAAAATTACTGATTGCAATACTCTGGAAGTGAATATGCTGCTCCATTTATATCTGGAAATAGTGATTTAAAATTTGAAGTTACGAAAGCAGTGATGAGGCCTTAAATATGATTTACAATAATTAATAGTGTACATACTGTAAATATTGTAGGTATTCAAAAGTATATAATAAAAGGTCAACATACCTTTGGTCTTCGAACCAAAATAAAAAATACTAGTGTTTACATTTTTCTGACCCAACGTACATTAATACGTTCGTATGTATGTTTCCTGGACATTCATAAGGTTGCCCAGATATATCCATTTCGTCATTTATGCTGCATCCAGAAAAAATGGCGAAATGAATTTGTATTCTGCAGCAGTAACTGTGCAACGTGCGTTCCGTTAAAAGTTTGGTTGTGATCCTCAAAGTTATAACATCATCATTCGTTTAAAGATACCGGCTGGCTTTGCAAAGGGAATAGTATAGGATGACCAACGTTAGTGAAGAGTATTGAGCGAGTTAGAGAGACTTTCACGCATAGCCCACAGAAATCAGTTCGGAAGGCTAGTCGTGGATTAGCATTTCCAGTTCGGAAAGCTTTACAGAAACGATTACAACTACGTCCTTGTCGTTTGCAGTTGTTACAGGCCCTAAAGCTTGCAGACTGTGGTTTACCTGTCTATGTAGCAAACGAATGATGTAGCAAGAAAATGAAGATTTTCTGAATCGTGACGTTTTCATTGATGAATCAACATTTCACTTCAGTGGACACACAATGTGCGTATCTGAGGCTCAGAAAACCCTTACGAGATGGTACAACTGCAGCGACACTCCCCTAAACTGAATGTTTCGTGTGCCATATTTAAGTAGAGACATTATGGACCTTTCATTCTTGAAGAGAGAATTTGTAATTGGTATTTCTTATCTTGATGCTCTAGAACTATGGCTATTTCCTCAATAGGAAGAAGATGAACCATAGAACTGTATTTGGCAGCGAAATAGAACATACAGTCTCATTGGCATAACTCAGTACGCGATTGGTTGAACGTCACTGTACCCGACCGCCGAATCAGCTGCAAAAGGGTTAATGACAGCTTGTTTCGTATGACCACGTTTACCCAACCTGACGCCATGTGATTTATACCTTTGGGGATTCATAAAGGATTGTGTGTATGTGCCTCCCCGCTACCAGCTGACCTACCTGAGAAGGAACATGATAGAAGCAGCTGTTGCAACAGTCACTCCACACACATTGATCAAAGTCTGATAAGAACTGGGCTATCGAATTGAAATGTGCAGTGTGACAAATGGAGCTCACATTGAACACTTTTTTAAACTTGTAGCTGTAACTATTTTAGTTCCTCTTTAATTTCATGTATTAATTCTAATTTTAAGTTTTGTATAGTAAATACTACAAAATGTTAAAACTCTGATATTTATATATAAACACTCACATTCAGTGTAACAATACAACATCCATTATTTCCATTGTTATATTTTTATTTTTGTGGTTTACAATAATTCATCTGAAATGATCCATGAATAAGGTAACAATTAAAATTGAAGTGATTTCCAGTACTAATAACATGCAGCTAACCTTGTTTAATACAGTATTTGAAAACATTAAAATATAATTTTAAAGTCATAATGACTTGGTTTGACACAATGTACAAAATGTGTTAAGGAAATATAACCATTTAAATATAAAATCTTATAAATCATTCCGTCTTCTTAAAGCTGATGTATTATTTATGTTATTAAAGAGAAAGCAACGTATTATTCCATTATACTTCAGATTTTATCACTTAGCCATGAATTATTTATGAGAGAGCCATAAGAAAATAGATTACAAATATCGATTAATTGTTTATGTATGCGTTGAAACCATAACAACATCAACTCTGCTTACGTGCTGAACAATTTAGTCTTAGACAATTTCTTTGTATCATGAAACATGTTTGGAAATTTAGGAAAATTCAAATACCTGTTTCTGGTGGAAATTTTGTGTGGAACTCTTACAGCCTCACTGGAGGACGGTGGCCAAGTTTTGTGGAGGAAGTTGTATTCAGTAATGCTCTTGGGTGTCTTCTTAATTAACACCACCCTTTTAGTTCACCTGGTGCCAGAAGCAGTCAGCGAAAGTTTCAAACGTTTTATAATAATATTTAGAGTTTTGCAAATGAGTTTTGTGGTGTACTGTTACATCTTTGCTGTTTGGGACTCCAAGACAAAAATGGCATCAGCACTTAACTTGCAGGCGGTTGAGAATCTCTTGCGAGATGAGAACCATACCGTTCCCAGTGACTCAGCAGGTATCGCTGTGTTGTTACAGCTGTTCGCAATCGGTGCAGCCCAAATGTTTCACAATCTTATAAGACAAGAAGTGACGTTGGTTGGTCTCCCTGTGATACAAATGGTAATGATTTTCATACAAATAAACTGTGTCAAATGGAGCCAACTTCTGACTTGTGCTGGATTTTTATTGAAGAGTTTGAAATTGAACAAAGCCATCAACAATGGATTCGACAATCTCTGTGATGAATACAACAGAACCACACATGATGTGGTTGGACTGCCTCCAAGAGATCTGAGAGAGGATGGTTCTACTGATTCAATAAAGCGGTTGAATTTTCTGAAGCACACCCAAGGCAGTTTAAACCACACAGAGAACACCATAAACGCTTGGTACAACATTTACGTTGTGTGCTTTGCGATATTCTCAGCCATAGTTACCCCCATGTATGGCTTCGTGTATTTAAAAAGTGGAATCAATATTTCCATCAATTGGCTTTTCAGAGTCTCCATTGTAAACACGATTTACATTTTGATGGTTGTCGTTCTCTCTGAAAACATCCGAGATGAGAAAGTGGTTACGTTTTTGAAGCTGTCAAAATTGATGCAACGCTCCAGAGACAAACAACATCACAAGACCATCAAACATCAGTTGTTAGCGAAGCATCATCGTGACTCACCATTTTTCCTTTGCCACTTCTTCACAGTTGACTACCTTCTGTTGATCAACATATTGGACACCAGCCTTATGGTCATATGTGTTATGTCAGGGGAAAAAGTGTTTATGTAATATCAAAATATATTCTTTTCATTGGCAGGGGACAAAATACGAGACAACATTCAGTTAAAAGAAAAGACATTCCAATAAAAATTTAACGTAGGGCCAGTTTAGTTGGTAAGTTACTTAGGCTATGCCCAACATTTATAAATTAATAACACACTAGCACATAACCGCGGCTTCGCCCGCAATTTCTATGCAACATTCTGTGTATTTGTTTGAACAGCTCTTGAAAATTAAAACCTAAAATCAACATCAATAATACTATCACATTTTAATGCTTATGACAGTTGTCTTTACATGTGGATGTAAAGATGATACAGTAAAGTACACGTTCTTGCTTCCCAATATCATAACATTATTCATGTCATTGTTTGCAATATCATATGATTTCCTCGGTCCAGTGAAGGAATTATGAGTATTTATATACCTAATCAACATTGTATACCTCATCAGTGAGAAATGCTATGTTCCCTCAATGATTTTGTCATAACAGTTGAATTTAGTGCCTTGTTTATTACTTTGTGATTCTGCTTGCTATAATCACGGACTAACTGTCGGTCTCTGGTCAGACCAAGTTCATAAAAATATAGTGATAACATGCTGATTGCAATATCAGATAATAGTTCAAACCACAAATAAAGTCACAGTACATTAAAACCTCACTGTGTTACTTTCATTAAATAATAGTACAAAATTTATCAACTTAGCACACTACAAATACTAATCACCAATAAATTGTGAACAATACAATAAGCAAAAAAATTAAATCATCAAAATATTTCACAAACTTCCTCTATTATATGTACACTAAAAAGAGAAACTACTACATTTCGAGATCTGCAATCTGATCTCTTCTTCAGGAAGATCAGATTGCAAATCTTAAAATGTAATTTTACTGATTTTTTGTATCACTGAACAATGGAAAATGTCCGGAAAAATCCTATTTCCTTCACAATCCATCCATCGTCAAAAATAAACTTCAAACAAAGAAGAGAAACTACGCTGTTACATATACTAGGGTTTTGATCTGGGATCGCAAATTGACGGCTATGATCACACCCTGCCTTAGTCTACTGGCTGGATTAGTGGGGGACTGGGGGACCAGACACGGCCGAACTATAGAGGGACTGTTTTCCTAATCGATAATCATGATTCGATTATGGTGGTAGCCGCTTATTATACTGCAGCCCGTGGCATTTAGATACAGCATCCTAACTCTGTCTAATCTCACTGTACACTACCAAGTAAAGAATTGAATTAGATAGCACTATAACTGGTTAATATTGAAGGCTGTTGCTATCCTGGAGTTCAAGGAGTGCTTTGCTTGCACTTGCTTGCGTTGACTGGAGAGGATGGAACTGAGCTAGCCTCCTCTTCTTCCATATCTGAGTTGCGAGTCTATTATCTCTTCTTATAGGATCCCACCAGGAGCCAGCCCCTACCCCTATCATTACCTCCTGAATACCCTTTCACTCTAGAAGCAATCATGAAGATCCTTTTAGGACCAAATGCAATGAGAGCATGACTCAGATTAGAGCATGGATTCAAAATGCAATGAGAATTCTCTCAACTTCTTGTCCTGAAATTAATAACTAAAGTAAAAGATGATGCATTTAAATTTTGCCTCATCTATTTCTAGAAAGTCTGTACAGTGATAAATAATATACAAAGGACATGAACACTTCGAATTAAGTGGAAAATGTTATATCAACCACACTATTTTAACATTATAAAGGGTGTCCCGTAACTCTCTGGACAAAGGTATACATACCACTTATTGGGTCTCTGATGCTTAGTTTCCCATCTGTCTGTATGTTTTTTAGAAAACAATATCTTAAAAACTAATAAGTTAAATTACAAAAAATTTGGTTCAAATATTTATGATAACAAGGCCAATTATCAAAACAATTATCATAAAATTATCTTCAATATTTTCAAAATGGCGCCGTTAAAACTTTTAAACTTTGAATAGCTTAAAAACCAGCAGTTTTTCTCAAGAGCTAAAAGAAAAACACTTTTTAGAGGATATTATCACAAATCTAATGACACCAAAATTATTTAAATCGAATAACAAATGATTTATTTCGAGCAGATTTACTGTTACAAGACATGGCCCACGTTGAGGTTCTCATCGAATAGCCAACAATACAAAAACTGAATTACGGCAGCTCTCAGTGTGGGCGATGTCTTGTCACAGTAAATCTACTCTAAATCAATTATTTATTATTCAATTTAAATAATCTTGGTGTCATTAGATTTGTGATAATATCCTATAAAAACTCTTTTTCTTGTAATTCTTGAGAATAACTGCTGGTTTAAAAGTTCTTATGGCCACCTTTAAAAAAATCAAAATTTAATATTATTTTCAGTAACTGGTTTTATTATCAACATTTGAAACAAATTTGGTATAGTAATTGATTGATTTTTGAGATACTACTTTTTTAATAAAAAACACGTACAGACAGACAGATGGGAAACCAATCATCGAAGACCCGTGTTCATATGGTGAAATATGTTTGACTTGACCTAAGCAATTACGTGGTACACCTTTGTCCAGAGAGTTATGGACAATTACAAATAATATAATATAGTATTAATGTCTAACTACTTTAAGCAAAGTTTGATTATACTCAGTTTTGAATTTACAACACTTGAAATAACCATCTTCAGCTGTATTTGTGTCCGATTTGGAAGGATTCTAGAAAAATTGTATAATTGAGATGAAGACTCGATAGAATAACTAGACAAAGCTGTTGTATATACAAACAAGTCTTTATTGTTGAATGAGTTAGGTGACAGTGATAACTCCGTTGTCCGGCGCAGAGACAGATACAGAAGCAGAGTCCAGATTGAACATCCGCCGCACCAAGGGCTCCAAATCCACGGGAAGATCATCTCCCACAGGGTTCTCCAGGAACAGTACACCCTGCTTGTTCTTCCACTGTACGTTCACAAACCTACAACCGACAGTATGTTAGCAAACATAAAAGATCGGTTATATCAATGTTAAATTTACCAGTAAGGTTTAGATTTTACAGATATATTATTCACTAGATTTTTCGATTGGTTCATAATTTTTTTGAATTATTACGACTCAAATAAAACTAATTTCACCAATTTTGAAAATCTGCTTATAAGGATAATTAAAGTAACTGAGAATCAATTCTTTGTTTGAAATTTGTTTTTGCTGCCAAAGGAAGGATTGTGAAGGAAACAGGATTTTTCCGGACATTTGATATCGTTCAGTGTGATGTTTTTGATGGCAATTGTCCGGAAAAATCCTGTTTCCTTCATAATGAAAGTAACTTACAAACAGAAAACAGACAGTTGAAAATAAAAAACATCTACCATTCAAAATTGCATGCGGTATGTTACTTTATACAAGATAAGACACATAAAATGTCACAATGCCTAACTCATGAATGTTACACTAAAACTTTATTTTAACTAAAATAATTTAAACAAATCAATTAATTGTGTTTGACATTGTTTTTGTGGCAAATACGCTGGTTTGTCTGGTATTATTTCTTTATATTTTTATTCGTATTGTTTTAATTTTAAAAAGTATTACTAAACTTGAATTTAACCTAGTTTTTACTGCCTAAAACAAAAAAGTGTAATAATGCAAGAATATTGTGATATAATTTTGTTTGATTAGTACAGTAGACTGATCATATTAAATTTGACCATGACGGAATCGGTGCAAAAAGTTGGATAACCCAAGAAGCAAGAAAAATCCTTTTCCAAGCAAAATATATATATATATATATAGTTGAACAAAAACACTCATACAGTAATTATAACCTCTATACAGTACAAGTGAAATAGTTTTTTAACTAAAAATGACAGTATTTTTTTTCAATTCAATTCAAAAATCTTTATTCAACAAAATTTTTTTAACATTTTATCATTTCCCATGTGCACTCGCACGTGCGGGGTTATTAGATAGTGTACAAAAACTGACGAAAAAAAAAAAATTGACGAAAATCAGAAAAGTCCGGACACACTTCAAGTATATTCTGCCTAGTACAGAAAGCAAGTAGACGGTTGGACTCTAGGTCAGATATCCCGAGGAGTACTGAGGTCGTACTGAGGAGTACTGAGGAATACTGAGGTCAGATATGACTAGTTCTACTGTAAGCAGTATCTTTCAATTAAATTTGTTTGTTTGAAAAAAAAGGTACATAAAGGGTGTCCCGTAACTATCTGGACAAAGGTGTATCACGTTATTGCTCAGGTCAAGACAAACACATTTCACCATATGTCTCTGGTGCTTAGTTTCCCATTTGTCTGTCTGTATGGGTTTTTTGTAAAAAAATTAATATCTTAAAAACTAATAAGTTCAATTATACCAAATTTGGTTCAAATGCTTATAATAACAAGGCCAATTACCAGAAAAAATTATTATGAAATTACCTTTAGTATTTTAAAAATGGCGGCAATTAAAACTTTTAAAATTTGAATATTTTAAAACCAGCAGTTTTCTCAAGAACTACATAAATAACACTTTTAGAGAATAATATCACAAATCTAATCAATTCAACATTATTTAAATCGAATAATGAATAGCTGATTTAGAGCAGACTTACTCTGACAAGACAAGGTCCAAATTGAGGTTCTCAGCAAATAGCCAAAAATACAAAAACTAAATAAACGGCAGCTCTCAATGTGTTTTGAAAATACTATAGATAATTCCATGATATTTGTTTCAGTAACTGTCCTTATTATTATAAACATTTGAGCCAAATTTAGTTTAATTTAATTTATTGGTTTTTTAGATATTAATTTTTTAATACAAAACACATACAAACACATATAGGAAACTAAATATCGGAGACCCATGTTCATACAGTGAAATGTGTTTGTCTTGACCTGAGCAATAACGTGGTACACCTTTGTCCTGAGAGTTACGGGACACCCTGTATAAGACTTTTTGTGAATGATACATTAAATATATTAAAGTTTAATGACGTTTTAAGTAAGAAAAAACAAAAAGATTCAGAATACTTTTTTTATGATTTTATACCATATAATTAACTCACAATATTTGATTTTTAAACTCAAAATGTACTGGCATGTCAACAATGTCAACAAATATTTTATAGGCTGCTGGTTAAATTGATATGATCAATTATCTGAATGTAACCAATCCATCCTTCAGATGAGACAGTTTTTTAAGACTTCAAAAAATTAAAATTTTGATTGAGGTTAGAGGTGACCTTGGATACAATACATACCTGCAGTCTGGTCCGTTACTGTGGGACACCGCAGGAACACTGGCCAGTTGAGGTTTGGCCGAGACATACACTGTTGTTTGATGTAGGGACGGCAAGTGACTGGGAGACAGTGGCTTGCCATTGTCACTGTAGAGATACACTTTGCTGCGACATTGCAATCCAAACAGCACCCTCACCTGTGTTACATTCAGTAGGTGATTAAACACGATTATGTTCCCAAACAGGATTTGTCTTCATGTGAAAACTTCTAAAAATCAAAATAAGACTATTTTGTCTCTTTCAAAAGTATAGCCTTCAAAGTTTGAAGTTCTAAGATAGACTATTTATTTAAATTCCAAATTAAACGTTTTGATGTAATTTACGAAGTAGGCTATGTAAACATTAGTAATGGGTCAGTTCAGTTCTTAACACTTCCAGTTCTAAGATTTTTGATTTGGACTCCAGCAACTTAATAGATTTAAGACACATCCTCATACGACTAAGCATTGAAGCTGAAAGTTGGTGTTTGCAATAATGTATTAATAGTTTACAAATAGCTTTATAGAAATATTCAAAATCAAAGTAATACGCTCTAATAATGGAATAGTGATAAGATTTATGGATATGTTTTCTAACCACTGCAATATGTTTCTTAATACTCAATACTTCAGCTTGAAAGTAAACTGAGGTCTTTTAAATTAGATAAGTTGAGATGATATTTAGGAGCACAATGGATTTATACATAGAATACATTTAATTTGACGTCTGAGAACTGCCTTGATTTAAAACTAGGCTTCATTTGATGACATTTTATTTTTGGAGGTTAATTATATAAATTTACATTAGAGTCAGAATTCATATTAAAATTATATACCTCATGTTCCAGTTTCTCCAATGTCAAGAGATTCTCTCCAGCAGGGTTCTCCAGGAGAACATAGCCCATGGAACCTTGCACCCCATTACTGGGGTTGAGACCCTGTAGTTGAACCCTTACATACCTGTTGACAAACATGCTTGGAGCTAGTAAAATTAAGATCATTTCATCCCAAAAAAGTTAAGGAATTTTAGCTAAGAATAAATGTTAAGAAGCTACGAACATGTTGATGATGTAAAAATTACAGATCCTTACGTTAAATTTGTCATACTTCAAACTTGTGTCAATGCTTTCGCAGTGAAATTGTAACTTTTTAAGGTAAAAAACACTTCAATCTTTTAACATTTTAAGTGCAGAGTGCTATTGCTAAGTGCTTTTAACAGTGCTAATATAGACCATTGCCAGGGTTATTTGCTGCGCACTGAGCTACTCCAGTCAGCACAAATGTAGTGTGTCTTTTTCCACCATGATCAACTCAGCAATATCTTCATTTATAAAACTGCCGTCAGAATCTCCTGATTTGTCACGCCAGGTCGTGGTCGATAAATTCAGTTCCTATCCTGATTGCCATCATTCTCAGAAAGTTAAACTGCTGAATGCCTAACTCACAACAATGCATCCGGACCAATCTTAAATTGATAAAACATCTTTATTATTATTAAGATTAATCCCTGCTACACTGACTGAATGACAATAATATATATATATATATATATATATATATATATATATATATATATATATATATTTGAATGTTTGTCTGTATGTCCCTTATAGAATCGTAAACTATTTGACTGATCATTATAACAATTTGTATATGTATGTATTTTTTCACGGAGAAGGTTTATATGCTACGCTTATTGATGTAACTCACCATCAGGCGGCGCTGCAAAATATAAAAGTTATCAAAGTTCCTGCTCATTATAAACTGCAATTACGAGACAGTTAACTAAATATTAAATAGCCAAACACTGTTTGAAGGCACTAAATTATGATGAATATTTGTCTTTAAAATAAATTTCTGGTTGGACTTAAAGCTTGAGTGTTCCACCACTTTATAATAAAATACATGTAAGTGTACAATGTCTATAAACACACACTTTTGACAAATCTTCTTGATCATGGCAACAAGGCAAACTCTACATCGGCATTAGAAATATAATTCGCATGAACCAGAAGTGCTCACATAAAGGCAAAGCTTACGAAAAGTGTGCGTAGCCACGGGAAACAGTCAGTAGAAAATAAAACAAACTTGCTATAGTAACTTCAAAAACACAACTGAAAAAACCTAGCAAACAATAACGTTCTTAGTCTAAAGTTCACGTAAAACTTCACATTGTGATTTCGTAAAGTTCCTTACTTGACCGTCTGAGTACAGTAACAATTAAACAGCACTACTGTGGATTTGTAGTAGTTCAAATAAACACTACTAGAGGCCAATGTGTATCTTTTTACAGCTGTCAGGTGTCATGTAGTGAAGCAGCTGTTTCAAAACTTGATAATATGGGCGTGGCAGTTGAGCGCAAAGTGGGATCGCCCGTGTTAACACAGACGTGGCAGTCAAGGGGTTAACTATAAATTTTACGATCTCTTAAAGATCTGTGTAAAAACATTTTACAAATAAATGTTTTCACTCTATTATTTTAAGCAATTTACTGTAGTGACAGTTTGTAATTAATGTAGCGTACCTGCACGCAGGAGTGAGAGACTGTTTCTGTGGTTGGCCTTGCACAAAGTCTGTCAGCTTGAGGGTTAACTGACAACCTTTCACCTGGAAAATTTATAAATTATGCAGACGTTTACAAGGAAGTCTATTAAATCTGAAAGTGAAATTTGATTTCACAAAACTGAGTGATTAGAACCTTAGATTTCCTTATTACTGTGTTACATAATCATATTTTCTGAGAAGCAACCGACCTTACCCAGTAAGACACAAAACATACTATCATCCAAAGTCTCTCCAAACACTATTTACAACAAAAATGGGATTTGTTAGTATTTATTAAGAAAAAAAGTGTGAAAGCAGGGTGTATTGTTGGTATATAAATAATAATTTCTTATTACGATTCAACATAATAATTAACAAGATGTACGTATGTAAGATACATGTTAGCTCTGAGAATATCATCAACATTGGGACTCAAATTCAGCAAACAATAAAAGTAACCGTAAAATCAAATGAAACAATCTTCAGCCAAAGAACTGTATTTTAAATACAAAGAATAGAGTTGTATCACCTAACTAATACAGACTTCAAGGCAGTGAAAACAATTACAAGCCCCACAATAAAAGGACAATATAATTAACTAACTTTTAAGATACAATCACAAACTTTTATGATTTGTTAAGACTCTTTTGTAAATATTTTTGAAACAGTAAAGAATTTCTTTTCCTATAGTACTGTAGTTATGAAAATTACAATATTGTTTTGCTTCACAATTTAGATTTTTCACACGCATCATACACTCCAGCACATAAACACTACAGATTGTTAAAAAACTGAAGAGAAATTGTCATTAACGCCTAGCACGCTCTAGTACAGCACAGTAAGCACAGATGGTACTGCGCGCACAGCCATGGGTGGACAATACAATCTTCATTCTCAAGACATACTCGATTTAGAAGCTCAGAGTGTACATGCCAGGCTATAGTGGACACAGATGAGGAATTGGTGATAGTTAGTTAAATTTTGGCAGAAGAAAGAAGAAGAGAGACTAGGAAGAGAAAATGAAGATTTTGAATGCACAACATAAAGAGGAAAAGAATAAGTTTTGGTGAGCATCACGCCTTGTCCCTAATCTTGTAGCAGATGATGTGAAGTTTTTCAGAACATCTGAAGGATGAGAAGTTTGAATATATTATAAACTTTCTGTAAGAGGAATATTCAAAGAACAAACAAGTTCCTAAGTCAAGGCTAGCAGCAGATGAGCTGAATTGCCTGCCTGAACAATGCTTAGAATTGAGGACGAGTCATCGGTAAAACAAACTTGAAATCATCAAAAAGAATGATATCTGGGTCTTTTTGACAAATGGCGGGAGGTGCTGGTCCACCTTTGTCAGCTGACCCACCGTGGTGGGCACAGTCACCTTACCTTTAATATATTTACACTTAGAAACCGATGTCACGCTTATCAATGTGTGTCGGGCTGCCCTAGGCTTAACATAATCTTATGTAAATTGTGAATCATACTCCCCCAAACACAGATTTGAAAGATTATAAGGAATTGAATATAAGCATAGAAAAGCACTCAAGAATATCCTTCTTCTTCTATGGTATCTATTGACATGTACTTAAGCCTCAAGGGCCTTTTGCGCAACCCAAAAACACACCATGAGGTCAAACATTCTACGGTCAAACATAACACATATCTCTTTTCACCTATTGGTGAAGGAGTGATTGTAATACAAATATCTTTCCACCTATTGGTGAAAGGGAGTAAGAAGAAATCACTTAGTTCTCTCCACTATTTTCTCTCTGAACATGCAACACAGTGAGAGTAGACCTTGTGTTGTCTACTGGTGTGTTGTCTACTACTCACCGCCTGCACTTCTTCAGCGAGCACTTTGCCTGTCAGCTGGTCCAGGGGCAGGAAGGGGGTCCGCGTGGATGTTTCTATCATCTGCCGATACTTGACTGCGATGTCTGCTAACTCCCCTTTTGCCGCGTAATACACGGTCACCTGGTCAGTCGGCACCAGATGAGCTTTCTTCCGTAGCTTCTGGACCCGGTTGACAAACTCCCGTGCCAGACCCTCTGCCTGTAGCTCCTCGTCAGGGGTCACATCCAGTAGTACCAATACCTGCAGCATTCATGAATGACCTTGTAATGCATTTTACCCAATCGCAGATAATAATACAATATATTCATTTTATAGACAAAATGCAGTAATACACTTAAGCCCAGATTTATTTTAAATTTTCAATAACTGGTACTGAAAGAAACTTGTTTTATTTCTTTTTGAATGACATACCTGACAATGTCCTTGGCTAATATAGTTATACTTTATCACTACTTGGATTATAAATTCAAACTAAATTGATTACATGCAAAATTTTACATACCGCTAAACTACTGTGCCATAGGCAACAAGTTAAAGAAAACTCAATATTTAGTGAAAAATTGCCAAAATTAAAAACAACAACATGAAAAATTGTGAGTGAAAAAAATCAAGCATATAACTTAAAGTCCAGATCAGTTCAAAGAAGCTCATAAAGAAGCATGCAGCATGAGAAGCTGCATATGATTAATGTGCAGTAACATGAATAAGCACATAAATTTTGTGTGATGCATGTGCGTCGTACTTGATATGGTTTGCATGTGATTAATGTGCAGCAACATAAGCACACACATTTTGTGTGTGTGTTGTGCAGTGATACGTTTTGGCTGTAAATTCGATTGAAGATCAATCGGTAGTATAATGAGTAATTTTTATAAATAAGCCAACAAAACTAAAATTACTCAAATATATAATTTAAAATGTGAAAGAATTAACAGTTATTACAATTATATCAACTAATATCGGTAAGAGTGAAATAAGAGTATTGAAATGGCAAAAAAATGCATTATATGTTATGAAAAGTGTTTCACAAAGAGAGTTTTGTTTTCCAATTTTTAGAGAACTAAAAATAATGACTATTCCTAATATGTACATATTCTACTATCTTATAAGTGTAAAGGAACCATTTGAAAAATTTACAACTAGACAGGATATTCATGATTATCCTACTATAACAAAGCATTTGTTACAACTCTTACAGTTAAATTAACCAAAACAAAATGCAGTCATCTTTTTATGAACATTAAATTGTTTCATAAGTTACCATTAAATGCTAGCTCTGTATCTTCAGTCAAATTTAAAACACTTTTGAGGTGCTGGTTGAAAGTTAATATATTTTGTGTTGATGAATTCTTCAATTGTGATACCACAACATTAATTTTTTAAATTTTGTCTCTCAATGTATTTATTTATTCAGTTTTGATATTGTTGAGTTTTAAAATTTTATCCATGTTAAATATGTTATTAATAATTATCTATTTATTATTGTTAATTTATATAGATGTGTTGGTTGTTTGGTTATTGTTGTTATTAATTATATAGATCTATATATTTACTGTTAGGCTGGATTCAGTGGGTAGAATCTGAATTGTATGTTTTAGTTTTAGTTTAGAATATTTTAGTAACTTGACGAAGTCTATTGCACTGTTGAATGTGTTTAAAGACCAATAAAGATCTTGAATCTTTATATGATAGAATGTAATAGTGTTATTTTCTCAAGAAATGTATTGTGCAAAACGTGTAGAATTTTCTAGGACTGTAAAACTCTGTACTGGTGGAATTACTACTTACATCGTTGTCGGAGTGAGCTTCGTACTTAAGGGCCAACTGATCGGCACCGGGACCTGTGAAGCTGAAGAACAACCTCAGCTCGCTGGGCTCGATCTTGTGGCCCAACACCTCCAGCTGACCTGTGCGTTGGAACTCCTGCAGCTGCTCATTACTCAGTTCCTGTTACAAGTGGAAACATTGTTGTCTAACGTATATCAACACTTTTATTTATAGCCTATGAAAATCATGAGAAAAAGAAGGGAAAAATCTAGAAGTAGTCCTTTGGTTAAAGTTTATTACTGATGATGGAAGCTTTGACAGGATAACATGATTTCGGACATTTGCCATCGTTATGGTTACAAAAGGTAGAACAAAACGTTTCAAAGAATGCAAGTCCCGAGCACAAGTCACAAGAAACACACTCACACATCACACCAGCACGGATGTAAGTGGGATACAAGTACAGGACTTGTGCCTGGGACCTGCATTCTCTGCAGTGACAACGCCTGGATTAGACTCCAAGCAGCTTTTGGGTATGTTTAAAACCTTTTCTTTCCCTTCTTTTCTTCTTTCTGTTCTGTATTTTTTTATGTACTAATACCTCCCCCCACCTGACAACGAGGATAGATTCCAATCTTCGAAACGTTGTGTTATACCTTTCGTAACCATACGTATTACAATATACATTATTGTTTTGTAAATCTACTCTTGTCAAATCGAAATTTAGTTCTAAAATAACAATAAAGAAGTAGATACAGATATATGCTGCAACAATAAATGGATTATTCTAGTTCTATCTAGAAAATGCAGTACCTAATAATTTTCTGAGCTTATTTTTAAAACTAGCACAAAATACAACATTCCTGGTGTGTTCAGAAAGGCCATTAAACAAATAAGTGCTTTGTTCAGAAACCTCTCCACAGTACAAGAGCCCTCTCAACTAGGTACTGTGGCTCTCCAATCGTGAGTGCCTTAGAGGCTTTAAAGGCCTTTAAAGAGAGGTTTAGAGATCTCTCTGCCAAGCTTGGTGATCTGCTGTCTCTCTTTTAAATAGAATTTAGCAATTTTGCATTAGACCTGGGAAAACACAAACCCCATCTCTCCAAAGATTTGTGGGGTTTTACCTTGTTTACACAACAAACTTTCCTCCCCAGTCCATTTCACTGGTGGGCGATGTATATGCACAGTCCAATCCGTTGGTAGATGTGTTACTGGTGGAAATCGAGTACTTAGAAGCTCCAGAGTCTTCCGGTTGCTCCATCCTGTTTTAACAGTGTATGTAACCCGTTTAAGTGGTCTTTTGAGAGTACTTTTTGGAGAAAAGCTACAATATGGAGATCTTGTAAGACTTTGGCAGAAGCTCAGCCAGGTCGTCCGTTTTGACCATCTCATTTCAAGGTTTTGTAGTTTGTAAGGGCTTTTTGGGTCTCGTCTCACCTACCAGTTCCTTGATTTATTGTAGAACCTTCTCGATTTTTTCAACTCCATATTCCACGAAGGAACTGCTTCCTCCCTGGTTCCCATTTGCAAAGCAACCAACCAGATGTTTTAAATTTTTCATGTTTACAAGTACCATTTTAAAAACTGACTTTTGTATTCAAGTGAAACTGCAATAATATTGTTCTTTATACTTGCATAGAAACAATATAAAAACATGAAAATTGAATTTTATTGCTGTAAATGAAAATAC
Organism: Homalodisca vitripennis; assembly: GCF_021130785.1. NCBI lineage: Eukaryota > Metazoa > Arthropoda > Insecta > Hemiptera > Cicadellidae > Homalodisca > Homalodisca vitripennis. Next base: position 14,369,008 of record NC_060212.1, on the reverse strand, counting down.
ACAACTGTTCAATAATCTTAAATTTATTTCACAAGGCCTTTCAACATCACAGATGCCATCATCTACATGTTACATTCAACTCTTTTTTCTTTTACAGCAGTAATTTCTTTTCCAATAAGAAGAGCTCCTACTTTAATAAAGATTGCAGTTATAGAGCTACTCTCATTTGTTATGATTTTATAAAATAACCCATATTTGTGGTACTCAAAATTAGGCCACCATTTAAAAGTTTATTAATTACCACTTATAGGATTAAATAATGACAAATGTCCTTAATATCAGTGTTCAATGTCCTATTTAATATTTTAAAATTTTAATCAGTATATGATGTTGATACTTCAAATAATACTTTACACATTAAATATTTCTGTGGTTTAACCCTGAAATAGCAAAGAAAGGGGAAAGATACGATATTTAACACTATTTTCAATGAATAAATTACCTTTCCACTGATTTTTTATTTTTCGCATAACTAATTTCTAAACATACGTTCAATTAAACCGCTTAAAGGTCTAATGAATCTCAACTAAAGTTATAATGGTTGCTATACCTTGATGGCGGCCATTACAGGCTTGAAAGCCTGCTTGAGCCTGGCACCCAGCGTCTTGTGATCCGGCTCGGCACGCAGGGACACGCCGTACGCCTGCTTGTCCGCAGTGACTGTCACACGGCGCACATTGAGCTCCTCTGTCACATACTGCTGTAGACTCGTCACCTCCGCCACTTGTTGTGGGCTGTTGACAATTACCACCACCTCGGAGAGTGGGTACTGCAATGCAAAAAATACATTCACGAGCCTCTCACATTATTAACTACAGAGCATAATAAACTCCCAATTATTATTACTTTTACGTTTAACCCTTCAATGTCGGGATTTCCGAGAGCTCGCCTCCAACCAGCTTTAGGAGTTTTACCCCTGCTAGTGAGCCTATGTTTACATTTTAGTTATAATTAAATTGAGTATAAATAGTACAAAAATGTCTATAAGTCAGAAATAATGTAACATTTACCTGATATTGTTCACATTAGGCATAAAAACACCTAACTTTCACAAATAGGCCTAAGCCTACACACCCACTAAATCATTTTCTTATCATTATTATTTTTCACTTACTGTACAATGAAATAATATTAGACCAAAACTAATAACCTATTTACTGGCTACAAACTTATAATAAAACAATTTTGTTTTACCAAAACTCGTGAATTACAATGAAAACACAAACCGGCCTGTAATAAACAACTGAATAAGAATAAAGACACTTTCTGTGAAGATGAAAAGGAGAATGCAATGTGCTCTTTGTGACCATATAAAATATTGCTGGAAGGAGTTCAAACTGATGCTGCTAGATCGTATACGCTTACAGTCTGCATGAAATACTTGCACACCGGAAGTACACTATGAGGATGACCAGTGTACGGTTTCAGCAGTTCTACAAAACGCAGAAAACACTAATCAGGTTATCCCAGGGTGCGGAAACTCACCACCCTTTTCCAGACTACCAAAGATGGCGTACTGTTCCCTTGCTATTGCAGATCAGTCAAAGAACAGGTGTTCAGGCGTTTCCTCCTGCCCATCACACATTCTACAGAGCGGATCCTCCCGGAGAATGCCAACTCTTTGAAGATACCTCCTCAGGTGACCATGTTCCCTATTAGACCCATAACCCGAGAAGACACCAATCTACTTAAGGAGAGAAGGTCAGACGCCACTCTGGGGGAAAACAACTATATGACCATTCGGCTCATTCTCAGATCTGGATGCAGTTTCCATCGTCTCTCATGTTCGGCGTGTGAACAAACTTCAAGACAGCCCTAAAGGAGTCACACCTAGAAGTATCACAGAAGGGTTGAGGTCCCATCATAATGGTCGCTGAGTCCAAGTTGGTGGCCAGACCATCAGCTCTTTCGTTCAGAGATTCCCTCATGACCAGGAACTCAACAAACAATCACATTGTTGATTCTGCCACAGGAAGACTTGACAACAATCCCAGACAAGTTTGGAGTTTAACACACAAGAGTTCAATGCCTTCAATGCTGCCTGACTATCTGTGAAAATGCTAATCGTCTTACTCCTACACCGCAGATGGAGATTCCACGAGCACATTCCATTAAGGCTGTGTCTTCTGCTTGAAAGACTGTGGGATAAGGATTCATAGGAACTACCAGCTGCCAACTTGGTTTCATTCCCACAATTCCAGCGACTTTGCCATTTTTTTTTTTTTTTTTTTTTTTGGAGACATTGGTAAACCATTCAAGCTCCACTGGTAGAAGAGGTTTCTTACCCTCCGACCAAGCCTTTCTAGAAGGTATAACAATCCCAAAGGATCCGTTGAAGGAAGATCTTTGTGGCATTTGATCAGAGATCATGAGCAGAGCATTCCCCTGAATCAAACTCAAACTCAAATTTCTTTATTGACAAAACACAATATGGTGTCATACAATGGCGTCATGTACAAAATAGGATTGTTCCATTCAACAAATAAAAAATAATACTAAAGTAGTCATATTTTAAGAATAACAAGGTACGGTACATGACCATAACAATAACTTAAACATGATCATAGGTGACCTTTCACCTTAGACTACTACTATCGTTGAGGAAGTCCCTGACTCTGTAGTGGCACTTCACCTCCAACAAGTTCTTTACCCCTTTAGCAAACGATTTCCCGTCACCTTCTGCCTTAAGGGTTTCGGGAAGAGCATTGAACAACCGTATACCACTAAACCGCAATTGCCTTTCAAAGAAACTGGTCTTGTGTGGAGGGATCTGAAGGTTATTGGAATGTCTGAGATGGTAAGTGTTGGAGTTGTGGGATTTTCTGAACAGGAGGGGATTTTTATGGATATAAGTGAGACAACTATGGATGTAAATTGATGGAAATGTGAGAATTTTGTGTTCTTTGAAAAGAGGTCTGCAGGATGATCGGCTAGGTTTGCTGAAGACAGCTCTCAATGCCCTCTTTTGAAGTTTAAATCAGGATGCTAATACTGCAGTGCCCCCTGTTGCAGCCAAAGCCGACTAAAGCTCTTGCTGAAGACAACAGTCAGAGCGGCGCTCTGCGCACTTGGAAAAACCCCAGTAATAGCAAGAAAAGCGATCTATATATTTGTGTATAAAATGAGATAAAAGGAAAAGAAGCATGAAATACTAAGAAATACCTTTATTGGAAGCGTTTTTCCGGTCTCGAATCTTGCGGCCAAGTTCTATGACATTCTGCATGAGAGAGACGGAACGCTCTATGTTCTCATCTATCAGAGCAGTTCTACAACAAGATAGCTCAATTATTATTTGTTAGAAGCTAGTGAACTCAAGATTTAATTTTAATTAGTTAACTTAAATACACATGTTACAAACACATAGCACACTGATAACTTGACTGTGTTTACATGAAATAGCATTCAACCTAGAGATGAAGAGAGTATTAAACATTTTAATGTTATGGTATGAGAGATTTTGCAGGATTTAAAATTAAAAGCTTATAGAAAGCGTTTAATAAACAAATCTCTTCAGTGTGACTCCTTATTGAACAGAGTTAAAAATTAATAGCGTCATATAAATACTAATAGAAAGCAGATGGTTGATCCATTTTTGTAAGCAGATGCATACAATTTGTTTTCATTTGATCAAACACTGTAAATAAAGAAGTGTTTGGAAAGTTCTTGGAAAACCCACCAAATTTTAGCATTAGCGCAATAAAAGTTTTATGTAAACTAGTGATCTTTTATTAACAAACATGTGACACATGTTTTCTGGGTAGTACTGGATTTAAGTGTTATTACTTGGAATATTTATATTATTTTTCACATTTAATGGGATTTGTGATGTTGGAAAAATTTGAAATTCAACATCTCATTTCCAGAAAGACTAACCACATTATTTTCACAGGTTTCTGGTAACAGATAAAATTTGGATCCACTAATACACCCTGAGAGACAAAACAACAGAAAAACCAGTGAAACTATACAAGATTATTAACCAATATCAAAGAGAGCAAAGGCAATAACGTCAACCGAAAAGATGGTGACATTGATGTGAAAGGGATTTTGCCAGAAAATTATCTTTCCAGTGAAACGATTACGTACTGGACCAACTACAGCGAAAGATACATGAAAAAATTAGGTTTAACAAGGAACTTGTAATTTATTACAACAATGCGCCATAAGTGTAGTTGGGATGGCAAAAATACATGAACTACAATAAAATTGTTGCCCTAAAGACTTACCAAACTGACTTTCATCTTTTCTGTAAACTAAAACTTTTACTCAGTGAATGGGAGATTCTCTTTAACGTCAATTGAGAAATGTGCCAAACACTGTGACCCTACAGGAATGAACACATCACTTCTATGTTTAACCCGAAAACGCCAACATCCGATATGTCGGACGTCTGTATTTTTTATTGTTACTGGCTACAGTTATGTTCAAATGCCGAAATATTCGGTATTTTGGTTGTTTAGGAGCAAAGGATAATGAAAAAAACCATTTGAAGAACTTTGGATTTCTATTTTCGTCGTCTTTGACTAGAATTGACGAACTACCTAGACAGCTGTCAAAACCAGATGATCGGGTTATGTTACTGAAATCTTCGTTCGTTGTTGTTGTCTACAATTTTATTGAAAGTTTTTTGAAATGTTACTTTTGTTGATCAAGGATAAAATAAACTCTGCCAGATAAAAAGGAAAGAAACTGCTCTGTTTGTAGCAAAATAAGCACAACTAGTGGTGGGTCAAGAAAAAAAATCAAGGACCATTTGTGTGGCATGCAAAAGAGGTGTGCATGCCACCTGCTTTGGACAGCACAGGTGCTAAAAAGGCACGTTTAAATATTGTAAATATGTAAAAATTAGGTTTGGGTTTTGTATACTTTTTTATGTGTTATTGCTTTTTATAAACTAATGAATGAAGTATAAGAAAAAGTGTTTTCGTGTGAAACATCGCACTGTACATCCAATGTCCAGAATTTGAGTTTTGGGAAAATCCTCATAGTGCAGCTATGTTTCAAGTTAACACCTTAAAATTTGGTATATGTTCTAAGCAATTGCTCTAGTTTATATAAAAATGATACAGCGTTTTTTGTAAATTAATGCACGACAGCGATTTTCCTCCTTGGCAATTTCGGCTGGTATAATAAAAAAATGGCCGGCAGTAAAAGGGTTAAGGGATTAAGAGATAAAAAATTTTAATCTTTTAAAAAATATCACATTTTTTATGTCAGTTCTCATCTTTGGAACCAATACCTGGTTTGGGGCAGCATGACAAAGTGCACACTGCGCTCGGGACGGCTGTTCAGCAACTTGAGATTCTGGTACATCAGCTCGGTGAGGAAGGGGGTGTAGGGAGCCATCAAACGCACCATGGTGAACAGCACTGTAGACAGTGTGGCCAGGGCTTGTTGGCAGTCTGCAGACCCCGTCTCACCCTGCACCAAATTTGGATTTCAAACTATTTATAGAGTTAGCGCTTGATAAATCCGATTTTGTGTGGAGCAACAAAAATTTGAATTATTGAGTGGTTTGTAGTCCAAGATCTGAGAATACACAACCTAATTTTTCGTTAAATCGATTGTCAGCTAGCTTTAGTGGGGGTAAAAATAATAGAGTACCAAGAGGGTAAAAACTTCTTATTTTTTACGGGTAACATTTTTTAGCTTTTTACACTTGGAACTAACTATCAGACAAGGGTGCGAAGTGGCGGGGTCTTCATACCCCAACACATGTGCCAAGCCAGAGCGTCCACGAAGCACACGCACAGCCACCTTCTCTCTTCTTGAGTGCTGTACTTTTCGTGCGCGTGCACCTGGGAACTGCCTGATCCAAATCTTGTCTTCTTTTATAATTCCGATCAGGCTGAGCTGATCTGGCGGGCTTTCTGTTGAACTATCCCAATTTTTAACTTTCTTTTCCCACTACTCTCACCTGTCGGGTAATCTTCCCAACAATCTATCTTAATCTATTCTAATTCTAATTTTCCTTCTGTTAAATCCAAGCCAAGGTGGAACAGCATATGCCGAGGGCTACGTGATCAAGGGAGAGCTTGGTCGTAAATATGCGAACTCTGGATACCTGGCGACCTCCAGTTTAAACCTAGCCTTCCCCAAGTAGAGCGGGACAATGCTTGGGGTGACCTTTAGATCTCCGCTACTCGTGGGAACACAATGAGTACAGAATTTAAAGAAAAACAAACAAAACCAGAGAGCTCTTGTAGCACTCAAAAAGTGGATGAAAATTCACGAAACACAGAGGGATTGATGATGGGCTCTGACCCTAGCAATCCTGATCAAACCCAAAAAACAGGCGGACTTCCTAGTAGAAGTCCAATAGCCTCCGACTCGGTTAGAGTCGAAACCGATGAAGAAGATGCGATACTGGAGGGCGATCACCAGAAGGAAGAGGGAGCAAAAGTCGAGAGACAGCTCCCAGCACTGCCTAAGTTATGTGGAGCCGCCAGAAAACGCATGGTCTGGTTCCGAAAAAGAGGGTATTCCCAAGAAGAAGCCAGGGAATTGGCCTTAAAACCAATTCCAGAAGAAAGAAATAAAAAATTGAACAAACAAAAAGAGGGAAAGAAACTGAAAAGACCTCACTCTGATGGATCCACTCCGGAGGCCCATCAGAGGAAGAAAACAAAGAACGAAGGAAATCAAGGGGAACGCAAGGAGCAATCTGGACAACCCCAGAAACCTTCCTACAAACAAGCGGTAGCTGGCATAAGGGTAGGGGTCTTGCACTCCAATTTTCCCGAGACACTACTCACAACCGAACAGATGGAGAAGATCCAGAGCTTCATCCTGGAAGCTATCGTGGAGGAACAGGAGAGTCCCTACTCTCCAAGATTCTACGGTATCAACAGGAGACAAGGGGTTCTAATCTTCACCTGCGAAAACACTGAAACAGCAGAATGGCTTAAAGGAAAGCAAGACTCCCTAAAGCCTTGGGAAGAGGCCAGTCTAAGGATAGTACCAGAGGAAGAAATCCCTCGTGCGAGAATCGCGACTGTCTATCTTCCTGACAGTATACTTGATACAACCGAAAAGATAATGAAGCTCTTAAAAGGACAAAACAAAGAGCTATCTGTCGGAGAATGGAATGTTCTGCGGAGAAGCGACGAGGGGAAGTCTGTCCTACTCACCCTGGCAGTCGACTGCGCTACAGCGAACAAACTTGAGAAGGAAGGTCCATGGATCGGCTACAAGTTTGGGAAAGTTCAGCTTAGACTGAAGAAGAAACATCAAGGAAACATAGAACAACCCACAAGGGAAGAGGGGACTACAGAGAAATCTGAGACAGTCACCACAGAAAAAATGACCGCTGAAGAGATGGAAGTGGAGGAGGCCACGAAGGTGTCAGAGCAATCTGTACATACCTTACCTAAACGGTCTACTCCATAAGCCAGTGCAGCGGTCGAAGAAGAAAGACCCACCTGTTCTCTCTTCTTGAAGAAGGGACCTTCGCTCAAAGGACCATCCGTCTCGGCTCGAGGAAGAAAAGGGGATAAAGTCTCCAAGCAATCCAGAAGAAGAGACGGGGATGGACCACCTGGGGGAGGTGGGAAAAAGGCGTAAGTATGCGCCTAATACAGATAAACCTACACCATGCAAAGGGCGCAACTGACATCTTGGGAAGAAGGTTTATCTCAACAGGCCTGGATATCGCCCTAATCCAGGAGCCTTGGATCAACAGAGGTTGCATCAGAGGACTGACAACTCAGGTAGGTAATCTCATTTATGATCGAACAATTGAAAACCCAAGAACTTGTATCTTAACTTCAAAACTAATAACGGTCTTTCCGATTACAGATCTAATAACAAGGGATCTGGTGGCGGCTACAGTGAAGGTGGCTTCACTGCAAGGGGACAGAGAGGTTACTATAGCCTCAGCCTACTTCCCCAACCCGTCAACAAGCTGCCCACCAAAAGAATTAGAAAGACTATTGCAGAGCTGCAGAGACAGAGGCTCGGCCCTCATTCTCAGCTGCGACTGCAATGCTCACCATACGTATTGGGGAAGTACGAACACAAACAAGAGAGGTGAGGAACTTCTACAGTTTATGTTCAGCAATGATCTAGTGTTAGAGAATAGAGGGTCAAGCCCAACCTTTATAACTAGAAATAGGAAAGAAGTCCTGGACATAACCCTATCTACAGGACTCAAAAACATAAATATAGTAAGGTGGCACGTCTCCAAGGAGGCCTCACTATCGGACCACTGTCCAATTAGGTTCGACATAGAGGAGATAGGGGAAAGATACGTGACCCACAGGGTTCCTAAATCGACCAACTGGAGAGGTTACAGAGAGTCCCTGGCAGAAGAGTTGGAAGAAATAGGACCCTTTCAGAAAAATGAATTTGAATTAGAAAGGTCTGCACAAATAGTAGAGCAAGCTATAATAAAGGCCTACGAGAAAAACTGTCCTCCCAGGCAAAACCAGTTGAAGAGGGATGTGCCGTGGTGGGCTGGGAGGCTGGAAACATTAAGAAACAAAACGAGGAAATTATTAAAATGGGCAAAAAGGACAGACGACTGGCTCCCTTATCTACAGGCCCAAAATGAATATAAGAAAGAACTTAGAACTAATAAAAGAAGAACCTGGAGGAATTTCTGTAAAAATATTAACAGTCTTCCCGAGGCATCCAGGCTTCAAAAAACTCTCCAAACGGAGCATACAAATTCTATGGGGACTCTAGTAAAGGACAATGGTGACCTAACAATGAACAGGAAGGAGACCTTAGAACTACTTCTGGAGACACACTTCCTGGGGGGTCAGCTAACTCGTAATGAGGATACTTATTCTCTATATGGGGGGGGATCCAGTCGGGAGGTGGCAAAAGCCAGACAGGTGTCTAACAGACTATTCACACACGAAAGAATTAAATGGGCGATAAGATCGTTCAAGCCATTTAAATCTCCTGGGGCGGATGGAGTTTTTCCAGCCCTTCTTCAAGAGGGGCTGGACATTCTATTAAATACCCTTAGCATTCTATTTAGAAGCAGTTTCGCCCTAGGATATATACCAAAGAACTGGAGGATAGCACTAGTGGTGTTCTTGCGAAAAAATGACAGGGATCCAACAAAACCCAGTTCGTACAGACCCATAAGCCTAACCTCCTTCATGGTGAAAACTATGGAAAAAATAATAAATAGACACATAAGGGACGTAATATTACTGGAACACCCACTTAGTCCCACACAACACGCATACATAGAAGGAAAATCAACCACCACTGCTCTCCACAGTTTAGTGAGAGAGGTGGAGAATACCTTCGAAAAAAAGGAAGCCCTAGTCAGTGTCTTCATGGACATTGAAGGAGCTTTCGACCGAGTAGCATATCAATCCATGAAGACTGCGATGGAACGTTTTGGAGTTTCCCCAGACGTAATCAAATGGATAGTAGCCCTCCTAAAAAGTAGACAGGTGAAAGCCAAGTACGGGGACGAATCGGCTGCGATCACGGCCCAAAGAGGCTGCCCCCAGGGGGGAGTCTTATCTCCTCTCCTGTGGGCGATGGTAGTGGATGATCTCCTAAGAAAAGCAGAGAAGAGGGGGATAAGGCTACTATGTTATGCGGATGACCTAGTGCTTATGATTAAAGGGAAAAACATTGGCAGGCTGGAACGCCTAATACAAACAGAACTGAACTTCATAAGCAACTGGTGTCATGGGGAAGGTCTGCGGATCAACCCATCAAAAACTAATATGATTACCTTTACCAGGAAAAGGAAATTCCAGCTAGCTAAACCGGTCCTGGAGGGTATCAGCATTAACCAAACAAAAGAAGTGAAGTATCTGGGTTTAATCCTGGATGAGAAGCTCACTTGGAACTCCCATATTAGAAACAAGACATCCAAAGCAATAATGGCCCTTGGGGCCTGCAAGAGACTCTTTGGATTTAAATGGGGACTTAAACCATTGCAGACTTAATGGTTTATAAACCTGCTGCAAGCCGGATTGCAGACTTAAACCAGCTGCAAAAAGGCTACAGAGTCTTCAGAGGTTAGCTTACTTAAGCATCACGGGAGCAATGAGCTCCTGCCCAACACTAGCAATGGAAGCGGTTCTGGGTTATACTCCTCTTGGCCAGGAAGTGATGAGAACAGCTGCGATGAGCGCAATGAAGCTTCTAGGAACAAAGGTAATAAATGCTAGATTGGTTTGAGGCTAATAAACTTATGGTAAACAACAGCAAAACTGAAAAAATCATTTTCTCTTTGAATCACAAAATATATAAAGACATTAAGCCTGTAAAGCTTTTGGGAATGTATCTAGATAGTAGGTTAAGCTGGGATTATCACATTGAAGAACTGTGTAAAAAACTGGCAAGGGTAACCTATCTTTTGAGAAGGTTAAAAAACTGTATATCAAGAAATATGCTAATTATGGCCTACTATGCATTTTTTCAATCTCATTTGCGTTATGGCATAACCCTGTGGGGTAACTCTTGTAATTCCGAAAAAGTTTTTGTATGGCAAAAAAAAAGCCCTTAGGATAATAAAAAATGTTCAACCTAGGGCGTCGTGTGTAGAAATTTTTAAAGAACTAGAAGTAATGACCCTTTATAATTTATATATATATTGCTGTTTAATTAGTGTTAAAGAGAGTCTTGAGTTGTTTAAAGTACGGCAGGAAGTACATAGATATCCAACTAGATCAAATTATTTTTTAGAATTGCCTCAAATAAAATTAGAGAAAACCAATAGAAGTCACATTAAAATGAAACTTAAATTTTTTAACAAATTACCTGAAAAGGCATGGACTGTACCCCTGCAAAGTTTTAAAAAAATAACAGAAAGGTGGTTTAAACAAAATGTTTTTTATTCAGTGAATGATTTTTTGAACTGTGATATTAGTAGCCTAAGATTTTAAATTATTTATTCATTTATTTATGATATTTTTAACTGTGTGTAGATTCAACTTTTAAACCTTACATTAACTTTAGTAAATAATTTATGTACTTAGTTTATATTATTTATTGACTGTCATATTTATTCAATTGACTTACATGAAAAATATGTGCCTAATATGTATTTTTTAAGATTTATATGCTATGATCATTGTAGATAATTAGCTATGACTTTGTCAATTGCATTTCTATGGATTGCCTAACGACAATAAAAACCTTGAATCTTGAATCTTGAACCCAAAATGATATATTGGATTTACGAAACCATAGTAAAACCAATGGTCACATATGCTGCTTTAGTGTGGTGGCCGAAGGTCGAACAAACAACAGCTGCAAAAAGGCTACAGAGTCTTCAGAGGTTAGCTTGCTTAAGCATCACGGGAGCAATGAGCTCCTGCCCAACACTAGCAATGGAAGCGGTTCTGGGTTATACTCCTCTTGGCCAGGAAGTGATGAGAACAGCTGCGATGAGCGCAATGAAGCTTCTAGGAACAAAGGTAATAAATGCTACCTCCCTAGAAGGTCACATGAAGATATTGGAAAATTTCCCTGAGGCTGAAATGCTAACCAAAGTATCTGATACTATGGTTAAGAAATACTCCTTTGAAAAACCATACACGGTCTCTATCGGAAGTAGGGAGGAATGGATTAAAAGGGAGGCCTACCCTAAAAAAGGAGTCCTGAAGTTCTACACCGATGGTTCACTCCTAGACTCAAGGGCAGGATATGGAATACATGGACCTGGAGTTGACATGGCTGTGCCCCTAGGAAGACATGCCTCAGTTTTTCAGGCGGAGGTCATGGCAATAGATTCATGTTCTAGAAGACTCACACAGTTGGGGACAAAAGGATTATCATACCTTATACTCTCTGATAGTCAGGCTGCACTGAAGGCACTGGATACCTGTTCGATTAATTCGAAAGCGGTCTGGGAATGCAAGAAGGCCCTAGCAGAGCTAGCAACAAATAACAGAGTAACACTTGGATGGGTGCCGGGTCATGAAGGAATTCATGGAAACGAAAAAGCGGACATCCTTGCCAAAAAGGGAGCAGAATCCATATTGGTGGGGCCTGAGCCAGGTTGTGGAATATCCTTCTCCAGCATTAAAGCTCTGGTTAAAGATTGGGAAAAGAGGACAAGACACAAGAATTGGAGCAGAGCCTCGGGTTTAAGAATATCCAAAATGTTTATCTCTCCTTATGCAAAAGGGTGGACAGCTCTCCTAGACCAGAATAAGGAGGATATAAGACTGATATTAGGAATGTTGACGGGACATGGCCCTCTGAGGAAGCACCTTTTGAAGGTAGGCCTTAGTCGGAGCAGCGAATGTAGACTCTGTGGAGAGGAGGAGGAGTCAGCAGAGCACATTTGGTTGGATTGTCCTGCCATCGTAGAGACTAGGAAAAGATACTTGGGAGCATATCTCCTCAGCCCCAAGGACATTAGAGAACAGGAGCCCTTAAATCTGATTGGTTTTTGCAAAAGCCTCGGTTTTTGAGGGCACAAATAAAAGTAAGGGAGGCGCAAAGGTCCTTTCAGGACTAAGTGCGGGGACAAAGTGTCCTCTTCCCTCAGAAGGAAAAAAAAAAAAAAAAACTATCAGACAACCTAAATAATACTTATACGGTATTGGCATCAGTCTTCAAGTAAAAAAACTGAAAGTCATTTTCAGTCAAATGTTAGTTTTATCTGAATACTAAAGCTGTTATAAAACAAAACTAGATTGTTTGGTTATGCAAATTGGTTCTCAGTTTCCTCAAAATCCTATGCCAAATCAGGCTATTTTTACTGACAAGATATTGACAGAAGTTTTTCCTTCCATTGAAGTAGTAAAAAAAGAAGGAAATCCATTTAAACCTCTGATTAATTTCTTAAAAAACACAAATATTAGTAGCAAAACAAAATAATATGAGTATTAAAAATGTATACTAACATAATATAAAATTCTATTATGACAAATCAAATATAATTTTAATAGGAAAATAGGGTTCCAAAGGCAAAGCCTGATGAGGGATTCCATTAGATTCATTTAGATAAAGAGTTCATTTGCAGTTGCAGACACTATAAATATTTATATCTTCTAATCCCATAAATTAATTTATTGTTACACTCTTTATGGCTTACCAAACAGAATTAACGAAACTTAAACTTACCCTTCGTGAACTTAAAAATAAAAAGAATATACTTATTTTAAAGAAAATATATGTTTAAACATTGCCACAAACCGCCAAACCAAAATGATAAATATTAAAGGTTTTATTTTATACACTGAAGCACGCCTATTTTAAAGAAACTTAGTACACTACCATAATCAAACAAATAATAAATTTGCTATATTATCTAAGAAAACATATTTTGTACCGGATTATCTTAGAAATTTTGATTGAGAAAAATAAAAATACGTTCAAAATAACTTTTCAAAATTTCATATTAATACTAAAGCAACTCAAAAACAAGTTTACAAGGCTCAGGGAATCAACTGTTTACTGAAAATTTAATTTTTCAAAATAAACTTTTTTCACATTCTCCCTATTCACACAATAAGATTAACAAAAGAACTTACCTTTAAACGGCGTCGGTTCATCCGCACATACCAGTTGGTGAGATTGTCGATGAACTGCACCAGCCGTGGCACAACCGTGTAGAGCCGGTATGCTTCCATCTCGCGGCGGACAAACGCAAGCAACGACTGAGTGAATGACATGATCCATCGGTCCATTACGTTAGTGCTGGTGGCTGTCTCCTCGTTGAACGTAAATGTCATTGATTCTTCCTGTGCCCACATCATTGTTTATTTAACTTCAGATGGTTATGTTCTACACATATTCACTTACTAAAGTTGGAAAAAAAATAATAATTTGATAATTTAAAATTTGATACCCATATAATTTTTTCATTCACAGTGCATTAAAATGTTAGGTTTTATTACGAGAAATTCAAAGTTTTTTCTACCATTGATTCAGTTGAAACGTATAGTTCTTTTGTCAGAAGCAGGTTGGAGTACTGCTCTGTAGTTTCGGATCCATTTTAAATTGGCAGTATTTCAGTACTTGAACAAGTTCAAAACCAATTCCTTCGATATTTATATCACAAACAATTTAACTTTCCTTGTGGCTGAGACCTTTCAACGGCGATTATTAGAAGAATTTTTTCATTTGATACACTTACATCCAGAAGGAACAGATCTGGTCTTATTTACAAAATTATCCATGGTTCAATAGACAGTTAAGCTCTTTTAAATAAGACGCAGTTGTTTGTTCCTAGAAGCAACCTGCATCCATCAATATTTTTTTTGTCCCCAGATGTAACAAAGTCCAACACTATAAATTTTTCATTTTTTAAAGCCTTAAGACTTTTAAAGTTATTTAAGCAGGAGGTGGATGTGTTCAATGACATAGTTGGTGAGTTCAAATCCCAAATTTACAAAGTGTATTGACTTATTATAAAGCAAACCATTCAATTTTGTATTGTTATAAAAATTAATCTTTTGTTTAGTTGAGTATTCCAAGTGTCTGAACTTGTACAGTGCCAAGTGGTTTTACAGTGCCTTAATTATTATTAAATATCGATATTAAATAGTTTGAGTCGAATCAGAGCAAGTAGTTTTTTTGAAGTGAGAGATCTGAATTCAAGTCCTGGTGGAATATGTACTTTTTGTGAATCATCTTTATTTAAATTCAAACTAGTCTACTGCCATTTATACATTTGATGATTATTAAGAGTTGTATGACAGACTTTCTGATCATGTCAGTTAATTACTTACTTCTGTTACATGTGTGACAGAAATTGCCAAATACAAAGTAACTAATTCAATAAACATGAGACTGTAGTAGTAACATGCTCAACTGGCAAGTGGAGATCTGAGTTCCAATTCTGCCAAAGTGTGTACTGTTCGTGAATCTTTGTTTTTATCAAAGAATTGGAATCAAACATTAACTATTAAAAATATATCAAGAACTTGAAATCTGAATTAAAAGCTTTTAAACAAATCTAATCTTAGTTATTAGTAAAAAACATTTAGATACTGAAATTGGGATTGGAATTTAATTTTCATGGAGCTGAGCCATTCCCATTAAATTGTAAACTGTATCTTAACAAAAATTAAATTGCATCTGACTTAATACCAAATAATTAACCATTGAAGTCAAGTACTCTACTATAGATAACTCAAGATTGGTGACAGGTGGTCTACAGTACCTGATTGATACGCTGGATGTTCTGTATGAGGAACCTGTACGCATTGTACCAAGGTAGGAACACGTCCTTGAGGATGTCCCGGACTCCTTCCTCCTTGAAACGCAAATTCTCAGCACGCACGACAGGAGAGTTGACCAAGTACAGGCGCAACGCATCTGCTCCATACTTGTTCACTATCTGTTGGACAATTATCAACCATTGAAGGATTTTTATTCAAATCATTACACGTCTAAAAATGTACAAATTAATTTCGGTACTTTCATATTATATGAAGGCCACGCTGTCATTATCAACTAGTCGAAAGTCCGAGGTGGCAGAACGTTCAACATTATCTGACGTCAGGACGTCCTGGCCATCAGTGACCATTTCTGGTGAAAGATGAAAAAATATACCTAGACAAAGTACCCAAATTCAAGCAAAGATCACGTAAGTGCTCATATAGGTTAATTTTACCTTTTTCTATTTATAATATGTAAAAATGTATTTATCTACTTATATCGTGTAATAAGAAGTAGCAGATAGGGACAGAGTGGCCTCCATATATTGGGTATCTTTAAAGTCCCCCCCCCCTTCCCTATTAACTTGTTTATGAATAGAGATGGAGTGATTTAATTTGGGAGATGTTTATACAACCAACTGAGGAGGTTTTCAACATAAGAAAATGTTTGACCCCCCCCCCAAAATGGGGTATTTTGGGGTAATTTAAAAAAATTTTTAAATAGGAACCCCTAACAAGTGACACCTCATTTTAAAGGTATTATGAAAAGAATAATGGTGCAAACTAGAGGTCTCTAATGTTACTCTATAAAATTTGGTGCCCAATCCAAGTCTGAATTTTTTATAAAACCCCTATAGTTTAAATTACATTTAGAGTTATTGTAATTGTACTTTTAAGACACTCGGTATGCCAAAGTATCTTAATTTCTAATACTGGCAGTTTTAACCAAACTATTTACCTCCATGGGGTCTGGATAGTTCTTTTTCCTCTTGGACATCTTCTGGCCATCTGATGCCAACACAAGACCATTAGCAATTAGATTCTTGAATGGTGCCTTCTTGAACAGAGCTGTCGATATGACCAACAGGGTGTAGAACCTAGATTTAAGAGAAAACAATTAAAATAGCGGCAAAGTAAACTACAGTAGTCGTCAGTATTTTTTATGTTAGATTAGCTGAAAACCCTAAACCAACCTCACAATATGATAAATAACTTTTTATAAAATATTTTTATTTTACTGCTACGAATTTTGTAGTTTATGTGTGATTTTATATAGCTCTATAACTGTCCATCCGCTTTAATTGGACTCTGGACATAGCACTTGGAGCTATATATTAGCTAGTATCAACCATTGATAATATTGATTGTTACAAATTAATTATAATACATGGTATCACTATTTTACAAAAAAAAACTCTAATTTTCACTAATAAACTAGGTATATCGTTTTTCAGACCCCCTGAAAGTTTCACAACTTTTCTTTTAGCGGCGGTGTGTTGAAAAAAAACATCGATAAGATGAACAAACATCAGTGGACTTAGTAAATTCTCTGAGCAAGCAAAAGGAGCTTGCACAATATCTGAGGCCGAATGAAAACAAAACATGAGCATAAAAGGCCGGGGTTGATCTTGCTTTCCAGATAGGGGAGTTTTTTAGTAACTGGTTTAATAGTTTAAATGTTTCTAGTAATTGGTTTAATAGTTTAAAATGTTTCTAGTAACTGGTTTAATAGTTTAAAATGTTTCTAGTAACTGGTTTAATAGTTAAGAATGTGTAGTAACTGGCTTAATAGTAAACATTTTTTCTAGTAACTGGTTTAATAGTTAAGAATATTTCTAGTAACTGGTTTAATAGTTAAAAAATGTTTCTAGTAACTTGTTTATTACTTAAAAATGAACATCAAAATTCTCTTTAAAAAAAATTATACAACCATGTCACCTACCAGCCTCTAGTCTGATCAATGCCTTCTGCTATGAAATCTGCGGGGAACCTGTCATCAAAGTCCTTCTGGTTCTTGAAGGGGTAGTGGAGCTGGGCATACGGCATAGCACCACTCTCGAACCAGCAATCAAACACCTCCGACACTCTCCTCAGTGGGGGGTGGCCTGCGCGTACTGATGGTATTGTCAGGTGATCAATGCTGTGGACAATTCAATTCAAATTCTCTTTATTCAACAATATACAGGAATGGTGTCATGAAAATATAAATAAGATTTCTGTCTAACCATCTAAGTTAAAACAAAAGCTATGGTAATTTATTTAAAATTTATTACTAAAGATCTAATGAGTAAAAAAGAGCCTTGTTGACAAAAATGATCGTCAATTTTTTTCTTGACTTCCAATTGATAAGCCACTACTGCAATATCCTTTGGAAGTTTGTTATACAATTTTGAACTTAAATATTTTTGTTTTTTGAAGTATAGTGCAGTCTCTATAATCCGGCCGTGCGCTAATACAGCACGTCCAGTAATCCGGCACTGTGTGAGCGATGACGGGTCGGGTCAATGCCCTTGGGTTCATGTCACTGCAAGCACATGTATCCTTCCGTTGTTTGTTTCACAGCCAGATTAGGCATACTGTACTGTTTGTTTATTACGTTTTATTGTGTATTTAGTTATTTTCCAATTGTACTTTTGCGTTCTACTTATGTTAAACTATACTTTAACCGGTTTCTAATAAATTTCAATGTACATTTGTATGTTTTTCATACGTTTATACCCATACATCCATTAATCCAGCAATTTCGGTAATCCGACACTACCAATCCCGATATACTGCCGGATTAGCGAAATTGCACTGTACAACAATAATCTGTGGAGATGTAACACAATACCTCCCCTACTTCTAGTGCTATAATCTTGATTATCCCACACCACTATGAAATGTTCTATAGTATGATAGAACAGTTTGCTAAACATATAGGCTGTAGACCATTACTATGTTTAATGAAACAAAGTCTTCTTTCATTAAGTGTTTTTGGTTAAGGTTACATATTATTCATGACTTTATTTTGTATTTATTAAATAGTATCCAGATTGTTAATAGATGTTCCTCCATAAAGGGTTTTCCAAAAGACAAAATTGAGTGTGTTTTACTAAAGATCCAATGCCTAATAAAATGTTTTAATCTTAATATTACAAATATTCCTGAAGATATGTAGGCCATAATTTTATCAATATGCAAATTCCACAAAAGATTTTTTTTCTACTTCCAATCTTATAAATCGTGTGTAATCCACTTATTATTTTATTTTATTAATGTTAATTCTTGGATTTATTGGGAATTGTGTTTGATAAATACGAAACGTAATAAATTCTTTAGTTATATTACGTTCAATAAGGACATACAATACGTTCACATGGTATTTTTGAAATGATATATTAACTGTACAGTTTAACAGAAATCATCAAAACATTGTTTTTTTTTTCAATACTTAACGAGGAAAAACAACTTGCCACAGAAAAAGACTTTTGAATTACTAATCTGCTTGTTTACAAATGCCAGCCTCTTTCACTTTTTCTTTAATATTTTCTTCAATATGGTACTTTACTTTTAAAAGCAAAGATGTAATCGACATTAATATATGAATGAAAATTTAAACCACCATAGTAATAAAAAAAACAAGATTAATAAGCTGAATTCAGCCGCACCTATCTCTGTGCAGATCTGTAACGGTTTGGCCTGTCAGCCGCTGAAGTTCGGCAATGCTGGAGATACAGACTACCTCCTGCCAGTCATCTGATACCCAGAGTGGGATGGGAGTGCCCCAGTATCGGTTGCGGCTCACGGCCCAGTCTCTGGCCTCGCGCAGCCAGTTACCGAACCTCTTCTCCTTCACAAAATCTGGAACCCTGCAAACAACACAGGATGAGTTCACTGTAAAGATGTCAACAAGTAATCAATCGATTGATGAAAGAACAAAAGCGGTTCAATGATACAACCTTGTGGTAGTCCATAGTGACTTTACAATCTGAGAAAAAGTGTTTGATTATTTAAAAAACATGTATTTGAAAATTTGCCATTTGTTTTAGAATATGCATCTCAACACGTACATGATAATCTTCTTCCAAAAATGCATCCTCGACGTTCCCTTCAAAGTTTTTTGTGATAATAGGTGCGGTATTCAATGGTATGAAATTAAGAGTTTTTACATGGGACTCTATGCATTAGTGCAACCTTTGATTTATCTTCACACTTAAGAAGAAAAACTGGCAATTTTTAAATGGGGAAGTTACATGTTGAGGATGCTAATTTAATGCTACTGAACGGTAAATCCTACCCAATAAGAGTAAGAATAAAATTACTTTAATTTGTTACGTGTCAGTCACCAGAATTAAATACTAATACTCACCAATATGTGTCTGAGTTAGCTTTAACCAGGTGTTGACTCATCTGCTCCACTCGGATGAACCAGGACGGTACAGCCTTGTAAATGAGAGGTGTCTCCGATCGCCAGCAGAACGGGTAGCTGTGCTTGGTTGTACTAGCATTCACCAGGTGACCATTAGCCTTCAGCTGCTTTACAATCTCCTTATCCGCGTCCTAATAACACACGGTTACAAGTCTTACTGCAATAAATATCCACCAGTATTCTTAAGAGTAAATGCATGGTTCTTAACCCTTCCCACGCTGTAGACAGATATATAAGAATGGTAGACTTTGACCAAAACGCCAAATACAGTTATTGGCCTTCGAAATGCCCAGTGCACACTTCGTGCTTATCACGTTTGCCAAAGAAGTATTCATAAACAATCTTTACTCTGTGGTAGGGGGAGGGGAGCGTCCTTTGTCTAACCACCTGCTCGTCAGTTTTGCGTCTCCTACAGAGCCATAACCAAACATCCGTGGTGTGTATTACTGCTTTCTCGGTTGTTACGAGTGTGCGTCTACTACATATCTCGTTATTATTCTTCATCGTGTGGTAGTGTTGTGATTAGTTTGAAATATTTATTTTGTTTTATAGTCAAATGTAATTAAACTTTTCAGTTTAATTACATTGTACAATGACATTTATTTTAAATAAACACTTTTGCAAATAGTCCTTTTTATTTTTTATCAATAAATACGCTAAATTTACGTAAAATGCTCTGTTTTATACTTTTTTGCTTTTACCTTTTATAATTTAGCTATAATAAAAATTAGCTGTGAACTTAAAGAAACAAAATCTTTTTACTTATCTTGGCGTTAATAGTCAGTGACACCTGAACATGAAGAACTGCTAATACACAACATCGAATGATTACATCTTGCATTTATCTCTGTATTCGAAACCGAAATCGTTCCTTCCACACCATCCAGATACATTCATCCATCACATTAGAATAAATGAGTTTTGTATAAATGTGAACATTTTATTTTAATACGAATGTATAAGGAAAAAACACGCAGGAAAAGGTTGTTGAAACAAATTTTTAATTATTAAAGACACCTCTTTTTAAAATGTTTAGGGTACAACAGAGGGCACAGCGTTCTGAAGTATGCAAAATTGAAATCTATTATTAGTGTGCAGCATCGGTTTCAAGTTAAGTAACAAGGTCAAAATTCACCAGATGACAACGCAATTCGTCACCGGTTTAACAGTTAACTGGCTGGCCAAAAACAAGTGATGAAAAATTCAAAGAAATCCGACAATCTTGCATCAGAAGTCCGAAAAATCGATTGAATGACAAAGTCTTCAGTTAAAAATAACTGAATTGACATTCCACGATGTTATTCATAAAACATTGAGACTTCCTGCCTAGAAAAATGCTAGTTGAATGTACTTTCAACACACTTCCTGTGTCACGAAAACTGCTTTAACTCCTGGTGAATTTTAACCTCGATAAGTAACTAAAAACCGATGCTGCACACTAACAATCGATTTCAATTCCGCATACCACAGAACACACTGTTCCCTCTGTTGCACTGTAAACATTGTACTCGTGACTGGCACCAGGTCTGTCAGTCACAATAGCAGACTATCACCGCTCAGCTATTCTGTGCATGCCAACGTTTCCTTCCATGCTACAAGGAAAACGAAACTTAGTTATTTCAACTTCAACTTGACATTCAAATCGTTTAGTTATCTTGAATAGTTTTTAAGTAACAGCTGTTCAAAATCCCGGCATTCTTTTTCGGAGACCCTAAAGTAATGGGTACGTGTGTTAAATGATTAGATCAAAATTGATTTTAAATTTATATTGTTTCAGATCTACATTACAAAACACAAACATCTGTACCCACCTTGACATACAGACCATTAAAGTCAGTGACAGGAAGGGTAAAGCAGCCGCTTTCGTCTACGGGACAGATTATCTCTTGGTCCCTAGTGATGACACCGTTGTGGAGACAAACGCGGTAATCGTCCTCTCCAAAGTACGGAGCCTGGTGTACAATTCCTGTACCGGATTCTTCTGTGACATAGCCGTCAGTCAGTACTCTGAATGCCTGGGTCAACTGCACAGAACATTCCTCATTGGAAATTGAAACAGAGCTAAAAGAAAATCAAGTTCACAAAATCTCTACAGAGTATTTTATAAAAGATTATAAATTCTCTCTTAAATTTTTAAGGCACCTGTGCATTGAAAATAAAGGAGGATATCATGATGATGGTAATTTTAGAGGATAGTTAACATAAATGCGGACAGGTCAGAATGTTGACTTTTGAACATCCTAAATTGAAATCAAGATATTAGAACTGTATGTCAATGTTTTTCTAGTTGTGTATTTACGTTTAAGGGTTATATTTTTCTTTATTGTGTTCACTGTTTATTTTATACCATGCTTTCTGAAGATGAAGGTATAAAAACTCACAAAATATATAGAAGCCATTCAATTGTTAGTCAATTCACTTCAATAAGTTAAATATATATATATATATATATATATATATACATGAGTAAATTGCATATTTATTTTGTTTGTGGTTGGAGCTGGCCTAATGTAATACTAACATGAGCATAGTAAGGGAAGATCGGTTTGTACTTCTTTCCAGCAAGGACGGACCCAAGGAACTTGTCCAGGATCGTGTAATCGTCTTCCTTCTTGAAGAGTGTCGGCAGTCTGGCTTCCATCATGATGTAGACATTGTTGGTTGACAAATCTAGATATTACATAAAAATACAATTTTAATATTAAAATATTTAATAGTAAAAATTGTAATTTATGAAAAATATATTTTATTGAAGAATTTGAAACTTCTTCATGAATGACTAGTATTCACAGAAAGAATCTTATCTTTAATACACAGCAACTACCTTAATCAAAGGCGTTGTCACCATAAAGGACATGGGAGATGCGTTCCCCCAATAATTGAAAAGTCAGTTTTATCCCCCCCCCAAATTTTATAGTTGTTTCAGTTCCAATATACCTCCTTTAAGCAAGGGGTCAATTTGGATTGTTATAATGTGCTGTAAAAAGAGAATAGTCTACAATTTTAAAGTTAATGTTGACGTTGTGATGTAATAGACTGCATTTAATAACAGTGCTGTTTAAAATAAAGCAAATTAAACATGATAATAAGTAGTATGAGTTTTCAATTGTATTTTTAGACCAAAGCATATTGTTTAAATGAAAAACCTGCTTGAAGAAATGTAAGATTTTGGGTGTAAATTAGTGTTCAAACGTCATTTCAAGGTCTCAATTTTTCAAACATTTTCTGGGGGAGGATCCCCTACATGTTTTGGGGAGTGCCCCCGGATCTCCCATTCGTCCTTCTCAAAGTTTTGATGCTGACGACGCAGATGACCTTAATAATTAACAATTATTGACACTTTACGGACCTTATGACAGAACAATTCATACAAGAATACTAATTTATTTGCCATGAGACGTTATTTCAATAATGAATGACAATTGTCACGAAAATTGGACCAGGCCACATTAAAAATACAGTGAGAAGTAATTTGTCTAAAAATTTATCTACATTATAAATACCAGGATGTATGTAATAGATGTCTTGAATTATTTTAGACATAAGGATTTAATATTACATGGCAAAACATTGTATAACTTAATGCCTACATACTTCTGAGTCAGACTGTAAGAACATTTGCTTTTAATAAGACTAAGTTTGAGTATAGCATCACAACGAACCTGATTAATCTTTGTAATGGTGAAAGCTATTTTCCACATACAACAAAACAGATAAAATATTTGACTATCGATAGTTCTTATTTTAAATAACGATCTTTGGCATGGTACAGTATAAAAAAATTCTTCGTATCAGCTGTAAACCAAACACTGATAGGGTCCTGCATTTATGAAAGGTTGTTCAATCAATTGGAAAATAAAAATTACGTTAAATTCATAGCTCTTTAAGATAACTCCACTGAACAACAAATAGTAAAGTTTTAAAGTTTTTTTTACCACTCCACATAAAATTACAAGAATTTAAAGTTAGAAATTTACGCATTCCGTAATCAGGTCCCAAAAAAACCGTTGAAGATAAAAACTTGAAGTTTTGTACAGCTCATATATATAAGTTGTAGCTTTAGGGAGTAACAAACTTTTTACTCGTAAAAAAATGTCATTTCAATTTTTTTTAATATTTAAAAAAATTTCATTTGAGAAATTATATTTAATTAAGGAAATATAATTCTTTTAAATCAAATTTAATTAAACATTTGTGAATCACTTAAGCTGTAACTCATGTACACTATATGGTTAAAGATATATTTTTGTATCTGTACTTAAAATTATATAATCTAACAATAATATAAAAACCCAAATTTTTCTATAGGAGAGGTGCAGTTGTGTGCTACAGAAGTATTCCTATGAGTTTAGTTCTGTCTTCCACAACAATTTGACCCCAGAGACACATTCACTATACACTACTGCAGGTCAACTCACCTCTGACCTTGACGTACTGGAGGGCAGGGTTGACACACAGAGCTAGATTGCTGGGGAGGGTCCAAGGGGTGGTGGTCCAAGCTACCAAGGCGGTCTGGGGGTCGTCCACCAGAGGAAAACTGACGACCACTGTCACAAACAAAATTAAGTCACAACAAGAGGTAGGGTTCCGATAACACACATTCGCCATACAAATGACATTGTTAGAGTCATTTTTATCAAAAGTGGAGGAGAGAAGAGGTAAAGGTATCAGGATAAATGACAAGGCATCATTCATCTTGCAACACAACATTGTTGTTATTTACAATATTAACACTGACAGTATCGTCAGAATTATAGTCCAGCCAACGGTCAATTTTCTAACGAACAATAAAATCCGCAAACATAAAACACAAACAAATAAGCCCTGGTAAACAAGCCACCCGCTTTGTTTACTCACAACGCCATTACTGCAGTCAGCTGACAACAGCCTGTTGAATATCGTAATTGTTCAGACAAATAATATAACAAGAAAAAAAAAACTGCAATATGTTTCGTTCCATCCACGTTTTCACATTATTACTTGGTCGAAGTAGTTCTGGTCTTTTCCACAAGATGGAACCACATAATAGACTGATGGCTGGTGTTATACTAATGTCAAACCGCACAATGAGGACGTTCATACAACGGCAAAGTATTAAAGACCGAAAAAAGGCTCTGTAAACCATAACATTTTTGAAGAACTTGACCCAAGTAAAATTATCGACTAGCTAACTCGATTACCATTTACTTCACAAAACTAATGGTAAAGAGGAAATGGTGACAATAAGTATCTTCTCTTTCTGGACTGTACCGATTCAAGTTTGATACACTTGGTACACTAGACGATTTAAAGTGAGGTAAATGTAAGTTCTTAAAAACAGTTGTTTCAACTGATCATATTAAATTCATTCCAAACCGAACACAAATATTATTGGCATCCAATACTACAGTGAATTTATAATCGTAAATTGCAGAATGTTATTAATTTGCCTGAACCGTTCCGACTGAAAACCTCTGAAATGCTAATGACTCACCAGCTGGGTCAACGACCTCCTTATAGTTCTGGCCTGACTCAAAGTTAGACAAAGGAGTGTTGCATGCCGTGGAGTACGGCATCACCTTCACTCCCCGGTACACCAACCCTTTCTTCCACAGCTCGGAGAACACCCACCATACACTCTCCATGAACCACGGGTACATGGTCTTGTAGTCATTTTCAAAGTCTGCACAGACACACAGAACTGTTGTCACAATGTGGCTTCACATTAACAAAGTGTGAAGTTTAACCTTTTTAATTTTTACTTTCACAATACACAGAATTATTTTGAAATTCAAAATGACAAAATTGTCAAAAATCTCCTTGCACTTCAAGCCCAATAAAAAAAAATCATTTTGCACATATAACATCATTTTATATGTTTTACCAAACCAAACAACTTCTGTATTTGAACTTTTATATTGCTAATCTCAATAATACTCACATAGGAATGTAATGTGTTTAATTCGTAATTAACACTTTCACGATGATGTGTATCACAATGCAATCTTTCACAATGATGTGTATCACAACGCAATATTTCACAACTACCATTGTGTACCTGGACTGGTACATACTGGGCTTCATAAAGTGTGCTGCGTGCCCGATGGGTTACACGTTGCTATACATTTAGTTATTGTGTTTTTATTGTTTACCTGTCTTGCAAGTTTGTGAAATTGATCCCGTACTTAAATAAATACCTCAGACTATCGTGTACCAAGTCGGGTAAACAATTGGTTAATTCTTTGTTTGAAGGTTATTTTTGACGATGGAAGGATTGTGAAGGAAACAGGATTTTTCCGGACATTTGCCATCGTTCAGTGAAACAAGAAATGGCAAATTGTTAATTGTTAATTGTGTAAATGGTTAATTGTCTGGTTAAATAAATGCTTTAGGTACCCCTTGAGACACACAGAGAAACATTGAATTTAATTTTGTTTTGTGCAAAATTGTGGAATCGACATACTTCTACTTTTCTTGTACTTAAGACGTTTAGCGTAAAAATAATGATTACGGTTTTTGCCATTATTATTGAAAAACGTCATGGTAATAAAAAGTCCGGAAATAAGCCATTGTCGTATACGTGTTAATAAAATGTTTGCGTTGCAATGAAATTAAATTTGAGTAAATAAGAAAACATTTTGCAACACCAAAATAAAACTTATTTATAATAAATATTATATTTTTTTATGAATAACCACATTATTCCAATAAATTATGGATTGTATATGACTATGAATAAAGAGATTATTATTCAATTTCTTGTTTATACAAATGTTTTATGAATAGAAGTTATCTTTCCTTAAATTCCAACAGTTGTCATTTTTCTTTTAACTTTTTTGAATAACATTTCTTGCTTACAATGGCCTTAAAAATAATGTGCATAACATATTACATATACTCACATGTGAAAACTCAAAAATCTAGCCCCAGGCCTATGGATTTTGGAACACCCTGTACTTAAAATAATC
This sequence comes from Homalodisca vitripennis, assembly GCF_021130785.1. Taxonomy (NCBI): domain Eukaryota; kingdom Metazoa; phylum Arthropoda; class Insecta; order Hemiptera; family Cicadellidae; genus Homalodisca; species Homalodisca vitripennis. The sequence continues at coordinate 14,342,555 of NC_060212.1, read as the reverse complement.
AATGACAGTATTTTTCATCTGTACACTGGGCAACATTACACCTGCATATTCTAGAAAGCAAATTACTCACTTTAGAAACTTAATGTGATAAATTGGAAATAATGAATTTCTTGTACTTAATTGTATAAAAAAGAAACTTTGTATCCCATTGAGACTATTTCTCATACTTACCAACACAAGTTTTCACGTATTTATTCTATCTTAGTAACGTTCTGTCTATAATCTTCTATTGCAGTTTCTTTACATATCTGCATGTATTGCAACACAATAACCGCAATTAATTGTATATCCAGTGTATCAGTTCTGATAACCACAGTACTAATTTAAGCGTAACAGATCTGAAAACCTCAGTTTCCCTACTTTATACTTTTTTCACCAAAATGCTAAAGGTGCAAAACATTTGATTTTTTCCGCAACTTAAAGACAATTTAGAGTTTTATTGTCTTTAGCAACCAGACTCATTAACAAACACAATGTGAACACTTGGCTTGTAATAAATGTTTACACCAAGCTGGTTATTTTCTTGATAACACACAACACAAACTTACCGATCCAGCGTCCGATTCGAGACACAATTGTCTCCCATTCAGCAGAATACCGTGACACAATTTTCCGGCACTCATTGTTGTAAGCGGCAATCCCCATCTTGGCAACATCTGCAGGACCTTTGATGCCAAGAGTTTTGTCAATCTCAAACTCCTGTAAGTTCAAGACAAAAAAAATCAAACAAAAACGTTCAGTAACATTTGGGCTACAAGGCGATATACTGTCAACTGTACTTTACATTATAATTTGTAGCAAGTGAATTTTACAAACATTTTGTTTCTAAATCTATAAAATAATATATTGTGAGTTTATTTTGAACCAATACAAAACTATAAAGCTACCACATTTTAAAATTAGTCTGTAATTTTGTTGTTACTACAATCAAACAAACTATCCTAATTAATAATAACTAAATATTTTATTGTAATGTTTTTTGTAGTATAATTATGTGATATATCCTTCTATCTCTTTATCATTGCTGATCAAGGGCTTCCAAATTCAAACTCAATTTTCAAAATAATGCTTTGTCCAAAAAAAATTAAAGAAACAGATGTTGTTAAATATTATATTCCTTAGTTTAACACCAATTTTATACCAACAACAACGTCCAACCTGAAAATTATGTTAAATGCACTCATGTATTACAATCAATCTTAAGCTGTTGGGAAAATTTAATTGTCAGATTTTTCTGGCTACAGTGTGCTGTTTGTATCTTTATTTAAATTATTACTTGCTGACATAGTTTTTATACTTTCCTCATCACCCACCTGTATATCACACTTAAATAAACATCTCGGCAACTGTATTAATTATCCTGATGGTATTTAGGCTAAAGCTTAGTCAGAGATATTTGTCTATTTGTTCGGGGTACATGGACGTTGTAAAATGTAATTTCTCCTACATTTTAAACTGTAAGTGAGCATAATTTTTATGTCATGGTGATGACATAAATTAAAATTAAAATGAGTCATTTGAACTCTCGATACTACATGAAGCTGAAGATGGTTTGCAAATGGTCCAGAACTAGTAGATCACTTCTACAATTAGTAACATCTACCGTTTGCTTTATCATTTCAAAAGTCAAGGCAGAAATACATTGAATTAATAATAAGATTATAAAATCATTTAAAAAATACTTTACTCTAGGCAGATGGCTGAAAATCGGCAAATACATTAAGATTTTTAGAATCAGGGCAAGAATATTTTTAGTAAAAACATGTTTCCTGGCATATTTTAATATAAAACTTAGTGTGTGATAGTAAATTATAAATTTTAGTTCTGAGGGAAAGAGACGATTGTCTCCGCACTTAGTCCTAAAAGAACCTTTGCACCTACCTTACTTATATTTGTATACTCAGAATCTGTGACTTTTATAGAAGCCAATAAGATTTGAGGGCTCTTATTCTATGATGTCCTTGGGGCTGAGGAGATGTGCCCCTAGGAATCTTTTCCAAATTTTTAGCCAAATATGCTCTGCCCATTCCTCTGCTTCTCCGCAGAGTCTGCATTCATCAGTCTGGCTAAGGCCCACCCTCATGAGGTGTTTTCTAAGGGGGCCATGTCCTGTCAGCATCCCTATTATCATTCTTACATCCTCCTTACTCTGATTTAGGAGAGATAAACATTTTTTACTGTCTTAATTCTGAGGCCCTACTCCAATTAAAGTATCTTGTCCTCTTTTCCCAACCTTTTACAAGAGTTTTGCTGTACAAAGCTATTCCGCAACCCGGCTCTGGCCTTACCGTAAAGGACTCTGTTTCTGTTGACGGTATCTAGTTTTTCATTACCATTTACCATGGCCCGGCACCCAAACGTGTGTATCTCTATTTGTAACATATACTTTTTTTTAAGTTTACATGTTATTTTTAACTGCAATATTGCCAACAAACAGAACAAATTTCCCTTAAAAATAGTCATTCAATTCATGTTTCGAGTTTTTATTTTTGTATATTACGAGTAAATACAGTTTTACATAAAAATAAATTTGGATGGTCTCGGTTTGGTCTAACGGAAATCACAGTCCTTAGTGGATATATCTACATCTATCTCCGTGAAGGGAATATCTATGAATTTTCCACTGTATTTATGTAACTGTAACAATGTTTATGTGCCTAAACTCCATCTCCAAAGTTTATTGAAAGTGCCAAGTTATCAACATAATCATTTCACACATGTAAAAATTATATAATATGAATCATTATTTGGCTTTATGGCTTTTGAAATAAATTCAAAAGTCTTAAAATCCAAAAATTAGAAGGTATGATAGTAAGATGTAGGTACTTGTGGGTTACTTACCACAGGGAGCCCGTGACAATCCCAGCCGAACCTCCGTTCAACATGGAACCCACTTTGATGAGCATAACGAGTAACAACATCCTTTATGGCTCCTGCGAGTATGTGGCCGTAGTGGGGGAGCCCTGTGGCAAATGGAGGTCCATCGTAAAACGAGTATCTGTGGAAGTGGTGAAATTTGTAATAATTAACTTGTTTTACATCAGCATTCTACTAAAAACTAATTTACCTATAACAGTCCTTTAGCATATTTAGCTTCACAAAAGTTAATTAACTAACATGTGTCATATTATTGGTTGCACAGAAATATTGGTTGGGAGGCTCACATAAGAGAGTAAAATTACTTCCTGTCTCTACGATACCAATTAGTAAACCAATGACAGCATGTGTTACGCTGGCCAACTATAAGACATTATTTGATAAGCCAATGATCATATATGTTATTTGGTCAACACATATGCCACTGCCAATTATGATAAATCACTTGGCTTACCAAGGGTCAAATGCATCATTTGGTCAAAAAAATACTCAGCTGTCTATTACGAGACAGTACTTTGCTTTCCAACAACCAAATATGTAAACTTTTGGTACTTCGGTATTATCCGAAGACCACTATTTTTGGACAACTTTTCCTTATCAGGAATAAATTACAGTATTAAAAAGAACAGACTTTATTTAACATATTTCAAAATTTACTTATCTGGTAAGAAAATCTTCAAAAATAAGGTAATTAGATCATAAATATGAAAACTCATACATAATTGAGAAATGATAACAAACATTTGGTACATATAAATGATGACATAACAATATTTGAAAACTTGTGGAACTCTCTATGTTTTCTCTCCTGGTATGTTTAAATGCTTTCAAGAAATGCTTGAACACGTTCTCTTCTGAAAACTGTAGGCCTACCTCTCTTCTGTATAAATATTCACAGAGATTATCTGTGAGCAGGTTGGTTGTATGCCACTTTTCAAACAATTTTTATGGCTCTAGGAGTTTTCAACTGTCTTGAGTGTTGGCACCAGTTGCTAGGTCTAAAAAGTTTTTGCTATGATTGACAGTAAAATAGACAAAACCACATTCATTCAATCCAAAATACGCTTTCAACATATCTGTGACTGTTGTTCCAAGATTTATTGTATGTGCTTTAATAAAAGAAGAATGAATGTTTTTGCATCTTGTTTGTTTTTAAGACAAACCTAAATTCTATATCAACCACCATGGTTTAGTACTTCTGGTATGATTTTAAATAAACCTAATATCCATGTTCCTTCTACCAACCTCCAGGCTTTGTTATACTTAAATCGTTTTCCTATTTTGCATTCATCTATTTCCACTACCAATCCAGGACCTCCAAGCTTTTCTTCCCTATTTAAATAGCTCATCAATTCATACAAAACAAACCTTCCTACAAAATGACAGCCAGTCGTTATATATTATCAGCCAGGTTTTAAATAAACAAATTTTCATTTTATTTTCATATTATACTTCTTGATGGATGGGCTTTGTAAATCCAAACTGCAATAAAAAATTTTGGTAAATCTTAAGATCAGCGACTACTGCTCCGATCGCCGTAATTTTTTGCTTACTAACACAGGTTAACGTAATTAAAAAAAAAAATAGTCCCAATTATTGCCATACCCATTTGCTCCCCCCACCCAAAAAAAATTTGAAAAAAAAAACATGACTGACAGTGCATTTATTCGTTTTTTTGGTATTATTAGTTCGTAGGGCAGTAGTCCAGGTACTACTTCTAGTATAAACTCATCTTATCTTATCAGTGATAAACGCGTGCCGCTTATCTTTTGCCTGTAATGAAACCTGCGTTAGTTCTGTCTGAGTTTTGTGTGTGTAAGCAGTCATGGCGTGATCTGGGCTTGGACTTTGCAAGCTCGAGTTAATTTTTTTTCTAAAAGAGCAAGCAGCGCAAAGCGCTGCGCAGCGGGCAAGCATCGCGTGATCTGAGTTTTGAATAGGCAAGCTAGGGTCTTTTTAGTGTGTGATAAGAGCCATCGCACGCCATGTCAATAACTTCACTAATTATTCCTTGTCCATGGGTTTGTTTGTTTACGTCTGGCGGTCAATCGAAGCCGTCCTATAGGTCACGTGATCCGCCCGGCCAATCGGAAACTTTCCTGTTTGTCACGTGACTACTGTTAACTCATCAAAACGACCATGGTCGGCTATTGTTTTTAGTTTGATAGTCGAAATTCTTGTTATTTATGTGTTTTGTATTGACAACATTGTACTGCCGAAAAACTGGTTTTTATATGTTAGCGATAATCGGGACTATTTTTTTCGGTGAAATTGCGTTAACCTGTGTTAGTATGCAAAAAATTACGGCGATTGGAGCGGTAGTTGCTGATCTTAATATTTACCAAAATTTTAAAAAATCATGGTGTATTTGATGTCTGGAAAAAAGTACATCAAACTCAGAAGGTTGCGCAATTCAAAGTTTAATCCTTCAAAGAAACTTTTATTCAGTGAATTTTTACTAAACAAATCCACCGTTACCTTCTTTTTTTACATTGGAACACAACCATATTTGCTCCTTTTACAATAGAATTTATTTCTTTCCCAAAAATTTCACATTGTGAGGTTTCCGTACCAGTCCAACACTTGAAGCCACACGAAAAAAAAAAACATGTTTTATCATATTTTGAAGCAATTTTGTTTAGTTTTCTAAAATTGACTGCCATTTTTAATTATAGTCACTTGTAAAAATTTCAAATATTACTGGTATTACCTAAAAAAGTGTTTACAGCTGATGATGATTTAAGTTAATTTTTCAAATTAATTATTAATCAATACCAATATTGATTATATCGATGGTTTGCCAATTTCGATATTAAAAACCGGGTGCGTGCGCTTATTGTACTCTACCTGTTTTCTGTTCCTCTCCATCAGTGCTGGGCAGCACCTTAACAGATGGCCATCAGCATGACTGTCAACCGATTCAACCGTTAGGTTACTTCCGTTTATAGCAGTCAAAAAACATTTTTACACTTGCAAAAAAATGTTTCCTGTTGTATTTTTTAATTTACCTTATAAGCTTACAATACATTTTCAGAAAACGTAATTTTTTTATTGGACCTGTTTATGCAAATATAAACATGTTTAAAAAATCATTGAAATATTCCTGTTGGTGTTAAAGATACAATTTTCCTCACGAACCATTATAATTTTGCCAATAACTAGCTGTCCTAATCTTTTTGATATGAAAAATAAGACAACACACTGTACTAAAAGGGTTAAGAACATGGCATTGGAGAGGCCTATGTTTCATCATAGATAAATTAAATCCTCATACTGATAAACATGAAAATTTAAATATTAAAATGTTGCAAAATACAAGTCAACTAATACATTTTTAAGTATGTCTACCTTGGTTTTCCTTTTGATTGCTTTAGGGATTCTCGGAATGCATCTAGATCTTTCCACAAACGAAGAATATTTTCCTCTTCCTTGGGAAAATCTATTGTTTCAGGAACCACCTGAACCATTTCTCTCTTATATTGCTCAACCTAAACAATATTTAACAGTTGCAGCATTCGATTCAACAAAACAAGTTGAGTTAAAATTCAATTATTATAATACTGGTGCAACACAAATGTACAGGTTATGTTCCATTAACCTTAAATTTGTGCGTCGTCTGTATGCATCGGTATTCGCTGTCGTGTTCGGCCGGCCCGGTTTAGTTTAGTCCGGAAGTGATGAAAACCTCTGAATACTTGTGTAACAGCAAAGAGGTAACTTATCAGATTTTTAAGTACAAGTACTGTCAATACTGCCTCCTTTCACTGTACAGACAAAAGTATTATTGGCTATGGGCATTCAAACACGTAACTTTATTCATATATAGGATTTAGATGTAAATGTAGAAATCGTGTAGATGTTTAAATATTAATTATAAGTGGTACTAAAATAAATAATTTGTACATTATTGAATTATAAACCGTGTGAAAAGAATGATTTCCAAGTACAAAAACAAGTGTCTTTATTGTATGTTTTAAATTACAACGTTTAGTGCATTAACCATTCGATTATGTTTGCCTTTACCAAGTCTGTCTATACTTCTAGTGACAAACTAAATCATATCAAGATATAAGATCTTTATTGGCCATTACAAAATTTTCACAATTACATTGGACTTCGTTAATACAATAGTTCTGATGTTTATAGCACTAATCTAACACGTCAAACATGTCAAAACTTGTGTATTTATCTAAGGCTTTTATTTTTAAACCATGTTCCTACTAATACTTAAAAGTTTTTTATGGATAAACATTTTACATATAATGGTAACTTATTAAAAAGCAGATATATCTGAATGCTATAGCTTTCTAGAAACTTACTTAGCCTGACATCGTGTAGCCAAATCATGCTTTGACAAGTGTTATAATCATGTAAAGTAAAATGAGAAATAAAATGGTTCATGTTTTCTTTAAAAAAAAAAACATAAGATTTTGATAAATATAAAATACTAGTCAGGATTATAATTTTAAGCTAAAAGAAATGGTCTCTACATGACCCACGAGAGGATAAGGCATCAATAATTCTTATTGCGTTTTTTACAAGAGAAAAGCTTTCTTAGCAGAGCTTGCCCCGATTTATGTTGCCCCGAGGACGGACACCATAACATAAATGCACATAAAACAAGTAAAAATAAGTCATTAACTGTACATCAGTATTTACACAAGACTTAAGCTTTATTAAAAGATAAATTACACTTACCAGTTTTTAAAACATTCTCAACCTGCACATCCCAACAAAATTTCGTATCAAGGTATATATCAAGAAGCTTTGCAGGTTTTAAGAGGGTTTTAAGCTTTGCTAAATTATCTTTTAAACTAAAAACAATATGTTCAGTCTTATTATCATTAATAACAAGGCTATCAGTAGAGTAGGTACCAGTCTTTAGCCAGTTGTACAGATGCAAGTGAAAGATCAGTTACCCTAAAAAAGTCAGTCATGGCAAAGTAACATTGTGTCACCTGCATACAGGACCGACGTAGTTGATATACTAAAACTAAAATCATTAACAAACACTAGAAACAAGAAATTGCCAAGAACAGAGTTCTGAGGGACTCCAGCATCTCTGCAAGTAATAAGATTGTAAACTATTTACATTGACTTTTTGCATTCTGTTTGTGAGGTACGGTAGCTTTTAATTAATTCCATTTCGTTGTTTCTAATACCATAAAAGCTTTACTAAGGTCAAGTAGACTAGATCTTACAATTAACCTATCTTCAAAACATTTCAAAATTATATCAGTATAAGTAATCGTGATTCAATAATATTACTAAGAATTGGTACAATTGCTATGGGACAATATCCTCTTTACTACCCTTTTAAAAATAGCAGTGACCTTAATCTTGGTGAAGCTGTTCGTTAAAGATATTTGTGCACACTAGCACTGATTACACTAGTTACAAAACTAGTATAATCAAAGAATACACATACTAGTATGTCACGTCACAAGTAATTTTATGGCACAGCGAAATTTGTTACTTTGTGTAAACAATAAAGTGCCGTTTTGGGCAAGGTGTTTTCAAATTTAGTTAATTTGGTGTTTTATGTAATTTAAATAAACATAATAGAGAAACACTGGATGTTTCCTAGAATTCTTGTCTTGGACAAAATGTGAAAACACTGATAGTTGAATCTGCTTGATCTGTTACCATTGTGGTTTTTTACCAAGTTTCAAGAACAACAGATGAGTATTTCCAAACATTCTTTAAAAATTGTAAAAAAATCTACAAAACATTAATTAAGGCAGCTAAGGCATATGATGTAAACAAAAAACTGAGACATTCTAATAATATATCAAAAACCGCTTGGTATATAATTAACAAACAAAGTAAATACAGAAACCCAGTCTCTCCTTCAGAGCTGATATTTGAAGGAAATGCCAGTAGAGACCCCTTCTTGATTGCGGACATGCTAAACAAATTTTTTTAGATGTGGCGGTGAAGAGTGGTAATGTGCCATTGTCAAGTTCTGACAGCAGCAGGGGGTCATGCAGCCCAGCAGCGTCGATGATGTTAACACCTGTTACAGTGGGTGAGGTGGCTGCGGTGATCCGGGACTTAAAGGCCAAGCATTCTAGGGATGTTTATGGGTTGTCGGGGTGGCTTCTTAAACAGTGTTTCCACACAATCTTGAAACCATTGGCCAGAAGGATTAATTTTTCTTTCCAAGCTGGGCAATTTCCAAACGGCCTAAAAAATGCAAAATCATTCCACTCTTCAAAAAAGGTGATTCAAAATCTCCAAGCAATTACAGGCCCATTGCCATTCTTCCAACAATCAGCAAAATATTTGAGAAGTTTTCTCATTAGAATGCTTTCCTTTCTGGACGTGCATGATATTCTCTGTAAGGAACAGTTTGGTTTCCGGAAGGGAATATCGACAATTGATGCAGTCACTAAACTGATCGACATTGTTGTGAAGGGCTTGGACAGGCAAATACCTACGCTTAGCGTATTTCTTGACCTGTCTAAGGCGTTTGACTGTGTGGACCACCAGACTCTCATTTCAAAACTACATGACTGTGGGATACGAGGTGCACCACTCTCATGGCTTGAGTCGTACCTGAGTTCCCACCTGCAACAAGTCCATATAAATGGCGTTTCATCAAACAACGCCCTCGTAAAATATGGGGTCCCACAGGGATTAATTCTCGGCCCAGCTGCTTTTTTTAAATTTATGTTAATGACCTCAGGTCATCTATATCATCTGGCCAAATGATTCAGTACTCAGATGACACAACTCTCTGTTTTCAGAGTAAATGCAGGACCTCATTGGAAGTGGAATGTGTTTTAAGTGCAAATTCTTGTCTGCAGTTCTTATCTAAGGTCAATCTGCAGACAAATGATTCAAAATCCAATTTCATCTCTTTCTCACGGCGGAGAGTGTCCCATGATTGTGGTCCATCAGTTGTGCTAAATGACACAATCATTGAAGAACTAAACAGCATTAAATTCTTAGGAATCCACATTGACAAAAGTCTAACGTGGGACAATCATTTAGACCCAGTCTGCGTCAAAATGTCCTCGGGCATCTTTGCTCTGAGAAAGTTAGCAGAATTTTGTTCAATTCCTTTTCTAAAAATGGCCTATTATGGCCTTGTGTACCCACACATGTCTTATGGAATAACGTTGTGGGGAGGATGCTCAAACACCCACTTCCAAAGGTGCTTTGTCCTGCAGAAGAAAGCAATCCGAATCATCTCGAAAATAGGAATGAGAGAATCCTGAAGGGAGCACTTCAAAAGTCTCGATTTGTTAACGCTCCCATCCCTCTACATGTACGAGACTGTCCTGGTACTGTCGTTACAAATGTGAAGTAACGCGGGGCAGAGACGTCCATGACTACAACACTAGATGGAGGGATGCATTAAGACCATAGGCTCCGGGCTTTCGAAGCCCTGCCATCTGAGGTCGGGGCCAAACTTATCAACAAGTTGCCTCTTGACCTACAGGCTGAAAATGGGTAACCACTGTTTAAGAGGAAGCTAAGGAACCTATTGGTGCAAGGGGCCTTTTACTCCGTCGGCGAGTTCGTGGACCGGGGAGGTTGGTTGGTACAACCGTTGAGTGGGGGGTGCCAGGCTTTAGGCCTACACGATAAACAATAGTGTTATCTCTATTTAAGTTTTGTTTTATTTGAGAATTAAAATTTTAAGTGCTTTCTTTTATTTGTTTAGTTTTACATATAACTTTGTAAAACATTACAATATTATTTTATTGAAATACCTACACGACTTGACGCGTGCCATGCGATGTTTTAAAAATTGTTATTACGGTAATAAAGAAAATTTAATTAATTTATTTATTATTATTGCTATGCCCTGCCTGTTCTGAGATATGTATGGAGTAAATACCTTTTTTGAGATTGGTCGTCTACCTAGAGCCCAGAATGACTTTATTTTAAAACAGAAGATACATCTGCAAGTTCGCGTCATACAGTATACAATAAAAAGGTTTTAATTTTTAAAAGTGAACTTCAATTTTAATTAGCTCATAAAACTATACATACACATACACTTACGTATACAAGTTCACACATACTTCCAAGTGGTTTCCTTGAGGGGGGGGGGCAGCTACTCCTCGACACTGTAAAAGGAGCTCTCAAGAAGCATGCATTTCACCTCTCTCTTAAACCTCCCTACGCCACATTCTGCTTCGAGGGATTCAGTCAACGCGTTTTAGAGCATTAATATAATGTTTTTTTTTTCTCTGCTACATGTATTTGCTGTATCTGAAATAAGTAAAAGAGGACTTGTTTTGACAAACGATTCGCAGTTGAGAACGTCCATACAAGGAAAAGTTACGATCTTGATTTAGTTGAACAGTTCCCGGCAGTATGATCTATAAGGGGTTTTTTTAACAAACCTCAAAGATTTTTTGAAGCTTAAATACAGTGTGTCAATAACGTGTATTTTCCCTTATTGCAACAGCATACGACAAGTGCGAAAAAATAGACCATAATAAGCTGCCAGCAGTATCCTAGACTCAGCAAAAGTAGACGAATTCCTCAAAACAAAAATCTGAGAGCTAATCCTTTTGCAGAAAAATTCAATACGATCGGAAAACTTCAGCTGTTTATCTACCAATAGGCCGGGACATTTTTTGTTTTGCATACACCAATAAGATTATTTTCAACCTTGTAGAAATTTTTACAGCCACTTTTTGAGTGGTTTATACGGAAATCTATTACATTTATCTTCGACCTATTTACTGCTGAACAGTTACCATGAAACCACTGGATAACTTTTCTACTCTTAGTAAAAGTCTATGCTTTAAAATCGAAATAATTTCGAGATTTTACAGACAGTGTCGTCAGCATATAAATAAAATTGCTGAACCAACATTTAATGTTAGCTGAACCACCTGTTATTTTAGGCAAATCATTTATGCAAAGAAGAAAAACACCGGGCCCAGTATAGACCCCACAGGAACTTCCCTTGAAACTGGACAACGTAGAATTAACGAAACACTGACAACCTGTGGGGTCGATGTAAGATATTTTGACAGATTGCGTTCTTATAGTCAGGTACTATGTGATCTATGAGTGAGATTCTTCCCTAATTCCTTACGAATACAGATTTTAGTAATATACCATGACTGACGGTATCGAACGCTTTAGATATGTAAAACATATTCCTATAGTCCTTTCCCCCGAGTCAAAGGCCTGAACAAAAAAAAAAAAATAACATGAGATATTGCGTCTACGGATTTTTTATCTCGCAAAAATCCAAACTGATTCTTTGAAAAGATGTCTTTTTTAACACTGAATGAAATCAGTACATCAAGAAAAAATCTTTCAAAAACCTTTGAGAATGTAAATAGGAGGGAAATCGGTCTGTAATTATCACAACACCCTGCTTCCTTTTTTGTGTAGTGGTTTTATTACACAAGAGACTTTAATGCATTAGGAAACTTGTCTTCTTGGAATAAGTGAACGATATTAAATAATCTAACAGGTAATAAGGTCACTAACTTCTTTTAAGAGTTTGGGTGAAATTTCATTACAACCAGAAGATGTCTTCGTGAAAAAGATTGCACTCATGACTTGCTTAATTGACGCGTGATGTATAAACATAGTGCTAATGGGCGGTATTCACTGTGTATCGTAAGATTCAGTACTGCTTCCTAGGGATATGCTAACCGCATCACCTAATGGGGATCAATAAAAGGTGTTAATCATGTTAGCTAAAGTAAAGGGATTACTGACCAAGGCACCACTTTCACCAATCAAAAGTTTTCTTGAACTATTAAGAGGATCGATTTTTAAGATTCAATAAGTTGGTTTATTGTTGTTAATATAATATTTGGAGTTTTTGGAACGCTATTTCTAAATAATTGTGGAAGTTTCTCAAAAAGGTGTTAAAATTGTCATTAAGTCCATTCACCGTGAAAACATCAATGCAGCCTTCACTTCCAAGATGGTCCCTAAAAGGCCGAATGGACATTGATAATCTGTGCTGAAACGACTGTGTAGCCTAAAAGTAGGCTAGGCAAATAAAAACCTCTTGGTGCTAGTTGACTGTCGTCATCCGGCCATGGTGGTCCGACAGCGCAGCCACAATGGCACCCTTGAAAATTCGACATTCATCGATATTAATAAAAAAGTTGTCAATGGCTGTTTTAGAAATTTTAAAATCCATTGTATACGTTATTATTGTACAACGTACCTAGTGCTTCCTCATTAAATTTAAGAAGTTCACACTCCAGCTTTATTACTGTACAAATCACATGTGTTTTGGTGGAAGATGTTCAGATCAGTGTGTTTGTCGTGATAAGATTGCCTATTAATGTTACCTGCTACAGAGTCCTAAAAATTACTCCTGTATTTAGAGTTCACCCAAACTCCCCCAAACAGTGCCCGAGCAGTTTTGTTACTACTCTTAGAACCAGAGATATTATGAGACTTATAGAAGAGGTTGGTTTGAGAATTACTTGAGTTGATGTTGGGATTTCAGAGCTTTAATTTGGAGTTGTACGAAAATCTCCTTCTAGGAATGAATCGGTTTTTACTTTTTACTGTCCAACCAAGATGCAGAGATTGATTTCAGGTTTGTTTTACCATTAGCCTCCTTTTGAGACAGAATCATATCAGCAATGAGATTTGTAGCTTGGAATTTCCTAATATATTCAGATGCAAACTACGCTTCGTATGTAGATTTCTTTGCTTGCAAGGTGTCAAGAGAAAGGTGGTCAGCATAACTGTATTGTTTAACTAGTTTATGAAAATTATAATTTACCCTGACAGTTTACTCATTGAGATCGGTTTGTCACACCTTTTAAGAATACTTAACACCAACACATTTGAGTGAGCAAGTCCTTTAAATGTAACTTAAAATAAAACCATCAAACCTTCACAGTGTCCGGGGTTTTGATTTTCCCCTACCATTCAAACAATAAGGTCTGAGCTTTGTTTGGTTTAGAACCAAAATTCTGCTTTCAATTACTTTTTCTAATGTACCACCAGGCTGAACGAAAAACACCGTTTTATAAGTTAAAAGGGTTTGTTTTTAATAAACTGCAAGTATTACATCCGTGGGAATCACTTAATAAAATAACTGTTCTGGGTTTGAAACCACATTCTTATTGTCAGCTGTATTTTGAATCGAATACGTTACTGACACAAGAACTGAGTTAGTTCAAGGAAGTACCTGGCAGGACCTTTTATTTTGTTTAATTTTCTGATTTTTGTAAATATATTTTTATGCATTTTGGCACATTTGCTACATGACAAGATGCACCAGTCACATTAATAGTATTATTGCAATTAAGATTTTCATTCATCAAGTATAATAGGAATTTGTGTTATTACTTCGATAGGCCTTGCTGTTTCAAGTCTACGTCTTGAGCACTTTTTGTGGAAATCAATTTCCATTCTTCATTTGCTTTCTGGTCAATTATGTATCACAATTTATAACATGGTGATGCAACTACCCTAGTATTCGAAACATCAATGAAAATCAATCAATAATAAAGCTTCTAGTGAATTTGAAACAGTTTGTAATTATACATTGTACATAGTTACATATTTTAACAGCTTCATTTAACCACTTTAATCAATACTTTATAACTTATAAACTATATTTTGTAACTTTTTAACTGTAAAGTGACAGTAAAATGTATTTTGGCCACGTACCATTGGCCTTAAACGATTGAAGTTATTATTATACGAGAAAATTACATAAATCTACTATTTAACCTATGTTGTGTGCGTTCTGTTGTAGTTGTAGACACAATTCTGTTTTAAAATTATATTTCTATAAGGTATTCAAATTCTTAAGGTCAATAAATATAAATACAACGATTATTTTTATCCGATTTTATTACAAAATAAGTACAAAATATAACAACATTATGGTGTGTGTGAAGTTAGGCATATTGGCACCATTCAAAACCAAACCAATTATGTTGAAGTCGATTATATTAGAGGCGAGTTAAGATTTCCTTATTTTGACTTGTTTCGGTGTCTTGAGTGACTGTATTACTGTCAGTAGTAGCTGTGACGATGTCTCTGTCGGCAATGAAGAAACAAAAAACACCAATCAGAGCCATCGCAGACAGGATTGCTACTTGAACATGCAGCCCAATGTGGCTACAACAGTAGAAACTGAGAGCAATGCACACTGCCTGAAAATTCATTTAATAACGATTACTTTGAAATAAAATGGTAATTTATTATATACTAGCATTTACATAACTAAACAGAGACTGCATTGTCGTTAGGTTTACGTGTTTTCTTATTCTGCCCAAAAATTAAGTAAAACACAATCACGTTTCAAAGTATTCTCTTTAAGACAAGCTCATTATAGGTTTAGAAAACTTTTCACAGGTAAGTCCATCTTTTTGCATAGTCAATTTTACGATTCATGATGGGCACAGACCTGTATAACGCGTTTCTTTGACGGGTGTACTTTGATACTTTAGAACCTAATATAATCAAGAATCTTTGAAGAAAACTAAAGTTTGTACTAACAAGCACAATTTAAAGTATCTTTGTGGTCAAAAATTATAATTGAAAGTTGTTGGTAAAATAGTACATACTAAATAATTCTTCCTTCTTTAATAAGACACTTTATCTTTACTTTACTTATTAAAAACTTTAACGTTTTTTGTACAATAATGTGTAAAAACTTTAATTAAACAAGTGTACTTAAAGATCGTTTAATTTTGTCTTTATCTGACATACCTACTTATGCTTCTGTAAAGAACTAAATGAGATGTAGCTGGAAATTTCCTACACAAACAAGTTTACACTTTTCTCAAGTTGTATACGTTTAGTTAACTTGGTACAATTAAAATGTAATTTCATTGAATTTAATCTCTATTCATAGTTAGACTACCTAACTTGGTATGATTGCCATAATAATCGGTATTGAAAATAAAACCCAAGCTCTGCTCATTACCCACACCACACATTGTGCTCCCACAATGGTTGTTCAATGTGCTTCACACATTAAGTTAAAACGTCCAAAAATTACTTGTACATTATTTAAACAACTAAATTTATTAAAATTCAAAAAGAGTTTTGGTTCAAAATTCGATAGAACAAAGTGATCTTACCTTGAAAAACTTATAAAAGGCACATGCCTCAGCGCTGCTATCTCGATAAAGGTCGGCGATAATGGAGAATATTTGAGTGTTTAAACAAGAATCACCGAAGTTCAGAAGTAGACTGCCTGTCATGGCCAATGTTGCACTGAAACAGTGTCATAGAGTGAGTCGATGTATAGTCAAGCGTCAAGGAAATGAACGATTTTGATTAACAGTACTATGATAAAAGGATAAGAATGCAAGATCTCTAAACCATGGGCAATTGAAAACACGTTTTACATCAACATAGTAGGGTCCAAGTTGACATAAAAGTTAAATCTCAAAAACATAAACATACCTTGAAGTCAAGAACGTAGCCGGGGAAAAAATTGTGGGGTGTCCAGACAACTAATATTTTCCAGTAGTAGACAGAGAGTAAGGCTCCATTCTGTTCCTTAAAAGGTTCTTGACCCGTTTATTGGTTGAGAACGATCTTTCATCATTACATTTCAGTAGTACTGAATTATTTAAATAATAATAATCGTTTACTAAAAAGTAATTGAAAAATTACTAATTTGGGGGGGTTCCGGACCCCCTTGGAACCCCATCGCTGGCTACGTCCTTGTTTGACGTCACATGTACTAAAGTTAGGAGAAACGCAAATAAAAAATCGCGGTTTTACATATATACTGACAAACAATCGCGATTGTCTATAATCTTAATAACCATAAAAATCCATCCATTACCAATATTGAAACGCGATCTATAGGAAAACCCAATATAAGATTGACACTATTTTGCTGTAGCCAAGTAACAAAATGGTTGCACTATATAAACTATAGGAAGAGACATTAACGCTCTCTTTATTGACCCAACATGAGAAGGGTAGCATCTGCTCTTTTGAATTCCTAAAATGTTGTTTTTTAACAGCCAGGGAGAACTTACCTGCGTCGAAGACTAATAAAGTCCTGGATCTGGCCAATGTTATCCTCAAAGTACTAAAACTCATCACTGGCAACTTTTAACGGATGCTTGGATATGTAACTGGAGTATTAGCAGTACAAAGAGAGCGGGATGGTGGGAGGGAGGTAGAGAGGGAGAAAGAGAGGCAAAGGGGGAGAGGGGGCAGAGACAGAGAGAGAGAGAGAGAGAGAGAGAGTGAGAGAGAGAGAGGGGGGAGAGAGAGGGGGGGGGAGAGAGAGAGAGAGAGAATGAAATTGCAATTACAAGTTGCTCTATTGGCGATATTTGAAACGAGGATCTGATCCATCTTTGCATCCTGTTGTAGCCAGAAAACAGTATAGGAGGAAACTACACCATTTCATAGAAATGTAACTATATTGTGTAATTTATATTTTGCCATAAAGAAAATATCTTTATTTTACCTCGGAGTTATGAGGCTCGGTTGGTCAGTGTTGCCAAACACCGCAGTGTCTGGTAGGTTGATGAATGTGATGAGGTAAGTGAATAGCTGAGCAGTGCAGCCAACCATAACAATTGATCTCCGAGCATACCTGTGTCTTCTGATCCATGTGGAAAACACGACGGGGCAAACTCCGCCTGGTGTGGACCAAACTTATCATCAATTATTGTACCAAATTGGTTTGTCATTTATATTACTTACTAGCTCTTACCCGCGGCTTCACAAGCAAATTTAAAAAGCCCACTTTGGTTAAAAAAAACCACTTATTTACAGATTTTATAATCTACTTCCGGTATAATAGAATTTGCCATATTGTCGTGATAAATAGAGTATCAGTAAACACGTAGGACTGAGAAGCCTACTTCATCAAAACAGCGCCCACTTTAAATTAACGGCTGTTTAAATTAACTTTCGCTCTAATATTTTTACGGTGTAAAATTTGAGTTTGCTTTATTGTCCCGACTATGAAGATGTATACATGTCTTAGAGACCTATTTCTGTCAAAAAGGTCTTGCAATCTTCTTTCGGTCTAAAGTTTTTCCAGAGCTATAGTTGACTTTGCCTTGTTGTCACGAACGAAGTCTAAAAAATCTACTCCCGGTATAAGGTGGAAATCCTTAGGAAGTTTATGGAACATGTCAGTAATCATTCATGATAAGTTTTGAGCTATAGAAGTCTTGTTTATCGGACCGAACTCTGGGAAAGAATAACTCGTTAAGGCATGTCAATGTAAAAATGCCACATCGTAATATCAAGGAAGCCGACCAGTCTTGACAATCTAAACATTCTGGCACGTGTATGCTTATCACACTTTTCTTATCAGGCAGATCTTATAAGTTGTTTAGTATTATTTTTTTTATAAAAAGAAAAAAATCAAGTATTTCAAATTGAAGAGATGTTTTAACACGTCACTGGCTCAATGTGGAATAAATGTTATGGGGTATATTAGCCTTTGTTATCTGCACTACACTGCTAACCAAACAATTGTAAAATTTATAAACGTTTATAAAATTAAAATGTAAACAAATGTTCTAGTCTCTTTGGCGTACTTGAGCTGAAACGCCAAAGGAAGTTTAGAAGCGTAAACAGCTGTTTAGTTTCAGTTCAATTTGGATTATGAAACATACATCCTAATAATATTATAAATGCGATCAAATGTCTTTGCTTGTTTGTTTTATTTTCATACGTAAGCTACTAACCGATTGTTCTGCAACTTTACATGGACATTTATGCGGTTTCTGGGATGAATATAGGCCCTATGATTATTTCGAAATCCATACGGGCCACTGGTCTTTAAAGTAGTGAAAAATCCAATTTTGGTCTCTAAAGTTGTATATATTAATTGAACAAGCCTTTCAAATGTAATGAACTGTTCTGTGTAAACGTTGTTCATTATTTTCAATTTGTTTACATTTATATTGAGTACATTTTCTAATAAGAAACCTTAATTTTTAACGCCGTTTTAGATTTAAACGATTAAGTAAGTACTAATCTACCTTAAAAATGTCCTAAAACATAAGAAGGTTAGAATTTGACTCCGAATACTCCCTTTGAAGCAGTCGACAAGAACTATGCTAGGTGAAATTTCGCTGATCTGTTCTTATGAATTAATGTACTAATTCCAGCGTAAATATTCTTAAATATTACAACCTTTTACTATAAATTTAAAGACTGATATAAAACCCATCTTAGTTCTCTTTTGAGAAAAGTAGGAAGCCTACTTCTGATCTGTTTTATATAACATATTTCTTGATCGTGACAACAAGGCAAACCCAAACTTGGCGTCGGAAATATAATTCACTCGAACCAGCAGTGGTCATAAACGTGTAACGCCTACTAATTTGTGTATAGAGAGCAGCGGGTAACTGCTGAAAGTGCAGATGTAAGAGACAATATAGTCTAATTTTTAATACCGGTATACATTTAAAGACTGTTATAAAACCTATCCAAATTGACTTTTTAAATAAGTAGGATTATCAGAGCTGTGTATGTATAAATATTTTCTTGATCGGGAGGCAAAATCAGCTAAGGAACAAAAATACTAAGACCGGAGTAATTTAAAATGGCCATAAATATACACTTTTAACGTATTTTCTTGATCGTGAAAAAAAGGAAAACTCAACATTACCGTCAGAAATATAATTCACTCTAACCAGAAGTGCTCATGCAGGTGTAACACCAGTGAAATTGCGTGCGAAGCCGCGGGTAACTGTTAGTACCAGGTCCGTACTCAGACCGGTTTTTTTGGACAGTTTCATCGGGGCCCGGACAGGGCCCCGCTATACGTCTATTTAAAGGGCCTGTGGTGACGGACGAAATTCTAATAACTGTAAAGCTAAATTTGTAATATCGTTCATTACTATTACTTTTAAAATCATTACGATCATTTTCAAACCCAGAGCAGTGAATTTCTGTATTATCATTAACAAAATATTGTGTTTTCAATGGGATAACGGTTAGGGGGGTGAAACGTAGTGAGGGGGCTGGGGGGGATAGCTTAGTACGGCCCTGGTTAATAATATCATAAAAACAGTGGTTAAATTAATTAAACATGTCTTGTGCTGTTACAAAAAGTGTCAAAACAAAACAGTTGATTTCATATAACAGGATCTTTCAGTTAATATTCCACAACTTTAGAAAACAAGATGGGATTTTCGCTACTTTAGAGACCAGTAACGCGTAATCCGAAGAGATTTTCGAAATAAGAATAGGCCTATATTCATACCAGGAACAGTAAGAATGCCCATGTAAAATTTCAGTACGATCGGTTTAATAGTCAGACGCGTGAAAGTTAATAAAAAAACAAAGTCACTTTAGAATTTATGATATTACTAACATATACCCGCGGCTTCGCCCGCAATTTCTATGCAACATTCCGAGTGTTATTTGACCAGCTCCCACGATTTCAGTAACACTTTACATATTTTAGCTTAAGGTAGAGGAACTCCAAGGTCGAAGTTCATAGCTTTCTTAGTGAAAGCACTTCTGATGTAATAAGATTGGGTTCTGTTATACTTTAAAAACGGAATTATACATATACCATGCCTCAAATACCCATTTTTATATCTTCATAAGTAAGAGGACCAAAGAAAAAAAAACGGATGTGAGTAATTATTATTTCAGGTTTTGCACTTCTAGGCCAAATTAATTATATTTCCAACGCAAAATTGCAGTTTGAAGATAATACATACAATTTTGTATAGACACAGATATTGTTATTAAAGAGAAAAACTAAAATCAACATCAATAATACCTACTAATACATTTAAATACTTACATTATGAATGTTGTTATCCATTTGTAAAGACGATTAATGATACAGTAAAGTACATATTCGTGCTTTCCAATCCATGTTCGCAATATAATAATAGTAATAATAGGTACCTATTTCCTCGGTCCAGTCTAGACATTATATCAGTATTTATATATCTAATCAGGTATAAGTGAGAAATGGATGTGATGTCCCCTCAACGAATTTCTGCCATAAAATTTGCATTTGTATCTCAGGTATTGCTTTGTGATTCCAGGTTCTCTAATCACAGATTCACTGAGCTCGCTTATCACGGAGAGAATGCTCTTCACTTCTATTTTTAGTTTTAATGTAGATGAGTTAAATTTTATATAATTATTTTTGTTTTTTTTTTGTTTTTTTGATACGTTGTTATTTTAGTTGAAAATATTTATTTTACTCGTACTTATATTTATGAACGCAGTTTAAGTGTAAAAAGGTACTTACATCGCTTTTAAAAATAAAGAGCTCATTCATTCATGTCGTATCTTATTGATGATATTAAGAACTAATGTCCGGTACAGTACAATTACGTAGATTAAAGCAGCAAAAATAGTGATCCTTACCGTTCTATTATTTTGAAAAATTAATTTTTCTTCCATACCTTGTTAAGAAATGTAGCCTTGCGATGGTTCAAAAAAGATTGTTTCCACAGCTAAAACATTTAATACGCATAATCTAATCAAATATAATTTCAAAATACGTCGATGCATAGAGGACAATTAACGGCCAATTACACTAATTACTCAGTACTTGCCAATTAGACCGCCAACACTCATTAAGATGCCACTTAGTGCAACCAATCCCTTAGCAGAATTCCCAAATGCTAAAGTGAATCCAATACTAGGACTATAGATTCCATCTCCAAATGCCTGCTGCAAACCTGCAAACGAAGTTAAATGTTATTTTCTTCAATAGAATCATAAAATAACGGTCAATGAGACTGCAAATTATACGTATAAGTACTTATGAGAGGCGTAATCGACATCAATGTCCTCCACACACACACTGACCAATCTAATAATATAGGCCTACATAGTGTTATGATTAATTTATTACGATTTTGTTGTTATTCCTCAAACTCTATCATAAAATCCGAATGATGGCAATATTTAATATTTGTTAAATAAATGTATATTCTTTAAATATAAGTAAAGTACAATAGAACGTCAGTAATTCGAATGTCAAAAGTCCGAAACGTCAGAAATCCGAACGCTCGTTTCGACATGTAAACTAGAGATGGGCGATGAATAACGTATTGTGTCGATAAAGTATTAGTGTTATTCAGTGGTAACCTATTACCAGGATAACGTGTTACCAGTAACACCCTGCTGTTACAGTAACAGGTGGGCTAAATTATTTGGCGTTCTCTTAACGTCTTTTAAGTATTAGGTTACTCAGTTACCTGGTTACTGAGTGACAGCCGAGGCTATTATCGTGCAAGCAATGAGGCTAGGAACGGAGTTCTGGTAACGCTTTTCGGGTATTACGTTACTGAGAAACCAATAACGTAGTGGAGTGAGCTGGATGGTACGGTAGGGGGGCAGGGAATAATACGATATCAGATTGAAATAAATAGTGATAGATAAATAAAATATATTTATCAAAATAGAAACGTAGACTTGTTTCTGGAAAAAATTAAAACAAACCTAACTTATTCTCACTTAATTGTTCGTTCTCATTTATCATTAATTATAAGTAGTGTACTAATCTAAATATTACATTGTAGTGAATTAGTTAAGGCTTTGTATACTAAACAATAATATTGTATTGTACAGCGGAATTTTTAAATAACCAGTTTATAATTAGTACATTTCAAAGTAGTCTAAGATTATATTTTACTGACTTAGTTAAATTTTCGTATAATTTTCAGCCTAATTTCTCTATACAGCCCCACACACGTAAATGTAGTTTAACTCATACGTCTTGCAACTTAATAACGTCCGTTCAGTAACAGCATGATGCTATTACTGAGCGTTGGCCGGCTGGTAACATGTTATCACGGTAACAGGTTACTGGAACGTAATACCAACTAGTCACGTTATTTTGGTAATAGGTTATTGACAAATAACGGCAATTCCCATTTCTACTGTAAACTGTATTTTACCCCGGCGCTGTGAGAGAGCAAATAATTTGGGAGTATGTTTTGAACCATCTAACCTCCCCCCTTTCACCGGCGTCCGAGTATTTTTAACCCCGTCGACGTCACCAGTCAGTTCAGTTACTTCATTTGTTCAGTTGTGTAGTCGTTATTGCGTGTTGCCTTTTGTAGTGCGTAATATTCTTCCGTAAAGTTCATTAAATAATATAGACAGTGTTTGTTTTTCTTTATCCTACCTTTTAAATCTAACTAGGAATTTTTAGGTTATATTTGAACATATGAACATATCGGAATTCTAAACCCTCAGTCCAAATTAGTTTGGATTTTTAACGGTCTACCGTATTTGAATTACTTATCTGACCCCTGACTTCTTTGCCACCACCGCATATTGCGATAATAGGACCTTAGTGATAAGATAGTGAAATGATTAAAAGTGAGTCATGTTATTACTTATTAGATAACGGACCTACAAAAAGATCGTCGACCTTTCTAGACATTTCACCTTTACCCTAATACCACCCTATTTATGAATTTAAAATAAGGAGGATAGAGTCTTAATGGTATATTGTAATTATAAAAACATGTTTCAACCATTTTGTTACGTTCCCATTTCCACCTCTACCAAAATTAGTATGGCTGACGATCGATTTATATCTTAGGATACATTCTACCAACAAGAAAACCTATGTTGTGTGCGTACAGAATGAAAATTGGCTCTCGTCTTCTGGACTGTTATATATTAGTGATACACTTTTCGTATCAACAAGTTAGTGTGCGTGTCAACAAACGTCTATATACTTACTTTTAAAATTAAAGTATGCTGTATTAATTTTTTCTTAAAATTTATTTACATTTTCTAACTCAATTGGCTAAAACTACTTCTTAATGTTACAATATTATTTTTGGAATTCGAGTAATTTGATTCGTTAGTTATCGTTTTAGCAGTAACAAACCTGTATAGCTAAATGTGAACATCAGCCAATGCAGCTTGCGTGACTTAAGTATAGTCCAACACTTCTTCACTGTTTTTGCAGGACTGTAGCCCTCTGTTTTATTGTCATTGGTGGACCTGGGAAGACCCATGAATGATGCTATTGCCAATATGTTTATACCCAGCAAGAAGTACAGCACTGTTCTTCTTGTGGACTGGTCGATATACTGCTTCCCGTGGAATTGGTAATAGACAAACAGGTTACCCCACAGACTCCTGTAATATAAGAGGTCTCGTTAATGTTTACACCTGAGATTTGGCGCATATAACTTGCTAAAAGACTATGTTGAGGGGTATATCAGAATTTAAGAATAAAGAGAATAGTACCTATAACATAACATCTAATATCCAGCACTACCGATAATATTTGAATGACGTGTTTAGTGATGTAGGTCTACGTATGTTTAATCCAAGCATCGAAAACAGGGATAAATCGTACAGGGTTAAACAATAAAATGATTCTTCTGGTTGTAGATTGAATGCAGGTTCCAACATTTATAAAAGTAGGTATATACGTTTGTTTCTGTTGATTGCTTGATTTTATTTTATTTCCAACAGATCAACCATTTTACAACTTCAATACATAAGTATAATGTGGTCAAGAAAAATGTAGTGATGGCAAAAAATGGTCCTCTTTTGGACCAAAGAAGCACATAGTCACTGTGCTCATCTAAATGTATGTTCGTGTGTGTGTGTGTGTGTGTGTGTGTGTGTGTGTGTGTGTGTGTGTGTGTGTGTGTGTGTGTGTGTGTGTGTGTGTGTGTGTGTGTGTGTGTGTGTGTGTGTGTGTGTGTGTATGAGAGAGAGAGAGCGTGTATGTATGGTTCGTCCTTGAGTGTGTGTCTGTGTGTTTTTTTAAAAGGAAGAAGATAATGTCACTCACAGAACTTGAAAAAACTCCGTGATGATTCTACAAATCGTGTCCAAGCTGTCAGAGAAGAAATATATACATCTGCAGATCAAATTATTGAATCTCTAGATCCTGCCTATCGTAGAATGTAACTGTTAAGAAGTGGGATCCTGCCTCCTTCCAAAGAGTTCCGGTGACATAGTGCCTCACGACGACTGAAGGAGATACGTTGAAGAAGTGTAAAGCAGTCCATCAGGTCGTTCAGGAGTTTAAAGAGCCAAAGCACACCTGAGACTTGCGCCTTATCTTGAATGCCTCAAGTCCTAAAGTTTCAGCCAGCTCGCTCACTCGTACGGCAGGTTAAACCCAGCCGAATTACCACCAATGTCACAAATGTATCTTGAATTCTTTGCAGATTATCAATAAAGCCTCTCTCATAGGGTGACCAGACTACCGAAGAAAATTCGAGTAACCTCACCAATGCGCAGTAGACAGACTTCAATGCCCCTGGACTATTTATCCCCCTCGTAGAACGGATCAAAAGCCCCAGCATCCTATTAGCTCGACTACTAGAGTCAGTTATACAGACACTAAAAGATAAATCCTCTGAAAATGTCACTCCCAAGTCTCTAACCTCCCAGCAGCGAATTCTCCTAAGGTACTCGAAGCAAATCTCGTCCTTCCCTTTCTAAAAAGAAGTGTTAATGACCATGCACATTTGTGTATTTAACTTACACCAATGCTCGATCTCATGCAAGGATTGATGTAATGTCAGATAGTTCCCACTTTATCTCAAGGATTTTTCTGTAAGTTAGAAAAATACATAAAAACATTGGGTGGACTACAATATTGTCCCATGTGCAATACACACAAAATGGAAGTGACCTTGGTACTTACGAAGCCCTAAACATTGTCCAGAAAATGCCCACATTTCGCGCTGTGGTTTGTGGTGACGAGTTTCCAATCATGTACTGCCCCTCGGCTGGCCACAGACACCCAGATGACATTCCGGTTACAACAGCTCCTCCATATATCACCCACTCATTCTCGATAATATAAGGAATTGTTGTACACCTGAACACACAAAATACAGTATTGAAATACAACAATGTATGAATTATTGGTGCAAAATAATTGTAGTAAATATACTCTAAAGATCTCACTGATTGAGGGTAAGCCTCTGGTTCTCAAAGTTTTCAGGAGATTGAGTACAAGACAGTCTCTGTTGTTCTTATAATGCCGAATCTTATATATCGATACATGCTGTGTTCATTCACGATAATTATATAAATAAAACAAAGTCGGTGTATTAGCACCATTTATTACTCAAGATTGGCAGTAACGATTATAAAGATCTCTGATTTTTGGGATTCTTCTTTACCCTGAACGGCATAATGACTATTAAAACATCGCAAAAGTTCACGGTAAAAAAGGTAGACAGAAAAAAGATATTTATAGTATATATTTAGATAATAGTAGAGATTTATAATAAATGATTATTATCATACCTGGAGGGCTGAGATTTGTTTACTACTGTACACCACCTATACTAGGAAAGGCGCTAGTACACCATTTTATGTTTAGCCAATAAAACCTTACCTCTGGTTTCGGAGTTTTCATCCCAGAGATGTAACAATTATCTCCGCAATTGACGGATCGATGGAGTCATTATACACACTTCTCGTCATTAATTCTAACAATTAGCAAACAGCTGCGGATGTATACTTGGATATTTTATATTAATGGCTATACGGCAAACTCAAATACATGTTTTGTCGATTATCTAATTCTAGGAGTACATTAAGCTTTTTTACCATTGAAAAAATATCAAGCTATTCTCATCTCAAGACCCAAATTCCAATGTGCTTTCGGATTTCGTTTCCTTTTCTTGATTGCGACCCACTCTACAACGAATCGATATTAGCAGGTTGCAGACCTAAATTATCGATCACGCCACCGATCGGTATAGATTATTGTCGTTCCTAAACCAAAGACTTCGATAAACCAGAACATCAATTTTGGTAACGACATTTATTCAATGCAACTTTTAAACACAACTCAACACTGCAAAAGATTGCAATCGCAACAATGCTGAGCTGTTTATACGAGCTATCTCGATTCTGCCAAGTGCCAACATACACTCAGCTGTTTACATTACACATTAAAACGCTACGTTTGGGGTGTTATCTTAATAATAACGTACCTACAACAAAATATTATCTAGTATCATCAGCTGAACGTCTTAGTTATGGCTTTATGTCGTTGATAACCAACCATAAACACGATAATTCCAAACAGGAATCTGGAGGCTTCCTGAATTTGCAACGGACTCTATGAGTACAATCCGTTAAATATTTCTCTAAATGTACTTTATAAGATATAGAATTCGAACCAGTAAATAAGACTAGGAGAATAACCAAAAGCTTAAATGTTTCTAAAGAAAAGGTAATGGCGAAGTTTGTAAAATGTGTGTTTTTTTTTATTTGAATCAACCTAACTTTGACGCTCAATCACAGACCTTATTTCTAAACCTAAGAGAAGTCTGTGGTAACCAAAAATCTCTCATAGACCAATCTGGCATGAAGGGACGACAGTAAAGTTTCTAATAAAACAAACAGCATACAAACACTTCTTGTAATCTCCACATAAATAATGAAATCAGCATAGGGGCAGTAATATCGCAAATGTTTTTGACAATGAACGACTTAATGTCGTCAATACCGACAAGTAAAATTGTTGAGTTTTTGTGCTCTCTATGGCAGACTGGACAGCGTCAACCATATTGACGAAAGGAGTTTCAATGTATGATTCAAATGCTTGACCTTAAATTAAAATTTAGGAGTGGCTTACATGTATCCAACAGCAGACATGATCATTGTCAACTTAGGCCCTATTGCGAGGGTGAGATACGGTCCAAACCAGATGCTGACTGCAAGTACTGACCAAGATACTCCTATGACGTTGTAGCCTTCTATTTGGAAGTCCGACTTGTCATCAGAGATGCTGGATACGATTGTCTTCTGTAATGTACATAGCCTAATTATTAAAACAATCAATTAAATACAATATTGGAGGCATTCGTATTAAATCTGCTAGAAACAAATAATGCATTAGTGTCAGCTGGTATACATAAGATTTGTGTAAAACTTCCATCAATTTATAGGTTAGAACCTGATTGATAGTGTGAGGATGCATTGATTATTTACACATCGTACTGTTCACTGTTGTGATTTTACAAACCTGCATGTTTGTCATGGTATTGTCTGAAGAAAACAAGAGCATAAAAGACAAGCTCAAGCTCAGGATGCAGGCGAGCTCTCTGCTGATTGGGACCAACATCGTAGGCGAGAAAATCTGCACAGAGTCTTACTTCATGATTGTAGAACACGGCCCGCTAAATCTCCTGGACAGAAAGATTTGTCACTCCCAATTGGTTTCAAGAAGTTAAATGCAAAATTTAACCTGTTAGTTTAGATTAATATCCATAGTTGTAACAGTTTTGTATGTAATTGAATCTTTGATATAATTTTAGTAGTCCTTTTATATGGTTCAGATTCATAGGACAATAATTCTTGGGACTAATAGCACAGTCTATTGACCAAAGTATCAACCTAAAGTGATACCACGTCATTTCGTTGGTAAAAGTATTAGTGTTCAAACTTAATTAAGTTGTTTAATTATTTTTGTATCATGGTTTTTATTTTTTTATAAAATGATAACTTATGATACAATTTGAAACTAACTTGCTATTTTGCTAATCAATTACAAAAATGTCCAAAACAGTCATATTTAGACTGATCTTGTCTGACAATTTCTGTTTTATTAAACAGCTGATTCCAACAATGTGTGCAGTGAAATATCAGTCAAGGTTACCAACTATTCGAGTATTACAGTAAAAATCTCCTTCAAACAACTATAAAAACGAGTTCTTATGAATTATTTGCTAAAAATAACACGCAGAAAGTATAACATATATGGTATTTTTGAAATCGGCAAAAATGGGTCGTTGCATTAAAAAAATCTAGTCAAACCCTATGCCCCATGCTTTCTGGTCTTGGAAACTTTTCATTATACTATTAAAAACTAGAAGAATATTATGAAGGTTTCATGTAAGAAAACATTTCAATATAGGTACTAATAAGAAAGCTGTGAAATGTTTAAACATTTTGACCAAAACAGATTTTTTTAGCGCCGCGAGTGAACTAAGCAACCAATAATCAGCTTGACCACATTAATTTGCTGGTGGGCGTACAGTTTTGTTCATTTAATCTTTGCTGTACCTCTTATAGTTTCTCAGATCCCTTCAGTGTGCATAACATTAGGGACACACTGTGCATAAAAAATAATATACCAATTCAACTTTGGACGAACTGATTTAAGTACATAGTAAAGTGTATAGTTCACATATAGTTCTGCAAAGTACCAATGTAGGATTTTTGTCTTTTTCGTTATGAAGTAATTTGTTCATAAAGTTAGACGTAAAGTTTATAGTGGAGTGTAAATTGACGCTTAGGCGTTTAAAAGGATGTAGTGAATGTTCTAAACTTAAATGAATGATAAACTGATGTAAATTAGTATTAAAGGACCCGCTATGACCTTTTGACCCCATAATCAATCCTCTTCCTTGGACCGAGAGGACCCTATGTACAGGGTGTCCCGTAACTCTCTGGACAAAGGTATAACACGTTATCGCTCAGGTCAAGATAAATATATTTCACCATATGAACATGGGTTTCCTGTGTTTAGTTTCCCATCTGTCTGTATGTATTTTTTCATAAAGAAAATAATATCTTAAAAACTAGTAAGTAAAATTATACAAAATTTGGCTCTAATGTTTATGATAATAAGACCAGATAGTGAAAAAGCACATCAAATTATCTTTAGTATTTTAAAAATGGTGGCCTTTCAAACTTTTAAACTTAGAATATCTTAAAAACCAGCAATGTTTCTCAAGATTGACAAGAATAACAATATTTAGTAGGTTTTATCACATATCTAATGGCACAAATGTTATTAAAATCGAATAATAAAAAAACTGATTTAGAGCAGATTTACTGTGATAATACATGGCCCACATTGAGAGTTGCCGTTTATTCAGTTTTTGTGATGTTGGCTATTCGCTGAGAGCCTCGACGTTAATAAACAAATAGATTGTAAAACTAAAAATTTAAAGACAAATTATGATCAGGCAACACAAAATATCATATAATTTACTTATATAAATTAAGAAAACTCCAGCCCCAACGATCGCATCGAAATTATGTAGTTTCTCTTTTGAAAACGTTATTTTGGTAAGATTATAAAACATGAAAACTTATTTGTTGTATTACTTTCTGAAATTGTACTACGTGAACATTGATATTGAAAATACAAAACGAATAGTTTCTAACATATTTGATTGATAAATTTCAAAATAATTTAGTCTAATCGTGAACTGTTATAGGCTATACAAATATTTACCTTTATAAAGTTTAGCGCCTACCATCACACTTTGACTATTGCAGTATCTTTAGAAAAACGAACATTAGAATAATATTATCGTCATTAGACCATTCAAGGCTACTGCTATCTAGCACTTAGCGTAACTGTGTACTCGTATAAATACAGTCACGCGACCTTGTGACAAACTACGGGTAGAAGAGAAAAAACATAGTTTTGTTCACCTCTATCAGTACTCCAGTTCACTCGGCGATACCACACGATTGCGTCGTTAACGATATAGTTAAATTCATTTTCCCTGTTAAAACAAAAACCAGACTAGTCTATTAAGTATTCATTGAACTGTATAGCAGTGACAAATAACACCTGGAACGCAAGAAAAGTAATCTCAAATAATTGTTAATTTTAATTACAATTAAATTGTTTTGTGATATGCAAAAAGAGTTTACTTTACTACTTAGAATTATTAGTTACTTAATACGTACAGCTTGTGCAGATTGATATAATATTTCTCCAATTAAATTGTTATTGCTGCTAGTGGGCTCTGAAAAGGAACTTAAAATGTCGTAAATTTTTAAACTGCTTCACATCACTGTCGATGATTTCCCAATGAGTTCTTATTGTAAAGGAAATAACTGCTTGAATTAGGCTTTCTTTAGCTTACGTTTCCCGTTTTTATACCTTGGCACGATATCGCACGTGTTTCTAATGAAACCTCGTAAAATAGGTATTAGTCTATAGGCTTTATGCCTGTATTATGTAGAAGATTAATTTTAGGGATAACACGGCATACCTTTGCACTAAACAATGTTTAGTTAATCCAAATTTATATTTTTCTAAATTTGGATTAAGGTATTGTTCTAAAACACTATGACGATCCTGCCTTGTAGGATACTAATTGGAAGGTATTTTTTGTGTAGAGTAATAAATTAAACTAAACCTAATAATAATAAGAACCCTAACTTGGGGGCAGGGAAAATAGAAAAACGTCCCATTCTTGACATATTTAGCCGCCATTTTTAAACCTTAAATGATGAAATATAAAATCAATTTTAAAAGGTTTGACTTGAAACAAGTTTTAAATTTATGTATCATTTGACCTATGCTTTTATTTGAAAATTTCTAAATTCAACTACGTGACCCTCTATTTTAGGAACACTGAAAATTTACATAGATGAAACATATTTTATGTGATAGCCAATAACTTATCTTGTGGATGTGCCTTTTATTAGGTGGTTCTAGCTCATATCGTTCTACTTATATAAATAGTGGACGAGTGGTTTGGGAAAACCCTGTATCATAGATTACAATGTATCTATGTATAAGGTGGACGAACATTGTCAGTGGACATTTTATTGTTCATCGGTGAACGTTTGGTGTTCGCCTCGAACTGTAGACGCCTCGACGATATTTTGGGGATATTGCGCAACACTTTTGTTCGGAAAAATATTCGTCAAGGACTTTTGTTCGACGCCAAGGACATGGGAATTATAACTACTTCGCTTTGCTAAAGCTTTTGACTCTATGCAATGACGTAGCTAGTGAGGGAGCAAAGGGGTTTGGGCCCCCCAAATTTTCATTTTTTTCAATTACTTGTTTAGTAAACTATTATTATTATTTAAATAATTCATTATTACTGACATGTGCTGCTGAAAGATCGTTCTTAACAAAGAAATGGGTCAAGAACTTTTTAAGGAACAAAATGGGGCCTTACTCTCTGTCCACTACGGGAACATATCAGTTGTCTGGATCCCCCCTAAAAATCATTCCTGGCAACGTTCTTGCCCATCCCTATATTTTGTGGTAGATCTACCAGTTAAATTCAACTCACCGCCTACAAACTTTAGAGGAAAGTTCTATATCCAGATTATTTTAAAACTGCTTGTGTTCTTCCTATTTTTAAGATTGGGGATCAAAAATGAATTTCCTCATATAGGCCGACGTATATTATTAATTGCACAGCTAAGATACTTGAAACACTCCTTAAATAACAATTATTGAATTATTTTCTTTCCAGATCAATAATAAATAATTATCAGTTTGGATTTGTCCCAAATAAGAGAGCAAACTTAGCTATAGAGAAACGCAGGATTTAGACCATTTCGAAATGGCTAATACATAATAAACTTCACATAAATACAGCTAAATAAAAAATTTTTTTTTATCAGAATAAAGAATGTAAACACCTTCAAATCAGTTGTAAAATTTGTTGCCACACAAATATATGTTTATGTAAGTGTTCTTGCAAAGAAATATAAACTGTAGATCATGTAAAGTATTTGGGATTAATTGTTGACAGAAACTAAAAATGGGATCACTATATAAATTATTTAACAGTAAAATAACGAAAAATAAATTTCATTTGGTATTTTTTAAGAGTCACGTACTTTAATTCATATTCAAGAACATATATGAATGAATGAATGAATGTTTATTCCATCAACTATACATGAAGTACACTTAAAATTAATGACAATAGTAAATCACTAAACAGAATTGTTTTGAAAACAATAGTTTACTAGTTATCTAGCTAAGATATTACTTAAATAATTAATAAGGAATAAAGCCTGCATGGGCATTCAGCCTGTGCGCAGGCTTCAGTTGATCATCCGCCACGATAACTTATCATGAAGAACTTGATATCTTTAATAGCATTTAATAAATAGAATGTGCTAGAATTTTGAACATAAAATTTATAATTTAAAATAAAAGAAAAAAACACGATTTAATATGAGAACTGGCTTATTATGTTTAGTAAAAAAATAATTCAGTGTTAGTTTATCTATTTATCTATATGTAATTACAGTCGTTTGCGACGTACACTAAATCTTAGATCATCGAGTCAAATATCATTAATACTTCCTAATTTGACGAAAGAAACCTCCAGGTACAAATATTTATATAACGGTATTAAATTTTGTAATAACTGTTTATTCATATAATATTTTATAACAGATGGTAATGCTTTAAGTAAATAATTATAGTTTAATCAAAAATATCACACACACACACGCACACACAAACGGTCAGACAGATTTTTACAAATTCCAAATTTGTATTCCAGCCCAGATTAGATAACGCAGATGGTGGAGTCATTATGTACATGGACTGCCAACTTCGCTACTCTTATTATAGCTGATACTCATTCTACCTACAAGATTGTTTATGTTAGATTAGACTGGATAATTAAAAATAGGTTGTTGAGTTTTCTTTTTTTGGAACCATCGGAACTGTAAATACGCTTTTAATCAATTTAAAAGTAATTTTGAAAATATATTAATGCTTAATTCTGACCCAGTGTTAATTATTGGCAATATTAATTTATGTTTATTAAAAAAAAACAAAGGCTTTGATCAGTATTACTTGAATTTAACTTCATGTCATTGATTTGAAAGGCATATTAAATTAACGAACCTACCAGGGTTTTCAATGGGTCAGCTTCTTGTATATATCATATTCTTATTAGAAATTCCAAAGTTCTTCTTTTTTAATATAACATTGAAGTATTGAATATAACAGATCATTATGGATTAAAAGTTAAAAGGATTGATAATGAATAGGTTCTGTAAGGTTGTGGACTATGGTATGCTGAGTAGACTACTGAGTAGATCAGATTGGAGTCTGATATCTATATATATAAAAATGAATGTTTGTATGTTTGTCCTTTATGGAATCGTGAACTATTGGACCGATCATGATGAAAATTTGTACGTATATGTATTTTTCCACGGAGAAGGTTTATAAGCTATGCCCATCCCTTTCCCGATTCAGGATTCCGCCCCACTGGTTACAGAAATACCCATAAGAAATGCATTGCAGCAAACATATGTTAACGTCTTTTCAAATTTTTAATCAGCTGTTCTTTGTAAACATATATTACACTTATAGTTTTAAAGCATAGAGTAAGCTTAAGAGAAACGACAAATTTTGTTTAAACTGTTTTTGCATTCACTGTTAAACATAGACTTTACTATCCAGATAATACAATTCAAATTTGACGTAAAAATTCACCTTTAACTGCAATATTTATTTAATATAAACCATGCTCATGCTTGATCAGAAGAGTAATGCAGATATCATAATTACTATCTTACGTTGGCTACAAATATAAAGAATGTTATAAAATCAACCTTAGTTGTTTTTTTTTGACAGAAGTATGGTTCTCAAAACTCCGTGTGTACATATTCTCTCGATCGAGACAACAAAGCAAGCTCAATCGTGGCATCGGAGATATGACTAATTTAATCTAAAATTTATTATAGTAAAAAAAAAAATTTACTAAGTAATATAAGGACTTCGGTTCTTAAGATTTGCGTGCGAAGCCGTGGGTAACAGCTAGATAGAGGCAGGAATATGGTACATACCTTCATAATACGCCCAAGAGGCTCACGATGGAACGACTATCAATTATCTCAGCAATGTTTTGAATGTGATAGAAAAAGAATAAGTGAATATAGTGTACTGTTTTCAACGGGAAATTGCGTGCGAAGCCGCGGGCAACTTTTGCAAAAAATTATTGAAATGCGCAGCAAAGCGCGCCGGGCCCGCTAGTAACATATATAACAGTAATAATGTAAATTCTTGTGTTAGTAATTTTTATATTATTTATAGTGTTTGTTACCGCCTGCATTTTAAATTAAATTAATAGTAAGACCAGAGAAGGAGCGACTGGGTGACAGATAATCTGACTATCCTAATAAATGAAAAAATAATCTTTTTAAAATTCACATTATGTTTACAAATTATTTGAATGTTAAAATGGAATACAAACGGTTATCTGGAAGAGTAAATAAAGAAATTAAATACGTGAAAAGGTCCCTTTATCCCTATTAGATATATGAGGTGGCGAAAGAATTCAAAAATTATTTTGATAGTTTGGTAGCTACATTAAAAACTGAATAGTTTGGAAGTGATTTGTTTTTAGAGGACAATCGAATGTATGAAGTGTTCTTGAATGAAATAAGGATGAATTATAATGGATCCTTTAATATAATTTGTAATTTGCAGGACAAGCGTAGCTGTAGAACTGATGATATTAGTATAATTACAATAAAGATAAATTTAAATATATTTCCTCCAGTAATGAATAATGTCTTTAATACGTCGCTTGAACAAGGCTTGAACATATTTAGGCTTGATCATAGATCAGCACTTGCGATGGGATGGGCAAGAACGTAGGCCACTTCAATGGAAAGTTTAAGAAAATTAGTTACTCCTTGTATCACACGTGAGAGTTTGTTAGACGAGATCAAGCAAATCAGGGATATATTGCATGGTTTGAAAGCACTTTGAAGTATGGTATCATCATCATCCATTATAGTGATACCAACTCAACCGTGCTACAGTCTGTAATCGTAATTCAGACATACAGTCCGCAATGTGTATCAAATTAGAAAGGTTGATCGGGTCAGTCATTTATTTGCTGAAAAATATAACAACTTTTTGTCTATTATATACATACAGTATTGTAGAATAGAAACATTTTTTATTTCCAAAAACATATACACCAAGATATTAGATATATTTACATTTGATAAATAGTAAATTACCCTTTTACTATACTTACTGAGTGGCGATAAAAAATAAAAAAGTTTAATTTTAAGTACAGTATTTGGATAAATATTATTTATATAATTTAAGTAAACTATATAATACATATTAACATATATTCTACAATGGAAATTAGCCTACATTGGCAAGCAGCCTGTGCGTAGGCTAAAGTCGTACTAAAAAGTTTATGTTATCTAGATGTCGAAAAAAGTGTTACTGTTACGTGTCGGTGTGTTTTAAGGCTTAAAATGTAGAAATTTAGTTGTGTGTTGAAGGAGATAAGAGATAATACTGTTGTATTAGAAAAAACCATCGGTAGAAGAAAGACCACATACACAAGACCGTGATATGACGAGCGCCGGGGGATGAGGAGGGGTCAAGGTCAGGTTGGTCCCCAGTCTGAGTGAATGAAAGTCTCGGATTCTTGGACTCCAATTTGTAACAACAGTTCTGTGACATTATATTTAAATTTTGTATTACTACCTGATTCAAATAAATTTAAATGTTGAAATTTGTTACATATGTTTCTAAATAGAATATGTGAAATATAGTAAGACGATTATATACATCGCTTCTCGGCCTTTTAGCTAAGATCAAAGTGTAGCCAAATCAAAATTGATTTCCAAATTTAGGTTAGGTCTACCCAAGAACGCGGGCACTTACGTCACCTGCTCCGCCTGAAGTTCTCCCGGCCTTGACTCCAGCCCCGTCGCCTGTTCCAGCGTCGGCGTCTCCACCATCGCCCCCTGTTCCTGCTCCGGCGCTTCCTCCACCTCAAGTGCCGTTTCATGCTCTGGCGTCTCCTGCTCTGGTATCCCCGGTGTTGGTGGCTCCTGCTTTGGCTCAGCCATTGCCAGGGTCTCCTCCGAGACCTCCTTCATCGCCAGGCTCCCCACCACCGGGGTCTCCGGCAGCATTTGCTGATGGCCTCACGGCCTGGCAGCGTGGGTGGGTCGCTAGGTTTTCCCCTGGTATGGCATGGGAAGTGTTCCTGCGTTCCTTGGGGGAACTGGTGGCCGCTGTTTCCACCGCACCGGCACAGCCTGGGGGTGACCATCAACCTCCTCGTGCTGGTTGCACTGCCGGAAGCTCTTGGGCTCCAGACCAGCGTAGGCCTGCCACCTGCCGCCCAGATGCCAGCGAGGCCGCCGGTATCCAGCGGCTTTACCGTAGGACTCCGAGGCGGGCTATCCGGAAGATACTGCAGGCGGTTTCTCACAATTGTGAGATTCCAGAACGAGACATTGTGTCTCACTGCGTTGAGTCATATACTTCGAAGGAAGGATGCACGGGGACGCCGCCTGCCAATAGCTGCCACCGCGCCGCCGCCGTCACCGCTTCCCTTCTGGAAGTGTCTGCCCTTCTTAGGAGGACTTCCAACACCGCCCATGGTCCTGATGGGATCAGATACGGTGTGTGGCGACGAGATCCTACTGGGCACGTTCTTGCCGCCGTGTTCAACGTTTGTCTGGCGGCTGGGCGATTCCCTCCTCCCTGGAAGATATCGACGACCGTCCTCATCCAAAAGTAAGGGCCTGTTGAGTATATCAACAACTGGCGGCCCATTGCTCTCTCTAACACTTGCGGGAAGTTGTTCTGCAGTCTCCTTGCTGCTCGTCTCTCGAGTTGGGCCTCGGCCAATGGGCTTCTATCTGGAACCCAGAAGGGCTTCATGCCTGCTGAGGGTTGTCCCGAGCACAAATTCCTGCTTCAGCAGCTCCTTTATGAGGCTCGGCGTCACGGCAGTGAGACTTGCGTGGCCCTGGCCAACGCATTTGGAAGTGTTCCTTACTCCTCTCTCATTGCCGCGCTGCGCTCTGCCGGGCTTACCGCCAACCAACTGCGGCTCATTGAGGATCTCTATGAGGGCATTCGGTTGTTACCGATTGCCGGTGCTGGGTGCTGTCTCGAGAGGCTTCCGCCTATTCCGAGTGCCAAAGGCGCCCCACTTCCCACCGCCGGAACTTCTAACCTACTGACGATCGGCAGCGTGTTGAAGCGGGGGGAAGTGCAACTTTTGCTTCCCACATGCCAGTGCAATGGCATGAAGGTCCGGCAGTTTGCGCTCCGGCGCCCCCCTACCAGCTCACAGGGGCTTGTGAGATGTCGCTCCCACCAGGCGTTCCGTGAGGAGGTGACGAGACTCCTCACGGTGCTAGAACCACTGCCACTACGAGTCCAACCTCAGTCGTGGGGGAACCTCCGCAGAGGCTGGGCGCCCCCACCCCGTAGTACCTTGTTTGCCGAAGCCATTAAGGTAGGTCATAAGGTGAACCTACCCGGCGAAGGCCGTGTCCAACGCCTACCCATTCACAGAATTGCACCCTGTATCTATCAGCATGGGTTAGCTGGTTTCTCTCTGCGGCAGGTGTCTGGTGTCCCTTACCCTGCTGTCCGGGTCAAGCCTCTCAGATTGCTTGGGGGCGGGGTCACCGTCCCGAAGGACTATCCAACCTGGTCACCAGCGACGTGCCGTGGTTTCTGTTCAGCAGGGTTGGCCGATGCCCTTTGAACCTCCTCCACATCCACCCAGCCACCTTTTCTGGGATGGACGGTCTCTGCTAAAAACGTGTCGGGTGTTAGCATCCCTCGACCTACTCGTTAGGCCGTCCCTCCTGTCCACGTGACAGGCGGGCAAAGGGAAGTGCCCAGCGGTCACCGCGTAGGTGTGACTTCCATCCGGCACAGTAGCGAGTTGACTCCGGACATCCCCTTTGGTGCTGGTGTCCAGCAGGGTTGCCCCCTATCACAGCTGCTGTTTAACCTGGTGATGGAGTCACTCATCAGACCGCTAGTGGCGCTGGAAGACCTACATGGAGCCGACCTGCATGGCACGCGGATCAGTGTCCTCGCGTATGCTGATGACCTGGTCTTAGTTGCAAGGTCTGAAGCGTCGCTGAGGGCGCTGATTGAGACAGTCGTCTCTGCTGCCAGGTGGGTCGGCCTCGAGTTCAAGCCCACTAAGTGTGCCACGCTTCACGTGGCCATACGGGCGGTAAGGCCAATATAATTCCTGATTGACGGTGCTCCTCTAAGGGTACTCGGCGAGAGTGAGCCCTATCAACATCTGGGGGTCCCCACCGGGATGAGGGTGGACCAAACCTCGGTGGATACCATCACGAGGTCGAGGGTGAGGCCGCCTCTATATTCGGGAATTTTCTTGCCCCCTGGCAGAAGTTACATGCCTTGCGCACCTTCCTGGTCCCGCAGCTGATCTTTAACTTTAACACTGCAAGGATCAGGAAGGCGAGCCTGCGCGAACTTGATAGATCAATCAATCAAGTTTGAGTGCATGCGAGTCATGAATCTCCCGCAGCGTGCCAGTGCGGAGGTGATCGCTCTCCCCCCTCCTGGGGTGGAGCCGGCCTCCTGCCACTCTCTTACCTCGCGGACCTCTCGGCTGTGGCTTACGCCTTTCGCCTCCTGACGTCACCCGATCCTAAGATTGCATAACTATCACTTGAGGGTCTCGCTGTCTCCGCTAGTCAGCGGACTGCGGCAAGAGTCGACATGGCGTTCCTCATGTCATACCTGAACGGGGAAATTGGCGGTAACACGAATGTTGCGACAACATTCTCCTTGGGCCATACTGCACTTAACCGCCTCTCCAAGCGTCTCCCCGACCTCCGGTGGGGGTGGTGTGAGGACAGAAGATCCTTCCAATTGTCCGTCCCTGGGGAGAGGTCGACCATTACGGTGGGCGGCGGCTCCCGGTCCAAGCTCTCTTCTGTCCTGCGATCCTCCCTGCAATCCCACTTCCGGACAGTTCTTTCCAAAAAGCCGTTCGTGTTACCGCTGGTTGTCCCTCCTCCAACATTTTCCTCTACGAGGGGCGCCATACGTGGTTCGCTGACTGGAGGTTTATCCACAGGGCGCGACTTAATGTACTCCCCCTCAACGGTTGCAGACGGTGGGGAACCGGCGATCGCCGGCGTCGCCGGTGTGGCCGCCATGATGAGACCACGGCACATGTGCTTTGACACTGTTTGCTTACCATGTCCGTGGTCTCTAAACGGCATGATGCGGTTCTGGACCACCTTATCGCTGCAATCCGTCCGTCGCCGGCAGTGGAAGTGCGTTAGAATCAGCGTGTCCCTCTGGACCGCCTGTTGGTCGATCGCGAGGTTCCGGATGACTTGATTCACCTCCGTCAGGATGTGGTGGTCATCGACACGACTCACACAAAACCATTCGGATCACCATGCCCTATGAAGACGGTTGGCGTGCTATAGTCGAGGCTAGAGAGAGGAAATACATCGCTTACGCCCCACTCGCCCGGTCCCTGCGCTCCGGCGGCTTCACGGTAACTGTGGATGCTTTTGTAGTCGGCGCATTAGGTGCTTGGGACAGGGCTAACTGGGACACCCTGGCTCGCTTGGGTGTCTCACGGCAGTACGGTGTCGCCCTCTCCCGCCGTTGTCTCCACAGCGGTCCAGTGGAGCTGGGACCTGTACGTCCAACATGTGACGGGTGTGCCTCAGTACCATCAAATTCAGGGTTAAGATCGTGGTCAGGATCCATAACGATTTGATTACTTATTGTTAGATTAAGTATTTACTGTACATTTATTTATTGGTCCTGTTAAGAGAAGCGTTTGTTACATAAATATTATAGTTTATTAGTCGTTAGTAATTTCATCGTTTTTATTGTTATTTATTATATACTGTAGTTTAATTAGTATTAGTTATATTTAGCTCTGGCCTGTATTAGCATGGTTTTTTTTAACTTATAGAGACATCTGCGTGTAATGCTAGTTTAGAATATTTTAATGCATGACTTATGATTGTGTGATTTTGATGGGAAATTAGTAAAGCCAAAAAAGAAAGACCCAAAATATTTTGTTGTGTATGTTTAGATATTTGAACCAGTTTAAAATGAGGCAGGCAACGACTAGATCTACACAAGGACGTAGCCAGCGAGGGGGTCCAAGAGGTTCGGACTCGAAGTTTTTTTTTTTAATAAAATGTTTCTAATAATCTGAACCAACTAGTTTCCACTAAGGCTAGTGTCTCAAATGTTTGATCTTCACCAGATAAACAATGTTTCCAATCGACGAAGTGTCTTCTTGGATTTGATCTTCTCGTCTCCGTTGCATGTATCTGCAGGAATAAATGATGATCCGAAGATGTAAATCACCCATCCCCAAGGATGTAGCTAGTGGGGGGGTCTAAAGGGTCCGGACCCCCCAAATTAATTTTCAATTACTTTTTAGTAAAGGATTATTATTATTTAAATAAATCAGTATGACTGACATGTATTGTTGAAAGATCGTTCTCAACAAAGAAACGAGCCAAGGACTTTTTAAGGAACAACATGGTGCCTTACTCTCTGTCCACTACCTGAAAATATCAGCTGTCTGGACCCCCCCCCAAATTTTTTCCTGGATACAGTCTTGGATCTACAAATAACATACGACTTTTGGAACTAAATTTGAAAAAAAGAGAAATGTAGACATCAGTTTAGGTAAGTACCTAAACTGGCTCCAAAACTATTTCATTAAATTACTGTAAACTCATAGTGATATATGATTCAAAATGAAAACATTCCAATTTGTAACTGATGAAAAGATCAACTAGTTGGCCTGTTTGTTTAATGCAAAATGTGTATACAAGTTTATACACGGTTTAATGTAAAATGTAAATATCTGTGATAAAGGTTTTTTATGTTTGTCTGCTTAGCATATTCATCTCTAGTATGAACTTTTGTTCATTGTTTATTGCTAAGGGCGCATATTGTGCTAGCTGGGCTTCACAAGGACTAGGTGTGTCACCATGTGCTTTGACGGTGCCTGATCAGGCAACCTCGGGGGAACCCAAGGGCCATGAGCCGCCTGGTGGCCCAGTGCAATGCTCGGATTGAAGATTGAAAGTATAGATTGCAGAAGTGCATATTGTCTGAGTGTTTTGCATACAGTATTTATTATGTAGTTATTTGCTTGCAGTTTTGTGGTGTTTGTTACATTATTTATTGTTGATTCCTGTTGTATTTAATTGTTCGTGGCTTGATGTTTTATTTACATTTTATTGTTTGGTTGTTTATACAGTTTATTTCACGTTACTCTGTTTATATTTTATTGCTTGTTTTATTTATTTAACAGTTTATTATATATAATAAACAATTTTATTAATTAGTTAATATAAATTTAAAAGTGATTCGTCATTTACTTAAAATGAAACGTTGTCAATAAATATAAAGGAGTTTCAATGTGGTATTAATAAGATGTGTTGTGTATAGCTAAGAACCTTTACAAGACTGCCAGAAATGAATGAATAATAACTTTTTTAAGTATTAATTTTCTCTCCGCACACACTCTTTGGTACATGGGGATTGTAACTTAAGCTGTCTTATTTTTGTAATAAAGATTTTGTGACCTCACACACACACGTGCGCGCGCACGCACGCATACAAACCCACTTAGTATTGTCTACATCTTTATCTTCATATTGTCTTATTACCAATTGTTATATTATTATTTATTATATTTTTGATTATTTAATTATAGTGTTGTTAATATTTATTTATTGTTCTGTTGCTATCACTGCTGTAGGGAAAATAACCTATTTGCAGTCGTTATATACGTATATATAAAAC
Source organism: Homalodisca vitripennis (assembly GCF_021130785.1). Lineage (NCBI taxonomy): Eukaryota > Metazoa > Arthropoda > Insecta > Hemiptera > Cicadellidae > Homalodisca > Homalodisca vitripennis. The sequence continues at coordinate 14,300,422 of NC_060212.1, read as the reverse complement.
TTGCTTTATCGATTGTTATATTTGTATCACACTATACCATGTTATTTAATACTCTCTAATGTATTTATTCAAAACTAATATTAATTGTATATCGTGCAATTGTATCTGATGTATATATACAATTGGCTCCGTTGTTAGTACCAATAAAGAAATGAAATGAAAGGTTGCATGGAAAACATGCTGTAACCAATTCGTGAAAACACACAAATATAAACAAATAATGAAACAGCCTAACCTATATACAGAGATAGAGACTGATGTGTTTACCGGGTTATTATTAATGTTATGAGTAGCAATTAATTTAATTTAACTAAACGGACTGTTTAGCAGATTTTGACGTGAACTGTACAAAGCATCGATATGAGATTGGTGAGTTATGGAATTATTTCATATGTTTTTGAATAAGAAGTATTTTACCAATCTGCACTTGTTACTAGGCCGTTTTGCCGATTGTGTGTTTGCTAACTTTTTACATGATGCTTTCCAAACGGCCTGTAATTTTATTTACAAGTAGCCTACTACAGTAGACGAAATATAAATCGTGGTAGTATTGAGTAATAGACTTCAATGGCTTTCATGTCCAAATCCTATGGTTTTACATGCACCAATATAGATCTCATTTTTGTATATTAGAAATGAAGTTTTGTCCAAAGTCTACAATGAAATCATTCATGAGATGTTTTGTTAAATTTTTGTTCATTAAGTTATGTTTCATAGCAATGTTGAAATAATAAAAGTAGCTGTGAACTAGGGAGTGTACCGTTGCAATATAATAATTATCAATATTCATGAGTGACTAATCCTCAATAAAACTATTCAAAAAAAGTTATTTAGTTTATTTAAACCAAGTTACGTTATAGATATTTAAAACTACAGTAGGCTAATAGGTAATTTGTTTTTATATCTTAAAAAGTAGTAACTTTATGGCGAATAAAAAGCTATCTATGCTATGTGTATTCATAAAATGTAACAAACAAAACAGTGTAACATTTAATTACTTACTTGTACTATTTTAAAGAATAAACACATCTGATTGTATAAATAAATTTATAAATTGTATAAATAAATATTGTATATCATAAATAAAACATGTACATCGCTATTGTAATTGCTGCTATTACAGATGGGCAGTAGGCAATTAGTGACTGTAACAGGTTGATCAGTGATAACCTATTACAAGAATACTGTTATTTCAGTAACATTTCTGGGCTGAAGGATCTGGCGTTCTAATAACGGTTTCCTGGTACTAGGTTACTCGGTAATCAGTAACAGCTGAGTCGATTTCATGCTAGCAATGAGGCTAGGGATGGAAATATTATGCTACGGTATATAATGTTATTACATGGTATAAGTAGGATTTAGATTGCGTTATCATGAATATGTTATTAGTAGTACCATATTTAAAGGTAACCATTACAAGTGTTCACATGCATTTTGAATTTAGGTACTATCTCGAGGAATGTTTTTTTTTTTGCCAGAAGTACCAAAGCCCGCACTGGTGACCAAGGGCATTCACGATCAGTATTTTCCCAACCTCAGATGATGTTGCAGCTCGTCCAACTTTTCTGACATTGGAACTATATTTTTACACACGCATTTTAGAACATATAAAATAGAACTTTACGTTATACCAGGTTCCATTATAAGTATTTAAAATTACAGTATAGTTAATCTTTTTTTGTATCTTAAAAAGTAATAATGCCATTAATACATTGGAAATAGAATTAATTTATTGATTTCTGATGCTGATTGATCACTTTTCTGTCTACAGTATTGTCTTAGCAGCCACCCTAACAAACCATGCTACGTGCTCACGTTCAAGGGCATCACCCTGATGTTGGACTGCGGGCTGTCTGCCCACACGGCTCTCAACTTCCTGCCCTTGCCTCTCGTACACAGTGCTCGCCTCAGCAACCTACCTACCTGGATGCCTCGGGAGAATTCTGACCCTGATCTTGAAGGGGTGAATATTTTAATTTGCCACTGTCCTGAAAAATGTGTACTATCACTAGTCTTGTTTCTTTTTTTATACCATTACAAAAACAGTGATTTAATTTCACAGCATGCTGAAAAGATAATAGTAAAATATGTGTTGTTGAAGCCTCAGTAACTTCCAATTAGAATTATTCCAAAGATTAAATTTGTTCTTAAGTATACTAATTGTGTATTAAAATAATGGTACTTTGGGATTATACCGACCACACCCAGACATGAATCGTTATTTGACATTTTGCTTCTACTGATTACTAGATTAGCGTAGAACAATATTTCGTCAATATAAAACAGGAATTGTCTTATCGCAAACCCCTCCCCATCCTCAGACAGAGGTCAAAGTCGAGCGGTCTAGTAGATAACGTGATTGCAGTCTCGCCGCCTGTTCAGCTGGTGCGTCGCTTTGTTGTACTTCCATGTTTTACCCCTACATTTCTCCAAACACAAAAATTCAACAAAAACAAACGTTACCAAACAAAAACTAAACTCTTTATTGAAAAAAAAACACTCAAAACTTGTTTTTATTCTTGATCACACTCCACCACCCAAAATGCGAGTGCCTCCGGCCATCAGCGCGGACTTCGGCAGCACCTGCCCCGCGCTGATGTCAACGAAAGAAAAACATCCCTCGAGATAGTACCTATCAGTAAAATATCAAATTCTAGAGGGGCTGATCAGAAATATAAATTGAATTGTAATGGAAATGCAATTATGAACCGTGCAAAAAAACTTAAATAATCACGTGATGCCGCGCGCGGCCTGCCGTAATCGGGATTCTCGAGAAAGATAAGATAACAGCGACAACAATACCGATCGCAATACCTGGAAATGCTTGTAAGTTTGTAATTAAAGAGTTGTTTTTTCGTTCTATCATGTTTGTTTCTATAAATTTATATTTTTGTGTTCTTCATACTGGTGTGGTCGGTATAATCCCAAAGTACCAAAATAACTCTTGTTAGACTAATATCAAGTTTCTTCAGATCATACGCAACTATTTGCAAGTGGGTAATGTTTCTCTACGTTGCAGGAGCTGAAGGAATGCAACGGTCGAGTATTTGTGGATTCCGCCCCTGAGTTCTGTCCACCATTGGCAAAGGTTGTGGACTATTCACAGATCGATGTCATACTCATTTCCAATTACATGTCCATGCTGGCCCTGCCGTTCATCACAGAGGGGACTGGCTTCGACGGTATAGTCTACTGCACCGAACCCACCCTGCAGATCGGAAGGTAACTCTTTACTAGTATTCTATTATAATTTATTAATTATTATCAAACTAATTTTCATTGATTAAGTTTTACATCAGTTTTTAATTTTTTAAGATGTTTTAAGAGATTTCCAAATTTTGTAAGAGTTGATTGTAAACTTGCAATACTGAGTGCCAAAATTATTTATTTATTTTATAAATTTACTAAATTGCAAATTCGTGCACTGGATATTGTTGTGTTGTTAGAGGTTTTATTGTTTTTTTTTATCATATCTAAGAGTGACTGGTATGAATAATGTTCAAAAAGGTCTTCATTTATCTTTCAAAATTAAAGACTTTCCGAAATGTAAAGTAAAGGGATTGTGTGAATTCTAATTAATGTTGCTATATATGAGCCGCTTTGAAAGTGACCTGCGCTAAGTTTTCTTGCACATAGGGGGAGGGAGGAGCAGGAGCTCGACCACGCCTACCGCCACCCCCTTTTTCACTGCTCGATCTATTTCCTTTACAAGACACAAGTGGGAACCAAGTGCTTTGCTTCCCACCGTTGGTGTTTTGGAGCATCACGCTATGTTTTGTTATTCTCACTGTTATGGAATAAGAAGTATTATTATTTACCTTAAGAATAGTCAATTGCACCATTATTTACTATGTTAGTATAATAAAGAAGTATTCTAACAATTAATGTTCATTGTTAACAGTTGTTGATATTATTACTGGGTTTGTAAAATAGCTGTTATGTAACACATACCCTGAAGAGACTGAAGGTAGTGGTTGATAAGGAATGTGGATGGGGAAGTGAGTCCATGCTTCTTCTCCTTCTCCACATCTCTCTCTCTCTTTCACTCTCCCTCCGCACTGTTCACTTAACAGGTTGCTTTCAAAGCGGTTCATCTATAGTATGAAGATTGTTCGGGTTGGCTGGAGCAACATTTTACTCGAAACTAAAACGTAACTGTGGTGGCTCTCTTTTAAATTTTTAAGCTGCCTCATCTGAGTTGTCCTGAACTTCCCCTTGTTGGCTGAGTGTTAGCGAAGCCTAGCACTCAGAGCTGGAAAAATTTCATTTCTGTCTATCTGCCTATCTGTCCGCACAATATTAAAAGAGAGTGACCTATAGAAGTTTTTTTTTTCCCCCTCTTAGGACAAGAAGCTTATAAATTGCACTTAGTCCTGTATGAACCTTTGCGCTGCTTCCGGAGTGATAGGATATTCAGGATGGGTAAGGTTAGGGAGTAGGGGCCGCCTCCTATCGAGATCCATGAGGAAGAATTAGGGCACTACATCTCAAAGTCATCCCGGAAGAAGGGGAGGCCAGCTCTGAACCAGCCTCTCCAGTCAAAGTAGGTAGGGGGTAGCAACCCTTGTTGAGGTTAACAAGAACCTCTCAGGTAAGGGAACAAACCCCACCAACTCCAACAGTCATCTTCCACAGTAGACTAGACCTATTGAATTGCCCATGAACCCCAGAATCTCAACATTTGCGGTTAGTGATGTGCCGCTACTGGACATCCATAAGGTTGCCCAGATTGAAGTGGCACATCGGTTTTTTGCTGTGTCCCAGTGGTGGGTTCAACTGGTAGGTATAAACCAGCCAGTATAGAAGTTTTTGGATGAAGCTTCATTTACATATTACCAACCCTGAGTTCAATGACGATACCTGTCACCACATGGGAATTGACTCAGCGTAAATGAATATTTTTACATTTGTCTTATTGGCAACCATGATGGCAATCAGAAAATAATAGAATAAATATATTTGCGAACAATCATATGACATTTATTGTTTGATACTTTCATTTATACAGTAAAAGAGAATGTAATAAGCTGGAGTCACTGTTAGGAGCCGGTGACAATATTTGTCTTCATCACAATCTTACTTAGTAGTAATCTCGCGAGTCTTTGAAAACTTTTATTATTTAACCACCACTGCTTTAAAACCTAACTTTCTGAAAAAAAAAATGTGAATGTATCATGTGGGAAGAAGTTTATTATCTTTAGACTACTCTTTGAATTTTGCATGAAAGTTAATCCTACACATACAAGAATGAGTTCTATGACGATGCATGTTCAACCATGGAAATTGTCTTAGCCTCATTGCCTTTACAACAGACTTAGTAGACTTACTTTGTAGGCAGACACAATTTCTCTTTTATTTGCCATGGGGTTGTAAACATTTCTTCCATATAAATGCAAGAAACACAGTTTTTAGTAATTATATATTAATAAATGTAGATAATCCTTTCAGAGTAAATCAAGCCGTGCTTAACTGGACTGAAAAAGCTTTACATAATCTCTTCAATCAATAGTGCCATCGACTAGTTTTTGAAATTCGGATTGATATTTCTCTTCTTTAATAATAACTGGAAAAAATGAATTATTCCTTCCAATATTTTACAATTTGAAAACACATTATTACTCTTAGGAAATTTACCCCGGTTACGTTTACAAATAGTGTAAACCAGGTGAGTCCAGTCCATCATTCAAATTACACTTGTGCCAAACTCCAAAGTGGGGGTTTGAACTTAGCTCTGGGCGGCTGAACTTCCAGGGGATGCATTTAGAAACACAAGTTCATGTTAGACAAAGTCTTCTTAACTCATAAGCTTACACTGCCGATGACGTGAGTAATCAAAATTGTTAACTTAATAAAGCTTGAAATATTTTTGCCCCACTGTAGAGGAGCCATCTTCAGAAAAAATGTTAAACCAAAACCGGCAGAGCCAGGAATGCATATCCGCAGGTAAGTGAAGGGACAGAACTTCATCGTGATTTGCTTCATCGTGATTATACATATGACAATCCATGTGTCTTTATCACAGGCTGCCAAGTTTTCGGTAATCTGATGTTATCTTCTTTGTTGAAGTAATTTTCCCTCTTCATTATTTCTAATATTTTCATTGTTATCCTTGAAAAAAGTTTTACATTTTTTGAAAGTACTTTTATTTTGTCAAATTCTTTTCAAGTTTTGATTTTAAAAAAATGTTCTACTTTGACTAATTTTTCAGTATCCTGATTTTTTGGAGAACCTGATGTACCAGCTCATATTTTAACGTCCACAATATGAATATTACTGTTGTGAATATGAAAAGATATTCTTTCTTCATTTGGATTGTATGTAAATTTCATGGATCATTTCATTATTCTCTTCCTAGTTTTCAATCAAAGGATAACACATGGTCCGTTTAGAGCAGACAAATTACGTGTGCTTTCTGAGCCTCGAAAACTGCTTCTCCAGTTTTAATATATGATTCAAGTTGCACTGTCTGTATACAGGCTGTACCTGGAAGAGTTGGTCCAGTTTATCGAGCAGAGCCCAAAGGCTTCGCTGGCCTGCCACTGGAAGGAGTTCCTGCACCTGATGCCTCAGCCATTGTGTGAACCCAACAACAGACCTCGCAACTGGCAACAACTCTACAGTCTGGCTCAGGTGCAGAAGAGTCTGGCTCGCATACAAGTCCTCGGCTACGACCAGAAGATGGTTAGTTTTGTGGTTCTCAGTTCTCAACCTTCCCTCCGTCCATACCAAGTTTTACTACAGCAAAACCTTTGATGTAGACTCTGTTTTGTCACTTTGTGCAATTTAACCAGTATTCTATGTGGCACTTATTGGTTGATGCTTAAAACTTGATTACATTTTGTAATTTAGGTTTTCGACATAAGTGAGGGACCTCCATTTAACTTGACATTCGACATTTTGGATGTACTGGTTGATTCGTCTCTACTACTGATGGATTTTGGTTGCTTCAATGCTTCCTTTTACTGCTTCATGAGTTAAATCCGGTTTTTAGATAAAGATTAACATCTAAAAAACACATACAGATAAAATACAAGTAACATTTTTGGATTGTTTTACATCAAGATGAGAATCTTTTTAGTATGCTTTCATTAGTTAAAAGCATTCCTAAGGGCAGTAGGCTACCTTATATGTACTCCCTGGTTAAAAGGTTAGCCTTTATCAATGAATGGGAAAATAAACAGGCTACCAAACTTTTATTCTCAACACATTTAATATTTTTATTCAAATTATCTTTTAAGTCGGTTCAGTTTAAACTTTTAAAAAAAAAACAAAATAGTGAAATAAGTTGATAACTAAAAAAAATATACAAAAACAAAATGGCAGATAACTAGGAAAAGAGTACATCATTAAGACATCATTTACAATGTAGAGCACAAACCATATCAGTAACTTAAAATTTCTTATGATGGTAAAATACAATTTGTATCACAAATGGATAAATTTAGTTTTAGATGCAACCTATGAAGTATTAAATTAATAAACACAAGATATTAAAGAAAAAGTTTAATATTTTTTGCTGTGCAATAATAGTGTGAATTATTTCTTTGTTTGAAGTTTATTTTTGACGATGGAAGGATTGTGAAGGAAACAGGATTTTTCCGGACATTTGCTATCGTTCAGTGATACACAAATTCAAAACACCACATTTTGAGATCTGCAATCTGATCTCTTCTTCAGGTAAATAACTAACCTAACACACATAATTACAAACTAGGTTAAAACAAACAAATCATACCACAGCGTTGTGACACGTGTAAGTCAGTAATCACAACCGCCATGTTGTGTGTCAACTCCACTAACTCTAAAACATGCACTTAATAAAAAACTAAATACAACACCAATTATTAAAACTGAACTACAGAATACAGGTAACAATAAGTCTGCATTCACCAACCAACCACCTACGACTGACCAGAGGGTTAGGGAGGTGCTATTGGCGATCGTCATGGCAGAAACAAGGTGGCGGCAAAAAAAAAGAAAGAGAATAGGAGTGGGCTTTTTTATTATAGTGTTTTGTTTAGTTTTTTATTAAGTGCATGTTTTAGAGTTAGTAACGTTGACACACAAACATAGTGGTTGTGATTCCTGACTTAGGCGTGTCACAATGCTCTGGTATGATTTGTTTATTTTAGCCTAGTTTGTAATTATGTGTCAAGTTAGTTATTTACCTGAAGAAGAGTTCAGATTGCAGATCTCAAAACGTAGCATTACTGATTTTTTGTTTCGCTGAACGATGGTAAATGTCCGGAAAAATCCTGTTTCCTTCAGTGTGAATTATAATAATATGTTGGAGGATTAATTTCTTGAAATGGCCTTTCATTACATTCACTACTGGTATCTATTGTAGTAATAACTGTAACACATAATAAGTTTTACATTCCATCCTGTCCAGGACGTGTACGGGTCATTGCGGGTCACACCGGTCAGCTCTGGCTATTGCTTGGGGAGCAGCAACTGGGTCATCACCTCCGACCATGAAAAGATAACTTACGTCAGTGGCTCCTCCACCCTGACCACCCACCCTAGGTGAGTTGATTGACTGTCGAAGTATATGGTTCACTCTTTTGTCTTAATATATGTCTTAATATGGAAATGCAGGAATTCTCTAATGGAAACAGCGAAGAGAAGAAAAAGTTGTCCTTTGGCTGGGTACCGAGTATTGAAGAACGTAGCCAGAAAAAAATGTTGGGGAGTCCAGACAATTGATATTTTCTGTAGTGAACAGAGAGTAAGACCCCATTTTGTTCCTTAACCCTCCAACTGATGACAGACAGCACAGACGTTCATCAATACCGCTTGTGAACTGATAAAGACAGCACAGCTGTCAGTTAAATTTTCGCTATTATTACGCGTTTAAGTTATAAAGACGTAAATTACACCAGTCGATTCCTCTACTCATAAATAAAAATTCATTTCATATAGTTTATATTCGTAATATTACTTGTTGTCAGCTGATATCGATCCAAATGCGCATGGCTTATAGCTGACGGACTATGCAGCTGGTGACGCGCTGCTAGGTTATTATGTAGGCTAGTCTTTTATAACTGATTGTTATGTTGTGAAATGGGCGATCCTCGTTGTTCAAATTATATACATGAACTGTTTACTGGAAGATGAAAATAATAGTTCTGATGATGAAAGTGGCATATCAGTAAATAAGGTGCATGATGATATTTCTTTGTCAGATTTGTTGTCAGGTTGTCTGGATGATTATAAACCGGTGCAATGTAAGCTGGGTTGTGAAAATTGATAGTGACAGTGAAAACAATTCATAACTATCAGATATTCCTCTTGTCCAAAGAATTAATCAAACACCAATACGGATGCGTACTGCCAAAAAAGTAGTACATACTTAACGTTTTGATCAAAATACTTTTTTGGGTTGTAAATAAGTGTATGTAAGTTGGAATTTTTTTGTTCACTACAAAACTGTGTATATTTTGTACATTTACAGTATCTTACTATCTCAAGTCATGTAAAAGTTACATGTAGTGAAACTTGGAAAAAAATGTACAACATACATTTTTCAATTTATGTACAAATTTAAAAAATCAGTACTGTAGTAAGTGCATATTTGAATTATTGTAAATTTTTCTCTGGTTTGTAACTGAAATATTGATATGTAACACTTATTACTTAGCATTCAGCAAATATCAGTCGGAAGGTTAAAAAGTTCTTGACCCGTTTCTTTGTTGAGAACGATCTTTCAGCAGTACATGTCAGTAATACTGAATTATTTAAATAATAATAATTGTTTACTAAAAAAAGTAATTGATAAAAGTGGGGGAGGATAGAGCCTACTTCAAAAGTCTTAAACACTTTAAAAAAATATATGTTTCATAGCAGTCCAATTTTAAAATACAGGTTTGTTGAAAGTATCTTTTTATTAAGACAATTTCATTTATTAAAATTTAGATTTATTTTGATTTATTCGTCCTCCTGCTATGGTTGTGCTCTTCTTCAGATTCATCCTCCTTGAAAGCCAACTCCTAGTTACACCTCTGAATGAAGCAGCGGTCCTGGCAAAGGTAGGCTCTGAATGCCTTTTGGTAAAGCCAGAACCAGGCTGTGGAGTAGCCTTCTCCTACAGTAAATCTCTTGTACTAATGGCCTGGGAAAAGAGGGTCAAATCTGAGACAAGGAGAATGGCCTCAAGACTAAAGCAGTCAAAAATGTTTATCCTTCCTTATGCTAAAAGGGGCTTCTAGATCTAAGGAATATCTGAAGAAGGTGGTTTTAAGCCAGACTGATGAATACAGATCTGTGGAGAAGCAGAAGAATCAGCAGAGTACATTTGGCTAGACTGTCCTGCAGTTTGTAAATCCAGAGAAAAATTCGCATTTGCATATTTCTTAGGCATAAAGGATATAAAAGAACATGAGTTCACAAATAGTTTTTTTTGCAGAAGCCTTAGATTTGAGGGATAAATGCATTTTATTCCGGAATTCTTTGAATCCAAAGAATTGTCTGATGTGATACTTTATAAGATATTTGTTATGTTAGTTATAGATTGACTTTTTACTATATTTACCACACTTGGACTAAATTAATTTGTCTGTCTTTTAGAGATTTTCAGATTTGTTTGGTTTTTATTGTATGCTGAATTTGTCCTAAGTTATTAATATAATTTAGAATAATAAATTGTAAACTAAAACCCTTTTAAAATTCATTCTAACATAAAGATAGCCCTATAATGTGGAGTTCATAACATAATATAATTTAATATAGTGGATTTGCCTTTGTCTATTGCTTCAATGTAAAGCTTAATGACTATAATATTCTTATATATTTATAAAGAAGGTCATTTTATGATTAAGTGCAGAGTCCTAAACTCTTACACAAATAAAATATTTATTGGTGATATCTCTATAATAACCTATTATTTTTCAATTAATTATTGACAGTCTCTCCTCATTTTGGGATTGGTGATAGACAATAATTTATTTACGGAGTATAAGAACTACGAAGTGAGATAAATTGAGTGTAAAGGCTTTTTAGGGATGTTAAACCTAACTGATGGGAATTGGTCCAAAAAACACTAGGTATGGTTTAAATGTGTGTTTTTAATTATTTAAAACTGTTATTATGGTTGTGATTTAATTTTAAATGACTGGCCTTGAAATGGTGCTTGCAGACCAATGGATCAGGCGTCACTCAAGCACAGCAATGTCCTGATATTGACAGCTCTCACTCAGACCCCCATAGCCAACCCTGACAGTATGCTGGGGGAGTTGTGCATGACTGTCGGTAAGTCTTGTTCTTTTGTTACACAAGTTTCATCTTTCCATTACGTTTTATTTGTGACAATGATTGTGCTGACCTCGAGACTGTTTGACAGTTACACCAAAATAGTCAAAAAACTTAAGGTCCTTTTTTTGCTTTTCAAAAAAAATTCTCATTTTCAATTTTACTCGTTTCTGTTCTTCAACACCCCTCCTTCAGCATTCCATAATTTTTATGATCTGGCTGCACTCTCTATTATTGTACGCACTTAGTTGTGTCTGTTTAATTACAAAATCACATTTTTTTGTTGTTCTGATATATTATTATATATCAACAACAATATATTTATTGTTTTCATTTGCTCTACAAAAGTTGCAAAGAAATTACAATTTTAGTGTGCACGAATAAGTTTCATTACCATCCATTGTAGGTTGGGCTGAACATAAAATTTAAATCTAGTGATAATCTAGTAGTTTTAGTGATAAAGGCATGACTTTTAGAGATGATTAACTTCAGTAATAACGTATTTGAAATTGAGTATGAAACAGTTGTACAGCTAACTTTATATAAGTATTGACTTTGGTTAGTTACAAGAATGTACAATTGTTTGTGTTTTGCATTAAAGTTTCTTTTTCCTGTAAATTTATAGATTTCAGTGGTAAAGGCATCCAGAACGTGATTATTAAAAATTTAGTCTGATCCCCATATTAGTCTGATCAGGGCCTTATTTATATCTGGCCAAGTTTTTGTAACTTGCCATTTAACCCTTTCAGGGCCAGGACCAAATATAAGATGTTGCAAAATTTTTTCACATCTCATATCCCCTTGTGACTAGTCAAAAGTGCCAGGTTAAAATTGGCAATGTTGCAGTCTCTTAGAATAAAATTTATAATTTTTCATAAAAAGTAGAAAATGACCTAAAAGTTGCACCAAATTACTCGTATAGATATATACTATCAATAAAGAAAATATATAGATGTAGTTTTAAGTAAAAAAAAATTAAAAAATAATGTTTTAATAGATTACATAAAAATGATATTCATATTAATTATCTACAAATATACCAGGGAATAAAAAACATAAAACTTTAATTATTTGACGTCGTATTTATTTAAAAAAACTACGAGTATCAAGGAGACTATATTGCCGCCTGGCACTTTTCAGACGTGATCTATGGCGGCAATATATTGCCGCCTGGCCTGGAAAGGGTTAAATCAATTTTATTGGCAATAGAAAATGTTAACAAAATGTAAAATTTTATTTGAGCTTAAAAACAAATTTCAATTGTATAGAAGCTAAAATAAGTGATATGAAACGAAACTAGTCTTCTTGATTCTAACATCCTTGTAGAGAATTTTATTTTCTAATCTTTCAAAGGGTCATATGATGCAGCATTCAGTGCAATTATTATTGAGCTTATGAAAAAAACGCAAATAAATGAGTAATATTAGAGATAAAAAATATTTTGAATGATAACTGACAAAGGGGAAAAAATTCTGATATTAATGTCATCAATTGTGTTATTAACTCCACATTACAGGATTATTTTTATATTAGAATAATGAATGGTCAACTAAAACCCTTTTTGAAAATTATTTTATTTCAGACATGTGTTTCAGTATTAATCCCTAGAGTTGAGGAATGTTAAAAACTCTATATCGCCAACAATTACATTTTCAAAAAAAATCCAAAAAGTCAAAATTAACTTTTTTGATATAAGCATTTCTAATATTAATGGAAATCACTCATTTGAAATTTATATAAAAAACGACCCAAACATCTTCTAATACCATCATCCTCTAACCTTCCTTGGAAATACAAATTAGCAGCATTTCACTCAATGGTGAACAGAATGTTAAATATACCAACGAGTGATGAGAATAAAAACTAAAGAAATGAGAATCATAAAATATCTACCTGTCAAAAATGGTCATCAACCCCATATTGTAGACAAAATTATTAAGAAGAAAACAATAAAAATCAATAAAACCAACATAATACAACCTAATCCTAATAATAGTGAAATTCAGAAATATATCCCTTTTAGTGCCAAGCATAATTTGTTACAGTTATACTGAAAAGTGCCGGGCCTTCAGACACCTGTCTGTACCAAGATTGCCAGCCACTTTTGGCCAAAAATTACTCATTTTCTTTAAAAAAACTCTAACTGGACCATTTTTTTAAGATAAATTCCTATTTCTTTTTTTATATTACTCCTAGATAATTGTATTTTTCAAAAATATAATTAATTATACAACCAAATTTGTTTTATTTATTTTTTTAAGGTAAAAATACTCAGTAAAAAATAAAAAAATATATATTTTTTGAGTTTGACTTGAAATACAGTACAGAAAAAATCACATTAGCACAACAATAGGTACATGACTCAATTCCTCATTTAATTCTGAACAAAATCTCAAATTTTGAAAATGCTAACTTAAAAAAACATGTAAAATTTTACTTACCAGGAAAACATTCCATTTTGTGAATTAAATGTCAACTAATGTTTCTGGTTACTATAACAATATTAGTTAGTCAACCTTGCAAATATTTTCACTTTTCATTATCGTATCTTGTTTTTGAAAGAATAAAAATTAATTGTTCACTTATAAACACTAAAAATAACAAGTAACTATTTACATATATGTACACATAGAAAAAATCATAAACAAAAAACTCAGCAGAAGTGTGAAGGGTAACACTTTGTGTGTGTGCATCCCTCTCTTGCACTTAACACACACACAAGGATTTTTTTCTTTTTCCTCCTCCTTTAGGGCTCTCAACACTACAAACACAACAGTTTTTTTGCTTGTTTTTTTTTACTTTTTTAAAAAATTAAAAAAGTAAAATTAAAGTAAATAAAAAAAAAATTGAATTAAACAAAGTAATACTTGGAAAGATTGTTTTATTGTGATTCCAAAACACTACTGATATGTTTATTTTAATTACTAAATATATTTTTAATCTTTTTTTTTACAAAACGTCCTAAAAATAGGACGCTGGCAATCTATGCATAAACTGCCGACGTCCTAAAAATAGGACGCTGGCAATCTTCATACAATTATCCAACGTCCTAATTTTAGGACGTTGGCACTAAAAGGGATATATATATGTACCTTTCAATAATAAAATTTTAAAAAAGCTATCCGAAAAAACCTCTCAAATTTCAAAATTTTCCATCAGTTACCAAACAAGAAATAATACATTTAAACTTATTAAAAACAAAGTAAACCAAAAATATGACAAAAACAAGAATTATACAAACAATCTGAAGTATATAAAATTAATTGTAGTGACTGTGAAAGCTATTTTATTGGATAAACTGGCAGAAATTTTAATAGCAGGTTTAAAGAACATATACAAGCTTTGAAAACAAATAACATGTCTACAATAAAATCACATTTCGCTGAACATTTATTAGAAACTGACCATAACTAATAACAACAATAACATAGTAACAAATATTGAAAAGAACATTGAAATTTTAGATATCGAAAGGAAGGAAGAAAATTTAAAACACGAAAGAAGAATCACATATTTATCTAATTCATAAAAAAAATCCTTACAACATATTAAATAGCAATCTAAAAATTAAGGCAAACCCTGTCTTAAAAAAGTTAAAAATATTAAATACAGAATACTAATCAAAATTACAACTGTGTCATATAAATTTAACATCTGTTTAAATGGGGCACATGTGTATATTTAGTTGTTTATTGTTTATTATTTAGTTAGAGGTTAATGTTCACACTGATGAGTTTTAATACCGAAACACATGTCTGAAGTCAAATAATTTTCAAAAAGGATTCTAGTTGACCATTCATTATTCTAATGTCACCAAATTGCAATTTTTGAGAGGGAGCGATATAATTTACATTAAACTCTTTGAACAGTATTATCCTTCTAGAATTATAATTCCCCTCTAACCAATTGTATTTTCCGCAGCCTCAACGATCCGCAACAACGGCAGTGTGCTGATCCCTTGCTACGCGGTCCGGACTGTCTATGATCTGTTTGAGTGTCTCTCTACACACCTGGACAATGTGAACCTGGCCAATGTGCCAATGTTCTTTATATCACCCGTTGCTGACACCTCCATAGCCTACTCCAACATCCTGGCCGAGTGGTGAGTTATAGACTCATATCGTTAGTTTAGCTTGTTATTTGTCTCATTCTAGAAAGCTCTGTTCTTATTAGAATTAGTTATTAATTTAAGACAAACACTCCAATAATACACTTTTTTATATTTCCGTGATGCCTTTCGTACTCAATGAGCACACCATCAAACCCACATTACTGAATAAAAGTGGTTACAATAATAGTATAAACACTTTTTTACTAAAAAAAATGTCATTAAAAAATACAAAGAGATAATATCCTATGACAGGACAGTCTGTCTATGTATATAGATAAAAAAATAAAGTTGATGTTTAGTTAGATTAAATAAAGTAAAGGTGAATTTTGAAAAAGCCCAGGATCGTTATTTACTAGATTATTTTGGTTCTTCTTTATAGAAATATTTTCATATGCATCTAGACATTTTTTATTTTGGACTTCTTTTAATAATTTTGCATTTGAAAAAGAGTGTCCAGTTTGACGTGTATGTTTTGCCATGGCCGACCTTTCTTCTTTTTGGTATTTTAAACATGCCCTATGTTCCTTAGCTCTTTTATTTTAACTTTCTTTTTGTTTGGCCAATGTATTTTATACATCATGATTTGTTATATCACCAATTTGATAAATTCCAGATTTTTCTTCTTCATTTAGTTTATTCTTGGGATTTCCCTAATGTACTCTTTAATTTGATTTTGGAATTTGGTAGATACTTTAAATATTGAGTATGTTTTTTAAAACTTTTAGTAATATCTGTAGATAAATCATTGGAGTGTTTGTCTTAAATTAATAATTGTATTGTTATGTTAAAGGTTATCTCAAGCCAAACAAAACAAAGTGTATCTGCCGGAGGAACCGTTTCCCCATGCTCAACTCATCAAGTCTGGGCGACTCAAGCACTTCAAACACATTTACGACGAGGGCTTCAGCAATGATTTTCGACAGGTATTTTTGTATTCATTACGGCAGTATTAATTATAAACTTGAAAGATTAATTTTTCTTCTTTCCCAGCAACAAGATGAAGATAAAATTATGAAAGGCAAAATCTTTCACCGTAAAACAATTTGATTGGAAAAATATCCAAGAGAAAGTCAAAGGCAAGGAATTTTCAGGACGTTTTTGAAACCAGGGTGAAGTCAAAATCAATATTTCATCAAGCAATGACTAGTTGATTTTGGGGGGGAGTGATTATGTATTCCTTTCAAAATTCATGTTAACAGGTGTTATCCTTTAAAAATTAATGTTTTACAATGCACAAGACCCTAGTAATTTGAAAAAGACAAGGATCTTCAGGGAGTTTTGAGAAGTAGATCGAGTGGATTAACCCTATTTATGCGTCATGAAAAATTAGACCTGATCTTTGATAAAGTTACAATTTTTTTAAATTTCCAATGTGTAAAGTTAAATTTTATTTTCGTTTCTGTATGTCAAAATAGAGTTATATATAATAGAGGCCAACGGTAAAATAAAATTCGTTTAGCCTTTTTTTGATTACCTAGGATAATTTTTAACTTTTGAGAATATCGTAGAATAGCAGTGTAGTTGTCACTAAATATTTTTATAATTTATTCAGTAAGTATGGGAATGAAACACAGTTTTATAGATAAACGTATACTATATTACAAACCAATAAAATTAGAAAAAATACAAAAGTAGACAAAGAGTGTTTATTTAGTGGCGGGCTGTCACAACTGACATTCCACGCGTCTCCCGCAAGCCACTGTTATCGCGTTGGACTTTGAAAACCTTCTTATCGCTCCGGCAACGTGTAGGACAGCCTTGCAGGGCTTGAATTATGTTTCTTGCTTTTGTGATAACAATCCTTATGACCGTAGTAAAATATTAAAAAGTTTGGGGTTGACCAAGTAATTGCTCAGAATTACCAAATCTTCAAATTCCGAATCGTCTGGATAGGCCATTCACACGAATAATGGTAAAAAACACTAAATAAATACTGGAAACTGCTGTATTTAATATGAATAATTTTACTTTAAAAAAGAATAAGACACAACAGAAAATTAGCGAATAAACCGAAATACATAATGCGTGTACCGGACGCTTCTCACTAACAACTGGCTAGATGCCTTGACGGGAGCTCCCGTCAATGACTTTGTGAAAGGCGCGGGGCCACGCCCGCTAGTCAGTGTTTGGTCAATTAGAAGCAGCTGCCACTCCCATTGTAACAGAATTCGAGGCAGGGCAACCCGTCTGTAATGTCGCATGACGACTAGAACCATCTAACAGCAAAATATTCAACTAACATAGCAGTAAGAAAATAAAGAATGCAAAAAACTCGGGATCCACGGCAATAACGTTTTTGAGCTTGTAGTGGCCCTCCGCGGATCCGCGTCAATAACGCTGGAAAGGTTTAACTTGCTAGAAGCCTTGATTACTTTAAAGAACTATAGCAATAAACGGAGGCAAGATTACGCCTTCAAGAAGGTGCCAGTAAATTTATCTGTTGGTAGCAAAAGTATTTCTGGCTTCTTCAACATCTCTTAGAAGGTCCTGCACAATATTTAGATTATCTTTGTCAATCCTGGTTAAATGATCGAGTAGAAAACCAATGCTAGAATTGAAACCCTACGTGTTTGAAATAAACAGCATTTGGGTTACTTTTTTTGGTATAGGACCTGTGCATTATGAATTCCCTGTCCTTTTTTATACCAGATTTGACTGCTATAGTCATTAAAGATGTGCAAATGGGCATTTCCAAAGAACACACACAAGCTATATGTCAATCTTTGCATCCATATACAACCTCGAATACCTAATCATTTTCACAACTCCGAAGGGTTTGAAATGGGGTGCCAGAAACAATGCCAAATTAATATATTAGTTTTTTTAAGAACTTTGAGCTCAGATTGTATAGTCCATTGAGGAAGCACAGCCTGCAAACCTAATTCTTAAAGAGTAATATAGGTAGCAAATGCTATGTGTGAAACAGTATTGTCAAAAATCAACAAAATTTCAAACTTGTAACCATTTAGCGACAAACCATAACAAAGGAAAATATAAAAGAAGAAAAGAGAAGAAAGAAACTCTTCCCCCTCCCCTCCTGAAATAAGAAGAAGGAAGGCATCGCCCTCTTCTTTGTGTATAAAAAAGAAAAGGAAACCTCTTGAGAAACCATCATAGCCTATTTTTTATAGCATAATAAAATCATAGGCATACTTTTATTCATTCCTGGATGAGCCTCAACAGTGATTCTGGTGCATGCATTTTCTACACTGTCCGTGCTACATTATTATTATAAATATCGCATTTATGTGTCGAGCACTTATTATTCCTCAGTTTCACCAATTCTTAGTAACGGACTTAATCTGAAAATTTCAATAAAATCCCTATTTACGAATTTTGGCAGTAATTGTTGGTTTGTTCTCTTATAAACTCTGTCCAAATAATGTGTTTGGAAGAATGTGTGAGTACTGCTTAAAACCGTTATTTTCTAATTTTCAGGGTTGAAGAATTAGTAATATTACTTTAAAAAAAAAATATTGAAGATGTTCTGACATTGTCACATAGTATTTAACTAATATTGTAATCAATATTGTTGTTATTATTTACTATTTGTACTGTAATAAAAGTTAATTAATAGGGTATTGGATTGTCATTAATGTTTTTTTTTTTGTTCACCACAGCCTTGTGTTGTGTTCTCTGTGGTCATCCCAGCTTGAGATTCGGAGATGCTGTACACTTTGTGGAGATGTGGGCGTCCAACCCACAACACACCATTATTTTTACAGGTAGAGAGTTATTATTACATTGCACAGAGGGTTCCTCCCAAAATTGATATCAACCAATTCCAAGGTTGTACTTTAGTAGGCATATTAAAACTATTTATCAGTGAAAATGTGCCCAGAAATTCACCCCTTTGGACAATCATCCCAAAGCTAGCTGTATCCAGAGTAATATATTTGCTATAACATTTTTTAATTTAATATATCAGATTCGCTAATGTAAGAAATCTGATATTAATAAAATTAAAAAAGAATGCTTAATGAAGTTTAGGATTGTTTTGGCATTCTCTGATTTTGAGAAAGAAATTTTTAGACACGGAATAGAAAGGCAAGATTTTTCAAAATTTGTATAGACGAGTATAAAATTAGTTTGAATTAGTCTTTCTTTGGCCAAATATTGTGTCTAGGAATTTTAATTCTATTTTGGAATTTGGGGCTGGAATTAAACTCCTTTATTTTTAAAATTTTCTACTGGAGTTATATTGTGGTTAGCTTTACCTCATAATATAGTTTACGCTCAATCTATTCGTATGAAAGTAGCATATGGTTTTTAAAATTTATTTAGATGACAAAGGTAATAACTTTTAAACTTATAATTGCATGTCACTTTTAATCAGTTTTTACTAACCAAACCGAACATAACGGAAGTTTTGTCTAGCAGTGACAATTGGTGTTTTTAATTAAACCGTTTTTGTTTTCACATTTATATGGCATGTTTAAATTATTTATAAATGTCCTTATAAATTAATTAATTGTTCTTAGGTGGTAAAATAAACAATAGTAGAAAATGTTATAGATCAATATATCTTTAAAAACCCTTCCCATGCCGTAGACGGATATATTAGAAAAGCATGCTTGGACCAAAACGCCAAATACAGTATAGTCGATATTATAGTTATGTCTCTTGGAGAGTTTTCGTTTTACAAAAGGGCCTTTGAAAATGCACACTCCGTGCTTATCGCGGTTGCCAAAGAAAAATTTATAAACTATCTTAACTCAGCGGTAGGGGGACAGGAGCGCCCTTTGTTTAACTCCGACCACCTGCTCGTCAGTTATGCGACTCCTACAGAGCCATTATCAAACATATCCGTGGCGTATATTACTGCTTTCTCAATGCAACAAGCGCGCGCTCACGCGCACGTATACTGAGATATCTCGTTATTATTCTTCACCCGTGTGGTAGTTTTGTGATTAGTTTCAAATATTTATCTTGTTTAATAGTAAATGCCCTGTTTTATAGTTTTTTGCTTCTTTCTTTAATAATTTAGCTATAATAAAAATTAGCTTTGAACTTAACAAAACAAAATTTTATTAGTGGTGTGAGAAGGGTCAATAGTTTTACAAGACTAATGTCACTGAGTCTTGCTTGTGATATGCTGAGCACATTTATTTAATTTCATTCTGAATAAAATGGGGGGGGGGTGGGGGGGGGGGGGGGTGGGGGGGGGGGGGGGTGGGGGGGGGGGGGGGTGGGGGGGGGGGGGGGTGGGGGGGGGGGGGGGTGGGGGGGGGAAAGAAATATTTTTTTGGTAACTGTATGGGAAAAATTTTTGGAAAATTAAGAAAGGTTTATTCTGTATATTTTTTAAAACTTTTTAATTATTGAAAAGGTCACACATATATATTTCTGAATTTCAACTATTATTAGGATTTAGGTTGTAATTTGTGTTGGTTTTTTATTGATTTTTCTTGTTTTCTTTTTAATAATTTTGCTCTACCAATATGGGGTTGATGACCATTTTGTGCACAACTAGATATTTTATTGATTCTCATTTCTTTAGTTTTTTATTCTCCAGTCACATTCGTTGGTATAATTTAAACATTCTGTTCACCATTGAGTGAATGAAAATGCCTGCTAATTTGTGTTCTTCCATGGGTCGTTAGGAGGATGATGGTACTTAGAAGATATTTGGGATGTTTTTTTTATATAAATATTCAAATTTTAATATTAGAAATGCTTTTTTTTATAATCAAAGAAAGTTAATTTTGACTTTTTGGATTTTTTTGCGAAAACTTTAATTGTTGGCGATATAGAGTTTTTTAAAACATTCCTCAACCTTAGTGGTTTGAATACTAGAAACACGATGTCTGGAAATAAAATAATTTTACAAAAAGGGTTTTAGTTGACCATCGCTCCATTATTACTTAAATAATTAAAAATAATCCTGTAATGTGGAGTTAATAACACAATTGAATGAGACAATTAATAATCAGTAATTTTTTTCGCCCTTTTGGTCAAGTTTATTAATCCAAAATATTTGTTATTCCTCTAAGTATTACTCATTTTATTTTACATCGTTGTTTTTTGTTTCCATAAGGCTCAATAATCAATTGCACTGAAATGCTGCCGGCCCCAATCATATGACCCGTTTTGAAAAGATTAGAAAAATAAAATTTCCTCTACAAGGAAATGTCTGAATTAAGAAGACTAGTATTCATTTCATAATACACTTATTTTAGCTTCTATACAATATCAAATTTGTTTTTACTAAAGCTCAAAATAACATTTTACGATTTTGTAAACATTTTTCTATGTGCCAATAAAAATTTGATTTAAAATGGCAAGTTAACCAAAAAAAACTTGGCCAGAATAGAAATAAGGCCCTGATCAGACTAAATATGGGGGACGGCTTGATCAGAAATCTAACTTTAGATGTAAAGTTTATTATAGATCACATTCTGGACTATCATTTTATCATTGAAATCCATAAATTTACAGGAGAAAAAAGTAAAACTTTAATGCAATGACACAAACAATTGTACATATTCTTGGTAACTAACGCAAAGTCCAATACCTATATAAAGATTAGCTGTACCAACGTGATTTCATACTGAATTTCAAAAATTACATTTATTACTGAAAGTTAAACCCTCCATCAGGCGCTTGAAAATTAGAAAACTACCATCAGACGAGCCGCTCACGGAGGTTTTCCTCCAGGTTTAGCGAATAATAGATATCATAGTCGTTTAAAACTGTTTTTAATTTGCTTAAATATTCATACGGATTTAATTACAAATGTAATCATATTCATTTTTAAGAAAGTTAAATAAAAAGATTTACTCTCTTATGTAATGAATTTTCCAAAATAAAGAAATTCAAAAATCTTAAAAAATGTTATGTGGTATAGTAACAAAATGATATTATATTTGATGGAAATAATGGCAAATTAATTGTTAAAAATGTTTAACCTATCTGTAATAATATAATGGAAATCTAACTTTAGATTTTTTTTTTTTTTTTTTTTTTTAACTTCTTAACAAAAACAACTCTTACTTCAATTCTTGAGTTATTATTACAATGTAATGTTCAATTATTAGTCTGAAAATAAACAATGTATTCGTTACTAAATTTTTTTTTAATACTTCACAAAGTTTCAAAAACATTTTTCCTTCTGGTTATTAATAACGACAAATGTTTCACGCCGTTCCATAAAACAGTAACTGAAATGTTTCCCTAGCAACACGGGTACTGTAGCTGACAAGTCTCATCGTCTTCATTCTCCATGTTCACAAAATTCAAATAAAATATATTGTAAATACTTAAAAAGAAACCATCACATGGTTCAGCAACAATTTAGACGCACACGGATTATTACCTCCATAAAAACTCAAACACAATAAGGCGCTACACGGAAGATTTTTGTCCAAGCACTACAAAACACAAACACTGCAGGGGGGGCGGCCGGAGCGGCGTCACGGAGGAATCGTTCCAGTCTCGCCACGGAAGTAGAAGACGTCACAACTGACAGATTTTGACCAAAGATAAGCGGGAGGCTATTGTTTTTCGCTTCCCCCGAAAGCTAATGCTCGTGAAGTATCACTGCGGGAAAACGACTGGCCAACATGATCAGAAAAGTAAGTACTATTTTTAATAATAAAAAAAACACGGAGGAATGGAAACTAAAACTACTATACTGCATGCTGACCTTGTAACACTAACCTCCTCTAATCTCAAACTGAACTACACTAACTCGAAACCACTTCCAACTAGCAACTCAACTCTAAAAACACCTATCCTTCAGTATCTAACTCTGTCTTTTTAACTTAAACTAACTGCTCACAATCAACTAACTTTGGAAGCTCACTTAACACGCTGCTGAACTAAACTAAAACCTTCAGTTAACTATACTTCACTCTGACTCCTAAACTAACCTAACGTAACTTTCGAGCAAAACCTCTTGCAACTCAAACCTCCACTACTCGCTTCCCTTTCAAACTCTCACCAGTTTAGTAGCGCCACGATGGTAGGGGTTAATCATCCTCTAAAAGTCATGCCTTGTTATCAATAAAAAACTACTTAGATTATCACTAGATTTAAATTTTATGTTAAGCCCCAAACCTACAATGGTATGATAACAAAAACTTATTCGTTGCCAGACTAAAATTTTGTTAATTTCTTTTGCAACTTTCGTAGAGCAAATGAAAAACAATATATTATTATCAGGAACAAACAAAAAAATGTGATTTTGTAATTAAACCCGAACACTAACTGCAAGTGCCGTACAAGCAATAGAGAGTGCAGCCAGATCATAAAAAGTATGGGAATAGCCGAAGGAAGGGTGTTGGAGAAACAGAAAAGAGTAATAATTGAAAAATGAGGAAATCTTATTTTGAAAAGCGAGAAAAAAGAGACCTTAAGTTTTTTGGACTATTATTGGGTGTAACTGTCAAACAGTCTTTTTATCAAAACAAATCATTGTCCACAAAATAAAACGTAATGGAAAGATGGAAACTTGTGTAACAAAAGAACAAGACTTACCGACAGTCATGCACAACTCCCCCAGCATACTGTCAGGGTTGGCTATGGGGTCTGAGTGAGAGCTGTCAATATCAGGACATTGCTGTGCTTTGAGTGACGCCTGATCCATTGGTCTGCAAGCACCATTTCAAGGTCAGTCATTTAAAATTAAATCAAAACCATAATAACAGTTTTTAAGAATACAAAAAAAACATTAAAAACAGTACCTAATGGTTTTGGAAAAATCCCCATCAGTTAGGGTTAATATCCCTAAAAAGCCTTTACATTAAACTTATCTCACAACGTAGTTCTTCTACTCAGTAAATAAATTATTGTCTATCACCGATCCCAAAATGAGGAGAGACTGTCAATAATTAATTGAAAAATAATAGTTTATTATAGAGATATCACCAATAAATATTTTATTTGTGAACAGGTTTAGGACTCTGCACTTGGTCATAAAATGACCTTCTTTATAAATAAAAAATAAGAATTTTATTGTCATTAACCTTTACATTGAAGCAATAGACAAAGGCAAATCCGCTATATTAAATTATATTAATAACTTAGGGACAAATTCAGCATACAATAAAAACCAAACAAATCTGAAAATCTCTAAAAGACATACAAAATTAATTTAGACCAAGTGTAGTAAATATAGTAAAAAAGTCAATCTATAAACTTAATCTTAGATAAACCAAATATCTTATAAAATATCACATCAGACAATTCTTTGGATTCAAAGAATTCCTGAATAAAATGCATTTATCCCTCAAATCTGAGGCTTCTGCAAAAAACCTATTTGTTAAACTCATGTTCTTTTATATCCTTTATGCCTAAGAAATATGCAAATGCGAATTTTTCTCTGGATTTGCAAACTGCGGGACAGTCTAGCCAAATGTGCTCTGCTGATTCTTCTGCCTCTCTACAGAGTCTGTAATCATCAGTCTGGCTTAAAACCACCTTCTTCAGATATTCCTTAGATCTAGAAGCCTAGCCCGAAGTTAGCATGAGGAAGTATAAACATTTTTTACTGCTTTAGTCTTGAGGCCATTCTCCTTGTCTCAGATTTGATCCTCTTTACCCAAGCATATAGAAGAGGTTTACTGTAGGAGAAGGCTACTCCACTCGCCTGGCTCTGGCTTTACCAAAAGGCATTCAGAGCCTACCTTTGCCAGGACAACTTGCTGTTTCATTCAATAACGTAAACTAGGTGTTGGCTTTTTAAGGGGAATAAATCTGATTGAAGAGCACACCATAGGAGGGGGATGAATAAATCAAAATAAATCTAAATTTTAATAAATGAAATTGCCTTAATAAAAATAATTACCTTTAACAAACTTGTATTTTAAAATTGGACTGCTGTGATACATATATTTTTTAAAGTTTTTAAGACTTTTGAAGTAAGCTCTATCCTCCCCCACTTTTATCAATTACTTTTTTAGTTAAACGATTATTATTATTTAAATAATTCAGTATTACTGACATGTACTGCTGAAAGATCGTTCTCAACAAAGAAACGGGTCAAGAACTTTTTAACCCTCCCGACTCATAATAAGAAACTCCCAAAATGATACACTGGTTTTTTGTCTTTGCGCAGCACATTTCTCGGAAATTGTTTAAAAATATTTGCTGAATGCTAAGTAATTTAAGTGTTGTATATCAGGTTTTTTAGTTAGAAACCAGAGAAAAATTGACAATAATTTCAAATATGCACTTACTACAGTATTTATTTTTTAATTTGTACATAAATTGAAAAATGTATGTTGTAAACTTTTTTCCAAGTTTCACTACATGTAACGTTCACATGACTTGAGATAGTAAGATACTGTAAATGTATAAAAATATACACAGTTTTGTAGTGAACAGAAAAATTCCAACATACATACACTTATTTACAACCCCGAAAAAAGTATTTTGCATCAAAACGTTAATGTACTACTTTTTTTTTGGCAGTACACATTCCGTATTGGTGTTTGATGTCTTTGGGACAAGAAGGAATATCTGATAGTTATGAATTGTTTTCACTGTCAATATCAATTTTCACAACCCAGCTCACATTGCACCGGTTTATACTCATCCAGACTACCTGACAACAAATCTGACAAAGAAATATCATCATGCACCTTTATTTTACTGATATGCCACTTTCATCATCAGAACTAATATTTTCAATCTTCCAGTAAATAGTCCATGTATATAATTTGAACAACGAGGATTGCCCACTTCACAACATAACAATCAATTATAAAAGTGACTAGCCTACATAATAACCTAGCAGCGTGTCACCAGCTGCATAGTCCGTCAGCTATAAGCCATGCGCATTTGGATCGATATCAGCTGACAATGAGTAATATTACGAATATAAACTATATAAAATGAATTTTTATTTATGAGTAGAGGAATCGACTGGTGTAATTTACGTCTTTATAACTTAAACGCGTAATAATAGCAAAAATTTGACCGACGGCTGTGCTGTCTTTATCAGTTCACAAGCGGTATTGATGAACGTCTGTGTTGTCTGTCATCAGTTAGAGGGTTAAGGAACAAAATGGGGTCTTACTCTGTTCACTACAGAAAATATCAATTGTCTGGACTCCCCAACATTTTTTTCTGGCTACGTTCTTCAATACACGGTACCCAGCCAAAGGACAACTTTTTTTTCTCTTCGCTGTTTCCATTAGAGAATTCCTGCATTTCCATATTACATCGAAGACAAAAGAGCGTACCATGTACTTAAATGGTCAATCAACTCACCTAGGGTGGGTGGTCAGGGTGGAGGAGCCACTGACGTAAGTGATCTTCTCATGGTCGGAGGTGATGACCCAGTTTGCTGCTCCCCAAGCAATAGCCAGAGCTGACCGGTGTGACCCGCAATGACCCGTACACGTCCTGGACATGATGGAATGACAAACTGATCAAGTGTTACTGTTAAGTATTTATTGCATTAAATAACTTTTTTTTATTGCCTAATATGAAAAGGCTACTTTTATTGAATAATAATTATGTATATATTTTTTGTGCAACTTATACTCTATATTTGCCTTTATTTACTAAACTGTATATACTACATTAATTCCATATCTCTTTTCTGCGGCCTAGTGCCTACAATTTACCATTCCTTACTGGATTAAAATATTCACGTACAGTGACAGACCAATGAACCATTGTTTCCCGAATCAGCTGTTTACTGTACACTGACCAACCAATCACAACGGTTTGACTTATCAATTGCCCACCTTGCAAGCGTAGGCACGCTTGCTCGTTATACTCTCGATCCCGCCTGGGGCAACTTATGTACTCTCTAGCCACTGCTTACCATACTTACTCTCTCCCCCATGTGTTACTCTCTCATTTAAATATTAGTGTATTCTATTTGTTGTACATTTACATTAACATTAAAGTCAGTGCTCTGGATTGGCAATCTCTACCAGAACGTCTCTGCTCCCGGACACCCGCGTCTACCGTGCTCTACAGGACTGGCCACAGTGTTATGAACTATTCGTTTGCGGTCGTATTGTGCGTGAGTGAATCCGTGAAGGACATCTTCCGTTCTTCACGCCTGCCTACAAGACAGCAGCCTATTTCCAACACTTACTGATCACAACCTGGCCCTCAACAACAGCAGACTACGGTTAGGTACCTCTCATGAAAATAAAGGTAACTGTTTATTTTATACACTTTATTTGAATATGCACTGTTCATAAACTCATTATGTGTAACCTAGTGAACTCTTGTTAAAATCAGTGTGATCGGCGTCTTCACTGCCTAGTGTGAAGTGGTCCTTCTTAGTCGAGCCTCTAAAATATTATTTCACGGTTCTATAACCAAAATCCATTCTTTTCATGGTCCTTAGCGAGCCGGATAATAAGAACTTTAGTCCATTGGTGAATATCAGTGCAATCTAAACTCTTATAAGCTATATACAGTGCATATTTCAAAGTGTGGTTTCAGGTTCTTTCACGATTGCAAAGTCCGTGCATATCGATTTTCCAATCCCCTCTCCAGTCATATCAGCTGTGATCATATCAGCTGTGACGTCTGATCATATCAGCTGTGGTTGCTCTGTCGACTGCATTGTTTTGTTGACAAACAAGCTTTCAGACTGTTACAGCACAGGTGAAACTGATTACTGTGTTTAATGGTTACCGCTTCTCAATACTTGCTGGTTATCAGCCCTACTTGTAATACGCATTATTCTAAGCAGGTTAAATATAAACAATCTTGGTTATTGACACTTTACCTTGAGCAGGACTTGCACCCTTATTGCAAAATTAAATGTTTATTTTGTCAACACTATATTCTAGTCTCAGCTTAAAAAGAAAAAAAGGCTTACTTACTGCTCACAATTGTTTATTATAATTTCTATTTGAACATTGCTCACGCATATGTATGCATGGTTTATGGTTACTGTCACAACACTACCATACTTTACCACTGACAGTTTACATGTAGTACGTGCGCATAATGTTTCCAGAGCCTCTGCTACATTATAGCTGAATTTAGCTCAACAATAACCTTAATTGTTGTTTATTATTTAATAACAACTTGTCTTGTTTACGTTTTTCCATAATAACAGTGTATTTTATTTTCTCGAAACAAAACTATACTATAGGCCTATACGAGCCTACTCTACTTATTGCATTATTATTGAGTTTTTACCTCAAAAAACTAAACAATATTTTTTAAATTGTTTTTCATTGTATTATATTGTTTAGATACTTCTTATTTCTTGGGGAAAATACTTCAGAGGAAAATAATTTAGTTTCTATTTTTATCACTGTCTCAATTCAAGAGGACAATATTTTGTTTACTTTTCACCTTTGAAGTTTTTACTCAAATTGATTAATTTTCTACAAAACACTTTCAACATGGCGATGTCTCTTAAAGTGGCCAATGCAAAGCGAGAACACCTCTTTTCTCAGATACAAAGTATCTATGATTTAACTAAGAAGACTTCCGATCCAAATATACTTCAGCAGTTGCTTGTCAGAGCTAAATCTATTCAGAGACTTAGACAGGAATTTTCAGCAATATTAGACTTGTGCCACGAGTTGGAATTAAAAGTGGATGCCGACTATACACCTAACTATTCCGCATTAGCGAGCGTGGACGAGTTAGTTGATTACGTTTCTGCTAACGTGCTTATGATTGAGACCAAGAGACAAGCTAAAGCTAATAAAAGCGAAAATATTCCGCCTGCCTCCCTCAAGTCAACGTCCGGCTACCGAAATTGGAATTAAAAACTTTTGACGGAGCTGCCTTGGACTTCTGTACGTTCATCAACGTTTATGAACAAGCCGTACACAACAATGCGCACTTAAGCGATGTAATGAAATTTCAATATCTCCTTGAGCGTGCTTTCAGGCGAACCACTCTCTCTGATAAAGTCGCTAAATATAACTGAGCAAAATTATGCAATAGCTTATCAGCTGCTGAAGGATCGCTACCATAATACTAGGCGTCTACTTACACTACATTTAAATCAAATACTAGACCTTCCTGTCATCTCCAGCACATCTGTGAAGAATATCCGTGCTTTCCTTAATCTTTTTCACGAACATACGCAATCACTTAAAGCGCTAAACAAATGACATCACTAGTAACAACCCACTTCCTCTCAGCCTTG
The DNA here is from genome assembly GCF_021130785.1 of Homalodisca vitripennis. Taxonomy (NCBI): domain Eukaryota; kingdom Metazoa; phylum Arthropoda; class Insecta; order Hemiptera; family Cicadellidae; genus Homalodisca; species Homalodisca vitripennis. The sequence goes on along the minus strand of NC_060212.1, from coordinate 14,270,978 downwards.
TTATTACGCAAAGATTGATAATCGGATGGTCACACGCCTAGAACAGTTTCGAAAAAAGGAAGAGCTTCATACTTTGCCTCGGTTGAACAAATAATTGAGTTTCTCAACCTGGAATGCAGCCACATTGAGGACAGTAGTCTACATGACAATATTGTGGACCCCAAGAACGCTTCAAGTTCTTATTTTGGGTCAAAACCCAGATTTGATAAGCCCAAATCGTCTCTTAAAAAACGTGAGCTTTGTTAGCGGCTTCCTCTCCACCCTCCTCGGCCTATAAACAAGGCCCATCATGTTTTTATTGCCATCAGAGCGGTCATAAAATTTATGGCTGTCCCAGCTTCGGCCAAAAGACACCTCAAGAACGGCACGGGATTATTAAACAGCACAACCGCTGTTCTTCTTGTTTGGGGACGCACAGATTAAGTGAATGTCAGTCTAAATTCACGTGTCGAACATGTCGTGGTCGTCATCATACCTTGCTACACTTCACTGATCGGCCAACACGGTCCAGTGTTAGTACGTTCGGACCGCGTTCGTCCCGTTGTGGAGAACGGCCGTGACGGCGGCCGGCCTGCAACACCTACACATGCTGTCCGCCCTCCGCCTGCGACCACAGCGCTCTCACCTCCTAGCCCGGCCGAACACACCACACTACACGCTCATGGCACACTGCATCAAAGACCTCGCCCCTAGTACCACGGTTCTTCTGGGTACTTCTCTTGTCAAGCTCACCGCCTCTAACGGACAAGCTTATGTCTTTCGTGCCTTAATTGATTCAGGAAGCATGCTAAATTTTTATTAGCGAGAAAGCCTCCCAACTGTCGTTTTTGACGCCAGTGCCAAAACCAGTTCCGGACTCTCTCTCAACGACACTCTGTTGACCGGAACCTAAGCTGCAAAATAATATTTGTGACATTCTTCTGCGCTTCCGCCTTCAGAACGTAGTGTTCTCTTGTGACATCAGACAGATGTACCGCCAAATCAAGGTGCATCCTGACGAACAACATTTTACAACTGATATTATGGCGTGATCACCCTACCGACTTGATGTCCACGTTCAAGCTCACGGACAGTTACCTACGGCCTGAACTGTTCACCCTACTTGGCCATCAAAACGCTACATCAATTGGCAGAAGACGAAGGTCACCGCTACCCCCCATGCTGGCTGAGATTCTCAAGCACCAGAGCTATGTCGACGAACTGATCTGCGGAGCTGAGACTGAAGAACTCGCCGCTGAACTTCAAGATCAACTCATTAAACTCCTTCGGCTCGGTGGCTTTGAGCTCCGGAAGTGGGTCTCGAACTCTCCGAGACTTCTGCAACACCTTCCTGAAGATCATCGGGAAATCCCAGTTTTTCTGCAACCCTCTCAGGAGCCTCATTTCTCTATTTTGGGCCTAAAATGGACCCCTCTGACTGACACTTTTACGTTTAATTTTAATTTTTCTTGTGAAAACCCCACTAAGCGTAAAGTGTTAAGTCTCATTTCTCAAGTCTATGACCCCTGTGGTTTTTTTGGCGCCTTGCATAATGCTCGCAAAAAATATCATGCAACTCGTATGGATTTCTGGCATAGATTGGGATGATCCGCTCCTCAAGAAATATACAAAAAATGGCACGCATTTTTATTTGAACTTAAGCACGTTGCTACTATTACAATTCCTCGTGCTATCCCCTACTCTGCTGCTACTCACTGGGACTTGCACGGTTTCTCTGACGCCTCAGAACTAGGCTATGCTGCTGTAGTCTACATCCGCTCTACCTCCAATGACACGGTGCACGTAAGCCAAGTTATGGCTAAAACTCGCGTCGCTCCTCTCAAAAGAGTGACGCTGCCCCGACTGGAGCTATGCGCAGCTCATCTCCTGGCCCAACTTGTGAAATATTGTGTTACTCAATTAGCTCCCACCCGCAAGTTTGGTTCTATTGTTTGCTGGTGCGACTCTACTGTGACCCTCGCGTGGATCAAAACACCTTCTTATCGCCTCAAAACCTATGTGGCTAAATCGTGTGGCGCAAACTCAAGAGCTTGTTGCTGTGGAGTGCTGGCGCTACATACCCAGTGCTTCCAATCCTGCTGACTGCGCCTCCCGTGGGATCCTTCCCTCTCAATTGGTGGATCATCCCCTTTGGTGGCATGGACCCGACTGGTTGCGTCTCCCCTCCTCGGCCTGGCCAGATACTGATTCCAGCTTGGACTCGGTCTCTCTGGAGGAGCTAGGGAGCTGAAGCATTCCACTCCTGTCATTGCCTTGGCCACAGCACGCTTACGTGGGACCTCCTTATCCAGTACTCTCACTTCCTGGAGGAAATTGTTGCACGTGATGGCCTACGTCTTGCGTTTTATCCACAACTGTCGTTCACCAAACCGCCACTTCGGACCTCTCTCCAAGACAGAACGGGACTCCGCCCAGCTGCGAATTTTCAAGGACCGTGCAAGAGGAAGCTTTCACTGAAGATCCGGTTTCTACTGCGAGACCGAAAGACCGTGTTCTACCAGACTTCAACGCCTCGCCCCATTCCAGGGTCCGGATGGACTTCTCCGCGTCGGCGGCAGACTGCGCCACGCTGACCTCCCGCCGAACATGTCTCACCCGTGCATCCTGCCCAAGAAGCATCCTGTCGTGGACCTCCTCATTGACCATGTCCATGTCAAACATCTCCACGCTGGCGCGCAGCTTACTCTCTCTCTGCTCTCCCAGCAAGTCTGGATCCTCTCTGCACGCAGTGTGGTGAGATCTCGCAATTTTAGATGCCTCACATGTTTTAATAGGAATCGGCCTAAAAAATAAACGCCCCTCTCATGGGCGACCTCCCCACAAGCTCGCATTACTCCAGCCCGAGCTTTTCTTCTCGACCGGCATGGACTATGGTGGCCCCTTTTCGCTCAAGGTCCATAATTTACGCTCTGGTCCGCACTATCATTAAGGCCTATATTTGTATTTTTGTTTGTATGGTTAACAGAAGGCCGTTCACATTGAGGTGGTGACGGGACCTGTCCACCGAAGCTTTCCTTGGTGCTCTCACTCGCTTCGTTTCTCGTCGTGGCCTGTGCACAGACCTTTATAGTGACTGTGGCACAAACTTCGTAGGTGCTAAAAATGCCCTAACACAAAATCCTCACGGCTGACCAGCGCAAAGTCCAAGACTTTGCTGCTGACCGTTCAATTCGATTCCACTTCCAACCCTCCTGCTGCTCCCCATCAAGGTGGAATTTGGGAAAGTGCCATCAAGAGTGCTAAACACCATTTAAAAACGTGTCATGGGACTTCACATACTAACTTTGTCTCAATTCATGACGCTCACAAGTCAGGTTGAAGCGATGCTCAACTCCCGCCCGCTCACTGCTCTCTCCAGTGATCCCAGCGACCTTCTCCCACTGACGCCTGGACACTTCTTGATCGGCTCTCCTCTGGTTTTCCGTGCCTGAAGAGAACTTGCTGGACATTGCCCACGAAACCGCCTTTCTCACTGGCAGCTGGTTCAAGCGCTGCAGCACCAACGTATCTGGAAGCGTTGGCAGCGGAGAATATCTCCAGACTCTTCAGCAGCGCCTCAAGTGGAGCACTCCTTCCCGCAACCTCCAACCTGGAGACCTCGTCCTGGGTGCATCAGGATTACTCCCGCTCTCTCTTGGCCCCTTGCACGGGTCACTGATGTCACTCCAGGACAAGATTGGTACAGTTCGAGTGGTACATCTCAAGACCTCAAGTGGAACTCTCACTCGTCCAGCAGTGAAGGTGTTTCTCTTACCTCACCTCTACAATTAATTAACTGTCTCTCTACCACCGCCTATATTGCTCTTTCTCTCATTGAATCCCAAGGTGATTCAATGGGCGGCCGGTATGTTAAGTATTTATTGCATTAAATAACTTTTTTTTATTGCCTTAATATGAAAAGGCTACTTTTATTGAATAATAATTATGTATATATTTTTTGTGCAACTTATACTCTATATTTGCCTTTATTTACTAAACTGTATATACTACATTAATTCCATATCTCTTTCTGCGGCCTAGTGGCCTACAATACCATTCCTTACTGGATTAAAATATTCACGTACAGTGACAGACCAATGAACCATTGTTTCCCGAATCAGCTGTTTACTGTACACTGACCAACCAATCACAACGGTTGACTTATCAATTGCCCACCTTGCAAGCGTAGGCACGCTTGCTCGTTATACTCTCGATCCCGCCTGGGGCACTTATGTACTCTCTAGCCACTGCTTACTATACTTACTCTCTCCCCCATGTGTTACTCTCTCATTTAAATATTAGTGTATTCTATTTGTTGTACATTTACATTAACATTAAAGTCAGTGCTCTGGATTGGCAATCTCTACCAGAACGTCTCTGCTCCCGGACACCCGCGTCTACCGTGCTCTACAGGACTGGCCACAGTGTTATGAACTATTCGTTTGCGGTCGTATTGTGCGGTGAGTGAATCCGTGAAGGACATCTTCCGTCTTCACGCCTGCCTACAAAGACAGCAGCCTATTTTCCAACACTTACTGATCACAACCTGGCCCTCAACAACAGCAGACTACGGTTAGGTACCTCTCATGAAAATAAAGGTAACTGTTTATTGTATACACTTTATTTGAATATGCACTGTTCATAAACTCATTATGTGTAACCTAGTGAACTCTTGTTTAAAATCAGTGTGATCGGCGTCTTCACTGCCTAGTGTGAAGTGGTCCTTCTTAGTCGAGCCTCTAAAATATTATTTCACGGTTCTATAACCAAAATCCATTCTTTTCAGTTACACTTATCACTAAAATAAATACCAGTAATAAATGTAACGAAGGCCATTTCAAGAAATTAATCCTCCAACATATTATAATTCACACTGAAGGAAACAGGATTTTCCGGACATTTGCCATTGTTCAGTGAAACAAAAAAATCAGTAACACTACATTTCGAAATCTGCAATCTGGTCTCTTTTTCAGGTAAATAACTAACTTGACACATAATTACAAACTAGGTTAAAATAAACAAATCATACCAGAGCGTTGTTACATGCGTAAGTCAGGAATCACAACCACTATGTTGTTTTTGTCAACTTCACTAACTCTAAAACATGCACTTAATAAAAAACTAAATACAACACTATAATAAAAAAGCCCAATCATGTTCTCTTTCTTTCTTTTTTTTGCCGCCACCTTGTTTCTGCCATGACGATCGCCAATAGCACCCCCTTAAACCCTCTGGTCAGTCGTAGGTGGTTGGTTGGTGAATGCAGACTTATTGTTACCTGTATTCTGTAGTTCAGTTTTAATAATTAGTGTTGTATTTAGTTTTTTATTAAGTGCATGTTTTAGAGTTAGTGAAGTTGACAAACAACACGGTGGTTGTGATTCCTGACTTACGTGTGTCACAACGCTCTGGTATGGATTTGTTTATTTTAACCTAGTTTGTAATTATGTGTGTTAGGTTAGTTATTTACCTGAAGAAGAGATCAGATTGCAGATCCTGAAATGTAGTGGTTACTGTTTTTTTTATCACTGAACGATAGCAAATGTTCGGAAAAATCCTGTTTCCCTCACAATCCTTCCATCGTCAAAAATAAACTTCAAACAATGAAATAATTCACAACTATCATTGCACAGCAAAAAAGATTAAACCTTTTCTTTAATATCTTGTGTTTATTAATTTAATACTTCATAGGTTGCATCTAAAACTAAATTTATCCATTTGTGATACAAATTGTATTTTACCATCATAAGAAATTTTAAGGTACCAATTTGGTTTGTGCTATATTGTAAATGTGTCTTAATGATGTACTCTTTTACTAGCTATCTGCCATTTTGTTTTTGTGTATTTTTTTAGTTATAAACTTATTTCACTATTTTGTTTTAAAAAAGTGGTGGGCATTTTTTTTAAAGTTTAAAACTGAACCGACTTAAAAGATAATTTGAATAAAAATATTAAATGTGTTGAGAGTAAAAGTTTGGTACCCTGGTAACCTTTTAACCAGGTGAGTACATATAAGGTAGCCTACTGCCCTTAGGAATGCTTTTAACTAATGAAAACGTAACTAAAAAGATTCTCATCTTGATGTAAAAAAATCAAAAAATGTTACTTGTATTTTATCTGTATGTGTTTTTTAGATGTTAATTTTTATCTAAAAACCGGATTTAACTCATGAAGCAGTAAAAGGAAGCATTGAAGCAACCAAAATCCATCAGAAGTAGTGACGTGTCAACCAGTACATCCAAAACGTTGAATGTCAAGTTAAATGGAGGTCCCTCACTTATGTTGAAAACCAAAATTACAAAACGTAATCAATTTTTAAGCATCAACCAATAAGTGCCACATAGAATACTGGTTAAATTGCACAAAGTGACAAAACAGAGTCTACATCAAAAGGTTTTGCTGTAGTAAAACTTGGTATGGACGGAGGGAAGGTTGAGAACTGAGAACCACAAAACTAACCATCTTCTGGTCGTAGCCGAGGACTTGTATGCGAGCCAGACTCTTCTGAACCTGAGCCAGACTGTAGAGTTGTTGCCAGTTGCGAGGTCTGTTGTTGGGTTCACACAATGGCTGAGGCATCAGGTGCAGGAACTCCTTCCAGTGGCAGGCCAGCGAAGCCTTTGGGCTCTGCTCGATAAACTGGACCAACTCTTCCAGGTACAGCCTGTATAAAGACAGTGCAACTTGAATCATATATTACAACTGGAGAAGCAGTTTCGAGGCTCAGAAAGCACACGTAATTTGTCTGCTCTAAACGGACCATGTGTTATCCTTTGATTAAAAACTAGTAAGAGAATAATGAAATGATCCATGAAATTTAAATACAATCCAAATGAAGAAAGAATATCTTTTCATATTCACAACAGTAATATTCATATTGTGGACGTTAAAATATGAGCTGGTATATCAGGTTCTCCGAAAAATCAGGATACTGAAAAATTAGTCATAGTAGAACATATTTTTTTAAATCAAAACTTGAAAAGAATTTGACAAAATAAAAGTACTTTCAAAAAATGTACAACGTTTTTTCCAAGGATAACAAGGAAGATCTTAGAAATAATCAAGAAGGAAAATTACTTCAACAAAGAAGATAACATCAGATTACCGAAAACTTGGCAGCCTGTGATAAAGACACTTGGATTGTCATATGGATCGCTGAAGACATGTTTGTCTGATTTATCAGTGATTGGATAAGCTTCAGCAAATCACGATGAAGCTCTATCCCTTCATTCACTTGCGGATATGCATTCCTGGCTCTGCCGGTTTTGGTTTAACATTATTTTCTGAAGATGGCTCCTCTACAGTGAGGCCAAAATATTTCAAGCTTTATTAAGTTAGCAATTTTGATTACTCGCGTCATCGGCAGTGTAAGCTTATGAGTTAAGAAGACTTTTTCTAACATGAACTTGTGTTTCTAAAATGCATCTCATGGAAGTTCAGCCGCCCAGAGCTGAGTTCAAACCCCCACTTTGGAGTTTGGCACAAGTGTAAATTTGAGTGATGGACTGGACTCACCTGGTTTACACTGTTTGTAAACGTAACCAGGGTAAATTTCCTATGTGTTTTCAAATTGTAAAATATTGGAAGGAATAATTCATTTTTCCAGTTATTATTAACCCTCTCCCGCTCGCATTGTTTCCAGGCGCTCACGGTGCTTCTAACCTCAAATTAATTCGCTCTGCCGGTTGCGCTAGGTCAAAATACGCGGTGCCTCAACTTATACACGTTCTGTCATTGTAATTAAACTATAATTATACATATTAATTATTTTACTATATATTGGTTCAATGAAGTTGATTGTACGAGACCAGGGAGGGGGCACACGGACAGCTGGGCGCCGGGTTATTTGTTGCGCAGTTACTTGGTGAAGGTCATTGTCTGGCTCGCCGCCACTGCTACTGCCACTGTGATCACTCCGAACTACATCCTCAATGCCACCAACCACTTCACAAGGCTCTGGTACATCACTACACTCACTTGAATTGTCGCAATCACTACTAATAACGAGATCGATTTCACTGTCACGAAGTGTACGACTACAACCCGCCATTGTTTCCCCACAACTAATATAAATAGCAAATAATGGAATAAATCTACTGTAAAAGTAAAGTAAATGGTCTCCTGATAGCAAACAACCCCGTAGTAGTACAAAATATTGCTACACGAGAGCAGCACTTATCGGCTCTAGTGGGTAAAGCAGTGCGTGCCGATCTGTGCCGTTTAAGCTGCAGTGGCTACGTGGTGGCCGTGCCGATTCATGCCTTGTGAGCGGGAGAGGGTTAAAGAAGGGAAATATCAATTAGGAATTTCAAAAACTAGTCAATGGCACTATTGATTGAAGAGATCATGTAAAGCTTTTTCAGACCAGTTAAGCACGGCTTTATTTACTCTGAAAGGATTATCTACATTTATTAATATAGAATTACTAAAAAACTGTGTTTCTTGCATTTATATGGAAGAAATGTTTACAACCCCATGGCAAATAAAAGAGAAATTGTGTCTGCCTACAAAGTAAGTCTACTAAGTCTGTTGTAAAGGCAATTGAGGCTCAGACAATTTCCATAGTTGAACATGCACCGTCATAGAACTCATTCTTGTCTGTGTAGAATTAACTTTCATGCAAAATTCAAAGGGTAGTCTAAAGATAAAATATTTCCAGAGACTTCTTCCCACATGATACATTTCACATTTTTTTCAGAAAGTGAAGTTTTATAGCAGTGTTTAAATAATAAAAGTTTTGAAAGACTAGGGAGGTTACTACTAAGTAAGAATGTGCTGAAGACAAATATTGTCACCAGCACTGACTCCAGCTTATTACATTCTCTTTTACTGTTATAAATGAAAGTATCAAACAATAAATGTCATATGATTGTTTGCAAATATATTTATTCTGTTATTTTCTTATTGCCACCACGGTTGCCGACAAGATTAATGTAAAAATATTCATTTACGCTAAAACAAACCAATTCCCATGTGGTGACAGGTACCGTCATCGAACTCAGGGTTGGTAATATGTAAATGAACCTTCATCCAAAAACTTCTATACTGGCTGGTTTATACCTACCAGTAGAAACCCACCACTGGGCACAGCAAAAACCGATGTGCCACTTCAATCTGGGCAACCTTATGGATGTCCAGTAGCGGCACATCCACTAACCGCAAATGTTGAGATTCTGGGGTTCATGGGCAATTCAATAGGTCTAGTCTACTGTGGAAGATGACTGTTGGAGTTGGTGGGGTTTGTTCCCTTACCTGAGAGGTTCTTGTTAACCTCAACAAGGGTTGCCACCCCCTACCTACTTTGACTGGAGAGGCTGGTTCAGAGCTGGCCTCCCCTTCTTCCGGAATGACTTTGAGATGTTGTGCCCTAATTCTTCCTCATGGATCTCGATAGGAGGCGGCCCCTACTCCCTAACCTTACCCATCCTGAATATCCTATCACTCCGGAAGCAGCGCAAAGGTTCTTACAGGACTAAGTGCAATTTATAAGCTTCTTGTCCTAAGAGGGGAAAAAAAAACTTCTATAGGTCACTCTCTTTTAATATTGTGCGGACAGATAGGCAGATAGACAGAAATGAAATTTTTTCCAGCTCTGAGTGCTAGGCTTCGCTAACACTCAGCCAACAAGGGGAAGTTCAGGACAACTCAGATGAAGTAGCTTAAAAATTTAAAGAGAGCCACCACAGTTACGTTTAGTTTCAAGTAAAATGTTGCTCCAGCCAACCCAAACAATCTTCATACTATAGATGAGCTGCTTTGAGAGCAACCTGTTAAGTGAACAGTGCGGAGGGGTGAGAGAAAGAGAGAGAGAGAGAGAGAGAGATGATGTGGAGAAGGAGAAGAATCATGGACTCACTTCTCCCATCCACATTCCTTAACCAACCACTCCTCAGTCACCTCTTCAGGGTATGTGTTACATAACAGCTGTTTTACAAACCCAGTAATAATATCAACAACTGTTAACAATGAACATTAATTGTTAGAATACTTCTTAATTATACTAACATAGTAAATAATGGTGCAATTGACTATTCTTAAGGTAAATAATAATACTTCTTATTCCATAACAGTGAGAATAACAAAAACATAGCGTGATGCTCCAAAACACCAACGGTGGCAAGCAAAGCACTTGGTTCCCACTTGTGTCTTGTAAAGGAAATAGATCGAGCAAGTGAAAAAGGGGGTGGCGGTAGGCGTGGTCGAGCTCCTGCTCCTCCCTCCCCCTATGTGCAAGAAAACTTAGCGCAGGTCACTTTCAAAGCGGGCTCATATATAACAACATTAATTAGAATTCACACAATCCCTTTACTTTACATTTTCGGAAAGTCTTTTGAAAGATAAAATGAAGACCTTTTTGAACATTATTCATACCAGTCACTCTTAGATATGATAAAAAAAAAACAATAAAACCTCTAACAACACAACAATATCCAGTGCAACGAATTTGCAATTTATAAAATAAATAAATAATTTTGGCACTCAGTATTGCAAGTTTACAATCAACTCTTACAAAATTTGGAAATCTCTTAAAACATCTTAAAAAATTAAAAACTGATGTAAAAACTTAATCAATGAAAAATTAGTTTGATAATAATTAATAAATTATAATAGAATACTAGTAAAGAGTTACCTTCCGATCTGCAGGGTGGGTTCGGTTGCAGTAGACTATAACCGTCGAAGCCAGTCCCCTCTGTGATGAACGGCAGGCCAGCATGGACATGTAATTGGAAATGAGTATGACATCGATCTGTGAATAAGTCCACAACCTTTGCCCAATGGTGGACAGAACTCAGGGCGGAAATCCACAAATACTCGACCGTTGCATTCCTTCAGCTCCTGCAACGTAGAGAAACATTACCCACTTGCAAATAGTTGCGTATGATCTGAAGAAACTTGATATTAGTCTAACAAGAGTTATTTTGGTACTTTGGGATTAATACCGACCACACCAGTATGAAGAACACAAAAATATAAATTTATAGAAACAAACATGATAGAACGAAAAAAACAACTCTTTAATTACAAACTTACAAGCATTTTCAGGTATTGTGATCGGTTATTGTTGTCGCTGTTATCCTTATCTTTCTCGAGAATCCCGATTACGGCAGGCCGCGCGGCATCACGTGATTATTTAAGTTTTTTTGCACAGGTTCATAATTGCATTTCCATTACAATTCAATTTATATTTCTGATCAGCCCCTCTAGAATTTGATATTTTACTGATAGGTACTATCTCGAGGGATGTTTTTCTTTCGTTGGACATCAGCGCGGGGCAGGTGCTGCCGAAGTCCGCGCTGATGGCCGGAGGCACTCGCATTTTGGGTGGTGGAGTGTGATCAAGAATAAAAACCAAGTTTTGAGTGTTTTTTTTCAATAAAGAGTTTAGTTTTTGTTTGGTAACGTTTGTTTTTGTTGAATTTTTGTGTTTGGAGAAATGTAGGGGTAAAACATGGAAGTACAAACAAAGCGACGCACCAGCTGAACGGGCGGCGAGACTGCAATCACGTTATCTACTAGACCCGCTCGACTTTGACCTCTGTCTGAGGATGGGGAGGGGTTTGCGATAAGACAATTCCTGTTTTATATTGACGAAATATTGTTCTACGCTAATCTAGTAATCAGTAGAAGCAAAATGTCAAATAACGATTCATGTCTGGTGTGGTGTGTCGGTATATTATCCCAAAGATTTGTTACCATTTTTTTTATATACACCAATCTATGTATACTATAAGTAACAAGATTTAATCTCTTGGAATAACTTCTAATTGGAAAGTTACTGAGGCCTATCAAACAAACACAATATTATTAAACTATTATCTTTATTCAGCATGCTGTGATAATTTAATATACACTGTTTTTGTCAAATGGTTATATAAAAAGATAACAAGACTAAGTGATAAGTACACACCTCGCTTATTTCAGGACAGTGGCAAAATTAAAATATTCACCCCTGTCAAGATCCAGGGTCAGAATTTCTCCCGAGGCATTCACAGGGTTAGGTAGGTTGCTGAGGCGGAGGAACGCACTGTAGTACGGAGAGGCCAAAGGGCAGGAAGTTTGAGCGAGCCGTCGTGGGCAAGACAGCGCCGCAGATACCAAACATCGAGGGTGAATGCCCTTGAACGTGAGCACGTGTAGCATGGTTTGTTTTATTAGGAGTGGTACTGCTTAAGGAACGCAATACTGTAGACCAAGAGAAAAAAAATGATCAATCAGCATCAGAAAATGATGACAAATAAAATTAATTCTATTTCCAGAATGTATTTAGATGGCAATGTATTAACAGAGTTTTATAGATACTCAAAAAAAAGATTAAAACTATACTTGTAATTTTAAAATACTTATAATGGAAACCTGGTATATACGTAAAGTTCTATTTTTATTAAATGTTCTTAATAATTCGCGTTGGGTGGTTAAAAATAATAGTTCCAATGTCCCAGAAAAGTTGGACGAGGCTGCGCAAAACATCATCTCGAGGGGTTGAGTGAGAAATAATTGATCGTGGAAAAATGCCCTTGGTCACCAGTGGCGGGGCTTTGGTTTACTTCTGGCACAAAAAACAAAAAGACATTCCATCGAGATAGTACCTAAATTTGGGGGGGGGGGTGGGGGGGGGGGGGGGTGGGGGGGGGGGGGGGTGGGGGGGGGGGGGGGTGGGGGGGGGGGGGGGTGGGGGGGGGGGGGGGTGGGGGGGGGGAACAAACCCCACCAAACTCCCAACAGTCCTTCTTCCACCGTAGACTAGACCTATCGTAATTGTCCTATGAACCTCCAGAATCTCAACATTTGCGGTTAGTGATGTGCCGCTACTGGACATCCATAAGGTTGCCTAGATTAAAGTGACACATCAGTTTTTTGCTGTTCCCAGTGGTTGGGGCTTCAACTGGAAGGTTAATAAACCAGCCAGAAGTGATTCCCTTGGAAGGAACCTTTTTCAAAAGAAAAGTAATTTTCCTGTAAATAGATTAGAGTTCACACTTTAAATGCAATTAAAGTCGCTGTCTTTTATAATGGCAATGTTTTTCTTCATATTAAAAGTGTTTACCAACTCTTATTAACTTAAATTATATTCAATCTTTACGCAATGAGCAGAAATACATTAAGTTGGATGCTTACATTGTTAACTGACATGGATATCTCCAATTCTTTGATTGGGTGTCAAATCAAATGAATTCCATTAAGTTTAGGTTTGTGAATTCTCTTTATTTTATTAATAATCTAAAATTAAAAATATGCCGGTACTTTGTTGATTCCTTCATTTTCCCAACAAACAATATTAAATACTGAAGTAATTTAATATAACCTGTTGACACATCAGCCATTTTTCTTGCTTAAGAAAACCATATTCGTTTTAAAGTGATTGTGACTACTGAAAAAAACAAATTAAATTTCTACAAAATGAAAGATGATTCAAATTTTCCATGAACAATTTCCAAATCCGATACACTTACAATGTTGTACACTACAAATGGGGTATTAAAATCTACATGGGTTTTACCAACCAAGTTTATCATGCATATTAACCATCTGTGACTGAGTAAGGGTTAAAGATACCCAGCAAGGAGTCCGCTTTCTGGCTGGTTTATTACCTTCCCAGTTGAACCTACCATGGAGCTCCAGCAAAATCCAATGTCGTCCGCCTTAAATCTGGACAACTTTATGGATGTCCAGGAGTGGCACATCACTAAACTGAAATATGTCGTGATTCTAGGGGTGCAAGGGTAAAATTCAAAAGGGTACCTAATCCACTGCAGGAGATGACTGTTGGAGTTAATGGTGGAGTTCGTTCCCCTAAACTGTCAAGAGGTTCTTTGCTAGCTTCTAAACAAGGGTGTTCCACCTCCTGCCTGCTTTGACTTGGAGAGGCTGGTTCAGCGCTGGGCTGTCCTCCCCTTCTTCCAGGGGACAATGACTTTGGAGATTACCCTAATTCTTCCTTCATGGACCTTGCTTGAAAGGCGGTACCCCCTACCCCCATAACCTTACCCGTCACTGAATATCCTGTCACTCTGGAAGCTGCATTGGCTAAGACACTCAGGCTAAGTAGCAAATTTATAAGCTTCTTTGTCCTAAGAGAACAAAAAAAAACAAGAAGACGTTTAAAGATATTTTGTAAAACCCTTGTCATTAAAATTCAACTAATGTTAGTGCCGACTATTTTTATTAATTCTTTAAATAATTTTTTCCTTACTATATGATGGCACCCTTCTTGCTTGAATTAACTGCCCACAAAGAGCAAGTGTAACAATTGCCTATCTCAATTAACATAGTATATTTTAATTCCATAATACAATACAGAATTTGGGTACAGCAATTCCAAAGCTAAACAATGAAAGTTTTTAACAGGGATTTGAAGTAAATCTGAGAAGTAGCAATCTTTCAGATTGAAAGATCAAAGATGGCCAACCGCGGTCGGGGCGCATGAGGCCAAACGGGACTCCTACTAAGGGGCAAGATTTTGTCAGTTACCAGTTGGTGCTACTGGGGGAGTCGGCTGTTTGAGGCAAGTCAAGTCTTGTGCTGGAGGTTCGTCAAGGGCCAATTCCAACGAGTATCAAGAAAGTTACAATAGGAGGTAAGCAAATTGATATGGAAAAGGTTGTTTCCTTTTTCTTTTTATAATTTCTTCAGGAACTTTAAAAATGAGAGTTGATACACAATCTGAGGTTGGGCGGTTTAATAGAATAAGGTTTTCTATACAAGGTCTCGACCTGTCCGAACCTTTTTTACATATTTCATGATATGAACAATGATTATTAAATTTTATTTTAAAATTATTCGTCCTCTCGGTGCAGCCACTTAGTTTAAGGACTTGTTATGTAATGACAAAAACTTTTAATGTTAACTACTTTAACTCAGTCTGACTAGTTTTACTGACATGTTTTTGGTCATCAGGAGCCAACACTTAACTCCGGAGGGCCAATCAGGCTGTTCCCCCCCCTATCACTATACATCACAAAACGGATGGCAGACTTGTCGTAACGACCAATATGTGCCGCACTTGCTTTGTGAATTTCACAAGTCATGGCTTTGGTAATATTTTTGTTTCATTAGTGACTGAATGATGGTAAACTAATGTTTTTTTTTTGTCTTAACATGGAAGCAATTTATTTCATTTTACACGTGAATGTAACCGGTAAAATACTTAATACTGTGTGGAAGCAATACCAGTATTCCATTGAATGATCCAAAATCGCTTATTAAACAGTATAAAATTGGTATATTTTTGTAACTTGTGTAAAAATCAATACAACTTTTAAAATTCGAAGCTTGTTTATATTATAGTAACAAATAAAAAAATTGTTTATATAGCCAGTCTTTTTGTAAAATCAAACCGACACATTTGTAACGGAGGGAGCCTCCTAAAGTTTACTTTTGTTTAGTTTGCATTATTACATCTTAGCTAGTTAATATTTGTTAGAAGGATATTGACATTACAAACAATATTGTGTAGCCATGGACAGTTATATTACCATGAAATGGTAAGAAAAACCCCTCCTGTTTTGTAGGGTTTTGCAGGCCTCAGAAATAGAGTAGTTTTACGGTTGTCTGAAGATACCTATATCCTGAAAAATAGGTGGGTATTTTAAATTTTTAAAAATTTAATTTAAGTGTTGTTATAGAAGTACAACTAAGAAGGTTTTCCCTCAAAAAGATGTAGTCTCAGAAAGTAAAAATTATTGTATATTAGATTAATTAAAATGCATCAAGCTATAAATTAATGCAAGCATAATTAGTCCACCTGTTTTGAATGATAATTGACCATCTAATTTGTTTTGCTGTGTAGCACTGGGGGGGACACTTAGATGAAAACCAGTTTGTTTACGTCTGTGGTGGGTTTGTTCTGTGATTTTCTCCATAGCCATCATGGGATTACCATAAGATCGATGTAAAATATGTTTACTAACCACTTCACCCATCTCGAATTGTTTCCAATATAGAAATTAAGCTTCATGTAAAATTTATATGGGTCTATAGACCATAAAATTATACAAATATAAATTATATTAAATTCATTTTTATATTTTTATTTTATTATTATAAATTATAGGGATTCAGTCGTTCTCTCCAAAAAGAAGCTGTACAGATAGGACAGATGAAGAGGACAACTTAGAGAAATTTTTGCCAAGCCTCACCTGGAGTAGTAGTTGCCCCACCCCCCACCCCCGCTTTGCTAACGCTCAACCAATAATTTTGTACATTACAGTTTAATCTGATTAGTCCACATTGAAAATGTTACTCTCAGAAATTTAGAGATCAAAATAGACTCTTGTTCCAAAAAATTTGTTCAGCTTAAGTTATTTAAGAGGCCTTTAAAATTTCAAAAAAACAATTTTTAAATGGTAGGTATGATATGTTATCCAAATTTTACTTTTATTATTTAACCCTTCTGATGTGCCACAACGTCACGATTTTAAACCGGACGAGACAAAAGTTTGGCCGAAAAAGTGAGCCGACGTCCCCGATTTTACCGGACGTTCGGGAAAAAGTTCACTAAAATTTGTAACCTTTAATATTTGTTAAATAATAATCATATTTGGAAATGTTTGTGAAGAATTGTTTCTTTTCCAAAATAAATTGTTATAGTACACTTTTGATGCAAACTTTAAATTATGAAACTCATCAATATAAAACATTTTTTTGTTGCCATTAAGGTTACCAAGATAACAATGCGACAATAGTTTCTCTTAAAAGTTGTCATAAGCTTATCTCATTATTTGAAGATAATATATATAAATTTTTCAAGATTTACAGACCAATTGTTACACTTTCCCAGTGATTTAAAAGACTAAGAAAAAGGATGATGAATTTTTTTGGTCTTAATAATTTTGGTTGAAAAATTGAAATTAAAAAATATTTTTGAATTTTTTTTACGTTAAGTCCATTTTTGGTATATCCTAAATTTAGTGTTGTGGTAACCTTTGTTTATTTTATGATAATTAAACAGAGTTTTTAACCAGAGAAAAAATAAAAAAAGAATCATGTTTGAATAGCTTATTAAATATAACTCAAACTGTGAATTTTTTACTAAAACCTTGCAAAATGGAATGGCCTGAAAAAGGGCTGGAACTTTTAGGTACACCACCACAGAAAAAATACCTGGCACTTTTCCAGTATAACCATACTCTCAAAAATATACTTGGCACCTCAAAGGGTTAAGGGTTCTTTAAGGTCTCTATCATCAGTTTCGACACCCTTAGCAGTCATGAATCTAAGTACAAACATTTTTCTAAGGCTCCTCTCCTGGGACCGTCAAAACTTCCATCCTCAGAAATGTACTTTTTATAACAAAAATAAGCGTAAGCGATACAATTTTTTTTTTTTTCTGTAAAACTCACAAGAAAGTGAGAATATGTTTTATGATTCATATTTAAATGTTGTCAGCAAGAGTACACAATATTGTAACGCTTTGAGAAACGTGTTCCACAAAAAACATCATCGAAAATTCACAGATAAGTGTTTGGTTACCCCGGCTTATTAGCAAGATTAACTCAATTTAAAAGCAATTGTCTAACAAAAATGTAACAAATATGATTCATACAAAATAAATAAATAAACATAATTGGAGAAAAACAACTTAGCCAAATCAGGAGTTTGATTCCTAATTTTTTAATTTTATCATCATAAAAAGTTATATCACATTTTTTTAGTTATATCCAATCCTTTCTACAGAAAGCTATTTACTTAATTAATACTTATATGTACAATACAAACAGTATAGTTGTAGTGTTTTTAGGAAATCTACAATTACTAAAAATATAAACACATATTATTTACCCAACAGTCTAAAGTTAATAAGTAAAAAATATTAGTAAGCTGAGTTGCCAATCAGAAAAGAGGACAAAGTCCGATTTTTGCTTTGATCCAATTTCTAATTTTAATACAGGAAATAATATACCATGCTAATCAAAAATCATTGAAACGGTAACAAGGTACACACCTAGTTAACATAGTGAGAATATCCCACTTGTGTTTTCCTCTAAATTTGTTTGGTTCGTTTGGGATAATTACAGTTAGTAATGTATGAGACTGAAGAGCCAGAATCTCTGCTTGGATTTTTGGTATTGGATTATTTGATTATATTGGTTATCTTAGCATGGGAAAGGTGAGTTAAAATTGAAACCATTGGCTTAGAGTTACTCTGGTGTGAGTTACTTCCTATCCCAATATAACACCAGCTGTCATTCCACCTTACAGTAGAAAAAGAAGTTTTTACGCATGTTACAATCAGTGAATGAAACAGACCTTTTTACTATTTCAAGATCTAAATGGTGCCTTTATTCAAAGAAAATCCAGAAAAGTTTTTATTGGCCTTTTAGCTACTCTCAAAGATTACAAAACGCTTTGGTCAAAAATAACAATTTTTTTCATCGTTGATTCCCAGAGTGATATTGTATAGGGTTGAGTTCGAAAAGAACTTTAACAACTTTGAAATTATATAGATATTTATTGACTTTACTTACAGGATTGATGTATGTGTTCATTTTGTAGCAAATTACTTATCAAGTTTGACTCCCGTTAGTGCTGTAGTACCAAAATTACGCCACTTACGAGCGTTCAGGCTTTCGTCTGTTTACTAAAATGGCCTACTTTCACATGGTGCGGAGCGTGCTCGCTGTGTGTTATTGTTTTCATGAAACAAACTCTGCTTCACAAGTGCTTTCAGCGTATGATTTTGCACAAAATACGGTAAGAGACTTTCCAAGCAGTGCCTTCTATTTACAGTGGGCACAATGAATTTTGTTCGAGAACAGGTTTTTGTGTTCGTAATGAGAAATCGTCCAGGTCGCCGCATAGGTTAGTGATGCTACTGTCGAACAGGGTCAGGGAAACCTTTGTCCTGTCAGTCCGTAAAATGTCAAACGGCCGTGCAGCTGTGGAGACTGGAATTAAACAAAAGACAGTTTGGATAGTGCTATGGAGACGTTTGCCACGTACCAACAGACTTACGATGGTACAACATAATCAACTGATTTAGATAAAGCTGCTCGGTTGGAGAAATTCTGTTGCTGTAATGGTTGGAATGGAATGGGAGAAGATGAGACTTACCCTGAACTCAATAATCTTCAGTGATGAGAGAAGAGTACCTTTAATATCTAGTGGATAAAGTGAAGCACCCAATAACTGCAGAATCTGGGTGTAAACAAAACCCAAGAGAAATCCCTTGAATGAGTTCGGGACCTGTTCCAAAAGTGGAATGTGTTTTATGCGATGCCAGAAAATTAATACGTAGAGTGTAAAGTTGGCCAAATTTTCTTCACGGAGAGAACTGCCCCCCCCCCAATGGTATTCATTTACCTTGATTGTTGCAGCGAATTTTTTTAAATTCCTCAAATTGATGAAATGAAGAACAACAGGGAATGTGGTGTTTTCTACTACCCAAGCAACTCACTCACCTAACAGATGATTAGAGATTTCCTTAACGGCCGTTTTCCAGAAGAATCGCTGGATATTGGATAGTTCAGGGCCCAATTGGCATGGCCACCTCGTATCCCCCGATTTGACTCCTATGGAATTTTTTTATGGTGTTTCAATAAAGATAAAGTGTAATGTTCGACCTCTACCCAGCCAGTCTTGCAGATCTACAGAAGAAGAATCCACAACTGCGGGTTGCTGAAGTTTACGCCAGCATTTTTGCTAAAACGGCGCTGTGGGGCGAAAATTGATTTTTTTTACAGGTGGGATGTTTGCACCGTATCACTAATGGAAGTCACATTGAAACCGAAATAAGAATCTATGGACAATAAAAACTTGAAGTAATATGATACCAAAAATGAAACACATATAGTCAAGTATGTAAGTTAAAGTCATTACAACTTTATTTATATAATTTCATAAGTTGTAAAAAGTCCCTTTATGACTTCCACCACTGATAAAAATATACACTACTTTGCAGTCATATCTGTTATAAAATACAGTACTTAAAATCTACCTCAAAATAAATAAAACATTAAGAACAATCACAGAAACATGGAGATCATAAATCTAATATCTAATTTAAAATAAAATTTAATAAATTATGGAGTAATCCTTATTGTTTCTCTTATCTTTCAGCACTATCACATTTACATATATACTCCTCAACAATGATAAAAATTTATTAAGTTTAAGCGCAATCATAGACATATTTGATTCTAAATTGTTTTAATGCTGTAAACAAAGAGAGGAAGCTTATTTAAATAGGTTTTAATTGTGGTTGGGTATTTATGGTTTTTACAATGTTTATATCTAGAGCCTTAATAATTTTTAGGAGTTTTCAATGTTATCCCCCCCCTTTTTGGATCTGGATTATCCATACTTATGGGAGTGTAAAACATTATGTTTTAAATTATCTGTCTTCAATTTTCTTTTACTAGGGTTTCCTTTTAACCCTTTTTAATGCCCGGACGTGCGCCGCGAGCGAGCGTCGTCCACTGTTTATTCGAGAAATTGCGACGTTGCGCCGCGAGCGGCGCACGTCATTAGGTTTTACGAAAAAATGCCGACAGTGCGTGGGGGGCCTCGCTCCGGTATTTTCCGGTGTTTTGTTATATTGTAGTTTTAATTATTTGACTAAATGCCACTAAAACTTTGCATACTGTATCTATGACACTACTACATATTGATACAAACTTCAACATGTGAATGACCGTTATCAGCTGTTTTCAACCTTCATTTAACGTCCAAATCAATTCAATGAGCGTCTGGTTTCTGTGTGGTATTACGTTGTTGCTAGGTTATGTTTTATAATGGGAATTATTCGTGACTTTTCTTTTGTTTATTTCAGTTTGCTTATATTTATTATTTGTTTTGTGATTATTGTAAATAAAGATTTTGACCATGAGTAAAAGTGGGGGATTCATACTTATGTGCTTCGGCAAACAACAAGTGGTTAAAAAAATTTTACATTATGTAACCCTATATTGTAATAATAATTAATTTGAATTTTATGTTAAAACTACTTTCTTTTAATGTATTTACAACAAACAATTTTATTCATTGGGCCTAAACAACAACGAGTAAAATAAATGTGATTTTGAATGAAATGAAAAACTGAATCAAAATAATGTGCTTACTGAATTTTACTGTAACAATGTGGACTTTTACAAGGTTGTTCAATAATAACAGCTGTAACATCACTATTTTTCCAAGGCAAGATTCTTTCAAAATTTGGGTGTGTGTGTGTGTTAACAATTTAAATATAGTACCAATTAGCCAGTAACTACTTTTTAGTTAAGGGCTAATAATAAAGGTACACTTTATATGTTCATCAAACTTAATTTTTTTTATAAAGTTTTTTGTTTTTTATATTTATTTGTTTTTTTACAAATATAAATTATATAAATTTGTAAAAAATTTTTAAATACTCATTTGGTTTCAAAACATCTTCACAATTATGACATAAATAAACAACACCTCAAATGGATAATTTCCTTCAATAAATAAAAAAGTTTATACATTTTATTAAAAATATGGTTGTCAAATTGATGGAAAAAAAGGGCCTGGCATTTTTGCCATCGTGACTACACAACGTGCATTGTCTTCATGGAACAGCACTTTCTTCTTCGTCAAATGCAACCGTTTTTTCTTCAAATCAACGTCTAATCTGTCCAAAAGATCTGATATAATATTCCCCAGTGATAGTTTTACCCCCTGTAAGGTAATCAATGTCGAATGGACGCACCCTGTGACAGCCCAAGAACTGTGGCCATGACCTTGGTTTGAACTGAACAAGAGGTGTTTTGGGGCTATGTACGTCCCATACTTACAAAAACGCGCACCAAAAAACTTTGTCTAGATTATGGACTGGAACATCCTCTAAATCACTCCTTTTATAAGTATAATCACGGACGGTATGCGCTTATGGTCAAGGTTATGGAACATTCGCATGCAGCACCCCATCTTGGTGTGCCATCTCGTGGGGAGAGTTTTTTTATGTCAAAATATTTGTAAAAATGTTATGTACCACATTCAGTTGACATACCTTTACAGCATGAGCCAACTCACGCACTTTTCAGTTCTCCGATCGTTCAATTATTCAATTCCGTGGATTTTTATCAGACAATCTCTGGTGTGATCACTTCCTTTTAAGGTGTGTGCTGGAACGGTTCGGCAATCACTAGTGCAGGACCCACGAACAAGAACTCTGTAAAACCTACTTCTTAACCATATTGAAATTGAAACTTCCTGAGTCGCCATAGTATTTATTAACTGTCTTTCCTTAGTGTCAGTGGATTGGACTTTGTCCACCCTAAAAAGAAATGCTTAATCAGCGCATTGATAAATTTACTTTTGATTGTCTGATTTGAACGGCTTTCAAACACCAACTGCACAATGCAACTTGGCTCAAAATTAGAAGGTTGTCCAATGATAGATTACAGTTGCATTTAAAGTAACTGCGGCAGGGTTAAGTGCATGGCAGTAGGCCGAACCAAGGGAAAAAAAAATTGTGCAGGAAATTCAAAAAGTCAGAGACTTATCAAACCGCTCTCTGTAAAACTAAAAATATTATATCATTATATTCTCTAATAGGTTTTATTAATTTTGGTTTAAATATTTCATAATAAAAATTGTTTATTCACACACCTACTTATGTTTGTGCATGCACACACAAAAATTAAGAGCAACCTCCGAAAATAAAACATTTTCCATTTACAAAACGGGATTAGTTCGAATATATCTTATTAGTTTATTCTCTACACTTTACACAGTAAAATTCATTAAAGGCTAAAATCAAAGGTTTTAAATTATTATAACAATAATTAATTACAGAAAACCCAATAGTTAAGACAGAAACAATAGAAGTACTAAGTTAACTGACCACCTGACCGAATCAAGTCTTAATTTAAATAACATTTCACAGTTTTACAATCAGAATTTTATATTTTTTTGAAAACGTTGCGAAACAAAAGAACGCTTTTCCTTGCAAATTTTTATTGTATCCATAAAAAAGTACTTTAGGATTGAAGGGGGACATTATTAAAATAATCCTACACGTCTAAAATAATTGAAGAAAGTGATTAAAGGACTGAAATTTTGCTTGATGAAACTAACGCAAAAGATAATTTGGATTGATTCATTTAAACAGATTTCTAAGTTTTTCTAAATCAGGAAAACATGCCATGAACAGAAAATGGTTACATCTAGTAAACTACAGAGACTAATAGCACAAATGTATGAGAAGAAATCAATCTAAAAACTAGATATAATAAATTCAAAAAAATCCTTCTTTTGAGTTAATGTGTACTTTTCTTCCTATTTGTAACAATTACAAACTGTCATAATTGGAAGAAAACAATATTTTTAATTACTTGTTAAATACCTAATTTTCTTCAACAATTTTGAATCGCTCCTGTAATTTTAAACCGACCTTAAAACTGAAATTTTGTTATATAATACGTGGAAGTGAAGACTTTTTAGCCTTGAAGTTTCCTTGTGATAAAAACATTTTTATTATTATTTCTACTATTAAAAAAAAAAATGAAAAATATATAAATGTAAAAATTAACTGTAATACAAATTTTAATTGTCTCTTAGTAAGTAATTATCGCACCGTAACGTTAATGCATTGGTGCAAGAATATTATAGAAACCACAGGTAAAAGTTAGTTAATTTACGAGAATTTAAAACATAAGATGTACTTCCATGAGGGTTATACTTTCAAATGTGTTGTATGAGAAAATATGTCATACAATAAATGAAAATGGCATGAGTTAATTGCTGGTGACACGTTCACATTCTGTGTAGACTTCATGCTCCATGCATCATCACATGGCAAATTCTCCCATCGATTGGAGAGCTAATGCTAAATAAAATGGCAAGAAATTATCAAATTCCAGTAGGAAAATCTCAAAGAGTATTGTGGATTTAAAATAAAAACAGCTATAAAAAACTCCAACATTGTTTAAACACATAAATTAATCAATGAAAATATATGACATACACTAATCACTAAATTATTACGATATTTATTGTTCATGTAGTAGAAGTCGAGGATGGAAATGATATGATGCTAACCTTTTTCAAACTCGTTAACATTTAAGAGAAAAATCTGTATGGAAATTTGTTATTAATCAAAACTGAAATAAATTATGAGTATTAATGCAGAATGTGGTATTTGTGAAATACACTGTACACAAGAATTAAAACAATTACAAGTAAACAATAAACTACAGTACTGTTACAGTACCCTTAACCATAAATATCTTACACACAATCACTGGTGCCCACGTAAGGAACAACTTTGGGTATTATATATCCGTTTGCTATCCTGTTGAAACATTATTTATTAGTTATCATTGTGTACTTTGATGGAAAAAAATAAACAAAAATATATTGTTTTTCTGTTAGAAGAACTGATCAAACGTAATAAGAAACAACACACATGAGATTTTGGAAAGGAACTAGGATACACAGCTTTTGATTGATTAAAGTACTATTTAAAAAAACTGATTTTTTAAAAACTACAACAGAAAAGTTCAACAAATTTTTCTTGTTTCGCCCTCACTAAACACTACGCAACGTTCAAACTTAAACGATAATTACAGGGACACTACTCATCGTATGAGGCAGGTGACGCAGAGGCGCGACGGGTCGATGCAGTCGTCGTGACAGAAGGCGCCGCATTTCTTGCAGGCGATCATCGCCTTGAGGCTGCAGTGACAGTCGGCGGAGCGGAGGCTGTGTTTGTTGGGGTAGCAGCCGGGGGTGGGTGAGTCACCCCCACCACCCCGCTGGGATCCGGGGGCCACCACTCCACCCTCCCCACGCTCGCAGGCCGCCCCCGCCCTCCCACACCACCCAGATTCTCGTTGTTGGAAGGCGGGGGCACTGTTGGACCTCCGCACCTGAGCGCCTGTCCTCTGGACTAACACGTAGTGCCCCATCTGACTTTCTGCCACCTGCATCAAATTAGTTACTAGATTTTCATGAAAACTGATCCAAAAAAAGTAATACAAGTTTTTGTGATATTTTAAAATTTTTTTAAAGATATATCTGTATTATTTGTTTTCATTGTAGACTGTCTTCAAAGAATTTATTTACACTATAATATGTTTTTTTGATAAAGTGTTTCTTTTAATATTTTTGTAAATGTAAATAAGGGAAGTTTGTTATATAAATGTGGAGTATTATTATATAATTTTAAACATGGATAAAGAGGACTAGTTTCAAGTTTTTTTTTTTTAGTTTATGTACCGGATATTGAAACAAATTACAATTTCTTGTGTGATATCTATGATTAAATTTGTTTTATTCAAATTGATTCAGGATTCTTATGTACTAATTTAAGCATTTCAAAAATATATATACATGGCAAAGTAAGGATGTTAAATTTTTTAAATAACGGTAAAACATTCTTTGGCGATTCCCGTACAAATTTTTTTACTTTTTCAAAATCCCTAGCAAAATAAAATTTCTGATACAATTTTAAAATTTTGTTCACAAATCTTTAAATTTGTGATTACTTAACTAAAAAACAATTTAGCATACGATAAGGAACTAGAAGTACAAGATTTTAAGAAACATAATATACAGGTAGTCTAGCAACCCAGATTCCAAAAATTAGAAGACAAGTTACAAACAGCTGTTAAACTTCTGTTACAAAGACATTTTTACAGAAAAAAGGTGCCAAAAACCTGATTTCATAACAAAACAGGCTACAATACTGTATCAAGGATGATCATGTTGTCAAATTTCCTATTTATTGTCCCTATCAGCCTATGATTCATCTTTGTGTATAAATCAACAGACCTATTTAATTAAAACATTCTTTCAGATAGAATGAACACCTCTAATATAACTAAATGGAACTGGAATCATTAACCTGTTCATGATATTAGAAAATTTACCTGGATTTTATAAAAATAGGAGTACATAGCATATCAAGTAAACATCAATAAATATTGCTAATATTACAACTGATAATATTACATTATTAGTACTATTACTTGAATGGGCATTCTGCATAAGCAAAGAATGTAGCACTTAAATGTGCACAAAAACATAAATGAATGATAATGGAATGATAAACAATCAAAAACGTGGTCACATCCCAGATCAGTCAAAGATTTCTGTAGTATACATTCCATGTTTATATAAGGAGATGGACAAACCAAGTATTTTCAACTTTCAACCAATTTCCATCAAATCCTCATTTTCTAAAATTCTTGAAATCACTATATATTACCTTTTTTAGAGAAGTTCTGATTTTTTAAAGATACATTTGAAGAAGAATTTGGCTTTGGATACACAAGTAAAATTGTATTTGCAGCTAGTGCTATTAAAACCTGGATGATGATAAAAATATGTTTGCCATTCTAATGGATCACACAACAGAAATGGATAGGGTGACACATTACACATTCTTGGACTGTGGAATACAAATCAAATGGATAAAATTGCTGAAGTATTTATATGAAAACATACAACAATATAAAGAAATGACACATCTGAAAAAATCGATACAATGAAGACCAGAGCAACTTTAAAGTTAAGGTTCTTAAGATCTGTGACACTTGGGTCTTAAAAATGGGTCAAAAACTGCATTGATAACATTTGGAGACATTTTTTCAATAATAGAATTAAAATTAACACTAATTTAAGACCGAGTTTCTGGGTAGCATCGCTTTCTCAGTTTTTGATAACTTGATTATGTTGGTTACAATAATCTATATATGTTATTTCATATTAGAGCAGGTATAGAAATTCAGTTGAAAATTGAAATGCCAATTAATTATCTTTTTAACAGTAAAATCTCCACATAAATTGTGCTATTTTTAAAGTTGTGATATGCTGCCTCATTACTTATGCTTAGCTGGAAAATTATTCTGAAATAGTTGAAAATTGTAATTTATTCATTGTAAATCAAATGTTTCCTATCGTAAATATTGACTAAAAACATGCATATTCTGGTTGAATTGTTTATTTGTTTATGCTGACTGTATACTGACACGACAACTACTCTACTGTATGTCTACAATTACTATTTTTGTCCAAGGAGATATTATTTTTTTCCCATCTAAGAGGTGGCCTACTGACAAGTACTGAAGCCTCAAAGAGATTTTTGTGCTCCCTCCGGAAGTGTACAAAAAGTTTATAAGTTTTTCAGGAAGTCTAAAGTTTACAATCTCTACATAAAATACAACAGATCAGGTCTTCCTGAAAAATTCACCATCCTTAATCCAAAATGCCAAAGATGACCCAATGCACCCTTACTAATGCACTAATACAGGACACATTTTTCTGACCTACGTTTTCATTCAATTTCCGATCTTGTCTCTTACTGTAAACGTCTAATTCACCATGATCAAAATGACAGAACCGTCAACACTGGTCACCCCAGTAAAATAGTCCTTGTACACCTAAAAATGCTATGAGAATCATACTTGACGGATGTTGTGCATAAAACCCTTGCTTATTCAACAAAAATCAAAGGTTAAAACAATGTAACATCTGTATCTGTGTTAACTTTCCCAGCATTGCCTTGCATATGAAATGACGCCTTTTGCAGTGAAATCATTGTAGAGTGCTATTTACTGTACGAATTTAAGATGTTCAACACAATTGATCAACCCGCCAAATGTGAAATACGATCAGTTATCTGATTTCTGACAGCAAGAAATGTTCCAACAGTAGATATTCATAGACATGTAAGTGAAGTGTACGGCCCTAATGGGATGAGTGACTGCAACGTGCGAAAGTGGATGAGAGCTTTTAAAGTTGGATGGGAAAATATTCATGATGATCTGGCCGGCCATTAGTGATTGTAAAAGGAAAGAATTTGTATCAAATTTTGTGTAAAAAATTAAATAGAGTGTGGGAAATGTTAACAAAGGCATACGGTGAGTCCTGCTATGAGTAAAACAAGGGTTTATGAGTGGTTTTAAAGGCAGCCATGAAGATATTGAAGATGACAAACACTCAATCACATCACCGATGAAAATATGAAAGAAGTGGAAGAAGTGGGTATGAATGATCGCCATATTACGATCAGAGAAGCATTGATGATTTTGGCATATCAGTTGGCTAATGCCATAACTTTGAAGACTGTATACAAGTGGTATGACTGATTTAAAAGTGGAAATGAATCAGTTGAAGACAAGCAGAGTTCAGGACGTCCATTAACCTCAAAAACAGATGACAATGTGCTAAAAGAAGAAACAATGCTTTGTTCAAACAGAATGACTATTTCAGACCTATCGGAAGATCTTAACATCTCGTAGTGTTCTGTTCAAAGCATTTTAACCAATAATTTGTAAATAAGACTACTGATTGCAAACTTTGTTCCCAGACTTTTGAGTGATGAACAGAGTAGAAGGATCGTCTTCACACAGATCCGGACTTCATAGCCAAAAACTGTAACTGGAGATGGAAGTTGAGCCTATGGATATGGTCGTGAGACCAAAATGCAAGAGTTCCCAATGGAAAACCAGTGCATCTCCTCACCCTAAAAAAGCATGTCAGTCAAAATCGAACCTCAAGGTCATGCTCATTGTTTTTTTTGATAGTGAAAGCATAGTGCAATCAGAATTCATTCTAAGGGGAACAATGGTGAATTCTGAATTTTATGAGTGCACTGTGACATTTTCGAATGCACCATGTCACACCTTGCTTCTCATTTGCAAGTTTATGGCCTAAAAAGTGTTTCCGTCTATCCACATCCACCATACTCACAAGATTTATTTTAAGAATAAAATGTATTTATTTACATGAAAAGTACTCTGGTATTATTAGGTAATGTAACTGATGCATTGAATATAACAGCCCTGTACTGATGTAATACTAACTATTAATATTGCATGTATAATTCTTTACGTAATACTATAATTCCAGAATAAAATTGCAGCATTACAAATAATTGAATAATTGAATTACGCATAATATCTATCGCCAAAACGTGTTATTGTCATACTTTGTGTTAGAAAAGCAGTATACGAGGTCTGTCCAAAAAGTATCCGACCGCCGACCAGTAGGCAGCCGCGGCGTAACCGACCGGCTCAAACCGGTTATTGGAGGGGAGGGGCGAGCCTACTCCTTCCCATATTAGGCATTGAATACGATCCGGTCACTCAGTGAGTCACAGCGCTCTGTTTCGTGCAGTATTGCCGTGTGTGTGCGTCGCATTTCAATATGACTGAACGTGTTGAGCAGCGCATTTGCATTAAATTTTGCCAAAAACTTGCCCATTCAGCATCAGAGACGATTACTATTGATACGGAAAGTTTATGGTGACGTGTCTATGGGCAAGTAAAAGAGTGGTTTAGGCGGTTTAAAAATGGCCGTATATCAGTGGAGAGTGATGACCGATCTGGCAGGCCTTCAACGGCCAGAAACGCTGAAAATGTTGAACGTGTTCGTGCAGCAATTAATGAAAACCGTCGATTGACTGTCCGAGAGCTGGAAGAAGATTTAGGAATACCAAAATCGTCAGTTTGTAACATTTTACACAAAGATTTAAAAATGAACTGTGTTTCGGCAAAATTTGTTCCTTGGCTGCTGACAGAAGACCAAAAGAACTGTCGACTTGAAATCGCACAGGACAATCTGGATTTGATAAAAAGTGACCCAGGGCTATTTAAAAAAGTTATTACTGGTGATGAGTCATGGGTTTATGGCTACGACCCTAAAACTAAGGCTCAATCTTCACAGTGGAAAACTCGTGAAGAGCAACGGCCGAAAAAAGCAAGACAATGCTGACAGTTTTTTTTAACCAGGACGGCGTTCATCACGAATATGCTCCAAGAGGCCAGACAGTGAATAAGGAACATTATCTTGAGGTCCTAAGGCGGCTACGAGATGCAGTGCGAAGGAAACTACCTGAAGTGTGGTCTAGCCGTGACTGGGTCCTGCACCACGACAACGCGCCAGCTCATTCCTCAAATCTTATTCAGCGTTTTTTTGGTAAAACACGACATCAACCAGCTACGACAGGCTCCCTACAGTCCTGACATAGCTCCTTGTCCTTGTGACTTCTGGTTATTTCCGAAATTAAAAATTCCTTTGAAAGGAAAAAGATTTGACGATGTTGAACAAATAAAACAAAATGCGACAAAGGACCTGTTAGCCATTCCGCAAAATGAATTTAAGGAGTGTTTCCGGAAGTGGGAGGCGCGTTGGAATAACGTAGTGGCTTGTGGAGGGGAGTACTTTGAAGGGGACCAGATTGCCGTTGCCCAGCCGAGTAACTCAGTTCATGCCAGACGTCAAGGTCGGATACTTTTTGGACACACCTTGTATAGGTAACCTAACTAATAAATTACTACTTTCAGTTTATATTTTTAATTCTACGTATGTTTATCACCACAAATCTGTTGTGTTTAATCGCTGAAGAAAGTGGATAACAATACGTAATTATTTGTTGGCAAAGCGTGTTTTTGTTGTACTTTTAATCTATAAAAAGTATAGATTAACTAAATCAATCTGTGCGAGAGAGACAGAGGGAGAAGATTCGTTCATACTACTAGGCCACAATACAAAAATTTTTAGTCTTTAACCGGCAGGATGGAAGAAAGTTATAAAGTTGGCATCTCCCACATGTGGTTTACTCACCAGATTTGTATTACATTCGAATAGTTCTAGTGCTCACCCCTCCTTTACCCTATGTACTCGTAGGCAGTATTTATAATTTGTCCTTGAAGCTCTACTGGCCGCCCCCATTTTATCGGAAGCACGGATTAATTTTTGCCGTAATGTTACCTCAGCTCATATGTCCAGCTGTACTGGCCACTTAACATAGCAGTTATTTTGTAATATTTTCTTTGTTTTATAATGAATGGTGAGTTCTGAAACTTATCGAGCAGCTTTATTTTAAAGTAATTTTTAAGTAAAGCAGTAAATTTTAAATTAGCCTATAATTCCTCTCTAAAGATTTACTGTGCAAACAAGACGAATGACGCGTAGTGGGCCAATATACTGAAGCGATAGAAACCTAGAATATTTTACTAAAAAGTGTTAACTACTGGCATATTAGCAAAAACAATTCATAAGAGTTGTTAAAATCCATAACTAAAATCCCAATAAAGAGGGAAAGCGGTTTCATAAATTGAGTTCAGTGAAATATTCCCCAAAACAGTAGTGGCAAACTAAATAAGAAAACTGGAGATATGCTAATGTCCGCTCTAGTGCAGAAAAGTACATGACGTAACAATATCGCCGGCTGGTCCTTAACGCTTTTCTACTTTACCTGCCCTTAACACTTTTCTACTCCACATGCTATATACCAACATGTAGTCCTTAGCACTATTCTACTTTAGCTGTGATATACCAACAGCTGGTCCTTAATGCTGTTCTATTTTACCTGCGATGTAGCAACAGCTAGTCCTTAACGCTGTTTTTACTTTACCTGTGATATACCAACAGCTGGTCCTTAACACTGCCTAGTTAGCCTGCGATATACCAACATGCAGTCCTTAGCACTATTCTACTTTAGCTGCGATATACCAACAGCTGGTCCTTAATGCTGTTCTATTTTACCTGCGATGTAGCAACAGCTGGTCCTTAACACTGTTTTACTTTACCTGCAATATACAAACAGCTGGTCCTTGACACTGCTCTAGTTAACCTGCGATATATCGAAGGCTAGTCCTCGCTCTACTACTTTACCTGTGATATACCGACAGCTGGTCCTTAACACTGTTCTACTTTACCTGCTATATACCGACAGCTAGTCCTTAATGCTGTCCTAGTTAGCCTGCGATATACCAACATTTAGTCCTTAGCACTATTCTACTTTACATGCGATATACCGGCAACTGGTCCTTAACGCTTTTCTTCTTTACCTGCGATATACCGACAGGTAGTCCATAATTCTGTCCTAGTTAGCCTGCCATATACCAACATGTAGTCCTTAGCACTATTCTACTTTACATGTGATATACTAACAGCTGGTCCTTAACACTGTTCTACTTTACCTGCTATATACCGACAGCTAGTCCTTAATGCTGTCCTAGTTAGCCTGCGATATACCAACATTTAGTCCTTAGCACTATTCTACTTTACCTGCGATATACCAACAACTGGTCCTTGACACTGTTCTAGTTAATCTACGATATATCGAAAGCTGGTCCCTAACGCTCTACTACTTTACCTGCGATATACCGACAGCTGGTCCTTAAAACTGTTCTACGTTACCTACGATATACCAACAGCTGCTCCTTGACACTGTTCTAGTTAACCTATGATATATCGAAAGCTAGTCCTTAACGCTCTACTATTTTACCTGCGATATACCAACATGCAGTCCTTAGTACTATTGTACTTTACATGTGATAAACTAACAACTGGTCCTTAACACTGTTCTACTTTACCTGCGATATACCAACAACTGGTCCTTGACACTGCTCTAGTTAACCTGCGATATATCGAAGGCTAGTCGTTGCTCTAGTACTTTACCTGTGATATACCGACAGCTGGTCCTTAACACTGTTCTACTTTACCTGCTATATACTGACAGCTAGTCCTTAATGCTGTCCTAATTAGTCTGCTGCGATATACCAACATGTAGTCCTTAGCACTATTCTACTTTAGCTGCGATATAAAAACAGCTGGTCCTTAACACTGTTCTACTTTACCTGCGATATAACAATTGCTGATCCTTGACACTGTTCTAGTTAACCTGCGATATATCGAAAGCTGGTCCTTAACGCTCTACTATTTTACCTGCGATATATCCAATAGCTGGTCCTTAACGCTGTCCTAGTTAGTCTGCGATATACCAACATGCAGTCCTTAGCACTATTGAACTTTACATGTGATATACTAACAACTGTTCCTTAACACTGTTCTACTTTACCTGCCATATACCGACAGCTGGACCTTAACACTATTCTACTCCACCTGCTATATACCAACATGTAGTCCTTAGCACTATTCTACTTTAGCTGCGATATACTAACAACAACTGGTCCTCCTTAACACTGTTCTACTTTACCTGCGATATACCAACAACTGGTCCTTGACACTGCTCTAGTTAACCTGCGATATATCGAAGGCTAGTCCTTGCTCTAGTCCTTTACCTGTGATATACCGACAGCTGGTCCTTAACACTGTTCTACTTTACCTGCTATATACTGACAGCTAGTCCTTAATGCTGTCCTAATTAGTCTGCGATATACCAACATGTAGTCCTTAGCACTATTCTACTTTAGCTGCGATATAAAAAACAGCTGGTCCTTAACACTGTTCTACTTTACCTGCGATATAACAATTGCTGATCCTTGACACTGTTCTAGTTAACCTGCGATATATCGAAAGCTGGTCCTTAACGCTCTACTATTTTACCTGCGATATATCCAATAGCTGGTCCTTAACGCTGTCCTAGTTAGTCTGCGATATACCAACATGCAGTCCTTAGCACTATTGAACTTTACATGTGATATACTAACAACTGTTCCTTAACACTGTTCTACTTTACCTGCCATATACCGACAGCTGGACCTTAACACTATTCTACTCCACCTGCTATATACCAACATGTAGTCCTTAGCACTATTCTACTTTAGCTGCGATATACTAACAACAACTGGTCCTTAACACTGTTCTACTTTACCTGCGATATACCAACAACTGGTCCTTGACACTGTTCTAGTTAACCTGCGATATATCGAAAGCTGGTCCTTAACGCTCTACTATTTTACCTGCGATATATCCAACAGCTGGTCCTTAACGCTGTCCTAGTTAGCCTGCGATATACCAACAGCTGGTCCTTAACGCTCTACTACTTTACCTGCGATATACCAACATGCAGTCCTTAGCACTATTGTACTTTACATGTGATATACTAACAACTGGTCCTTAACACTGTTCTACTTTACCTGCGATATACCAACAACTGGTCCTTGACACTGTTCTAGTTAACGTGGGATATATCGAAAGCTGGTCTTTAACGCTCTACTACTTTACCTGCGATATACCGACAGCTGGTCCTTAACACTGTTCTACTTTACCTGTGATATAACGACAGCTAGCCCTTGATGCTGTCCTAGTTAGCCTGTGATATACCAACATTTCGTCTTTAGCTTTATTCTACTTTACATGTGATATACCAACAACTGGTCCTTAACACTGATCTACTTTTACGCTGCCATATACCGACAGATGGTCCTTAACACTTTTCTACTCCATGTGCTATATACCAACATGTAGTCCTTAGCACTATTCTACTCCACCTGCTATATACCAACATGTAGTCTTTAGCACTATTCTACTTTGGCTGCGATATACCAACAGCTGGTCCTTGACACTGTTCTAGTTGACCTGAGATATATCGAAACCTGGTCCTTAAAGCTCTACTATTTTACCTGCGATATACCGACAGCTGGTACTTAACACTTTTCTACTCCACCTGCTATATACCAACATGTAGTCCTTAGCACTTTTCTACTTTACCTGTGATATAACAACAGCTCGTCCTTAATCCTGTTCTACTTTACCTGCAATGCAGCAACAGCTGGTCCTTAACACTGTTCTACTTTACCTGTGATATACTGACAGCTAGTCCTTAATGCTGTTCTAGTTAGCCTGTGATATACCAACATTTCGTCCTTAGCACTATTTTACTTTACATGCGATAACCAACAACTGGTCCTTAACGCTGTTCTACTTTACCTGCGATATACCAACATTTCGTTCTAAGCACTATTCTACTTTTCCTGCGGTATACCAACAGCTGGCCCTTAATGCTGTTCTACTTTACCTGTGATGTAGCAACAGCTATTCCTTAACCCATTAGCCTAGACTCATGTATATACCACGTGCAGTGATGCATGGACCGAACCTGGAGTCACGTGCGCAGCACGATCTGGTGACGTTGCGATGTACTATTTAAAGTATTTATAGTTTTTCCCGTTAGATGGTATGCCAATACGCTTTCTGCAGACCTTTTGAGTTGTTGGTGAGTTCAGGTGTGCCAACTATGGCAGAAAAATATTACTTTTTTCAATAATTGTAATCTATTACTAGTGCTTATTTTGTGTTGATACTAGGATTATGTTACGTCTAAAATTACGGCTAGCACTTCTCACAATATTATTGAAAGTTTATTATAGTAGTTTTATAAAATCCATTTAAATATTTATTTGTGATATTTGGTAAAATTTTGTTTTGTTGCAAGGCTAAAGGCTAGCCTGCAAAATAGAAACAACGTTGTTAGTCGTTTGTTTGTATACAACGATGTTTGTTTGTAAAGTTTTATTTTTTTATTTTTACAGTGTATTTTTTAGTGTAGTTCTGTGTGTAGTTTTTACAAGGGTAA
The DNA here is from genome assembly GCF_021130785.1 of Homalodisca vitripennis. Taxonomy (NCBI): domain Eukaryota; kingdom Metazoa; phylum Arthropoda; class Insecta; order Hemiptera; family Cicadellidae; genus Homalodisca; species Homalodisca vitripennis. The sequence goes on along the minus strand of NC_060212.1, from coordinate 14,235,769 downwards.
TTCGGAAAGTAAGGTCCATTTTTTTATTTAAAAAAAACCAAAACAGATTTTTTCAAATGATGTTGATGTTTGATTCCTGACATCAATCACTATTTTTTCTACATAATTTCCACTTTTGTTTAAAACACTTGTCATAATGATATATACAAGTTTTTGAATGCCGGTGTCATAGAAGTCAGCTGCCGTCGTCGAGTGACGACGCAAATGCCGGTGACGTCGAGTGACGCCACTCCATCGACTGGCGTTTCGTTTCTGGGGTTATGTGGGAAACCCATGTCTCGTCACCCGTCACAGTGTAATCTAAAAGGTTATCACCTTCCTGATGATATTGGATCGAAACTTCAAGAGCAATACCCATTCTTCTTTTTTTGTGGTCCTCAGTAAGCAGCCTGGGAACTTAACGTGAGCACAATTTGCGAAAATCCAAAATTTCAGAAACAATTTTAAACAATGTGGTTCTACTCACGTTTGGAAATTCTATTGCTAATGAAGTAACAGTGAATCGCGATCTTCACGAATGTTTTTCATCGACGGCTTTCACCAAATCTTCGGTGGTCACTGACTGCCGACCAGATCGTGGTTCGTTATGGACATTTTCCCGTCCATCTTTAAAAGCTCTCACCCACTTCCGCACTTTGCTGTCACTCATTGCATTTGGACCATACACTTTATTTATCTGTCGATGAATATCCGCTGCTGAAACGTTCCTTGCTGTCAAAAACCGTATCACAGACCGTATTTTACAGTCGGCGGGACTTTCAATAGTTTTAAACAATTTAAAAAGGCACAGAAAACAGCAGACTAGAAAGATTTCACTGCAAATGACGTCGTTCTGCGCGCAATGCATGCCGGGAGTCAGGGCGCATGCGCATTTCGCTGCTCGCTTACTGTTTGTCTGGTTAACGTGAATCGGACCTTACTTTCCGAATTACCCTCGTATATGCAAATTGTGTGTGAATGCTACAAAATCTGTGACCCATGCAAACTGATGGAACAGCTGCACTTGATGAGTGTTCAAATATAATTTTTTTTAATAATATATGTTCAAATAAAATTTTAATATAATTTATTTTCATGACAAAGAGTTACTGAATAATATATATTCAGTTTTTAGATAATAAATAATTTTAATAGTGAAAAAAATTAAAACTAAAGTTTTTTTATATAAAAAACCAACATTTTTGTTATAATTAACATTATTAGTAAATTTAAAACTAAATAAAAATTAATTTTATAGTTGTAAAATATAGCCTAGTTTCTTAGAAACATGATGGTAAAATAACCATGGTAATAACTTAATTAGTTAGGTTTCTATAAAAATTATACAAAACCTTTACACTTTCAGCAAAATTAATTGCTAGTTCAGGTCCATGCAGCACCAGAAAAACTACTAGGCCAATGGGTTAATGCTGCTCTACTTTACCTGCGATATACCGACAGCTAGTCCTTAACACTGTTCTACTTTACCAGCGATATACCGACAGCTGGTCCTTGACGCTGTTCTAGTTAACCTGCGATATACCGACAGCTAGTCCTTAACACTGTTCTACTTTACCAGCGATATACCGACAGCTGGTCCTTGACGCTGTTCTAGTTAACCTGCGATATACCGACAGCTAGTCCTTAACACTGTTCTACTTTACCAGCGATATACCGACAGCTGGTCCTTGACGCTGTTCTAGTTAACCTGCGATATATCGAAAGCTGGTCCTTAAAGCTCTACTACTTTATCTGCGATATACCGACAGCTAGTCCTTAACACTGTTCTACTTTACCAGCGATATACCGACAGCTGGTCCTTGACGCTGTTCTAGTTAACCTGCGATATACCGACAGCTAATCCTTAACACTGTTCTACTTTACCAGCGATATACCGACAGCTGGTCCTTGACGCTGTTCTAGTTAACCTGCGATATATCGAAAGCTGGTCCTTAAAGCTCTACTACTTTACCTGTGATATACCGACAGCTGGTCCTTAATACTGTTCTACTTTCCCTGTGATATATCGACAGCTGATCCTTTACACTGTTCTATTTTAACTGTTATACCGACAGCTGGTCCTTAACACTGTTCTAGTTAACCTGCGATATAATAACAGCCTGTCCTTAATGCTGTTCTACTTTGCCTGTGATATACCGACAGCTGGTCCTTAACACTGTTCTACTTTACCAGCGATATACTGACAGCTGGTCCTTGACGCTGTTCTAGTTAACCTGCGATATATCGAAAGCTGGTCCTTAAAGCTCTACTACTTTACCTGTGATATACCGACAGATGGTCCTTAATACTGTTCTACTTTCCCTGTGATATATCGACAGCTGATCCTTTACACTGTTCTATTTTAACTGTTATATCGACAGCTGATCCTTTACACTGTTCTATTTTAACTGTTATATAACCGACAGCTGGTCCTTAACACTGTTCTAGTTAACCTGCGATATAATAACAGCCTGTCCTTAATGCTGTTCTACTTTGCCTGTGATATACCTACAGCTGGTCCTTAGCACTATTCAACTTTACCAGTGATATACCGACAGCTGGTCCTTAACCCATTGCGGATCGTATTGTTTTGGCGAGCGGTCACCAGCGGGCACGAATTAATTTACTGTCAGCGGCCGCAAGAACAGCAATGGTGCGCCACATTGTATAGCTCGCTATTGTATACTAGAAAATTCAGCTATGAAGGTATTCGTTCAGATAGAACATGGGCCTGCGGGGGTATCCGTGATGTTGGAACGATAACACGCGAGCAAGGTTCCGGGGGTGACAGGGATGATGTCTGAATCATAGTCTAAATAAAGCGGCTCGGGCGAAGCGATTACAACATCCAGGCCATTGTCTAACTAAACCCGCCAACATGTACGTCTGCGTCGTTTAGTTCCGTGTCACTAACCTCAAAGTATTATAATAACTGCTGAAGAAAACAACCAATCAGAAGCGCTAAAAAGCAGAGAGTAAACTCATATGAATGAGTTTTCATCTTCGACATACAACTGCGATCTGTAGGATATTTTTAAAACTTTTGAAAACTTTAACTCTTAGTTGACAAGTGAAGATGATCGCCCAATCTATCAGACATTAATAGAACTATTTGGAGGGAAACTTAAAATCAGACCGCTTTTGCGACCTGAGCTCGTCATCGTGCAGTTAGGCGTGCGTCAGTGATCCGCAATGGGTTAACACTGTTCTAGTTAACTTGCAATATACAAACATTTCGTCCTTAGCACTATTCTAGTTTACCTGCAATATACCAACAGCTGATCCTTAACTCTGTTCTATTTTACCTGCGATATAACAACAGCGGGTTCTTAGCAATATTCTAGTTTACCTGCAATATACCAACAGCTGATCCTTAACGCTGTTCTACTTTACCTGCGATATAACAACAGCGGGTTCTTAGTGCTGTTCTAGTTAACCTGCGATATAACGTCAGCTGGTCCTTTACACTGTTCTACTTTAGCTGTTATATACCGACAGCTGGTCCTTAACGATGTTCTACTTTACCTGCAATATACCAACAGCTGATCCTTAACGCTGTTCTACTTTACCTGCGATATAACATCAGCGGGTTCTTAGTGCTGTTCTAGTTAACCTGCGATATAACGTCAGCTGGTCCTTTACACTGTTCTACTTTAGCTGTTATATACCGACAGCTGGTCCTTAACGATGTTCTACTTTACCTGCAATATACCAACAGCTGATCCTTAACGCTGTTCTACTTTACCTGCGATATAACAACAGCGGGTTCTTAGTGCTGTTCTAGTTAACCTGCGATATAACGTCAGCTGGTCCTTTACACTGTTCTACTTTAGCTGTTATATACCGACAGCTGGTCCTTAACGATGTTCTACTTTACCTGCAATATACCAACAGCTGGTCCTTAACACTGTTCTACTTTACCTGCGATATACCAACAGCTGGCCCTTAACGCTGTTCTACTTTACCTGCGATATACCAACAGCTGGTCCTTAACACATAACAGAATGCCAGCAAATATTTAATTACAAATGCCTTTCACTAGATTTTAAAATAAACTTAAAGAAGATTTAATATAAAGAAGCCTTTATGAATATTCAATGATCATTGAATACAAACAAAAAATTAATGTACTGTGTAATATAAAATCTGCGATTCATTTAACATTCTGCATTGATATAAAAATAACATATTAATTGGAGATTAAGATTGAGTTTTAGTTCTACAATTTAAGCTTATTGTTAATAGACTAGACACTATTCAATGTATTCTTTTAATACTGATAAATATAGAACAATTTTATTTGATTAACCCTAATCTACAGTAAAGGTCATTTCCTCATTAACTTGATGGGATAAAATAATTTTTCTCTAGCATTTTTACGAATTTCAAGTTACTTCAGAATCATGTTTTACAAATTTTAATTTTGTGCTTAACTATAATTATACTTTTAATGATTCAAGTAGATAGTCTGTTCTATTTATATGGATACAGGATTTTTACAATCTCTTAATTGATTGTCAAGAGCATGTTTACATAAAAAAGTTCTACTTTAACTAAATGTCAAACTATGACAAAGTAAAAGAAACTATAGTAAAACGTTTTAAGAAAAAATGACAGTCACAAGTTTTGTATATATTGCCATATTACCATTGACCAACATTTTATTATCCACTTGCCTCTTCGATACCACAATATTTTGTGTTAGTTAGCTGAAACTACCAACCCATGTATAATTTGAAATAGAAAAGTTTTAAATAAATTACTGTAAGTTAAGTAATTATGCATGAAAATTTATTTTTCAGTAACAATTATTAGGCTTTCCAAAATATGAGGGATTTCAATTTTATTTTGTTTCAACATTTTAATTTTGTTATTTGATTCACTTACATGTAGGAAAAATTATATCTGATCCTTTTCAAATCACAATTTTGTTATTATTGTTTTGCTTTCACGGTCATACAACATTTAATCTTACTTTAAAATGGGTAAGTGATAACAGGTATATTGTGTGGAGTTATGAATGTACCAACAAGACATACACAATGACCATAAAAGTATTTTTGTTAAAAAAAATACACAAAAAAACAACTACAGTAGTAATTTTTCCATATGGCATATTAGTTGACTTGTTTCAGGTAATTTCAAAATATATGGATTGTTAAGGAAAAAAATTAAATAGGCTAAATCAAGTGGTCTGATATGGCTGTGACATTAAAAGGGTGAATATATAGTGATGTATCAATATAGGTGCACATATTTATTTCGTCTATTTGCAGACATAAAAACCAATAAAAAAGAAGACAAATTAAACAAACAAGGGAACAACATATAACAATGCATGTTTTGACAAACACAAATTTGATGTAAAATAATCCACAAATCGAGTACATTATCACAAATTTATTATTAGGAATTCAGTAACAAAATTGATAGCTAAAACAAGATTCTCAACAAGAAGGGTTAAGCCTTCCACTAGTTCTGTCATGATTGCTCTCTGACTTTCTAACAGGTACTGCTGGTGATGTGGAAGATAAGATAAAGCGGGCGTCTTCTTTACGTCGCCCTCTTCTGCTGTCCTATCCTCCAGAGTCTCCACCGGTTTACGCTGCAGTGTGTGGGGTTCTATCCTACCTCAGATCCTTCCCCACATTCGGCAATGGCTGCGCTACTTGAGTTACTCACGCAAGTGAAGACGGCAGCTCGAGTATTGCGAGCGTCTGCTAAGGTATTATGCAAGACGCTAAGATGATACTACCAAGACGCTGGGGACTCATCGTCGATACTGCTGCAAAGATTATCCCTGAGTCTGCTAAGGGAAGGACCTGCCAGCATACCTCGGGATTGCTGTGGGGCTGAGCGTGGGGCAGCACCGCCATGGTGACTGGAATGCCCTGGGATGAGGTGAACACATGCTTGACCAGCACGGGGGCTGTCGGTCGTTGTTGGTAGCTACGAGGCTTGCTACCCAACTTCGTGGCCCTGGACGATGTCACCACACTGTACTGCGTCTGCAATCACATTCGTACACATGTAAATACTTCAAGGGACTGAGAAGTAAGGAATACAATGCTCATACCAGGACTTATATTCTAGGTTCTGCTCAGTTCAATCTGATATTTGTTTTTTAGGTTTTCCGTAAAAAGGTTTTTCGGGCTGTAACACCACATGGGTTCGCCCATTACAAACAACAAGTAACAATATTCCCTCCACTACTAAACTTAGAGCTCCCCACAGTATTTTGATGAACACAGTAATTAAAAAATCCTATGTGAATTAATTACCACAGACATTCCAGGATGAAAGTAAACTTGTCAATTCATGATTTAAAAGGATGTTGTAAGTTTCTATTTAAAATTAAATACAGAAAAATCTTTTAAAAAAACCGTTAATCATCGTCCATTAATATATTAGAACTAAAATAAATATCTACATTTAAAAGCACGCCATGAATTAGTGGAATTTTACGTTAAATACATAAAATTCCAAAAAGTCATTATACAAAGGAGCAATTTGATCTGCCAGACAAGCTGAACAAAGTGGAAATAACTAAATCTTTCAAGAGGAAGCTATACAGATTTGGCTATAAGACCACACACCCATTCTACACTGAAGATAACATGGGCTTTCTGTTATAATTCAGTTACATAACATTATGCAATATGTAATATTTGTGATACTACACCTGATCTACATGACTATGAACAAAGATTTAGATTTACCTTGTCTGACTTGCCGATCAGCAGCGACGGTGGGAGGCTTGAGCTGGCACCTCAGCTGGTCACGGTTGGGGCTATTCTGTATGACGGCTTGGCAGATCTGGTAGCTTCGCTCCAGGTTGACAGCACCGGGCGGGGGCTTGGTGGACACATTGCGAGACGACCGCCCTGTCGGCCCGCCAGAAGTAAGCTGTCAAACACGTTTTAGCATTAGTTACAACTTAGCACAGGAACTCTGGTCACACACGTCTTAGCATTAGTTACCAATGAGCCCCAGAAATTCAGAATTATCACGAAATCAAACCACAGCTTAGATTATTTCTTGAACAATTTCAGTTAATGTGGAGTTTTTTTTTTACTGTTTTAAGCAATATAGTAAGGAAAAATCATTTTGTAGACATGATTTACAAATAAAATATTGCTTTTGTGTTTTTAACTTTTATTACAAAAGTAGTTTTAACAATAAGATAAAATATTGAGCTTAAAAATATATTTGGATCATTTGGCCATTGTGAAATCTTTTAACCCTAGAACTGTTAATCGACATAATTATGTCGGTTAATGCCGCTTTTGTGGTGTTAACCGTCAAAATTTTGTCGATCAAACATTCCCTCGTATAATTACTTTTTATAATATACTCCGGTAACGTATCGATATAATTCATGCAGCACCATTGGATTCGGGAAGAAAAATGCTAAGGAACAGATGAGTTTTTTATTCCCTCTTTGTATTATGGTTATGACGTAGCAAGCTTGTTATTTTGAACATAAAAGAAAACGCGACGCCGTTTGTTGTGACCGCCATATTGCCGCTGCCGTTCTGTATCACTTTCGTGCCGAGCTGTGGATATTTGTAAGTTTTAATAGTTTTACGCGTGTTTTAGTGTCGTATTTAATGTGTAGTGTGTTTGTTTGATGTCGTAGTAGTAGTGTAAACATATATATTTTTAGAATAAATCAATTTCTATTTACTGAAATATGTTTGAGAAATTACCGGCTTTGTGTAGGCTATGGCAAAAATGACTTGGCTAAAATTCATTTCACATAGTTTGTTATTGTTTTCACTTACTAAACGTTATTTATAGCACTCTTTTAGCTCTGAAGTAACTACTTATTTTTGGTAAATAGGTAGTTTTCACAATAATATATATATTGCCTGTAATTTACTTTGGTTATATATAATAACTGTTTGGGTTATTCTATATTTTTTCAATATCTTTAGTTATATTTATAGTTTTCTAACTACATAATATTTCCTATTACTTATAAACCATAAATTTATAAATTTTGATATAGTACAAGCTTTAGAAACTATTTTATATTTTGCTGAATGAAAATTTTTCGCAAAATTATTGAATAATGGCAAAATTTAACTTTTTTTACTTTTCAAAAAAATAATTTATGGTAATTATTTCATTACTACTGTATATTCTATTTTTATTCTAAGTAATAAAATATGCAAAATAACATGTATTCATAGATAAATGTATTAGCAAAAACTTGTTTTACCAAAGTCTTACGTGTACACCCGATTTTCAGAAATTTATACGCATCGCTGCTTTTTGTTCTATAGCTTTATGATGCTTTCATAAATGTGTATAATGTTTATGTTTTTCTGAAACTAGATAAAATTTGACACAGAATGGCTATCTCACTTATAAATATTTCTCACTATAACTTCATTTGCTAGGTATGGTCCCCCCCAAATTTAAGAAATATTTTTCGTAAATTTTATATTTGATTAAAAAAAGTGTTTATTAGAAAATTTTTGATGGTTAATTTTACAATATAGTACAATTCTACGTTTAATTTTGAACACAAAAATATATACTTCTTATTTATATTGCTTTTTATTTTATATTTTTAATAATTTTTTTAAAAAAAACCTTGCGCGAAGCTCCAAAAAACAGCCCGACACTACAGGATGAAATGACCGCCAGTTCTAGGGTTAAGAAAATTTATACATTTTAAGACAAATGTTGACATGTCTTTAAGAAAATCACATTCAATAGACTATATTCATAGATCATATGAACTCATATTCAGAGATTTACTGCAACTCTGTGTATCATATACTGCAACAAAGTTAAAATCTCAGGCTCTATGAAGTGCAGTCCAAGTCATAGTATTCTGCAGCTTGTGTTACAGTGAGAGAAATAAAGTAACACTGAATAATGAAACAAATGTAGCAGTTGGAGCAAGTTTGTTGTATATAACGATGTTAACTTTGGCAACTCCAAACCGCTCGATACTCTAGCCAAATTACGACTGAAAGTGAGTACCAACCTTGGGCTTGGTGGGGAGCGCTCGGACCGGTGTACTGGTGGTGAGTGCGAGGTAGGGCACAGCACTAGAACTGACAACCCCCTGCGGTGGCTGAGTGGTGGGAGGAGCGGGTGTGTGAGTGGCAGAGGGCAGGCACACGATGGTAGTGGGGGGAATCACCGTAAGAGGAGGAGGCTTGGGAGCTTCTTCTCCTGGGGTTATGGTGGACCGTGAACTGCCCGCCAGCCCGCCACTGTCCATGGTGCTGGACACCTGACTGTCCACCTCCGGCGTCAGAGTCACTGCAAAAAAATCTCTATTAGAACTAACCAAACACTACGTGAGTTAACAGTCTTCGTAACCCTCAGATTCACTTCGAAAGAAACGCTTCTTGAACTATGAGGTCACTATCAATTATTAACTAGCTTTAACAAAACTTAAGTAATCGAACTATGACGTCCCCCAGCATATAGTTGTAAGGCCAGACCGCTAACATCTTATACGGTCTCAATCAGCCAATTTAAAATATTAAATTATCAGTAACATATTTTATTTTTATTTAACTTAACATTAAATGGTTTAATTTTCATTTCATCATTTTTATTTGCCACAAAAATGTACATAATTGACAAAGTCATAAATACAGCTAATTATTACAGCCACGTAAAAATCTTAAATTTAACAATAATTAACCTTATACAGCACAACAGTGATTGTAACAGAATACAAAAACACAATAATCGTTAAAATCCATATTATTAATTTTGAAAAATTCATCTAAGCTATAAAATAGATTCTTCAACAGCCAGGAATAGAAAAATTATGTTTAAATCTGTCAAAGGGATATGAGCTAATTTGTCTTTCAACAAAATTGTAAACCTTCAACGATACCACAACATGGCATGTAACTGTGATAATGAACAATAAACATAATGAGTCAGTCCTATTAGGGTAAGCAATGCAGATGGAGAAGATATGTAATTTAATATAACATATGAATTGTAAGTCCAGGTCTCGAGCGGATGGACATTGTTGCTGTTTTTATGACCTTTTAAAACAAAAATTTTTAAAGTTACATTGTTCTTCAAAATAAAATAACAACTAGTTTTTTTTTATATTTTGACTGTGGTTTATATCCTAATACTGAAATCAAAACCGTTATGACTACTACGAAATATTATTGTTAGTAAGGATTTTCCAATATGTAAAGATAGTGGTTAAATATTAAATTCTTTTATTTAATTTGAAATAAGTCACTATTAAAAGGATTTGAATATTCAAATGATGCTGAATATATCCAGAAATAAAACTATACCTACTATGAAATCAAACAAAAATAACCTAATTTATCCATCCCAGTAATTTTCATTTATTATTTTTATGCACACCAATATAAAAATTGCATTTAGGACATACCAAAGATGGTGGGCACTTAATGTCAACAATGAAAGTGCTCTTACATATTATGAATATTTTAAGGTGTAAACCAACAAAATACTCACTAACTACTCATCATTACTACACCAAACAACTGCAAGTGTGACTTAATTATAAAAATAGGCAAGACTTAAGTGTCAAATCAAAAGTTTACACAACAAAATACGCTAACACCCCAGTGCTGACTTACTTTTGATGGCCAACAACTACCTCTTCATATACTCTTATGTTCCTTCAAGAATAATTCACTGCAATATACACTATTCACATTAAAAGAGAAAAAAAACAAGATATCAAGAAGTAATGTTTCCAGCAACCAGTGTGACAATCACTAGAAGTGTGGACAATCACTTTAGTGACGTCACTGTGCAACTCCCAACTCATAACTAGTAGTGATGCAAGATTTAAGCCGTGGCTAGTGTGTCATATAGACCAGCAGCTGCTGACACTGCAGCAACACATCTGGCAACACAAGGGCTCGGCAGTTGCTGACACTGCAGGTAGACATCTGGCAACACAAGGCCCACTGACAACTGCCATACATCAGCAGTGACATCATACCCTGAACAACTAAACATCTACAAAATTTAAAATATTAACAATACTAAACCATTTTAATCAACGACTATAAATTTCAGCATTGAGACAAGCAAATCTTTGACTCAAGCAGCCTGCTACAGCTTCTATAAAAAAGAGAATATTGTTTCAGAAATACCATTTTCAAATCTAATAGTTGGCTCAACAGAGTTTCTGTATAGTATCGATGATTGATAGTCTTTATTTCATATTTAACAAGAGGAAACGCTCAAACCTAATACAAAAACTTGAACTTTTTTAAATATTTTTCTTCAACATGTAATTCTAGAAATAATTCCTGACAACAGAAATCAACAATATTAGTTGCACAATAATGCTAAGGTATCCATGTAGCATTTGTAAAATTGGTGTGAAATACCAGCCAACTCAATACTTGAACTGGACTGAAAAACATTTTTAAAATTTTACAAAAGGAGAAATTCAGCCTTGGAAATGTGACAATTGTGCACATGTATCATTAAAAGACCAGAAAACTTCAAAACTACAACACCTTTCTCGTTTAATCCACCAATGTTGAAAATGAGATTCTCAACAGTTCCATTCTTGAAATCCTTCTTGAAAATAACTGCCTACAAAACTCAGTGAAGAAGATAAATGCAATATGGCTGCAACAATTGGTTCTGCTCTGCTGGAAGGAAACAAATGCTGAAAGAACAATAATTATCTAATTTAGAAAGCAAGTTAACTCGTCTAATTTAGGAAATGTGTGAAGAGGAAGGAATACATCTCTGCAAAATTGAAACAGTGTTTGAAGAGTTAACTGAGTCAAAAACTCAAGTTTAGAGAGAGGAAAGACACTTGACACTCAAAACAATTTTTTCATGACAGAAAACAAAAACAGCTTATTGCAAAGCTCGTAAAAAAATCAGTGATCTTGAAAAACAAATTTGATTTTCTAATAGAAAGTTACTAAACCAAGCAGACACAGTCCAACCAAGAAAAATTAACACTGAAACCCAGACAAAAGTTTGTGAAATATCATGAAAAAGTCAGTTCAACTACAGCCATAACAATACATACACCAGAATATCCAGGGAATATCCAACAAAATAAATGTATACACTTACTGGAAACAATAACCCCAATACTTCATATGAACATGGACTAAAACCATACAAAATCGTGAGTGCATAAACCAGGATATTGCCTAAAAGCACACTTCAGTCGAGAAGAGCACAAAAATGGTGGAATATCAATTTCTGTAAGACTGGATCAACACTCACAAACCATTAAAATAAACCATTACTGTGAAGAATTTCTTTGTGAGATGGAACTTATAAAAATAATTCAGAATAGAACTTTATAGTTAAAGTTTTAAAACCAAATACTATGAATCGAATTCTACAACAAGAAAATCAAAGGACATAAAACTTTCGATCTGAAAAGAGACATTGGAAGACATACTAGAAGTTCCAACAAAGCATAGACATTTAAAACATTCAGCAACACTTTCCAGAAGAACTTAACATGTCCAAGGAGAAACAGAAGACCTAGAATAAAAAACAAACCAAAGCATTTTGCTGATGAAGAAGCTTCCAGATGTAAAGGAGACTACTTAGAGGTACCAAGACAAAATAAACTGACAGGCAACGAAAATGACAAAACAGAAGCAATCTAGAGAAAAAGGATTGCAACACCCAAAAATGCTTAAGCAGCTTGCATTTCAGAACCATATAGAGAGAGCTGACAAAAACTCCAAGGTTTTAAGGGAAGTGATAAACAATTTGAGGAATAAAATGTCTGCAATTGCAGAGCTTAAACTAAATATAAAAGGACACAAAATAAGCAACTCACAGGAAGTAGCCAATCATCTTAACTCGTATTTTGTAAACATAGGGAAAAAGATACATTAAAACAAATCACTGACAATGAAAGAAGATAATTCAATAAACAGCTATACCTAAACTCACAAAACTTCTCACACATATTTAAGTGAAGGTAATTATTTATTACAATCTAAAATCCAAAAATTCGTAAGTACGATTGAATATCTTCCAAAATGTTGAAACTTTGTGTAGATGAACTACTTATACCAATTACAGCCATTTTTAACAAATCATTAAAAGTAGTTATTTTTCCATCAGGTATGAAATTTACTAAGGTTTAACTCAAACTCAAGAAAGGAGATGCCAGTATAACTGGAAATTACAGACCTATTTCGCTCATTTCTACCCTACCTAAGTGTGTGAAAAATAGTGCTCATAAGGCTCTTGAATTACAAAAGTTTCACAACGGATAAATTAACTTCTACAGCAACAATTATACTGGTGTGGGCCATTATTGACAGCACAGGAGAAGGCAATTTGATTACAATCATTCTACTAGACTTAACCAAAGCCTTTTACTGCCTCAGCCATGTACGAATAATAAAGAAGCTTGAGTCCTTGGACACGATTGATATGGAAAAGAATGCTTCATAAGCTACCTAGGTGGCAGAAAACAAATGGTGGAACTCAAACTCACCACTAAAGGTATCATCAAGGGAAATCCTGTATCTATAAAGCAAGGCGTGCCACAAGGGTCTGTACTGGGACCACTTTTATTTATTCTATTTATAAATTATATGTCCCAATACCTAAGGTCTCTGTACTCATCTCATGTATGCAGATGATACCACCCTCCTGCTTCATGTGAGGTCAGCTTGCAGTAAGCTCGTACATTGCTCTCAACAGCATATGATGACAGCATATGCTCTGGGAATGACCTTGTGGTCAATCTATCAAAAACTAGCCAATTGGCATTAGGGAGAAGAGCAGATGGTGTTCCAGTGATTGTTGGCATAGAAATGGTATGGAATCATAAGTCACATTCCAAGGAATAACAGTAGATCACAAAATAACCTGGACTCCACAACTTGACAATCTTTCTAAAAAGCTACGCACAAGTATATTGTTACAAAACAAATTAAATCACTCAGTTGCACTGAAACAGCAAGAACAGCATTTTATCTTGTTTAAGCTAAACTTAATACATGAATTAGTTGTTTGGGGTACATCCGCAACAAATCTTCAAAGAATACTTAGCCTACAAAAAAAGCCATAAGAATTTTGGCTGGACTCACAAAGATGGAAAGCTGTAGTGTGGTGTTCAAGAACCTGGTGATTCTAAAAATTATAGCAATTACGTCCAGAAGTTAGTATTGCATGTGGATGGTGTAGAACTTCTCAGAACTAGAGATAGACATCAACATCATACAAGTCACACTGTACTCTAAAAACCTTCCAAATCACCATCTTCAACTGTATGTAAGAAAACCATCATCCAAGGGACAGAAAATCTACAAGCACCTCACACCAGAGTTGCGGTCGAAGATAGGAAAACCACTAAAGTCAACACAGCAAGAATGGCTATGGACCTCCTTTTTAACTCACTGAAGAGAGTAATATCTACGAAGAGCAAATTGATTGGTACTTTCTTTTCTATACTTCTATCTCTCAAGAAATGTCAACAATAATTTTTACATGAAAGCTTTCGCCTTGTAATCAGATGTCCTCAAGTTATCAGAAAAACTATATTACTATAGTAATAGTGTATTTATTGACTGTAAACCCGAATTTAAAATGAAAGCTGTGCAGTTTTTATTAAACCTTGATCCTTAATAATTTATTTCTATTTGTTATATTTATTAAAATGGTTTATTTATTTCTTGCATGCTTATCACACCTTATGTTATATTATGCCTGTTAATGATTTCTATGTTGTATTTATTATTTTTATTGTTATTTATTTATTATTGTTATTTATTTATTTATTAGTTGTTGCTGTTTTAATTTACACTCATGTACACAAATGTATTCAATATTGTTGTTTACTTTTGTCAGTCATATTAATTATTGTTATATTTGTTAGTATCTAATCTATCTATTACTTATAAGTAGCATCTATTTATTAAAAATTAGTTCGCATTGTTATTGGTCTGCCAACATAAAGACTAAATATTTTTGACTTGTAAGCTGCATTCCCGCACGCGCCTTGCAAGGTGCCTTGGGGTATTACATAAATGTAACATGCCTTTTTCTGAATAAATGAGTTTGAACTTGAACTTGAACTATAATATAATAGTTGAAACGTTGAGAAAGTTCTACTGTTCATGTAATCTAACTACGTCTATGTGGGATTTTTATACTGTGCTGTACTGATTTAGTGATTTAGTGCTTTATAAGTATCACTAAAAGGATAGCAAAAGGATGAACCTATCACCACAGCTAAAACCAGAATTCTCATGGTTTGGGCTCCAATACTGAAACACTTGGTTGCTATTGGTTACAGACCAATCAACTAATGACTGTTACTAGGAACCAGTCGATCTTTCTTAACACATTCACTGCGGGTGACGAGCATGCTCGTCATGCGAACCTGGCGCGCCTGGCGGTGGACGAGCGAACTCGTCATACAGCAGCTGCTTTCATATTGCCCCAGTGTGAGCTGAGCAGTTGCCTGGGAAGGCTGTAACACTCATAGCGAGGTGTGCCAGTTTCGGTGAGTCAGTTGGTGTGATTCGTCCCCGGTTCGCCATTTTTGTTTGTTGTGTATGCTTTGCGATATTGTGTGAGTGGATTATAGTGTCTGTTGACTGTGTAAGTGTATGTACTCATAATGGAGGAAGACGATAATGTTATTGACGATAATTTTTCATCTGATGAAGACAATGAGTCGAGTTCGAACAGTTCTAGCGACGGTGAAGGCGGCATCCCCCACCCCCAGTGGGCTGACACGGCCAGCGACATGGCTGGTTTACGTGACCTGCCGTTTACTGGTCAACCTGGCTTGCTCGTTCCCATTCCAGGTGACAATAAACCAATTGACTGGTTCAATCTCCTTCTTGACACCGTGTTTTTTAGAGAATATTATTAGACAAACCAACTTGTATGCCCTGGAACTATTTTGTGGCCCACCACTACTCCCGCGTCTCGCATAACCAAATGGAAGGACTTAGTGTTGGCCGAACTAAGAACATTCTTAGGCCTTCTACTGTTGACTGGCAACGTCAGATTGAATCGATTGAACGATTATTGGAAAACTCATCGGTTGTTGAACTTTCCTATGTTCAAGGAGTACATGTCTCGAGATCGATTTCTTGGCATTTTGAGATGTCTGCATTATTCAAGAGTTGATACCCCTGATCACCCTGAACCTGCTAACAACCGGTCTTTTAAAATTCAAAATATTGTTGAATATTTCAACAATAAGATGCGACAGATCTATTATCCCGACCGTGAACTGACAATCGACGAAGAGATGGTACTGTGGCGTGGCAGACTGGTCTTCCGCCAGTACGTAAAGGGCAAGCGCCACAAATATGGGATCAAAATTTATTCCCTGAATGAACCCGAGGGACTCATGCTGCGCTTCCATGTTTACACGGGGAGTCATGACTCTTGTAGTGGCAAAGGTCATACCGTCAAAGTCGTCATGAAGCTGATGAGGGACTTCCTGGGGAAAGGCCATTCCCTGTTCATGGATAATTTTTATAATAGTTTTGTCTTATCATCCAAACTTTTACGTCATTCAACCTACACTACCGGCACCCTACGCATCGACAGACTCCATACACCTCCAGCGGTGAAGGCAAAGGCATTGGGCAAAGGTGAAACGATAGCAAACTATGCCCAAAGTGTCATGATTGGAAAATGGAGGGATAAGCGGACGGTGACCTACATCTCCACACAATATGACAACGAGATGGTCCAAACCACCAACCGGAGAAACCAAAAACGAACGCTGCCAAAACCAATCATGTACTACAACTCTTACATGAAGGGGACTGACCGCTTGGACCAAATGGTATCGTATTACCCCTGTGAGCGCAAGACCCTGCGATGGCACAAGAAAATTTTTGTGCACTTTCTCCAGGTTGTTGTTGTAAATTCTTTTTATCTGTACAACATGTACAACTCAGATAGGCTGTCCCTGTATGACTTCCGAGTTCGTGTACTTGAAGACCTGCTCCCTCCAAAGGAAGCCCCACTGCTCATCACACCGACTCGCAACAGCATGCATCGTCTCTCCAAATCAATGAAGCGCAAAGGAAACGGCAAGTCAGTTACCCGGAGGTGCCGCGTTTGCTACCAAGAAGGCAAGCGTAAGGAAACAGTATACTATTGTGCAGTGTGCCCTGACGAACCAGCTCTGTGTGAACTCGGTTGCTTTGATAAGTATCACGAGGGCAAATAAGTAGTTTTTAGACTTTGGCGGTGGGTGGGGATGTATATAGTTTTTTTCTAATTTTTACTCTGAGAGGGGGGAGTGTTAACTGTTTTTGATGTTGTATATTTTTCAAACTAGTATGTAATATATACGTGTAATTGATGTACTATCTACGTGTCATTCATGTACTATATACGTGTAATTCGCGAGTGTTTGTGCCGAAACCTAGTGCGCAGCGAGCACATACAACACGGTGACCGGCACCCGGTGCGGATGACGAGCAAACTCGGCACGGACATGACGTCAACCGTTCCGGCCAACGAAGCTTCCGGGATACCTTGGACAACCCTTTCGGCTATCCTGACTCCATTTTGGGTAAGTAAAAAAAAAAAAAAAAAAAATCCCGCATTTTCTGCCATTAGTAATTTTGTCATCCGCAGTGAATGTGTTAACTAGTAAATAGACAAACCTCATCCATTACAATTATTCTCTCATTCTTATTCACCTTAAAATACGAACAAAAATATGTCACCATCTCAAATTTACACTTAGAAAAAAAGAAAATGCCGGTAGCCGACAGTTATCACAGATATAAAGAGCTTTCCCTTTAAGGGCTACAAATAACTGATATTCATCCTCAGTTATATCAATGCAACTAATATGGAACCAAAACTTGCAATTCCCGGCACATAAAAGTGCTTTACTATTTTTAGAAACGTTTTTATTACACAAACTGCACTTTGACAATTTGCTTCTCAGCGCTATTTTTCCTGTAATCTTAATGTAACTGTGGTGGGAAGGGTTTATTCAATGTGAATGTTGAGTTTAGCTCCAGTTCACCTTTCTCTTAATTGCAGCATCTAAAATTTGATGCTGTCACAGAATTGACTCCTGAAATCTAGAGTCATGTCTGTCTGAAGGAATAAAAAAAAATTGGTGACGGAGAAGCTCAATATGCTATTTGCATAGGTTCGACATCAGAGACACCTAGACTACAAAAAGTAGTGCAATCTAGGTGAAGAGGTATTCTTATTGTCTCAACAGGTGCATAATTGAGTGCACTACGACGTTAACTGACATTATCCAAAAGCGCGGTGGAGCACCCGAGTTTTCTACACATACTGCTCCACCATGCTTTGGGATCGTGTTTATCACACAATAGTGCACTCAATAATGCACCTGAGACAATTAGAATACCTCTTCAAGTAGAACACACTAAAGATTGTAGTCTAGGTGTCTCTAACGTCGAATGATGCAAAAAGTTTATTGAGCTTCTTCGTCACTGACTTTTTTTGGATCCCTTCAGACAAACATGACTCCAGATTTCAGGAGTCAAGTGTGCAACAGCACCAGATTTCAGATGCTGTGCGTAAGAGGAAGGAGAGCTAAACTCAACATTCACATCTCAAATTTTTTTCTGAGCACTTTTTCAGGTTTTCTCACAAATGTTGCTTGCAGAATGGAAGAAACAATTTAGTTATCTTGGGTTCCCTCACCAAAATACAGAAACAAATGGACTACTCAAGCTGTATGTGACACACCAATGACTGTACACAAAATATGTACTTACCCTCCAGTTCCAACTTGACGTGACCTTGATACTGCGGTGAGGTGACAGGCTTCGCGGGCTGTTCGCCCTGCTGTGTGTGCTGACCTGTCACCTCCTCCAGCCTCACCTCCAACTCCTCCTGCATGGGTATCACGTTCACCTCCCCTTCCTGCAGTAACAGGGATCTGCATTAATATTTGTTTTCTGTATGTAGAGAAATGAAACTACAAAATTCAGGTCAAATTGAATTTAGATCAAATTTCTGCATAGTGCTGTGTTCCTTACCGCTGAATTTTTTAAGGATTTTTTTCATACAACAAAGATGATGTTATCATTCATGACTCTTTCTACATGAAATGATTATTTTTTTAGTTTTATATGTTTTAATTTGTGATATTCACATTTTAATCAAAAATATAAAAGTGACTGTAAAATTTACTAAATGCATATTGTTTTGTTAAACAGCAAAATTACAAAAATAATTTTAGCACCATTGTCCTTTAACTCCAACTCTCAGTTATATCAGACTTCATGACAATAAAAATCAGGTACTGGATGAAAAATGCTTGGCATCACAGTTTCCTGTGGCCACAGTTTACGTTTTAGGAATAATATTAGCTATTACTCTGGAATTACAAGGTGTAAAATGATTAATTACATTAAAATAAAAGAATGATGTAGCAAATCATAAAATTTAGATGACACAATTCTAATTTTACGATTTGGTTTTAAAATATCAAAAGCTCTTCAATAGTTTCCTTCTCAAAATTGGAGCAACTCTACCGGAATGTTAGTTAACATTATGAAACATGTACTTAGATTGATAGAGTGCAAAATTCTGTAAAACTGTTCTTTTTTATTCCATTGCTCTCCATATCCCAATAACAAATCCTCACACAGGCCAGTGGCCCGAAAGGATGTGCAGGAGAATAAGGTTTAAAAGGTAATCAAGCTCACTTAAAAAAATTATATCACAAGACTTTTGCTAATTAATTATTTATGTCGCAAATTATTTTGGAAATAATTACTTCTGAAAGCAAAAAGCACTTAAGAGGAAGATTTCAAACTTATAGTACAAACCTCTTGTAAGGCAACTTGTGCTAGTAGTTTTTCTGTGCTAGAGTCGACTGCACCCCAAGCCGCAGCGAACAGCGCAGCCGCCTCCACCTCTTCCTCCTTAAGAGCCTCCTGATACAGCATACTGTTGTACATGTTGTAGTCCTGGTCAGCCATCTCTCTCACACCCTCCACGCAGGCTACTGTCGTCTTCAATCACACAATTTATAGCTTTTATTATAATGTTACATCAACATAACTTATGGGTTGTGGGAAATTTAGAGAAATCTGGGGGGTCTTCTGACTGCTGAAAGGGATTTTCCAACAATTATCTGGTACACGAATGTTTACAAGTCATTATTCAATACCAGAAATATTCACAGAAAAGCACACACAGAGGCTACTTCCAGTTCGCTACATTATCTCAAGTTGGACTGATGTAAAGGTAGAATTGGCGGTGGAAGTGTTCTACCAAGGCCTAGGACAACTAACAAAGAAAATAGCTTTTTCAAAGAGAAACAGAACAAACCGAAAGTAAACTCTGTGATGCACCCTGTCTGACTTTTGACATCTTCTAAAAAAGTTCCCTAATTTTATTAATCCCTTATTTTTCCTGACTTTCCAGGTTAATGTGAATCCTTAGTAGGGTCATTCCATTTCAAATCAACCAATGGAAAATTAATTTTGTATCTTGACCTCTCTCTTTTGGTTGATTTTTTATGTATGGAAGTTGTTCCTACCAAGACTAGTTAAAATGCAAACTTTTACATTTTCCTACCTTTTGTTTTTTGAGTGACAGGTTTCTAATCAAATTTTTATCCAAAACTTTAAAAAAATATTAAGAATTTGACTAAAAATTTTTCCATATGTATATTTAGAAGTGTCGACCAAATTAGAAGTAACATATTGACTAACAAAGGGAGATAATTTCACACCTAACTGATTGCAGAACAAAGTAGTTTACTTGTAACATACAATGGCTGCTCACACAAAACCACTGTGTTCAAAAGTAACAAAATATTTTTTTAATAAGATCCCATTCTGAAATTTTGCATATGTGTAGTCAGTTACAAGATAAATGACATGTAATTTTTTCAAAAAAATTCAAAGGGACGTATTTTGGGTTTTTTAAAAACAGTTTTATGGAGGATTAAAAGAAATTTAAAATGTAGTCATTTAATATATGAAATTAAAGAGCATTTCAAATGAAACAGAATGCCACAAGTTTGAGCTCTTTAGCTTTAATAGATTCTTAGCAACGTTGTTTAAAAAATACTGTGACATAACCAAAAACTACCTTTTTGCGGGGTTTTTAACCCTATAAGTGGCGGTCATTTGTGGTCTCAGTGGCAGGCCGTTTTTGGGCAAATTGCCGTGGTCGTTAAACTTATTTTTAGAAAATATTATCTAAGTGATAACCTAGCAACATTATATATTTTTGTTTTCCTTACGAACTATAGAATAAGAATAAATATAATATTTGGTGCCTTACCATTATTTTCAGATTAATATCATTGTAGATGTGTAAAAAAATTTTTTTAGAAAAAATAATTTTTAAGTTCTACGGTCCGTCACTTTGAAACTACTGGAGCTACAAAATAATGTCAAATTCACAGAATATACACAATTTTATTCTAAACAAATTACTTCTTATACATTTTTTTCTATTTACAAGAACAAAAAAGTTAGATGGGAAAAACTAAATCTATGTATAAACTGGTTTTTTTACTCCCGAGTCACTAGAAGGGGCTTGTCTTTTCCTCCCAGTAGTGTAGGGCCTATACTAGTATAATAGTGGCTTAGTTTGTCATAGCACAGTATATTTCGTAAATATAAAACAAGAATTGTCTTATCGCAAACCCCTCCCCATCCTCAGACAGAGGTCAAAGTCAAGCGATCTAGTAGATAACGTGACTACAGATTCTCGCTGCCCGTTCAGCTGGTGCGCCGCATTCTTGTACTTTTCGTGCCGAAGTGTCTGTCGAGTGCGTCACTTTGTTGTACTTCCGTGTTTTACTGTGTGTGTAATAGATTAGTGATAGGTGACACAATGAGAATTTGGGATTTACCCAGGAGCGAAGAGGGGACCATTCGTTTTTTACAAGATCATGACTAGTTGCCTACATCTAAAATATGCGTTGCGGTCGGCAGTTGCTGCTGAAGGCGAAAATCCACTAGACTCACTCATCCATGATATTGCTGCTTTCTGGGCGTCACAGGAAACCCATTAACAATTAATAATCATCGTAAGTTTGTAATTGAAGAGTTGCTTTTTCGTTCTATGTTTTTTTTTTCTATAAATTTATTTGTTTGTGTTCCTCATACTGGTGTAGTCGGTATAATCCCAAAGTACCCCAACATTTTCCATGACGAACGAATAACCTAAACATTTACCGGTAACACAAACGCGATAAACAATAATATACTGACAATAACAGTATGCAAAGTCGCCAAACAAAACAGTGACGAGACGAGTAGACAGATGTTCTCTCGTCTGCCGCCAGGTCAAACGAAAACCGTCGGAATCATTTACGCCAGCAAACATTAGTAACATGAATACACACTATACTATATGATATGTATAGGAAATTTAATGGAGAATACGATAGTTCAAACTAGGCCTAAAAATAATGGACGGTTGCGGAGCAACGGCCTTAAATGTGAAGCGATGGCTGTGACGGCGCTTGCCACTTCGCGGCGGCGTGAATCATACGTCTCAGACGGCGCTTGCCACTTAGAGGGTTAAAAGCCTGTCACTCAAAAACCAAAAGTCAGAAAAATGTAAAATTTTGGATTTTAACTAGTTTTGGTATGTAAAACTTCCATACAACAATTATGAAAACCTGGGAGGTTAAGATCCAGACCATTGATTGATTTGACATGGAATGACCCAGTAATAAACAAGCAATAGAAAAAATTCCATCATTTTGATCAACAATAGTCTACGTACAATAATCTAAACCCTCTTAAATATTCTGGAGAAAAACTTACCTCAGAGTCAGGGAGAACCAAGTCTGAACTGTTGTCCTGGGGACAACTCGAGTCCTCGTCAGCTCTTGTATCCTGACTATCCTGACTCTGGATGTTGCTGGCTGTGTCCTGCAGGTCTATCTCTTCCTCCAGCTTCACGGAAAACCTCATCGCATCCTCCTTCAGATCGCTCTGGGAGCCTATAGAGTCCTGGCTAGTGTTCATCTGCACGTCCATGGAGGCTTGCAACGACGCCTCTTCGCTGACAAACTCCAGAGGATTGTTTATGTCCGTCATGTCCACATCGTACCTTCCTTCACTTAAATTTTCTTCATTGATTGCTTCTGGAAATTTTCCTTCTTCAATCACTTCTTCCTCGGGGACCGAACCAAACTCACTGACCATGTCCATTTTTGCCTTTTCTTCTTCACTTCTGACATTGCGCTCTAATTCTGTCTCTTGGGTGAGATTCATTTCTGTGTCCACAGGAAGTAATGTGATATTGCTTTCTTGGTTGTCTAAACTTTCGATTTCTCTTAAAGCAGTAAACTCCTCTTTCAATTCCTCTTGGACCTCCATCGCTTCACATTCTTCGGTAGCAGCATATATTGATTTATCACAGATTTCACCAGCCATCTCTTCTTGGCTGTTCTCGTCATTATTGCCTTCCAGAGATTCGTTTTCTATTGTCTCAGACTGCGAGTGTTCACTCTCGTTCACAACCGATCGCTCTTCGTGTTGCTCAAGTTGATGGACAACTTCACTTTCTTCCACTCCAGGCTCGGCTATTGCACTGTCATCAATCCTGTCTTCTGAAATTTCTTTCTCGATCACAACCTCTCCCTCCTCTTCGTCGTCGTCATCCTCCTCCACCTCCTCATTGGTCTGCGACAAAGGAGCACTTGCTTCCTGTAATTCTTCCCTCACGTCTGTTACATCTTTCACGATCATCTCTTCGATGGTGACCATATCTTCTTTCGTAATGATCTCTTCTACCTCTGCCACAGCCACCGCAGCTGTCTCTTCTTCACTAGCACTAATATCACAAACGAGCCTTAACTTATCCCCCTCACTCAGTTCTGTTTCCTCCCGTTCTACTTGAGTATTCACGTCCACGTACTCTTGCACAGGATCAACACTGATTACCTCAACGTTTTCCCACTCCGAGATGCTCGGTTCTGAACACTTTGTAACAGTTTCCTCCACCGATTCACTTTTCAGATCTACATTTGTCTGGTCTCCCGTCCAATTGTCTTTCTTCTTTTCCTCCACCACCTTCACTTCTTCTACAGTTCTTGATTCCTCCACATGCACTTTGCTCTCCGTTACAGGGTTGGATGGAGGAGAAACCGATGTTACTGTACAAGGAGGTGGCTGAGCTGTCGCTGAAGATTTGACATTGTTATCTGAAGCAAAGGAACCAAAAATTCATTTTCATTATACAAATAAAATTGTTAAGTTTAAAAAATTATTCATAAACAAATACAACTAGCATTCCTTTTAAGATCTGATTAGTAGCTTTTAAACACCACACTATTTCCCCTGAAAAATTAAATGGAATATTACCTATGTAAAAATTAACATTTAATTTTAATTAATCTGTAATAAGGGCTGGAGCTATGAATAATTAAAAATGTGTTACTTTCATTAAATAGGAAAACCAATTCAACATATGGATTACGTAATAAGACTAAGGATTGATATAAATTATAATACAAAGGCTATCCAGAAAGTAGATTACAATTTGATATAAACAAAAAATCCAAGTACAAGAAAAAAATCTGATCAACTTTAGACAGTAATTGTCTTTAGTACTGACATTGTCAGTAACAATGCTTGGTTGTCTACTTCGTTCGTCATCATAAACATTGGTTCGGCCATTTTCAAACCTAATGCTCAACTGACGCAATCTACCTTCAGTAATCACACTGTTCCCATAAACTTCACAGAGTTGGCCACAAATCTCAATTGGTTTATGCACAACTCACGAGATTTTCGATTACGTAACACATTTTAAAGGACCAACAGTAACCTCTCACTAGCATGGCAGGATAGCCACTGAACGGAGAAATGCCCTGATATCAAAATGGCCGTGATAGTCCTGCCCCTAGCGGTACAGAGCAAACGTAATCTACTTTCTAGATAGCCCTCTATTATATACTTGATGGATATCCACAGTTTACAGTAACTTGTAACAAAATATATTTATGACATCCGATGATTTACCTGTCTTGTTGGACGACTTGACTCTCTTGTTTGGTTCTAACATAGAGTTCTCTTCAGCCTCCCGTTTCTCCCTGTAATTGGCAACTGCCCTAGTGATAGCCCCCACCGTACGGAGCCGTGGGGGCGGTGGTGGTGCAGGCGGTGTTTTGACTTTCACTGCTGCCTTGGGCTTGGTGGGGGCCGGGGTAGGGGGAGGAGCAGGCACTACGGCGGGGGCGGCGGGCCAGTCCACCCTGCCACTCACTCCTGCAGATTCGCCCCAAATTGGTTCAAAGTGCTTCAACTGTAAGGCAATATTTCAATTAGACAGAATTCTTTACTAAACATACACTACTGAGTAAAGTTTTACAATCTGTAATTATATATTAACATTTTATAACGCCTGTTACAACATACGGTTTTCTTATTATTTCTTGATATATTGGTAGTCTGATTTATGTTTTGTGGGTGTCTAGAAAGAGGCATAGAGTAACAAATTTATATTTAATTCAAGACATAATTCAAGAAGTGGTTCACATGAGTGAGAATTGAGCACGCCTAATCACGGCAACTCACAGCGATCAGTTAAGAGCAGTTTCACACAGGCCACAAAACAAAGACAAAATGCAGATAAAATCTGTTGGCTATTCCAACGAAATCACAGGATCCGTTTATACACCCAACGCAAGTTTCGGCGTTGTACTGCGATACTAAGTTGCCCTTCCCCGCCTCATACAGCAGTAGTCTCTTAATGAAACAACATCAATGAAGAATAATTTCAATTTTTATATAACAGATATAATGGCAAGACAGTTTAGAGTTTATCCTATCCTAAGTTCCAGGTTTCTATCGTCAGGTTTATCTAAAACTAATGCACTCAGAGCTTAGGGAAAACATTAGAATTTTTAGAAATTATTACCAAATGTCCAAAAAATCTTTCAACGAACAAGTGTGGAATATTAACTTGTTTCTTGATTCCAAAAACACAGTACTACATTCTCGTACTTCTATTATAAGCTGTTCAACAAAATTTAGTAGCAACATTTTTATGACCATAAAATTACCTTCCATGGATCCAATTTGCTCTTTTCTCTCTCTGCCTCCGCTTTCAGTTTCTGTTGGTTTTCAGGTGTAAACTCACCCTCCGCCAGCCTCTCCCTCCATTCCAGACAGGCTCGTGCAAAGAACTCATTGTTCAGCCCTGATGCACTTAACCTGCGCAATACAAACTTAATTCTTCTTTCCAGTTGTAACCTAACTTCACTGTTTTTCAGGATTCAGTAAGGATGACTCCCAATAAGGATTCATAATTTTTACCGTAAATTCACAATAGTAACTCAATAGTCCTGTGTATTTTGTGGGTTACTACTATGTAATTTATATTTTTCTGCTTTGAGAAACTTCTTAATGACGTAAATATCAAAATATAAACTGATGTTTGATAAAACAATGTTCATGTATCACTTTAAAGCTTATTGTTAGTGATGGATTATTTGAAAGGATAACAATAGTTTGTTACACAAGCATTGTCATGAGGTAAACGATATAATTGTACTTGTCGCATAGTTAGAAAAATCATAACATTGAGTGTACTGGTTAGGAATGATATTGATTACAGATATGTCGCTAGCAGAGATTGGATAACAAAGCACAATGAAACAATCTTTATCTCTCCTTATGCTAAAGTACTCCTTATGCTAGCTAGTACTTGGGATGCTGATAGGACATGGTCCTCTTTGGAAACATCTGACGTAGGTGGGTTTAAGCCAGTCTAATGAATGCAGTATATGTATGGAAGAAAGAAGAATCAGTGAAGCACATACGACTGAACCCTCCTTCTGTTTGTACAACCAGGAAGAAATTTCCTTGAGACTTATAGGATACAAACACAAGCCCACAAATCTAAATGGCTTTTGCAAAAGCCTCGTATTTGAGGAATAAATACGAGTACGGGAGGCACAAAGGTCTTATATGAAAAAATTTCATTATCTTACTCTTCCCTAAAGAAATGTATAACTTAAATAAATATACAATATTGAAATATGGCTTTTGTGCATGTAACCCAAAAAGCACAAAATTACTTATTAAAAGTAAAGAAAAATGTTCACTAAGGCTGAATCCTAGACAATCACTATTGATTGTCCTCTTAGAGACAGCTTTTTCATAATTAAAATACCAACATAGAACCTAATACATAATATGTTTTTCACATGTTGAACAAAACTCATAATAACCATCTAATAATGTAAATGAATGTATATAATGCTTTTCAATTAAAATTTCACCATCTTTCCTTCCAATTTTGCCTTTTAAAATATTAATTTTATACTACTTAGATGATCATTATTGCAAACATTTGAATGTATGTTGGATTATGTTTAGGCTGTAACAATAAACACAATTTGGTGTATGCACAACATGATTACTATTTTGGCAATGGATCTAATGTTAGCTTCTTAAGACTCTTAATTGACTTTCCCTGGTGAAAAGGAAGTAATGAATACATATAATCGCAACAACATGGACAAAACCACGTGTTAAAAAAATATTTGGAGAAGTTACAAAGTAAAGTAGCAGTAAACACTTAACTGTTGTATCACAGGACCTGACAGAACGTAGTGAAAGAGTTGCTGCACAGACAGACAGACAAATGGACTGTTCTTTGTCTGTTTAACCTCAAAACCAATAAAGTTCTTCCTTGGCCCCAGAGGAGCCTAGGTGCCATAGATATCTCTAAGGCCATTCTATATAGAGTTAATGCACAGATTAACAGACAGATGGACACAAATGATTTAAGAAGAACCTGTTGGGTCTAATAAAGATGATCTTAACACTACCACTGCCCGACGTCATTTGACGTTGGGCATGGAATTCTTAAAACTGCCAACGTCTTTTGACGGCACCGACTTTTACAGTAATAAAAATGCATTTAAACGTATTTAGACTTCAGCATTTATAGTCATTCGCTATTTCCATGTTTTTATTTCTTACTCTATAGATTACGATGTATGAAATGTTGTTGGTAATCACCTGGAATATCGGAAAAAAGTGATATGTTACAAACTTGTTGTCGCATCGCGGCGCGGCGGCCGTTTGTTGTTGCTCTGCTAATTTTTCGTCTGCATTGTTATTGATTTGCTTGCTATTACTTTAGTTTATAACGATTGTTTTGTGAGTTAAAATAATAAGCCGTGACAGTGTTGAAGCAAGTGCTAGAAGAGTTACTCAGATTTTCAGAAGAGTTACTCAGTGAAAGTAATGATTTATTTCAAGTTGACACGGATAATGATCCTGATTTTACTACCGATGGACTTGTTGGTATTGTTTTTTACTCAAAAAAGCAAATATCAGCATAACAGTAATAAAAACTTGTATCCTTGTTTTTATAAATAAATGGATTATTACAGAATTTTACAGTTTTTTTTTTTTATTTCCAGGTTCATTAAAGCATCAAAAATCATTAAAACAGGTGGCAGTGTAAGAAAGTTGTCAAAATGAGGAGGCGGTAGTGAAGTGTATTAATTTTAGTGAAACTAACCTGAAGGAGTCTCCAGCCGGCGTGGTGCGGTCAACATGAGGCAGCAGCTGCACCAACTTATACTGGTACAGCGGCGGCAACGTGTTGAACGTATGTTTGTTGAGTAACGACCGCAGGTTGGTATTGACAAGAATGGAGTCTGGTGTCTCCAAGTCAATGCAGCCTTCCTTGGTCTGTTCCAGCTGAGCAGCGGCCGACAGCTTCTTGTTGGAGCGCTTCCGCTGCTTGATGCTGAACCCGGGGATGGATGACAGAACCTCGAGCATGGTCGGAGGTCGGTAGCACATCCGCTGCGACGCCTCCTCCACTGGAACAATTAATCCAGAGTTGTGAGAGGATTCGTCTACGAAAAAATAAAGAAAAAGATATGTAGTTGTACTCTAAGTAGTAACAGATGTACCCAAATTATATTTTAGAGTTTTAACACAGGAACTTGACTTTAACACATTAGGTCTCAGTGATGACACAATAGCAACATAAAGTTATTTCAACACCAGTACCGACAATTGTTTATTTAGACCATAGAACACAAAACTGACTAGTATATTATATTATATATATATATATATATATATATATATATATATATATATATATATATATATATATATATATATATATATATATATATTATATTATTCCTACAAGTATTCATTTTTGTATTGTTTCTCTATTCCTGGGTAACAGATCTTATATATTACAAATGTGTTTCACTTTTCAATAAGTGTTAAGCCAATATATGCTCTCCACTGGTGCCTGAAATGTGTACGGAACTTATACGTGCGTCCTGCAGCATTCCTCTATTTGTTGTTCTTGTTTTATTCATTTTGTTTCTAGTTGCAATTATCTTGTTCCTTGTTGTATTTATTGAACTTATACGAGGGCTGTTCAGAAAGTAACCTCCGGTTGGTCACAGTGCGGGTAGTGGAGGGGAGTAGCGCGCCATCTGTGCATTCACGCACTAAGCAGGTCAGTCGGCATCAAGCTGTAGTCGAGTGAACATCGTACCTGCGCTAGTTTAGTTTTTGTGGCAGTTTGAAATGTGTGCTGCAATAGAAAATACCGCCAAATGTGAAGTGCGTGCTGTTATACGGTTTTTTACAGCCAAAGGATACTCTGCAGCAGCTATTCATCGTGAGCTTTGTGCCGTGTACGGACCACAAGTTATGAGTGAAGGAGTTGTCCGTGAATGGGTACGTTTATTTAAAAGTGGACGAGAAAACGTTCATGATGAAGAGAGGAGTGGTAGACCATCCTTGGTGACTGACGAACTCGTTCAGACAGTTGATGCAAAAGTTCGTGAAAATCGACGTTTCACAATGGCAGAGATGTCTACTGATTTTCCACAGATTTCTAAGACTCTTTTGTACGAGATAGTGACAGCAAGATTGGGTTACCGTAAGTTATGTGCACGATGGGTGCCCAAAATTCTTACCGACCACCACAAAACTCAAAGAATGGCCTCTGCATTAGACTTTCTGTCACGTTATGCGGACGAAGGAGAACCATTGTTAAACAGAATCGTGACCGGTGACGAAACCTGGATTAAGTACGTAAACCCTGAGACAAAAGAACAATCAAAGATGTGGGCACATTCAGATTCGCCTACCAAACCAAAAAAAGCCCGGCAAGATTTTTCTGCCAGAAAAACTGATGGCAACGGTGTTTTGGGATGCCAAAGGGGTGTTGTTGGTTGAATTCATGGAACGTGGGACGACCATTAATCAAGACGTGTACTGTGAAACACTAAAAACATTACGACGGGCTATACAGAACAAACGCCGTGGTATGCTGACTTCCGGTATCGTTTTTTTTGCACGATAACGCCCGTCCTCACTCTGCTTGCAGAACAACAGCCCTTCTTAAGTCCTTCAAGTGGGACGTTTTCAACCATCCACCTTACAGCCCAGATCTGGCGCCAAGCGACTATCACCTCTTCACGCATATGAAGAAATGGCTCGGGTCCCAGCGGTTTGATGACGACGAAGAGCTCAAAGATGCGGTCACAGGCTGGCTCAAGGCACAGGCGGGTGATTTTTATGCAGAAGGAATTTCAAAGCTTGTGAAGAGATACGATAAGTGCCTCAATCGTGATGGAGACTATGTCGAAAAATAGTGCAAAGATGTAGTTGTAAGATGTATATATTAAAATATTTTTACTTAACTTGGTGTATTTTTTTCAATCGACCGGAGTTTACTTTCTGAACAGCCCTCGTATGAAGTAATGGGTTATTTCCCCCCTCATTATGAAGTTGTAGTCACTGAATCACTTGTTATGGCAATCCAATTTTTACCTCTGTTATTCCTTGTATAGTCTACTAATCTAAGTATTTTTCCTTAGAGTAATTATATATTGTGATTGTATTACTATGAGTATTGTTATCTTTTTGTTATTTTATACATTATTCTAATGGGTTATCAAGTACTAACTACGGCTGTAATATTCTAAACGTCTATCTTGTTATTATTTGTATATAACTGGCTGTTTGCCGTTGACTAAATAGATAAAAAAAGTCAAGAGAATTCACAAAGTAAAGTGACAGTGAGCACTACTTTATTGTTCCAACAAAAAAACCAAAAGTATAGTGTAGGCAAAAACGTTTTGAATTGACTCACGTTCACACTGCGGTGGGACCAAGATGCGTGGCAAGGGCGCCGAATTGCCCGCAGCAATTGTGGTGTTCTTCCTACGCCGCTTGGCCTGTTGTCGCAGCGCATGTTTGATTACTTTCTTGGAGTGAGACTGCGAGATCCGGAGCTCCTTCAATGACGAGGTTGGTACGACTGCTGCCCCCTCTTGGCGGGAGATGCTCCACACCCCTTCTCCCACCGGGGGGCTCTCACCCTCCCCCTCTCCGCCCGACTCTACCTGACCATACGAACCTGCAAGCAAGATTAAATCTTACCCTCCGACTAACACGCATTTTAATCTCTACTGGGAAACCATTTTGACCCTCTGGAAAGTAAAGTAAAGATGTGTTATTTATTTAACCCAGGCGAAGTTAGAGCTAAGAAGTCCTCTCTAACACTTAACCTGAGGACCAACGGCTAAAAAGTGACTTCCAAACCACCACCGGTGGCCGGGTAGGCGGGCTGCTTGCAAGGACAGGATCACTCAGCGATCACCCATCCAAGCAGCAGTCACGCTCGACGTTGCTTGATCCGGTTATCTTGCGATAACTGTTGTACCCGCTACACTGTGCCCTTGGCACTGAGAGTCTGCATCCTCTATGCCAGATTTATAGCATTTAACTTTTAAGAATTAGTTAAGTAAATAAAAAATGAAGGCTATATATTATTTTCTCAGAAGAAGAAGCTTTTATAAAAAAAATCGTTTCACTCGTATAATGGAGGATGTTTGTTGTAAACATTCTGTTTTAAAAAACCTACTTCTTTTTTTAGGATCCATGCTGAAAAAACTAAAACGTTTTACATTGCAATCTAAGTTAATTTTTTTATTTAAAAAATATGTATGAATCTTTTGAGTTTTGTAACGAAATAATATTAAACTATAAACAACACTCGATTACACATACACCAGATGAATGAAAGTTGAAATGTCTACTCCAAGCCATTGTCCGAAACATCACTATTACTAAATAACAACACTAGCAGTAAAAGATGGAGCATTTTGGATTAAAACATAACAAGAATTTAATCAACAAATCTAAAATTGATAAAACTTCCTATCATTATTATAAATAATATCTGTCATACCGAGTAAACCACAATTAAAATAGAAAAATTTTAAAAAAAAATACAAAGGCAACATCAAAAAAGCAATTTAAAAAAACTAGAAAACCATAATGTTCTGTTTTTAACGTTTAGGTAAAGCTTCACAATGTCCTTTCATGATAGTTCCTTAGTTGACTATCAGAGTGTAACAGCAATTAAACAACACTACTGTGGATTTGTAGTGGTTCAATCTTCATCTTACAGCTGCCAAGGCGTTGTGTAGTGAATTAACTGTTTGGTACGTGATAACAATTTCTTTTCCAAAATTAGTTAAAATAAGCAAAAATTTAATTAAAAAATACAGTTTTTAATAAAAAATCTAATCATTACCACTCAATTTTACGAGAATTGTATTCATATATCGCCTGGAAATTAAACAGAAATCGTCCAAATAACCATTTTCATTCTGATTATTAAGTTAACTGCAAATTAAATTCACAGCTTGTGGCACAACAAAAAATATCTGGTTCCTACATGGTTAAAACAAGATTTATACTTAGTAACCTCTAATACAACCCAGAAAATAGTAGAAGCCGTTTTAATAATTAAAAAAAATCCTCAAACAAGAGGTTTTTTTACAATAACAAATAAGATTTACAATTATTTTATATTGTTTCTTTTATTGCTGAATAAATAGGGGCAGTACTCTTTGTTTGGTTAGTTATTAAATAATAACTTAAATGTAAAATTGTTTTAAGAATAACATCATAACATCATTTATTCTACAAAATATTTAATAAAGAGGTTCTGAATTTGAATGTATGCTGCTCCAATATTACCTTTGACTTTATGCAGTTTTACAGGTGACAAAGCTTGTGATGTTTTGGACACTTTGTTGTTGCAGGTCTGAGACTTTGGGTCATCCATTACCATGGCTTAATTCACATGGCTTCGTCACTGCGGTTCGCAATGACCAACTCCATTGCTATAACAAAAAAAATAAATTTAATACCCATTGTTTTGGACACTAGGTTATTGCAGGTTACTAAAAACTAGTGTCGTCTTATTGGAAACATTCTCTTTAATCACAAAAAAACAATTAGAGAGAAACCTCTTGTTTACAACTTCAAAGTTTTACAAATTAATCACTGTAAGTTTTACTATGAAACATTGTATTTTAAAATAATTCCTCTATACCAAAAATATTAAATTTGACTTTTGTTTTAAACGTATTACTTAAGAAGCAACTGAAAACACTATTTACTAAATTATTTGCTGACTATTTTAAATTAGCATATAGCATTAAAGATTAATTCAAAGGAACTCTTTTGGTTGACTCAGTATATATTTAGCTATTTCACTGCAATGTTTATGGATATATTGAAATGTTTAAAATTTAAATCTGAAGCAATTAACTGTGCCTTATGTATGCATCGCCTTTTTTTGAAAAAAAACTCAAAAACACTAATTTGATTTATTGCAAAAGTTGTTTTTCAAATTTATTCTCTTTTAAACAGTTGAGTATGACATTTCACATTACATCACTGAAACCTTGAGCTGAAATCATAAGTAAAATTCAGTAGCTTTCATACCAATACAAGAGGTTGATAATTGAAAATTTTGATGATATAAATGTGATATAAATGATGACCTACGGACCAATAATAGCATCAGTACAATGACCGACGTAGAAATCGCATCAGTAGGATGACCAACATAGAAATTGCATCAGTACAATGACCGACGTAGAAATCGCATCAGTAGGATGACCAACATAGAAATTGCATCAGAACAATGACCGACGTATAAATCGCATCAGTAGGATGACCAACATAGAAATTGCATCAGTACAATGACCGACGTAGAAATCGCATCAGTAGGATGACCAACATAGAAATTGCGTCAGAACAATGACCGACGTATAAATCGCATCAGTAAAATGACCAACATAGAAATTGCATCAGTACAATGACCGACGTAGAAATCGCATCAGTAGGATGACCAACATAGAAATAGCATCAGTACAATGACCGACCTAGAAATCGCATCAGTAGGATGACCAACATAGAAATTGCATCAGTTACAATGACCGACGTAGAAATCACATCAGTAGGATGACCAACATAGAAATTGCATCAGAACAATGACCGACATATAAATCGCATCAGTAGCTTGTTCTTCAACGGTAACAGAGGACAGTGAATATGATTCAAATGAGGTGCCTAGAATCAAAACCCACCAAGTCCATCTCAACAAATTTTCGGAAAAGTGGAGAAAACTGCCACAAACAGACTAATCATAAGAACTAACCAATTCCTTTACCAAAAAATTACATAATATTTACTTTCATATAGTGACAATGTATGATCAAAATCCCTACAATAGTTTCATGAAAATTTAGAAAAATATTTTGAATCTGGCGGATTTTAATTCTAAGATTGGGACTTGGTGGGATTTGATACCAAAATAAACTAAGACTGCAAAGGGGATAAGCTGTAAAAACTTACTTTACTAACGGTAAAGTTTATTTTGCTTACACTTTAATTAGGTATAGGCTTAATAAAACAAATATAAAGTAAAAATATGGGTTTTAATAATTTTAAAAAATTGCAAATTCTCGTAAAATAATTTAACGTTTTTTTTTTTTTTTCAAAAGTAAACACAGCCTTTATTGTTTTACTATAACACTATTCCTTTATCAATTTCATCATCAACAATGATGCTTTTATTTTCTTCATTGTTCTGACCTTCAGCTTTTTGGTTTTCCAAATCGCGATAAAAAAATTTTAGCATCTGGTGGCTTCTCCAGTCTTCTCCAAAGTGCTTTGCGAGCAGTCTGGAAACATCCTTTACCTGTGCAGATTTAAGGCCCAACCCCCTTATTGATGGTTTTTGGGGATTATGTGAGACATATCAAAATTTGGTTTTGTGACAGATTTTGCTGCGCAACCTTCAGTTCTATAAAAGACTTCACCCTGGACCAGAATGTTATTTTTCTTCTTGTTCCGTTTTTTAACATTATCCTTTTTGAGGGGTTAAACTTTAAATGACACAAGTTCGGTTTTTTCCACTTTTTCAGATTCAGACTTCCAGTCTTTAACCAGGACTGTGACTCCAACATGATGAACGGTTTCATGTTTCCCCAGTGGGGGGTGGGGGGGGGGGGGGGTGGGGGGGGGGGGGGGTGGGGGGGGGGGGGGGTGGGGGGGGGGGGGGGTGGGGGGGGGGGGGGGTGGGGGGGGGGGGGATTGTGTCCAGGGACCTGCAACGTCAAGTGGGACGCCTGAAACATGGTAGAAAAGACACAGCTGACGTGTCACAATGCAAACTAACTACCTATCGGTTACTATTCAAATATCCATCTTTTTCCTTTTTTTATTCCCTTTCACATCCACCTGTCACCTCTCCTTAAGTTGCTTAGGTCATAAGTTTTTCCGTCCACACTATGAAATAAATGAACACTAGGTTTTTGTTCTGAATTGTCTCATGTGTCCCAATAAACGTTTATTTTTAAAAAATATAGAGAGCGCTCAGTAATGTGCGAGACAAAAATATAGAAATTGAAATCAATAAGGGAACTACGTATAACCATTAAAAGTCCTAAAAACTAACTAAGAATTTTTAAAATACTAGCACTCTTCAATCCCGAGCGGCCATAAATCGATTTGGTACAATGTACCCGTAGCCTGTTCTCACAGGGAGTATTGACAAACATCTTCTTCTTATACAGACACTGAAAGTCGATATAATACCAAGAAGTAAATCTTTAAAACAGTAGCATAAACAAGATCGACGATGACACATAGCAAACATTCTGACGGGGGGGGGGGGGGGAGGGGTGGGGGGGGGGTAACATGGCTTTTGTTTGAAAAGCATGTGCCAAGAGCTCATTTTAAACCAGCACGCGTGATTACCCAACTTTAATTATCTGCTGAATTTTTTTAAGTGGATTATTAAAATAAAATATATCTGATTAACAAGTAGAAAAAAAAAAAGGTCATTTTCATTTTGCTAGGAATGAAAGAAAACGTAATTAGACTTTGGTTAATTTATTCTGAACAAATGATTAATTGTATTTGTGTTTTTTTTGGTTAGCAGAAATTTTGTATTATCACGGTCGATTCATAGTCTTTGCAGCATACATACATTTTCAAGGTCAGGGGATACTACTTCGTTAACGATGCGATAGCTACACACATACTTTATTTTTTAGAGAGTAAGACTTTTAATAAGAAGTTTAAGTTCCATTTGATTCATACCGTAATAACATATCTCCTTAAGTTTCTATATAAGTAATCGAGGTGTTAGATGATCGTGCAAAGGGATATCATGAATAAAAGAACAACGCAGAATCTTATGGTACATTATTCGATCTCAGCGGAAATAGTGGGGTTTCACGCGATGTAGTCACGAGAGGGAGAAAACTTATTACTTATAATACTTTATAATATTGATTGAGACATTGAATAATGTATTGAAAACTGATGCCGGAATGTTTATTGTAACCTTTTTCAATAAAAAAATAGTCTAAAAAAAAAAAAAAAATAACGAACAAAAACAGCTCTGGTGGCATCTTTTTACTTATCAAGAATGAATTTGCAGAAAAAAGATAGAAGAAGGATCAATCCCATGGGGAAAATAAGAAGAAAGAGTATTAAAAGCCCTGAGAATAGTCTGTCCCTATGTGCTGTTGAGCTACTAGCGCAACAAAATCTCCGTGCTAGTTGTGTTTTACCCAGAAACTAAATTAAGTGAGGCAAAAAAATGATATTGATACAAGCTGTGATATAGCTTTAACAAGATGCAATACTTGTAAGAACTATCACTTAGCGGTACAGCTCCCCTGTAGATCGCTATCAAATAGACGATTGACAATTTTATTTAAATATTTAACAAAGTTGCATACATAATAAAAAAAAATTTAGTCAAAAATGCTAAGAAAAAACATGTTTACAAACAACTGAAAACACCAAAAGTAACTGTGCTACAGACCATTGCTAGGTTAAATAAATTAAACAAAGCATATACTACATGCATTAGAAGTAAGTGATTGAAATCACTGAGGATGCAAGGCTTACTCACTCTTGATTGTAGAATGTGGTTGCCAAGAA
This sequence comes from Homalodisca vitripennis, assembly GCF_021130785.1. NCBI lineage: Eukaryota > Metazoa > Arthropoda > Insecta > Hemiptera > Cicadellidae > Homalodisca > Homalodisca vitripennis. The sequence goes on along the minus strand of NC_060212.1, from coordinate 14,198,525 downwards.
GAAAAATTAGTAATTCACTTTATATATAATTTTTGGTATATTGTAGGAGAACCCGAGCTGGGAGACCTGGACCGTTTATTAAAAATAAAAGTAACCATTGGCTAAAACACATTTAGATTTATATCACATCTAAAGAAATTGAGAGTTTGGCGATAGTGAGCTCTCTGTACACGTATATAATTTGTCACAAAAATGTTATTAATAATGCACTCTATAGAATTTTTGCAAACAATGATAATAGTTTTTAATAAATTTATGATTCTAGTTTCTCACAAAATTTAGTATTACTACAAACGTAAGACCTTTCGACTTAAACCGAAAAATTTTGGCATTCTTTTTTAAATTACCCCCTTACTAAATTTGTTTATTAATTATCAAACTATAAACAAATAAAAATTTTTCATTGTGAATAAAAAATAAAAATGTTTATATACGGTAAAGGAATGAACACAGAATTAATGTAGTTTTAAATTTGTTTATAGATGCATTATAAAATTTTTAAAACGTACATTTTGTTTCTGAGTTTTTCCTTTGGCTCCCTGCTGACTGAATTCTGGCCGAGGAATTGGGAAGATAAAATGGTGGATGTTATATTATCATTTCGTGAGTTTCTATTGCGGATGATTGTAGCGTATTCTGAAAGAGTTCTAGTTAGGTATTTTTGAATTAACTGAAAACTGTGGTTAATACCTAGTTGGATTGTTGTTAACACTTCGTTTCCTAGTTACAATCAATCAGCCTTTGATCGTGAGATACTTACTATCCCAAATTTGTTCGAAGATAGTTGTGTTGGGGGTAAATTGACACCGTAGGCTTGCAATTAACTTTCTATCTTCTTGTTTATTACCTTCAAACTGTACCCTATTTCATACAAAACCCCATTGTCTTTGTGTTTAACGCCATATACCCGAAAATTTTTGAAATAAATATTTTACCGTATGCTGGGAACCAATATATATCTTATGTCATATTAAGAATGGTAACCATTAAAAACCTCTACTTCCTAATCTGTGTGATTTAAATGAGTAAATATGTCAAAAAATCCAAAACAAAGGCCTATTAATAGAATGTAAACATTTTTGTAGACCTTATGAAAATAATATATCATGTCTCTTTTAGTATAAGTAAGAGAGTGATAAATATAGGACAATATATTCAATCCTGTATAATAATATATGATATACTTAGTGTTGCTGAAAGTTGTATAGTCACCTAAGAATGTATACAGGACCTGAGCCAATAAGTACGGTACTAATGACGCTTGTCTTCTCGGAAATATGTATGACAAAGCAGGTTTATATACTCATAAGAAGAAATTGATTAATAAAAGCATGCCCGTCTAAAGTTAGGTAAATCTACAGTAAGCTATATTAATGAAATTTTACTCTTATTTTTTATTGTATAGGATTTTATTTATCCTTAGAGTGTTTTTTGTATTTGTCTACTCTGCATAATCAATGTTTAGCCGTAGGGGGAGGGCGTTAATGAATAAACATCTTATTTTATGTTTAAAATAAATTTGTAACCATCCCATATATACAAAATCTAGTCTTCATAATATAACAAAAGGACACATAGTCCTCTAACATGATGTGGCTTAGGTAAGGGAGACCTAATGGTAAATAGAAAACTTCTATTTTTGTGACAATTATGTACTCTAGTTTTTTGTAAGAATAATAATTGATATAATATAGTTATTTTTCGTGTGATTCAGATTTTTAATTAGCCATTTACGTATGTTCTTTACAAAAACAATAAATTGAAGTACAATATGTGCATGTCATTATCGCTTTAACCACTATAATTCATGGTTACAGTCGCGTGACAACTATAAGCGGTGGTACCAAAAACACTGATCACAAGAGACGGTACTAGTAACGAATTGACATAGGCTACATTTAATGAAATATTTTGTCTTAAAATTAGATATGTGCGATCCAAATAATAGAGATTTTATTATGTCTTAAAACTAAACAAAATTACAAGGTACTTATACATAACATGAGTAAATATGCTATATAACCCAATAGTGAATAAAAATTATGAGTGTGATCAGTGTTTTGGGTATCTGTGTCAGTTGTCATAGAGACTGTAACACCATAATGACAACATAAGTATTATTAAAATATTCAACCAATTGCTTTTTCGTTCCATGCTAGACAGGTTGCCTAGCTTGTAATACATAATTTGCGTAAAGCAATGTTCCATTGTTAGTGGTCAACGAAGTAAATTGCTGTTTTGCGGCGATCTAGCATGCCCCTTTTGCCTATTATTGATGATGATGACTGTATAGACATCTATTTCTTATATGTATCCTGCTAAGGAAAGTAGTTTGGCTAAGTCCGCTTCATAGTATGGACAGAAGAGTTTTTAATTCAGAAGAGAGAGAGTCAAGAGTTGCAGAGCCTGAAACAAAATGGTTGGACTCTTCTTCATTTAGTAGCACTAGTATGGGTTCTAAATAATTCATGTTTGGATCAACTGCCTCGACATACTGTAAAGACATGCAACAACCAAAGTGAATGCATTCAGATTATCTGTTGTATAGTTAATGAGATTTGAGCTATATTATTAAATAATGGCCAGTCTCAGCATGTGGCTAACCGAAACTTGTGTATAGCCATGAAACTGAATAAGTCATTATGGGCAAATGGCGTGCACTTGTCTGGAAACACTAAAATCCTGGATCAGCAATATGTGGGTTTTTGTAGGCATGTGTTCAATTATACTATGGGTGTGTGCTGGATTCTGCCTAAAAAGAGAACTATATTTAAAGCCCCCAAATATCATATAATTGTTGTTAGTAATAATGATCAGGATCTGCCATAAAAGATATGCTTTGCTTTCAGTAACATAAGAGTTTTCAATGTTAAGGATTGGTGGTTCTTAGAGACGACGGACACCGGTGGAGGAAAGCTGTTAAAGGACATTTCTCATGTGTGAGTTGCAGAGGCAAAATTTGTGACGGGAATAGATATTGAAACTTAAATGGATTTGACAAGATATGTGTTGAGTCAGTTGGTCCTGTCAAAAATGAATTGTCCCATGAATAAAATCAATTTTCTTGAGTTGTAGAATTGCCATTATGTTATCTGTCTAACAGCATTTAAAATTTGATTACTTGATTCCACTCAGATAGTTTCAATAAATAGAGTACTGTAGACGTTTTGAATTAGCTACTTATCTGATACAGATGTTTAAAACAGTTTTTCTCTTTTTTTTTCTCTTTGGAGGCGGCCTACTTGCCATGCACTTAAAGCATTCCAAGGGCTTTTTTGCGCATGCCCCGGAAAACACGACCATGAGGCGGTTTCAACTAGCAAGCTTCAAATCAATGCAGTTCCAGGCACCCAGGGCAATCTCTGCTCAACAGCAGGGATGAATATCTACTAACATATCATTACTTTTAAGGTCAATCACTGAAAGGGTTTTTTGAAGAGGAACTTATAGGATGATGTGTTTATTCATCATAATGTCCGATTTAAAAAAACATTGTCATTTACTGTGCTCACATAATTTTGTCATTTAGATTCCTCTGTATTAACCAAGATCCTTTTAAATGAGTTTACAAGCTTTCTTCTTGTTTGGAGAAAAAATTTAAATGCAAAGGTTAACATTGTATTATAGTGGACGGTATTGTTTTTATCTTGGAGCATAAAGAAGGTTCTTTGGTTAATTTATGTTTTCACGATCTGACAATTATGACTTCTCCAAGTTATCCATATGAATTTAAACTTAGGCATCTATAGTATGGAAAAAAGTTTGATGGAGAAGTTATGTAAAAAGAGACGTACTGAGCCTTCAAGTTTTAACTATACTCTTTTACAACTTGTTTGTGATCAAATATTTTTCATACTCGTACTGCCTCATATTTCCTGTAACAATGTATGTTATGGTACCAAAGAGATCCCAGATAGAAGCATCTATACAATCGATTTTAATATGTTGATCAATGGATTTGTTTTGCTTGTTTGGTGTCTGGATGGCAGATTAGAGATCCTGTTTACCACTTAAGAGTCACTAAGCTGTATGTAAAGACATGTGGTACCCAAACCAGTTTATAAACTTTTTAGTGCCATAAAAAGCCTTAATTTGAATATTTTATTCAATGAAGTTATTCAATTTCTACTTAATTACTCTTACTCTCCACATGGACCCATGGATACCCTAGGGTGGTATTTTGGCCTCGCCAACCCAGCTGTGCCGGATCCATCTCTCCCTGTCCATTCACAATCCTCCTTGACCGGCCGCTCTCATTATCCACAAGTCCTTCTCCACCTGGTCATTCCAGCGATTTTTGGGTCTCACCTCGAGGTCTTCTTCCAATTGGATTGTGTTTCCAAACCTCTTAAATCAATTTATCAATACCTTCCTCACGCATCACAATTGCCAGCCCACACTGCGAAGTCTCTTGCTCTTATGCTATCTCCTACAACGTCTGGAGATTGAAACATCTCTCTGATTTCTTGTTTGTGCCCTGGGTTACGTTCAATTTAACCCAGGTTATTTATCCACCACAACCATTAGGAAGAAATCAGATTGCATATCACGAAAGAGCATTACTGTTATTTTTTAATTTTTTCTTTGTATTTATTTTATTTTTACATAATTATGGGCATATGGACAACAATGCAGTTACCGTTTAAACAAATTCCTATTTACCTTCCAAAATCCTTAATCACAGAGGCTGTTAACAAATAATAAATTGATTTTTTAGGAAAGGGGATGTAGTGGGGGGGGGGGTGGGGGGGGGGGGGGGTGGGGGGGGGGGGGGGTGGGGGGGGGGGGGGGTGGGGGGGGGGGGGGGTGGGGGGGGGGGGGGGTGGGGGGGGATTAGATTTGAAAATGGTATTTCTGAAACAATATTCTCTTTTTTATAGAAGCTGTAGCAGGCTGCTTGAGTCAAAGATTTGCTTGTCTCAATGCTGAAATTTATAGTCGTTGATTAAAATGGTTTAGTATTGTTAATATTTTAAATTTTGTAGATGTTTTAGTTGTTCAGGGTATGATGTCACTGCTGATGTATGGCAGTTGTCAGTGGGCCTTGTGTTGCCAGATGTCTACCTGCAGTGTCAGCAACTGCCGAGCCCTTGTGTTGCCAGATGTGTTGCTGCAGTGTCAGCAGCTGCTGGTCTATATGACACACTAGCCACGGCTTAAATCTTGCATCACTACTAGTTATGAGTTGGGAGTTGCACAGTGACGTCACTAAAGTGATTGTCCACACTTCTAGTGATTGTCACACTGGTTGCTGGAAACATTACTTCTTGATATCTTGTTTTTTTTCTCTTTTAATGTGAATAGTGTATATTGCAGTGAATTATTCTTGAAGGAACATAAGAGTATATGAAGAGGTAGTTGTTGGCCATCAAAAGTAAGTCAGCACTGGGGTGTTAGCGTATTTTGTTGTGTAAACTTTTGATTTGACACTTAAGTCTTGCCTATTTTTATAATTAAGTCACACTTGCAGTTGTTTGGTGTAGTAATGATGAGTAGTTAGTGAGTATTTTGTTGGTTTACACCTTAAAATATTCATAATATGTAAGAGCACTTTCATTGTTGACATTAAGTGCCCACCATCTTTGGTATGTCCTAAATGCAATTTTTATATTGGTGTGCATAAAAATAATAAATGAAAATTACTGGGATGGATAAATTAGGTTATTTTTGTTTGATTTCATAGTAGGTATAGTTTTATTTCTGGATATATTCAGCATCATTTGAATATTCAAATCCTTTTAATAGTGACTTATTTCAAATTAAATAAAAGAATTTAATATTTAACCACTATCTTTACATATTGGAAAATCCTTACTAACAATAATATTTCGTAGTAGTCATAACGGTTTTGATTTCAGTATTAGGATATAAACCACAGTCAAAATATAAAAAAAAACTAGTTGTTATTTTATTTTGAAGAACAATGTAACTTTAAAAATTTTTGTTTTAAAAGGTCATAAAAACAGCAACAATGTCCATCCGCTCGAGACCTGGACTTACAATTCATATGTTATATTAAATTACATATCTTCTCCATCTGCATTGCTTACCCTAATAGGACTGACTCATTATGTTTATTGTTCATTATCACAGTTACATGCCATGTTGTGGTATCGTTGAAGGTTTACAATTTTGTTGAAAGACAAATTAGCTCATATCCCTTTGACAGATTTAAACATAATTTTTCTATTCCTGGCTGTTGAAGAATCTATTTTATAGCTTAGATGAATTTTTCAAAATTAATAATATGGATTTTAACGATTATTGTGTTTTTGTATTCTGTTACAATCACTGTTGTGCTGTATAAGGTTAATTATTGTTAAATTTAAGATTTTTACGTGGCTGTAATAATTAGCTGTATTTATGACTTTGTCAATTATGTACATTTTTGTGGCAAATAAAAATGATGAAATGAAAATTAAACCATTTAATGTTAAGTTAAATAAAAATAAAATATGTTACTGATAATTTAATATTTTAAATTGGCTGATTGAGACCGTATAAGATGTTAGCGGTCTGGCCTTACAACTATATGCTGGGGGACGTCATAGTTCGATTACTTAAGTTTTGTTAAAGCTAGTTAATAATTGATAGTGACCTCATAGTTCAAGAAGCGTTTCTTTCGAAGTGAATCTGAGGGTTACGAAGACTGTTAACTCACGTAGTGTTTGGTTAGTTCTAATAGAGATTTTTTTGCAGTGACTCTGACGCCGGAGGTGGACAGTCAGGTGTCCAGCACCATGGACAGTGGCGGGCTGGCGGGCAGTTCACGGTCCACCATAACCCCAGGAGAAGAAGCTCCCAAGCCTCCTCCTCTTACGGTGATTCCCCCCACTACCATCGTGTGCCTGCCCTCTGCCACTCACACACCCGCTCCTCCCACCACTCAGCCACCGCAGGGGGTTGTCAGTTCTAGTGCTGTGCCCTACCTCGCACTCACCACCAGTACACCGGTCCGAGCGCTCCCCACCAAGCCCAAGGTTGGTACTCACTTTCAGTCGTAATTTGGCTAGAGTATCGAGCGGTTTGGAGTTGCCAAAGTTAACATCGTTATATACAACAAACTTGCTCCAACTGCTACATTTGTTTCATTATTCAGTGTTACTTTATTTCTCTCACTGTAACACAAGCTGCAGAATACTATGACTTGGACTGCACTTCATAGAGCCTGAGATTTTAACTTTGTTGCAGTATATGATACACAGAGTTGCAGTAAATCTCTGAATATGAGTTCATATGATCTATGAATATAGTCTATTGAATGTGATTTTCTTAAAGACATGTCAACATTTGTCTTAAAATGTATAATTTTCTTAACCCTAGAACTGGCGGTCATTTCATCCTGTAGTGTCGGGCTGTTTTGGAGCTTCGCGCAAGGTTTTTTTTTAAAAAAATTATTAAAAATATAAAATAAAAGCAATATAAATAAGAGTATATATTTTTTGTGTTCAAAATTAAACGTAGAATTGTACTATATTGTAAAATTAACCATCAAAAATTTTCTAATAAACACTTTTTTTTAATCAAATATAAAATTTACGAAAAATATTTCTTAAATTTGGGGGGGACCATACCTAGCAAATGAAGTTATAGTGAGAAATATTTATAAGTGAGATAGCCATTCTGTGTCAAATTTTATCTAGTTTCAGAAAAACATAAACATTATACACATTTATGAAAGCATCATAAAGCTATAGAACAAAAAGCAGCGATGCGTATAAATTCTGAAAATCGGGTGTACACGTAAGACTTTGGTAAAACAAGTTTTGCTAATACATTTATCTATGAATACATGTTATTTTGCATATTTTATTACTTAGAATAAAATAGAATATACAGTAGTAATGAAATAATTACCATAAATTATTTTTTGAAAAGTAAAAAAGTTAAATTTTGCCATTATTCAATAATTTTGCGAAAAATTTTCATTCAGCAAAATATAAAATAGTTTCTAAAGCTTGTACTATATCAAAAATTTATAAATTTATGGTTTATAAGTAATAGGAAATATTATGTAGTTAGAAAACTATAAATATAACTAAAGATATTGAAAAAATATAGAATAACCCAAACAGTTATTATATATAACCAAAGAAATTACAGGCAATATATATATATTATTGTGAAAACTACCTATTTACCAAAAATAAGTAGTTACTTCAGAGCTAAAAGAGTGCTATAAATAACGTTTAGTAAGTGAAAACAATAACAAACTATGTGAAATGAATTTTAGCCAAGTCATTTTGCCATAGCCTACACAAAGCCGGTAATTTCTCAAACATATTTCAGTAAATAGAAATTGATTTATTCTAAAATATATATGTTTACACTACTACGACATCAAACAACACACTACACATTAAATACGACACTAAAACACGCGTAAAACTATTAAAACTTACAAATATCCACAGCTCGGCACGAAAGTGATACAGAACGGCAGCGGCAATATGGCGGTCACAACAAACGGCGTCGCGTTTTCTTTTATGTTCAAAATAACAAGCTTGCTACGTCATAACCATAATACAAAGAGGAATAAAACTCATCTGTTCCTTAGCATTTTTCTTCCCGAATCCAATGGTGCATGAATTATATCGATACGTTACGGAGTATATTATAAAAAGTAATTATACGAGGGAATGTTTGATCGACAAAATTTTGACGGTTAACACCACAAAAGCGGCATTAACCGACATAATTATGTCGATTAACAGTTCTAGGGTTAAAAGATTTCACAATGGCCAAATGATCCAAATATATTTTAAGCTCAATATTTTATCTTATTGTTAAAACTACTTTTGTAATAAAAGTTAAAAACACAAAAGCAATATTTTATTTGTAAATCATGTCTACAAAAATGATTTTCCTTACTATATTGCTTAAAACAGTAAAAAAACTCCACATTAACTGAAATTGTTCAAGAAATAATCTAAGCTGTGGTTTGATTTCGTGATAATTCTGAATTCTGGGGCTCATTGGTAACTAATGCTAAGACGTGTGTGACCAGAGTTCCTGTGCTAAGTTGTAACTAATGCTAAAACGTGTTTGACAGCTTACTTCTGGCGGGCCGACAGGGCGGTCGTCTCGCAATGTGTCCACCAAGCCCCCGCCCGGTGCTGTCAACCTGGAGCGAAGCTACCAGATCTGCCAAGCCGTCATACAGAATAGCCCCAACCGTGACCAGCTGAGGTGCCAGCTCAAGCCTCCACCGTCGCTGCTGATCGGCAAGTCAGACAAGGTAAATCTAAATCTTTGTTCATAGTCATGTAGATCAGGTGTAGTATCACAAATATTACATATTGCATAATGTTATGTAACTGAATTATAACAGAAAGCCCATGTTATCTTCAGTGTAGAATGGGTGTGTGGTCTTATAGCCAAATCTGTATAGCTTCCTCTTGAAAGATTTAGTTATTTCCACTTTGTTCAGCTTGTCTGGCAGATCAAATTGCTCCTTTGTATAATGACTTTTTGGAATTTTATGTATTTAACGTAAAATTCCACTAATTCATGGCGTGCTTTTAAATGTAGATATTTATTTAGTTCTAATATATTAATGACGATGATTAACGGTTTTTTAAAAGATTTTCTGTATTTAATTTAAATAGAAACTTACAACATCCTTTTAAATCATGAATGACAAGTTACTTTCATCCTGGAATGTCTGTGGTAATTATTCACATAGGATTTTTAATTACTGTGTTCATCAAAATACTGTGGGGAGCTCTAAGTTTAGTAGTGGAGGGAATTTGTTACTTGTTGTTTGTAATGGGCGAACCCATGTGGTGTTACAGCCCGAAAAACCTTTTTACGGAAAACCTAAAAAACAAATATCAGATTGAACTGAGCAGAACCTAGAATAAGTCCTGGTATGAGCATTGTATTCCTTACTTCTCAGTCCCTTGAAGTATTTACATGTGTACGAATGTGATTGCAGACGCAGTACAGTGTGGTGACATCGTCCAGGGCCACGAAGTTGGGTAGCAAGCCTCGTAGCTACCAACAACGACCGACAGCCCCCGTGCTGGTCAAGCATGTGTTCACCTCATCCCAGGGCATTCCAGTCACCATGGCGGTGCTGCCCCACGCTCAGCCCCACAGCAATCCCGAGGTATGCTGGCAGGTCCTTCCCTTAGCTGACTCAGGGATAATCTTTGCAGCAGTATCGGACGATGAGTCCCCAGCGTCTTGGTAGTATCATCTTAGCGTCTTGCATAATACCTTAGCAGACGCTCGCAATACTCGAGCTGCCGTCTTCACTTGCGTGAGTAACTCAAGTAGCGCAGCCATTGCCGATGTGGGGAGGATCTGAGGTAGGATAGAACCCCACACACTGCAGCGTAAACCGGTGGAGACTCTGGAGGATAGGACAGCAGAAGAGGGCGACGTAAAGAAGACGCCCGCTTTATCTTATCTTCCACATCACAGCAGTACCTGTTAGAAAGTCAGAGAGCAATCATGACAGAACTAGTGGAAGGCTTAACCCTTCTTGTTGAGAATCTTGTTTTAGCTATCAATTTTGTTACTGAATTCCTAATAATAAATTTGTGATAATGTACTCGATTTGTGGATTATTTTACATCAAATTTGTGTTTGTCAAAACATGCATTGTTATATGTTGTTCCCTTGTTTGTTTAATTTGTCTTCTTTTTATTGGTTTTTATGTCTGCAAATAGACGAAATAAATATGTGCACCTATATTGATACATCACTATATATTCACCCTTTTAATGTCACAGCCATATCAGACCACTTGATTTAGCCTATTTAATTTTTTTCCTTAACAATCCATATATTTTGAAATTACCTGAAACAAGTCAACTAATATGCCATATGGAAAAATTACTACTGTAGTTGTTTTTTTGTGTATTTTTTTTAACAAAAATACTTTATGGTCATTGTGTATGTCTTGTTGGTACATTCATAACTCCACACAATATACCTGTTATCACTTACCCATTTTAAAGTAAGATTAAATGTTGTATGACCGTGAAAGCAAAACAATAATAACAAAATTGTGATTTGAAAAGGATCAGATATAATTTTTCCTACATGTAAGTGAATCAAATAACAAAATTAAAATGTTGAAACAAAATAAAATTGAAATCCCTCATATTTTGGAAAGCCTAATAATTGTTACTGAAAAATAAATTTTCATGCATAATTACTTAACTTACAGTAATTTATTTAAAACTTTTCTATTTCAAATTATACATGGGTTGGTAGTTTCAGCTAACTAACACAAAATATTGTGGTATCGAAGAGGCAAGTGGATAATAAAATGTTGGTCAATGGTAATATGGCAATATATACAAAACTTGTGACTGTCATTTTTTCTTAAAACGTTTTACTATAGTTTCTTTTACTTTGTCATAGTTTGACATTTAGTTAAAGTAGAACTTTTTTATGTAAACATGCTCTTGACAATCAATTAAGAGATTGTAAAAATCCTGTATCCATATAAATAGAACAGACTATCTACTTGAATCATTAAAAGTATAATTATAGTTAAGCACAAAATTAAAATTTGTAAAACATGATTCTGAAGTAACTTGAAATTCGTAAAAATGCTAGAGAAAAATTATTTTATCCCATCAAGTTAATGAGGAAATGACCTTTACTGTAGATTAGGGTTAATCAAATAAAATTGTTCTATATTTATCAGTATTAAAAGAATACATTGAATAGTGTCTAGTCTATTAACAATAAGCTTAAATTGTAGAACTAAAACTCAATCTTAATCTCCAATTAATATGTTATTTTTATATCAATGCAGAATGTTAAATGAATCGCAGATTTTATATTACACAGTACATTAATTTTTTGTTTGTATTCAATGATCATTGAATATTCATAAAGGCTTCTTTATATTAAATCTTCTTTAAGTTTATTTTAAAATCTAGTGAAAGGCATTTGTAATTAAATATTTGCTGGCATTCTGTTATGTGTTAAGGACCAGCTGTTGGTATATCGCAGGTAAAGTAGAACAGCGTTAAGGGCCAGCTGTTGGTATATCGCAGGTAAAGTAGAACAGCGTTAAGGGCCAGCTGTTGGTATATCGCAGGTAAAGTAGAACAGTGTTAAGGACCAGCTGTTGGTATATTGCAGGTAAAGTAGAACATCGTTAAGGACCAGCTGTCGGTATATAACAGCTAAAGTAGAACAGTGTAAAGGACCAGCTGACGTTATATCGCAGGTTAACTAGAACAGCACTAAGAACCCGCTGATGTTATATCGCAGGTAAAGTAGAACAGCGTTAAGGATCAGCTGTTGGTATATTGCAGGTAAACTAGAATATTGCTAAGAACCCGCTGTTGTTATATCGCAGGTAAAATAGAACAGAGTTAAGGATCAGCTGTTGGTATATTGCAGGTAAACTAGAATAGTGCTAAGGACGAAATGTTTGTATATTGCAAGTTAACTAGAACAGTGTTAACCCATTGCGGATCACTGACGCACGCCTAACTGCACGATGACGAGCTCAGGTCGCAAAAGCGGTCTGATTTTAAGTTTCCCTCCAAATAGTTCTATTAATGTCTGATAGATTGGGCGATCATCTTCACTTGTCAACTAAGAGTTAAAGTTTTCAAAAGTTTTAAAAATATCCTACAGATCGCAGTTGTATGTCGAAGATGAAAACTCATTCATATGAGTTTACTCTCTGCTTTTTAGCGCTTCTGATTGGTTGTTTTCTTCAGCAGTTATTATAATACTTTGAGGTTAGTGACACGGAACTAAACGACGCAGACGTACATGTTGGCGGGTTTAGTTAGACAATGGCCTGGATGTTGTAATCGCTTCGCCCGAGCCGCTTTATTTAGACTATGATTCAGACATCATCCCTGTCACCCCGGAACCTTGCTCGCGTGTTATCGTTCCAACATCACGGATACCCCCGCAGGCCCATGTTCTATCTGAACGAATACCTTCATAGCTGAATTTTCTAGTATACAATAGCGAGCTATACAATGTGGCGCACCATTGCTGTTCTTGCGGCCGCTGACAGTAAATTAATTCGTGCCCGCTGGTGACCGCTCGCCAAAACAATACGATCCGCAATGGGTTAAGGACCAGCTGTCGGTATATCACTGGTAAAGTTGAATAGTGCTAAGGACCAGCTGTAGGTATATCACAGGCAAAGTAGAACAGCATTAAGGACAGGCTGTTATTATATCGCAGGTTAACTAGAACAGTGTTAAGGACCAGCTGTCGGTATAACAGTTAAAATAGAACAGTGTAAAGGATCAGCTGTTGATATAACAGTTAAAATAGAACAGTGTAAAGGATCAGCTGTCGATATATCACAGGGAAAGTAGAACAGTATTAAGGACCATCTGTCGGTATATCACAGGTAAAGTAGTAGAGCTTTAAGGACCAGCTTTCGATATATCGCAGGTTAACTAGAACAGCGTCAAGGACCAGCTGTCGGTATATCGCTGGTAAAGTAGAACAGTGTTAAGGACCAGCTGTCGGTATATCACAGGCAAAGTAGAACAGCATTAAGGACAGGCTGTTATTATATCGCAGGTTAACTAGAACAGTGTTAAGGACCAGCTGTCGGTATAACAGTTAAAATAGAACAGTGTAAAGGATCAGCTGTCGATATATCACAGGGAAAGTAGAACAGTATTAAGGACCAGCTGTCGGTATATCACAGGTAAAGTAGTAGAGCTTTAAGGACCAGCTTTCGATATATCGCAGGTTAACTAGAACAGCGTCAAGGACCAGCTGTCGGTATATCGCTGGTAAAGTAGAACAGTGTTAAGGATTAGCTGTCGGTATATCGCAGGTTAACTAGAACAGCGTCAAGGACCAGCTGTCGGTATATCGCTGGTAAAGTAGAACAGTGTTAAGGACTAGCTGTCGGTATATCGCAGATAAAGTAGTAGAGCTTTAAGGACCAGCTTTCGATATATCGCAGGTTAACTAGAACAGCGTCAAGGACCAGCTGTCGGTATATCGCTGGTAAAGTAGAACAGTGTTAAGGACTAGCTGTCGGTATATCGCAGGTTAACTAGAACAGCGTCAAGGACCAGCTGTCGGTATATCGCTGGTAAAGTAGAACAGTGTTAAGGACTAGCTGTCGGTATATCGCAGGTTAACTAGAACAGCGTCAAGGACCAGCTGTCGGTATATCGCTGGTAAAGTAGAACAGTGTTAAGGACTAGCTGTCGGTATATCGCAGGTAAAGTAGAGCAGCATTAACCCATTGGCCTAGTAGTTTTTCTGGTGCTGCATGGACCTGAACTAGCAATTAATTTTGCTGAAAGTGTAAAGGTTTTGTATAATTTTTATAGAAACCTAACTAATTAAGTTATTACCATGGTTATTTTACCATCATGTTTCTAAGAAACTAGGCTATATTTTACAACTATAAAATTAATTTTTATTTAGTTTTAAATTTACTAATAATGTTAATTATAACAAAAATGTTGGTTTTTTATATAAAAAAACTTTAGTTTTAATTTTTTTTCACTATTAAAATTATTTATTATCTAAAAACTGAATATATATTATTCAGTAACTCTTTGTCATGAAAATAAATTATATTAAAATTTTATTTGAACATATATTATTAAAAAAAATTATATTTGAACACTCATCAAGTGCAGCTGTTCCATCAGTTTGCATGGGTCACAGATTTTGTAGCATTCACACACAATTTGCATATACGAGGGTAATTCGGAAAGTAAGGTCCGATTCACGTTAACCAGACAAACAGTAAGCGAGCAGCGAAATGCGCATGCGCCCTGACTCCCGGCATGCATTGCGCGCAGAACGACGTCATTTGCAGTGAAATCTTTCTAGTCTGCTGTTTTCTGTGCCTTTTTAAAATTGTTTAAAACTATTGAAAGTCCCGCCGACTGTAAAATACGGTCTGTGATACGGTTTTTGACAGCAAGGAACGTTTCAGCAGCGGATATTCATCGACAGATAAATAAAGTGTATGGTCCAAATGCAATGAGTGACAGCAAAGTGCGGAAGTGGGTGAGAGCTTTTAAAGATGGACGGGAAAATGTCCATAACGAACCACGATCTGGTCGGCAGTCAGTGACCACCGAAGATTTGGTGAAAGCCGTCGATGAAAACATTCGTGAAGATCGCGATTCACTGTTACTTCATTAGCAATAGAATTTCCAAACGTGAGTAGAACCACATTGTTTAAAATTGTTTCTGAAATTTTGGATTTTCGCAAATTGTGCTCACGTTAAGTTTCCCAGGCTGCTTACTGAGGACCACAAAAAAAGAAGAATGGGTATTGCTCTTGAAGTTTCGATCCAATATCATCAGGAAGGTGATAACCTTTTAGATTACACTGTGACGGGTGACGAGACATGGGTTTCCCACATAACCCCAGAAACGAAACGCCAGTCGATGGAGTGGCGTCACTCGACGTCACCGGCATTTGCGTCGTCACTCGATGACGGCAGCTGACTTCTATGACACCGGCATTCAAAAACTTGTATATATCATTATGACAAGTGTTTTAAAACAAAAGTGGAAATTATGTAGAAAAATAGTGATTGATGTCAGGAATCAAACATCAACATCATTTGAAAAAATCTGTTTTGGTTTTTTTTAAATAAAAAAATGGACCTTACTTTCCGAATTACCCTTGTAAAAACTACACACAGAACTACACTAAAAAATACACTGTAAAAATAAAAAAATAAAACTTGACAAACAAACATCGTTGTATACAAACAAACGACTAACAACGTTGTTTCTATTTTGCAGGCTAGCCTTTAGCCTTGCAACAAAACAAAATTTTACCAAATATCACAAATAAATATTTAAATGGATTTTATAAAACTACTATAATAAACTTTCAATAATATTGTGAGAAGTGCTAGCCGTAATTTTAGACGTAACATAATCCTAGTATCAACACAAAATAAGCACTAGTAATAGATTACAATTATTGAAAAAAGTAATATTTTTCTGCCATAGTTGGCACACACCTGAACTCACCAACAACTCAAAAGGTCTGCAGAAAGCGTATTGGCATACCATCTAACGGGAAAAACTATAAATACTTTAAATAGTACATCGCAACGTCACCAGATCGTGCTGCGCACGTGACTCCAGGTTCGGTCCATGCATCACTGCACGTGGTATATACATGAGTCTAGGCTAATGGGTTAAGGAATAGCTGTTGCTACATCACAGGTAAAGTAGAACAGCATTAAGGGCCAGCTGTTGGTATACCGCAGGAAAAGTAGAATAGTGCTTAGAACGAAATGTTGGTATATCGCAGGTAAAGTAGAACAGCGTTAAGGACCAGTTGTTGGTTATCGCATGTAAAGTAAAATAGTGCTAAGGACGAAATGTTGGTATATCACAGGCTAACTAGAACAGCATTAAGGACTAGCTGTCAGTATATCACAGGTAAAGTAGAACAGTGTTAAGGACCAGCTGTTGCTGCATTGCAGGTAAAGTAGAACAGGATTAAGGACGAGCTGTTGTTATATCACAGGTAAAGTAGAAAAGTGCTAAGGACTACATGTTGGTATATAGCAGGTGGAGTAGAAAAGTGTTAAGTACCAGCTGTCGGTATATCGCAGGTAAAATAGTAGAGCTTTAAGGACCAGGTTTCGATATATCTCAGGTCAACTAGAACAGTGTCAAGGACCAGCTGTTGGTATATCGCAGCCAAAGTAGAATAGTGCTAAAGACTACATGTTGGTATATAGCAGGTGGAGTAGAATAGTGCTAAGGACTACATGTTGGTATATAGCACATGGAGTAGAAAAGTGTTAAGGACCATCTGTCGGTATATGGCAGGTAAAGTAGAACAGTGTTAAGGACCAGTTGTTGGTATATCACATGTAAAGTAGAATAAAGCTAAAGACGAAATGTTGGTATATCACAGGCTAACTAGGACAGCATCAAGGGCTAGCTGTCGTTATATCACAGGTAAAGTAGAACAGTGTTAAGGACCAGCTGTCGGTATATCGCAGGTAAAGTAGTAGAGCGTTAAAGACCAGCTTTCGATATATCCCAGGTTAACTAGAACAGTGTCAAGGACCAGTTGTTGGTATATCGCAGGTAAAGTAGAACAGTGTTAAGGACCAGTTGTTAGTATATCACATGTAAAGTACAATAGTGCTAAGGACTGCATGTTGGTATATCGCAGGTAAAATAGTAGAGCGTTAAGGACCAGCTGTTGGTATATCGCAGGCTAACTAGGACAGCGTTAAGGACCAGCTGTTGGATATATCGCAGGTAAAATAGTAGAGCGTTAAGGACCAGCTTTCGATATATCGCAGGTTAACTAGAACAGTGTCAAGGACCAGTTGTTGGTATATCGCAGGTAAAGTAGAACAGTGTTAAGGACCAGTTGTTGTTAGTATATCGCAGCTAAAGTAGAATAGTGCTAAGGACTACATGTTGGTATATAGCAGGTGGAGTAGAATAGTGTTAAGGTCCAGCTGTCGGTATATGGCAGGTAAAGTAGAACAGTGTTAAGGAACAGTTGTTAGTATATCACATGTAAAGTTCAATAGTGCTAAGGACTGCATGTTGGTATATCGCAGACTAACTAGGACAGCGTTAAGGACCAGCTATTGGATATATCGCAGGTAAAATAGTAGAGCGTTAAGGACCAGCTTTCGATATATCGCAGGTTAACTAGAACAGTGTCAAGGATCAGCAATTGTTATATCGCAGGTAAAGTAGAACAGTGTTAAGGACCAGCTGTTTTTATATCGCAGCTAAAGTAGAATAGTGCTAAGGACTACATGTTGGTATATCGCAGACTAATTAGGACAGCATTAAGGACTAGCTGTCAGTATATAGCAGGTAAAGTAGAACAGTGTTAAGGACCAGCTGTCGGTATATCACAGGTAAAGGACTAGAGCAAGGACTAGCCTTCGATATATCGCAGGTTAACTAGA
This sequence comes from Homalodisca vitripennis, assembly GCF_021130785.1. Taxonomy (NCBI): domain Eukaryota; kingdom Metazoa; phylum Arthropoda; class Insecta; order Hemiptera; family Cicadellidae; genus Homalodisca; species Homalodisca vitripennis. The sequence goes on along the minus strand of NC_060212.1, from coordinate 14,180,628 downwards.
GCAGTGTCAAGGACCAGTTGTTGGTATATCGCAGGTAAAGTAGAACAGTGTTAAGGACCAGTTGTTGTTAGTATATCGCAGCTAAAGTAGAATAGTGCTAAGGACTACATGTTGGTATATAGCAGGTGGAGTAGAATAGTGTTAAGGTCCAGCTGTCGGTATATGGCAGGTAAAGTAGAACAGTGTTAAGGAACAGTTGTTAGTATATCACATGTAAAGTTCAATAGTGCTAAGGACTGCATGTTGGTATATCGCAGACTAACTAGGACAGCGTTAAGGACCAGCTATTGGATATATCGCAGGTAAAATAGTAGAGCGTTAAGGACCAGCTTTCGATATATCGCAGGTTAACTAGAACAGTGTCAAGGATCAGCAATTGTTATATCGCAGGTAAAGTAAAACAGTGTTAAGGACCAGCTGTTTTTATATCGCAGCTAAAGTAGAATAGTGCTAAGGACTACATGTTGGTATATCGCAGACTAATTAGGACAGCATTAAGGACTAGCTGTCAGTATATAGCAGGTAAAGTAGAACAGTGTTAAGGACCAGCTGTCGGTATATCACAGGTAAAGTACTAGAGCAAGGACTAGCCTTCGATATATCGCAGGTTAACTAGAGCAGTGTCAAGGACCAGTTGTTGGTATATCGCAGGTAAAGTAGAACAGTGTTAAGGACCAGTTGTTAGTTTATCACATGTAAAGTACAATAGTACTAAGGACTGCATGTTGGTATATCGCAGGTAAAATAGTAGAGCGTTAAGGACTAGCTTTCGATATATCATAGGTTAACTAGAACAGTGTCAAGGAGCAGCTGTTGGTATATCGTAGGTAACGTAGAACAGTTTTAAGGACCAGCTGTCGGTATATCGCAGGTAAAGTAGTAGAGCGTTAGGGACCAGCTTTCGATATATCGTAGATTAACTAGAACAGTGTCAAGGACCAGTTGTTGGTATATCGCAGGTAAAGTAGAATAGTGCTAAGGACTAAATGTTGGTATATCGCAGGCTAACTAGGACAGCATTAAGGACTAGCTGTCGGTATATAGCAGGTAAAGTAGAACAGTGTTAAGGACCAGCTGTTAGTATATCACATGTAAAGTAGAATAGTGCTAAGGACTACATGTTGGTATATGGCAGGCTAACTAGGACAGAATTATGGACTACCTGTCGGTATATCGCAGGTAAAGAAGAAAAGCGTTAAGGACCAGTTGCCGGTATATCGCATGTAAAGTAGAATAGTGCTAAGGACTAAATGTTGGTATATCGCAGGCTAACTAGGACAGCATTAAGGACTAGCTGTCGGTATATAGCAGGTAAAGTAGAACAGTGTTAAGGACCAGCTGTCGGTATATCACAGGTAAAGTAGTAGAGCGAGGACTAGCCTTCGATATATCGCAGGTTAACTAGAGCAGTGTCAAGGACCAGCTGTTTGTATATTGCAGGTAAAGTAAAACAGTGTTAAGGACCAGCTGTTGCTACATCGCAGGTAAAATAGAACAGCATTAAGGACCAGCTGTTGGTATATCGCAGCTAAAGTAGAATAGTGCTAAGGACTGCATGTTGGTATATCGCAGGCTAACTAGGCAGTGTTAAGGACCAGCTGTTGGTATATCGCAGGTAAAGTAAAACAGCGTTAAGGACTAGCTGTTGCTACATCGCAGGTAAAATAGAACAGCATTAAGGACCAGCTGTTGGTATATCACAGCTAAAGTAGAATAGTGCTAAGGACTACATGTTGGTATATAGCATGTGGAGTAGAAAAGTGTTAAGGGCAGGTAAAGTAGAAAAGCGTTAAGGACCAGCCGGCGATATTGTTACGTCATGTACTTTTCTGCACTAGAGCGGACATTAGCATATCTCCAGTTTTCTTATTTAGTTTGCCACTACTGTTTTGGGGAATATTTCACTGAACTCAATTTATGAAACCGCTTTCCCTCTTTATTGGGATTTTAGTTATGGATTTTAACAACTCTTATGAATTGTTTTTGCTAATATGCCAGTAGTTAACACTTTTTAGTAAAATATTCTAGGTTTCTATCGCTTCAGTATATTGGCCCACTACGCGTCATTCGTCTTGTTTGCACAGTAAATCTTTAGAGAGGAATTATAGGCTAATTTAAAATTTACTGCTTTACTTAAAAATTACTTTAAAATAAAGCTGCTCGATAAGTTTCAGAACTCACCATTCATTATAAAACAAAGAAAATATTACAAAATAACTGCTATGTTAAGTGGCCAGTACAGCTGGACATATGAGCTGAGGTAACATTACGGCAAAAATTAATCCGTGCTTCCGATAAAATGGGGGCGGCCAGTAGAGCTTCAAGGACAAATTATAAATACTGCCTACGAGTACATAGGGTAAAGGAGGGGTGAGCACTAGAACTATTCGAATGTAATACAAATCTGGTGAGTAAACCACATGTGGGAGATGCCAACTTTATAACTTTCTTCCATCCTGCCGGTTAAAGACTAAAAATTTTTGTATTGTGGCCTAGTAGTATGAACGAATCTTCTCCCTCTGTCTCTCTCGCACAGATTGATTTAGTTAATCTATACTTTTTATAGATTAAAAGTACAACAAAAACACGCTTTGCCAACAAATAATTACGTATTGTTATCCACTTTCTTCAGCGATTAAACACAACAGATTTGTGGTGATAAACATACGTAGAATTAAAAATATAAACTGAAAGTAGTAATTTATTAGTTAGGTTACCTATACAAGGTGTGTCCAAAAAGTATCCGACCTTGACGTCTGGCATGAACTGAGTTACTCGGCGGCAACGGCAATCTGGTCCCCTTCAAAGTACTCCCCTCCACAAGCCACTACGTTATTCCAACGCGCCTCCCACTTCCGGAAACACTCCTTAAATTCATTTTGCGGAATGGCTAACAGGTCCTTTGTCGCATTTTGTTTTATTTGTTCAACATCGTCAAATCTTTTTCCTTTCAAAGGAATTTTTAATTTCGGAAATAACCAGAAGTCACAAGGACAAGGAGCTATGTCAGGACTGTAGGGAGCCTGTCGTAGCTGGTTGATGTCGTGTTTTACCAAAAAACGCTGAATAAGATTTGAGGAATGAGCTGGCGCGTTGTCGTGGTGCAGGACCCAGTCACGGCTAGACCACACTTCAGGTAGTTTCCTTCGCACTGCATCTCGTAGCCGCCTTAGGACCTCAAGATAATGTTCCTTATTCACTGTCTGGCCTCTTGGAGCATATTCGTGATGAACGCCGTCCTGGTTAAAAAAAACTGTCAGCATTGCCTTGCTTTTTTCGGCCGTTGCTCTTCACGAGTTTTCCACTGTGAAGATTGAGCCTTAGTTTTAGGGTCGTAGCCATAAACCCATGACTCATCACCAGTAATAACTTTTTTAAATAGCCCTGGGTCACTTTTTATCAAATCCAGATTGTCCTGTGCGATTTCAAGTCGACAGTTCTTTTGGTCTTCTGTCAGCAGCCAAGGAACAAATTTTGCCGAAACACAGTTCATTTTTAAATCTTTGTGTAAAATGTTACAAACTGACGATTTTGGTATTCCTAAATCTTCTTCCAGCTCTCGGACAGTCAATCGACGGTTTTCATTAATTGCTGCACGAACACGTTCAACATTTTCAGCGTTTCTGGCCGTTGAAGGCCTGCCAGATCGGTCATCACTCTCCACTGATATACGGCCATTTTTAAACCGCCTAAACCACTCTTTTACTTGCCCATAGACACGTCACCATAAACTTTCCGTATCATAGTAATCGTCTCTGATGCTGAATGGGCAAGTTTTTGGCAAAATTTAATGCAAATGCGCTGCTCAACACGTTCAGTCATATTGAAATGCGACGCACACACACGGCAATACTGCACGAAACAGAGCGCTGTGACTCACTGAGTGACCGGATCGTATTCAATGCCTAATATGGGAAGGAGTAGGCTCGCCCCTCCCCTCCAATAACCGGTTTGAGCCGGTCGGTTACGCCGCGGCTGCCTACTGGTCGGCGGTCGGATACTTTTTGGATAGACCTTGTATACTGCTTTTCTAACACAAAGTATGACAATAACACGTTTTGGCGATAGATAGTATGCGTAATTCAATTATTCAATTATTTGTAATGCTGCAATTTTATTCTGGAATTATAGTATTACATAAAGAATTATACATGCAATATTAATAGTTAGTATTACATCAGTACAGGGCTGTTATATTCAATGCATCAGTTACATTACTTCAATGCATCAGTTACATTACCTAATAATACCAGAGTACTTTTCATGTAAATAAATACATTTTATTCTTAAAATAAATCTTGTGAGTATGGTGGATGTGGATAGACGGAAACACTTTTTAGGCCATAAACTCGCAAATGAGAAGCAAGGTGTGACATGGTGCATTCGAAAATGTCACAGTGCACTCATAAAATTCAGAATTCACCATTGTTCCCCTTAGAATGAATTCTGATTGCACTATGCTTTCACTATCAAAAAAAACAATGAGCATGACCTTGAGGTTCGATTTTGACTGACATGCTTTTTTAGGGTGAGGAGATGCACTGGTTTTCCATTGGGAACTCTTGCATTTTGGTCTCAGGACCATATCCATAGGCTCAACTTCCATCTCCAGTTACAGTTTTGGCTATGAAGTCCGGATCTGTGTGAAGACGATCCTTCAACTCTGTTCATCACTCAAAAGTCTGGGAACAAAGTTTGCAATCAGTAGTCTTATTTACAAATTATTGGTTAAAATGCTTTGAACAGAACACTACGAGATGTTAAGATCTTCCGATAGGTCTGAAATAGTCATTCTGTTTGAACAAAGCATTGTTTCTTCTTTTAGCACATTGTCATCTGTTTTTGAGGTTAATGGACGTCCTGAACTGTCTCTGCTTGTCTTCAACTGATTCATTTCCACTTTTAAATCAGTCATACCACTTGTATACAGTCTTCAAAGTTATGGCATTAGCCAATTGATATGCCAAAATCATCAGTGCTTCTCTGATCGTAATATGGCGATCATTCATACCCATTTCTTCTACTTCTTTCATATTTTCATCGGTGATGTGATTGAGTGTTTGTCATCTTCAATATCTTCATGGCTGCCTTTAAAACCACTCATAAACCCTTGTTTTACTCATAGCAGACTCACCGTATGCCTTTGTTAACATTTCCCACACTCTATTTAATTTTTTACACAAAATTTGATACAAATTCTTTCCTTTTACAATCACTAATGGCCGGCCAGATCATCATGAATATTTTCCCATCCAACTTTAAAAGCTCTCATCCACTTTCGCAACTTGCAGTCACTCATCCCATTAGGGCCGTACACTTCACTTACATGTCTATGAATATCTACTGTTGGAACATTTCTTGCTGTCAGAAATCAGATAACTGATCGTATTTCACATTTGGCGGGTTGATCAATTGTGTTGAACATCTTAAATTCGTACAGTAAACAGCACTCTACAATGGTTTCACTGCAAAAGGCGTCATTTCATATGCAAGGCATGCTGGGAAAGTTAACACAGATACAGATGTTACATTGTTTTACCTTTGATTTTGTTGAATAAGCAAGTGTTTTATGCACAACATCCGTCAAGTATGATTCTCATAGCATTTTTAGGTGTACAAGGACTGTTTTACTGGGTGACCAGTGTTGACGGTTCTGTCATTTTGATCATGGTGAATTAGACGTTTACAGTAAGAGACAAGATCGGAAATTGATGAAACGTAGGTCAGAAAAATGTGTCCTGTATTAGTGCATTAGTAAGGGTGCATTGGGTCATCTTTGGCATTTTGGATAAGGATGGTGAATTTTTCAGGAAGACCTGATCTGTTGTATTTTATGTAGAGATTGTAAACTTTAGACTTCCTGAAAAACTGAAAAACTTATAAACTTTTTGTACACTTCCGGAGGGAGCACAAAAATCTCTTTGAGGCTTCAGTACTTGTCAGTAGGCCACCTCTTAGAAGAGAAAAAAATAATATCTCCTGGGATGAAAATAGTAATTGTAGACATACAGTAGAGTAGTTGTCGTGTCAGTATACAGTCAGCAGAAACAAATAAACAATTCAACCAGAATATGCATGTTTTTAGTCAATATTTGCGATAGGAAACATTTGATTTACAATGAATAAATTACAATTTTCAACTATTTCAGAATAATTTTCCAGCTAAGCATAAGTAATGAGGCAGCATATCACAACTTTAAAAATAGCACAATTTATGCGGAGATTTTACTGTTAAAAAGATAATTAATTGGCATTTCAATTTTCAACTGAATTTCTATACCTGCTCTAATATGAAATAACATATATAGATTATTGTAACCAACATAATCAAGTTATCAAAAACTGAAAAAGCGATGCTACCCAGAAACTCAGTCTTAAATTAGTGTTAATTTTAATTCTATGATTGAAAAAATGTCTCCAAATGTTATCATGCAGTTTTTGACCCATTTTTAAGACCCAAGTGTCACAGATCTTAAGAACCTTAACTTTAAAGTTGCTCTGGTCTTCATTGTATCGATTTTTCAGATGTGTCATTTCTTTATATTGTTTTATGTTTTCATATAAATACTTCAGCAATTTTATCCATTTGATTTGTATTCCACAGTCCAAGAATGTTTGTAATGTGTCACCCTATCCATTTCTGTTGTGTGATCCATTAGAATGGCAAACATATTTTTATCATCATCCAGGTTTTAATAGCACTAGCTGCAAATACAATTTTACTTGTGTATCCAAAGCCAAATTCTTCTTCAAATGTATCTTTAAAAAATCAGAACTTCTCTAAAAAAGGTAATATATAGTGATTTCAAGAATTTTAGAAAATGAGGATTTGATGGAAATTGGTTGAAAGTTGAAAATACTTGGTTTGTCCATCTCCTTATATAAACATGGAATGTATACTACAGAAATCTGTGACTGATCTGAGATGTGACCACGTTTTTGATTGTTTATCATCCATTTTATGTTTTTGTGCACATTTAAGTGCTACATTCTTTGCTTATGCAGAATCCCCATTCAAGTAATAGTACTAATAATGTAATATTATCAGTTGTAATATTAGCAATATTTATTGATGTTTACTTGATTTCCTATGTACTCCTATTTTTATAAAATCCAGGTAAATTTTCTAATATCATGAATAGGTTAATGATTCCAGTTCCATTTAGTTATATTAGAGGTGTTCATTCTATCTGAAAGAATGTTTTAATTAAATAGGTCTGTTGATTTATACACAAAAGATGAATCATAGGCTGATAGGGACAATAAATAGGAAATTTGACAACATGATCATCCTTGATACAGTATTGTAGCCTGTTTTGTTATGAAATCAGGTTTTTTGGCACCTTTTTTCTGTAAAAATGTCTTTGTAACAGAAGTTTGTTTAACAGCTGTTTGTTATGTGCTTCCAATTTTTGGAATCTGGGCTGCTAGACTACCTGTATATTATGTTTCTTAAAATCTTGTACTTCTAGTTCCTTATCGTATGCTAAATTGTTTTTTAGTTAAGTAATCATAAATTTAAAGATTTGTGAACAAAATTTTAAAATTGTATCAGAAATTTTATTTTGCTAGGGATTTTGAAAAAGTAAAAAAATTTGTACGGGAATCGCAAAGAATGTTTTACCGTTATTTAAAAAATTTAACATCCTTACTTTGCCATGTATATATATTTTTGAAATGCTTAAATTAGTACATAAGAATCCTGATCAATTTGAATAAAACAAATTTAATCATAGATATCACACAAGAAATTGTAATTTGTTTCAATATCCGGTACATAAACTAAAAAAAAAAAAATTGAAACTAGTCCTCTTTATCTGTGTTTGAAATTACGAGGGTCGTCCAGAAAGTAAAGAACGTTTTGTTATAAGTCAATAAAAACAAAAGATAAGAGCATGAAAATTTATTTATAAATACTTATAAACTTACTCTATTTTTCTACAAAATCGCCGGAACTGTCAAGGCACTTGTTGTAGCGTGGCACCAGTTTTTCTATACCGACGTTATACTGTTCTGTTCTGCCGCCAAGGAATGAAGCCACGTTTTTACTCCTTCTTTGAGGTCTTCGTCACCCAAAAAGTTTTTTTCCGCCTAAAAAACACTTTCAACTTTGGAAACAAGTGATAGTCACTCGGAGCCAGATCTGGACTATACGGAGGGTGTCCGAAGATTTGCCATTTGAAAGAATTGAGTTCTGCTTTGGTTCGTGCACTGCAATGAGGCCGAGCATTGTCGTGGATCAGCACCACTTTCGACGACAGCATTCCGCGTCGTTTGATCTGAATAGCGCGGCGAAGCCGATGCAAGGTCTCGATGTAGGCCTCTGAGTTGATTGTTTCGCCTCTCGGCATGAACTCCACATGGATTAGGCCTTTTCGGTCCCAAAAAAAACTGTTGCCATCAATTTCCTGGTGTTCAAATTTGGTTTTTCTTTCCTGTTTTTTGTTGGTGAATTCGAGTGATGCCATTCCATTGACTGGAGCTTTGTTTCCGGGGTTCGATAGGAAACCCAAGTTTCGTCACCCGTTACGATGCGGTCAAGAAACGCATCACCTTCTTCGTCATACTGAGTCAAAAACTCAAGAGCTGCTCCCATCCGTTTAGTCTTGTGGACATCAGTAAGAATCTTAGGCACCCAACGAGCACACATTTTCTGATAACCAAGACGTTCAGTCACTATTTCGTGCAAAAGCGACCTTGAAATTTGTGGAAAAAATTCCACTAGACCACTCAAAGTGAAACGACGGTTTTGTTGAATTTTTCCATCAACTTTCGCTGCCAACTCGTCAGTAACGAGTGACGGCCTTCCACTTCGTTCCTCGTCGTGCACATTAGTTCGACCTTCCTTAAATTGAATGCACCATTTTCTCACTGATGACTCGTTCATCGCATTGTCACCGTAAACTGCCTTAATTTGCCTATAAATTTCAATAGGTCGAACATTCTGTGCATTCAGAAACCGTATCACACTACGCAGTTCACACTTGGCGGGATTTTCAATTAACGCTGCCATTTTAAACTTTCACAGGAGACGCAAACGTGACCTCACGGTACCGCTACTCAGCTCACACTGAGGCAGAAGGTGTGGCTAACGAACAAGCTATCTACCGCGGTGGTGGGGGAACTGCGCCGCCCGTGATGCGCAATCGTTCTTTACTTTCTGGACGACCCTCGTATATAATAATACTCCACATTTATATAACAAACTTCCCTTATTTACATTTACAAAAATATTAAAAGAAGCACTTTATAAAAAAACATATTATAGTGTAGATAAATTCTTTGAAGACAGTTTACAATGAAAACAAATAATACAGATATATCTTTAAAAAAATTTTAAAATATCATAAAAACTTGTATTACTTTTTTTGGATCAGTTTTCATGAAATCTAGTAACTAATTTGATGCAGGTGGCAGAAAGCCAGATGGGGCACTACGTGTTAGTCCAGAGGACAGGCGCTCAGGTGCGGAGGTCCAACAGTGCCCCGCCTTCCAACAACGAGAATCTGGGTGGTGTGGGAGGGCGGGGGCGGCCTGCGAGCGTGGGGGAGGGTGGAGTGGTGGCCCCCGGATCCCAGCGGGGTGGTGGGGGTGACTCACCCACCCCCGGCTGCTACCCCAACAAACACAGCCTCCGCTCTGCCGACTGTCACTGCAGCCTCAAGGCGATGATCGCCTGCAAGAAATGCGGCGCGTTCTGTCACGATGACTGCATCGACCCGTCGCGCCTCTGCGTCACCTGCCTCATACGATGAGTAGTGTCCCTGTAATTATCGTTTAAGTTTGAACGTTGCGTAGTGTTTAGTGAGGGCGAAACAAGAAAAATTTGTTGAACTTTTCTGTTGTAGTTTTTAAAAAATCAGTTTTTTTTAAATAGTACTTTAATCAATCAAAAGCTGTGTATCCTAGTTCCTTTCCAAAATCTCATGTGTGTTGTTTCTTATTCGTTTGATCAGTTCTTCTAACAGAAAACAATATTTTTGTTTATTTTTTTCCCATCAAAGTACAATGATAACTAATAAATAATGTTTCAACAGGATAGCAAACGGATATATAATACCCAAAGTTGTTCCTTACGTGGCACCAGTGATTGTGTAAGATATTTATGGTTAAGGGTACTGTAACAGTACTGTAGTTTATTGTTTACTTGTAATTGTTTTAATTCTTGTGTACAGTGTATTTCACAAATACCACATTCTGCATTAATACTCATAATTTATTTCAGTTTTGATTAATAACAAATTTCCATACAGATTTTTCTCTTAAATGTTAACGAGTTTGAAAAAGGTTAGCATCATATCATTTCCATCCTCGACTTCTACTACATGAACAATAAATATCGTAATAATTTAGTGATTAGTGTATGTCATATATTTTCATTGATTAATTTATGTGTTTAAACAATGTTGGAGTTTTTTATAGCTGTTTTTATTTTAAATCCACAATCATATTTGAGATTTTCCTACTGGAATTTGACAATTTCTTGCCATTTTATTTAGCATTAGCTCTCCAATCGATGGGAGAATTTGCATGTGATGATGCATGGAGCATGAAGTCTACACAGAATGTGAACGTGTCACCAGCAATTAACTCATGCCATTTTCATTTATGTATGACATATTTTCTCATACAACACATTTGAAAGTATACCCTCATGGAAGTACATCTTATGTTTAAATTCTCGTAAATTAACTAACTTTTACCTGTGGTTTCTATAATATTCTTGCACCAATGCATTAACGTTACGGTGCGAGAATTACTTACTAAGAGACAATTAAAATTTGTATTACAGTTAATTTTTACATTTATATTTTTAATTTTTTTTTAAATAGTAGAAATAATAATAAAAATGTTTTTATCACAAAAAAACTTCAAGGCTAAAAAGTCTCACTTCCACATATTATATAACAAAATTTCAGTTTTAAGGTCGGTTAAAATTACAGGAGCGATTCAAAATTGTTGATGAAAATTAGGTATTTAACAAGTAATTAAAATATTGTTTCTTCCAATTATGACAGTTTGTAATTGTAAAATAGGAAGAAAAGTACACATAAACTCAAAAGAAGGATTTTTTTGAATTGATTATATCTAGTTTTAGATTGATTTCTTCTCATACATTTGTGCTATTAGTCTCTGTAGTTTACTAGATGTAACCATTTCTGTTTATGGCATGTTTCTGATTTAGAAAACTTAGAAATCTGTTTAAATGATCAATCCAAATGATCTTTTGGGTTAGTTTCATCAAGCAAAATCTCAGTCCTTTAATCACTTTCTTCAATTATTTTAGACGTATAAGATTATTTTAATAACATTACCCTTTCAATCCTGAAGTACTTTTTATGGACATCAATAAAAATTGCAAGAAAAGCGTTCTTTTGTTTCGCGACGTTTTCAAAAAAATAAAAATTCTGATTGTAAAGCTGTGAAATGTTATTTAAATTAAGACTTGATTCGGTCAGGTGGTCAGTTAACTTAGTACTTCTATTGTTTCTGTCTTAACTATTGGGTTTTCTGTAATTAATTATTGTTATAATAATTTTAAAACCTTTGATTTTAGCCTTTAATGAATTTTACTGTGTAAAGTGTAGAGAATAAACTAATAGATATATTCGAACTAATCCCGTTTTGTAAATGGAAATGTTTATTTTCGGAGGTTGCTCTAATTTTTGTGTGTGCATGCACAAACATAAGTAGGTGTGTGAATAAACGTGCTGTGAATAAACAATTTTTATTATGAAATATTTAAACCAAAATTAATAAAACCTATTAGAGAATATAATGATATAATATTTTTAGTTTTACGAGAGCGGTTTGATAAGTCTCTGACTTTTTGAATTTCCTGCACAATTTTTTTTTCCCCTTGGTTCGGCTTACTGCCATGCACTTAACCCTGCGCAGTTACTTTAAATGCAACTGTAATCTATCATTGGACAACCTTTATAATTTTGAGCAAGTTGCATTGTGCAGTTGGTGTTTGAAAGCCGTTCAAATCAGACAATCAAAAGTAAATTTCATGCGCTGATTAAGCATTTCTTTTTAGGTGAAAAGTCCATCACTGACACTAAGGAAAGACTTAATAAATACTATGGCGACTCGGAACTTTCAATTTCAATGGTTAAGAGTGGTTTACAGAGTTCTGTTGTGGTCTGCACCAGTGATGCCGAACGTTCAGACCACCTAAAAGAAGTGATCACACCAGAGATTGTCGATAAAATCCACGGAATGATATTGAACGATCGGAGAATGAAAGTGCGTGAGTTGGCTCATGCTGTAGGTATGTCAACTGAATGGGTACATAACATTTTCACAAATATTTTGACATAAAAAACTCTCCACGAGATGGGTGCTGCGAATGTTCATACTTGACCATAAGCGCAACCGTGTGATTACTTCTAAAGAGTGTTTAGAGATGTTCAGCCATAATCTGGACAAGTTTTGGTGCCGTTTTGTAAGTATGGACGACATGCCAAACACTCTGTCAGTCAACAAGGTCATGGCCACAGTTATTTGGGCTGCACAGGGTGTCATTCACATTGATTACCTTAAGGGGGTAAAACTATCACTGGGGAATATTATTCAGATCTTTTGGACAGATTAGACGTTGATTTGAAGAAAAAACGGTTGCATTTGACGAAGAAGAAAGTGCTGTTCCATGAAGACAATGCACGTTGTGTAGTCACGATGGCAAAAATCCATGAATTGGGCTACAAACTGCTACCCCATCCAGCATATTCTCAAGATCTAACCCCTGCGACTATTTCCTGTTTCCAAACGTAAAGAAATGGCTGGGTGGTAGGAGATTTGGGAAGTCATTACTGAAACAAACGCCTATTTTGAGCCTTGAGGAAACCTATTATTTGGAAGGAATAACAAATTAGAAAAAAGCTGGACTAATTATATCGAGCAAAAGTGGTTATATTGAAAAATAAAATGTTCATTTGCCAAAAACATTTGTTTTATTCAAAAAGTCACTGACTTATCAAATTGCCCTTGTATTATACATTGTTTAGGACTGCTTAGTACAGTATATCAATTGGCTTTATTTCATCTAAAAATGTATTTTATGAATTTGTAAAATATGTTTACTTTAATAAGCAAGGTAGGAGTACGTAGTATACCATGTGTCGTGAAGCAGGCTTCACTAAGGTTGCATGCAAAATTTGAAGCTTAAAGCTCATTTCATTCTTAAGATGTCCTGCGGTTAGGTAGACAGACATATATCATAGAGAAAACAAATGTTTTACTTACCCTTGACAAAAAAATATTACGCTTCTAAGTGTTTCAACGATGCTTTGCCACATTGATTGGTTGGAACTTCATCATCATACAACTCATTTTCGTCTATGTAAAAGTGAAGCTTCATGCAAAATTAAAGCATGCAGGTGATCTTTATCAAGATATCTTGCCACTTATTTTTGTTCAGTTCATCGAATTTAGTTTCGTAGCAGTGTTTAAATAATAAAATGTTCGGTAAGCGAAGGAGTGTATTATAATGCAAGAGCATGCTGAAATCAAATCTTTCACCGACATATAACATTGAGTTTCCACTCAATCTAATTATTCTATGAAAAATATCTTACATGTTAAAATCTTATATGATTGTACTCAGTTTGTTAACAAAGTTAGTTGTTCTGCTATTTTCTCGTTACCATCATGGTTACCCATAATACCAATGTAGCAAAGTTCGCTAACGCTCAATCATATCCAAAGGAAGTGTCATGCAACATAAAGCTTCCAGGAGATGTTTATCAAGATACTTGCCAGATGTTATTTTTACACTTGTTCGGTTTAATAGCAGAGTTAAAATAATGTTTTAGTGAAATAGGGAGGGTACTACAAGGGAAGAGTGAGCCGATATCAAATTTTGTCACCAACTTTTAATATTGACTTTTGCTCAGTTTATTTTTCTTTTCGCTGTATGAATAATCAATATTAATGTGTAATAACGTGTTAATATCACTGGCTAAAATCTCATATGATTCTACTCAGCTTGTTTACAAATTTATCTCTTCCTATCTTTCTCATTGCTTCATGATTACTTATAAGACCAATGTAAAAAAATTCGCTAACGCTCAGACAAATCCCATGGAGTGACATGACCAAAATGAAATTTTTCCAGTCTTTCAAGTGATTGGCTTTGCTATCGCTCAGCCAGCAACAATAATGAAATTACAACAGACAATGCAAGAATTATGACAGTCGTATATTTCTGAATTATGTAATACTTGTCCTTTAGATATATAGTTCCTGCAGATCTGTTGATATTGTTCATATGAGTTTAAATTGATCACTCATTACTTCACAAAATCTAACGGTTATTCCAATATCATCTCAGTTTTAGAACTATCGTACTTTATGTGCTGTGCTGGTACATGTCATCACTTCCCTAACTCATCCAATAGTTTTTGAAAGACAGCTGCTAATTTTTTCCCTCCAGTGGCATAGATAAAAAGTTTGTTCAGAGGGCTTGGAGGGTATGGAATATCTCCTTAAATACGTAAGGGCAGTGCTTTGCTTATTTCTCACCTCCCTCCATATCAGGACCATCCTGTACACAACTGCTTGTTATCAGTAAAGAGACAAGCTACTTGAGTACAGAACAGTGGTATCAGTAGGTGTGAAATTATTACTCCTTTATGCCCTCCACTTAAGCTTTGAATGACAACAGAAGCTGTTCGGCAGTGCTTGCTGAAATCTATAGCCTACACTTTACCGATGGGATATTATACAAACAAGTTTACATTATACGAAGAGATATTGTAGGAAGGATGTGTCGATTACTGGTAACATATTCAGTTGTGATTATTGTAAACAAAAGCGTGAAAGACCATTGTAGGATTCAGCTCTATGCGATGAAAGACGGTATGGATATTAGGAAATCCACATACAATTATATTTATTTCTTCTTCTATCAGTTGGACTATTGCCATGCACTTAAGCCTCAATGGCCTATTGCACATCCTGGAAGCAAAAGGCCGATCAGTCTATGGTTTTAGCAGTTCCACGAACCGCCGAAAACAACCTATCAGGTCCTCCTGGAGAAATTCACCACCCTTGTCCAAACTACCAAAGATGGCGTACCACTCCCTTGCTAATGCAGGACAGTCAAAGAGCAAGTGTTCAGTAGTTTCCTCCTGTTAATCACACATTCTACAGAGCGGGTATTTCCAAAGGATACAGACTCTGTGAAGATGCTTCCTCAGGTGACCATGTCCCATAATCAGATCCACAACCCAAGAAGACATCGATCTACTTAGTGAGTGAAGGTCAGATGCAACTCTGGAGGAAGGCGACTGTAGTACCATTCTGCTCATTCTCATACCCAGATGCAGCCTCTACCTTCTCTCATGTTCAGCATGAACCAATTTCGAGATAGCCCCACAGGATTCACACTTAGAAATGCCACAGAACGGTTGAGGTCCCATCATATTTGATGCTGAGTCCTAGTTGATCAGGGTATCAGCTCTTTCAACCAAGTAGAATAATGTTGTCCGGAGACCTTTCAAGATATTAAATGTCAACACGTTTTAGAGATTTAAATTCAACCAAGAAGTATGTGTTCATTTGGAAACGTTTTAGAAATTGCCAATACATTTTGGGTATTTCAATTCAACTCAATACAGAATACATTGTTTGGAAAATGCCTGAAGAACCATGTTGGCATTGTTGGATTGATCTTCCAACAACATTTTCTCCTTTGAGAGTATGAGGTCCAGTCTGTTAGTCAAATATATATCCCATCAGGCAAGTGTAGTCGTACATCTGTTGTTATTAAGATACAAAATGAAAGCCCTAAAGGAATAAGAATTTTACAATATTTTTAAAGTGTGCTAGTTGAGAGTGACAATTTGGGGAGTTAACAAGTAACATAGTTTTTAACATCAATGAAAATTGGGTAGGGTACGATAAGCAGACCCGGTTTTTTATATCGAAATTGGCAAACGATATTACTTAATCATAACCATCGATATAATCAATCAATCTAATTATTTTGAACAATTAACTTTTAATAATCTGTATCAACAGCTGTAAACACTTTCAAATAATACTCGTAATGTAATATTTCAATTTTATATAAGTAACATTTGATTATTAAAAATGGCAGTCAATTGTAGAAAACTACACAACATAGCTTTGAAAGATGATAAGACATTTTTTTCGTGACTTCAACATGTAGGACTTGTACCGAAAAACCCATTATGTGAAATTTGTGGGAAAGAAACAACTGTAACTGTGAGAGGAGCAAATATGGTCGTCTTCAGTTTTCCAAATTTTGGTTATAATAATTTGTTTTATCACTAAATATTAAATTCATATTTAAATTTAAAATATATGATTGTTATTGAGGACTATAGATACTTTTATATCGATTGATAGTCTAGGATTTGTGATGCGAATATTAGGTATCAATGATTACATTCTTCGATATAAAAACCGGGTCCGCTTATTGTACCCTACCCTGAAAATCTATGTTTTATGAATAAAATATTTCTTTTTAAGCTGTACGTTTTTATCATCAAATTAAATTACCTTCCAGGCTTCGCTGAGATAGCTTGCCAAATTTCATTTCGATAGCTCATTTAATTTCTGAGATGTCCTGTGGACGAAATATCGTACAGAAAAGAAAAATTTCAACATCTCCCTGGCAAACAAAAGAGAAATTGTGTTAGCCTACCGAGTGATAGGTTTCAATAATGCTCAGCCAAGTTCCATGTTTGGACATGCACCATCGTAGAACTCATTTTAATATATATATATATATATATAAGTGAACTTTCATGCTTACTTTAAAGCTGCAGGTGAATCTTGTCAAGTTATTTTGCCACACGATATATTCAAATTTTTGTTAGGTTTCATGTTTAAATAATAAAATTTCCAGTGAACGGAGGGTATTAAAACGCAAGAGCGTGCTGAAATCAAATGTTTTAACATTGATTTTCAACTATTATTTTATCTATTTTTTATGTGAATAAAATGTCATATGATTGTACTCAGTTTGTTAATAAATTTAGTTATCCTGCTATTTTATTGTTGCCATCATGGTTACCCACAACACCAATGTAATAATATTTGCTAACGCTCAGCCAAACACTGAGGAAGTGCATACACCATTATCAAACTCATTGTTGCCAGTATAGAAATGAAGCTTCTTGTAAAATTTCAGATCAGTTGGTCTGTTTTTTCGTAAAGATCTTGCGGGCAGTTTGAAGTGAAATTTTTTCAGCTCCTTGAGTAATACACTTCACCAACGCTCAGCCACATGTTTATTATACCACACTGATTATATAGATATACGGATGAGTTGCTGACCAGGTTAACGTTCCATTTTCTCATGCCGCAAAGCTCTCAGAAAATTTCGTTATGGAAACACTTTCTATCAAATCATTATTCATTAACTGGGATAATTTTTTTCCTTCCTCCGGATCGCAGGGCATTCTATTGTCAGGCTAGGCTTCCAGTAGTAAAGATCAAGTGTGAGACCGGTTCTCTACTCTAGACACTACATTAACTCTAAAAAGTTACATTGGAGTAGGCAGGAGTACCCTGTGTCAATAATAATACTAATATTTTGTATCAGAATTAATAAATATAAAATAAATCGTGGATTTAATTTACTTCTATGTTTTACAAATATTTATGGATCTAATGACAGGAGTGGGAAAATTACATGCACCTACCAGAAGGTTGAACCTTCTGTTGGGAGTCATAAAATATAATTAATAGTAATCAAGAATATGTTTTGTATTTTGCTGTGCTACTTCTTTATTCGTTATTTGTATTGATGGAAAATTGTATGGAGTACAATTTGTTATAGAGTGATTCGCATGCAAGTGTTTTGTAATATATGTAAATTTCTATTCTAAGTAATAATACAAGAATTTCATGCTATCAGGGAAAATATAATATCATCTATGTTTTGTGATTTTATTAATTTGGAATAATAATGACAATTGTTTTTCAAGTTTCATATTGTTTCTTCTGGTTTTATCAAAGATGTCAGTGTTACTTATATTAAAATTAATTTTAATGACTAAAATATTTTTGTCCTCTTAAAATCAACATTAATTGAAAATATATTAGCTTCTGTAGGCTTTTACTGTTACTTTATTATTTAAAGTGTCGAGATCTTTAGGATTAAGAGGAATTGATCCACTCTCATACATGCAAGTATATACTTTCTATGCAATATTGACAAAATGATAGCCATTAGTACAAACTATCTTAAGTCGGACAGAAGACAAGTTCAGTGTACCGTTTTATTATCGTTCTGTATCATTGTGTTTCGTAATAGTTTCAGTTGAAGTAATCGTTTTATACGCAAAGCGATGTAATTGATTATTTATAAGTTTTCTCTCAAACAAAGCTGTGCGTATCAGGTTCAGTTAAGTTTTGTTATATATTTGTTTAGTTTTAGTCCGAACGGCTGCTGCATGTATTAGCTCTTTCTTCTCTATTTCTGTTTTGATACACTTGAGTTTGCTATGTAGTCTATGTTTGTTGTTTGTTAGACAGTTTCACTTGTCTCTTGATTACGCCTGATAATACAAAGTCTGAACCTTTGATATTGCGTGTGTCGTGTATGTGTGTCGCATGCAGGAATCTCTGCTGTATATAGTGTTGTACATGTGTATAGTTACGCGTATTTGTGTATATCTACCGGTTATCATAGTAATACCTTCCTATTTATTACTTATATAACTGAACATCTCTAGACAGTTAAGGGTTGTATTATACATTTTTATATTGTAAATAGTTTCTTTATCATTGTGTATTTATATTGCATCACATTTGGTTGTAATGTATATTTTATAAATAAATGCTTGAATCGTCTTGTCCGTTCATATAATCATTTCCATGTGTAATCCTAAGTTTTCAAATGGAAATTGTTACTGTAAACAAAATTCAGGGTTAATAAACATTATTTATTCCTATCGCCTTTTACTTTTATTACATCTACCTCTACAATTCATTGTGTATTAAACATTTGTGTAAAATAATTACGATAATATTTTGTAACAGAAGGTGTAATCATGAACAAGGTATTTGGTGTAGTTTTGGATACGTTTTGTTTATTAAGTTACTCTGGGTGTCTTTTTTTCGTCATTTTACCCTTAACCTAATACTGGCAAAAACAGGAAATTGTTATTAAGTACAAGGGTTGGTCAAAAAGTAAAAATAATGTGAACCCTGAGAGAAAATGTGTTTCAATCAATCATCTTTATTCATTGTTGCGTGTAATTTTGTCATTATTTACATTTGTACATTGCCAAATTATAGAGTTTAAATAAAACAATGTGCATTATCCTTTTATAACACTTTTTAATAAATTAACAGACAAAAAACTAAACAATATAAGTGGCAATCAACAAAGTTTTAATCAAATTTATAATGAGGATAACAATTTCATCACATTGTACCAAAAGTGTCATTTTTTGGTCTAAATCAGGGATACAGCTGAAAATTATGCATTCTAAAAATTAATTACAATTGTACTTTTAATGTAATGTACAATTAATTGTACATAAAATATGCTTACCAGGAGTAATTCTATACTTTAAACTAGCCTTTTTTGTGAGAAGTACAACCATTAAACTATGAATTTTGTAATTATTTTATGACAAATATTACTGTGTAATCCATGTTTTGCTATTTACGGTGTTGAAAAGTGTTGTTCATAACTCACACCTAACGTGTTTTTCCTGTCGTCGATTCAAATTTAAAGGGAGGCATAATCCCAATTAGCCTTCGCTTCTTGGTTAAGGCCATTTTCAGTATTAGTTATGAAGCCTGTTGTAATACATAATCTAATACACAACTAAAACATAAAATAACAATAATGTTAAAAACTAATTAAGACAAACAGGTGCATTAAACTTTAAGTTAAAAACTGACAAGTTAGTGAATAAAAATAAAAAATAGATAAACAATTCGATTAAAATAAAATTACAGAAAGTAATGTTATACATTATATAAGTCAAAAAGAATGTTTAAAAATAACAAAAAAATATCGGCCATACATATGTAAACTGCTAAAGGATTTAAGGCCAACCCCATTTTAATTTTACTTTTAAAGTTATTTAAGCCCATTACGTTGTGGCTTGGATTTCCTTTTTCTAGTCTAGCGAAAAGGATGTGCAGTAAATTTTTCTTCCGAGTATTTAATGAGTGTATCATAGTTCTACACGGGTATGTATCTTTTTTTCTATAAATAGCAGTTATATATAATTAACATTCAAATCTCAGACTAGATAAATAAGGATATTTACAAAGTGAATTGTATTGAGGTTTCTTGATTATTCTCAAATCTTTTTTCAATCAACTGGTTAGTCTGTCTCAGAAAATTATGCGATAATTCAATATAGACTAAAAAAGATCGAAAGAATTACACAGTAAATTTGATATTGATTGTCAGTAAAATTTTATACTTGTGTACTGAAGTTTCAAATGATATATTTAATGAGACACCACACAATCAACCACACACTCTTCTTAAGAGCCAGCTATAATAAAACTACCTTCAGATTTACTCTTTGAACAATTATTAAACTTCAAATACTTTTGTATCCTTGTTTTTTTTTTAGTTCATATGCACTAAAATGCTTTTTAATTTTTCTTGTTAAGTAAATAGTTTTAACATTTAAATTAAGTAAAACAGTTTTTTTCCTTAAAAATGAGCCGTTTCCCATACATTTATGGCTAAAAATACGGTTGTAAAAGTGTTTGTTCTTAGAAGGGAATGTCAAGTAGGCCACCAGTACAGTCAGCTTTTAACAGAAATAAGGTCTAGAAATTTTTTTGACAATTAATTAATTTATTGGGGAGACCAAAACAGTTGCCTGTCCAAAATGATCCCCAATAACTCACATACAGAATAGAAACAGTGTTATGGTGTTGTTGATCTTGAACTATAATTAACTGCATTTCTCTCTATTGATTTATTTTTGAAAATAAATTGATTTACAAAAACCAAGTAGAAGCATTTCTGATAAGAACCATTGTTCCTACGTAAATGTATGCAAGACCCAGTTTATAGAAAAATGGTGTCATGTGCATTTATGTCGTCTTTAGCAAGAACATTGGTAGGTAATTTATTGAAACTAGGAATAAAAAGAGGGCCGAAGGTCTGAACCCTGAGGTATCCCACATTCCATCTCAACTACTTTCACCATTGACACACACCACCTACCTTTGATTTATGGGTAAGACTTGAATAATTTTAAAACAGTACCTCGAATGCCATAATATACCAGCTTGTGTAACAAAATATCATGATCCACATAGTCAAAGGCTCAACTTATATCACAGAAGATGGCCCTTGCAAATTCCTTTTTCTCCAAAGGTTTGAGTGGGTTTTGAACGATGGCATCAATAGCACTCTGAATACAGTATAAAATCCAAACTGAAGTGTACAATAATCTGCGATTCAAAGAATGTACTTACCTGTTTAAATACAATATTTTAAAAGATTTTAGCTTATATTGGAGCAGGTTTGACTAAATGAGAATATGCTATATTACCTTTTTGCTGTTCTTTAAGATTGAACAATGGGAAAATCTTTAACATTTTTAAGAAATCTGGAAAAAATCTTTTGAGGGTATAGGTAATGCACATGGAAATGTTTTAAATACCATACTGAATGTCCTTTGAAAGTAAATTGCTTATAAAAGTCTTTTGAGTTCAATTTAAAAATCGCAGGTTCAATCTGTGCCAGTTAAATGTATGATTATTGAAAAAAGTTATTAACACAATACATTTAAATGCCTGGGAAACATTTTAAATTAACACAAATCAAGAAAAACATCAATAATGAAGATGGACTTATTCAAAATTCAAATCTACTCTAATCTCAATCTATAACAAAATTAAAATGTAATTTTGTTTTAATAATATTTTATACTGTCTAATCATATTTCCAAATCCTTTGTTATTCTAATATCTATTATTTAGAAAATTGTAAATATTTATTAATTTGTGAAGTGTCTTGATGATGAAATCATTAATTCCGTAAGGCCTTGCAAAAAAAATAAATATTGGAAAATTTGTATTAGTTCACCAGTGATAGTACATCCATTATTTGTAGTAGGTTCAAAATTATCATGGAAGTAAAAATGAAGGTGTCTTTTAAGTATTCAATAAGACATTTTTTAAGTTGTTAGATAAAGCTGACGTCTCCACCCAACACTACAGTATGTGAGTGTCATTTACTCATATAAGTTTATAGTTATTCAACATTTATATAAATTAAATTCATTACTATACTAAGTATGAAGTATTAACTTACCACAAAATGTTTAGTCTACAATAATTAGATATGAAATACTTGGCATTCATATTTTGTTGAGGCAAATATTGAAATGTCCTCCTGGATAAGATCAAGCCTTTGGCATTATGCAATTAGAGTATAACCATCAAGATATGCATTCACCATCTAGATGAATTTAGATGTATTTCTATTCCATTAAATTCATGAAATGGTTTGAGTTTGAAGTTTGGATAATTTTTTATAATAACAAAAGTGAGTACTTCTTTTGGTGGGCTATGGATGTATGTTTTGCACTGGGGAAAATCTTACGCTTCAAGACACGCTTATTTGCTCTGTAGCCGATACGGGCGTCCTCTAACTTATTGTATTGTATTGTAACTATAGCGGCCAATACAACACAATCTTGTATTTCCAAAATAATTAGTACAATTTCATTGCCATTATATTCTAAAAATGAAATTATGGATTTAGAATAACTTAAATAAGAAATAACAATTTTGAAATAAAATCTTGCTAAATATCTAGTTGTTCAATAGCTCGTGCGTATATTTTATCGTTTGACATTGTTAAAATCAATTTATCTTTTTGACAAATCAGGAAGAAAATTCAATTAAAGGTTTTGACATTTCTTCAGCAAAATTTGTATTAAAATCTCTTTTTGCGTAATTTATTTGTTAAGTGAATGTAATGCAAAGCTCAATGTAATAGAGGAAAGGATAATAACTAACAGAAAGACTAATTTCCTTCCAGGATTAAATTACGGCGTGGCTTTGTTGGCTAGAAAAGATCCAATAAATTTATTTTTAATCATTTTTTAAATCCAATCAGGAAGAAACTAGTTGTGAACTGGAATATGATTTAATATTAACAGTGTTAACATTCAATTTAGAATTCGATGAGCTTTAAATACTGATTTTAAGTGATGCAATAAATTTTACGTTGCATTCATTAGTAGATAAATCACTAGTTCGTAGATTTATTCAAATCAGTATTTTACCATACATTTTAGTCCGTGTTTGATTTTATTCGCAGCCCTCTACAAGAAGTCACTTCTGTCGTTCAAGAGTCCCACTACTGCCTTTCCATTTTTTAAAATTTTCATGTAGAACTTAAATAGTTAACTTACCTTAAGGCAAAAACTTCTTTACCACTCCTCCATGAATAATGGGCATTTAAAGTAAAAAATTTGAAACTACGTCAAAATAAAAACAGCCAAAGATAAAAATGTGAATTTTTACAGTGTATAAATAAGTTATTACTTCAGGGAGTTGCATGGTTTTAATAATTTATTTCAGTGTTTTCAAGCTATTGTTGGGACAAAACATGTTTATATACTTTTTGGGGAGGAAGATGTGAAGGTGATAAGAAAAAGAATACGTTTATTGCCATAAAGCTTACACAAGCATCGACACAAGCCATGTAAAAAATTTAGAAACAAGTAGAAGTGCAGATAAAGAAAATTTAGTACCCAAAACATAAAGTGTCGTCTGCTATGTGGTATCAATTTATAAGTTATAAAATTGTGTCAATCTTTTTACTCTGAACATGGTAGTTTAGTCTTTGTTTTTTAGCTCAAGAGTGTGGAAAAAAATTAGATAAATATTTACATTCAATATAAATTATAAACTTCATTTACTACAATTATAGATTAAATTAAATAAATTATTAAAATTACTCATTCCTACGGTTGACAGAAGCACATTTTTTCTGAAGACTTAATTATTGGTAAATATTAATATTGCAAAGCATTTTGTACAACAATCAAGTAACTATACAACAGATTTAGATTTTAAATGAAGTGTTAATGTAGAAAACTCTTGCACACAAGATAAGAATATTACTTTCAGTCTCAGTTAACAGTCTTGACAACTGTGGTACTTCCTGTTTGAGCAGGATACCACACAACATAACCCACCCACACAAGTACAACTTGCAAGAGACAGTTACCTTATCAATTAGTTTGCAATCAGTTCAGCTACCAGTTATCTCAGACTGCTGCCTATGTGATTAATTGGTACTTTGGGATTATACCGACCACACCCAGACATGAATCGTTATTTGACATTTTGCTTCTACTGATTACTAGATTAGTGTAGAACAATATTTCGTCAATATAAAACAGGAATTGTCTTATCGCAAACCCCTCCCCATCCTCAGACAGAGGTCAAAGTCGAGCGGTCTAGTAGATAACGTGATTGCAGAGTCTCGCCGCCCGTTCAGCTGGTGCGTCGCTTTGTTGTACTTCCGTGTTTTACCCCTACATTTCTCCAAACACAAAAATTCAACAAAAACAAACATTACCAAATAAAAACTAAACTCTTTATTGAAAAAAACACACAAAACTTGTTTTTATTTTTGATCACACTCCGCCACCCAAAATGCGAGTGCCTCCGGCCATCAACACGGGCTTCGGCAGCACCTTTGGTGCTGCCTCGCGCTGATGTCAACGAAAGAAAAACATCCCTCGAGATAGTACCTATCAGTAAAATATCAAATTCTAGAGGGGCTGATCAGAAATATAAATTGAATTGTAATGGAAAGGCAATTATGTATCGTGCAAAAAACTTAAATAATCATGTGATGCTGTGCGGCCTTGGGATTCTCGAGAAAGATAAGATAACAGCGACAACAATACCGATCACAATACCTGGAAATGCTTGTTGATTGATGGAATGATAGTTAGTTCTGTTACTCAACTACATCGTTTTATAACGTTCTAAGTTCATTGAAAAAAGTTCAAGCGTTGGGGGCATATAACGGAATCTGACCCCATTAACAGTTGATAATCGTTGTAATTTTGTAATTAAAGAGTTGTTTTTTCGTTCTATCATGTTTTTTTCTATACATTTATATTTTTGTGTTTTTCATACTGGTGTGGTCGGTATAATCCCAAAGTACCGATTAATTTCTGGATCGAGTAGTTAATTCAGCAGGGAAGTTTCTACACATGCATAGATAATAACAAAAATATACCGCAACATATTTCCTTTATTTATTTATTCCTTTAATTTTTGAATTTCAAGTCTTTGATCGGTTGTAATTTAAATTTAACTACTTTTATTTCATTGCTCTAGTACCTTATTCTAAGTGAAAGAAAATACTGTATTTACAATAAACAATAAATAAAACATCTATTTTCATGGACACAAAGAACATAAATTTGACATTAAAAAAGGTGATTATGTGTTTTCTGTAGTAGTGTATTGTCTTGTGACATTTTCTGGTACCTATGAAACAGCAATGAAAAATTTATTATATATACCTTTTTTATACAAGGGGAATGAGAGAGAAAAGATAGTTGTGGACGAAAAGTTAAAAATAATGCTAGCTGAAAACAAAAACAAAAAGCTAGAAGAAAGTCTCGGGTAAAATGGAAATCTTAAAATGGCATTAAATAAAAAAAAAAGTTAAAGGAGTTCAGGATCAACCCAATGAGAATGGATGGTCTTCAGTTCCAAAACATCATGTAAACGAAAGAAAATATTTAATTCAAAGTCCGATTACTACTTCAAATCGATTTGATGTTTTTAAAAACGATTACGATGAAACAAATTCTGACTGTATGCAACTATACAGAAATTAAAAGCTACAAAGAAGGGTGTATTAAATTATGGCATGACAACAAATGATCGGTTAATGAATATAAGCAATGGATTAAAACAAAGTTTGGAGGAAAATTAAAACTGTATGTCTAGAAGTCGACACACAACACATTTATTGGGATTCCTGGATAATTTGTTAAGTCACTTGGTATGATTCACTAGATTGTAATTAAATGTTAGGTTAATTATCCACCTGAGGAAGAGATCAGATTGGAGACCTCGAAACTTAGTGCTGTACTTAAAAAAAATGATTTTTGGTCCTTTTACATTATCTATAAGCTGTTGCTCTCCTGTTTATCTTGCTTTCTCCTTAGAAACAGACCACTTGTGGTTCCAGCATGATTGTGATCACCTGTAATTTAACACTAAAACTTCTGCGATATAATTTAAGGTCCGTAATGTGGTGACTCCATCCAATGACCTTCTTGTTCACCTCACCTCAACTCTAACTTTTACTTCCAGGCAAGGCTAGGAGATAACCTATAACTTAACTAAATAGAAAATCCTTGTAGTTACAACTCTTGCGCAGTTGGTGCCATCCAACAAGAGTGATATTTACTGGTAACTGTGATTAAAAGGTTTAGATAAAGCAACAAAATGGACAGACACTATTTTTAACAGATACTATGAACTGGCAATCTTTGGTATTGGCAGTACAAAAAAAAAAAAAAAAAAAAAAAAAAAAAAAAATATACAGATTCTGACAATCTTAATTCTTTATCTTTTAATAATGCGCCAAAGCAATTTGCTAAAACAATTTTTATAAATGGAGCGATTCTTCTTTTAGTTAATCCTCCAATGAATTTTATATTTGCTGTTGTCACTATGCTGTATTTTGCTTCATCAGCAAAGATGATGAAGGAGGCAAAGGAGAGGACATGGAAGGATTTTGAAGAAAAACTGAAATCAAAACTTCAAAGGAAATAAGAAGATTTTTTATGGGGTGATAAGGAACAAGACGAAACCTAAAGAAATGTTGACTAAGGTGGTGGATGTTTCAGGGGAAATCAAATGGGGAGGAGAAAGAGGTTTTGAAGACGTGGAAAGAGTATTTTAAGGAACTACTGGAAGGAACAGAAAATGAAGAGGAAAGAAGAGATATGACAGAAGATGAAGAGGATTTTAGTATGTGCGAATTGGAAAAAGCGGTTTAAAGAGATGAAAGAGGGGAAATCTGCGGGAATAGACGAGCTGACGGCTGAGATGATAAAGGCGGCGGACCCATTGGGAATTCAATGGTTGTACAGAGTGATGAGAGTGATTTGGAAGGAAAAGAAGATACCAGAAGACTGGAAAATGGGAATAATAGTGCCGATTTTTAAGAAAGGCAATAAGCAAAAATGTGAGAATTACAGGGGAATAACTTTGTTGTGCCATACACAAAAAATTTATGAAAAAAATACTGTTGCAGAAAAATTAGACCAGTACTGGAAGAAACAGGAAGAGAGGAGCAATGTGGTTTTAGGAAAGGTAGGTCAACGGTGGATGCTATTTTTGTGATGAGACAAGTGTTAGAAAAGAGGTGGGAATACGGAAAAAGATACAATGGTAGCGTTTATAGACCTACAGAAGGCATATGATAAAGGTACTGAGAGAAAGGATATGGGAGAGTATGAGAAAGAGAGGATTGCGTGAGGGAATAGTAGAAAGAATAAAGAAACCTGTACGGCATATGTAAAAAACAGGGTAAGAATTGAAGAAAAAATATACAGATACTTTTAAAAACAGAGAGAGGAGTAAGGCAGGGAAGCATTATTGTCACCTTTCCTTTTCAATATTATAATGGATGAAATTATTCTAGAAGTACAAGGAAACTGAGGAGCAGAAGAACTTAAGACAATAGCATATGCGGATGACATAATGATATGGGAAAATAGGGAAGAAGAGTTAGAACGAGAGTTAAACAAATGGGCAAAAGTGGCGAAGAAATATGGTTTAGAGATGAACATACAAAAATGTAAAGTAATGAAAGTAGAGAGAAGGGATGGAAATAACAAAGACGTGTTAGTTGAAGGAAAAAGACTTGAAAAGGTGAAGGAATTCTGTTATTTAGGAAGTATCATAACAGATAGGGGCACAATAAGAGAAGAGATAGGAAACAGAATATGGAAGAGTGGAAAGTTTTTCAAATATGGTAAAGAAGATTGTGTGGAGTTGGAACATTGGGAAAGAATCAAAAGTATTGATGTATAAATCTTATTTCCAACCAATTTTATTATATGGAGCAGAGACGTGGACGTGGACTAAAAATGATTTAAGCAGATTGCAAGCTGCAGAAATGAGATTTTTTAAGAGGGATAGAGAAGACTACAAGAAGAGATAGAATAAGGAACGAAATAACTAGAGAAAGATGAAGGTAGTTTCACTGCAAGAGACAATGGAAGGAAGAAGAAGAACAGTTACAGTGGATGGGGCATGTGAAAGAGGATGGGAGATAATAGAATGCCTAGAATAGCACTGGAGAAGGAGGAAGGAGGAAGAAGACCAAGAGGAAGACCGAGAGGAAGATGGGAGGACCAAGTGTGGAAAGACATAGAGAGAAGGGGACTACAGAAAATTACAGGTGGATGAAGAGGAGACCTGGAACGATAGACTAAAGTGGAGGAGGCTGTGTACGACGACCCGTGAGAACGGAAACGTCTGACGATGATGATGATGATGACTATGCTGTAGAAATTACCAAAAAGTAAGATTTCTCCACCAATGTCATTAATGGGTGTTTAATAGTTATAAAATAAAAAATATTCAAAGGTTGTATTTTTCCAGTTATGTACTTTACATAATTTAATTTAAAGACTGTCTATAATTTTGGCTCACTTACTTGAAAATTCACAACTTACAAACATGTTTAAGGTTTGACAACAGTAATAATGAAATTAGTTTCACTTGTTTAACCCTACGGCTGATAATAAGAAACTCCCAGAATGATGAGCTAGAATTTGCCCGTGTGTAGCATATTTTTAAGAAATTTACTAAAAATATGTAATAAATTAAAAGGTATAAGTGTTATATATCATTTTTTTTGTTATTAACCATAGAATAATCTACAGTAATAAAAGTATTCACTTACTTTAGCATATTTTTTTTATTTACACATAAAACTGAAAATGTTAATTAAAAGAAATATTTTTTCAAAGTTTCAAGCTTTGTAGCTTTGTTACTTATAAAGATATCAAGATACTCCAAATATAAGAATTATACACCATATTATAATGAACAAAAATCTTTATGACATATATACACATATTTACAACACAAAACATGTTTTCTTTCAAAAACTGAAAAAATGCACAACTGCTTTTTTTTAGTCATCTTTACTAGAGTAGGTCCTCTTCCTCCTCCCTGAATGTGTAGGCCTAGTGAAGTGCTCCAACTTATGGTAACACGTAGGGTGAATACCACAGTTACAACTGGGTCTCCAGAAAACACTTTTCTTCCTTTTTACACAGGGATCATCAGCGCAAACAACACAAATTCTTTCATTTTTACCAGGTAAATGCGCAAGTAAATGGCTTCCATCCCCCATTTCATTTGGATTGAGTGTTGCATCTTCCTGGCTAGCTAAATTTGATATTATGCTGTCTACAAAGTCTTCTCTAGACATAGGAGAATCAGTATTTCTGTGATATAATATATATGAATCAAATACCGAAATGCCGAACAATGCGCCCGCGATGAGTCACCAGTTGCGTTGCCGGTCAGCCGCGTGCCGAGCGGCCTTTGGTTTGAAAACAGCTGACAACGAGTAATAATACGAACGTAAACTATATAAAATGAATCGTTAAATATGAGCATAGAAATCAACTGGTGTAAATTACTTTTGTATAACCTTTGTGGTTTTCGCGCAATAACAACGGAAAGTTGACCGACGGCTGTGCCGTCTTTATCAGTTCACAAGCGATATAAATAGACGGCTGTGCCGTCGGTCATCAGTCGGAGGGTTAAGAAAAAATAACCCTAGAAGTGGGGATCATTTTATCCTGTAGTGAAATTAGTGACTATTTTGGAGCGTTACGTAAATATTTTTAAAGTTAAAAAAAATTCAAATAAGAAGTAATGTATAATTTTTTCAGAATCAAATGGAGAATAATATGTGAATTTAAAACTGGCAATACCAAGATTTTTGTTTTTAATGGTATGAAAATTTTAAAAACATTCTCGACATTTTGGGCGATAAATGCCTATGAAATGGTTATAAAAAATTTAAAATTTTAGATACCATTTCCCCCTTAAATTTAATCTACTTAATCAAAAAGTAAAACTTATTGTACATATATGTAACCGTACTAATGCTACAAATCATGTATTTGTTGTTTAGCAAACATCTAGGAATTTGAGGCACTACGTCCTATTGCAGAATTGGGTATTATTAAAAGCATTTTACTCAATAATTTTTATTACTTAGTATCCTGTACAATATCATGATAAATGTCGTGCATACAGAAAGCAAGACAAGCCAATCTTATATTACAACAACTGGCTCTCGCCAGCATATATATATATTTATTTACTCAAGCATAGTAACAACATATGTCATTATATGTAACCACAAAATATTGTTTTCTCAATTTAACGGTTAAGTAATATTAAAAGAATAAAAGTACACAGCTTTATTTAGAAAATGTTAATACATCTATAAATCAATATTATATCAATATTACTATTATCGACAGTGTAAAACAACAATACAATATTCAATATTTATATATACCACATTTGGAAAGTCGTAATGGGCAGTCCGGTGAAAACTTGGTCCACCCACGATATCCAGCCGCACAATTGTACAAACTATATATTTAAACACAATATTTACTAAAAATCTAAATAAACTTCACTCTATACAAATGATATAAAATGAATAGTAACAGAGAATAAAGGAATTTATCATCACAAATCAATTAACTAACAGTAATAAAATGCACACGTCGGGCGGTGAGCCGAGCTGCTCGTTTTCACACCTGATATCTCATCATCACAGCAAACTCCCATTCTTTCCGCGGAGAAAGAAAATTTCCAACAGGTTTCCAATGGCCGTACAACGAAGGAATTTATTAATTACTGAATTAATATTTCTATAAGGGTATCTAATAAATAATATGCAAGATAAAAGTGAAATATATATACAGAGAATGGAACGCAACGCAGCCCTATCACCAAAATATGAGTCCGCAACAGTGACACTCCCATACAACATGTCCCCACCGGCTACGCATGGAGTACACCTGCAACAGACAGTTAGGCTTCAGTTGTCAGCAGGTTAGTCATCACATGATAAATCCGACACTAGGCCTACAGCGAATGTCGGCAACAGAAAGGAAACCGACCTACACAAGAGCAAAGTTATGGAATACCCTTCCACAGGACCTGAAGAAGACCAACAGGCTGCAGTTTTGACAATGTCTGGCTACAAAAACATCTTTTCTACCAACTTAATGAATTTTATTTCTATGACCCTTGTTCTTATGTCTATGATAATGTACAAAAGAATATTAATAAACAATAAACAGCGATGAATTTGTTTAGTACACTGCTATCAATCAATAATTATATTTAGCAATCAATTCTATAATATTTTTACTTATTCGTTTTCATTATTATTTTTAATTAATTATTTATGCCTAGTAAAATTTCTGCTGTTTGTCATAGAAAGAAATATATAAAAGGGAGCAGCTTAGGTTGTGAATAACTGTTTTAGTCATATAGTCTCTCCATTCTTTGAAACTCAAACAACAGCTAACACAAGTGTTTATTGTTGGTTTCACCTTTTTCCAATGTCCATTTCCCAAACATTACATTAACCCCTTACTGCCAAAAATCCAGGTGGAATGTAACGCCATTGCAATTTTCTACATAAATTTCTCATATT
This sequence comes from Homalodisca vitripennis, assembly GCF_021130785.1. Taxonomy (NCBI): domain Eukaryota; kingdom Metazoa; phylum Arthropoda; class Insecta; order Hemiptera; family Cicadellidae; genus Homalodisca; species Homalodisca vitripennis. Next base: position 14,148,896 of record NC_060212.1, on the reverse strand, counting down.
AAAAATCCAGCCAATAGAAATAATCAGAATCAGAATATTTTATTCACACAACAGAACACAGAGGTTTTCTGTGCAAGTCAAAACATCAGAATAAAGAGCCCTTGAATAGAGCATACCATCTGAATGTAAAACAAAGTATGGTCTTGTAACAATCTTTAAATTACAGACTTACCAATGACTCAATTTTATGTAATAGTAATAAAAGTGTAGCTGATTTGCTTGTCACAATGGAAATAGCTCAATCGGATATACTCAATTGGTTTCTCTCAAATAAACTTATGTACAATATGGAAAAGACTAAATATACATGTACTTAGTTTGGATAATGGAACCAACCATGAATGTGTAAAGCAGCTTGTTGGAAATTAAAATTAAGTTGGAAATTAGGCTTACCTTACCAGATCAGTAGATTATTCCCCTTGTTCTTTATACAGAAACATTAAAACAAACACATAAATATATGGAATATTTTGTGCCTTAGTGGTAGTCAGTCACTGAAGCAATATTTTCGGATTTGATGGATTGGCGTGAAATTTGGACTGTAGCTAGGGTGTAGCAAAAAAAATAAGTTATATAGCACCGATGTGTGCTTTTACCATAGGGGTGGATGCCACCTTTTCTAGGGGACGGAATTTTTATAATGAAAAATAATCTCACCATTCGAGAGAGAGGGACAGATTCTAAACAAATAATGTTCTATGAGAATGTGTTGTACAGTTAATACTTTATGAGATATTGGCACCTTAAGATGGTAGGTTTTAGCTCAAAAACGCACGATTTTTAGCATTGTTTTGCTAATATCTAAAAAACTACAAGTTTGATAGGAAAATTGATGCGAGACAAATATAAAGATCATTAAATAACAAAGAGATTGCAAAGGATTTTATTTTTGTAGGCAGTATATTACTCGAGCAATAGATCTTTGAAGTTGAAGTTGATTTTGAAGATAGCTGAAAATTGTCCATTCAATATCATTTAACAGTTCTTATAAAGTCTTGTATAACATTTTTTAAAGTACTTGAATAACCTTTAAATTGAGTAAAATTCATTAGCATGAGAACTAATGGAGTTTAAATCAAAATAAAATGGTTCTACACATTTATGAGAAAAATATTGGTATTCAAATTTATTACTTGACAGCAAACAATGCAATTAAGTAAGTGCAATTCATTGTTAGTTTACTTTTTAAGGGTTGCAGCTTTTTAATGAGTGACAAGTTTTTTTAATAAATAATAAAAGATATATAATATGTTGTGAAAGCACCAAAAGTTCATTTTAGCCACTAAAAACTTCCCCCCCCATCTTTTAGGACATAAAGGGATAGTTTTTAAGGATTTAAGGACAGGAAAGTTATTTAATTTCATACATTAAATTAAAAACATGAAAGGCACTTTATTCAACACATTTAAATATGAATTAAATCTTTAAAATTCGTAAATCTGGGCTATTTACATTTTTTGGAACAAGGGTAGTTATTACCCCCAAATTGTAAAAAGCACACATTGAGACAATATCAATTTTGAAGTTGAGTGTCAGATGAGGTGGTATGCAAATTTTCAAGTAAATCCATGCAATCCGAAAAAATTGCGAGCTTTTACCTCATTTTCACCTTCAGTGACTGTACTGTACTGGATACGTTCTTCTGTTCAGTCGGAATTTAGTCTACTCAGAGGGGTTACCACATCCAGAGAGTTACATAACCTTTATAGACTGTGTAAGTACAGTAATAGTAAAAACACAATATCAAGTCCAAAACAGGTGTGCTCTCAGTTTAATAATTTCTTTATTAATGCAGTATAATCTAATTCTTCCACGTAATCTAAAAAACAAAATCTAAACAATCCCCTAGTTATTGATTTGACAAATATAACAAATTTCAATATGAGTTAATATAGTACATTGTGTAATAAGTATTAACTCCATGGAAGTAGCAACACTGGTTACTAAACACTTTTGACGGCCACGGGCCAACACACTGGCTCTAGAATTATACTTGACAACGGCTGTGTACCCTTCATTTGATGATTACATTATTCCTTTAATTTTTTTATTGTAGTTTGTAACATAGTATAAAACAAAACATAAATAAATATAATTTCAGATTATTATTATTTAAAAGTTTTTAAACTTTTTTGGTTTAGTAGAAAGACGTAATTCGGAAGGCAGTGATGTATCAAACAAATAAGTTTTTGGAAAAATATTTCCTTTATTTCTCAAGGTATTCACATGATTTTTTTCTGTATTTGTGTGAAAATATGTATATTTTCTTACAATGATAATGGTTTCCTTGAAATAATTTTTATCCTAGTTTCAACAAACAAAATTAGAAAAATTACTAATACATTGAAAGAAGAAAAGTTAAAAAAAATTATTATTAATTTTATTTAAAAACTATAAGTAAAACAAAAAAATTTTAATATAATTTATACACATATTACTATTTATAGATGAGCTACACCAGTTTTTGTGGGAGTGAGTCAAAAGTGGCCTTTTTGGCAAGTAAACTGGATTTATTAATTGCTGGTGTGTCTAGAAGTACGGCCTGGACTTCAAAGAGTTCATTTGAATGATAATCTACAAATGCAAATAGTTTGACAAATTGCTCAGTGGGCATGAAATATCCCATTTGTTTGTGGATATTTTAAATTTCACAATAGAGAGAGGCAGTGCACAGTAAAAGTTCTGATGAAATTGAACTCTTGTTCTGTTTAATTCGTAAGACGACAAAAACTTATAAACCCTACTCATCCCAGGAAAGAGCAAAGTCTACAATATATTAAAGTAGTCACAGTAGTCAATAAATATCAGGATATTTGCATCACTTTTACTTTTCTTAGAATTTAATTTCAAAATTTGTGATAATCTTTATCGCAAGTAATTCAAAATAATTCTATAGATATCCTTTGCAGCAATGCACAACAAGAGCAATATTTTGAAGTACGTTTTCTAATGATGTAGACTGATTTCATATTAGTTTCCGTAGCATTGTTTGCACTTACGACGGTGTTGCAGTGGCACAGGGAGTGATCATTTGCAGCAACTGCCGGGGGCCTTCGTTGTCGCCTCCGACTCCACTAGCCGCCGCCCCTGGCCGCTCGTGCCTCCACCTCCGGCTTGCTCGTTTTTCGGCAGCTTTTTCGCTGGAATCACACGATACTATGTTAATATCCGGGGAACCAAACTGTACGTTGGATATGCCCTTAGCCATTAGGCATTTTACTCAACTGATGAGTTCATGATGAGCCGCTGGGATGAAAATTTTTGAAATTAACAACAACCACGAAACCCCCGGTTCTGATACATACAAGAATTGTATTGCATTGTATATATTTACCTTGACCAACATCATTTATCTGATGTACTTATGTATTTTATATAGTTACGTTGACTCATGCCATGGGGTATTGTAATTGTTTCATGCAATAAAGAATATTATTATTATTAGTTTCTACACTTCAATCTTCCAGGGAATCTCCATATTATTTAAAATATGTTTCATGCATTTCAACAAGGACATTTCTGAAAACATTTTTTTTCTCTTCACTAAGTAACAGTCAGATAAAAAAGCAGTCCTTCCAAATCTTCTCTAAGACCCTCACAGCACTTACGTCTTTTAAAAGTTTGGGTTGCCACGCAATATCAAGGAGTCTATAAATTATAAAATTACATATTGTGATAACCAAGACACAGATCATTTAATAGGCATGCTGGAGTGCATTTTAATTCGTAAAATGCGCCAAAATGTAATTTTTCACAGATTTTACAGTTCTATAATCAATATTTAAAAATACAAAATTATTATCATATATTTTTACTCAGCATTTTAATCCATTTATTAATATTTAATTTAAACAAAGGCAAATACTTTTAATTTATGTTCAAGTAATGAAAAGCTATAAATTAGGAGGATTTTCATTTAGCGTGTGTGGGGCCTTATTTTAGTCACTAAAGCTATGAAAAATAATCTTTTACTTTTCACAGCATGTGTTATAGTTTTATATAAAAATACAAAAGTATTATCATATATTTTTATCAGCATTTTAATCCATTTATTAATATTTAAATTAATCAAACGCAAATACTTTAAATTTTTTGTTTAAGTGATAAAGGGCTATTAAATTAGGAGGATTTTCATTTAGCTTGTGGAGGGCCTTATTTTAGTAACTAAAGCTATTGAAAAATAATCTTTTAGTTTTCACAGCATGTGGATTCAATGCAGTAAGAGCTAAATGAAATTACATCATTTTATGTCATTACTGAATCGTTGCATGACGATATAATTATGTCATCCATATACTGTGCATTGAATTTATAACAGCTGTCAATCAACTAAATGTAGGAAACATCAATGTTAAAAAAAGGAAAGGAAAAGCAGCAAGTTAGAACATTAAAAAGTTATATTATTTGAAATTGCCAACCACTTGACTGGCTTTGTTAGTTTGGTTCTATGTTTTCCTTGTTTTAGAGCACAAATCCAACTTTCACAGGTACACGACATTTCCGGTTCTAAATTTTTATCAATACTCATGTTCTTGATCCCTTTGTGCCCAGATGGCAACCACTGCTGGTTACAGCCATTCTTTGGCCGGCTCGTTTATAATTAGTAATGTGCCTGGTCCCCTAAGGTTGGATTGGATGTATAGCACAGCTGACTAATTAATAGTTTCTTCTTCTTCCTCACATATGTTTAGACTAAAATGTATAGTCCGGAACCAAAAACCAATTTGCATCGTGTAAACATATATCCCAGTTTTTCTTGAAATCCATAAAGAAATTATTTTCAATCGCTCTATTTTTTGTGGTGACAAAGTCGGAGGGTATCAAGAGATAAAAATATAAAATGATAATTTTGTCTCGGATAATATTTTTCTTAGCTTGACAAACCGAATCCAACCATCAGACACATACATCAATGTTACACCAATGTCAGCTAACCACCACATACAGATCTTAAAAATGGTGACTTTCAGTCACATTATCTAGTTGTCCGAATGTGTCTAATAGTTGGTTTAAAATCTATCAAGCTAAAAAAATTATAAGTGATTATCATTGAAATACGATGGTAAATCAAATATAAAAAGTAATTTATTTTTTAACCTTTATTTGAGAACATTAAACAGCTTATTATTTTTTTAACATTCTTCAATATACTCTCCTGCTCGATTTTCACATTTTTGCAACCGATTTGGAAGTTTAAAAATACCAGGGGATTAAACTCTTCAGTTTAATTACATTTTACATTGAAATTAAAATTTATTAAAACTAAACAGTTATGTTAATAGTTCTTTTTTATTTTTATGAATAAATACGCTAATTTTAAGTACAATGCCCTTTTGTATACTTTTACCTTTTATAATTTAGTTATAATAAAAATAAGCTTTAAACAAAAACTTTTTACTAGTCTTGCCGTTATAGGAAAGTTAATAGATTTATTAGTGGCGTGTAAAGGGTTAAAACAATCTCTACAAGAAGAGTAATATTCTTTGCATTCGGAAAGACTACTCTCTTCCTTCTTTTACAAGTTGATGTTAGGACTTACCGATTGCAAGGAAAATGTCATTGACGTTCATAGCTGTCTTGGCCGATGTTTCCATGAAGAGTAGACCGTTCTCGTGGGCGTAGGCCTGCGCTTCATCGTACTCTACACTTCGCTTGTTGGCCAGATCCGCCTTGTTACCAGCCAGCGCTATCACGATGTTAGGCGATGCCTGCCTCTGTAGTTCTTTCACCCAGGTTTTGGCGCGTCCAAACGTATCCTGCGGCAGCCATCACATCTTTGAAAATGCTGTTAGACTATTCGTAATCATGAAACTCGTTAGAAATTATATTTGGTTCTGTAGAGAAAATCTAATTATCTCTTTACACAAATTTAAGTAAACATGTTGTAATTACATATCAAATAATACATCTAAATAAAATAATCTATTTTTGTCCACTACTTTTACGATCTGTCACTGAAGTTTTGTTCCACAGCTCTTTTTAATCCACAAACACAGACTTTTATTTAAATAGAAATGAAATTCATAGTTATTTTACCAGAAAAAAACCACATTCTATATTTAGAACTTACTGTCAAACTTGAAAAAAGTAAAAGCAGCCACATATATATGAAAATTAATAGACAATAGACAATATTCTTTATTAACAACATCATCAAGACATGTTACAGAGTCAAAAAGTTTTTAAAAGTGAATTGTATTATTAAATGAGAGGTCTTTTTAAAATTCATCATTCCATGAGAAGAACTCATCGAGCGTGTAGTATGCGTGGTCTTGCAGCCAACACCGTAAGGTTCTCTTTATAGCTCTTGGGTTGTCTTTCAGATGATCTGGTAGCTTGTTGAACAGTTTCATTCCAGCATATGATGGTTTTTTCTCGTATAATGCTGTTCTATGGACTGGTAGAGTGTAATCCCCTGCTTGTCTAGTGTAGTGGCCGTGGAGATCTCTTTGTTTTGGAGGATTCTTAGTTATGCAGTAAAGTATGGTTTCTATGATGTAAATGGATGTTACTGTCAATATTTTCCAGTTTTTGAAGATGTTTCTGCAGCTCTCTCTAGGTCCTATTCCAGCCATTAACCTTATTGCTTTTTTCTGCATCACCAGAACTCTGTGGAGATTGCCAGCTGAAGAAGCACCCCAGACTGCTATTCCATAACGCAGGTGGCTTTCGAATAACGCATGATATGCTGTTCTCGTGGCTTCATGAGTACTAGTTGTCTTGGTTCTCTTTAATGCAAACAATGCTGAGTTAAGCAGAGGCTGTCTATATGGTTTTTCCAGCGCATGTTCTCGTCAAGTATTATGCCAAGATGTTTAACTTCATCAGCTGCTTGGATATTTGGTAGTTCAGTTACAAAGGCCTTTTTACTGCCTAGAGTCATTTGTTTTGTTTTTTTCTCATTGAGAACGAGGTCGTTTCTCATTGTATATTCTTGAGCCATGTTGAAAGCTATGTACGTGTTAATTTCCAGTTGTTCAGTATTTCTATTTGCTGCAAGCAGAACTGTGTCGTCTGCGTACATGATCATTTGACAATATTCTCTCAAGTGTTCTGGAAAGTCATTTATAAATAAAATAAACAAAACTGGTCCAAGGACCGAGCTATTAAGCTATTTAACAAACTACAGGAAACAGCATTGTCTGTACCTATAAAAAGATTTTAAATAGTGGAAAGCTGGTTAAAAGAAAATGTATTTTATTCTATTGATTGTTTTTTAGAATATACACTATACATTTTTAACTACATTGATAAATTGGTTTTTATTTGCTTTATTTCTGTTTATGTATTAAGTGTATGTATGCGTTAATTGTTATCATAGTTTTAGTATAGATTATTTATATATTTATTTAGTTATTATAACTTCATTGTTACCTGTTATTACCTTAACTACAGAGAATTTGACAACTGCCCTTTAGACAGAGATTTATATTAAGAAAACGGTTAATTGTAAATCTGACTTTGTAAATTGCACAATAACAATTATTCTTGATTCTAGACAAGTTGATAAAAAAAGGAAAAAAAGACAAAAAAATACCTCAATCCAATTAGAAAAGATGCATTTCGGCACGTTTTGAAACTGACATTAAATTAATAACTATACTTGACTGGGAAAGGTTGTTCTTACTGGATTGGCGATGTCGTAGACGACGATGGCTGCCTGAGCACCTCTGTAGTACATGGGAGCGAGGCTGTGGTAGCGCTCCTGTCCGGCCGTATCCCAAATCTCGAACTTGACCGTCATATCGTCCAGACACACAGTCTGTGTCAGGAAAGCCGCTGAGAAACAACATATCCTTAGTTAATGGCTATTGTATTATTTTACGTACAACGGCTTATTTCGTAGCCACTTGTGTTACAGCATTCAACTGTGGGAAAATTCCAGTACAGCAAAAAAGTTTTTGTTTGGCAGAAAAAAGGAATTAGAATATTAGCTGGATTATCTTGCCAAGAGTCTTGCAGACAACATTTTTATAGGCTTAAAATTGACTTTGGCATGTACATACATTTCTACAACCTAATTAAAAGAAACCTAGTAAAAGAAAATTAAGACAAATTTTAAACATAATGTACACTCCATGAGTATGATACCAGATCAAACGATAATTTGAGAATTCCTAATATAAGGCTAGACAAATATAAAAGCACTAAATACTAGTAATTAAACCTATTTAATAAGCTTTCTCTTTTTGTTCGAGCTTTACCTTTAAAACAATTTAAATCAAATATGTCTGAGTGGCTTAAACTTTAGGAATTTTACATTGTTGAGGAGTATATGAAATGTGATATGTTATTAACCCTTTAACGAGTATAGGTGTTTGTTACTAAATAGTATTGACGTTCCAGAACGTCATATTAAAAATCATGTGAAAATAGTAAGGACGTTCTAGAACGTCAATGAATTATGACTTACAATACAAGTACCAGCTCTTATGTTTTTCCTCTATGGAAGAAATCCTCCCACTGTTCCTAACCTTAAATAACTGAGCGCAGTTTCCCGAGGTAAATACTATCAGCTGCTTTCAACTACAGAGCGGCTGTAAAGGTTTTTTCCGCACACGGATTCCCGCGATTTCTACTGTCAACAGCAATTGGACGCTAACAACTTCTACCGTGAGCGCATTGTGTTGCTACGCTGTAAAATTCACTTTGTGCAGTTTCTTCTACAATGATGAAATAGTGTAGTTTATTGTTACTCAAGTATTTTTTTGTTTTGTGAAATGGATCCAGAAGACGAGAACTTGTAGTGACGACATAAGACCAGGGGGGCTTTCAGTACGATTATGGAGTGAAGGATTGTAATAAAAAAAACAAGAAAAGTGGATTTTGTGACTTTAGACTAAACCTCATCCGAAAAAATATTGAAAACACATCACACTCCAAGAGAAGGAATTTTTAGCCGCGGCGTCGAGGATCGTGCCGCCGCCAGCCGCTACCAGAGACCAACATCCACTCCGCCTGACCGGCAGACACTTCCCCCAGCCACTGCCGACGCCAGAAGGTCAGACACGGAAGACACAAAAGAGATGCTACGTCTGTTCTCATTCCTCAAGCAGAGAAAAGAAGAGGAAGGATACGACGTTTGAATGTAAAGAGTGTGGTTTACCACTGTGTATTAATCCATGTTTCGAGCACTTTCACACAAAAATAACAAATTTTAGCCTTTGTGTTTTCTCAACATAAGTAAATGTTAGCTTTTTATAGTAATAATATCTGATTTTCATTAAAAAATCAAACAAAATTTTTCTTACTATTTTGGGAGTGTATTATGTATTCACATCCTGGAGGAAACTCCTATGAACAAATGATGTAGTGACGTTCCAGAACGTCATTACTCCGATGGAGGGTTAAGAAGAAAAAATAAGGATACTACATAATTTATTATATTTATTTTAAATTTTAGATTTTAATTCTATGTTTCTGTGTGTTCTTAATGTTTTATTTATTTGAGTAGATTTAAGTACTTATTATAACAGATATGACTGCAAAGTAGTGTATATTTATACAATATCACTGGAATCAAGATGAAAAATTGTTATTTTGACGAAGCGTTTTGTAATCTTTGGAGTAGCTAAAGGCCAATAAAACTTCTGATTTTCTTTGAAAAGGACCATTAGATCTTGAATAGTAAAAGGATGTTTCATTCATTGATTGTAACATGCTAAACTCCTTTTTCTACTGTAAGGTGACAGCTGGTGTAAAGGGATAGGAAGTAACTCACACCAGAGTAACTCTAAGCCAATGGTTTCAACTTAACTCACTTTCCATGCTAGATACAATATAATCAAATAATCCATACCAGTATCAAGCAGAGATTCTGGATCTTCAGTCTCATACATTACGAACTGTATTATCCAAACGACCAAACAGATTTAGAGGAAACACAAGTTGGATTTCTCACATGTTAACGAAGTGTACCTTGTTCTGTTTCATGATTTTCGTTTAGCAAGTTATTATTTCTCTATTAAAATTAGAATTGGATCAAAGCAAAAATCAACTTGTCCTCTTTCTGATTGGCGACTTCAACTTACTAACATTTTTTACTATTAAATTTAGACTGTTGGGTAAAGAATATTGTTTATGTTTTAGTAATTGTAGATTCCTAAAAACACTACAACTATACTTGTTATAAATAATTGACAATACCCGCGTGTATTGGTGGTTCACACAGACACACACTACGACAGCAAAGAAATCAACGTGCGCATGCGCCAACTTTTACAACAGCTGTTATAGATAAATATTATTATTCTTTTCCGTACGTCTTCCACGTGTTACATTGTCGGTGTGCTTAATGTGTATATTTGCTAATTAATAAACATTAACTTGATTATTAATCCTCTGACTATTTATTTACAACAGGTTATGGGCCCAGTAACGTTTGTGTGATAGCGTTGGGCATTAAAAGTTAATAAAAGTCAGTAAAAGTGAAATTAAGTGTGTGTATCACGTTGTGTTAAAAAGTGGTTTGTATAACCTAAAAGGGATGGCTGGTACAAGTAGCAATATACAAGCACTGTCGAAGGACAATTACGACACATGGAAAATTCAAATTCGGGCATTGCTGATTCAGAAGAAATTATGGCCGTATGCCGATGGAAGTCTCACCAGAAACCGGCAGAAAGTGTTGAAAATGGAAGCGCTATAGTCAAGTGGGAAGATGGAGATCAATCAGCTCAGGCAAGCATCATTTTGGCGATGGCGCCATCAGAGTTGAAAAATATTAAAAATTGTAAGACAACTCGTGAGCTGTGGCTGAAACTTGAAAACGATCTACGCATCAAAAGGCCGGCAAGGAAAGCCACGTTATTGAAGTCGCTGTTCGTGCACAAGTGTGAAGGAGGGGGAAAGTATACACAGTACCTGGACAACTTCTTCGACGTAGTTGACAAATTGGCGGAAATGGATATCGAGATTCATGAAGATCTGTTAACTACTATGATACTGCACGGTTTTGCCACCAAGTTTTGAGAATTTTAGATGCGTAATCGAAAGTCGTGATCAATTGCCAAAGCCGGAAGAGCTCAAGATAAAAATCTTAAATGAATGTTTGGCCAGGGTAGGCGATTCACAAGACGCCGAAGACAAAGCATTCATGGCCAGATCCAGAACACGTAATTTTGGTAGACGTAGCAGCGGCGGCGAAAAAGGTAATTTCAAGGGAAAATGCTTCAAATGCGGCAAGGTTGGCCATTTTGCCAAAAATTGTCCCGAAAAGGAGGATGGAAGATCAACACAAGGAAGTGCTAGGGTAGCACAGGATTTTTACATCTCGGAACTGAACCGAGAAGAGGTCAACAATGTTCAAGGTCGTAGCCAATCCAAGTGGTGTTTGGATAGTGGGATGCACAACTCACATGTGTGCGGTGCGACGAGGATATTCTTGAAGATACGGTGTGACACGTGCGATTCGGTGCTCAAGTTAGCAACAGAAGCATCGACAAATGCAAATATAAAGGGCGTAGCCAAGATAAATGTAAGTGGTGGAGTTATTTCAACCGCGAACTTGCATGGCACGCTGTATGTACCGGAATTAAGAACTAATCTGATGTCGGTATCGAAGATTACTGACAAAGGTAATACAGTAATCTTCAATGACAAAATTAGCTGAGGTACGTAATACAGATGGCAAAGCCGTGATTATCGCCGATAGACTGGGAGACCTGTACTTTGTAAGAGAAGAAAATACTGAACATGCGCAGGTGGTTACGCGAGCGCAAGCAAATTCTGAGGACACGTCAAGTCAAAAACCTTTTAGAAAAGGGGCAAAAATTTCACCGAAAATTTGGCACAGGAGACTTGGGCATATACACATGGATGCAGTCAATAAATTATTTGATGAGCAGCTGGCAACCGGGATAAAATTTGTCGTTCCAAGGGCAAAGCAACAGTATGCGACGTTTGCTGTCGCGGTAAGCAGGCTGCCAGACCGTTCACAGAAAGGGTTGACAGGAGTAGAGTGCCACTAGAGATTGTACATACCGACGTTTGCGGGCCAATGAGGGCAAATTCCAACGGCGGATCGAAGTACATGGTGACGTTTGCCGATGACTACAGTACGTGGTGCGAGGTGTATTTCTTGAAGAAGAAATCCGAAGTACTCGGTAAGTTCAAAGAATATAAAAATTTTGTTGAGACAATTTACTGGCCGAAAAATTAAATTTTTACAGTCGGACAACGGTCGGGAATACCGAAATGGAGATTTCGACGAGTACCTGAAGCAGGAGGGGATCCAGAGAAGACTGTCAGCGCCGTACACACCTGAGCAGAACGGTGTAGCGGAGAGGAAGAACCGAACGCTGCTGGATACAGCCAGATGCATGCTGATCGAGACCGGGATGCCAGAATCATTTTGGGCTGAAGCCATTGCGACGGCGAATTATATCAGGAATCGCTGTCCAAGTACATGTATTGGTGGAAAAAACCCCGTACGAGATTTGGCACGGCAAGTTGCCGGACCTCAAACACATGCGTATATTTGGTTCGAGAGCGTACGTGTTAGATAAAACAGTCGGACTTGGAAAAAATGGACCCGAGAGCTGCTGCAGGTAGATTCATAGGATACGACCTGGAATCAAAAGCGTACAGAGTGCGGCTGGATACTGGAAAAACGGTCGTGACCCGAGATGTACGTTTTGACAAGAATATGGGGTCATCGAGAGCCAACGTTGATCCACTGGAAGAGTCGATAAAAAATAAAAATTTTGAGAATCAACAATCGAAAATTCAGGACCAGCCAGAGATAATCTACGCGAAGGTCGAATTGGACCCCACTTGAATTCGAAGAAGAAGAAGAAAAAGAAATCGTCAACGAGCAGGAAAACGGGGAGATCTTCATCGTCAAAGGAAAAAGAGTCGGCAGACCGCCTAAGATACGGACCGGCAGCCGAGGCCGTCCACGAAAGTATCGTAGACCCGAAAGTGTCTCTAGCACTGGATCAGGCCGCGGAAAAGATATGAAATACTGGTGACAACGACGTATTCATTGACGACGAGCAAGGTCGTGTTTTTAAAAGGCCGTTAGAATCATCCTTTGTGCAAGTTGGAAAGAGACACCCGCGAGCAAAAAGACTCCTGCGATTCTGATGAATGCAACAACGAAGATAGGCACATCTTCGAGGAGTTAGTGTTCAATGCCGACGTGCAAACAGATAAAGCATTAACTGGAGATGACGCTGAGCTGTGGAAGCGTGCTATCATGGACGAGGTGAAGTCACATCTCGAATATGGGACTTGGAAAGTAGTGCCAAGGCCGGAAAATAAGAACGTCATCGGTACACGAACTGTACTCAAGAATAAATTAAATCCAGTACGGTACAATCGAGCGCAGAAAGGCGCGCATCGTCGCACGAGGGTTTACTCAACGACCAGGATTTGATTACGACGATTCATTTGCTCCGGTGGCAAGATTCGAGTCGATTAGAACTGCGATGGCATTAGCAGCAGGGTTTAATACCAAAGTTCAGCATTGGGATGTCAAGACGGCATATTTGAACAGTGAGATCAAGGAAGAGCTGTACATGGAACTGCCTGAGGGGGCTAACAGAGGCCGTGAATGACATCGTCACAAACTGAAAGACGTGATTCGAAGACATACAAAGCAGCTATGGAGATGCAGAAAGCATTAAAGAAAAAGAACCAAGTATGCGTTTGAAGAAGGCTCATCTACGGGTTAAAGCAATCAGGAAAAATGTGGTACGACCATTTAACCAAAATTTTAAGAAAAATTGGATTGCAAACCGACGGTATCAGACCCGTGTTTATTCACTGCGAAGCACGAAAATAATATCATCGTAATTGCTGTCTGGATAGATGATATGTTGGTATTTTCGGACAATGAGGCGCTGCTGGATCACGTAAAACATGAAATAAATAAAGAAATAGGCATCAAAGACCTTGGAGAAGCCAAATATTTCTTAGGCATCGAAATTGATCAACAAAACGGGATCAAAATGGGACAAAGAGGATACGTTCTGGAAATTTTTGAAGAAATTTGGAATGGATTCCTGTAACCCGGTGGAAATACCAGCGAGTCCAAGTACAAAAATCGAGGGAACAGCAGAAGACCGAGGAAAATCTTCGAAATAATCATCCGTACAAAGAGCTGGTAGGCTCATTGATGTACTTGGCGGTGTATGTACGAGGCCGGATATAGCATACACCGTGATTGTGCTCGCACAATTCAACGACAAATCATCCGATCATCACTGGGGTTCGGCTAAAAAAGGTTTTGAGATACCTCAAAGGGACAGCCAATCATTCCCTGCATTTTGATGGAAATATCGGAAAATTGACAGGCTACGCTGATGCAAATTGGGGTGCATGTACACTGGACAGAAGGTCATACACAGGATACACCTTCTTGTTGGGCGGCGCAGCCATAAGCTGGCAAGCCAGAAAGCAAAAAACAGTGGCACAATCAACTGCCGAAGCCGAATACATGGCTCTGGGCGAGGCTGCAAAGGAATCAATATTCCTGAATCGTCTATTGGTTGAATTGGGAGCAACGGAGTCAATCGACGGCACAATTCTTTGCGACAATCAGAGTGCCAAAATGATGTCAGAAAATGCTATGTTTCACCCCCGGGACAAAACATATAGACATTCGTCATCACTTCATCCGAGAGAAAGTGCAAGAAGGACAGATCAAGGTGGAACATATACCGACGGACGAAATGGTAGCCGATATTTTCACGAAAATCACTACCATCAATCAAACACTGGCAACATTGTGGGACCTTGGGTCTGAAGTAACCGATCCACGCAGATATTGAGGAGGGTGTGTTATAAATAATTGACAATACCCGCGTGTATTGGTGGTTCACACAGACACACACTACGACAGCAAAGAAATCAACGTGCGCATGCGCCAACTTTTACAACAGCTGTTATAGATAAATATTATTATTCTTTTCCGTACGTCTTCCACGTGTTACATTGTCGGTGTGCTTAATGTGTATATTTGCTAATTAATAAACATTAACTTGATTATTAATCTCTGACTATTTATTTACAACATTATACTATTGTATTACATATAAGTATTAGTTAAGTAGCTTTCTGTAGAAAGGATTGATAACTAAAAAAATGTGATAGCAATTTTTATGATAATTTAAAGTTAAAATCAAACTTCTTGATTTGCTAAGTTGTTTCTCAATAATGTTTATTATTTATTTTGTATGAATCATATTTGTTACTTTTTGTTAGACATTGCTTAAATCGGTTATCTTGCAATAAGCGGGTACCAAACACTTAATAAAACTTATCTGTGAATTTTTGATGATGTTTATGGAAGAAACGTTTTTCAAGCGTACAATATTGTGTACTGCTGACAACATTAAAATTGAATCATAATTATAATCTCACTTGCTTGTGAGTATTTTAGAAAAAAACAATTTTCATTGCTTATATGTATATATTTTTTTAAAGTAAAAAGTACATTTTTGAGAATGAAAGTTTTGAGGTTCAAGGAGCCTAGAAAAAAAGATTGCTTAGTTTCATGATCCTGTAGGTTCAATACTAATGTAGACCTTAAAGAACCCTTAAGTAATAAAGTAGGATTTGATGACATATAATACCTACCATGATTTTTAAAATTTTTAAAATTTTAAAGGCTCTTAAATAACGTAAGCTGAACAAATTTATGGAACAAGAGTCTATTTTGATCTCTAAATTCTGAGAGACATTTTCAATGTGGAATCAGATTAACTGTATGTACAAATTATTGATTGAGTGTTAGCAAAGCTTACTACTCAGGGAGTCTGACAAAATTTCTCTAGTGTCTCTTCGTCTGTCTATCTGTACAGTCTTTTGAGAATGACTGACCTATAATAATAAAATAATATAATAATAATTTAATATAATTTTTTAAATATAATTTATATTTGTATAATTTATGGTCTATAGACCATAAATTTTACATGAAGCTTAATTTCTATATTGGCAACATCGAGTTGGGTGAAGTGTTAGTAAACATTTTTACATCGAATTTATGGTAACCATGATGGCTAGGAGAAAATCACAGAACAAACACACACAGACGTAAACAAACTGGTTCATTAATTGCCCCAGTAATACACGCAAACAAATTAGATGTCAATATATTCAAACAATGACGGATATGCTTGCATATTTATAGCTTGCATTTCTAATTAATCTCTATATACAATAATTTTCTTTCTGAGACTTCTTTTTGAGGAAACCTTCTTAGTGTACTTCTATAACACACGTAAATTATTTTAAAATTTCAATGAAAATACCCACTATTTCAGGTATAGGTTTTTTTAGACAACCGTAAAACTCCTCTATTTCTGAGCTGCAAACCTACAAACTGGAGGGGTTTTCTTAACATTTCATGTAATATACTGTCCATGGCTACACATATTGTTTGTAATGTCAACATCCTTCAAATAAATATTAACTTGCAAAAGTGCATTAATGCAAACTGACAAAGTTACTTTAGAAGGACCCCTCTATAAATGTGTCGATTTTACAAAAGGCTGGCTATACAATTTTCATTTTTTACTACAATATACACAAGCTTTTTGTAGTAAAAAATGAAGGTATATCACTCCTCGATTGTACTTATAAGATTTTTTCAAAGATTCCCTACAACAGGATTAAGGACCAACTAGATCAAGAACTTGGAGAATACCAAGGAGGATTCAGGCCTTGGAGAAGTTGTACAGGGCAAATAATTACACTAAAGTTAATTATGGCATATTATACAAAACAAAATAAACAACTCTCGATAACATTTGTTGATTTCAAGAAAGCCTATGATTCCATTCATAGAATATCACTATTAAAAATACTGAGACATTTTGGACTTCACCCCAAATTAATTAAATTAATAGAACTAACATTAACTAATACAAAGTCTAAAATAAAGTTTAGAGGAGAACTTTCAGAACCATTTCAGATAAAGACTGGCTTAAGACAAGGTGATGGATTATCACCGCTTCTTTTTAACTGTGCATTAGAGTACGTCATGAGGGAATGGGAAAGAAATAACAAAAAAAACAAAGATTGGATATCAAAGTGACAACATTAATCTGAACTGTCTGGGGTTTGCTGATGACTTAGCTCTTTTGGCCAATGACATTCAGGAAACAAAACAGCAAACTAAATCTTTACAAGATATAGCTCAGAAAATTGGTTTAAAGATATCGTTTGAAAAAACAGAAGTTTTATTAACGCAGCCTCCACTTGCAAATAAAATAAGGTTGGACAACCACAATATAAAAATTGTGCAGAAATTTAAATACTTAGGAGAAGTAATCACTTATAACCTGAATGAAAAACCATCTTGGCAAAGTAAAATAGACAAACTAACTAAGATTAAACATGTTACTAAGAATACGTATAATAAAAAATGTCTTTCAATAAATACAAAATTAAGACACTACAAAACAGTTGCTCTGCCACAAATTACATACGCAAGTGAAACAATATTTAAAACAACAAATACTATTGCAATAGATAAGGTTCTTAAGATGGAGACTAGCTTCCAATGAAACAGTCTACAAAAAATATAGAACCCATTACAAGTATAATTAAAAAGAAACGAATATCATTCCTGGGGCATTTGTTAAGAACACCTGAAAATAGAATTAGCAGGAAAATAGTAGAAAAACTGTGGTATAGTAAAAGTGACATTAAATGGATCACAGAATTAAAAGAAGATATGAGAGAGTTATAAATTACAGTAGAGGATTTAAAACACAAGACAAACACATTGAAGATATTGAATGACAAATACTCTACACTACAGCTGAAAAGAAACAACGAATAGGAAGAGTGGTTCCGGAGGAGGAAAGGAAATTACGCTCGGAAAGGATGAAGAAATATTGGGTGGATAAAAGAAGAAAGACTAGAAAATATAAAGTGACTAAAGTGGTCCAATGTAGGCCATAAAATTATAAATAAATAAATACACAAGCTTTTGATTTTAAATGTTGTCTAGATTTTTACTCAAATTACAAAAATATACATTTTATACTGTTTAAAGTCGATTTTGAATTTTCTTTTTTTAATGTGTTTTCTATTTTTTGTAGTCTAACGTGGAACTGGGTTGATTTTTAAATAATGTAAAAAAGATCCATTTCTCAATTTTTGATCTACCATTTTACCGGTAATAACTATTCTTCTCTAACTATATCTCGTAATGGGGAAAATGATCTTCACAAACTACATAACTTTTATTAGGCTCAAAATTAATTTTGATAAATAATCTAATCCATATTGTCTTTAAATCATTACTTATTGGAAATCAGAATAACAACTTCAGTTTTTTTCAGTCATAATTGGAATTGCAGCCTGGAACACAACACTTTCATGGCACATTCAATGGAATACTGGTATTGCTTCCACACGGTATTAAGTATTTTACCGGTACATCACTGTAAAATGATAAATTGCTTCCATGTTAAGACAAATAATAAACATTAGTTTACTCATTCAGTCACTAATGAAACAAAATATTACCAAAGCCATGACATGAATTCACAAGCAAGTGCGGCACATATGGTCGTTGCGACAAGTCTGCCACCGTTTGTGGCGTAGTAGTGATGGTGGGGGAACAGCCTGTTGGCCCCGGAGTTAATGTTGGCCCCGATCCAACATGTCAGTAAACTAGTCAGACTGAGTTAAAGTAGTACATAAAAGTTTTTGTCATTACATAACAAGTCCTTAACAAGCGCCTGTACCGATGGATGAATAATTTAAAATAAAATTAATATCATGAAATAGTAAGGTTCAAGGTCGACCTTGTCTAGAAAACCTTTCTATAACTCCCAACCTCAGATTGTATCAACTCTCATTTTTAAAGTTTCTTGACGAAATATAAAAGAAAAAGGAAACAACCTTTCCACATCAATTTGCTTACCTCCTATTGTACTTTCTTGATACTCGTGGAATTGGCCCTTGACGAACCTCAGCACAAGACTTGACTTGCCAACAGCCGACTCCCCCAGTAGCACCAACTTGAACTGACAAATCTTCCCCTGAGGAGTCCCGTTTGGCCTCTGCGCCCCGCCGCGGTTGGCCATCTTTGATCTTCAATCTGAAAGATACTACTCAGATTTACTCAAATCCTGTTAAAAACTTCATGTTTAGCTTGAATACTGTACCCAATTCTGTATTGTTTATGAATTAAAATTTACATGTAATTGAGATAGGCAATTGTTACACTGCTCTTTGGGCATTATTCAAGCAAAAAGTGCCATCAGTTAAAAAAAAATTATTTAAGAATTATAAAATAGTCGGCACTAACATTAGTTGAATTTTAATGGAAAGGGTTTTACAAAATATCTTTAAACTTTTCTTGTTTTTTTTTTTGTTCTCTTAGGACAAGAAGCTTATAAATTGCACTTAGTCTTATAAGAACCTTAGTGGCTGCTGCTTCCAGAGTGACAGGATATTCAGGACGGGTAAGGTTAGGGGGTAGGGGCCGCCTTCTAGCAAGATCCATGAGGAAGAATTAGGGTAATCTCAAAGTCATGTCCCCTGGAAGAAGGGGAGGCCAGCTCTGAACCAGCCTCTCCAGTCAAAGCAGGCAGGAGGTGGAACACCCTTGTTGAAGCTAGCAAGAACCTCTTGACAGTTAGGGAACGAACTCCACCAAACTCCAACAGTCATCTCCTGCAGTGGATTAGACCTTTTGAATTACCCTTGCACCCTAGAATCACGACATTTTCAGTTAGTGATGTGCCACTCCTGGACATCCATAAAGTTGTCCAGATTTAAGCGACACATTGGATTTTGCTGAGCTCCATGGTAGGTTCAACTGGAAGGTATAAACCAGCCAGAAGCGATCCTTGCTGGGTATCTTTAACCCTTCCAGTCACAGATGGTTAATATGCATGACATACGTGGTTGGTAAAAACCCATGTAGATTTAATACCCATTGTAGGTACAACATTGTAGTGTATCGGATTTGGAATTGTTCATGAAAATTTGAGCATTTTCATTTTGTAATTAATTTGTTTTTTCAGTAGTCACAATCACTCTTTAACGAATATGTTTTCTTAAGCAAGAAAAATGGCTGATGTGTCAACAGGTTATATTAAATACTAGTATTAATATTGTTTGTTGGAAAATGAAGGAATCAACAAATACCGCATATTTTAATTTTAGAATATTAATAAAATAAAGAGAATTCACAAACCTAACTAAGGAATTCATTTGATTTGACACCCATCAAAGAATTGGAGATATCCAGGTCAGTTAACATGTAAATCCAACTAATGTATTCTGCTCAGTGCATAAAGATTAATATAATTTAAGTTAATAAGAGTTGGTACACTTTAATATGAAGAAAACATTGCCATATAAAAGACAGCGACTTTAATTGCATTAAGTGAACTCTAATCTATTTACAGCAAAATTACTTTCTTTTGAAAAAGTTCCTTCCAAGGGATCACTTCTGGCTGGTTTATACCTTCCAGTTGAACCCACCACTGGGCACAGCAAAAACCGATGTGTCACTTTAATCTGGGCAACCTTATGGATGTCCAGTAGCGGCACATCACTAACCGCAAATGTTGAGATTCTGGGGTTCATAGGCAATTCGATAGGTCTAGTCTACTGTGGAAGATGACTGTTGGAGTTGGTGGGGTTTGTTCCCTAATCTCAGAGGTTCTTGTTAACCTCAACAAGGGTGTGCCACCCCTGCCTACTTTGACTGGAGAGGCTGGTTCAGAGCTGGCCTCCCCTTCTTCCGGGATGACTTTGAGATGTAGTGCCCTAATTCTTCCTCATGGATCTCGATAGAAGGCGGCCCCTACTCCCTAACCTTACCCATCCTGAATATCCTATCACTCCGGAAGCAGTGCAAAGGTTCTTACAGGACTAAGTGCAATTTATAAGCTTCTTGGCCTAAGAGAACAAAAAAAGGACACATTTTTCACTATTTCCCACTGAAAATCCTGGCACAGAATCAAAGCTATCTTTAATTTAATAAGATAACACTTTCATTGAATTCAAACTACATTTGATAGTGCCTTCATAAAAAGCTGGAACCTTCAATGCTTATTCAAACTTTAAAAATATTAAAACAGCAAAAGTACACCATGTTGCAAATTAAAGGAGATTAAAAGAAAAAGTGTTTGTTTTCACCAAGATTTCTTTTTACCCTTCTTAATTTAATATTTTTAAAGTTTGGGGTGCGGAGGAAAAGGCGTGTTGACAGTGTAAACGATTTCCCCTAAGAAAGTAAGCGTTTACAGCAAACTCCGTTTTTATATCTTTTTTTTTATAAATAAATAAAAGAACATTGTATAGTCAAGCAGTGAACACTAGGTGCCACCAATCTGTAGTTGGCAACAAATCTAATCTTGAACAAATTTCCTTACTTATTGTTCTCGAGATGTCATGTTTGACCAAAGTGCAAAGTGACTCAAGAGTTGCAAAACAGGGCAAAACAAAAGGAACAACTTTGTGAAAAAGGTTAACAAATGTTCACTTGTTGTAACAGTTATGTAAATAAATATTTTTGGTCGGTTGATTGATCGGGTTAAGCTCTCGTTTTAACTTGGCCTTTTGACACTTTTTGTTTATAAATCTGTCTGTACCATGTTTACATTAGCCACATATAGAAGTTGTCACAATATTTGCCATTCCAATGTGCCCTACTGATAAACTCATTTACATAAAGACTTCATACAGTTTCATTCAATCATTGAGAATTTAACTCACTAAACAAATAGTGTCTGAAAATTAACTAAAAATAAGATTTATAGTAATTATGATTTAACTTCTACACTGTTTTCAGTAAACAAGATACAGAAGGAAATTGCAAACCATTTCTTGTTTGTTTTATCACAACAATTTGCCTCCAGTTTTCTAGACAGCTTTTGAACCACATTTTAGCTGTGTCTTTGATTCCCAACTTTTCTGACTTGTACAGTATGAGATCATGTCCCAGACAATCAAAAGCTTTGTTTGTGAAAAGAAATGGGGCTACTGAAGTTACCAGATCAAGATCTCTTCCCGTAAAGCGAGGAGTACCTCAGGAGTCAGTATTGGGACCAGTAATTTTTCTACTGTTTACAAATGACTTATCTGAATACCTTGAAACTTTCTGCACAACTTTGATGTATGCTGACCACCATCTTCTTATTGAGAGTGAAAAAGACTGATAACCTTGATATTAAATGTTATACATCATTAAGCATGGCCTATCAGCATTGCCACTCAAGTGACATTGTAGTTAACACAGAGAAGCCAAACCAACTAACTTTTGGGAGAAGATGAGGAGAAATCCTAGCGATTCCTGAAGTGGACAGAAAAGCCCAAGTAAAGTTTCTGGGAGTCATTGTTGATGAGAGCCTCTCCTGGTCACAGCATATTGATAGTCGCATTCCAAAACTTAACTCTTCACTTTATGTGATAAGCGAATAAAATAAATAAGTAATAAAACTACTACAAAAGTAGCTTAAGATGGTCTAGTGGTGTGGGGGGGAACCTCAGCAAGTAATCTTCACGGTATTGGTGTTGTAAAAGAGGGCTCAAGAGCCTAGGCTT
Source organism: Homalodisca vitripennis (assembly GCF_021130785.1). Taxonomy (NCBI): domain Eukaryota; kingdom Metazoa; phylum Arthropoda; class Insecta; order Hemiptera; family Cicadellidae; genus Homalodisca; species Homalodisca vitripennis. Next base: position 14,126,372 of record NC_060212.1, on the reverse strand, counting down.
CAGAGAAAGTTGTAGAAAAGCATTTATAGGTGTGAAGATAATGACTGCAGTAAACTTCTACATAAAAGAAGTTATAATATATGCTGATGGACAATCTTTGGCACAAGGTAGAGATCTTCATGATTACAACATCCGATATAGCACAAGATACCATCTCCCAGCTCACCACCTTTCCTAATACGAGAAGAAACCCTCTTACATTAGCATGAAGCTGCATAACCTGCTACTAGAGGAAATAAGACATCTTTCCAGAGGAAGATTGAAGAATGCCCTTACTGATTGGTTAATCAGTAATCCCTTCTATTCAGTGGCTGAGTTCCATAAAAGAAGACAATGAACCATTACTCAAACAATTTTGTTTTGTTTAAATGACCTTGACACCATTTCAATACTCAATGTATTTTGAAATAACGTGATTTTGTATTTGTATTTGCAATTAACAATACAAATAAAGTTCATATATTTGGTGTTACCCGCTCCTACAGTCCCTTCCAAAGATGCTAATTGTAAATTGAAGATTGCAGTTAATTGGAAATGTTTATTATTGCATTTTATAACAATACATGTCTTATCAGTTAACTTGCTGATGAAATAGGTTTCCACATTGGTCATTTACACATTAAAAACATTATATTACATCAATTCTCAGTTTTAGGTTATTGGTAGTTGACCTAACCGTTACACTCAAACATAATGTAATTGTTCAAGGAAATCCATGCCTTCCTATATATAGTGTATAATAGTGTAGTGGTTTATGACTGATCCATTCTCTTCTTCGTACACTTTACTACTTTATGGTTATGATTCACGGCTCATTACTTGACATTATTTGTTTTCCTCATTTGTATTTGAAGATAAAGTACTATTATGAGGATAATGTTTTTTATAATTTTATGATTGTAGTTAGATATCCTTATTTTATGACCAAGTTTAATATATATACATATTCACTGCAAGTTTATGAATGTACACACCAAAATTTGATATTTAAGGGATTAGCCATAAAAAGTTAGTGAAGATTGGTTAATTTTATATAACGCATACATACATATATATACTCTGTATATTTATTGCATTTGGAATATTTGTAATTATCTGGATGGATTGATTTATACACAAGGCTTAGCCCACTGTCCATATACATTTGTAAGTTGTACTTGTTTTCATCACTAAATGTTCATATTTTAGTAAGTGCTGAGAATTTTACAGTTTGTAAATAAGAAGTTTCTAACAATGCACGAAAATATGAGGGTTTGTTGAAGGCCCGAAAATTATGTTTGTGTATATATTTATATTAGGAGTATAATGAAAAGTCAACTAAAACCTTTTTAAAAAAATGTTTTTATTGCCATACACTTATTTCAGTATTCAACCATCATCAATGTACATTAACCTCTGAAATAAATAATAAACTATTATATACACCTGTGGACCATTTAAACATATATTAAATTTAAACGACACAGCTGTAATTTTGATTAGTAATCTGTATTTAATATTTTAATTTAATTATATTAAGAGATATTTTTCTTAAGAACAAAATTACACCACCAAAACTCTGGTCGCCAACACTTTCAACTCAAGACCTTAGGTTTTTTTGTTGCAAGGAAGACAAACTGTTTAAAATACAGACCACATAAATTTAAAATGATGGTAATTAAAATTTACGTTTTTTTTAGGATTCTGAAACATTGTTTTAAAATAGACTAAACTTAGAGATGTATGCATCATGCTTATTTGCAAAAGTTCAATTTACCATGCTAAGACAATACAAACTGACAATAAGATACTTGGGGTTTTCCAGTAATTCATGTTTGAAGCTTATCTTCTGATTAAATGAATAAGTCACGTACGTGTTCATTACTCCTGGCTCTAACAGCCTCATTTGCTTGTGATGTTTCCCTTACATGATCAATTGTTTGTGTTCAAATCACTTCAAAATATTTATCCTAATAAAGAACTATGTTCTTGCCCAATACAAAATGTATGTAATATATTAGTATATATACCCAAAATAAATATGTTAGCAGGTTTTCTTGTTATAGTGTTTTAAGAGCCTATACTTTAAAGAGTTATTACAATTCTGAATATGGTACATAATTCTGAAAACAATTCGGATGAGCTTTGATGAGGCATACATGCCAGGAATGTAATCTTTCACTTTTTAAAATTATAAAAAAAAAGCCTTAAACAAATCTATAGCAGTTATTGAATTTTCACAATTTTTAATTTCTTTGTACCATAAATAGTTAAAATTGTTTTGCTTCCTGCACCCACTTCAACTATACTTACTACAGTATAATATAAGGGTACTTTTGTATTATCCAGAGGTCACTATTTTTGGAAGCGTTTTTCTTACCGGGGATCTAAAAAAACCTAAATTATTAGAAAGAACAGACTTTATTTGACTTAACTTACTGTGAAAATAAAATGTCATTATGACAATCGGTTCTTGTTTTTTTTTGCATCTGAAAAGGAAAAGATGTTGGCAAGAAGGTCGTTCTGTCCCTCTCTACTATTTGTTATTAGATATGAGAAGGTTTAGATTAGGTTGTCATAAATATGTTACTACTGACTTAAGTTAAAGATAACCTTTACGAGCACACGTATCTGAACTTTTAATTTAGGTACTATCTCGAGGGATGTTTTCCTTTTTACACCAGAAGTGCGAGGCACGAAGCCCGCACTGATGGCCAGGGTCATTTCTGAAAGGCACTTTCCTAACCTTAGATCACGTTCCAGATCACCTTACTTTTCTGATGTCAGGTCATGTTGTATGATCTGGCACATGATCTGAGGTCGGGAAAGTACAGATCAGAAATGCTCCTGACCATCAGTGGCGCCTTTGGCACCATCCTGCACTTCTTGAGAAAAGAGAAATACATCCCTTAAGATAGTATCTAAATTAAAGCTCAGATCACATGCGTGCTCATTATATTTCTTAATTTAAATACGTATATATGTACTTACCTACTTATATAGCCTAATAACAAATAGTAGATAGAAAAAGTGCAGCCTCCTTCTCGTCAACTTCATTTCCTTTTGAGGGTTAGAAAACAAGAACCAATCGTCAAAATGACACGTAATTTATACGGTTAGGTCCCTGGTAAGAAAAACACTTCCAAAAATAGTGGCCCCTGGATAATACCAAAATAGTGATAAAGTATAAAACTACAAGTCACTTACTTAAAACATACTTAAGTTTATTTTGCATGTTGTTACCTTTTAAAGAATTTTGAAAAAGTTTATTCACCAACGTGCTTCTGGCGGTACCGGGATGAACTGATTCAGCTGCTCTGAAAGTGGAGAACATTTATGTATTTTTATTATTTTAACAACTTTATTCGAACAAAACTTTTACATTGTTGCAAAGGTTATTACATTTTCTATAATGCGATGTTATTTGAAAAATGATTGAGCTTATATAAGCTATATGTATATATATATATATATATATATATATATATATATATAAACTAAATCCAAACAAAAACTATTTGGTGCAAAAAATGTGTCTAACACGCATAATTGTATATAAAACAGTAATTTTAGAAAGTAATAAAGATTTCCAATAATTGTGATAGGTAGCAGCACAAGTTGGAAGGAATTATTATGAAAAATGGCTAAATGTCTGTCAATGAAGAGATCATTTAAAACGTTTCATATACTACTGCTAGATAGCATGCCTAGGCATTAAACCATTCAATGAATGGGGATAGAAATAATGTCAATAGATATTTCTGTTAGTGGTTCCAAAAGCAGCTGTACGATGGCAGCACACATCAGAGAGCAATGATAAAGCAGTTGGTGGTGATCAGAGGTGATAAGACTTTAGTGTAGGTGAAGTAATTCAAGGAGATTGCCTGGGAAATGGTTTTTTACGACTTCTTATTCAGCAATGGGTGTAATCTATAATGTTTTATTACCAAGCAGTTGATAAAATTACATTTTTGCCAGTTGAAAGCCATCGTTGACGTTGCTGAGCAATAAGAATGTTCAGAGTCTACGTTTTATGACTAAGGGATGGTGTGTTGTTTCGATGCTAATCCGTTTCTGTGTCAAGGTTGTAATAATACATTACTACTTTTAGTGTATTGATTAATTGACCATTCTGAACAGTTAGAATGTTAAATGTAAACACTTAATATGTTCTAATAAATTATGATAGAAATTGAAGTTGAGTCAATCCAGCAGTCAACTGGGGTAGAGTACGATAAGCGGACCCGGTTTTTATCTATCGATTGGAATAATCCGATACTTAATATTCATATATCGAATACGAGTCTCGATATATATCAATCATATCGACATATTTATAAAGTAGTTACAATAACAATCACATTTGGAATTGAAATAGTTTATATAATAAATATAGTGACAATCTCATAAATAATGAAGGAGCTATAACGTTCCAACGAACAATTAGAACTAGTAAAAGGAAAACTCATAAATAATAATGAAATGATAACAAATAACAAACATTTATAACAGAAAATACGAAATACGTGTAACTATTTATGTTTTATCCTGGGTAGCAATGATTAACCGCTTTCAAGAAATTGTTGAAAGCATCCTCTCTAGAAAACCGCACTTCTCGTCTGTACAAATACTCACATAGATTACCTGCACGCAGGTTGGCTGATATGCCACTTTTTAAACTTCGTTTCACGGTCCACTACAAGCTTTTGACTATGTTATTGTAAATAAAAGACAACACGTTAACTATATGAAAATGTTTGAAGTTGATACAAGTTAGTTATTGTTCTAAAATCAGTATCGGTTCATTATATCGATAGGTATAATTAAGTAATATCGTTTGTCAATATCAATATAAGAAACCGGGTCGGCTTATTTTACTTTACCCGTCAACTGGCCTACCTGAAAGCCAACCAGCATAAAATAATCATTCACAATAATGAGGGAAACGTGAAATATAAAAAAAGTTATGGTGTAAAGTTAGAAAGATACAGCAGTTGGCTCTAAGGTAGGCCGATTGGTCCTCACGTATGTATGACAGGTATTTAGGTTAGCTAAGTTTGAACCTACCATGGCTGACTGCGAAACCAATTCATGTTTGCTACGTCTACTTAGTTTTGTTATTTATAACCTTACCTCTTGGTATTAGAAAGCTTGGATTTAAAATTACAAACCAAATTGGATTTGACCCAGTAATACCTATCAATTAATTACCCAGGTTTGTAGCTGAATTACCATGATTGGACATGTGAACAAATAACAATGACACAGAAACAATTCTCAGCTACATACAAGAATAAAATAACTAGGCTGTTATACAAAACAACCTATTTAATGCTGTCGTCTGTATGTATAGTTTATCCTTGGATATAAACTTTTAACTGCTTTAAATAAAGAACCTAATCAGGTGATATCCGGAGAATATTACCTTCTGTACACATATTCAGCTAGGTAATCTGTGATTTTTCTGATTAAATACCAGTTTTAAATTGTGTTAAAATAATGCACTTAACAACAATTGAATTTCTTTATGGTTCTCCGCGATAACTCAATGATGTTTGTATTATCTGTTGCCAATCGGTTCATAAGATTTTTTACTATGCCTATGATTAACGGTGAAATAAATAAATATAGTATAAAATTAAATTACAATTTCCATACATAAATAGTTATGGTTATACCAAGTTTCATGATTAATAGAATTAACGTATTGGTATTCCATTTATTACCTGGACAAAATTCTAACCTGTATCGTCCAACTCATCTTTCATGCTTCTTTCTGTTAATGTAAACATTAGCCTAATTTCAATCTTTTAATTACTCCCTAACCATTCTTAATTATCAAAAGCCCTGACCACACATTAAAAAACATACTTTTCTACAATAACATACGAGTCATATAAGTCTACTGTTTCCATACTTATTTCGATAAGTTCATTAGGCTACATGTTTTCCTTACAAGGATGTTATAGTTGGAATGTTTATACTGAAAAAATTCATTATGGTACTATTAGAATGGATCTGAAACCAAATTTAGAACCATCAAAAAGCATGTTTTTACACACTAAGGAAAACTTCATATTTATTCAGTTTTACAGCTCAGCGAAACACAAATTTCTTTTTTTATTTACATCTTCATCTAAGAGTATTTTTTGTTCCTTAATTATATTTTCACATGTGGTGGTAACTTATTTAATTATTACTTACATTTAATTTTCCTTCATTTTCACTTTTAAAAACACATTTGGTAATATCGATAGCAAGTCCATTATTCGCCATACATTTGAATGTAGTAGGCTATCGTAGTATGTAGTATTTATAATCGACTTTTGAAATATAGGCCTAGATGTTTATAATCGATTACATTGCTACTTCTTAGAAGTGCACCTGACCTTGGCATTTCTCTAAAACTTTTCATGATGCAATCAGGAGCACTAAAAGGTACATGCCACCCGTTACTTATAGGTTACTGAATATAAACTGGTCAGTGCATAACCTTCACCCATTTCCTGACCTAGATAACATAAAATAAAGAAGGCCTAGCCTAGAGTTAAAAGGTTTAGTCACATATTAGTGTCTTTGAAAGTTTCATTTGATTTCAATGAGGCTTATTGACTAAAATTCACACAACTCACAATACAACAACCTGTTTTAGGTTTTTGACAAATCTAAATTTGGCTAACAACTTAGTATTTGAGTATATAGATATCTCTCAATTATAACAACAAAAGTGACTAAACACAAATCTCTTTACCTACATATAGCCTAGTGTATGTAACTAACATGAAATATGCTAAGTATAATATAGTGTGTTTGATATTCACTGTGCAAATAAGTAGTCATTAAATAAACTAGCACAATCCATCATATTCATCAGCTGACTTTCCCACAATTTATTTCACTAAATAATTTGGAGATGGTAATTCATTTTAAATTTAATAGACATTAAATTTGCAGGGGAAGGTATTTTTGACTGTTTTGATGTAGTAAACAGAAATATTCCTCCTATTGCAATGTGAATTAAAAAGGAATACGCCAATTACGATCTTTGTATCAAGATTTACCTCCCCTTTCTGTGGTCATAGCCTATGGTTTTAATGCTTTTATAGCTTAAGAGTACGATAAAAGTTGAATTCCCTAACAACACCTTCAAATAATTAATAAACAATTTCCAGTTATGGTATAAGTACTTACATAAAATACCACACTACGAATTTATAAATTCCACAATCACTATTCAACAAGAACACAGAAACCACAAGCAACTAAGCGAAACGACAGCAGCGCACCTCCTTCTACTGTGGACAATGGCCACATCATGATTCACGACAAAGTTTTAGCAGCTCTTTAAATATTCAGTGCTGTAAAAATATTAAATATTGCACTATTTAAACGTTTTTAAAATTTTGTATGGCAACATATATAATAGTTTAACACAAAACGTTACAAAATATGTAGTAACAGATTTAATATCTTATAAAGTTGCTATCTTGACAAAATGAGTCATATTTCCGAGTGATTTTGACATTACGCACTATGGCGGTAAATTTTAAATTATAGAAGGTCAATGCGAGTTACAGGATAAAATAACAATAGTATAATTACAGTGAAGTTTACTGTGATCCCATTACTATCCTTAAATTACTGGGAAATAAATTGAAATTAAAACTTGGTTAAGTACAAAAATCAAATTTAAAATAGTAGTTAAACAACTTTTCCCCATGGTTCTAACTTTGAACATGACAATAAAATCACAGACATGTTTCTTTATTTTTAATATACACAGTTCAAAAACGCAAAACGAGTTCAGCAAGCAAACAATAGAACAAATATAGATAACAATAAAATAATAATCATTGTACATAGGTAGTGAAAAAGCTGTAACAACCATACCTGTCTAGCTTCTATGTACAGATTTTTTTGTATTTTAAAAATATTCACTTATTTTAATTATCAGAACCTGAGTGAATGTGTTAGAGTGGGTTACAAAAATTACGTTGTTGTGAAAAGCCATCAGAAACTAATTCTGACAGTCTTCATACACTTCACCGAGGAATTAAAAAAAATCTAAAGCATTTAATCTGCTTCTCGGCTGTGTCCGGGACAACATTAATTGACAGTAAACTTTGTGGTCAATATTTTTGATTTTCAGCCTCTGTGCAGATTATAGTGTTCAACGAGAATTCAAAGTGCCCTTTAAGAAATGGACTCTCTTTTGTTGACTTCAGACAAAGGCTGTGTACTTCAATTTCCACTATTCTATTAAAAAAAAAATGGAGACCAGCTTCAATCTGGACGTGAAGAATCCTTTATGACAACCCCTATGGACGAATTCCCACTTTTGTTAACTTCATCTAAAACTGTTTTTTCATCTCCTAACTTTAGTAATGGCTCACAAACATCTCATGCTTAACTGACAGAAATGTAATACTTTTAGACCAGAATTATTCTGTAAAACCAGATATCTTGCCTTTTAACTCCTCAGAAGATCAAATCCTAAACCCCATTTTAATAAATTAAATAAAATAGCATACAAATTCTTAATCAAAATGTACAGGATTTAAATGATCCCATCTAACTCATCAGAAATAACTTCATCCAAATTAGATCCTCAAATAAGTTGTTTTAACAGGAAACAACATGATAAAACTCAAGCTTAAACACTTCAATATAGAAAACTATATTTTAATTTCTACCTACTCTCGCACTATAACTCGTGGAGGAGAAGTGATTATTGCGAAGGAATGTTTGAATTTCGAAGGAGGGTTTGAAGGGGAGGCAAATCATTTTCCTTATGTTGTACAAAAATGTTGTGTGGAAAAATTTAAATGAGAAAAAAATTAGTTTATTTTTTAGTTAGTAATTTAGAGAAAAAAATCAGAACACTTAAATTTAACAATAAGGAATATTTCAATAGATTTTGAAATCCTCTTTTTAGAAAAGGAATTTTCTTGTAAGGAAAAATAAATATCTAATCATTGGAGGAGATTTTAACATTAACACGTTAGGTGATGATGCTGTTTTGTCTAAGGAGACAAAAGATCTAAATAACACCAAGGAATGAATTTTTAAATTAATTTCCCAACTAGGGTGACAGCCATTTATAAATTCCTTTACAAATATTAATGATAAATTGAAAACAAAGTCTCAGACGAATTATAACAGTCCTGTCTGATAATGCACAAAAAATGCTCGAGCTCTTTTTTTGTTTTTTGTTCTCTTAGGACAAGAAGCTTATAAACTGCACATAGTCCTGTAAAAACCTTTGCGCTGGTTCCGGAGTGACAGGATATTCAGGATGGGTAAGGTTAGGGGGTAGGGGCCGCCTCCTATCGAGATCCATGAGGAAGACTTAGGGCACTAATCTCAAAGTCATGTCTCTCAGGAAGAAGGGGAGGCCAGCTCTCAATCAACCTCTCTGGTCAAAGTAGGCAGGGGGTGGCACACCCTTGTTGAGGCTAGCAAGAACCTCTGAGATTAGGGAACAAACCCCACCAACTCCAACAGTCATCTCCCACAGTAGACTAGACCTATCAAATTGCCCATGAACCCCAGCATCTCGACAATTGTGGTTAGTGATGTGCCACTCCTGGACATCCATCGATTGAAGTGACACATCGGTTTTTGCTGTGCCCAGTGGTGGATTCAACTGGAAGGTATAAACCAACCTGAAGTGATCCCTGCTGGGTTTGCTCAAGCTCTTACAAACACAACCAAAAGGTGAAGGAATGACACTTTTAAAATCTCTAGTAGATATAGAAGATTGGCTTCCAGTCTTTTGTTGTTCAATTAATGAGAAGTGTAACTATTTTGTCAGTATTTTCAGATATTGTTTCCCTATATTGAATCCATATTTTCTTCTTGTACAAGTTAAAAAATAAGATAAAAAACAGACTTGGATTACAGAGGATTTAAAAGATGAAAAAAAGAAATAAATCACCTTAGCAAACTTTCAAGGTTCACTCAATCTGAAAACTTTAACAATAAAGTTAAGTAATAAAATATAAAATTAAGCAATACAATTTAAAACTAATAAACTGTAAACAAAATTTTCTTGATGCCAAAATAAAAAATGCAGAAAATAAACCACAAAGCAAATTATTAATAATGAAACTAAAAAGAATGGGAGGGAGGGAATCTTGATGTTTTTATAAATGTAACAGGTGCACTGTTAAAAGACCTTCCTTTATGCCCATTACAAACAAGTTTTAAAAATAACAACACAACTTATTTGAAATGTTAATGTTCACCATTGAATGAAGTTGAATTGAAACAAATGTTTGGTTCCTTCTAAGATAAATCGTATAGTGGTATGATGAAAATTAATAAAATCATCATAGCAGTGAAATTGACAAAATATGCAATGTACTCTTTAATATAACCATTAATGTGTTTAGTTAATTCTCCTTCCATTACAAGCATATTTCATGATAAATTATGTAATGAAACTAAGAAAACCTTTTTACAAACTAAGGGCTTTAATCAACAAAATTCAACTAGATAACCTTAAATATATTCAATCAGAATGTATAAACAATTACTTAATATCTTCTTTAAAAATAACAGATGATCTAGTTATGTTTACATGGAGTAAATTATATAACATTCTCCCCCACTGAATTTAGGAGGTAGTCATTGAAACGTTCAGGGATCCTTCTTATTCTTGATCCTCTTCGAGGAGAAACTATTTTATTTTCTTGATTGAACTATTCAGATTCAACTTCAGTGGTTTTTGAAGAATCTTCCTTATTTCCTTGTGATGCATTCTTCATATTCATCCTCCACCTCCTGTTCTTCCGACCAATTGGATAAGTCTGTCACCATTAGACTTTTATCACCTCGGGGAGCTAAGTGTTTTAGTGAAACAGTAGATTCTCTTCCATTGGGTAACGAAATTAGTGCGTATTGTGGATTTGCTTCTACTAATTCAACTTCATCAACTAGTGGTTCGTATTTGCTGCTTCTTACATTTCGCCTAGTTAGTACAGGACCAGGTTGCAGTAACCATGCTGGTAGTGATAGTGAAGTACCTTTAGTTGATCGGCGTGGATGTATGAACATTCTCTCGTGTGGAGTGCAGTTTGTTGCTGTGCATAGTAAAGAGGCGTATCGAATATGTAGAGACTCTGGAAGTACAGACTCCCAGTATCATTGGTCCAGTCCTTTGGATTTTAGTGACAGTGTAACGGTCTTCCATATAATTCCATTATACCTCTCAATTTGTCCATTTCCTGCAGGATTGTATGGACTGGTTAAACTGTATAGCAATCCCCTTTTGATGAAGATATGTCCTTATTTCATCAGACAAAAAATGATTTGCCTCTATCAGAATGGATGTAATTTGGTATCCCATAAACAGAGAACAAGTTTTCCAAACATTCTATCACAGTACTCGAAGTCATCTCTTTTGCAGGGGTAAGAGAATGGGAAGCGAGAGTACTCGTCAACAATATTTAACATATAACGATTTCTACTTGACGATGGTAGTGGTCCTTTAAAATCAATATTGAGTCTTTCAAAAGGTGAAGTGGCCTTTATCAATGTGTATGGTTTGTTTGTGGAATCTAGGTTTGACCTCTGAACAAATAGGACAAGATAAAGTCGATTGATTTGATCTCATTCAAAGAATATGGCAAATTCTTGCTGCGTACCCAGTGATAGAAACACGTTATTCCTGGATGACAAAGATCCTGGTGCATTTCAAAAAGTTTGTTGTCAGTTGTTTAGTAGAGGCATTACAGATCCGAGAGAGTGCGTCTGCAGAAACGTTTTCTTTACCAGGTCGATATTGAATGTCGTACGAGAAAGGAGAAAGCTCTAGTCGCCAGCGCATGATTTTGTCGTTTTTAATTCTGCTAGAATGTTTTTGGTCAAAATAAATGACAAAGCTTTTTGATCAGTTAAGAGAATAAATTGTCTCCCTAACAAAAAATGTCTCCATTTCTTAATAGATTCTACGATGGCCTGTGCTTCTCTTTCTACTGTTGAGTGTTGTTTTTTCACTTCCAGACAAAGTCCTAGAAAAAGAAGGCAACAGGACGTCCATTTTGGCTCAGTGTAGCAGCTATTGCAACTCCTGAAGCATCAGTTTCGACTATCAATTGATTTTCCGGTTCAACAGTCACAAGAAATGATCTTTCTATATCCTTCTTAATGTTTTGAAAATCACTAGCGGCAATGGAGGTTGGTTCAATAGGAAAAATCTTACAGCTTACTAAACTTCTAATCTTGTCAGAAAACCTTGGTATCCATTTGGAGTAGTATGATAACAATCCAAGTGTTTGTTTAAAGAGAAGCAGCATTCATGAGGCAGAGGGCATGTCCAAAAGTGGTTGTAATCTCTCTGGGTCGGGACATATAGTTCTATTTTCTGATTTGATAACCAAGGATAGATATAGTATCTTGAGCAAATTTACATTTCTTCAGGTTCAATGTTAGATTGTATTTCTTAGCCACAGCCATAAACTTTTCTAAATTTTTATCATGATCTTGTTTACCCATTCCTCCTATTGTAACTTCATCAATATATGCGAAAGTACCTTCGAGTCCTTCTTCTGAAATAATCTTATTTATAGTCCTTTGGAAAGTGGACACGCCGTTGGTTACTCCAAAAGGAATGCGTTTGAACTGATACAACTGCCCATTAGCTTCAAAGCGGGTAAGTTGTTTTTCATGCTCTGGAATTGGTATCTGATGATAAGCACTAGACAAATCCAATCAAACTGAAAGTATCAAATTTAGCAATTTTTTAAACACAAGTGATTCGATATCTGGCAAAGGATAAGCATCCAATAATGTAAATTTATTTACTGTCTGAGAATAGTCTATTACAAGTCGTTTATTGTGGTTTTCATTTTGGTAATGAGCACTTGAGCTCGCCATGGAGAAACACTTTCCTCGATAACACCATCTTTCAGAAGAGACTGTATTTCACATTGTATAAAAATTTTTCATCTTCCCCAAAAAACCGCCTTGTCTTAGTCACAACAGGTCGACAATCTTTAGTCATGTGCTGAAATAATGATGGTGGTTCCACATTAGCACAGGCAACGTTACAAATGGAGAAAGATGATCTTGGTCCCCAAAGTCTACAGTAACATTTGTATGTAGTTTCATGATATCATGTCCTATCAATACATCAGTACATAACCTTTCAATTACAAGCATTTTGATTTGTTTGTAAGCATTGTCTTGTACATACAGATCTACCCTAACATACCCTTTAATTGGTGAAACGAGTGACGTAGATGCCATCAACACCTGTTTGACTTTCTGGAAATGTTTTAAGGTTGTTAGCCTTTACAAAAACTACTATCAATAAAACTATCAGAACTTCCAGTATCAACTAAAAACTTAGCAGAAATTCCGTTTACATTTCCGGATACAATTGCTTTAGATAATACTTTGGGTGTTACTGCTGAAGTTATTACAGGACATGTTGTTAAAGAGGCTGAATTTATCTTACCTTTTTTAAGATTCTTAGATAAACAAACTCTGAGAAAATGACTAGTTTTCGAGCAACCTTTACAAATAGCATCTTTTGCAGGGCAGTCATCTCTTGAAATATGTATTGCTCTTCCACAAAAATAACATTTCTGTCGGAGTCCGTGTGCTGACACAGCAGCAGCAGTAGAATTGTCTTCCTGAGTTTTTAGTTTGTCTGAAGGAATCTTTAAATTACTACTCGTATCAACGTTGTGACAATGTGATTGAAGTACACCTGAAGTCATGGAATAAGCGTCTGCATGTTTCTGAGCTGACTCTAAGGAACGAGCTATTTCTTCAACTTTTTCCAAGGTTAAAACGTTATGTTCCAGAATACGTTGTCTGATTTGAGAAGAATTTAAACCACTAATAAAGGCATCTCTGATAGACTCATCACTATAGGTTTTAGCATCGACATTTACGAAATCACACTCCTTACTAAGAGATTTAAGCGTTTGCAAATAGTGATTTATTGATTCTCCTTCTTGTTGTTTATGATTAGCAAGCAAGTGTCTAGCAAAAAGTACATTTTTCTTAGGTATGAATAAAGTTTCTAAAGTTTGTATAGCATTGTTGTAATCTTTACACTCACTGATAATTTCATAGTTTTCATAGGTTAGAAAGTTCACTAGTACTCCAAGTTTCCTATCTTCTTTAACTTCAGCATTTTCTATGAATGTATTGAACGTTTGAAACCAATGTTTCCATTGTTTAGAAGCATTTGTTGTTTCAGGGCTGCATGCAAATTTCTCAGGTTTCAGTAGTTTTTCCATTACAGAGTATTGAAGTTAGTATAGCAAAATTGTTGATTAAATTGTAATGAAACTAAGAAAACCTTTTTACAAACTAAGGCTTTAATCAACAAAATTCAACTAGATAACCTTAAATATTCAATCAGAATGTATAAACAATTACTTAATATCTTCTTTAAAAATAACAGATGGTCTAGTTATGTTTACATGGAGTAAATTATATAACAAATTAAAAATTTGAAAGGTTGTTCCAGTGAACAAAAAAGGCATGGTAACGAAATTCAAAATTATTGTCCATTTCATTTTACTCTTAGTTTGAAAAATGTTTGATTGAACCATGTATAATATATCTGATCCATGATTAATCAAATATCTAGAGGTAAATAATCTTTACGACAGGTAACAAGATAGATTTTGGAAAAACAAATCTACACTAACTGCACAGGTAGAGTACACTGAATCTATAATAGAGTCAAACGAAAAAAATGAAAATATTACAGGGACATTCATTACAGAGCCAGTGGCTGCACAGTGTAAGGCATCGGACATCCAACATAAAGATGACTAAAATCAGCAACTAATTACTTTGGATATAATAGAATAACTGTCAACTGTGCTGAATAAAATTTGATCATGCAGAACATGAACAAGAGAGATTTTCATGATGAATTCACCATTAAAAGAGGATTTGAATACTAAATCAATCAAACAAGATAGGACACGCAATACATTGACTGAACATTATTAAGAACTTGGCGAGTTGCTTCTTAATTTTTATCGATTGTCTTAATTTAGACCAAAAATTTGACAAATAGAATGTATTACCAGAAATGTTTCAAATTAAAATTGTAATTTTCATGAAGCAGATTTACTCAAAGTAATTTATCAGACAATTCAAATTCTAAGAAATACACATTAATTAGGCACATTTATTATACATAAACTAAATATTATAAAAAACAAAAATCCATAGTATTGTAAGAATCTATTAGTATTAATTTGTGCTAAGTTAAAAATGAGCAAATACAAATAAATTTAATTTCCAAAGTAATGTTATGAATTTTAAAATGTAATATAATAATTAACTGACAGGGAAGGAAAATTTATGGGCTAAAAGAATTTATTAGTGATCAATTTTATGTGATGATATTCACACAGACATGAATGCAATAACTCTTGCATTCATTCTTCTCGAGGAATGTTAATATAAGTGATTCCTTTTCATAACAATTAAACATTTTTGAATAATAAGTGACATTTGAATGAGTAAACCTTATAAAATTGTGACTTAATAGTTGCTTAATAGTTTTGTTAAACATATATGTTTAATGCGTTTTAAGGAATTGACAAATAAAATAAACATAGTCAAATTCGAATAGATGGATAAATCTATAGTGGACAATAAGAAAGCAAATTGATTTTCTAAATGCCAATACAAAACAAAATCATCTTTCATAATAAACCAATTCACAGTTCATTTCACTTTTTGATCAATCCAATAAAAAACAAAAATAGTAAACAAAATCTGATTCCTACATCATCAAAGCAACAAAGAGTAAACTATGACTTTGTGTGATTAATACTACTATGAATAAGTTCAAGATATAATCTGAATTTTAGAAGCAATACTTTATAAAAATCTTTATTTTATAGAAGTTGAATTTGTAAAATTTCACCCAAACACAATAAGTTTACCTCAACCACTATCTTCATCACAGCAGGACTTTGATTGAATTGGACAAGAAATAATCGTACAGAAGTTGGAGGACCTCTTTGTAATATAATTTTACTAATATCATTCTTGTATTGGTATAATCAGTGTTGTAATGTATATTACTCTATGTATTAAATCCGATTGGTGGTTTCCCACCATGCACTTAGGTAGATTTCTGCCCGAACATCCTTTTGTCTGGTTGCGCCCAAAACCACATTGTTCTCTTAGGACAAGAAGCTTATAAATTGCACTTAGTCCTGTAAGAACCTTTGCGCTGCTTCCGGAGTGACAGGATATTCAGGATGGGTAAGGTTAGGGAGTAGGGGCCGCCTCTTATCGAGATCCATGAGGAAGAATTAGGGCACTACATCTCAAAGCCGTGTCCCCCTGGAAGAAGGGGAGGCCAGCTCTGAACCAGCCTCTCCAGTCAAAATAGGCAGGGGGTGGCATACCCTTGGTGAGGTTAGCAAGAACCTCTGAGGTTAGGGAACAAACCCCACCAATTCCAACAGTCATCTCCCACAGTAGACTAGACCTAGCGTATTGCCCATGAACCCCAGAATCTCGACATATGCGGTTAGTGATGTGCCGCTCCTGGACATCCATAAGGTTGCCCAGATTGAAGTGACACATCCGTTTTTGCTGTGCCCAGTGGTGGGTTCAACTGGAAGGTATAAACCAGCCAGAAGTGATCCCTGCTGGGTACAAAACCACATTAGTCAGCCTATGACTCCCGTACCTAGCATCACCATGTGTTAATATACAACCGTCTTCTCATTTCTATGCCCCTATTGTGTATCCCTAACCATACATTATAGTGCGATACATCACACTCTGTATAGGTTTCATACAGTAAACTGCAAAACATAATTGGTTTAGAAAGTACCTAGAGGGATGAATGCGTCTGGCAGAACTCCTATATACAATCTAAACTCCTAACAACCAAACACAGAGTGCCTCAAGGCTCTGTACTTGGCTCGGTGCTTTTTGTAATAATGACTAAATGACTAATAATTTCCCTGACTTCATTAGGGAATATATAGTACTGATGTGTTGGATGTACACAATACACTTCTGGTATAGTCAAACTCACAGTAAGTTCTGGGCATTACTAACAATACTTTGCATATTATATTTGACTTTGCTCTTCAAATTATCAAGTGGCAAACCCTAAAAAAACTAACAGATCACATATGCAAAATAGGGAGGTAAGCTTAAATTCTTCAACATGCATAAATGCATCATAATGGATTATGGTTGCACTTACAAAGGTCACAACTTCACCCAAATATGCAGTAGAACCATTATGTTGTAACACTATAAAATTCTTAAAGAATTAAGCTAATAAAGAATAACTGTATACTTGAATCTTAGAGTTTATTTATCACTCATTGATGAATTATAAAAGTCTTAAACATGTTGGCAGTAACCTGCGGCTCTTTTCTGAGTGATCTTGGTTACTCTCAGTCTGTTCTGCACTATGAGGAGTGTACACACAGACAATGTGTTAAGTGAACATTTATTTGAAATACAAGTACTCTATGTGATTGCCATGCATAGAAGATTTAACACTCAATTCTTAGTACAGTAGATTGGTTGCCATACTTGTATTTAACACAAAGTAAAACACCAGTTTTTAAACAAATTTGTTCTACCCCACTGACTTGCATTATGAGCAAGGTTGTACTAAGACCAGTTTTTTTCTTCTAAAAGTTTGGAGAAAACCAGAAAAATTGAGGACAATGAGAAATAAAAGAAGGATTACCAGTATGAGATCCAAATTGAAGCAGAGGATATTTAGGCAATGACAACAGCAACACGAAGATGTAACGTCTGTAGATGCAGGGATAATTGAGGAAAGAGGCAATGTGCAACAGAAAATTGTACAATAGGAAAGAGAATGGAAGACATAGAAGAACTGGTGTGCGCTCGGAAGGGGGAGGGTGGGGTGCCAAAGGTGCACAGGCACCTGCTAATAAGTTGATTTTTTTGCTGTATAACTTAGGTGCAAAAATTATAACACACCTCTTTTGCAGACCATATTGGGTTCAAGGCGTCACACATCATTGTCAAACATAACAACAAACAGATTCAATACAATTTTTTATATAATGACACCAATCATTTTACAATAATTTATACAAATACTAGATAAAGATATGATTAAAATTGAAACAATGGATCATCCACAATTCTCTGGTGGAAGTCTAGCAACCTCTGAAACCCCAGAAGTTCCAACAGCAGAAGATATTATCACAACAGACTTATATCTGGGTGGGGATTGGAAGAAAAATTAAATAAAAGAAGTTAAAATATAAGATTTAAAGTTTGCAAGAGTCCACAAAAGATAAGTGGCTGTTGAGTCAAAGGGGTTCAATAGAAAGACCTTTTTTGTTCTCTTAGGCCAAGAAGTTGAGCAATTGTACTTAGTCCTAGACGGGCCTTTGCGCTGATTCTGAGTTACAAAATATTCTGGATGGATAAGGTTGGGGTAAGGGCTGCGGCTACCTCCTGTTAAGATCCATGAAGAAGGAATTTGGACATTAATCTCAGTCATGTCTCCTTGGAAGAAGGCGAAGCCAGATCTGACCAGCATCTCCAGTCAAAGCAGGCAGAGGGTGGCAAGCCCTTATGTCTAGACTAGCAACAGCCCTTACCCACACACTTAACACTTACCCTTACCCTTTACCATTAGGGAGTCCAACAACTCTAACAATTATCTCCCGCAGTAGACTAGACGTAACGATCTAGCCTTGCACCCCAGTATCTCAACATTTGGAGTTAGTGATGTACCACTCCTGAACATCCATAAGGTTTCCCAGATTTAAGTGACACATCGGTTTTTGCTGTACCCAGTAAAGTTTCAACTGAAAGGTATAAACAAGCTAGAAGTGAAACCTACTTGGGTATGGAAAGGCCTTAGAACTCAATAAAATATCGTTCAAACAGCTGAGAACACATGAGAGAAGAAATAAATGGGTCCAGAGTGAACCTCAAAGTGTAGCTGTAAACGGAGGGAATGAGGCACAGCACATTTCTCCTTTGGAAATAAACTACAGTGAAGATGTGAAAGTTTGCTGTGATGTGGAAGCTTGCTGTGAAGATGCACACACTGTTTCCCACAATGTGCCTCATCACGATCTGGTTTTTCTTGAAATGGACAGCGAAATATTTCTAAGAAAGAAATCAATTATCAGCCATGCTAGTTTTGGTGCAGGTCAAAATGGGAAGACATCGAAAGGGTTAAAAATATGAAACAATAATTTTCTTAAATTATATTTGTTAAAGTTTGGTCCACTCAAAACTAACTGCAAGACACGTAAATAGCAGTTAAATAAATAATAATTTTATTGTCATTGAGATTTACATTCAAGAAATAGATAAAGTGAAATGCACTATATTAAATTATATTAACAACTTAGAACAAAGCCAGAATACAATATTTTCTCTATTGATATTAAGAAAAACAAGGTTTTGTGCTTAAACCAAGCACATTAGCTCTTCGCTCTTGGACTATAATGTGAAAGACCTGGAATAGGCGAAATTCACGCTGAACATGAGAGAAGGTGGAGGTTGCATCTGGGTATGAGAATGACCAGAATGGTACTACAGTCGCTTTCCTCTAGAGTGGCGTCTGACCTTCTTTCACTAAGTAGATTGACTTCTTGGGTTATAGGTCTGATTACAGGACATGGTCACCTGATTAAGCATCTTCACAGAGTCGGCATCCTTCGGGAGGATCCGCTCTGTAGAATGTGTGATGAGCAGGGGGAAACTGCTGAACACCTGCTCTTTGACTGTCCTACAATAACAAGGCAGTGGTATGCCATCTTTGGTAGTTTGGACAAGGGTGGTGAATTTCCCTAGGAGGACCTTTATGTTGTCTTTGGCGGTTTGTGTAATTGCTGAAATCATAGACTGATAGATCTCATGGAAGAAGAAAGCAATACTTAAGTTAACAGGCAAGACGATGCTGCATGGCTCTTGTTCCTTTAATGCACATTATTTTAATTTTATATGGCATTACTCTCAAAATTATTATTTGGTGACAGAGTTGTGCTTCATTGAAAGTTTGATTGAATATAGTTTCCACATACTAATGGTAATTTTGAAGTGCCAAGTTCTGCCTATACACAAATAAGTGGAATTCCTTGCCACCAGATTGTAATGCTAGAGTTTTTATACAATTTTGGAAGTACTTGCTCATTGAGAAATAAAGCACTTGTAGAATTTATCTTAAAGAATAACTAATTCTATAAAGTGTTAGAATTTATGAAAATGATACAGACTTATTTACATTGTAAACCCTAATATTGGGACCATTGTACCACATTTTCAATATTTACCAAACTCTGTCTTTTGATCAATATTCTAAGTAAACTTGTTGCAATTTTTTAGTTAACAGTGTTTTATACAACACAACAGTTTTTTTTTTTTAATTATATAAGCTATTTAGTCTTCACAACAATTTACAGTAAAATCCTTGAAGACCTGATCCTTTTGTTGATTCTGAGACAAGGCAAAAGTGTTAAAGGTATCAATAGCATGATAACCCAAAGCAAACGTCAAAATATCAATTTGTACCCCACAATCGTTACCTCTTAAACCTGTATTTGAAAAGAAATTTAAACCCTACTTCCTTAATTAAAATTCTTCTCCACAGTTTTGAGATAAAAATAATAGTTGTGGTGATATGGCTAACACTGAACAAACAAACATATAACAAAAATATTGGAGCATCTTATCTGCTTAACTTTGTGAAGAAGTTCATTATCAAAGAGCACAAATAAGATAAGATCAAGACAAATATTCTCAGGAAAGGTCAAAGTAAATATAGACTCTGTAGAAGTCATTTGCCCTTTGATGAATGGGAAAGAGTGGCACAGTGATGTGTTCTGTTTATAAATCATCATTGTGAAGGAAACAGAATTTTTTCGGACATTTGCCATTGTTCAGTGAAACAAGAAAACAGTATCACTACGTTTCGAGATCTGCAATCTGATCTCTTCTTCAGGTAAAGAACTAACCTAATACATAATTACAAACTAGGTTAAAATAAACAAATCTTACTAAAGCGTTGTGGCACGCCTAAGTCAGGAATCACAACCTACATGTTGTTTGTCAATATATATCGGGAACCACATTTCTTCAAAAGGAAATTAATTGAGGCAACATACATTAAATTGGCAGACCAACCAATCAGTCAACCATCAGTCGAGATTAGGCCGCTTTGGTTGCCAATTCTAAAAAATCAACTAAAGAGAAAACCAAAAGTATCAAACGGATCGGATATTTTTAATAAACCAATGCGGAGTCACAATATGGTTTTAAGAAGTTCATCTCGCATGAACCAATAATAACGAAAGGGCCCATTCCTGTCCCCCTTCCTTTGTATTTCCGCCATCTTGTTTTAGCCAGCCGTCACGATTACCATTGGCTAGTCCCTCTGGTCAGTCGTAGGTGGTTAGTAGACGAGTGAAGACGTATTGTGACCTGTATTCCGTAGTTTAGTTTTAATGATTAGTGTTTGGCATAGTTTTGTATTAAGTGCATGTCTTTAGAGTTAGTGAAGTTGACAAACAACATGTAGGTTGTGATTCCTGACTGTAAATAACATTAACCATCCCAACACAGACAGTTTGACCCTAATTTGTAACTATCAAATAGAAAGTAATAACTTTTACTTTACACAAGTCTCTGTTGATGACACTTCTAAAGCTATAAAGAGACTAAAAAAACTCTGACAGTAAAGACATTTTCAATATGTACAATAATATGATTAAAAATATCTATCATACAATACTAACTCCTTTAACTTTAGGCATTAATTTATGCCTGAATGATGGTTATTTTCCAGAAGAGCTCAAACTTTCCAGAATTTGTCCAATATACAAGAAAGGCCCTAAAAATCTACCAGAGAGTTATCGACCAATATCAGTTGTACCCACATTATCAAAAATCATAGAAATATTAGTTCACGATCAATTATTAGCATATTTAGAAAAAAATTATTACCTTGATGTATCGCAATTTGGTTTTAGAAAGGGTAAATGCACCATAGATGCAATAGATGCACTAATTAGAGAAGTTGTGAGTGCCTTTGAGGACAAGGCCTTTGCTCAGGCCACCTTGTGCGACCTGAGCAGGGCTTTTGACTGTGTGGACCACAACAAACTAGTCCTTAAACTAAATTATTATGGTGTAACAGGAACTCCCTCTAAGTTTTTTCAGTCATATCTATCAAACCGAAGGCAAAAGGTATGTGTTGATGGAAACTGGTCAGATGAGGCTAAAGTTTCTACTGGAGTGCCCCAAGGATCGGTTTTGGGTCCTCTGTTGTTCTTATTACAAATAAATGATTTACCAAAAAATATCAAGGCCAAATCTTTATTATATGCAGATGACACAACTTTTATTAACATAAACTCTAATTTCGATGAATTACAAGATCTTGTTAGAGAGACTGTACAAGAGGCCTCATTGTGGTTTAGGTCCAATGGATTAGTGCTCAATGAAGCCAAGACTCAGAATATTATATTCAGCTTAAAACAAACACCATCAGATGATACAATAAATGCTTTTTTTACTACTGTAAAATTTTTAGGTATCTATATAGATAGTACTTTGACTTGGAATTCCCATATTGAGTACATATCCAAAAGGTTGTCTAGGGTAATTTTTCTACTCAGGCGATTATTGTCGTGTGTGCCTGAAAACTATGTAAAATCAGCTTACTATGCATTTTTTCAATCAGTTTTAAGATACGGTTTAATAATCTGGGGAAACAGCAGTAAGATTGAAGACATTCTAATTCTGCAAAAGAAAGCTGTGCGAGTGATAGCGAGGGCCCATTCTCTGGACCACTGCAAGCCTCTGTTCATTGAACTTAAATTACAAACTGTGATAAATCTCTACATCTTTGATTTAGTTACCTATTTACTCAAAAATTTTCAAACTCTCACTCTAAGAAGTGATATACACAGATACTATACTAGAAATAGAACTAATATTGCCATAGATCATGTTAGATTAGCCAAATCTCAAAACAGCCACATTATAATTTCTCAAAAAATCTTCAACAAAGTAAAACATTTGGCAGATAAGTATCCCACAAAAATATTTAAAAACAAACTGTACCATTGGCTTTTGAACAATCCTTTCTATACCCTATCAGAGTTTTTTAACTACAAGAATATTAAATTTTAGTTTGTTAATAATGTATACAGGATCCACTGTACAGCTCGCTAAATCTGTTATACTACAATTGAAAACATATATTTGTAAACAACAATGAGATTTCAGTAAATTGTTCAATTTTAATCTAGAAACTGTCCTTTTTTTATTCAGTACTGTAAATTTCATCTGTAGAATCTTATATTGTAACCTGTTATCCTAAGATTTCAAATTGTTGTGCTAGTATTGTAGTAATTCACGTGCAATCAGTTAAAATATTTTTTAATTTAATATCTGTTAAACTTTTATAAATTCTTTTGTTGTTCAATTATTTTAAAATCTCCTTTTGTTAAACTATTGTCTTTCATTATGATATTGATATTCAAAGAATAATTTTAAACTGTAATGATATTTTAAAAACTGAATAGTTTGGTTTTATTGCTTGTTTCTGACCATGTCATCTAGACAATATTACTGACTTTGTCAATGCATGTCATATGTAAAAAGGCAAATAAAGATTGATTGATTGATTGACTTAGGCGTGCCACAACGCTTTAGTAAGATTTGTTTATTTTAACCTAGTTTGTAATTATGTATTAGGTTAGTTCTTTACCTGAAGAAGAGATCAGATTGCAGATCTCGAAACGTAGTGATACTGTTTTCTTGTTTCACTGAACAATGGCAAATGTCCGAAAAAATTCTGTTTCCTTCACAATCCTTCCATCGTCATAAATAAACTTAAAACAAAGAATCATCATTGTATTGCGATCATTCCCGATTGTTCCCTTGATGCAGTAAGGAATGTCCAGTGTACAATTTCAGAGTCCTCTCTTGACATAACCATTATCTGATGGCTCAAACACCTCATCCTCAGTACCAATACAACCTGAGTAAAGTGTCATGTAAGAATTGTAGCTAAAGATTCAAACGGTTGATTCTTGTTTGTAGTTCATACTATTCATAATTAGTATACTTAAGTTTATGTCAGTTAGCTAGTAATGCCTTAAAATTGTTGGAACTAGAAGGCATGGAAAACGGTAAGTTCAATAATGTTTTCTTAATGTCCAGACTGTGTTAAATTGGCAGAGTGTGCAATATTCTTTCGCTAATCCCTCGAATGAGATGTTGAGGCAATTATAAAGCATACACAAGTCTAATCATACAGGTAATTTAGAAAAAATATGATCAGAGCTGTGACAGAAATTGAAAAAGTGATATAGAAATTTTATTTTTAAAACTACTTGCTTTTAGTCCAGAGAATCTCTAAAATGCTCTGACAACTGTGCTTGTACATGTATGTTTCACCTTAGGCAATCACTTCAAAGTCATGCGTGTAACTATGATTGACTATGGGCCTAATGAAGCCAGATGACAAGTTCTGGCTTGAAGCTCCATGGTTACAAGAATGGCCACTGCAGGATCCAAATGCTCCAGTGGCCATAGATAAATCTATTTCAGCATGTTGATTGCAAAAAAATTTCAGGAAACCATTCCTCAATCTTCTAAGATTACTTTGGATTCTCAGTACATTCAGTACCTTTCCATTTGTGTCTTTCCTTTATATGAAACATCATCATAATCTTGGTCTTAGAAATCATCTCTTCCTCTGGCATAACCTAGAGTTCTTTGTTAAACACTCACTGCGACTCTATACCACACAGGTTATAATTCCCTATAACAGAGTATGGTACAGTAGCGTGTCTACTGCAGTCAACATGTAAAGGTTTGTTTTTGAAAATGGAAGGTGATAAATGTATGTGTAACAGCATTTTACTAGACTTTTATCATTGTCCAGTTGTTTGAAAAAACAGTACAACATGTAAAACATTACATTATGTTTTAAATCTGCAATCTGATATCTCCCCCAGGTGGGTAACTAACCTATGTATTTTTTTAAACACATAATGCAATTTTTTTTAGAATAAACATATGATATTTGTATGTATGAGTCAGAAATCACAACAAACGTTGATGTGTGTCAACTGCATGCATATCTGCAGTATTCACCTAACAAAATTAATGAGATTTATTATAAGCTAGACTAAATAATAAGGTTACAACTCAGGTCCTGTTGCAATAACCAACCACTGACAACCGATCAAGGACCAATAGGAAATGGTTATCATTAGTGCAGGATCCAAATCATGCTTTGGACCAACAATTATGAAAAAATTTAACTGTCTCGTTCGTTCCTTTCTTGAGCCAGAATTCCTCTGGTCTGTACCTTTGTGTCTTCCTTATCCCTAAAAATGATTACTGACCTCATGATTTGTCAGAATTGGTAATAATTTATTAAGTTTCACGTTTGAGTAGTTGTTAAAGTTAATGGTATTTCTTTTACATGATGTTCTTTTAATCAAAAGATTTTCTAATTATCTGAAAATTATACTGTAACTCTACATTTGTTTATTAGAAACCTGTATTGTGTCTGATTCTTTAGCTTGCCTTTTTCACAGACACATTACAGTTTTGAGCAGTTCATCTAGAATAAATAAATTATAAAGGTCTACCCCCATTCCCTGAAAATATTAATTCACTCCTAGATGTGATTGCTGTATTGTGTTCACTGTCTTTTCAAAACACTCTTCAAAAACACATTTCCAGGTCTGCCTACATTACATTCTGGTGTTGATTCATCTGGATTTGGTAAATCTCAGTTTGCATGAAGCTTGATGCCCAACGTACAAAATATGCAGCTAGAAAATAATTCTCTAAATGTTGATACCTAAGCAATGATTAGCAATAGCTTTTTCTCTTCGTGGTGGACAGAGAGTAGCCATATTAAGCATTAAAACATTGTCTCCTCAAAACCTGTGAACTGCCTTATTTTTATTTAATAATAAATTGTATGCCATGTATATTACTGATGTAAAAATGATTATACTTGTACAGTATGTCTAAATAATAAAAAATTTAAACAAACTATTTAAAAGATTTTATTTATATACAATATTGTTTTACTATAAAAAAATTATATACAGAGCACTCCATAGAAATCTCCTGATTTTTAGTGCCTTTACTGGTTTTAAAAAACAGCATAAGACAGCAAAATATTCTAAATATTTGCTTTGATTGTATTAGTTACATAAAATAATTTAAAATTTAATTAAACTTATTTTTTGTGTTACTGAATTATTAATACAGATAGATTTTTAAAAATTAGTATATTTTTAAACTTAAAAATTTGACAGGTCATCATTATGTACTGGATTGAGATAGAAACTTCTGGTTTGGGGCGTTGTTCTTTTACAATGGTATTTAAAATGAAATAATTGATTGGGATTTACGTTTAAAAATTATATCTTATCCCTCATCCCCCATTTAAGGTTAGAGGTTTAAGTTCTCATGTATAGTTAAAAAAAAATCATGAATTTTAGTCTTGTAACAATTCCCATTTAGCAGGGAGATATTGGTTTGTATATTCTGTTCAAAAGTTAATAGAGGATGGGTGGAACTTTTTAGACAGCTGTTATACAACTATAAACTATACATAACTATGAAAACCTTCATAATTTAATGAAGTTTCATAAATAAATTAAATACTTAATATCTCTGGTATCAATACTATCACAGAAACTGAAATAATTTGCATTTCTGTGCTCTGAATCTTCATTATTTTATTACAAAAAAATCCACAACCAATATACAGGATGTTAAAAAAACATTTCATCTCTTTATATCCCTAAATTACACAAAGATGTGAAACAAATTTTGAAAGACTTGAGATTTTATTCACTATTGATTCCAGGTGACATTCCTTTTCAAGGTCTTCAGAACCTGTTCTAAAGCAACTCTTTAACTGTCAATTCTTACACGTAATAGCAATGCTGTATTCCCTGAAATGAAATGTTTGTATGTAAAGTCCTTTTGTGCTGGAAATAAAAATGTTGATTGTAAAATATCTGACAGCGTCTATCTAAACTGCAATGGAAGCGCTAACTTCTCATGTTGTGCAATTTATATTTTGTTGGTTTCAATTGATTGTTATGGTCATTTTTCATCTTATACAGTCTTTTTATTATGTAAGTATTATTTATAGTTTGTATTTTTGTTGTTGTAATTGGTGGGGAGGGGAACTCTCAATCAAATTTCCGATTGAATTGCAATTAAACCAAGTCCACATTTTAAGAAACAAATTTATATGCTCATAATGATTTTTGCATTGTAAGGTTTCAAAATGATGACATTTGTAAATATTTGAAGTATTACAAGTATATTAAATTTCCAACCTTTGAACCAATCAGTGTTGTACAAACTAACTAAATAAATAAATCACCAGTTTGATGTTTTCAGATGAGAGCCACACAAAAATTATCTTTCTTCGACCTGAGTCAGAACATAGTTATTAAATAATATTTTGACAGAGGAGTTTATTTTATAAGATATAAAAATAACATAGAACCCGCTAACATGATTGAATTGAATATTTACTAAGGATAGTAAAGATTTTTGGAGCAGGTGATTTTAATGCATAGAAATTATTTTACTTAGATACACAGAACGTGAAATGTTAAGAAATAAATGTTACTCATTCAAGATTACTTCATTAGGGCGGATTTTTTTAGTAAAGATTTACAATATAGGGGTAATCCAATGTGGTTCTTTTTTTATATAAAAATGATTTTAAAATATTGGGGGGGTCAATCAACACCATTCCTGAAATGTACTGAGAACATATGTACTCATAACTGTATAAAAGTTTAGCTTTTATAGATTGTTATTTTTAAACAACATTCCACTCAAATTACATTCCAAACATTTCTGACCATCAATGTTTTTACTCGTATAATTGGCACGCTGTTTCTTTAAAGTAGTCGTTGACAGGGGGGTGTGCGGTGCAGCCACCTGTTGTGGCATACTCAGAGAAATGGATCCGCTTTGATCCTCTCTTTCATTTGACTAGAGAAAGAACAACTGTTTTGGTGGGATAAAGTGGGAAGATCGGTCTGCTATGTTTATAGGCGTTTTTTTAATTCAACAACCCCTTAACTTGTCTTTTATTGCATGCATGAACGTATGCCCTTTTGCAAGACTTTTCTGTCCATTTTATTCATCAGTTTCGTACAACAAATGCACTGGATTCAACTAACTCAAGTTAATTTCTCATAAACTTTAGCATATAAGTTTTTTTTGCATAATAAGTGCGGCTTATGAAGTGATGAAAAGTAGAAAAAGAAGAAGAGAAGATCATGGATGAAGGACTACTTGAAGAAAAGGAACTATCAATTGTGGGAGAAATGTATTTGTAATACAGGTCTTTTTCACAACTTTTTACCAGAATGTCAAAAGCTACTTTGATACAATTCTAAGAGCTGATTAGGTCCAAAATCAGAAAATCAGACACATGTGTCTGTGATGATGTGATTCCTTGTCAGAAATCAAATTAGCTATCATGCTTAGAGATTCCTTGCTACTGGAGATCCATTCATATCCCTCATGTATTTATTTCACATTTCAAAAGAGTCCACATCAAAATTAATTCCTGTTGTTTTTAAAAGTTATTATCGAAGAGCTGCAGGATTAAGGTGAGTAAAAAAGACTTTTCTTAATGCCTAATTACAATTAGTATTATTTTTACCCACTGAGTTGATGAGGGCAGAATAACAAAAAATTATTTTTATGAAATTAAAATATAACAGTTATGTTTTATTGAATGGCCAGTTCTTTGACAAGAATTTGGAGGTATCAAAAGATTCATGATCAACTGAGTCACAGCTTGGTCATCGTAGGAGCGTGTATTAAGAATACGACTGAAGCTCATTATTCATGCTAATGGTGTTGATCAAAGGTGTAGGATGCACATGTACTGCCAGATGTTGCGTGTGTGTAGTAGAGTAGAATGATGATTCAAAGTGTGTAGAAAAATAGGACCTCAGACTCTTCATTTTATTCTTAACTTCAGTTGCATCCATATTGTAATTTGTTCCCAAATCTTCCAGTACATCTTTGTTTTTGGTGTGTACAACTTGGGAAATTAAATCTCACAATGCAAGGATGCTTCAACAAATCTTAAAGTGACCTTTTCGCTCTCTGATATCTAACTCATGACACAGATATTAAAAAAAAACTTAAAAAAATGTAGAATCCTTAAAGTTTGTACAATGAGTTATGCCATTTGATTAAAATAAACTGCTGTGAAAGATAAACTGACTGGCAAATAAGAAAAACGTACAAGATGAACGGAAAAAATCTCTGACAAGTTTGAAATCTTGCTCAACATAGGTTTCAACATGAAAATTTGAGCTTACAACTCGTAAGATGCAAACAATAGGGCATATGTTACATGCCCTACACTTTCAACATGATGCATGGAAAAAATGCTTAAGTGTAGACATAGTTTTAACAGTTACATGATTATTTTTTTTTACTGTATATACACTTTTTTTAGCTTAGTACACTTATAAATAAACATTGTGAGACGCGAAAACTACTGTACATTTATATAAACTCAGCTAATGAGATAAAGAGAGTGAATGTTGTTATTTTCAGCCAAATTGTTGGTTTTCCATGTTTACCATATAAGTAAATAAGAAATTAAAGTGATTAGTTTTACATTGACTTATTTTAAAAATTTACAGTATAGCCACAACACTTTAATATAACTACCCTAAAGCCATAAAAATATAAACCACTATATTTTTTAAAATTTTGAGGTTATTTTACAAGAATGTTTGTTTTTATAAGTGTTTAGTGTTTTGGAAAGTTTCAAGATAATTGCTGTTCTGAGTTTTGAGCAGTATACAAGAGCTGAACAGCAATACAGCGATACGATATTTATAATCGTCTAACTAACTGAAAAAACGCCTGACTTAGTTGTATTGAAGGTCAATTAAAATACTCAGTATAGCTGCTGTGTGTATTAATTGCAGAAAATGTTCCTGTTCATTTCACGATCTAAATTGGCGATCCTTTACATTCATATAAACTTTTTATCCAGGCTATTCATGCACTTGGGGAAAGATTAAAGGTGTGAATAGCCCTCCCAATTTTTTTATAACACTTCTGAGCTTAGAGCTATTTACATCTTGTAAGGTGTCAAGATGGCATCAAGTTTTATATCTACACACCAATAAAACATCATTCCACATCATATCGTCAGCATAAAATAAAATTTACAAACTAGTTAATATAACATCAATTTGATATTTAGAATTGACAGCCCCACACGAAAGTTGATCTATTTTCCTATTATGCTGGAAGGAATTCGAGAGACCCTTTCAGAACATAGGCATTGTTTGCCAGAGAGTCCATAAAAGCTGATACTGTCTTGGGTCTTCAAAGACTTATTTTGCAAGTCACCTCTCACTAAATATATAGTACGTACCAATTGTTCATGTACTTTACTTAATAATTAGTTAAACATGTACCAAGACTTTGCCTATTCAAAATTTGTTCTGCTGTTGAATGTTTCTGCTGAATGAATGTTTCCCCCCAAACCGGAGCACAAAACACCGTATCCTGTTATTTCCTTTGCGGGTCTTTGATGAAACATATTATATTTGAACCATTTACCTAGCATGTATCCATTTAGATACAACACCCTGAGGGTGTATACTCTCAGCAATATCACAAACACTGTATACTGAAAAGAAAGGAGTTAAAAAGTTGGTAAATTAAATAACCAAGATTTTGGATTCCATATTTTACTTCTCCGCACTTAACAAAATCCCCAGTGATTTTTGATCAAGTCCGAAGCTTTTTCCGCAACAGCGATTATGGGAGCGTTTGTGTTTCCGCTTGTAATTTTGGGCATGACTGAGCCATCCACCACTCTCAGGCTGGAGATTCCGATCACTCGCAGCTGTGGATCCACAACAGAGTCTCTATCTCCTCTAGGTCCCATCCGACAAGTCCCTACAGGATGGTAGACTGTCACTGACATATACTTGATCACACACCTCCAGTACGGTTCCGACTGAAACTGGAAAACGTTACATTCAGGAATGTCAATTCGTTGAACTCTGGCATTAAAACGTTTTAGGGCATCTGTGTTGACCAGTTTATTTGCAAATTCTATGGCTTCCAAGTTTTCAACGATATCTTGCTCCTCAGAAAAGTATCTGGGGTATATAAGGGGGTGGTCGAAAGGATTTGTGCTCTTGAGCAAAATCCTTCCACGGCTCTTTGGTTGCACCAAAGATGGAGTAATGGATATTACAAAATTGTTTGCATTTATTTTCACCAGTGATCGAACAATTACCTCATCATAACCAAAAGTCCTCAAGCCCCGTTGGAGAATGGTTGAAGAATTAGCGGCTTGAGAGGTAAAATAGAATTGAATATTGTGACTTTTAGCTTGAGAAGTTTTAATGAATCCCGCTATGCTAAGAAAATTTGGACCAGAAAATTCTCCTCTTGAATTTATCAAAAACTGAAACATACTTTCTATTGGGTCTGGGGTTGAAGTATGGATATCCAATGTCACTATGAAACCTCTCATAATTGTGTGATCTTGAAGGTTGTACCCAACTTTCGAGTTTTGTACAACTTTAATCCCCAATTTATTAAGATGTCTTCGAGGCCCAATGCCAGATAGCATTAATAATTGTGGTGAATTGATACTTCCTGCTGAAAGAATGACTTCTTTTGTGGCCAAAGTTCTCAAGATTTTCCCTTTTTTTGAAAACTCGACTCCATAAGCAGTATTTTTATCATTTATTAAGACCTTGAGCACTAATGAGTTTGTTGAAATTTTAAGATTAGGTCTTTTTTGGAAATCGCGTAAAAAGGCTTTTGCTGTACTGCATCTCCTCGCATTTTCTAGTGTTCCTTGCAGAAGAAAGAATCCCTCATGGTGTTCAGCATTTACATCGCTAAAGGACTGATAGCTCAGCTCGTGAAACCCTTTTGAGAACAAATCAGTGAAGAAATTAATGTTCCTCTTGAAAGACTCAATTTTTAAATACCCTCCCTTATTGTGATATCTGAAAACCTGCCTATTTTTCAACACTGTTTCAGACCTTAAATCCTCTGACTTTTGGAAGTAAGGTAACATGTCTTTGTAGCTCCATCCAGGATTGCCCATGTTTTCCCAATCATCAAAATCCTTCGGGTTTCCTCTGACGTATAGCATGGCATTGATTGAGCTGGACCCTCCCAACATCTTTCCTCTTGGCCAGTAGCAACTCTTGTTAGCACTGCCCTGACAGTTGGAGGGATCTGGTTCCGTTTGGTACTGCCAGTCGAGATCTGTCCGAACCACTGCAGCGGCAAGCCCTGGTACCTCAGTAGTCACAGTCGGATTCCCTCCAGCCTCCAGCAGTAAAACATTCCAGTCTGGATTCTCCGTTAGCCTGTTGGCCATCACTGCCCCGGCCGACCCTGCTCCCACAATGATGAAGTCGAAGATCTCTCCATCCTTCACATCATAGTCAGCGTAATCGATATTGTCCACTAGCTCACATTCTGCGGTCTCCACAGCATCCCGCAGTTGCCGGATATAAACTGATCCTGGGTCATCACGAGAAGCAAGGCAACTTTGTTCCTCCGCAGATCTGAAACGTGACAGAATGGTTCAATAATTATATATTTATTTTGTTTCGTAAAATAATTCATGCAAATTTAGAGATTAGTAAAAGTTCAAAAACACTAAAAAAAAAATTGTTCATGCTTAAAGATTGTAATGGCAATAACAATAGTATTGGATATTGAGTTCAATGGTTAAAAAAGAGTTGGAATCTTTAGCTTTTACTGACTGATATTTTTGGTACATGTGGTATTCTTTTAAATGCCACTAAACATGAAATAAAATAAGCTGTGACATATACGCACATAGAAGCCTTTTACTTAAAGGAAGTCTAACTAGACATTTTTTTACAAAATATTCTTTTTACTTTTTTGTTGTTTATTATGCATTGAAATCTCCTCTTTTAAATGGTATATTACTTTTTAATTTATCTCAATTGGGTCTTTTAAAAATATATTTCTTATAAACTATGTCAATGTTATTTCGGTCCAGGACATTGGCACATGGTGCAAATGTAACCAATCTTTATTAGACCAAACATAGCATGAACATAAAAATCATTTCAACATCTCAAAAGAGATCATGACAAATTGAGCCTATGTTTTGGGACTTGACGCTCAAAACAGCTTTTCGAAAAGCGTCTAAAGGGCAAAATACTGAATCCAAAGAGTTGATGAATAATGTTATATGGTCTGTGATCCCAAAAAGGGCCTTTGTAATATTACTTACTCTGAATTATGTTGTTTTTACAGCAAGTCGTGCATTTAATGATGGTTATATAAGTGGAGTAAATCTATGGAGCATTTAAGTTTGAGTGTAGGAAAACATCTGGTGAATTCTATCAAGGAGCAAATTAAACTGCAAAAATTTGAAAAAGCATCTAATGACCTTGAAAAGAAAATAAGCAGGCCAGGACTCTTAAAAAAGGAAGCTTGAGGATCTACTTTATAAACAAGAGGATCCAGACAACTAAACACTCTCATGGACATTTCTAAACAGTTACATAGCTTTACTTTTGTTTCTTTTTGTGATTTCCTAAAACTTGCGTTTTAAATATTTTTATGCCACTTTTTCAGCTCAGGAAGATCCTACAATAGTGAAATTTGTACTACATATCTTTTGTAATATAAGCTAATCATAGACAATAAGGGTTTAAAAAAACTTTAACTGTAGGTGTTGGAAAAATGTTTTTAAATAATTGTTGGACATGCTGTAGATGGAGCTTATATTGGTCACAGTTAAATTACATTGTCACTGTGTAATTTAAAATTGTTGGACAGTTTATTTACATAATATACATTGTTTTTGTAAAAATATGTCTGTTAAATTTGGTTTATCTTGTGTGTGTGTGTGTGTGTGTGTGTGTGTGTGTGTGTGTGTGTGTGTGTGTGTGTGTGTGTGTGTGTGTGTGTGTGTGTGTGTGTGTGTGTGTGTCTAAATAAAAGTCCCAAGAATGATAAGAAAAAAATTCAGAGTCTTAGCTAGCTTGATTAGTTATAGAGATAAATGGCATAAAGTTAACATTATGGAAGATAGGGAGTTAGATTACCCTTAATTCTCGTATTAATATTCAACATGTAATAAAAAGTCAGTTCGAACAGTCCTAAAAAACACAGACAAGCTTTCTGTGTAGCACAATATTCTGAATCCTAGCTTACCCTACCATGAATGGTGGCAGTCTAAAGTGTATTTACAATGAATTGTAGGTTTTATGAAAAGTTTATAAGAATAATGAAACTCTTATAGGTTACTGGTGAAAATTTTGATACCAAATATTTTTTGCTAAGAAAACAATGATCGAACGGTAAAGGTTTTACTAAATGTCATCCCTTCCTATAATACAATAATCAATTTAATAATGTTGTTTAACTTGTGATTAATAACCAGCTGATTGTTGCATTTAAAAGATGACATTACTAGATCACTGTTGCTATGTTATACAAGATTATAAATTTTTATAATACGGTACATTTTGTATGAACGATATTTTAAAATTTGTTTGTGTACTGTTAAGATCAATGAAGTAAAACGACTAAACAATTAAAAAAATTGGATGTATTTAACTTTTTAACCAGACTCAGGCGTATTGGTGAAGGTTACTTTAAATACTGTATTAAATATCATTTAGTTTGAAGGTTTCAAAAAATTTAAAATGTATAATTTATAAAATATAAACTGTATAAAGATGATAAATCAGGATAATATTTAATTAAACTATTGTGAATAAATGTCTGTCTACATATAATACATGTAGTTAACACCTTCACTGAGTGATACTGAGTACTTTTAAACATCCAGTACGCACTATTGTGTCTGTCGCTGTCAACACCTCAAGCTAGTGTGCAGTAGCTCTTAAGCTATAATACATGTAGTTAACACCTTCACTGAGTGATACTGAGTACTTTTAAACATCCAGTACGCACTATTGTGTCTGTCGCTGTCAACACCTCAAGCTAGTGTGCAGTAGCTCTTAAGCTATAATACATGTAGTTAACACCTTCACTGAGTGATACTGAGTACTTTTAAACATCCAGTACGCACTATTGTGTCTGTCGCTGTCAACACCTCAAGCTAGTGTGCAGTAGCTCTTAAGCTATAATACATGTAGTTAACACCTTCACTGAGTGATACTGAGTACTTTTAAACATCCAGTACGCACTATTGTGTCTGTCGCTGTCAACACCTCAAGCTAGTGTGCAGTAGCTCTTAAGCTATAATACATGTAATTAACACTTTCACTGAGTGATCCGGAGTACTAATAAACATCCAGTACGCACTATTGTGTCTGTCGCTGTCAACACCTCAAGCTAGTGTGCAGTAGCTCTTAAGCTATAATACATGTAGTTAACACCTTCACTGAGTGATACTGAGTACTTTTAAACATCCAGTACGCACTATTGTGTCTGTCGCTGTCAACACCTCAAGCTAGTGTGCAGTAGCTCTTAAGCTATAATACATGTAATTAACACTTTCATCGAGTGATACTGAGTACTAATAAACATCCAGTACGCACTATTGTGTCTGTCGCTGTCAACACCTCAAGCTAGTGTGCAGTAGCTCTTAAGCTATAATACATGTAGTTAACACCTTCACTGAGTGATACTGAGTACTTTTAAACATCCAGTACGCACTATTGTGTCTGTCGCTGTCAACACCTCAAGCTAGTGTGCAGTAGCTCTTAAGCTATAATACATGTAGTTAACACCTTCATCGAGTGATACTGAGTACTATTAAACATCTAGTACGCAATATTGTGTCTCTCGCTGTCAACACCTCAAGCTAGTGTGCAGTAGCTCTTAAGCTATAATACATGTAATTAACACTTTCACTGAGTGATCCGGAGTACTAATAAACATCCAGTACGCACTATTGTTTCTGTCGCTGTCAACACCTCAAGCTAGTGTGCAGTAGCTCTTAAGCTATAATACATGTAATTAACACTTTCACTGAGTGATCCGGAGTACTAATAAACATCCAGTACGCACTATTGTTTCTGTCGCTGTCAACGCCTGAGCTAGTGTGCAGTAGCCCTTAAGCTATAATACATGTAATTAACACTTTCACTGAGTGATCCGGAGTACTAATAAACATCCAGTACGCACTATTGTGTCTGTCGCTGTCAACGCCTGAGCTAGTGTGCAGTAGCTCTTAAGCTATAATACATGTAATTAACACTTTCACTGAGTGATCCGGAGTACTAATAAACATCCAGTACGCACTATTGTGTCTGTCGCTGTCAACGCCTGAGCTAGTGTGCAGTAGCCCTTAAGCTATAATACATGTAGTTAACACCTTCACTGAGTGATACTGAGTACTAATAAACATCCAGTACGCACTATTGTGTCTGTCGCTGTCAACGCCTGAGCTAGTGTGTGCAGTAGCCCTTAAGCTATAATACATGTAGTTAACACCTTCACTGAGTGATACTGAGTACTAATAAAAATCCAGTACGTACGCACTATTGTGTCTGTCGCTGTCAACGCCTGAGCTAGTGTGCAGTAGCCCTTAAGCTATAATACATGTAATTAACACTTTCACTGAGTGATACTGAGTACTAATAAAAATCCAGTACGCACTATTGTGTCTGTCGCTGTCAACGCCTGAGCTAGTGTGCAGTAGCCCTTAAGCTATAATACATGTAGTTAACACCTTCACTGAGTGATACTGAGTACTAATAAACATCCAGTACGCACTATTGTGTCTGTCGCTGTCAACGCCTGAGCTAGTGTGCAGTAGCCCTTAAGCTATAATACATGTAGTTAACACCTTCACTGAGTGATACTGAGTACTAATAAACATCCAGTACGCACTATTGTGTCTGTCGCTGTCAACACCTCAAGCTAGTGTGCAGTAGCCCTTAAGCTATAATACATGTAGTTAACACCTTCACTGAGTGATACTGAGTACTAATAAACATCCAGTACGCACTATTGTGTCTGTCGCTGTCAACGCCTGAGCTAGTGTGCAGTAGCCCTTAAGCTATAATACATGTAGTTAACACCTTCACTGAGTGATACTGAGTACTAATAAACATCCAGTACGCACTATTGTTTCTGTCGCTGTCAACGCCTGAGCTAGTGTGCAGTAGCCCTTAAGCTATAATACATGTAATTAACACTTTCACTGAGTGATCCAGAGTACTAATAAACATCCAGTACGCACTATTGTGTCTGTCGCTGTCAACGCCTGAGCTAGTGTGCAGTAGCTCTTAAGCTATACTACATGTAATTAACACTTTCACTGAGTGATCCGGAGTACTAATAAACATCCAGTACGCACTATTGTGTCTGTCGCTGTCAACGCCTGAGCTAGTGTGCAGTAGCTCTTAAGCTATAATACATGTAATTAACACTTTCACTGAGTGATCCAGAGTACTAATAAACATCCAGTACGCACTATTGTGTCTGTCGCTGTCAACGCCTGAGCTAGTGTGCAGTAGCTCTTAAGCTATAATACATGTAATTAACACTTTCACTGAGTGATCCAGAGTACTAATAAACATCCAGTACGCACTATTGTGTCTGTCGCTGTCAACGCCTGAGCTAGTGTGCAGTAGCTCTTAAGCTATAATACATGTAATTAACACTTTCACTGAGTGATCCGGAGTACTAATAAACATCCAGTACGCACTATTGTGTGCAGTAGCCCTTAAGCTATAATACATGTAATTAACACTTTCACTGAGTGATCCGGAGAGTACTTTTAAACATCTAGTACGCACTATTGTGTCTGTCGCTGTCAACGCCTGAGCTAGTGTGCAGTAGCTCTTAAGCTATAATACATGTAATTAACACTTTCACTGAGTGATCCGGAGTACTAATAAACATCCAGTACGCACTATTGTGTGCAGTAGCCCTTAAGCTATAATACATGTAATTAACACTTTCACTGAGTGATCCGGAGTACTAATAAACATCCAGTACGCACTATTGTGTGCAGTAGCCCTTAAGCTATAATACATGTAATTATTAACACTTTCACTGAGTGATCCGGAGTACTTTTATACATCTAGTACGCACTATTGTGTCTGTCGCTGTCAACGCCTGAGCTAGTGTGCAGTAGCTCTTAAGCTATAATACATGTAATTAACACTTTCACTGAGTGATCCGGAGTACTAATAAACATCCAGTACGCACTATTGTTTCTGTCGCTGTCAACGCCTGAGCTAGTGTGCAGTAGCCCTTAAGCTATAATACATGTAATTAATACTTTCACTGAGTGATCCGGAGTACTAATAAACATCCAGTACGCACTATTGTGTCTGTTCCTGTCAACGCCTGAGCTAGTGTGCAGTAGCTCTTAAGCTATAATACACGTAGTTAACACCTTCACTGAGTGATCCGGAGTACTAATAAACATCCGGTACGCACTATTGTGTCTGTCGCTGTCAACGCCTGAGCTAGTGTGCAGTAGCTCTTAAGCTATAATACATGTAATTAACACTTTCACTGAGTGATCCAGAGTACTAATAAACATCCAGTACGCACTATTGTGTCTGTTCCTGTCAACGCCTGAGCTAGTGTGCAGTAGCTCTTAAGCTATAATACACGTAGTTAACACCTTCACTGAGTGATCCGGGAGTACTAATAAACATCCGGTACGCACTATTGTGTCTGTCGCTGCCAACGCCTGAGCTAGTGTGCAGTAGCTCTTAAGGTATAATACACATAGTTTACACCTTTACAGTGTGATCGGGAGTACTATTAAACATCCAGTACGCACTATTGTGTCTGTTCCTGTCAACGCCTGAGCTAGTGTGCAGTAGCTCTTAAGCTATAATACACGTAGTTAACACCTTCACTGAGTGATCCGGAGTACTAATAAACATCCGGTACGCACTATTGTGTCTGTCGCTGTCAACGCCTGAGCTAGTGTGCAGTAGCTCTTAAGCTATAATACACATAGTTTACACCTTCACAGTGTGATCGGGAGTACTATTAAACATCCAGTACGCACTATTGTGTCTGTTCCTGTCAACGCCTGAGCTAGTGTGCAGTAGCTCTTAAGCTATAATACACGTAGTTTACACCTTCACTGAGTGATCGGGAGTACTATTAAACATCTAGTACGCACTATTGTGTCTGTCGCTGTCAACGCCTGAGCTAGTGTGCAGTAGCTCTTAAGCTATAATACATGTAGTTAACACCTTCACTGAGTGATCGGGAGTACTATTAAACATCCAGTACGCACTATTGTGTCTGTCGCTGTCAACACCTGAAGCTAGTGTGCAGTAGCTCTTAAGCTATAATACATGTAGTTAACACCTTCACTGAGTGATCCGGAGTACTAATAAACATCCAGTACGCACTATTGTGTCTGTCGCTGTCAACACCTCAAGCTAGTGTGCAGTAGCTCTTAAGCTATAATACATGTAGTTAACACCTTCACTGAGTGATCGGGAGTACTATTAAACATCCAGTACGCACTATTGTGTCTGTCGCTGTCAACACCTTGAAGCTAGTGTGCAGTAGCTCTTAAGCTATAATACATGTAGTTAACACCTTCACTGAGTGATCGGGAGTACTATTAAACATCCAGTACGCACTATTGTGTCTGTCGCTGTCAACACCTTGAAGCTAGTGTGCAGTAGCTCTTAAGCTATAATACATGTAGTTAACACCTTCACTGAGTGATACTGAGTACTTTTAAACATCCAGTACGCACTATTGTGTCTGTCGCTGTCAACACCTCAAGCTAGTGTGCAGTAGCTCTTAAGCTATAATACATGTAATTAACACTTTCACTGAGTGATCCGGAGTACTAATAAACATCCAGTACGCACTATTGTGTCTGTCGCTGTCAACACCTCAAGCTAGTGTGCAGTAGCTCTTAAGCTATAATACATGTAGTTAACACCTTCACTGAGTGATACTGAGTACTATTAAACATCCAGTACGCACTATTGTGTCTGTCGCTGTCAACACCTTGAGCTAGTGTGCAGTAGCTCTTAAGCTATAATACATGTAGTTAACACCTTCACTGAGTGATACTGAGTACTATTAAACATCTAGTACGCACTATTGTGTCTGTCGCTGTCAACACCTCAAGCTAGTGTGCAGTAGCTCTTAAGCTATAATACATGTAGTTAACACCTTCACTGAGTGATCCGGAGTACTAATAAACATCCAGTACGCACTATTGTGTCTGTCGCTGTCAACACCTCAAGCTAGTGTGCAGTAGCTCTTAAGCTATAATACATGTAATTAACACTTTCACTGAGTGATCCGGAGTACTAATAAACATCCAGTACGCACTATTGTGTCTGTCGCTGTCAACGCCTGAGCTAGTGTGCAGTAGCTCTTAAGCTATAATACATGTAATTAACACTTTCACTGAGTGATCCGGAGTACTAATAAACATCCAGTACGCACTATTGTGTCTGTCGCTGTCAACGCCTGAGCTAGTGTGCAGTAGCTCTTAAGCTATAATACATGTAGTTAACACCTTCACTGAGTGATACTGAGTACTATTAAACATCCAGTACGCACTATTGTGTCTGTCGCTGTCAACGCCTGAGCTAGTGTGCAGTAGCTCTTAAGCTATAATACATGTAATTAACACTTTCACTGAGTGATCCAGAGTACTAATAAACATCCAGTACGCACTATTGTGTCTGTCGCTGTCAACACCTGAGCTAGTGTGCAGTAGCTCTTAAGCTATAATACATGTAATTAACACTTTCACTGAGTGATCCGGAGTACTAATAAACATCCAGTACGCACTATTGTGTCTGTCGCTGTCAACGCCTGAGCTAGTGTGCAGTAGCTCTTAAGCTATAATACATGTAATTAACACTTTCACTGAGTGATCCAGAGTACTAATAAACATCCAGTACGCACTATTGTGTCTGTCGCTGTCAACGCCTGAGCTAGTGTGCAGTAGCTCTTAAGCTATAATACATGTAATTAACACTTTCACTGAGTGATCCGGAGTACTAATAAACATCCAGTACGCACTATTGTGTGCAGTAGCCCTTAAGCTATAATACATGTAATTAACACTTTCACTGAGTGATCCGGAGTACTTTTTAAACATCTAGTACGCACTATTGTGTCTGTCGCTGTCAACGCCTGAGCTAGTGTGCAGTAGCTCTTAAGCTATAATACATGTAATTAACACTTTCACTGAGTGATCCGGAGTACTAATAAACATCCAGTACGCACTATTGTGTGCAGTAGCCCTTAAGCTATAATACATGTAATTAACACTTTCACTGAGTGATCCGGAGTACTAATAAACATCCAGTACGCACTATTGTGTGCAGTAGCTCTTAAGCTATAATACATGTAATTAACACTTTCACTGAGTGATCCAGAGTACTAATAAACATCCAGTACGCACTATTGTGTCTGTCGCTGTCAACGCCTGAGCTAGTGTGCAGTAGCTCTTAAGCTATAATACATGTAATTAACACTTTCACTGAGTGATCCGGAGTACTAATAAACATCCAGTACGCACTATTGTGTGCAGTAGCCCTTAAGCTATAATACATGTAATTAACACTTTCACTGAGTGATCCGGAGTACTTTTAAACATCTAGTACGCACTATTGTGTCTGTCGCTGTTAACACCTTGAGCTACTGTGCTATAGCTCTTAAGCTATAGTACATGTAGTTGACACCTTCACTGAGTGATCGGGAGTACTATTAAACATCAAGTACGCACTATTGTGTCTGTCGCTGTCAACACCTTGAGCTACTGTGCTATAGCTCTTAAGCTATAGTACATGTAGTTGACACCTTCACTGAGTGATCGGGAGTACTATTAAACATCAAGTACGCACTATTGTGTCTGTCGCTGTTAACACCTTGAGCTACTGTGCTATAGCTCTTAAGCTATAGTACGTGTAGTTGACACCTTCACTGAGTGATCGGGAGTACTATTAAACATCAAGTACGCACTATTGTGTCTGTCGCTGTCAACACCTTGAGCTACTGTGCTATAGCTCTTAAGCTATAGTACATGTAGTTGACACCTTCACTGAGTGATCGGGAGTACTATTAAACATCAAGTACGCACTATTGTGTCTGTCGCTGTTAACACCTTGAGCTACTGTGCTATAGCTCTTAAGCTATAGTACATGTAGTTGACACCTTCACTGAGTGATCGGGAGTACTGTTAAACATCAAGTACGCACTATTGTGTCTGTCGCTGTTAACACCTTGAGCTACTGTGCTATAGCTCTTAAGCTATAGTACATGTAGTTGACACCTTCACCGAGTGATCCGGACTACGAATAAACATTCAGTACACACTAGGGCGTCTGTTACAGACAATGTGTTAAATGAGGAATTCGTGGAACCAATTAAGAAGTAGTTAACATCTACTCTAATCACAGACAATTGAAAACCCAGACGTCACACTGAGGTTAATAACTAGAACAATAACGGTCGCATTAAATCCACGTTCCTATTGTGGAACCTTTCTTGCTGTACACCCGCATCGAACTTTGTTGTCAGTTTTATGTAAAGGAAAAATAAATGAACAGTGTCATAATCTGTAACAATAAACAAAATACAGTAGTTTGTTATCGTAAACAATATACTGTTCTATTGTGTGCATTCAAATGTATTGAGACAACATATTTTTGGGGCTCAAAGATGTTTGAATTTTCTATAAGATAACGGTGTATCTATTTAGTTTTGTAGGCCTACATTCCGTAAATACGTAATTTGTTGTGAACTTACTTTAAAAGGCAGAAGTATTTTAAAATATAAAATATATTTCTGTAAAATTTGGTTGTACTTTAAAAAATTCTCTTAATTAAACGGTGAGTAAAGTGGTGGAAATAGGTATTCTTAGACTAGACATTGTCATTATAGGCCTACTACTTCAGTATGATATAACAACTCTCAAAATTAACCCCAGGAAAACACGTTAATATTTATATTGGTGTGTCAGGTAAACATTAAATACCATGTTTGAAATAATCACCTGTTAGTAACCTAAAATATTAACTAAGGGAAATATATTTATTTCTGTTCGTTATCGTCCAAATACTGGGAGAATGACCAAGTACGCCACTGAGAAGGTAGATATATCTATTTATAATAGTACAAACTTTGCAACAATTTTAGAATATTAAATAATAAACAAAGTCACAATTCATTACTCACGTAGTCTTAAAGCCAAGCATTAGTAAATGCTTGTTATTTTGACCTAGGTTATGGTGTAATCGAATGCACGTTTACTGCATTTTTGTACAGATAAAAAAGTAACACAACGTTTCGAGATTTGCAATCTGATCTCTTTTTCAGGCAAATCATCTTTGTTATAGGTGGTTGGTTGGTGAATGCAAACCTATTGTGACCTGTATTCTGTATTTCAGTTTTAACAATTTGTGTTTTGTTTTTATTGCGTGCGTGTTTTAGAGTTAGTGAAGTTGACACACAACATGGTGGTTGTGATCC
The DNA here is from genome assembly GCF_021130785.1 of Homalodisca vitripennis. Taxonomy (NCBI): domain Eukaryota; kingdom Metazoa; phylum Arthropoda; class Insecta; order Hemiptera; family Cicadellidae; genus Homalodisca; species Homalodisca vitripennis. The sequence continues at coordinate 14,082,896 of NC_060212.1, read as the reverse complement.
CTGACTTATGCGTGACACAACGCTCTTGTAAGATTTGTTTATTATAACCTAGTTTGTAATTATGTGTTAGGTTAGTTATTTACCTGAAGAGGAGATCGGATTGCACATCTCGAAACGCGGCGTTACTATTTTTGCGTCACTAAACCATGGCAAATGTTCGGAAAAAATCATATTTTCTTCACAAGCCGTTCATCGTCAAATACAAACTTCAAAAAAGTTCATTAATTAACAAATTATTCTCAGATTCCATTACATATTGACCCCATTACGCTTCGCTCTTAATGGTTGTCTTCTTTAACTGCGGTTTTACAATTAAAAGTAAGTTAAAGAAAGTACAGGGTTTATCAAACTCTCTAATCGTATTAGTTGTTTAAACCATACGCATGTCTCTTAAAGTAATGAAAATAACCTGTGACTTACTTACGTGAAACATGAGGTACACAACAATAGACTAGCTGATAACAGAGAGGCAACAACATACATGATAAGACTGTAGTCAGTTACTGGTAACATTTTCCTGTTAAGAGGCACGTCACGATGTCATTGTCTTCCTATCTGGTCATTAGCTGATGAAGCTAAAGTAGTATTTATCATATTATGTTAATGGTTATTCATAAATGGTATCTGTTATTCTAGTTACCGTTTGAACGCGCTACTGTTTATGCGGATTGATAATGAAAAGGCTAAGTTTACTCTTGTACTGCCAATAGAGAACGTGTTATGGGCAGGGAAAAATTACCTCTAAAGGAAATGTCATAGGAAAATAATAGTTTTTGTCTAAAGTTTGCAATTGGCGATGGATCATTTGTAACGATAACGAGTAATACATAACGGACATTTGGCATCGTTTGATGTTACAAAAAAAGTATATCACTAATTTTCAATAGGACGTAGGCAACAAAGAAACGTGTTGTGGAATAGATTAAAACTGCTGGCCTAACAGCCATAAGATAAAATGGGATGAACCAGTATAACGTAAAACGATGAAAGCTTCATACACACGGTAAACAAATCAACCGTAAAGTACACCAATTTATAAGATACTAACATCAAAAGGGGGGTGAGAGGAGAAGAGAGGGAGAGAGAAAGAAAGATTGGAGTGGGCAGGGAGGGGGAGAGAGAGAGGGAGGGAGGGAGGGAGGGGGGGAGAGAGAGAGAGAGAGAGAGAGAGAGAGAGAGAGAGAGAGAGAGAGAGAGAGAGGAGAGAGAGAGAGAGAGAGAGAGAGAGAGAGAGAGAGAGAGAGAGAGAGAGAGAGAGAGAGAGAGAGAGAGGAGAGAGAGAGAGAGAGAGAGAGAGAGAGAAAATGGCAATTGCTAGCTGCTCAATTTAAGGTGTTTGAAACTAGGATCTGATTCATCTTTGTATCCTGTTGTTGCCGAAAACAGTAGAGGAGGAAACTACTTTATTTCATAGAAATTTAACTACGAGTTGTGTAACTCGTATATTGTGTAATTTATATTTTGCCATAAGGAAAAATCTGTATTTTACCTTGGAGCAATGAGGTTCGGTTGGTCAGTGTTGCCAAACACCGCGGTATCTGGTAGGTTGATGAATGTGATGAGGTAAGTGAATAGCTGAGCAGTGCAGCCAACCATAACAATTGATCTCCGAGCATACCTGTCTTCTGATCCAAATATTAAACTGAAGAAACTCTCAGAGTATCCATTTATAGTACAAATTGCATTGAATCCCCACGGTTAGTCATAATAGAAAATATGCACGAGTCTACAATATAAAAATGCTTGAAGCAAACCGAAGTAGAAGAGCATCATCTACTCATCACGAAACCAACTCAAGAAATTGACCTGCCAAATTTTACAGTGCCATCTCTTGCAACTTAACAACAATTTGAGTATCATAAATACCGAGTTCATGCATACTTTTGGCACCTTGTAGTTCCTCTACTTAGCATCTTTGTGGTTTCTGTGTCACCAAGGCAAGTCCTTATATCTCGAATTGAAAATGTAACTGTCTACATAAGAACACAAATCTAGGTTGTTGTAATATTAAATTGCATTTCTTTTATTTCTGAAAACAATGTGTTTTTTGAATACCAATGCAAATGATGAGATAGCTAACTGATTATTGTTATGCAAGTTGTATTATGTGTCGCAAACACTTCTTTATAAAGTGGTGATTTTGAACTATTTCCCATTTATGAAGTAGGTATAATGTGGTTAAAATGTTTCATTATACTAAGTTCATGCAAATACCTTGATATAAGATATAGGGCACACTTTTACTAAACAGCCATATTGTATTTATTATTGTGGAAAGGAAAATTTATCACTGTAAGCGTATTTAATTATTAATAAAAAGGATATTAATTTTAGGAGGTTTTTATTGACAGAATACATATACATAAATGAAACAAATAAGCAATGTACAATTAATTTTGAACTATCCAGCTGTACAAATATTCTTGTAGTGTTCAATTAATCTTTCTTTGTTATTTATGTTCAACTTGAAGTACTTGTGGAGATCCTGTATTAGATTTGGAATCCAAATTTAGATTTCTTCCAATGTTTATTGAACCTCTTCGACAAACTTTATTTTGAAATGTTACTCGTCTGGAACTACGGTGATTTTTTCCACTGTGTTGATTTTATCCGTGAACTGATGTGTCTCGAAAATGTGTCTGTTCTGGAGTTTTCTAAATTTGCAGGGAAGATTTTAATCCAAACTTTTGCTACTGGAATAGCAAGAACTCGTCTCCTTCTGGTGTTTAATACCACAAGAAGTTTGATTCCTTAATTTCATTCCTTGTTGTCCAAATACTTGTTTTGTTGTGGTGTGTGCTAAACTTCATTTCCTTCCAAGATATCGCTCTTGGAACAACTGGAATTTGTCTGCTTCTGGCGTTTCTTGAACAAGCACAAGAAATTTGGTTCCTGGTACATAAAAAACACTTGTACGAGGGATTTAATTCCAAGATTTCGCTCTTGAAACAACGGAAATTTTTCTGCTTCTGGCGTTTCTTGAACAAGCACAAGAAATTTGGTTCCTGGTACATAAAAAAACACTTGTACGAGGGATTTAATTCCAAGATTTCGCTCTTGAAACAACGGAAATTTTTCTGCTTCTGGCGTTTCTTGAACAAGCACAAGAAATTTGGTTCCTGGTACATAAAAAACACTTGTACGAGGGATTTAATTCCAAGATTTCGCTCTTGAAACAACGGAAATTTTTCTGCTTCTGGCGTTTCTTGAACAAGCACAAGAAATTTGGTTCCTGGTACATAAAAAACACTTGTACGAGGGATTTAATTCCAAGATTTCGCTCTTGAAACAACGGAAATTTTTCTGCTTCTGGCGTTTCTTGAACAAGCACAAGAAATTTGGTTCCTGGTACATAAAAAACACTTGTACGAGCGATTTAATTCCAAGATTTCGCTCTTGAAACAACGGAAATTTTTCTGCTTCTGGCGTTTCTTGAACAAGCACAAGAAATTTGGTTCCTGGTACATAAAAAACACTTGTACGAGCGATTTAATTCCAAGATTTCGCTCTTGAAACAACGGAAATTTTTCTGCTTCTGGCGTTTCTTGAACAAGCACAAGAAATTTGGTTCCTGGTACATACAAAACACTTGTACGAGGGATTTAATTCCAAGATTTCGCTCTTGAAACAACGGAAATTTTTCTGCTTCTGGCGTTTCTTGAACAAGCACAAGAAATTTGGTTCCTGGTACATAAAAAACACTTGTACGAGGGATTTAATTCCAAGATTTCGCTCTTGAAACAACGGAAATTTTTCTGCTTCTGGCGTTTCTTGAACAAGCACAAGAAATTTGGTTCTTCGATTTAGTTCCTGGAGCAGCAGAAACTGGTCTGCTTATTGTGGTTATTGAACAGTATGAAAAATATTTCATAATTTCACTCCTGGAGGAAAATAATGATATTTCTGTGTTAACTAACCTTGTATGAGAAATTTCATCCTGGCACCTCCAATCATTGTCTTCGTCTAATATGATCTTGTTACTGGAACCTTGAATTTACTTCAGTTGAACTATGTATATTTCATGTATCTCTGTTGATCTTGTGAATCATGTTCAGTTTGAAAAATAGGAGACAATTTGTTTTGTACACAAGTTTGTTTTGTAGTGTAAAAAAACTGTGTATTGCAGAATTAGAGACAGCTGGATTATCCAATTTTACTAATGTCGGATCTGATCATGTTTCTTCTTTCAATTTTGAATTTAGAATGATTTTTCGTAATTTATTACCATGGAAACAAAGTGTACAGTGATTTTATTGTAAATACAAGTTTAATAATGAAATATTTTAATCATTACATTTAATTATGACATCCCTTATGTTATCATAGTTTTAATTTTAATGTGTACTTACACTAATTGATTGGACTCGACTTCCTGTTTGTTCTCCTACAGACCATCGATACAGCTGTGTTATATAAGTAGAGTTGGACCTAGTCCAAATTTATACTCACTCACCATACTTTCATTCATACTTTTACTCACCATAAATAGTATTTTGGCAAGCAAAAAAATAAAACCTTTTTGCTGGCTCAGATAATTTTTGTGGTGAAGAATTAATTTGGTGAGATAATGTAAAATGTAAATATATTATGTAATCTGCGATTGCAGTTCTTCTAAAGAGTTTATTAAAAACTTAGAGTTTATTATAAACTTTGATAAATGATAAACCTATCTAAATTAACAATCTGAATTAATTAAAGATACAATAAGATTATAAATATATATATATATATATATATATATATATAAAACTTATATGTATATATATATATATATATATATATATATATATATATAGATTAATAGTAACGTATATATATATATATATATATATATATATATATATATATATATATACATATAATGTATATAATATAGGGCTCTGTGGTGTAATGGTAGCACATTCACCCGGCAAGTGAGAGATCCGGGTTCGAGTCCCGGCGGAGCAAGTACTTTTTGCTATTCAATATTTATTGAAATTAAATTAGGCTATTGCCAGTTATACAGATTATATATATATATATATATATATATATATATATATATATAAATAAATAAATAAATATATATATATATATATACACACACATAAATCTTCTGATCTGTATATAAGTTAATAGTGGAACCTAAAAAACAAATACAAATAATTTCAGTGTATCTATAGTAAGATATTTTGTTTGAGATTACAAATAGTTTGTACATTAATATTAATTACAAATTTGATCTATTAAAAATTTAAATAAATATGTTAGATAACTACCTATGAGTACCACTTGGCCATTTGAGAATTCTCTGCGCTTGTACATATCAAAGTTGAGAACCGAATATTAAAAGGGCCAATTAAAGGTTGAAAATCACAAATTGAATAAACACTAACATTTCCCTCACTTTAATTTTCTTACTTGGAGGCAAGAGAATGTCAATTGCACGAGCTTATTTGAAACGTTAAATTATTTTGAAATAATTAATTTAAAAGTATTATAAGTTGTAACGTGTTTTCCTGCTTGAATTAGTATATGTCCCAAATGAGCCTGATCACCTCATTAAAATATTCAATTAAAGAGCTAGCCTTTAACGTTTGGACGAAATATTCAAGTCTGGAAGTATTGCATTTTGCCTAACCTACCATAAGGGCGCAGGAGAAATTCATTTTAGCGAGTGAAGGACATCGGCTACTGTTACAAGTAGGTCAACAGCTGTTATCGGTGGGGCAGGAATAGATTGATAGCAAACATTTTCCTACTTACTAAATTAATAAATATATTGTTATTCTCATAATTAAATTTAACGTTTATTGTAAACGGCTCATCGACCCATGGTAATTCTCTTGGGTCCCTACACCTGCTTACCCTGGTGAAGCCCTGGAACCTGGAAAGGACTGGTTCCTTGTTACAGTCCCTGGAGTCCTTCCAAAACAAGGTGGCGCCCCAAAATAAATATTGAAAATTTTTCGTCGTTGTTGTGGACTTCGCCTAGGACTTGGAACAACTTATCCCCCTTTCCCCTGAGCTAGCCAGCATCAGTAACAGAGACTGTTGTGGACTGTTACAAAGTCAGTTTTTATTTTGTAGATTTTTGAGCCCGATGTAGCATGAACTCAACTTAATCAAAGTGTTAGTATAGTGTCAGCAATATGTTAACTAATTTCACTTAATTATTTCATTTTTTACTATATCGCAATCCAGAAAATTCAATAAAACAATACAATGTTGTATTGAAAGACCTGACAGAACCCAATGAGAAACATAATTAGACAGATATATGGACAGACCTTTGGGGTGATCTATGTAACCCTACCCTACTATAACAAACGTACTATCTGATTTTTGAACAAGTTTCGCGCTACAGTTTAATTTGAAATGTTCAATACTTGATTTATTTGTTCAACCACGACTTTCTCCTGTATGAAGAGAAAATGCATACCTCAAATCGAAAGAAAAGGTACGTCAACAATATTCTTCAAGATTAGGTTGCAGAATCACCTTGCTTGGACATAGAGTAACTTTGTGCCTGGTTTAAACAAAGGTGCTTCCCTTATAGGCAACTTAGTGGATGGTACGTTGCTACATATACGCCAAGTTCTCTAAATTTTCCAGAAAAAGTATTTAAAGTAGGAAGGGACAAGCACCTGGTAAAAACTTAAAGAATCACTGTTTCATCGAGGATAACTTTTACACTTGATTACAGATCTAATGTCTCTTTTATAAGTTGCAGCAAAAACCTGCAGAAGAATTTGAAGCTAGCAGTAAGCGTTTGGAATACCAATAATATTTTCGAGTTAATTTTTCCAAGACGTGGAAAGTGCACAACTGGTGAGTGCCTTCTCTTTGTGGAAACCATTTCTCACGTGGAAGAGGTACAAGTGGTGAGTGTTCTCTCTTTTGGAAACCATTTCTCACGTGGAAGAGGTACAAGTGGTGAGTGCTTTCTCTTTTGGAAACCATTTCTCACGTGGAAGGGACACAAGTGGTGAGTGTCTTCTCTTTGTGGAAACCATTGTTCACTTGGAAGGGGCACAAGTGGTGAGTGTCTTCTCTTTGTAGAAACCGTTGCTCACGTGAAAGAGGCACAAGTGGTGAGTGCCTTCTCTTTGTGGAAACCATTGCTCACGTAGAAGGGGCACAAGTGGTGAGTGCCTTCTCTCTGTGGAAACCATTGCTCATGTGGAAGGGGCACAAGTGGTGAGTGTCTTCTCTTTGTGGAAACCATTGTTCACTTGGAAGGGGCACAAGTGGTGAGTGTCTTCTCTTTGTGGAAACCATTATTCACGTTGAATGTTCATGCGACCATGCTGGGTGTGCGAAAGAAGGTCAGTTTAGTAAACCCACAGCAGGATGAATCTCAACCTGTAGATTTTGAAACCGAATATAACAAACTCGGTAAAACTGAAAATGTTATAAGTTACGGAAAAAAGTAATTGAATTAAAATTAATTAAGAGGTACTTCATATATTTCTTGTATTTTCCCGACTGAAAAACTGGGTCTCCTTAAGGCGCTTTTACTAATAGACAAGAGTCGTGTCTAAGCAACCAAATACACGCACACCGTAATATATTCCACGATCTATTGTCTAATATTGTTTTAGTTTATATTCGATGAGTGAATTGAAAACCTTAGTTTATAACAGTACAGAAATGTAGTTATTTTAAGTTACACGTGTATTCAGGATGCAAAATATACGAACAAACACAATTAATTATGCAATATTGATAATTGGAGTAAAACGATGAAAAGGGACGTTGAAATCAGCAGGTACTTTATAGTAATTACGTAGCGGTTTGATGTAACTGCTCAAAGAACATAATAAACCTGATATTTAATCACGCTTAATTGGATGTAACAGTGTCGCAAATTTTCCTTCCCTGAGGCTCACGATCACAACCAAATTGTGTTTATTGGACTAGCGTTGCTGCTACAAGATGGTGGAGATCTTGTTAGACGTGGCTGCTCCGGGAACTTAATAAACATAATATTTAATCACGGTCAGTTGGATGTAGCACTGCCATAACATATGTGTGTGTGTGTGTGTGTGTGTGTGTGTGTGTGTGTGTGTGTGTGTGTGTTTACCGATAAAATTATATAAATAAGTCAACAACAGATCGAAATCTATTTCGGTCAATTTATGTATCATGTGACATTTCAAAAAGTTTAATATACTTTATATTCTAACAAAGGATAAATCTTACGTCTGTACAACAAATGGTTATCTTTTCGCCATTAAACACTCTCTCATTTATATTTTCCGCTCTGAACTTCATAAACACAACAGAAGGATGACAGAGGGAAGTGAGATATTAGATTTTGCCTCAAGACACTTCTACTTCCTCTCAAACTAACCGCGACTATCGTCTGAGGTAACATCAAAGCTGACAGCTGACATCAAAGCCTAGCTTAGTTTGTTGGGTGACGGTTGTTTGTATTTTAGCGGTTATATATTAACCTGTATATTACATAATCAAAGTAAGTGTTTATTAAGTGTTGATTGTCACTACTCGTTTGAATTAATCAAGGATAAACTATACAAAAGGCCCAAGGCATGTCTTACAATTAACCATTTCGTGTTTTGCAATGAATAAAATTCACTCACATGAAAATTCTGAATTTAAACTAAAATGTAGACCTTCTATGAACACCAAGTGTATTGAATTTGGAATACTTTTACATCAAAGTAATATTAATTTAAGATATCCATCCGACAATCAATTTTTTTTGTCGAGTAAAAAGGATGGAATAAAGGTTTTTAACTCTCAAGGAAACACGTATTTCACCTCTGATCCATTTGATAATCCCTACTTTTCATGAATATATTTAACATACGCTTTATTTATGTTTGGTTTCAAAATAAAAGAGCCAAAAATATTGGAACTGCAGTCCGGTGAATGCGGTCAGAATAATCGATCGATCAGAACTGGTCCGTTTGTTTAAAGCAAGTTGTACTTTTATTTGTTCATTAAGTGTTTGAGTACTATTGTAATCGAATTTGATGAAGAAATTCAAAAAACACATTGTTTAAGTTCCGAGGCAACAAAAAAGGATGGGATGAAGACGGATGCGAGGCATGATTCTTCTGATTATTCCACTCAGTTTCGAAGGCATTCCTTGAATAAGTGAATTATCTCTAAAGATCAAACACTGTCTTCAGATATCCATGTCCTATGAATTGTCTCCGAAAAAGATAAACGTCAGCCCATGTCTTTATCAGGCTCTAACCTACCGGAACATGGATGAAGAGCTAGCTTACCTATCCTTAAGCCCGGCGAAAATCTCTATCTTCTAATGTGTTGGGTGTGCATTAGTTTTAATGTAGTTTTAAAGGATATACGATGGGGATAGCATAAAACGATTGGGCTCCTTTGAAGCTACGCCCAAGTTTGTTAAAGCCTTTTCATTTCTAACGATTTCATTGTGTTCCAGGACCCAAAAACAGTAACAATGCTGATCCTGTTGAAAAAGAAAACCATCTGATAAGAAATTTTGAGCCGAGCACCCACCTATTCGAAGTCTTATAAGCTGCCACAGAGAAAGATTCTCAAACGTACCTCTGCTTGTACAAGTTTAGAGCAATTATGGTAACCAGCTACATAAAAGGCTTCACCCACACAGTTCCTGCACCCATACTACCTTTTGTGTTAGAGCCATCAATAAAAGATTTTAAGCTCCGCTGGTGGAGGAGTTTTCTGGAACCTACCTTCAAAGGGAGGAATTGCTACCCTGAAAGGATTGTCAAAGAAAACTAATGTCAGCATGTGATCAAAGATCGTGAGCAAACTCACATCCTGGATTTGTCACGATGAGGTAGGATTTGTCCAGCAGTAGGTCGAGCACTGTCCTTCCCGATGGGACATTGCCAATGGCGAAGTGTAGCGGGTACAGCGGTTATCGCAAGATAACCGAATTAAGCAATCGTGGCTGCTGCTTGGATGGGTGACAGCTGAGGGATTCTGTGCTTACAAGCAGCCTGCCTTCCCGGCCGTTGGTGGTGGTTCGGAAGTCAACTCCAAGACGTTGATCTCCAAGTTAAGTGTTACAGAGGGCTTCGTTGCCCTAACTTCATCTGGTAAAATAAGACATCCTTTACTTTTTTACGTACTTCTTCTAGTGTTATCTCCAAATGTCATACTTTCGGGTCACTTTGAGGTTCTATCTGTATGGTATATCGATATATTTTAGTCTGAAGGTATGCTAAAACTGAAAATAAAATTTACTTTTGATTGTATTTATTAAACGTCTTGAGATTTGTGGATAGTCAATAACGGGGGTGTAATATGTCCGCTAAAAGATCCGGAAACACAACAGATATATCGGTGATGTCAACATTATATCCGAATGCATCACCAATGTGTGCATCTAATGCTACAGTGATATGATATCTGTGATTGGTATTTACAACTTTATCTAAAACGTAGTTTATCAAACACTTATTCAAAATGCACTAAGTTTTAAGAATGTATCCCTAGAGATAATATTAAATCAGTACACTAATTAAATGACTCTGCTTCATCACCGAAAATAGACACACCCGCCACTTTCACGAATCAGCCTATTAACTTTTTCAATTGCAGGCTTTGTATGTTTAAATTTTGGTTCAACATCTAGGATGAATATTGTGTGAAGTAAGCAAATATGCAGACTTTGAAATCATTTCGCAAAACAATTTTGAGTATCGCTTCCCTATTGTTACCAATGAAACATGTACATTTAAAAATAGCATCGAAAATAAATTTTATTGTCGTGTCTAAAGTGACACAAATATTTCTAAAAATTATGGAGGATAAACTAAACCGTCCCTCCAATAGTGACAGAACATGCAACACTATTGTTTTTAGAAATGTAGCCACTTAAAGTGTTTGATAGAAGTAAACAGTAATACATCGTTTAACCCTTATGTACATGTTATTTGCACAATGTACATCTCGGATTCGAAGAATCCATCATCAGGTACTGATATATTCTTCGAATCTGAAGTGTACATTGTTCAAATAAATCTACTACAATGTTAAAAGGTGTATTATTGTTTACTATTTTTTCATTTAATGTTAAAGCAATTTCTAGTAAAAAAATTTTCTCAATTATTCTGTAAATAAATCCTCAACTTTTTCCTCGCATTAAAATGTATTTCTTATTCGATTCGACGATTAAACATAAAAACCGCATTTAAAACCATAAAACATATTCTCAAAAACATATGATAACAGATGATTTTACCAACTCTATCATCATTATCATCATGTACGTACTGTGAATAACTACATTTTTAATCTCAAGCCGTTGTTCTTCAATAGCCTTGTTACAAAGTTGGCTAAATTACCTACTTAAAGAGTCTGTAGTTCTTTGTGGAGTGATAAAATGTTTCCTACTTAGTTACTGAAGATATTGGGAGCAAGGACTTAGCCAGCGAGGGGATCTAAGAGATTCGGACCCCCCCAATGTTCAAAATGTTTAATTACTTTTTTAGAAAACGTTATTATTATTAAAATAATTCAGTATCATTGACATGCACTGCTGAAAGATCGTTCTCAAAAAAAAAAAAAATTATGGTTGCCTGTAAAGTCGGTTTTACGGGCGAAGATTTTACGTGACAACGTCTTTTTCTCGGTAGAATATTTATTGATATGAATATTATTAAATTGCACAATAGGAACAAGGAATTGAATAAAAATAAGAATTGCACAAATTTTAACTATAGATATATATTTTGTTTACTAAAACATTGTACATAATTTGAAATTAATTAAAATTTTTTATTGTAAATGGTAAAGTTGAATAAAACATTTACTAAAATTGGAATTTGAAATTCTTGCTAAACACAGTTAAATTCTAACTCCGCGCGTGGTGATTGGTCGGTTTAGTTCGTTTGTTTGGTCGCACTGTTATGACAGGTTAGAGGTTATAATTTGTTATTTTAAATGTTTTGACTAGCAATACGCGCTGTTTCTTCTCAATCGACTGAATTACGATTGATTGCAGAGTGATTTAAACTAATAATTTACTTAACACTATCAACATTTGTCAATAGTATGACATAACCTATAAACTCAGTTTCTCAACTTTTGTGTCAATCTAACAATTAATCAATCAATCATAGTTTACGATAATGAAATATCAGTGTACAATTATTTACCTTTATTGTTGTAGTTGTTGTAAATGACGAATCTAAGCACTCCACATTTTCACGAATAAACATAGTTATCTGCTTTATCCCGTGCGGCGGACCCACAGTTATCTGCTTTATCCCGTGCGGATCCCGTGCGGCGGACCCACTGGACGGGCATCGTAACGTTACCGGGCGTTACACTTTTTCATGAGTGACTCCGAGCCGCAACCTAATTTAAGACGTTGTCACGTCAAAAAGTCCAAGAATGTTTTAAGGAACAAAATGGAGCTTTACTCTCTGTCCATTACAGGAAAATATCAGTTGTCTGGACCCCACCCCCACAAATGTTTTTCCTGGCTAGTTTCTTGATTGGGAGGAGTTAAAAGGTCTAAGAGTTTAAAATATAAAATCCTAACCAACAACCAATTAATTGCACTACCTTGTAGTAATCAAAGTAAAATCAAAAGAATTAATTCGTCCGTCTCGTTTTCAAACAATAATTGGTAATTCTATATCTGCGTAAACTTGATTAAAATAACGAGAATCTTTTTCAGATTAAGGAGGTAGATTTCAATAAGTGTTCAATTTAGATAACAGTTTGCAGAGAAATAAAATGCCTCCGGGTTCTTACGAAGAAAGCCTAGCAGTTTCTTTACAATAACACAATATCGCCAACGAAGGCAATCGTTGTTTATCCCAATACTTATAGTCGTTAGCGATGCGCGGATTGATTACTCAGTCGGTGTTTTACCTGTTATTTGTCTGGTAATAGTTTCAAATGTTTGACAACACTAATTAGGTAAACGTTTGGAACATCACGTATACGTTACTAGGTAAACAATAACACCATCGTTCAAACACGAATGTCAGTATGGTTGTTTCTACAGGTTCTAGTTGTTATTTTTGAATAACTTTCTCCACGATATCGCTAGGCAATTATTTTATCGGACTATTAGAAGGCCTTATCAATGTATGGCTCGTTTGTACAGTCAGCGTTATACTACCTGTTTTGTGTCAGATATCGTGTTTCATCTAGGAATGTTTGCTGACACTAATTAGGTAAATGTTTGAACGTCGCCTTTGTTCAAATACGAATGGCAGTTTGATTGTTTCTACAGGTTCTTATTGTTATGTTTGTATAATTTTCTCCACGATATCGCTAGGCAATTATTTTATCGGACTATTAGAAGGTCTTATCAATGCATGGCTCGTTTGTACAGTCAGCGTTATACTACCTGTTTTGTGTTTCATCTAGGAATGTTTGCTGACACTAATTAGGTAAATGTTTGAACGTCGCCTTTGTTCAAATACGAATGGCAGTTTGATTGTTTCTACAGGTTCTTATTGTTATGTTTGTATAATTTTCTCCACGATATCGCTAGGCAATTATTTTATCGGACTATTAGAAGGTCTTATCAATGCATGGCTCGTTTGTTCAGTCAGCGTTATACTACCTGTTTTGTGTTTCATCTAGGAATGTTTGCTGACACTAATTAGGTAAATGTTTGAACGTCGCCTTTGTTCAAATACGAATAGGAGTTTGATTGTTTCTACAGGTTCTTATTGTTATGTTTGTATAATTTTCTCCACAATATCGCTAGGCAATTATTTTATCGGACTATTAGAAGGTCTTATCAATGCATGGCTCGTTTGTTCAGTCAGCGTTATACTACCTGTTTTGTGTTTCATCTAGGAATGTTTGCTGACACTAATTAGGTAAATGTTTGAACGTCGCCTTTGTTCAAATACGAATAGGAGTTTGATTGTTTCTACAGGTTCTTATTGTTATGTTTGTATAATTTTCTCCACAATATCGCTAGGCAATTATTTTATCGGACTATTAGAAGGTCTTATCAATGCATGGCTCGTTTGTTCAGTCAGCGTTATACTACCTGTTTTGTGTTTCATCTAGGAATGTTTGCTGACACTAATTAGGTAAATGTTTGAACGTCGCCTTTGTTCAAATACGAATAGGAGTTTGATTGTTTCTACAGGTTCTTATTGTTATGTTTGTATAATTTTCTCCACAATATCGCTAGGCAATTATTTTATCGGACTATTAGAAGGTCTTATCAATGCATGGCTCGTTTGTTCAGTCAGCGTTATACTACCTGTTTTGTGTTTCATCTAGGAATGTTTGCTGACACTAATTAGGTAAATGTTTGAACATCGCCTTTGTTCAAATACGAATGCAGTTTGGTTGTTTTCATATAATCCGATAAAATTGTTTTGAACTCCTCAAAAAATCTGTAAGTGGTATTTTTGGGGGTAAAGGCTTATTTTCTCAAAATTTATAAAGAAAAAGGTCGGGTGTGTGGTACCTAATTTTAAAGGGCTCTTGACACATAATTTATTGTTTTAAATATATCTTGCTGTAAATTTACAGGGTGTTGAAAATCTAATAAAAACCGCTTCAGCGGGGTTTTTACTGAAAAACTTACGAAACTCCAAATGCTATCCAAAATATTTGAGGGCTTACCCTTAAAAAAAATAAAAAAAAATAAAAAATAAAAAACTAATGAAATTAAGGTCACAAATACTTTAGAAATTTAAAATTATTTACATTTTGAAAATTAAAAATGTTTATAACAAAAAAATATTGAATCAAACCGAATCAAACAGTTATCTTCGAAGCCGATTGAGATAAAGCAAAGTTTAAATTAAAAAGCAAGTTTTTATTACCTTTAATTTGGTGTTTGTGGTGTAAACCATACAGTTGTGTTTGATATATTGTTTAGGATTGATAGTTAATAAGCATTTCTTACCTTTTAAAATGTGAATAGTTTTTTAAATGTCGGAAAATATTTTGGAAATTAACTTTCTTACTTATTTTTTGGAAGGATAGGTCCTATAACTATTTTGGATAAAATTTAGAGTTCTTTAATTTATTCAGTAAATAAAAAATAAAAATACCTACTAAAACGGGTTCATGTTTATTTTTGAACACTCTGTACTTTTAAAGCAAGATAAATTGAACATTTTTTGAAGTGATCTGTGTCAATAAACTCTTTAAAATGAGGTAACACACGCCCAACCTTTCCATTTAAATATTTCGAGAAAACAGGGATATTTTTTGGGGTTCAAAATAATTTCATCGAAGTCTTTAGCCACAAAATAGAGGCGTTCAGTTCTATCGTACTTGCTACAACGCTACAATCAATGGCTCTGGTGGTCTGGTTCATCTTGTACACTGACACTATGCTCTGATGAATGTTAATTACTTGCCAAATGTAGCTTAAGTTAATGATTTTGAAACCTAGCGTAGATCAATACCAAAATATTACGAAGTTTTCCCATTTAATATAACTATTATTACTTCCCATTTACAGATCATTAAAAAACACACTTAAAATAAATAAAAAAAATATTACAAAAGAGTAGCTGCAGAAAAAAAAAATGATGAAGGATGAATAAACATAATCTAAGCAAAGAACCTAATCAGACACTGAGCTAAATGTTTATTAATATAAATTAAGAGATAAGGGTAAATACTGTAAGCTGACAGGGTCAAGTCTGTGACAGCGTCAGATTCCAGACGATGCACTAAGAGGAAGGTGAACTGCAGCTTAACTCAACATTCCCAACACAACGTTGATTTTTTATGAAAAATAAATAAAAATATTTAAGTTTTATTATTTAGAAAACTTAATTTATTAAAAGATTCACGTTTAAAAGTGTTGTTTTTAACAGAAACTGTAATTTGTAAACAAAGATTGTTTACAGTTTGTTGATTAATCTCATTTCCTGAAAGTGAATAATTGATTGTTTTATAGTATTTTTTTATTTCATTATTTATGTATAATTTTAAAGTAAAATTTCTGGAATCCAAAACATATTACAATAGGCTTTGTATATATCATTAAGACAAATAACATATAATAGTGATTAAAGTTTTATAAAATCAGGGGTGGGAAAACGATGCCAGGGGAGGCAGTGAAATATTGTTTACCGAATAAAAGATTTACAGATTTTTATACGTGTAAATAATGTATCGATTTAAGTACTGGGAATTTGCAGTAGGATATTTTCCGCTCTTCGGTTGGAAGTAAATGATTTCCGGGCGAGTTGCGATATTGGATATTAACTCCTGTGGGAGGTAAAGTTACATCGTGCCATCCAGTATGGAAAACAATTCCCTTGCGACAAAGCACTGTGATTTTACATCTGAGAGTGTAATAATTATAGTAAAATAGTTTTGTAAAGAATTATACTTAAAAAGTTTAATACAAGTTTTCATCCACAGTGATATTTTAATTTACAGTTGGAATCAAAAAAAGGAAAATAAGAGGAATTCGATTTCATGGCCTGTGCTGGAAAATAATTTTTTTTGTATAAATATCAGCTGAGATACTTCGTTTCATGGGAAAGGTAAAGGAATATTGTTGGGGCATTCCATCTGGATACTCTTAGCTACCCTACTTCCTATGTTTATTAGGCGGGCTCCTCAGCTGTGGCAGTCGTCAAATCAAAATACAGACCACACACAAAAATTGAAAAAGAAGTGTGCGTTACAGTTTTGAACTTGAGTCCAAATTTTATGTACTAATTAAAGAAAAAATTTTATTCTTCGCATAGAATTTTAGAAAGTATGTCTAATTGGCTCGTGTGAAACTTTAAATTATAATTTTTTTAAATCAATAATTGAACCATTAAAAATATATTTGAAATGTTAATCGCTTTGTTACTTTACTTTCTTCCCTCTATATATTTTCTTGTGCTGCTCTAAGTCTAACAATAATATGATAATAGTGTTATTCTTTAAATATAAATAACAATGAATAAATAGTATATAGTTTCTTAAAAACACGGTTATAACTTGATATTTAAATGATGGCTAATTTACAGTAAGCATACAGGCTAATATTTTAGCGATGTGAATTAATTATTATGTGAATTATAATGTCACAATACTTTACTGTTGTTCTTCATCGACTGTATTGAGATGAACTGAAGGGGGTGGGGTGCCGCATGAAGTAGTACAAACCTGTAGGAAGCTTTGATTCCTAAAAAATTGGGAAACAGTGCTCTGGGGGGGGATGAAGAAATCAAATTTCTGTCAATATGTCTGTCTATTAACATGTTATCTAAAAATGAACTAATGTATAGATTTGGAATTTTGGAAATAAAAAGTTTGCTATTAATTGGAGCATCAGTTTACACACACACACACACACACACACACACACACACACAGTGTTGTGCTGGCAGCCGAGTAGTGCAGACGTATTGTCAGTTTCTCCGCAACATAACCTCTACCCGCCGCTGCGATGAGTGATTGCGCTACGTGCAACGACCCGCTTCCAGGACCAAATGAGTGTGCCAAATGTTCGGTATGTGATTTGTATTTTCATTTTGAATGTGCCGACATTCTAGAATCGACATGGAACCGAATGGGACAGGCTAGGCGTGACTCTTGGAGGTGTAAGTCTTGTAACGTGAAAGCTAAAATACCAAAAGACTTAATAAACCAAATGCATACTGATTTTTTGCAAAAAATGGAGACAACCATCAGGGAACAATTTTCTAGTTACGAAAAAAAATTTAGTGAAAAGATGTCTGAATTCTCAGAATCGATGAATTTTTTCTCGGCTAAAATAGACGAGTATGAAAAAAAAATTAGTGAATTTGTAGGTAAAGTCAAGTCTCTAGAAAAATCCCACAGCGAACTTTCGGCTGAAAATTCACTCCTCAAAAAAGAAATCTCCGAGTGTAAAATTCAATTGTTACAACTTGAACAATATAATCGGAATAGAAATGTTCAAATTGATGGCGTTCCTGAACAACCCAACGAGAAGATGTGTGATATTGTCCAGACACTATCTAACTCAGTGGGCGTACCCATTGACTTTGAGAGGGATGTGCAGGCCATACACAGGATTCCGACAAAACGTGATAAAGGCCCAAAACCTATAATTATCCAGTTTTCAAATCGGCAAAATCGTGACCTGCTTCTGAAAACTTGCAAAAAAGCTAGGCTTGAGTCAACTACATTTGTAAGGGATATCCCGACCACAAGAGTATACGTAAATGAGCATCTCACTGCATTTAACAAAAATATTTTATACCACGCCAAAAGACTTAGGGATATGAATTACAAATTTGTTTGGGTTACAGAGGGAAAAATATTTGTTAGGAAGTCCGAACAAGAAAAAAAAAATTCGTATATCTTCCCTTGAGGATCTAACCAGCCTTGGATTGACGATACAATAATTTTAAGTGAATTATTAGCAGTTTAAAAACTCCCGAGCCGTTAAATGAGAAGCCGAGATTTCAGTGACCATAGTTTAGGGATATTTCACTTGAATATTCGAAGCTTACGAAGGAACTTTGATGAACTTGTGATTTATTTAAGTGGTTTGTCACAACATTACAAAATTATAGTATTGACAGAGGTGTGGATAAAGAGTGGAGAGGAGGTGAAGTATCAATTGCCCGGATACGACCTGATACTACAAGATCGACCAGATAACCAGTCCGGTGGGGTCGTTATCTACGTGGACTGCGACCTCCGCTGCACTCACCGCCTTATCTTGCTGTCCACTGCTGAGATAATCAATATCACTTTCACAGTAAATTATAATAATACGCTCTTGGACATTTCATTATATGGTATATATCGTAATTGTAAATTTTTATTCCAACACTTTAAAACTGACTTTGAAAATATTTTAAGATTGTCCCATAACCCAACAATTATTATAGGAGATTTAAATGTTTGTATATTAAATAATAATGGCTCAGGTAAGGACTATTTAAATCTATTGTCATCCTATGGATTTATAAGCTATGTTAACGCCCCCACTAGAATATTTAACAGCGCTTCTTCTTGCCTTGACCATGTGTTTGTAAGAAATTCAAAGAATATAGAGTTTAAAAGTAGAATTTTAAATTTAAGTTTAACAGACCATTTTGCTGTAGAATTGAAACTGTCCCAATTAGACTGTAATATTACCAGTAGGAATTGTTTTATTAAAGTAATAGACTATGACATGTTACGTAGACAGTTAAGTTTGGCTGACTGGGGTAACGTTTTCAGTGAACATGATGTGAACAAATGTCTGGCAGAATTTTATAGAGTATATTTGGAATGTCAGGAAGCCTCATCATACCTGAAAAAAGTTAACAGTAAAACTAGAAAACGGAATGCTTGGGTTTCTGATAATCTGATCTCTCTGATAAATCGTAAAAATGATTTATTTAAAACTTTTACTAAAGATAGGAACAATTTTGCACTAAAGATTGAATACAAACACTTTTCCAAAATCGTCTCTAGGAGAATAAGGCAGGCAAAGATTGATTACTTTTCATCTATGATTGATAGGGCAAATGGTGATTCAAGGAAATATTGGGACATTGTAAAAAGAATAGTGAAAAATAAAAAAAGTAAACTCAGTAAATTAATGGTAGATGGCAGTCTTTTGGAAATAGAGGGCAATGAGCGTATGATAGCCAATAAGTTTAACGACTATTTTACAAATATTGTGTCGGATTTAAGATCAAAAGAATTCGGATATGACCTATTCCTTGAGGATCAGTCCGAATATAACTATTTTTTCTCAAAATTTGATTTAATCGATGAAGAAGTATTCAATACCATAGTAAAAATGAAAAATAAACCAAGTTGTGGCATTGACGGAATAAATATTATAACTATTAAAGAGAATATTAACGTATTTTGTCCTTTACTTTGTAATATCTATAGAAAATCTTTTTCCCAAGGATTGGTTCCAGACGATTTCAAGGTAGCTTCTGTGACACCCGTCCTAAAGTCTGGTGACCCGTCAGAGGTGTCATCGTACCGGCCGATTTCAGTTATTAATACTATAGCAAAGATATTTGAAACAATCGCTAAAAATAAGTTGCTGGACTATTTTAACACTAGGTTACTTCTCTCGGAAAACCAATACGGATTTCTGCCGGGCAGGGGGACAGATTTGGCACTCGAGAAACACATTTCTAGTATAACGTACTCAAGAAACCAGGGTAAATACGTACTGGCCGTGTATCTTGATTTTCAAAAAGCTTTTGATACTCTAGATAACCATATACTAGTCAATAAATTAAGAATGAATGGCATAGGTGGTGCTGCTTTGGACTGGCTCATGTCTCTATGTACTAAAAGAAGACAGATGGTAAAGATTGGTAAATCGTATAGTGAATCTTTAGAACTGCTCTATGGAACGGCTCAGGGTGGTGTACTTGGTCCAATTATTTTTCTTATATACATAAACGACCTATTAAAACTACCTTTACATTCATCAGTCTTTGCATATGCTGATGATACTGCCTTAGTGTGCTCTGCTTTCAACAAAGAGACACTAAAACTGAGGATTAAAGAGGATCTGAGTGCGGTGTCGGAGTGGCTAATTAAAAATAAACTTTTAATCAATATTTCAAAATCAAAATGTCTTGTTTTTTTCAATCAATCCAATGATAAAGATTATTTAAGAAATTATTTTAACTTAGTTTGTCATTCACATTGCTGTATGTATGAGTGTACCTGTTCCAGTATTGAGGTTGTGGATAGTGTGAAGTATCTGGGCTTATATGTTGATAGGTATTTGAAATGGGACCACCACATCAACTTTCTATCGAAACGGCTAAGGAAAGTAAATTACTCTTTATACCATCTTAAGCAGCACCTTAAAGATAAACACATGAAGCAACTGTATTTTTCTTGGTTTGAGAGTATTTTAAGATTTGGATTAATACACTACGGTGGAACATTTAAAACAATTCTAAATCCAATAATAATGACGCAAAGACACGCATTACGCATAATGTTTGGTTTACAAAGAACAAACCGAATTAGCCATATTTTTAAAGAACATAATATATTAAATTTTGACCAGCTGTATAAGTTTTGCTTGTTAATGCATGTACATAAATATTTAGATCACCATAAAATCAAAGCCGTAAATAGAACAACACGCAGTTCCAGGTTTTATCAACTTGAATTGCCTCTTTTTGGTTCAGTTTCCTCTAGATGCCAGTTCTGCTACATGGGCCCAACACTTTTTAACAAGTTCATAGCCTATTATGGCAATGAATTATTTTTTGAGAAAAAGCCTAAAGTAAAAATGAAAGCATTAACTTATGTCACTGAAAGCGTGCCAGATTGAGATCAGAGTTGCTTATATCGCCCCATTTATTTATTTATTTAGTTATTCATTATCTTTTCTATCATATACTTTTGTATTTATTATTGAATAGAGCATACTTGTTCTATGCTAATTCACTTTTACTGTACTTGTTATAAGTTTATAGTTTTATATCATTGTTATTATTTATTTGTTATAATATCTATAGATTTATCTCGTTGTTATTATTTATTTGTTATAATATCTATAGATTTATCTTGTTGTTATTGTTTATTTGTTATAATATCTATAGATTTATCTCGTTGTTATTATTTATTTGTTATAATATCTATAGATTTATCTTGTTGTTATTGTTTATTTGTTATAATATCTATAGATTTATCTCGTTGTTATTATTTATTTGTTATAATATCTATAGATTTATCTTGTTGTTATTGTTTATTTGTTATAATATCTATAGATTTATCATAATGTTAATTATTTATTGTTAAACATTGTATTCATACATTTATTATATTGTTACTGTTCATTTGTTATGTATTTATGGATTCATATGTTGCTTATTTATTATTATACATTGTTGAAATTAGAGTTATTGTATAGGGTAATTGTGCGGAATCGGTGCGAGGTAATTGATTAATCAATTTCATGTGTAGTTTCAATGTATCTTTGTTGAATATTTGGCGTTAATGCATAGCACGATGGATTATACAGTAGATACCTCAATTCTTACAGTGAAAGTTTAAATTTCAGTCTGAAAAAAATCAACAAATTTCTACTTGTAATATAGAATGGACTGTTGCATGAGGACTGCCAGCATCAAACAGTAATTAACAATAATATAGTTTAAGATGTTCCCGCGCGCACCTTGCATGGTGCATTGGGAAAATACATTGTAAAATTATGAAATTTTTTGAATAAAGGTGGTTGTGAACTGTGAACTGTGAATTGTGAACACACACACACACACACACACACACACACACACACACACACACACACACACACACACACACACACACACACACACACACACACACACACACACACACACACACATGGGGGTTGCTTACATGGGGTAACCATAAAGGACATAAGTCTTTCCATGATCATCAATGTAAACAAGTCAGGAGCAGTCAGATGTACAATTTAGCTAATTGACTAGAAAGGAAACTACTCACGGATGTATATGTACTAGTCAGGTAGAGTAATATATATTTTATATCTAGGAAAATAGATTTAAGTAATTCATTACATTAATGGTTTGTCAGCAGTTTTAATGTAAAATACTCATGTAAAGGAATTTCAACTCTAGAGTAATTCTCCAATGACTTCTGCATTAATACTTTGAGAACTTGTCTCCTAAATTCTGAGGGAATAAATCTTTGCCATTAACTTGGAGATGAACTGTACCGTAATTGAAGAGAGAGATTTATATCTTAAGAGCCTCGACTTGTTATAGTACTTCATCTGCATACATATTTTAGTGCTTTTAAAATATTTTAAATTGCGTAATAACTTGAATGTTTTCCCGTATAAATGAATAACAGAAATGAAAAAAATCACACACAGATTTATACGTGCACACACACACACACACACACACACACACACACACACACACACACACACATAATGAATACGGCGATGGTGCATGTCACTCCATGGGATTTGGCTGAGCGTTAGCAAGTTATTTGATATTGATATAATTGGTAAACATGATGGTAAAACATTTGTATTTTTGATATGATACAATATCAGAATAAACAAATTCGTGAGAAGCTGAGTATAATTATATGAGATTTTAACATACGAAATGTCGACTGCTTAACTCACACATTCAACATTATCTTTTGGCGACTTGTGTAGATACTTTTCTTATTTAAACACTGCTGTGTACCCAATTTAATGAAAAATATGTGAATGTATCATGTAGCAAGGTATTTCGAGAAAGATAAATAAACATATAATAGTGGATTAAATTTTTTTATCCAACTTAATGTTTACATTAACAAGAATGAGTCCTGTGGTGGTACACGTCCAACCGTGGATTTGGCGGAGCGTCAGTGAAGCCTGTTTATGGGTAGAAATTGTGTCATTTCCGTTTAGTCTGAAGTGAAAAATATGACTTTAATAAAGTCGAAGTTAAAGATATAAAGTCCTCTCTACCAAATAACCTAAATAAAATAATCCAGGCAACTTTGAGAAAATATTTTATTGACCTGTGAGAGGAGCATAAAGATTTCTTGTCTGTATGATATTGTCTGTTCACAGGATAATGACATTAGTTATACACTTGTCAGGTGACCTATCTACCTGAAGAAGATGCTAGATTCCAATCCTCGAAACGTCGTGTTATACTCTATGTAACATATAAGGATGGAAAATGTCCGAAACACGTGAAATCATATTTCACGCGTTAGCTTTTATTTGGAAATCCCGTAATTAAATCTCTAATTTAAAGTGTCTGTAATGCGTATAGCGGCGGACGTACGTCTCGTAAATTAATTAATCAGTTTTAACGCGACCATCGCTGAAAGATTTAATTGAATGAACACGGCTTTTAGTCTCGTTGAGGATACATATATTAAACCAACCGTGGCAGATTCGATTGCGGCAAACAGTTTGATATAATTACGGCAGCGGTTCAATTCAGTTGTATTGCTTTTATAAATATTGTATTGGTCCCAGAACCTTACCGCACAATAAACAAAGTAAAACGGTAAAAGTTGTTGTAAATGAGTTCAGAAATTGTAACACTATTCGGTTCTTGCCACATGATACCGCACAATAGACAAAGTAAAACGGTAAAAGTTGTTGTAAATGAGTTCAGAAATTGTAACACTATTCGGTTCTTGCCACATGATACCGCACAATAGACAAAGTAAAACGGTAAAAGTTGTTGTAAATGAGTTCAGAAATTGTAACACTATTCGGTTCTTGCCACATGATACCGCACAATAGACAAAGTAAAACGGTAAAAGTTGTTGTAAATGAGTTCAGAAATTGTAACACTATTCGGTTCTTGGCACATGATACCGCACAATAGACAAAGTAAAACGGTAAAAGTTGTTGTAAATGAGTTCAGAAATTGTAACACTATTCGGTTCTTGCCACATGATACCGCACAATAGACAAAGTAAAACGGTAAAAGTTGTTGTAAATGAGTTCAGAAATTGTAACACTATTCGGTTCTTGCCACACGATACCGCACAATAGACAAAGTAAAACGGTAAAAGTTGTTGTAAATGAGTTCAGAAATTGTAACACTATTCGGTTCTTGCCACACGATACCGCACAATAGACAAAGTAAAACGGTAAAAGTTGTTGTAAATGAGTTCAGAAATTGTAACACTATTCGGTTCTTGCCACATGATACCGCACAATAGACAAAGTAAAACGGTAAAAGTTGTTGTAAATGAGTTCAGAAATTGTAACACTATTCGGTTCTTGCCACATGATACCGCACAATAGACAAAGTAAAACGGTAAAAGTTGTTGTAAATGAGTTCAGAAATTGTAACACTATTCGGTTCTTGCCACATGATACCGCACAATAGACAAAGTAAAACGGTAAAAGTTGTTGTAAATGAGTTCAGAAATTGTAACACTATTCGGTTCTTGCCACATGATACCGCACAATAGACAAAGTAAAACGGTAAAAGTTGTTGTAAATTAGTTCAGAAATTGTAACACTACTCGGTTCTTGGCACATGATGCTTAGTAACTTTACTTCTATTTTGTCTGTTATCACCATAGACTTCATGAGGAAAAAGATAAAAGGTGTAAAAAAAACTTAAAATTTGGCCAGTAATAACTACTTCTTTTTGAAAACTTAAACGCTTACATTGTAACCTTCTTCGATACAAAAATACGATATTAGAAGTAGTTTTAATTTTCATAGAGCTTCCAAAAATGGAACACGGTACCGGCTAATGAACATAAAGCATTTCCACAAAAGCTTGGGTCGACTCTTTCAGAAGGTACTTAGTGCGATACCACGCTTTGGTTTAATATTGTTTATAAGCTGCAGTATTAAATATGAACAACAAATCTTTATCTTATCTGAAATTAACATTTGGCAGAATCGCGCAACTTCGTCGCCAACTTGAAATTTGCTATTGAATGATTGTTGATTCAGGATTGACTATCGATTGACTATTTCAAGGATTATAAATCTAACATTACCGCATCAGACTGAGCAATCGTTTTCCATATGACTAAACTGCACTACTGTAGCCTACATGGCCTTGAAACGGCAAGGAAACGAATTTTATGGTAAGTTACATTAGATGACGCCATATGGTATGTGCCTAAGGACGCACCCAGCGCGGTGGTCTAAGGGAGCCGGACCCTCAAAATGTTTTCAGTAATTTTTTTTAGTGAATGATTATTATTATTTAATAATGTAGTATTACTGACATTGTACTGCTGAAAAATCATTGTAAATATATAATATAATATAGATATAATAGTTAATATACGGATTTTCCTGCTTGAAATAATTTTATTGAAAGATACTGTTTTTAAATTCTTTATGTAGAGTTACTACATTCTTGAAGCCTCATCGTAAATATTTTACCGTGAACAAATTCAAATTTTAAATATTAGGTATTAACTTCAAAATGTAAATAAATGCCATTATAAATTTAGCTTTAAATATATTTTGCCCATCAATGCACTAAATTTAAAGTTTAAAAATAACTTAAATAAAAAATTACGAAAGTATAAAAATGTATGTGCCGAAACCCGGGATCGAACCAGGGACCTTTAGATCTTCAGTCTAACGCTCTCCCAACTGAGCTATTTCGGCTGAGACGATTCGAGCGTAGTGTACATACCTAAACAAAACAATAAAATACATTTCTTATAACTGATATCACTCTATACTACTGTATTATAATAAAAATCTAATGGTTTTTGTATGTGTTTACCCAATCACGTAAAAACTAATGGACCGTTTGTTTTTAAAATTTTCAGGTACATTTCTAAGATCCCTGGTTTACATATATGCCTATTTTTACCTCAAAAATCCCTCCGGACTACGTCCCTCTGGTCTTGAAAACTCTCTTTTTGGTTTAATCAGCAGATAGTAAATGTTTTTGTAATAATTTGTTCTTCGTAAACATTATAGTGTAACAAAACATTATTTATGGCGCCTGCTCTTTTTAACGCGCAACCCGCCAGACTGCCCAGAGCTAAACACAACCAGGAAAGTAAATAATTATTACTTTAATATTTACATTTGCTTTTTAATTTAATATTTAAATGATCATATTATATTGCCACTAATGTACATTAAAATATCCTTTTAACATGTTATTGCACCAGTCGCCTGATGGTGCAAAAGTCCATTATATGTAATTTGTCCCACCTAATATATATCAGCCAGCAGCGAGAATGTTAATTACATAGTTTACAGCTAGAAACTTATTACTGTATAAAGAAATTCACAATTAACTATCAAGATAGAAGCTTTAATTAACCCTTTAACCTCGCCTATTATATCAAGTGTAATTGTCCAAAATTCCCAATCCATTTTTTTGGAGAAAATGTGTTTTGTAAAAAACTCATAACAGTTTTTTATAAGATATCTAAATAATTCCTTTTTAGGTTTACTTCTCATTAAATGTAGTTCTCAAACAAATGAACAACAAAATGATATCTTGAAATTATTTTATTCTTTGTATAACACTATATAAATAAACCTTATAACACTTTTTTGTAAACTTTTATTTTTCTTACGATGTACATTTCGAATCTGTGATTTTTTGTTTGTGTAAGGTCGCTTATTATCTACTTTAGAACATTTTGAAATTTACAAAAGTGCCAAAATTAATCATAATATATTATTAAATGACAAAGATTTTCTAACAAAAAATGTATTATTCGACAGACTTTTAAACAATATACATTGGTCACACATACAAATAAAATTAAAAACAACAAATTTAGCCACCAAGGTAGTGAAGAAACACATAAAAAATTGGTTTTAATTATTTATTTTCATAACTTAACCTTTGTTAGTACCTGAAGATGAAATCACAGATTTCGAAATGTACATCGTAAGAAAAATAAAAGTTTACAAAAAAAAGTGTTATAAGGTTTATTTATATTGTGTTATACATATTTATAAAACACTTTTCGAGGCTACATCTCTAACATGTTTTATTCTGTCCTTTTCTATTCCTTTGTCATGTTCCGTTACTACAAATGAGTAAAAAGCTCCATTAAAGCAGTTTCGTTGCTCACTACTGAACGATCGTTCCTGAGTAAAACTGATTGCTTCACTGGCGTTATAGTAAATGGACCCCCCTCTTCTTGCAATGCTTTGATTCAAGAAATTCTCCCCACTTACGAAATAAACTTTGGTCACAAGAAACAACATAGAAAGGACTCGGTTTAATCATGGCTTCTTTGATTGCTTTTCCACCCATCAAGTTTTATCAGAACTTACAGTTTCTGAGATTAGTCCCATGTTTTCATAATTTTACATGTAGGAGTGACCGCGTTACGGTAACAGATTCAAACCGTTTTTGCTCACTTGTAGTGTAATGCAGGAGTTTCAGGATGGTATGATTTTTATTTTGATCGCCGCACGAATCGGCGAAGATATGCAGCTTCCTAACTTGTTGGTTTAATACTTATCTATAAAATGGTTCACGGAAGATGTGATGGTTCCTGTTCTTGCAATGGTTTTATTGTACGTGTACATAATGGAATCACCACTACATAATGGACACCGAAAATATAGAAAGCTAACTTCCTCAATTGTGGTTATGTTTGGGTTTGGTAGGTTTTTGGCATAATCATTGGCTTCAAATTTTGCTGATATTCTTGCTTTGATTTTAGCTTCCGTTTGTTAATTGTAAACTTAATCTGCCTTTGTTGGATGTAATTTTATCTCAACTTCTAGTTTTTCTTTATTTTTCTCCAAAACCAATTTGCCTGCCTCATTTTCTATGGAGCTTAATTTTCTTTCAGATTCTTTAATTTTTACATTTTGTCCATCACAAAACAACACTTACTGATCCGGGGTAGGTTCCGATTTTTTTCAATTTTTACTTAAAAAGATTCCCAGCTAATCCTTGAGATTTATGTCGGCAGGCAAATAAACTTTCTTGAAATCTTTAAAGCTATAGCGGGATTGGCGGCCTTTTAAGGAACTAAAAAAATACATGCGTCACAGCTTTTCTTGTTATGTCTGGGTCTTAATGTGGCTACTGAAATGCTCTCTTCGATTATCTTTGGTTGGATTCCCCGTCGTAATTAAGGACTTCTTTATAGTCTGTATCATAAACGGGTTAACCCAAAACGTTGATTGAAATCCTTAAAACATGAAGGTAGTTCAACAGCAGAGCCTTCTCGCATCGCCATAACCTTGTATGCGTACGAACTATAGTTTTTTAACCTTGACTTACATCTTGTCAAGGCCTCCTTCTTAAAACAGGAAATATTGATAAGAGATCAGCTAGGTAACTGTTTTGTGCATCAGTCTCCCCTCACGACCTATGTCATTAAACTGTTACTAAACGTACTTCTTTCTTCAGCTGAAATGTTTTTGAAGCACTCAAACCTTTTACATCAACAGATATTGCCAGTTTAAAAAGAAGAAGCGAGAAGCTTCTTGGTAACATCAGTCGTCCGCCTGTTTTTTTTATATTTTTACGTATTTTAGTCGATTTCACCTCACCACCATCAATCGTATTTAGAGTATTTAAAAAGACTTGTCGCAACAAAACATAGAAAGAAACAATGGTGATAACCAAACCAAGCACTAAAATCAAACGGTATGTCTCACAATACAACAGTTTTTGCGCATGCGCCAAGGCTATCTGTTGTTAGTCTCTTGTTTGTTTCCCAGTTCCAGCTGGACTGAGTTAATTGTCTACCTGTGGCAAATACTGCACTAACTCGTGATAGTATTGGTTGGCCTCTTTTTCATGTTAAAGTATAAGTACTGTCCATTACCATCCCAGACCAGTGGGGCGTAGCCCATTGAGATTTTGTGGTATTCTTATCAATGCTGTAACACACACACACACACACACACACCACACACACACACACACACACACACACACACACACACACACACACACACACACACACACACACACACACACACACACACACACACACACACACACACACACACACACACACACACACACACACACACACACACACACACACACACACACACGATCAACCCTTGATGGAAGTAATGTAAGAATACACAAAAGACCAACGTACATCAAAAAGATCAAAGGATAAAATTATAAAAGATGTCTTCATGATCTACCACAACGTTTTTATACACATTTACCTGAACTAAATAATTAAATGAAAAGGACTATTCGTGAAGCAGTTACACTTTAAATTTCTCATTTAAATCAAATAAATTTTTTTAAATATTCCTGTTATTTTTGGTAAAGTTCTTTTAAGAATGTGGACAGTAACATAAACTGGAAAGAATATGCAGCACTCGTTGAAGATAAAATAAGTTAAGGTTCTTGTACAATAAGGTCCTATTACAGTGGTCATCAATTCTGAAGACCTTAAAAGCTCACTACTACGTCTTTGTTCGCCTGACGTATGGAGTGATATTTTAGGGAAACTCGTCAAATATGTAAAAATTCCAAAAGGTAACTGTTTGAGTAATGTTTAAGTATAGATAATCCTGGAGACAGGTTTTTATTAACTATACTGCAAAAATATGCGATGAAATTGGCTTCGTCGCATATTTACAAAATTCTCTGCAAGTTTAAATAAAATCAGTCAAATGTTTGCAAACATAAACTTTTTACCATTTAAAAAATAATTACCATTTTAGACAAAGAACTCTGCAACACTCGGTTCACTAACTAGACTTGTACAAAGCCGTAATATGTTAATCAACTTTTAAACTTAACAAAAAACTTCCTCAAAATCTCAAAAATCAAAACCCTTTAACCCAATCCAAAGTGTCTGTAACAAGTTATCTTCTGCGTTCTTTACTTAAACAATAATTAAGGTAATTTAGTTACAAGTTATGATCCATTAAGTCAAGGACTTAGCCAGCAAGGGTGTTTAAGGGGGCCGGGCCCTCACAAATTTTAAGTGTTTTCAATTACTTTTTTAGTAAACGATTTTTATTATTTAAATAGTTCAGTAGATAATTACTGACATGTACGGCTGAAAGATCGTTCTCGCCAAAGGAACGGGTCAAGAACTTTTTAAGGAACAAAATAGGCTCTCTGTCCACTACGAAAAAATGTCAGTAAGAGGACCCCCCAAATTTTATCCTGGCTACGTTCTTGTATTAAGTTAATTTAGCTTTACCCTTTTTGGGATTGGTAAAATATTTGAATCTACTTTGAAATTTTTAAATGTTTTAATTGTAAGGCTAAATAACTGTGAAATGTTATATGTTTTATTTGAGCCAAACTCGAATATTGCCTATAACATATGAAGAAAACAAATTAATTGAATGGCACGATAATAAAGAAAGCATAGTAGAGTTTTATACGTGTTTGTGTACAAAGTGGATGAATACGAAGAGCTCGAATAAAGCAATGTAAATAGTGTGTCGAATCTGTGAATCAGTTTAGTTCTGTATATTTAGTTCATTAGAATGTTTGCAGAATGTATATACTGTATTTACATTAGTTAACTGCAGTGTGTTTACTATGTAAGGTTGACTGATTTCTAAAAGAGTCGTAGAGCCAGTTTATTACGGTCTCTTAACAGAGTTTGTCATGGCTGTACTCGACAAATTAATGTTCAGTGTTTAATTGGACACCTATTCAGAGGAACCTTTATAATTATTTTGGCGTGTCTTGTCACCCAGATCTAGTTACTTAAGATCCTTTTAATTGCTTTCTTATTTGTTCACCTGAATTTTATGGAACCTACCTCATTCTAAGGTGAGGTTAAATTTGATGAAATTGTAAAATTAGTTTTACAGATTAATACGTGTCGACAAAAATCCTGTATGCCCTTGGCTAATTGTGAAAATAATTACATAGTATCTGTGCTTGTTTGAAAATCTGTGACAGGTCATTCTTGACCATGAGGTGGTGCTATCTACATTGGGTTTGGAGAACGCTTTTACATCAAATTCACAGCCTTTTGAGATAACTTCCCTGAGTATGAAACAAGTAGAAATCAACTTTGTATCTCTCTACGCGAAATTACAGTTATTTATACTGGAAATATTTGGCATTTTTATCAGGTTCAAACAAAAATGGCTGAATATAAAAAAGTTAAATTATATATTCCGGGAGCAACATGCTTTACTTAATTAATTATTTACATTTAATTTATATTAAGAAAACAAATATTTAAAACTGTAATTTTCTTAAATTATGTTTAATTTCAAGCGTATAATTTCGTCTTAAGCAAAAGTTCATGTTATTACCTGAATATATATCTTATGTAAGTATTAAAATAATTCATATTTTTATCTTACGCAATTAAATAATATTTGGACCTTATTTCAAAAGTATCTAAATATATATTTGCTTTTAGTTAAAAAAGAAATATTTAAAATCGTAATTTTCTTAATTTATTTTTAATTTAAAGCGTATAATTCTATTAAGTCATAAGTAAAAACACCACGCTAGTTCCTGATTTAACATATGTTTACGTATTCTAAAGATTTCACATTTTTCCTAATTAACTAATATTTGGAACTAATTTCAAAATTATATAAATTTCGTATTTTGAATGGCCATAAATCCTCGTGTAGTGATGGAAAAAGTTATAACATTTTTTCTTTATTGATATAAGTTGTCTTAAAAACTTTGAATTTAACATAAAAAATATTTTGCTACTTCAAAATCTATTGAACTATATTAGTTTATTTGTAAATAACCAAATATATTCGGCTGGACAATTTTCGAATATAAACATTTTTAAGTTTTTTTGCTCTTGTTGATAATCATGCATAAATCAATATTAGCTTATGTGAGATTTTATACACCGAACACTGGGATTGTTTCAAAGACGTGGTTCTTTTTGTTTTAGTAATATTTATCTTAAGTGCTTATGGATTGTAATTTAGATACGACTAATAAATCTTTGAGATTTTAAGTCGTTAACTGGATCATTTTAAAAGTTTAATCACAGCATTTAAAATGTAATTAAAAATTTAAATTTTAAGATAAACACATTTGCAAGGCATGCTTCATTTAATCAATTGAATGATTCCTGGATACAGACTTGTAATTTTGGTTAGTGGGAAAACCCACTTAACTTTCTTCCCATAAAAAGGTTAGTATGTGATGACAATTCTAGTCCCCATAGCTTTATTATTGGATGAAATGCGTCTTAAAGCGGAAGCTCATCATAAAAATTAATTGGTTTGAAATTTGTTGGTCCGATTGACATAAAAAGTTAAGGTTCAATTCCTCTATGGTGATACATCGATGGTAACATTGTTTACACAAAATTAGTCATTCGGGTAGTTTATATAACACTAATATAACCTCTGTATAATCTAGTATGGACTTCTGTCGGCTATCTGCTTATGAGTAATTGAAATTAACTACAGTAGTCGCTAACACCACGCTCAATAATACTTTCCCCCAAAAAACGTGCGTTGTTCTCAAATTATTACAAAAAGCATATTTTTCCAGTTCAGATCACAATACTCTAAAGTAAACAGGGTGTTTTCGCACATATGCCATCGTGCAGTGATACAATACAATCAGTAACACTACGTTTCAAGACCTGAAATCTGATCTCTTCTTCAGGTAAATGACTTGAATAATGAATGACTAACAAATATTGTAAAAACCCTGTTTCACTCACACTCCTTCATCGTAAAAAATAAACTTCAAACTAAGAAGACCTTTATAGCAGGCATTTTTCTAAACTGAATCTTTATAGCATGAATTTAACGTCAGTAGTAATTTATACGTAGTAACGTCAGTAGTCAGTTGCTTCTCGTATTAGTAACTTTATAATAGGAGTTTAACGTCAGTAGTAAGTTGCTTCTCGTATTAGTAACTTTATAGTAGGAGTTTAACGTCATTAGTAAGTTGCTTCCCGTATTAGTAACGTTATAGTAGGAGTTTAACGTCAGTAGAAAGTTAATTCTCATATTAGTAACTTTATAGTAGGAGTTTAACGTAAGTAGTAAGTTACTTCTCATATTAGTAACTGTATAGCACTAGTTCGCAATTTCCAGTACATTAGGGAAAAGAAGCGATGTGTTGGGCCCAGGTATATATGAAAACCTCCGATACTGCGCACGTGTCATTTGAATATTAGGATTGACTTTTGAAATATCCCATACACTGGGGAAAATGGGGGGAGAAATTGAGTATACAAATTATATACATAACAATTTTCTTTATTGCGAGCGATTCTCAGGTACATCTGGTTATCAGAAGAACTCTTGTCACTTAAATCTAATAGTACTTGCTACGCTGCTAAGTATTACGAGTATAATCTCTAACACCCTTCCTTAACTTGAATGATTTGACAACATTTTGAAGCACCGAGAGTTTATTATATGATTGGCCCAAAGTTAATAAGCCCTTCCTGGCAGCTTATAGTTCTACACGCGGAATAAAAAGTTGACGGCCATTACGGGTAGTACGTTCTGAGACCTGATCCCGGAACTTAAGCTCTTCCCATAAGAGCTGTAGCCGGGTAGATCAGTACTTGGGTATACATAAAACTAGTCAGAACCCTGCGAATAGTATTCATTGGGAACTAGTTAAAATCCTGCAAATAGTACTCATTGCCAACTAGTCACAACCCTGCAAATAAGCGTCATTGACAACTAGTCATAACCCTGCAAATAAGCGTCATTGACAACTAGTCATAACCCTGCAAATATTACTCATTGATATATAGTCAGAATTCTGCAAATAGTACCCATTATAAACTATTTAGACTCCTGTAGATAGTACCAATTGGCAACTAGTCAGAATCCTGCAAATAGAACTAATGGGCAACTAGTCAGAATCCTTTAATAGTACTCATTGACAACTAGTTAGAATCCTGCAAATATAACTAATGGACAACTAGTTAGAATCCTTTAATAGTACTCATTGACAACTAGTTAGAATCCTGCAAATATAACTAATGGGCAATTAGTTAGAATCCTGAATCCTGCAAATAGTACTCATTGGCAACGTTCTGACTGTATATATATATATATATGTGTGTGTGTGTGTGTGTGTGTGTGTGTGTGTGTGTGGACACGTGATAATGTCGTAGCAATGGCTAAAAGCTTAGGTGGTATAGCAATAATAAACTACTATCAGGACTGCACAACTGCAAAATAGTTTACTCTGGTAGCAGGTTTCTGAACCTGTCCAGACCCCTCAGACTTCCCACAGCATGCTGGATACCGTGAGTAACATGATAAAAGAGAGGAAAATCTATTCCTCTGTCTAAGACGACTTTATTTTGCGAAAAAATCTCGCAATCAAAAAAAACTCCAGAATAGGCCTAGACATAGTCCATCAAAATTTGGAATGGTTCCGTAGGGTTAACTTCATATTAATGTTATTTTAATATACAGTCAAAGGTAATTAGCAACAAAAGCACTAAATGTGTGGTAATTTAAAGAAATAACGATTATTGGTTATGCGTTAACAACACCTATTACTCAGAAGGGTGGCAAATCTCTTAGTCTGTCTTTCTTATCGCAAGGTATATAGAGAATGAATGTGCTATAAAGTAAAGATGTCTTGTTTTACCAGCCGAAGTTAGGGGTAAGAAGCCGTCTCTAATACTTAACCTGAGGACCAACGGCTTCAAGGTGACTTCCGAACCACCACCAACAGCCGGGCAGGTGGGCTGCTTGCAAGAACAGGATCGCTCAGCGGTCACCCATCCAAGCAGCACCCACGATCGACATTGCTTAAACCGGTTATTTTGCGATAACTGTTGCACCCGCTAAACTGCGCCAATACCTATAGTCTTTAAAATTGTTATTAACTCTATTTACAGGTGGGAAAATCAAGCTCGATGTCGGTACAAGTCCTTCATTAAGTTCTTAGCGAAACCTGGTATGCGGCACGTGGTCTAGCGTACGCCTATTTGTATATAAGGACAACGAATTCCTTGAGTTCTAAAAGTATCCGATTTCTCTGAAGTTTTTGAAATCTTGTGGCTCAGCTTTGTAAACTTTGTCTTTAGTGGTTTTTAGAGAAAAAATCTAGAGATTGTAAGTCTGAAAACAGGGAGATTTATCATTATTGCTTCCCGACTCCTGATACATTTTTAGATAATCATTGGCTAGTTTATATTCTTTAAATTTTAATCACATCAGATGTTAATATTATACAATCAAACAATATTATATAAATTAAAAAAATTATTTTTTTAGTGAGTTGACCCCCCCAGGTCGGATTTGCGATGTGTTATACAACATTAATTAATGATTAATCAATAGCAATAAAGGAAATTAGGAATTTAATTTAATATAAAATACATCAACTTAGGCTCCCATAAAAAATCCGTTCACGGCTCATTGTGCACAGTTTCCCTCAAGAAATAGCTATCCCATGACATCCTTTTAAAATAGATTTTGCTGTCCAGTAAAGTATGCCAAGTTTTATAGGTTACATCAATATAATCCCGGGATATAATAAAAATTCTGTTTATTACTCGATATATGTCATATAAGGAAGCAGAAGGATATCAGACAGTCTGGTACCACTGTTGATATAGTGTTTAAGTTTTCTGACAAAGACAGGCCTGAGTAAAATAAACTTGTGCTAAACTAATTAAGATAAAGGATACGAGATATTGATTAGCTTTTTTGCCCTGCAAAATCTCGTTACAGATAATCCGATCTCTTTGTCTTACTGGTCAGCCATTCGCCTCTTGTATTTTGGCAATATAAATTCTAAATGCCAAAACGTATAAAGCTCTAATGAATTTTGAAGACAAACTTTTTTAGTGTTTAAATCTCAAATGATAATAAATACCAAGGCATCCAAATGATTTTATAAACATAATCATGTACATATGTTCTTAAAAAGCGTTAAGTGACCCGTATATGCATGCATTTTTTATTATTAAAGTTGAAGTTATTGAAGTGAAAAATTTTCCAAATATTGATACTAACATATAACAGTTAATACACATAATATGAAGTTAAAACGAGAACATTGGAATTGTCTCAAAACATATTTGGAATGTATGTATTTTTTAAGGACATACAAATTCATAGTTAGTTTTCATTAACTAAAATCATTGTTTAAATTTGCATGATTGCTTTTGAACAATGATAACGGTACCGAAGGTCATTCAGTGGAATATTGTTAGTGAGAATAACGGTCTATGTTGAGTCAGTGATGTAAGCAGTTTGCTATAATACCGCTAGAATGCAGGATATACTACATTCTGAGCATGAATTTTATATAAAAAAAGGTACAGAATGTCGCTATTATGATTTCAATTATCAATCTATTCTTTGCAATATGACACATCTTAAAATCAAGATTTTTAACATTTACAGTTGTTGATGGTACTGTACTTTAGCCACGTCAATTATAAAAATCTTAAACAATTTTGAACAATTTCTTAATATACTATGTTTTCACTCACAGAAAGGATAGTTAGGCGGTCGTCGCGATCCATAATTCCACAATAATTGATAATATGTTTGAAATTTTAGGTTATATCTCAAATAGTCTATCAATATAGGGTGACCAAGGGGAATCGGGGGTTTCAAGTGGAGGAAATAATAAGCTAAGCAGGGGTAGGCATTGGTGGAGGGGATAATCGGGATAACAACACTCAGATCAACAAAGTACAAGAAATTTAGACCTCCGAGTCATTTTTGCAACAGTTTCTACCTCTATGGTGAAGATTGAGTGATGTTCATGTTCTATCAGATGTTGACGTTTTTTCTTCTGTGCTCTCGGTCTTGTTCTTCTTTCTCGATATTTTTGTAACATTATTTTACCAAATGCGCATCTTATTTGAGCATCTCGTCATTAAATAATTATTTTTACCTATTTCGTGATTGGTTAGTCCTTTCCACGTTGTACATTTCTAAATAAAGACGTTGCGCTTTGTGTTTTAGTGTCGCCATTGTCGCGTTTTCTTCATTAAAGTTTGGTTCTTGGAAGATTTTAAGTACAACATTGAAGTTACCTTCAATAAGGTAGTGTAAATGTACAACCTGTGATTAATATGTGTAGAGGATGTATTTTTCGAAATTCGGAAATTGTGTCCTTTTTAGTCCGAGGGCTTTTCCTTGTGTGTAAGTTTGTGGCAGTTATTATCCTCTAGCTGAGGATACCACTGTTGTTTGCTGAGAATGCATTAAATATTTTGTTATTATTATTTTTTATCATCTCTTCTGTATTATTTTCGGTATTCTTTGGGATTATACCGACCACATCAGTATGAAGAACACAAAAATATAAATTTATAGAAACAAACATGAAAGATCGAAAAAACAACTCTTTAATTACAAAATTACAAACTTACAACGATTATCAATTGTTAATGGGGTCAGATTCCGTTATATACCCCCAACGCTTAAAACTTTTTTCAATGATCTTACAACGTTATAAAACGATGTAGTTGGGTAAACAGAATTGACATTCCATCAATCAACAAGCATTTCCAGGTATTGTGATCAGTATTGTTGTCGCTGTTATCTTATCTTTCTCGAGAATCCCGATTACGGCAGGCCGCGCTCCACATGATTATTTAAGTTTTTGCACGGTACATAATTGCCTTTCCATTACAATTCAATTTATATTTCTGATCAGCCCCTCTAGAATGTGATATTTTACTGATAGGTTACTATCTCGAGGGATGTTTTTTCTGTCTTTGACATCAGCGCGGGTGCCGAAGCCCGCGCTGATGGCCGGAGGCACTCGCATTTTGGGTGGCGGAGTGTGATCAAGAATAAAAACAAGTTCTGTGAGTTTTTTTCAATAAAGAGTTTAGTTTTTGTTTGGTAATGTTTGTTTTTGTTGAATATTTGTGTTTTGAGAAATGTAGGGGTAAAACACGGAGGTACAACAAAGCGACGCACCAACTGAACGGGCGGCGAGACTCTGCAATCACGTTATCTAGTAGACCGCTCGACTTTGACCTCTGTCTGAGGATGGGGAGGGGTTTGTGATAAGACAATACCTGTTTTATATTGACAAAATATTGTTCTACGCTAATCTAGTAATCAGTAGAAAAAAAATGTAAAATAACGATTCATGTCTGGGTGTGGTCGGTATAATCCCAAAGTACCTTATTTTCTTTATTTTTAATTAAATGATACATGAAATTTTATTACTTTAGTTCTTGTGTTGGCTGGTTGGGCCCAGGGTAGGCCACTTTTCTAACTCGCGTGATCTGAGCTCGAATCCAGGTACTATTTCGAGGATGTTTTTTCTATTTTATCAGATGTACGGGATGGCGCGCGAGGATTCGCCGAAGCCAGCACCGATGGCCAGGAGCGTTCTGACGTAATTTAAGTTATTATTTAGGTTTTCCTTCCTTTTATACTTATTGCACTAATATCCTGTACATTAATTTTCTTATTTTAAGTCGTCATTTTGGCAAATAGTGTGAATTGGCTAAAGTAAATATTTACCCAGCTGTTTATTTATACTTTGCATTCTCTATAACCCGATTATTATGCTATTTTATAGTTCTCCAAGCGAGTTCAGTTTAATAATAAGAACGATTACACTTTATGTTATAGTGTTTAGTATTTAGAGGTTAAGTCGCAGAGAAGAATTTTAAAGCTCGTAGTAATCTTCGCCTCTGCAATAAAGATATTTTTAGTTGACATCAAATAAAAGACAAAAGTAAAAAATAACAGCCAAACTTAATCCTGAGAATGATAATTAATTGGCTTATTTTACTAACAATACGTCAGATCTACTGCTGAGAAATCTGGCAACTTCAGTAATAGAAAAATACAAGAAGGGATTTTTTACATACTTTATCGATTACACTTACCATTTTTAATACAATTTTGTAGTCAATAGGCATAAAACTCAATTTAAATCTTTTATTTATTTGTTCTTATTATACTAAACTAGCTTCAAATTCTGCACGACTGCAGTTTCCTAATTTATATTTGATTTTTTTACATTCAAATTATATATTTGTTGATAACGTAACCTAATTTAATTTTGGATTAAGACTTTTCCTCTTGATATACTGTAATTAGGAATAACCTACCAACTGCTTGAGATTCGGTCTTCTTCAAGGGAATCTGTGGTGGACAT
The DNA here is from genome assembly GCF_021130785.1 of Homalodisca vitripennis. NCBI lineage: Eukaryota > Metazoa > Arthropoda > Insecta > Hemiptera > Cicadellidae > Homalodisca > Homalodisca vitripennis. Next base: position 14,043,501 of record NC_060212.1, on the reverse strand, counting down.
CTCTCTCCCTTTTTCTTCGTCAAGTGGCTTTTACAGAACTTCCTTATCACAACAATCACCTAGATTTCGTGTTTGGCCTAATGAATAACACCTGACTGAAATGATAGTACAAGCATTCTTTCTGTTAGATATGATGGATTTTGCGAGCTTCGGTGTATCATCAGATGGCTCTGGTTCTCCATCACAGCCATCTTAATACGTGGCATTATTCGATTACCAGAGATAATTATTTGATAAGATCAGAGATCTGATTATCGAGACGCAGGATGAACCAGTAAGGGTTCATGGAGTGGTGGGTTCAAATATGAAGTGAGTGAAAAGTTTACATCATGGATACAATAGTCGTTTTGTCAGCATTCTCTCCATTCCTATTTGTGTTTTCCTTCCTAGATGCGTTAAAACTGGTATTAATAATGTTGTTCCTGTTATTATATGTGATTGGTTAACGTTCTTTACATGCCGAAATGTTTCGTTATAAGATTCCAATAATGTGGGACTCAGAATTTAACTAAGTCTGAAAGTCAATTATGATCTTTCAAATCATTTTTTTTTTCAAACTAATACTTAAGTTGTGCAGTGTTTCCACCAAATACCACCATACCAAATATATGGCTAATGTTGCTGGGATGTGTGACGCAAAGGCAAAAAAAGCTTACAATGCTAGATAGACAGTGTCAATTTTTATGGATTTCTTAATACAATCTTTGTTGATATTTTAAAACTTTGTAAACTAGGAGAGGATTACAACTGTGGTTACCTTAATTTGCAGGAAAACGCATAAACCGGTGGGGCTTGGGAAGTGACATAATCGTATAGACAGACATATCGATAGATAGTCATATGGATGGACAAAGAGACAGCTGCATAGACAAATATACAGATGGATAGACAGAAGGACACATGGATAGACAGAAAGACCGATGGATAGACAGAAAGACCGATGGATAGACAGATATACAAATGGCTAAACAGAAAGACAGATGAATAGACAGAAAGACAGATGAATAGACTGATAGACAGATGAATAGACAAAGAGACAGATGGGTAGAAAGACAGAAAGATGGATAAACAGACAGACAAATTGATGGACGGACAGACCGATACACAGACATACAGATGGATAGACGGACAGACAGATACACAGACAGACAGATGGATAGATAGAGGGACAGATGGATGGACAGACATAAAGATGAATAGATGGACAGACATATACACCGATGGACAGATGGATAGATAGAAGGACAGATGGATAGACAAATATCCAGATGGATAGATGGACAGACAGATACACAGACAGACAGATGGATAGATAGAGAGACAGATGGATAGTCAGGCGGACAGATAGATAGACAAACAGAAAGATGGATTTACAGAGAGAGAGATAGATAAACAAACATACAGATGAATAGACGGATAGACAGATGCAGAGACAGACAGATGGATAGATAGAGCGACAGACTGATACACAGACAGACCGATGGGTAGACCGGCGGACAGATGGATAGACAAACAGAGATGGATTTAGAGAGAGACAGATAGATAGACAGGCATACAGATGGATAGGCGGACAGACAGATACACAGACGGACAGATGGATAGATAGAGCGACAGACTGATACATAGACGGACCGATGGGTAGACAAACAGAGATGGATTTAGAGAGAGACAGATAGATAGACAGGCATACAGATGGATAGGCGGACAGACAGATACACAGACGGACAGATGGATAGATAGAGCGACAGACTGATACACAGACAGTCCGATGGGTAGACCGGCGGACAGATGGATAGACAAACAGAGAGATGGATTTAGAGAGAGACAGATAGATAGATAGGCGGGCAGATGGATAGACGGACAGACAGATACACAGACAGACAGATGGAAAGATAGAGCGACAGATGGATAGACAGGCGGGCAGATGGATAGACAAACAGAAAAATGGATTTACAGAGAGACAGATAGATAAACAAACATACAGATGGATAGACGGACAGACAGATACACAGACAGACAGATGGATAGATAGAGCGACAGATGGATAGACAGGCGGGCAGATGGATAGACAAACAGAAAAATGGATTTACAGAGAGACAGATAGATAAACAAACATACAGATAGATAGACGGACAGACAGATACACAGACAGACAGATGGATAGATAGAGCGACAGACTGATACACAGACAGACCGATGGGTAGACCGGCGGACAGATGGATAGACAAACATAAAGATGGATTTACAGAGAGACAGATAGATAAACAAACATACAGATGGATAGACGCACAGATAGATACACAGACAGACAGATGGATAGATAGAGCGACAGATGGATAGGACAACCATATAGATGGCTAGATGGACAGACAGATACACAGACAGATAGAAAGATAGAGGGACAGATGGATAGACAAACAGAAAAATGGATTTACAGAGAGACAGATAGATAAACAAACATACAGATGGATAGACGGACAGACAGATACACACACAGACAGATGGATAGACAGACATACAGTTTGGTAGAACGGCGGACAGATGGATAAACAAACATAAAGATGGATTTACAGAGAGACAGATAGATAGACAGACATACAGATGGATAGACGTAGAGACAGATACACAGACAGACAGATGGATAGATAGAGCGACAGATGGACAGACAGATACACAGACAGACAGACGGAAAGATAGAGCGACAGATGGATAGACAGATATACAGATGGGTAGACAAACAGAAAGATGGATTTACAGAGAGACAGATAGATAGACAAACATACAGATGGATAGACGGACAGACAGATACACAGACAGACAGATGGATAGATAGAGCGACAGATGGATAGACAGACATACAGTTGGGTAGAACGGCGGACAGATGGATAGACAAACATAAAGATGGATTTACAGAGAGACAGATAGATAAACAAACATACAGATGGATAGACGGACAGACAGATACACAGACAGACAGATGGATAGATAGAGCGACACAGATGGATAGACAGACATACAGTTGGGTAGAACGGCGGACAGATGGATAAACAAACATAAAGATGGATTTACAGAGAGACAGATAGATAGACAGACATACAGATGGATAGACGGAGAGACAGATAAACAGACAGACAGATGGATAGATAGAGCGACAGATGGATAGACAGATATACAGATGGGTAGAAAAACAGAAAGATGGATTTTCAGAGAGACAGATAGATAGACAGGCATACAGATGGATAGACGGACAGACAGATAAACAGACAGACAGATGGATAGATAGAGCGACAGATGGATAGACAGATATACAGATGGGTAGACAAACAGAAAGATGGATTTACAGAGAGACAGAGAGATAGACAGACATAGAGTTGGATAGACGGAGAGAGATGTACACAGACTGATACACAGACAGACAGATGGATAGATAGAGCGACAGATGGATAGACAGGCGGGCAGATGGATAGACTTGCGGACAGATGGATAGACAGATATACAGATGGGTAGAAAAACAGAAAGATGGATTTTCAGAGAGACAGATAGATAGACAGGCATACAGATGGATAGACGGACAGACAGATAAACAGACAGACAGATGGATAGATAGAGCGACAGATGGATAGACAGATATACAGATGGGTAGACAAACAGAAAGATGGATTTACAGAGAGACAGAGAGATAGACAGACATAGAGTTGGATAGACGGAGAGAGATGTACACAGACTGATACACAGACAGACAGATGGATAGATAGAGCGACAGATGGATAGACAGACGTACAGATGGATAGACTTGCGGACAGATGGATAGACAAACAGAAAGATGGATTTACAGAGAGACAGACAGAGATACATATGGATACACGGACAGACAGATACACAGACAGATAGATAGATAGATAGAGAGACAGATGGATATATAGGATTTAAAAATATCCAGTTGGACTCCTTAAAAGATAATAAGTATTAAGTTATCACAGGGGTTGGAAGGAATGACAGAGTTTGCTGCCCGGACGGACGAACATGGGTGAGTAGATGTCTGGGTTAATCCCTCCTTGACATGAATGTATTTATCAGTACTGGCCACCTTGTTTGTACTAATCTATCTCGGATTTGAAATATTCTTAAAAACGTCCGTAACCATGGAAACGGCATAATCGAAGCCTAAAGTGGATAACTTTATTATTAAGTTAATCTCAGTATTTTGAACATTTCCAATATCTATGTCACTTATAGTGTTAATATAACATAAAATATTACCTGAAATAGTATGTAATATTTTAAATAAATTATTGAAACTTTTTCATTAAGCTAAAGCGTTTTACCTCTTAAGTACAGTAGTTATTTTTAATTCAAAACACTAAATACACATGTTGCTATTAGCAAAGATATGGAAAACCTAAAATTGTGAATATTGTAGACAACGGGTTGTGGGTGAATACTTACATATGCCGCTGAAATTTTTAATTAAGCATTATAGGCCAAAATAAAAATGTTTTTTCGAATTTTCGGGGAGTTAAAATTAGTACCTCTGCCTACCTCTGTACATTCAACTATATCCATGAGCTTCTGTCCTCTGCTGACGTCAAATTCATCAACTGGCTTTGAGGTTCCAAATAGGGTTCCTTTTCCTAATCTCAAGCCTCTCATAATCCTGTACACTATCCACACATAGGCACTTCAGAAGTGAGTTATAGGGTGTGCAAGTGTTTCCTCAATCGACTGATCTACATTTAGGAACTTCAGCAGTGAATTCTAGGGTGTGCAAGTATTTCTAAAATCGACCGATACACACATAAAAATTTCAGAAGTCAGGTCTAGGGTGTGCAAGTGTTTCCTTATTCGACCAATCCATACATAGGAACTTCAGTATAGAGTTATAGGGTGCGCAAGTGTTTACTCAATCGACCGATCCACATTTAGGAACTTCAGAAGTCAGTTCTAGAGTGTGCAAGTGTATCATCAGTCGACCGATCCACACTTAGGAACTTCAGTAGAGAGTTCTAGGGTGTGCAATCGTTTCCTTAATCGACCTACCCATACATAGAAACTTCATTATAGAGTTCTAGGGAGTGCAATTGTTTCCTTAATCAACCAAACCACACATAGAAACTTCAGTATAGAGTTCTAGGGTGTGCAATTGTTTCAATAATGGAACAAACCACACATAGGAACTTCAGTAGTGAGTTCTAGGGTGTGCAAGTGTTTCCTCAATCGACCGATCCACACTTATGAACTTCATTAGAGAGTTCTAGGGTGTGCAATTTTTTCCTTAATCGACTAAACCACACATAGAAACTTCAGTATAGAGTTCTAGGGTGTGCAATTGTTTCAATAATGGACCAAACCACATATAGGAACTTCAGTAGTGAGTTCTAGGGTGTGCAAGTGTTTCCTCAATCGACCGATCCACTCTTATGAACTTCAGTAGAGAGTTCTAGCGTGTTAAATTGTTTCCTTAATCGACCGACTCACACATAGGAGCTTCATTATAGAGTTCTAGGGTGTACAAGTGTTTCCTCAATCGACCGACCCACACATATAGGAACTTCAGTATAGAGTTCTAGGGTGCGCAAGTGTTTACTCAATCGACCGATCCACATTTAGGAACTTCAGAAGTCAGTTCTAGAGTGTGCAAGTGTTTCCTCAATCGACCGATCCACACTTAGGAACTTCAGTAGAGAGTTCTAGGGTGTGCAATCGTTTCCTTAATCGACCTACCCATACATAGAAACTTCTTTATAGAGTTCTAGGGTGTGCAATTGTTTCCTTAATGGACCAAACCACACATAGGAACTTCAGTAGTGAGTTCTAGGGTGTGCAAGTGTTTCCTCAATCGACCGATCCACACTTATGAACTTCAGTAGAGAGTTCTAGCGTGTGAAATTGTTTCCTTAATCGACCGACCCACACAAAGGAGCTTCATTATAGAGTTCTAGGGTGTACAAGTGTTTCCTCAATCGACCGACCCACACATATAGGAACTTCAGTATAGAGTTCTAGGGTGCGCAAGTGTTTACTCAATCGACCGATCCACATTTAGGAACTTCAGAAGTCAGTTCTAGGGTGTGCAATTGTTTCAATAATGGACCAAACCACACATAGGAACTTCATTATAGAGTTCTAGGGAGTGCAATTGTTTCCTTAATCGACCAAACCACACATATGAACTTCAGTGTGAGTTCTAGGGTGTGCAAGTGTCTACTAAATCGACCGACCCACACATAGGAACTTCATTAGAGAGTTATAGGGTGTGCAATTGTTTTAATTATCGACCAAACCACACATAGGAACTTCAGTAGTGAGTTATAGGGTGTGCAAGTGTTTCCTTAATAGACTGTTCCACATTTAGGAACTTCAGTAGTGAATTGTAGGATGTGCAAGTATTTGCTCAATCGGCCGATCTGCACATAGGAGCATCAGACGTGTATTATTGGATGTGCAAGTTTTCCCTGAATTGTCTAATCCACACACAGGAACTTCAGAAGTTAGTTCTAGGGTGTGCAAGTGTTTCCTTAATCGACCAATCCACGCATAGTGAGTTCTAGGGTGTGAAAATGTTCCCTGAATCAACCTTACTAAGTACTTAGGCCGTTCCTGATTGAGAGAAATTACCCGTATCTAAACTCCTTTGTTTAGCTCCATCAGCCAGTTCGTGAATTTGAAGTCATTTTCTTTGATAAGTTTCTTGCTAATGATTGCTTAAAGACAGCGCTTATCTCTCAAACATTTTCTAATGGCTTGGTAAGCAGTTCACTCGCTTAAACCACAAGTTGGTTAAAGTACAAGCAAGGGTTTTAGGGCATTTCTCGTCAATTCGTCAGCAAGCTAATTGTTTTTAAAACCGGCACGACTAGCTACCGGGGGTAGTCTTGGAGCATTCCATACTGGCCTTTAAGTGCGGAAAATCTGTCGTATTAACAATATTAAGAACGGCCTGGCTATCACATTGTATCAATATTCGTTGATCGACAGTTATTGGTTCCTATTCGATCCCACATTAGCGCAAAGCAATTAGAGTAGATTTAATGAAATGACATTATTTAAGTAAATAATAGTTACAAGATGGCTACCGTGTTATGCACAAACACGATTACTCACACAATTGAAAAATGGGCGCCTCATAGGTGACACGATTAAAGGTTAAGGGAATTAAAATACAATCCCCATTTAATAAAGTTTGAACATGATGATGCGTGGGCACGGGTGTTGATGTTTTGGATAGAAAAGCTACTTGTAATAACTAAATTGGACAACTCATTCCAAATTCAAACAATACATCCATCTAGTTCAAGATCGTAATTTCTGCTTCTATCTGCATGGAATGCGTCAACGTAACTATATAAAGTGCATAACTCATCAGATAAATGATGTTTGACAAGGTAAATACATACAATGCAATTTAATATTCCCGCCACATAGCTCTCTCTCTCTCTCTCTCTCTCTCTCTCTCTCTCTCTCTCTCTCTCTCTCTCTCACACACACACACTCAATCTCTCTCAAAAAATAACTAAACTGGTAAGATGGTTCTACAATACAAGAGAATACAAGAGTAGGCTGAAAACTGTTCACTCATCTATGACATTTTTTCATTTTACTCTATAAATAAGCGACACGTGTTAATATCTCCTATGTCCCAATCTCGTACGTCTATATTAATCATGATAGGAATAATAGCATTGACCGAAAACAAGCCGGCATAGCTGAGGCTTAAAAGAGAATAAAAGAAATTAAAGTGTTCAAGCTTTGTAATGAAACCAACCAATTCAACAACATAAGTTGATCGCATTTGTTGATAAGTTACTGTAGAGTGCCATATGATCAGACTTCACAGTATATTATGTTTATACCTTTTTTGTGTTTTTCTCGTTTCTAACATGATTGGTTATACAGTAGAGCGTCAATAATCCGGATCAATTGGGACTCAATCCTACCCGGAAATATAAATGTCCGAATTTTCAAAATGAACCCAAAAAAGAAGTAAATGGAAAAAGAGGCAATGGAAAAGAAAAGAAATTAAAAGAGGAGAGGTGGTGAATGAATAGAGTTAGTTATGTGCAATGGACATAAGTCATCTCGTTGGTTTTATATACATCTAGGTTATCTAAAAATAAAATACATATTTTCCATGGCGAGTTTAGGGACCAACAGTTCCTTTTTAATATTTTGAAAGGGAGGTAAAAATAAAAATAACCCGACATATTGGAATAGTATTTAACATGTGGATGATAGTTAAAGGCCACCATACGCTAATCAACTGGGAGCACAGAAATGTCCAATACATCATTGTATTTACATTTAATTTAAAATACGAGTTGACACAGAACCAGTACATGATATTTTGTAAAACATTTTGCAAAAGAATAAAATATGCCTTTGCTTTATAAAGTTAATAAATAACTCTGTTTGATTTTGCATATAGAATAATACATGTTTAGTAATATCTTTGATGTATTTACAACTGTTGCTTCTGTATTCGCCAAAAAAATAAACTTGTCAAAGGTATTTGTGACAGTTTAATATACTGACAGTACTCATGTGTCACTACTTGACAGTTTGAAAGCAGTATTTTAAACGCAAAAAGCGCCCTACGCATTATAAAGGCGCTACGAGATATTTATACACATACTGTAGTTATGTTAGGAAAGGTTAATTCAATGCGAATACTGAGTTAAACTCTGTGCCGAAGGCACAACAGTTAGTTATCAGGTGGTCAGATAGGCATAGTTGTCTTGCATGATAGAGGGCGCTACTGACGCCGGTTATCAAAGGTCGGGGGAGTCGCTCAAAAGACGAGCGCAGTTGTTCCGGTGGCTCCGTGGATGTATGGGTGAGATCCTTCCAATAATTCTTAGGACTTGATTTGGTTAATTTTAGGGGAATTATACTATGGTGCTTTTTTACAGAAGATGTTATTACCATTTATAAATGTGGTGCACCTTAGTTGCTGTCTGAATAGCATCACGTTAGTTTTGGAACCGGGGCGATTAGATTGAATTAAATTATATTTTCTAAACTAAAACATCTGTCAAAGCTGGCTGTCTCAGCACCTTGAGGGGTGTCCACCTCGACCTCGGGGTCCTAAAGCTTAAATTAGTTGGTGAATTGCAAATTGGCGCGGTCAAATTATTTATTAACCGAGACACGAATCAATTTTTCGTTCACGCACGTGCTTAGAACCGTTGCAACTCTATTTCATCTTCCGCTTAGTGCAGCGTCTGCAGTCTGACACTGGTAAAGATTTTCTCCTGCAATCTGAAGTCCATGTCTGCCTGACGAGATCCATTAAAGACGTCGACGAAGACATTCAAAACAAAGTCCTTGCATCGTTTAGATATCAGAAACGCCTTGACCACAAAGAGGTTCTGGTTACCCAGTATATTCTAGACTAGCGACCCGCCCGCTACTTCGCTAGCGTCTTTTATGATTTCTTATGATTTTATTTTGTTTACAACTTCTTATATCAGAAAGATAGATGCATGTCACCGCTGACTTCATTGTACACGCGCCGTGCCGCGCCTCCGGCCAGCGGGTACCGCCGCAACCGCGATGTCCCTACATTTTAACTTAGAATATTATTTTGATCTATCTCGTAGAGTTGAGTTTGCAATATAAGCGCAAAAAATGTATTTTTTATTCATCAAAATTTATTCTGTATAGTTACTGATATCGCTAAAATTGTACGATGATATTATTATAAATAGCGGTCGCCCGCAGCTCCGCCCGCGTGGATGTCGGTTACAGCTGCAATAAGCCTACCCAGGAAAGACACGGTCAGCAAAATGATTCTCAGGTCAATTCACAGACACCGACACTAACATCGACGGCGCATTCATTATCCGCAGCCTCCACAGATTGTCTTTCTATGGATGTTAAAGTTGTTAATGATGAAAATATTTAAATGTAATTAATACTAAGTTTTCACTTCTGCCGGCAGTCCCGGAGTGCAACCAGTTGTTTTAGGATAGATAACTAAAGCGAGTATTGTAGAGCTTCTCTATAAACAACATTTGACGTTAAATTATTTTCAGGTAACAAAATTTACTGATGGTCGGGAACCCCGACCCGTGATAGGACAACGTAAATTTAATTGCCCATGCGTTAAACATTCTTTTCGTAAATCAATTCCAACTAATTTGAATGTTTTGGCCCTGAGATTTGTTTATCGTTAGTGCGAAAGAAATTTTTACTGGAAATTTGAGCCTTTTGAAGGGTATAGGCAAATCAATAAGGATCATGAGTATTCTTCCCCGCCTTGGTGACGCCCACTTCGCAGCGGGCCGTGCACCAGAAATCGTAATATTTTAATTTCGCCATAACTTCAAAACCAAACGTCCAATTTTAATCATTCAAAGACCAAATATAATCTACATAAACTGTACTTAGTGATGAAAATTTATTTTGATAAGGATTAATAGCATGAGTAAAATAAACGCGTTTAAATGTAGTCCAAAAAAATTCAAGATTTTTAAATAAAAAAATGGTTTGTTGTGCCTTACTTGACATAGAGTGTGTCGCGGACTTTTTTGTAGACATTTATAAGATCTACAATTAATTAGAACATTTTATGGTTCTATCTATTATAGTTTAGGCAGCGTACGCAAAATAAGTGACTTTTCTGGTTGATTTTTTACTTATATTTGGCTGAGCGTTAGTGAAACCCCTCACTCGAGAGGCTGGATAAATTTGTTATCTAGAAAGCGAACTGACGAGCATACGTGAAAATTAACACGAAGCTTCATTTCTATATGGGAAACCATGAGTTCGATGCTGGTGTATATCACTTAATGAGATTCAGCTGAGCGTTAACGAATATTTTCAAATTGGTATTAAGGGTAATCATGATGACGACGAAAAATGGAATAGTAAATAATTTTTTAAACAAGCTAAGTTCAATCATATAATAATAATAATGTTCTTCATTGCGGGAAACAATTACAATATTGCATGACATGCGTCAACGTAACTATATAAAGTACATAACTCATCAGATAAATGATGTTTGTCAAGGTAAACACATACAATTTAATTATTCCCGCCACATAGGTCTCTCTCTCTCTCTATCTCTTTTTTCTCTCTCTCTCTGTCTCTAAGAGTCTGTAGCTCAATATCTTCTTAGGATACCTTACGGAAGTAAGGGAGGTAGACCAATAGTCGGAAATGAGATTTTTCTGAGTTATTTAAAAATCTAATTACAAGTATAAAGCTCAATTAAATTTCGAAATATCCCCCAGAGATGTATTAACATTCAGCCAAAACCTATGGAGGAACCCATAATAATCCAAATTCGATCTATCCTATGTAGAAATGAATCTTTGTACAGAATTGCAAGTCTATACCTCAATATCCTCTCCGGATATCCTACGAAAGAGAGGCAGACAGACCAATAGTCAGACATGGAATTTTGCTAGCCCTCTGATTTCAAAACATTCTTAACTTCAAGTCTATAGCTCAATTAATTTCGAAATATCCCCCAGGGATTTATTAAAATTCAGCCAAAACCTATGGAGGAACCCATAATTATCAAATTCGATCTATCCTATGTAGGAATGAATCCTTGCACAGAATTGCAAGTCTATACCTCAATATCCTCTCCGGATATCCTACGAAAGAGAGGCAGACAGACCAATAGTCAGACATGGAATTTTGCTAGCCCTCTGATTTCAAAATATTCTTAACTTCAAGTCTATAGCTCAATTAATTTCGAAATATCCCCCAGATATTTATTAAAATTCAGCCAAAACCTATGGAGGAACCCATAACTATCAAATTTTATCTATCCTATGTAGAAATGAATCTTTGCACAGAATTGCAAGTCTATACCTCAATATCCTCTCCGGATATCCTAGGAAAGAGAGGCAGACAGACCAATAGTCAGACTTCGAATTTTGCTAGCCCTCTGAGTGATGTCAAAATATTCTTAACTTCAAGTCTATAGCACAATTAATTTCGAAATATCCACCAGAGATTCAGTCAAATCAGCCAAGACCTACTATAGACGGACATGAATTGTTATCGAACACGATTTTGCCTGTTTCTAATCTATAGTCTAATTCATTTCCAATAGCCTATACTAAGGACTGTCAAACATACGAATAGACAGAAAAGGACTTTTCTCAGCCACCGTGGTGCTATGGTTTGGCGAAGCTCAGCCAATAATTAAACATGGATTTACGGAAACCTGGAGTTCTGTAAACAATCACAGTTATGTTTGTGTGTTTTGTGTGTAAACAAACACATGTACTTCGTGAGAGTTTCTCGCTGGCTTACGGCGTGTTTAATTAAAACCGTCGCGCAGGTTATTGTATTTGTGATATGGACATTATTATGGACATTATAGATGTATCAATAGAAGCAGTTTTTGTAAGCGGTGTTAATTGTAAAATTTAATTTAAACACAATTTATTAATTTCTAAGTTTTACTGAAGGTTCTTGTGGCGTTTATATTATCTACGTGTCACACATTTAATCTGGCTTTTGGTTTAAACCTGTTGAACTGTAAAACCACATAAAAACCAAAATCGCATACACATATTCACATCTTAGTAACATATATGTAATACTTTTTTAGCTCTAAGCAGCTGGGTTTCAACACGTACGAAGAATTGGTGACACACTTTGAATTGTCGTCATTGAATATTCACACCTTGTATATTTAAATGCGTTTTTATGCACGTTGTGTTGTTAGTGTCGTGAGAAAATATATGCCAGGCAATTCCCATAGGGAGATTTATGTGCACAGAGCAATAAAAAGATTACTATAAATATATAAATAATTAATGGTTTTCGTTATATAATTTAATCAGACCTTTCACAATGGTAATTGAAAACTTTAATTAGATGCCTACATTTTATATATGCACCTGTCATGTTTTACACGAACTTGCTTTGCGTGATGGAGGGTAAGTTAGATGTAAGCTGTTACCCGAGTTCGTATTGGAAAGTCAAAAAGCTACAACATCAGTTTTATTCTACTAATTTGCTATTAGATTTGTAATATTTTCAATAAAGTGAGATTTAATCCAAATCAATAGATTAGAGTAGTGATCGCTTAGCTCGGGGTTATTTAGTGATGAATGTAATGTACTATATTCTCTATCACCGGTCATATCGATGCTATGGCAACCTTATACACACAATGCACTGCTGTAAGCTATTGATTTGCTTTGAAACAAGTAATGGAATTAACAAATAGTAATTGAAATAATAATAATCTTTATTTATCTCATAAACAGGATTTACAACAAATACATAGGATAAAGATAATTTACAATGTGTGACACATATTAAATATAAGAAAGAGTATGAACAATTTATGGTTAAAAGAACACTATTTTATATCAAAAGAGATAAATAAAGTACGAATTCATCCAAGGCGAGCCTGTTCGGAGGATTCTTAGATCTAATATAAGCAGCAGAATTAAATTAAGTTAAAAGAACATGCCAACTTTAATATAAATATATACACATGAAATAACAATTTGTAATAGTTTGATTAAGCTCCATCTAATGAATAGCTTATGGTATTGATAAGATAACCCACTTACAACAAAAACAAAAAAAGAAGCGTGGTTCAGAGTGTAATACAAAAAAATCAAGTGTGCAAGAAATTCACTAAAATATTTTCCAATAAGAATACAAACTTACAGCAAAAAATTAAATACGGTCATTACCAATATTGATACAGAACGCTAACAATGTAAATATGATTAAAAAAAATTAAGAACACATGCATATAATATAACGGGACATAAATGATTACTGTAAAGAGTTTTAAACTTGTATATTTTAATTTGACATATTTTTCAGTCTTTCTCTCTATATAGTATATTTGGGCAAAATATTGAGCTCTTTCTAAAGACTTCACAAAATATGATAAAATTAAACGTGGGAAGATTTTTGAGTAGAAATAAATATTTTAGTATTTACGTATGTGGAATCGTAACAGAATGTAAATATGATTTTAAAAATTAAGAACACACGCATATAATATAACGGAACATAAATGATTAATGTGAACAATTTTTAAACCTCTACATTATAAAACCCTTGGGTATTTTACATATTTTTCAGTCTTTCTATATAGTATATTTAAGAGCAAATATTTAAGTTTTTCAAAAGACTTCGCAAAATGTGTTAAAATTAAACGTGTGAGTTTTGTGAGTAGAAATAAATATTTTATTATTTACGTATTTGGACAAGCGCTGGAACGATTTCGTACACATTTAACGAGGAATGCACAGTCTGCTAAGAAAATACTGGCATTTTAGGAGATTTCGTATTAAAAAGCTCTTACCCAAAATGGTTTTGATACGTTTAGATTTAGGATACGTTTTAAAATGGACTTGTGATTTTGATTATAATTTTAGCTAGTTAGTATGTATAATAAAATACCATGGTATAAAGGTTTAAATTTTAATACAGTACAAATGTACTATCAAAATTAGGTACAGACTAGGCGTATGGTGGAATCCGGTATTTAGGGCTAACCTAAGAATCCTTTTAAAATTTAAAAGTTTTTACAAGCAATAAATAATGAGTTCACGTCAACCACGTGTTTGTGTTTATTGCTGCAAATTACTAAATACAGTGTTCACTTTATTACACAATAAGTACAGTTTAAATTATATTTTAATATTATTATTTTTCTTCAGCTTCTACTCTTTCTGTGACGTTAAGTAATTTAAAAAGATTGTTTTTTAAAAGATTACTCAAGCATAAACACTCTTTAGTATGTCAATGAAGGGTATTTTGCCATATTCATTAGCTATTAAGTGAAATTTTTAATAACCAATCCTTATGCGTAATTATTTTAAAAATGGATGTTTTGATAGCCCACTGCTTGTAATATAGGTCGTAATATCGGACTAAAATCAGTCCAACGCATTATAATTTATTGCAGTCCAAGATTCTACACCAGAATAGATGTGAATGATGAGTTTAGCTCCAGTTCATTGAATCAACCCTCCTAGCATAGGAGGTATATCACGTGGTATCCAGAAAGGATGTTAATTTTGAATTAAACAAAACTAAATCCAATAGATTATTAGTAAAATAAAATTATTAAAAAGTATTCATGATAACCCAAATTTACTATTGCACAAAAAAATAAGTTAGATTTCCGTGATCGTGTGCTTAGTATCTATCAGTGTGTGTCCTTTTTACTTAAAAAACGCGTAATTCATAAACGTTTTGAATTAGAGTATTCTCATATTGTGTACGTAATTGTCTTAGTGAGAACTGACAAACAAAAAGAAAAGAGTTTAATTAGTTTCAAAATGGCAGGTTGTCTGTGTACCTGACAGTGTGGTCACTAGAGGCTGTGTTGTCTTTGACAAACACAAGCGATGTGATGTGTGTGGTGCTGCACTGTTTGTTGTTACCGACGTTTGTACTATTAGAATACATTAATTATTTACAGGATGTAATTAGGTTTGCAATTACCTGAACCCTAGTGGAGATGATGTTTGTGTTCTGAGCGACTGAGCTCACACAACCACTATCCCGTTCTTATTTTCTGTGATTTTTGTGAAATGATATCGGTTATTGGTATCTTATAATTATTAAATACGATTGATTAAACAGTTTAAAACAAAGAAACTGCATAAAATTTGGACTTATTGTAGTGGCAAGACTGAGAGTAATAGCGTTAAGATTATATGCAGGTTTTTCTACTGATTACATGAAACTTGACAGGTATATTGAAAATCTCCGCTTGTGTGTTTGGGATTTATATAACAACTAGCTGTTTCCCGCGGCTTCGCACGCTTTTCGTAAGCTTTGCCCATGTATGTGCACTTCTGGTTCAAGTGAATTGTATTTCCAACGACGATGTAGAGTTTGTATTATTGCCACGATCAACAAACTCTGTTTATGTTTATAACCATTGTGCACGTACATGTAATTTATTATAAAGTGGTCTAACACTCAAAACTTTAAGTTCAATCAGAAATGTATCTTAAAGACAAATATACATAATAACTTAGCGCCTTCAAATAGTGTTTGGCTATGTAATATACGTAACTGTCTCATAATTGCAGTTTATAGTGTGCAGAGGCTTTTAAACCTTTTATCTTTTGCAGCGCCGCTTGGTGGTCAGTTACATCAATGGGCATAGCTTATAAACCTTCTCTGTAGAAAAATACGTATACATACAAATTTTTATAATGGTCGGTCTAATAGTTTGCGATTCTATAAAGGACAAACACACAAACATTTATATATATATATAGATTCAGTAGATCCAGTTTACCTTCATTGCGACTCTAGCGAGTGTTCTTGACTTACTTATTGATCATTGCCGCCACAAGGAGGTTGCCTTAATTTAAGTGTTAATGCATAACGCAATGCACATTATTCCTTTGCAGCAGAAGAAATTAAATATCTTAAATTTTTATCTAAATAAATAAACACGAGTGCTGGTATTTTAACATAATTACTAGCAACATTTGTTATTAATTTTAAACAAAGGTTAACCATCTTGTTAACAAATTTTCAATTAACCTAAGAACTGGATTCGCTAGCATTCAAAACTATGATCTAAAGTTACGAAAAATAATCATTGTCGGCCCAAACAATTTGAAAATGTTGAGGATTCATAAAAATTTTGTGTGCGTTGCACTCTGGTATTTTATCTTTAATAATTCAAATGCTTTATTTGATTCATTTCCCAAATAATTGTTACCATTCAACCTTTGCTTTGTTGAAAGTTATACTTATGTTAATGTATAACCAGATCAAGCAACGTCGAGCGTGGCTGCTGCTTGGATTGGTGACCGCTGAGTGATCCTGTATTTGCAAGCAGCTCGCCTGCCCGGCCATTGGTGGTGGTACGGAAGTCACCTTTAAGCCGTTGGTTCTCAGGTTAGTGTTAGAGAGGGCTTCTTAGCCCTAACTTCGCCTGGTAAAATAAGACATCTTTAGTTTACTATTAATGTTACTCTTATATTTAAAGTACCAACAAGCACTCGTCAAAGCCCTGATCCTTATATCAGAAATTTGTTAGAAAAAGGGATGTAGTAGCCATAAAGCAGCGAGAGGAACATAATGTGTTTGGTGGTTTCACAATCGGAAGACAAAGGCAAGTTTTACAAACCACTTTGATTTAAATATTTCTGATTCACAGGCCAGATACAGGTAGAATGAAATAGACAGCGTCTTTATATATCAATACATATTTAGGAGATAAGTCAAAGTTGTAGGAAATATTGATTGGTAATCCCAGTATAGAATTAAAGTTGACAGCAAAAGGAAAGTAATGTAGTATAATAAGCGTCCAACACTCGAATGATCGATAATATCGAATCATCGATATTCATGGGTAAACGCCACAACTACTTAAGCCAAATTACGTTGTATTCAAAGTACAGTATAGAAAGTAATAATGTTATGGTGAATAAAATACAATCTAGGATATGTGTATTTATTAAATATAGAAAATAAATCAGTACAACAGTTTAAGTACTTTTTACTTTTTTGAATGATAAATGTGTCTGACACGAATGAAACATGTTCCTAACCACTGATCTTGCTGCCAGATCTGCAATATTAGTGTCAGTAACAGGTAATTAAGTTGTAACCTATTACCAGGATACTGTTATTTCAGTAACAGCTGGTCTGAATGATTTGTTCTAATACCGATATTTTTCGTTTAGGCTTACTCGGTAATCAGTAACAGCCGAGGCCGTATCGTGCAAGCAATGAGGCTATGAATGGAAATATTACACAAAGCAATGTTATTATGCTGTTTAAGTAGGTTTAGATTAGGATATGTAAATATGTTACTAATAGTAACAAAATTAAAATATACCCTTTACAAGCGCTTACGTACTATGAGCTTGAATTTAGGGTATTACCAATCGAGGGATGATTTACCTTTTTCGCTAAGTACTTTCTCGATCTTACATAAACTAAGCCTCATTCTAATTCTTACGACGTGATGATGAGCTTCGGCGTCTCCTTCGGCGCCACTCCGCACTTCTCGCGAGACAAGAAAAACATCCTCGAAACAGTACCCAAATTCAAGCTCTGATCACGTGAGTGCTGGTTAAGGTTAACTTTAACTTCTTATATTTATAATACGTACGGATGTATAGCCTAATAATAAATAGTAGACAAGGACTTCATACTAACCAATAACTGTATCTTATAGTCAAATTTTAATTAAATCGTTTATAGATTTATTAGTTTATCTGTCAATATTACATTGTAGTGAGTTAGTTAAACTTTTGTATAATAACTTGCACTTTGTATTATAACATCACAGTAACAGCTTACAGGAACGTAATGATTCAACACGTTATTTTGTAATAGGTGTTGACAAACAGCAGTATTTCCCGTCTCTAGTGGTCTTTACTCAAATACAATACACATGATTTACCATTGTTTCAATTACTTTGCAATAACAATAATGTAGAACTGAATTACATTATAAACTTTTAAGATTGTATTAAAATGGAAGCTGTAGTTTTATATTTCAAAAAATATATGCATTTTAGATTCTAGAAAATAATACACCTTTGCTTATGCTAAGTTTAAGCAGCGTAGTACTTACAATTACTTAAACAATATTTAAAATTGGTAAACACGTCTGACAGCATTTAAATCGTTATAATTGATGATTCGATATTATCGATCACTCGATTGTTGGACGCTTATTGTACTGCAGCCCAGGAAAGTATTGGATCCATTATGGTTTAATATAGACATCGTCTCAAAGCACGAGTTCAGCTCAGCAATGTATGGTTACTTCAGGTTTGTTTTGCATACAAGAGATAAAAATTTGCACCGGAATATTATCAGGTGTGTATATTTATGGCACTATAGAGGTTAGTCAAAAGTATGCTCTTAGTAATTTCAGAAACATCATAATGAGCTTTAATTTGTCGCCATACTTGGTAATTTATAAGTAACATATCAAATTAAGTTTTGTAATGGAATTTCAATTTATTCTTGTCGTAAACATCATTGTGTGAATGTGGTGGGCAGTGGCTTAGAGGTCGTTATATACTTATATCAGGAGTTGTATTTACTTCAAATGGAATCTAAGCATACGCGATTTATCCACGAATTTAAAGAAGGATAATCAATATTTATATTACATAATATGTTGCATAAAGAGATCATTTATAAAATGCGTATATGTTTTGGTTTCAAGATACCCTGAAATATGGAGTAATTCTTTGTTGTACTATAACAATAAGGGTGTCGTTTTAAACGAGCCTCCATTGTAATCTTGGAAACTATAAATGTGACAGTTAACTGTAAATGGTTAACCTTTTCTTGTTTAAGAAACTATCAAAAACTGCCACTATTTTTCAATATGGTGGTCAACTATGTCTTATAGTGGGGAACATCATATAAAAAAAAAGTATTTTCTCGGTATTAAACTACATAAAGAGTAGTAGTGCACCAATAATTAATGAAATCAAAACTTGGCTTTTAAATATTCTTAATCACTTTAATTTGTTCACGAGGCTAGTTTTTTTTACTTGTCCGCAATCAAAACTCCATAATCATTTTAGTCTCGCTATCTGTGTTAGCTTTTAACAAGTTGCAACATTGAGTTGAATAAGTCAAACGCAAGTTTGTTAAAGGTGACTACAGTGTTGGCATGTGGGTCGGTATCAGTGTGTACCTATAACAGCTGTGTAGTGCTGCAGGGCAGTAATTAGATGTTCATGACTAGGTTAAGGTCACTGCTGCTGCCGGCAATATTACTATTGACTGATAAGGCATGATTGACAGACGATAGATAAACACAAATTTGGAGCTCGTGAATGACAATGTTGTTCAGTGCCGGAGCTACCCCTAATATCCCCTCATTCTTCTCAGGTAACGGAATTCATTCACACTCATCATTATTTGTTCTTCTTCTTAATACATTCGCTGTATGAGAAAATATTTTGATGAACGTTTGCTTTACATTAATGACTGTGAGATTGGTGTGTTGCTCTGTTGAGAGGTGTATACTAAAAATTATTTAAACTCCTATGTTTGAAATTCCTGAGTTTACTTTTTTAGTTGCAGGAGTCATAAAAAAGAGGCGGCCTCGTGGCTTAAGTAAATAATAAATACACTTTGTCTTCAACTCCATGTGATATACATGTATATACTACTAACTTTTGAATAACGTCTATTAAACGTAATATATTCAACAATATAACTAAAAAATTATAGTTATATTGTTAAATATTGTTATTTTATATGTAAACATTATATAAAAGAGAAAAGAGCTTATGCTAAGACACAGATGGATTAAAAGAGGAATTTATGAAAGATGAATTGGATCTGAGATGGATACCCTTAATTAGTAATAAATAAGTGCAAACGAACCATAAGAAACATTCCTGAGTCAGTGATAAATTTGCGTTTATGTCAATCCCTTATGTGCCGGGATTATCGGAGGAAAATTAGAAGATTAGGTAGAAAGTACAGCATTAGACCGCATTTAAAACACTCAATACTCTTAGACAAAGTCTCTTAAAAGCAAAACAAAATGTCACATAGGATGTAAAAACTATGTTTACAGTATAATATGTAGTTGCAATAGGGAATACATAGGTGAGACAAATAGACCATTCAACGTAAGGATAAAAGATCACTAAGAAAACACGAGAAAGGGATACCGAAAAGTAAAAAGTCCTGTTTGCTTCACAATTCTTCCATCGTCAAAAACAAACTTCAAACAAGGAATGCTCATGAATAACACATTATATTCAAAACTTCTGTGTACGAGTATTTCAAAAGTTTTATAAACCCGTGGCTTTTAGGGAAGCAAACGTTAAAACTTGTTACAATTTTGGATCTCTAGAAAAGTATAAATTGCCGAAATATTTCAACACGTACGGAGCTACGTAATTCCGAAAATATTCAACAACCTTGTGAACGACCTATGTAGGTCCATCTATATTTTGATGTATTTCATTTATTTAAATGAACTGATGATATTCTTCATTGTGTCTGTAAACAGTAGTATAACTATTTTTTTGCTGTTGTTTGGTATACTGATGATGGTGTTTAGGTGAATTAAATTTTTCCGTTATAGTTCAGTAACGTTATAACCTGTACTTATTATGTAATTCCCAGGTGATTGTGTGTGTTGATTGTTTTTCTGATAACGTATTCCTGGATTATAAGATATATTGCATGTTTAGTTATTTAGTTATAGATTTACATAACTGCTAAGATTTCTCAAAATATATGTGGGCACCCATCGTTAAACGTTTTGGGACACCATTTTGTAAAATTTAAATAAGATTGCTATTGATTTGAACACTTTACGCCCTCATATCTCCGTTGTTAAGGGAAATATAAATAAGTTCTAATAATAAATAAGTCTTAAAAATAAGTATATTATCGAGATATTAATTGAAAATTTATAAGATGCAGAGGTGTCTAGCGTGAGAAATACACATATCTTTAAAAGGGTCTTAAAATAGAAAAAGTTTTTCCACTTAAAGTTTGCTGTTAGATTTATAGATTCCAAGATCACAATGGTAACATATGTAAAAAAGACACCCTGCATACAACTTTATAACTAAAGTCTTTCAATTTTCTATTATTTTATAAAAGACAACTCGCAATTCTTCAATAATTTTTATATTTTACCACGAGGTCTTTCGACATCAGAGATGCCATCGTCAGGTGTGAATCAAACAATTTGAAAACAAAGATCAGCTGAGTAAAACTTAATACAAAATCTACATGGTTAAAAGTAAAATAAAATAAATATTAGTATATGTATTAAAGTTTTGGTAGAAAAATTTAGTTATATTTTAAAGGAATGGTAAATTTTGAATCGGTCAATAACACTGAAACTGAAAATTCAGCTATTGACAAACACGCATTTGAAACAAATCACACCTTTAAAAATTTCACATTATTAAAAAAAGTCCATAAACAAGAAGAAACTCGACGCTGATGAAAGATACACATACACACACAAAAAAAAAATATAAAGATACAATATTAAACAATGATTTTGGACCTATTCAAAATTCACCATTCTTTAAAATATAACTAAATGCGTTTTTACCAAAACTTTAATACATATATTAATATTTATTTTATTTTACTTTTAACCATATAGATTTTGTATTAAGTTTTACTCGGCTGATATTTCTTCTTCCAAATTGTTG
Source organism: Homalodisca vitripennis (assembly GCF_021130785.1). NCBI lineage: Eukaryota > Metazoa > Arthropoda > Insecta > Hemiptera > Cicadellidae > Homalodisca > Homalodisca vitripennis. Next base: position 14,021,362 of record NC_060212.1, on the reverse strand, counting down.
ATTCATACCTGACGATGGCATCTTTGACGTCGAAAGGCCTCGTGTTAAAATATAAAAATTATTGAAGAATTGCGAGTTTTCTTTTATAAAATAATAGAAAATTGAAAGACTTTAGTTATAAAGTTGTATGCAGGTTGTCTTATTTACATATGTTATTATTGTAATCTGGGGGTTTTCCAATAAGAAGAGCTCCTCCTTCAATAAAGTCTTTCAACTTCCCCAGTGCGTGCGACATGTATTGTGCAGTGCAGCGACATCTCTTGGGTTCACTCTCCTTTATTCGTTGTTTACTATTCCAATATACATACGCTAGATTTTGGATTTACCACACTCTAACGACAAATTAGTTTCAATTGTCAATTTTATTACAAATTTGTAGTGTTTGAGCATATTTAATATTTAACCTTATATCTTGAGAATTATTGAAGTCTAAGGAAGAGGGTTGATTTCATTCCTTGAAGCGCAGAGTTTTATTATTGTTACACACAAAGATGGCAAATGTTAGAAATTGTACTATCCTTTTAAATAAACCATCATTAACAGCGAACAGAAAAGAACCACATAACTGTGAATTAATTACAATATGTTCATTACTTTGTTTCAGCAGTAGTAGTTTATGGAAATGTAATCACGTTTATATTTACATTTTATTATTGTTTACTTAGAAATTAATTGTCTAAAATACTGATAAATACAATACGTCGTTATGATAAACACATTTTGTTTGTACGCCCACACTTGTAAAGACTATCATTTTTAAAAGTATCTAAAAGAATTTTAGTTGCATAGTTTTGAACTATTGCACTCGAATATGATATGAAAAATTTAATTTATAATGAAGATAAATCACCTTAAAATTAGTAACTAATCTCTGTTATTCGATAACTAGACGCGTAATTTGATTAACCTAAAGCAAATATTTTTTTACTTTTTGGTTTTCAGTACAAAAGCCACTAAAGCGCATACTCACATTATACTTCATAATTATTTATTGAATAACGGCCATTTTTGAAATACTTTTGGGCTAGGAAATTTGTTTAAATGCATTTATGTGAAATGTAATGTCAAGGAAGTTGCAAATTGAGTACGTAAGATATAAAATAACTGATACCTATCAACAGTGACGTGTTTGGCGCTTCCGGTTTATGCAAGCGTATCTTAACAGTAGTCGCGCTCGCTTATTCCTTGACGGATTTCGATGAAAAAGTACAGTTGAAATTGTTATAAAAATTAAAAATGATCCTTTTTTGTATTTTTTTAATAACTAATTTAATACAGCTGATCCCTATCAAAAGATTTCGTTGAAACAAGTACTGTTGGAATTGTAATGAAATTGGTGAAATAGTTTATGTCTACTAAATCTTTTATGACTATATTGGTTTTTTTTCTCATTGACTTTTAAACTTTCAACCTACGCCATTTGATAGTATTAAATAAAGTAACAAATAACATTAATTTTTTTTATCTATACAAACCTATGTGCCAAATTTGGTTTCTTTAAGTTAAATAAGTATTTTAACATAGACTCATCCGAGAAGATCTTTGAAAGGTTCTGAAATCAATTAGCGTGGAAAGAAAAATAGCTGCGGAAACAATAAAACACAGTATTAAAATGTAAAGAATGAAATGTGTGTTATCATAGTTGACATAAGATGTCCAGAAATAATACACTCAATAGAGTAAACACCTCAGCCAGTTCCGCGAACAAGGAGGGTGGGTGAGGGTGGCCGTGGGTGGCGAGGGGGAGGGGGTGTCTGAGGGAGGATACTGGAGGCTAAATATCTCCCGTCAGTGTAGCGCTGTTCTCCGTGGCGAGGAGCTGTGCTTTGCGGTACAAGTTTTAGCCGACGACTTACGTATTCTGGTATCCTGGTACCCAACATTACGTTCTACTCAGTAAAAGAACTGCCAAAAGAAAAATGTTCTGCAGTATCGTGAATAATAACTACCGTTGCAGTTCAGATTAAAACTGATCTTTTTGGAAAAGTAAATAAATTAAGGTGGTAAATAAATTTATAATGTGTTATTTTCAATCAAATAATACTTTTTAATACAAACAAATAATTTGCAGTTCTTCAAATCTCAAATTATTTAAAAAATATATAAATGGAACATTAAAGACAGAGCATATATTATGTACTATAGAACTCTTACAGGCCTGATTTCTTGCTCAATCTTTTGTAATCAAAATGCATGATTAGCACTAAACAGTGCTTAAACTTGAAGTATCTCTGTAGTCATAGTTTCTCTCCTTGTGCTTTTTGGCACAGAGATCCTAATTTTGTAATTCCTCTTATGATATTCCTTCAACCAGCCGAAATATTAGGTAAACACTTTTCATTAAATTATAATTAAATTCAGTGCTCGTTGCTCAAAATACGAAGTTGCTGTACTCAAAATGTTAATATTAAGTAAACGAGTAATATTTGTACCTTCGGTGTATTTCAAACTCGAATTGATTTCAATAGTCAGTGGTAAACGACTAATTAATTTACGTTTGCAGACACTTTGAATATAGCGTAGCGTAATGAAAAGGATCGTAACATAATAAATGTATTTAATTAACTTAATTTTCCAGTAATTTGTGGTTATTCAGCCAGGAAAAATTAACAAATGAAATAAAGTTTCCAAAGAGAAGTTTTAGCGCATAACTGTTTCAAGCAAATCTCATAATTCCACAGAACCCACTTCTGTTTACAAAATACTGCCCTTGTAAATGTTTTAATTTATTATATAAATTGTAAAATACCTGTGAATGTATTTGTTTACGGTTCTGTAAACATTTTAATTCATCCTTAATAATTTTATACTTGTTTTAATTTAAACCCTTTTCTTGCTATACTGGAGGTTTCTGCAAATGAATTGATTTTTAGAATAATTATTAATGTTTGTCTGGCGGCTAATTTGAAAGCTTACAAATTTATTTGTAAATCTAGACATTTCAAATATTCCATTAATTCTCAACAGGACATTTCAAAGTAATTTCTCTGAATATCCTTTTGTATGTCTTAATGTATTATGTTTCATTTTATTTTTGTAGTCCCTAAATACCAAGGAATTTAGTTATAAATCAATTGGAAACTTGATAATTTGTAAAATAAATTAAGTATACAATGTCCATTAAACACAATGTTAAAATATATTAAATTTTGTTGATGCAGTTCCAGATCAGGAAGATTCAATCTTCAAGAGAGAAACGTTCTTTACGAGGAAAAGGAGATTGAGGTAAGTACAAGGTTAGGTTTTGAGAACTGCGTAACTACGAAACCTGGGTTTTCTTGAAATCGATAAACACAATTCTCCTGACAAAGAAGTAGACGGTTACGCCACTTTTGATGAAGGTCAGTATGAGAGGGCATCAAACGAGTTAATAATATAAAATGATAATTTTACTCAAGTCATATTTTTTAGCTACACACCACGCCAGATAAACTAAGTTTCCTTATCTAGTTGTCTGACGGAAATATACCTTAATTTATGTGACTGGCGGTTGCTATTAATTTTTGTATCACCCTGTGAATAATCTAAGACAAGTATAATCTGAGGAGAACATTTTCGTTTCATATTTTAACCCTTTCGATACCTTCCCAATTCAACCTCTACGACGCGACGGTGGACTTTTGAGCGTTGACAATATAAGCATGCACAGTCCATGCGTGGAAGTCCTGTTGGACCCGTGGCCAGAAACCCCGCTGAGAGACGAGTTTGCAGGTGGTTCTGGTATCAGGATACCAGAGGCAGTAGAAGGGACAGAGGGTCTGCGTTGTGGCATAGAATGAAGCAGTACAGAATAGAGAAAAAACGGAGTGAAGAACAGTACGGAATAGAGAAAGAACTGAGAGAAGAACAGTAAAGAATAGAGAAAGAACGGAGGGAATAACAGTACAGAATAGAAAAAGAACTGAGAGAAGAAAAGTAAAGAATAGAAGGAACGGAGAAAAGAACAGTACAGAATAGAGAAAGAACTGAGAGAAGAACAGTAAAGAATAGAAGAAACGGAGAAAAGAACAGTACAGAATAGAGAAAGAACGGAGGGAATAACAGTACAGAATAGAGAAAGAACTGAGAGAAGAGCAGTAAAGAATAGAAGGAACGGAGAAAAGAACAGTACAGAGTAGAGAAAGAACGGAGAGAATAACAATACAGAATAGAGAGAGAACTGAGAGAAGAACAAGGCAGAATGGAGAATGAACGGAGAAAAAACAGTACGAAATAGAGAAGGAACGGAGAAACGAACAGTACAGAATTGAGAAGGAACGGAGAGAAGAACGCTTAAGTTTTAGAAAAGCAATCAATCACAGTGAAAGATCTATTGAATATAGTTGCCTTTGTCTATTGCAAGGGCCAGCTAGGGCTTCAAAGTCGGAAACAGAGTATATTCTGAAAAAAAGATATCAGCGGCAATGTTCTGAGAACCTCAATGTTCTGACGAGACATGTGTCAGTCGTGAACTGAGAAATAATAAAGCTGATTCAGCTGTACGAAGGGAAGTTTCTCCTGACGCTGGTAAAATGCGAAGGTTGCTGATCAGTGATTATTAGGCAGTCCTCGAGGAAGTGCCTAAACTGTTTGACAGAACCAAATCTAGCATAGGGCTATCTTAATAAGGTCACAGCATATGCTGCAGAGGTTGTTTCAAGAAGTAGAACTCCATGGACTCCCGCGAGTTACCATCAACCAGCCGCTTAAGAGTGGCGTCGGTAGTTGTGCTGAGACATCAGATAGTATTAAGTGTTCAGCAAGTATCCGCTTATAACGTATTTTTCCATGAATTGATATGAATTCATCAATAAAAAAATTTCAGGATACTGTTTGTGGTTTAGGCTTCATTTGTGTACCATTCGTCTTTATATGGAAACGCTGTATAGTTTATCAAAGCATTATTTCTTCAGCATGCATTCAGGCACGTTAGTCATTAATTTTAGAGTCAGGAATTCCCTTTTAAATGTGCTTTTCCTGAAAAAGTAAGCTTTAGCGCCTTTCTACTCAAAAGTCTTATACACTTATTACAGATGTCGTCTTCACCTTCTCTCCCAGTCGTGTGAGGACAGCCTCCAGTGCCGCAGTTGGAAGAGCTAATTACTCCAGTACAAACTTACTCATTCTAAGAACTGATGTCCTCCAAACTTCTGTACCTCTGTATCATTTCCTTATTTCGGCCACCACACAGGAGCTGCAATTTTTAACTGACCAGTAATTTTTCTACGAATTTATAGATATAATATTTTATCTAAGGGTTTAATCCCCATTTATGGTGAAAGAGCCCTCTTAAAGACACTAGATATCTTATCGCTAAGTATACAGAGTGTCCAACGAGTAAACGAAGAACTTCTCAGGCGGTTTCCTCTCATCAAAAATACTGAAAAAGTTCATATAAACAATATGTCCGGAAAACGCTTCCTTAGCGAGCTACGGCTAACGAAAGATTTTCAGGCGATTTTTCTGGGAAAGAACGGAAATAAACGCAAAACTGATATTTTTAAGGCGTAAATATAGTTGTTGAATTTATTGGATTCTATGTAAACTGAACTGAAAAATTGAATTAAATACAACCTAGGCCTGTAAGAATACCCATTTCTGAGATATCAGACAAATTATGCAACATTCAGTCTCTCGAGACATGCTCGGTGTAGATTTTAAGTAAATGAACTTCATTATATGGGCAATAAACACGCATACTTTATAACCAAAAACTTATGGAGAAGGTAATTCCAGCTCACTTTACAATAGAATTAATCAATGGCTCTCGAACTAAGAGGTTTACAACTTCTTTGAGAGGAAGATGAGTACTTGTAAGTATAAAAATCAAAGAAACATATCACTACGAAAAACAAAAAAGTAGTGCACTAAAATACCCTTGGCAGTCCTACGTTACTGGAGTGGAGCCACTTATATTGTGAAAAGAACTAAAATGACTTGATAAGTTTGTGCTTACGGTTAACAGGAAACAGTAAGGTCTGGTAATTGATGAAGCCTTTGAAAAAACAAATTACTAAAGTAAGAGTTCAAGTGTGCCATACCAAACTAAAAGCAATATAATCACGTCTTGAATACTCTAGGGAGTGAAAATATTTTAAAAAGATGGATATTACGGGGGAGATACAAAAGAAGGGTTCATATAATAATGCCAACTCACCGAAGTTTTCATAGCTTTCAAATTTAGGAAAGGATTTAAATGATTCTCTCCATCATCCTTTCCTCTTCTATTCATAGTTTTTCGTGTTTGTTTCCGTTTATGTTTAAAAGTGAATAAATAACATAAAGAGCAAATACACGGAAGTTTCTGTACCAAAAAACCGATGGAAGGTCTATAGAAAAAAAGTCTCGCCCACCATCAGACCTTCATGAATCCTGGATACGGCATGGTTTCTCGATATTTTGTATCTTGTTTCAAAATTAAATAAAAACATTTGAAGGACAGTTTTAAAATAAAGCTTTGTGTAAGTTGTGTAAATAAAACAAATTAAGAAAAATGGAATTAAAAGTAGGCTTGCTATTAAAAGCGTATTTTTTATATGAGATATTGATGAGAGGTGTTAAGAGGTCAACTGCGGACAAAGGCGTTAATAGAAGAAAAACTTTGAGATAACTGTTGGGTATTCGATAAATGCTAATGTGATTAATACTAGGAATTAAATTAAAGTACGATAATGAACTGTTACCTGTTATTAGTTGACGACTTTTAGTAAATAAATAGTTTTAGTAAACAAAGTTAAAAGAATTGTTTAAATATATTGATATAAAAATATTTTGATCAAGGAATTTGCTGGAAAAAATCACAGATACATCTTATGATGAAAAAATTATCCTAAAACGTTGTGAAATGCTAATTTTTTATTATTGATGAGTTTTTTAAATAAAAAATTATATCATCAAGGTATGTTAGAACACACTTAAAATGTCAAATGTCCTAAATCAGAATCTAAATAATCTTATAGCTCACCACTACCAACAGCTAGTCCAAAACGTTGCGTTTTAAACTTATAGCTCCCAAAAGGTACTCAAAATGTAGTTAAATGTAGTCACCTTTCAGATATACTTATTTAATTATAACTTTCAAAGTTTACCAGAATTCTGGGTTAACTACTGTTATTATCTGAATTTCTTTTCTGCCAAGTATGGTTCTTACTTACACATCACTCATCGCGAACGCTTTGAACCTTTCCGAAAGTATTGTTTTTGTAAGCAGCGTTTACGTCGAGTGTATATACTGTAAGACATACGTAATTATTAGTATAATAAAATTCATAGAATCAATGTACAGATAGTTGCTGGAAAGGAAGTCTTGTATTACGATTCGAGACAAACATCCTCCGGATGTAAGTTGATACGCACATCCGCCCAGACACCGATGATGAACAAACAGGAAATGCTTGTTTAAGCAGCGGAAATGCTTATTTTCTAAAAATCATGCGACGATGTAAGGGACAGCCATGTTGATATGAAAAATTGGTACTCACCAATTATGATGGAGAGATTTGGCATAGGCGTGGTCATTGGAGAACTGGCGGGGGTAACAACATCAAAAACCACCACAACGAGGGAGAGTAAAAGGAAGTCGAGGACGGGATTCTAAAAGCGACGTTCGGGAGTACCAGTGCTTGTGTTCGTGTGCGGGGAAAACTCTTTTAGGCGTAATAAGTGTCAAGTGCAAAGAAAATGTAAGTTAAGATAACTGGTATTTAATTTTAGGTACGTAGTATTATATATCAGGGTTCATTTATCATTTTAATACGTCTCATTTACAATTCCAAGGTACCTGTACCTAAAGCAATGAAAAGAAAAGATTATAATGTGTAGAAATCAAATGAATAGTTTAATATTGAAATTAATATTTTATTATTTCATATATTTTATTTAAATGTTTTCAATTTGGAAAAGTCACTCATTTGTTTTGATCATGTAACTTTATGTAAATGTTTAGATATTTTAAAAGAAAGTTTTCTCACGTTAGTCCATGAACACATATTTATGGCAACATTACAAAAGTTACTAGTAAATGTTATAGTTAATTAATTTAAACCTAAATTGTATTGAATAATTTATTATTAAACATGTGTTCAAAGTATTAAGGTATTAAAGTTTGTGCTCAATATGTCGGTTGACGTTATCCATTGTTAATTAAAATTTTAATCAATGTTATGAAATGCTCTTATAATGCTCTAATGAGATGCTATTACAAATAAAATATGTGTTGGTTCATTTGAGGGTATTGTATTGCCAATCGAATCTATTATTTAAATCCTCTCACAACAGTTCTTGCTCATAATACATATAATTTATATATTTCACAACCTTAATCTAAACTTACAAACCTTACAATACATAACATATATCATAATGTTGAATGCTCAATAGTACTTAGAATTTTGACTTAGATTTTTGTGAATGTGTCGCTGTAAAAAATTCGTAGTTAGTAATTAAATTTAGTATTTTCCATTTGATAATTCTCATTATTAAAATAAAACATTCGTTAGTGTTTTAAGAAACTATCTAAATAAAAATTCTCTGAAATATCAAAACTCTTTTTTCATTTATTTTTAACTAAAGAAAATACTGAACTGGTCTAATTGCTAAGCAAATCAGTTCAAATCTCTTGAGTTTGTGCTGGAAACAATTTAAGGATTAAATCTACCGAAGATTGCTTTCAATAATCGGCTTAGATATTGGGAATATGGAAACAGGCTTTAATAGCGGCGATATTGATGGTTTAACGGATTGTACTCTATTAAACATGCTGACAGATATTTATGAATATTCATGATACCTATGGTATATATTTACATGTTGGTGATCAAAATAAAATAAAATATATTAATTTTGTCTAATATCTCATTTATCTACAACAGATTTATCTACGAATATTTCTGTACCATAAAAATACAGAGGATGAGGCGTAATTACATTACATCCTTAAATGATAACAAATATTAATTAATTGTCATTTTACCCAGTAGGAATTAAGTACAATATTTTTAAATTTTTGCTCATTAACTAGATTTGGAAATACAACATATAGGTATAGCACATATGAATTTATGTAAGAATATATTTAAAATAAAATTAGCTTTATTGCAGAGAAATTAATCTCTATTAAAAATCCATTAACAAAATTATATTAGGATTTTTAATTTTTATAAATTACATATTTAAAATATAGATTAATCGATTCCGTATTTTTATGAATTAAAATGTATCATTCTACGTTTCATTTGATATGTAAATAATATAAAACAAATTTTACTTCCCACTTCATTTACTTTCAGAGACAATCAAAAATATAAGAATGGAACTTTACAAATTGGTCGTCATTTTCCAATATCTCAATATAGCCTCCAATTTTAAAATTTCCTATAGCATAAAGAATATTGGGTTTCTAGCCATTTTTGACATAAAACAACGTTTTATAACTTTTTTCTTGGGTAAATATACGTTGTATATGATATTGATGTACATGTCTGTTTAATTTATAGATTAATAACTGCCTCAACCACAGGAGTAGCAATTTGGTTTGGAGAGAAGAATCACATTCACTACAAAGAAATATCCTCGCCGATGTCCAAAAGGTTATAACGATTAGGATTTATATTTATGCTGATTGTATGAAAAAAACGTGCAAGGTCACCCTCATTTGTAAAAGAATATTTATAGCACCCCTAACGACTTTGATACTACGCTTTTTTGTTCTCATATTTATGGGAAAATATGAATAATCCTGTGAGTATTCTTTAAAGCTCTTATATAAATAAGTTATTTCCCGGAGAGAAGAAGTGAATAAGGGGTTAGATTATTTTATTTATAATTCCCAAACGTATCACTTTCTGCAAGCTGTGGTGGAAGACATAAAACAAAACACTATTTTTTTACATTGCCAAAATTTATTAAGAACGATATTTGGATTAGAGTTGGGAAACCCAATTACTAAGAGATTGATAAAATTGTCTCAATGTTGGCGGAATATTCGAGACATTTTAAATTTAGCATGCAACTTCATTATGTCTCTTCACTAGTGTTCAGCCAAATATCACAGAGTGATATGCTCCATCATCGAACTAGATGTTGGTTCCTTCTTGAAATATCGTGTGAATGGACAGTCTTCGCGATATGCAGAAATTAAATTTGAAAATCCTCGAATAATTAAGCATAGCTAACGCTCAAATAATAAATATTAATATGATTTAATATAATTTATCACTAATGTTTGTATGCATTCTAATTAAATTCAAATCTTCATCTCCACATTAAAAACCCAATTCAGAACCAAAATTTTCGATGCTGGAACCAACCTTATAAGTCTTGAAGAGTGGTGGTTGGGATTTATAAGGGATATATTTATTTGAACAAAAAAATATTGATAATAGCCTTGTTAAATCGACTTCTCCGGATATTGAAGAGTTTCGTAATTGATATTGGAAAAATCTTCAAGATCGCAGTTTCTATATCAATCTCAGAATAAATGTGATGGTACAAAGGGTTATCTCCTTGGCAACGGTAAGTTTTAGTAGGAAGTATCTTGAAATTTACCTTATATCTCATTATGACGTATTTATTTTAACAAAATTAAAAATCTCCCAAAAGTCCCCATAGTATTCATGTAAAACTTCCGAGATTAGCGTAATGTGCCCTAGAAGGTTTATTATTGCCATTTCCATAATTTTATAATAAAAATTTAAATCTTGTGTGTTTTTCTACATCACGTATTTTAAAATATATATTTTAATAAACTTCCCAAATTTCCCTCAATGGTGAGAACTGATTGAAAATAGTGAGGTGGTATTCAGTATTGAATAGGTCTATTGCCTATTGTCTATTCCCAGAGGAATGGTACCTGGTTTGCCCAAATTCTGGTGACAAACCCCCGAGTGAAGTAAAATGCCAAGCAGTGTTGTTTTGCAGATATCCGGAAGCAATATCATCCGCTATTATCCTTGGTTCCTATTCAATTCTTCTTGGATAGTTTGAAAATTCCAGGGTATCATGGGTGAGTAAAGATACACGATCAAGACTATGGAAGGATGGGTCATAACAGATTTTGACAACCTAACTTGTGATGTGGAAGGTATCATGTCGCTGAAAGCTCTTACTCTAGCAAGATCAGCCCGCCTAGATGTGGAGGATGTCAAGGTATTGAGGTATTGAAACAGAACTCCTGGATTGCCGGTGGGGGGATATTTTTGCATGCAAGCCTGGTGAAGGGGGTGTTGTCCTTTGATATGTTATATCCTCTATGAAGTCACCAAACCCACCTCTATGGCCTTACCTATCATACTGTTTCCCATCTGTCACAATTTGTAACAACAACTATTGATTGAACTTAATTACATTTAAAACACTCAAACCAATACTTAAAACTTTTAATTTTGTGAGGCCTTAATAATAATAAATTAAAGTGTGATACAGGAAAACATTTCATTTATTAATTTCCAAGACCGTGATGATATTTCTTTGTGGTTATCACAATCGCTTGTAGGTATCGTATCTTATTTATTTATTTATTTATCTGATTAGAATTATACAAACATGTTGAGTCTAGTATGTAATATTGTTTATTTCTCCTAACGAGTAAAACTGAGGTTTTGTTTCTTACATTATTTATCAATATTATAACCACCAGGTATAATAAATGTTAACTCTTATGATGAAAGCCATCAAAAGAACGTTAATATTTTGGAATTTAATTGAATTGAATTGAATCATAGTTTATTTCCAAAAAATATTTACATGCGTGCAAATTTATTATCAAAATTCTATTATTTTATTACTGTACTAGTTAAATGTTTACATAAAAATATTATAAACATCAATTTTAAGTGGCCTAGGAAATGAGCCTACATGGGCAGAAAAGCCTGTGCGTAGGCTCGAGTTGCTTCCCGGAGAATTCGGACGAATTGAATCTGGTGATTAATAATTATTATTATATACTATCAACACCTCCCCCCCCCACACACACACACATTAGTTTAAAGGAAAGATTAAAAGAGGTGAAAAAAATTAAGGAATGATGTAGTTTAAGGATCAGTCAAAACGAAGAACAACCTGACATATTACTAGCAGATGTCTTGACGAAATGTTATGAAATAAAAAATAAATGTATAAAATAGTAAAAATCCACCTAGAGGCATCGGTGCTGTTGAAGGGGCATTATCAGGGGGGAAAGGTGTTATTTAAATACACAGTATCGCTGGAGCTGTTAAGGTGTGATTTCAGATGATATTACCCAAAACACTACATACAATTTTCAAATGCAACCCTTTTTGGGGGTAAATTAATTTTATATTGGTCTCAAGTTCGCAAATATCTAAGCTAGAAAAAAACATAATATTTATTTATTGCACGATATTACATCATTTGAACTAATAATAGCAGTTTTTAAATATCCGTAGGAGTTATTAAAAACGTGTACAGCAATGATTACATTCAAGAAACTAAACACTTTTTTTAATTTGGCTGAAACAAACTTTGGATTACCTTTTATTTATTGTTTACTATTGGAGGGATTGCATTTCTTAGTGCCTAATTTTGAAGAAGTACTTTGAAGTAGTACGTATATATAGTAAGTATAAACCCCTAACCTGTAGTTATAGTTAATCTGTTTTTATTAACAGGCTGGGCTGAGGTTGTATGAAAATTTCCAATAATAGCCACATCTCAATATTTAGCTAAAACCTACGATGCACCACAAATATCAAACAAGAGGATTCCGCTTCACTGTGTTTCTAGAAATCCTCTTGCCCAATATTTTGACATTCAACTAATACTGAATTATATCTTGAAAGGGACATAAAAGAACAGTATTTATTTTATTGTTACCAATTTCTAAATAAAGATGAGAGTTGATTGCATACTTAGGCTAATTGTTAAGAACAATTACACAAAAAAGTGTATTGCCCTTTAGCTTCATCTATCCACAACTCGTTTCATAACCATTCACTTAACATTATGTAAAAAGGAACTGATCATTTCGAATTTATTCTCTCTCAACACTGGGGAGTATTTCTGTGAACTGTGATTTTCCTTCATTTACTCTTCACTGCCCAGACGCTGTGACAGCCTTTTTGTTGAGAGCTGGAAACTCTATTGCTGTACTCTGTGACATATGTAGATAACTCCGGGGAGATTGGCAGTCATATAATACTCGTATCTGACATTTAATATTTCTCCTTTGATACCTTCTCCCATCCTCAGAAATTGATTTAATTTAGTACTGTTTATATATTTGTATCCATTGTAGCTCATAGTCTAGTCTGTCAGTCAACTACATAACTAAAATTACCTTTTTACTGTGTTTAGCGTTGTTTTTATCTTTACATTATTTAGTACTAAACGCAATTTGCGATGGAACATTTTACGTGCTTGCTTGAATGAATGTTTTATACAGCTCATATAACTTTTGAAGTGACAGAGAGCATTCAAAATGAGCACGATTCTCTTTAAGTTCATCCATATTTTTACATTTAAAAAATATCAAAATCTATGTATAAGAGGTTCATGCTACCCAATAATCCATTAAAAAGAATAGTCCAGACCAAGAAGCGAACTGATGATTTTAATTAACGAATTAACGTTAGAAGTGGGTAGCCTTACTTGAAGGAAACAGGATTTTTCCGGACATTTGGCATCGTTCAGTGAAACAAGAAATCAGTACCACTACGTTTCGAGATCTGCAATCTGATCTCTTCTTCAGGTAAGGAACTAACCTAATACATAATTACAAACTAGGTTAAAATAAACAAATCTTACCAAAGGGTTATGGCACGCCTAGGTCAGAAATCACAACCTTATCTAACCTAATCTTACTTCATGCATTCATTGATACTTTTAAAAACAGTAAAATATATATCGGATCTAATTGAAATTTTCTTACTCTCATGTACATTTTAAATGAAACTTTCTACGTCTATTATCATATTTTCGTTATCATTCTCACTTTTGAGATTAAAATGTAAATCTTTACATAAAAGATTAATTTCTTCTTTAGAGATGGTTTCTGTAGACAAGTTACATACCAGTTGTTGATCATCAAAAGGTGATTTCTTTTCTTGGTTAAGAATTGGTTCATTGCTGTTCTTAAGTAATTTAAATGTATTTTGTACCTTCTTTAAGCCTCTAAGTCTGTTTGCTCACTGGGCTTGAGGGTCATGTTACATGAAGATTCTTGGAGCATTGGGAATATTTTAATTTAATACCACTAGTGAATTACAACACATATTCCAATTTTGAAAGGCTTTTCGCAAAATTAAAGTATTTATTTGAAATGAGTTAAGGGAGTTTAATTGCAGAATTTAGATTTTTAGTATATTTTGATGTTATAAAATTGTAGTTTATCATATATTTTTAAACAATATTTAAAACACGATAACTCTTGTAAAAACAATTATGTACAAAGGAAGTTTGATGTTGGCTAATTTTAAGACAGTGATGCTCTAATTATTGATCTTTCGGGGAGGCAGAACTTCACTGTTCGTCCTTACAAGGTCACTTTTTTTTCTTAGACACCAGGTTTGGCTGTATCTTGACCTTGAAGTGCGAAAGAAGATTTCGACTTTAAACATTAATTCCTTAAGGGTTATAACATCAGTCAATAAAGGTAGTAGTATCGTACTATTACTTATAACGACATTTCTAGACACATTTGACCATTAGCTTCCAGCAGACGATAGCATTAAAAAGATGTTTCTAGATAAACAAAATTAAACCAAAAAGCAGTTGGAACATACTGTGTAATTGGCTAACCTGGTTGGAGTGCACGCGCTTGGATTAATAATGAATTCTACGAAACTGACTTACACAGAGTTCAGGTTTAGCGTAAAACCGAATGAATACCTTAAGGCGTATGAAGAACATACATATTAATTATGAATATTTACAACTTTGTTACATCATTCTAACAAACATCAGAACGTGTTAATTATCTCGGATGGCTTATTGTTTACCCAATACATTTCTATAGTTTTATTTAATTTACCTTTGAATGAATACAATTTTATTATTAGAATGTTTACATTTATAATTTATATGCTATAAAATATATATATATAATACAATTGTAAATATAATTGCAACACAGTTTTTTTACGTATGGTTTGTCATGGACAAAAGAAACCTTAGATCTCATCTAAAGAAGACGACCGATAAACTGAAGTAACCCACGAATCAGAGATCAGTCAGGGTGTCATTAGAGTATTTTGGAAAAGGTTAGCCTCCTTTCAGATATCAGAACAACACTTCATTAGTAGTGTTGTTGTCATATTTATTGTTTAATGCTTATTGTTTTATTATGTATTGTTAAATTTCTCTACTACTGAAATTCTCTAACACGTTATATTATGGGAGAATGTTTTGCATAAAAATATACATCCCTTACTCTTGAAATATATTAAACACTACAGTGAAAGCCATATCATAATATATCAATAGCAGATTTGGTTGTATGGTTTGTGCGTGTTCATAATGTATTATTATATTATTTTTATCTATTTGTATATTAATAATTTAACGATATTTTAATTTTGGTCCTTAAATGGCTGAACGTTAACGAAGCCTATTTCTCGTGGAACTGGGAGGATTTCATTTCTGTCTGTATATACGCACGGTATCTCGAAGACGAACTGGACTATAGACTTGACATTGTTCATGAAGCTTCATTTCTGCATTAAACATGTTGAATTCAAGTTTGGTGCATGGTACTCCATGGAATTTGGCTGAGGATTAGCGAAGAATTATTATATCGATATTAAGGGTAACTATAATGCCAACGATTAAAATCGGAGTGAACAAATTTGTAAACATACTCAGTTTAATTGAAATATATTTTAAGATGTGAATTATTATCACATATAGCCTAAATACCCTAATATATACAACTTCATTCTATGAAGAGTATTATTATTATTATGATCTAAAAATTGGAATAAAATTATTTTTAATGTAAATATACCATGTAACAAAGTGTCTCGAAAGATTTTATATGGAGACTTGGAATTTTGCACAAAACTTTATTTCGACACAGACAAAAAATGGTTCTACGGTGTTGCATGTACAACCATGGAAGAACTCTTGGGCGTCGTTAAGACTGTCACTCAGTAGACTGACACAATCCTCTTTTGCTTGTCAGGGGATTTAAAGATATCTTTGAACCCCAGTGAAGCCTGTTACGCGACACGTGGTGTGGCGTACTCCTACCGTATTATAGGAACAGCGACCCACGAACTTTGCCACCTACATAATACTATAAACTTTGATATAAGACTATTCTTAAAGTGTTTGAACATTAGTGAATGAATATAAGAAATAAAAATAAACTAACCTAGTCTCTCTACTTTACATTTAATTTCTGTAATGCGTAGTATGCTTATATAGAAACGCAACGGAAAAAAGACTTAATTTAAAATATACGATCAATAAAAAATGTAAACTTAATAAAGAGAGTTAGGCTAGACATAATAATGCAAGAATTGTATCTGGTAAATTTGATTTCGTTAATTTTCGTTAATCGATAATTAATTTTAAATGTAAATGTACCATGTAACAAAGTATCTCATAGATTTTAGCCTATATCTAGACTTGGAATTTTGCACAAAACTTTATTTCGACATAGACAAAAAATGGTTCTACGGTGTTGCATGTACAACCATGGAGGAAATATTGGTTGATAATTAATCGTAATTAAATGATAATTAATCGTTTCGCCTTAGTGAAAATATTGAAGAAAAACAATAACGTATTTTATTGCCTTATTTTATGAATATGTTGACGATCCTGCTACGTTTTCCATAATCCAATCTATTTGCTACATAAAATATCTTTGTTTCTTGAAAAAGTTATCCATAAAAGCGACAAAATTTACTTTCACTGATTACATAGAGGTTACATTATAACTTCCAAACGAGAATTGTGGCAGACCGGTTGTAATCCATTAGAGGGAACTCTCACCTTAACAGTGGACTTGCTCCCTGGAGACACAACCTGAACTGAACAACTTTAACAAGTTTTGTGCCAGAACGGTTGTAATCCATTAGAGGGAACTCTCACCTTAACAGTGGACTTGCTCCCTGGAGACACAACCTGAACTGAACAACTTTAACAAGTTTTGTGCCAGACCGGTTGTAATCCATTAGAGGGAACTCTCACCTTAACAGTGGACTTGCTCCCTTGCGACACAACCTGACTTCAACAACTTCCAAAGGAGAATTGTGCCAGAACGGTTGTAATCCATTAGAGGGAACTCTCACCTTAACAGTGGACTTGCTCCCTGGAGACACAACCTGAACTGAACAACTTTAACAAGTTTTGTGGCAGACCGGTTGTAATCCATTAGAGAGAACTCTCACCTTAACAGTGGACTTGCTCCCTGGAGACACAACCTGAACTGAACAACTTTAACAAGTTTTGTGCCAGATCGGTTGTAATCCATTAGAGGGAACTCTCACCTTAACAGTGGACTTGCTCCCTGGAGACACAACCTGAACTGAACAACTTTAACAAGTTTTGTGGCAGACCGGTTGTAATCCATTAGAGGGAACTCTCACCTTAACAGTGGACTTGCTCCCTGGAGACACAACCTGAACTGAACAACTTTAACAAGTTTTGTGGCAGACCGGTTGTAATCCATTAGAGAGAACTCTCACCTTAACAGTGGACTTGCTCCCTGGAGACACAACCTGAACTGAACAACTTTAACAAGTTTTGTGGCAGACCGGTTGTAATCCATTAGAGAGAACTCTCACCTTAACAGTGGACTTGCTCCCTGGAGACACAACCTGAACTGAACAACTTTAACAAGTTTTGTGCCAGACCGGTTGTAATCCATTAGAGGGAACTCTCACCTTAACAGTGGACTTGCTCCTGGAGACACAACCTGAACTGAACAACTTTAACAAGTTTTGTGGCAGACCGGTTGTAATCCATTAGAGGGAACTCTCACCTTAACAGTGGACTTGCTCCCTGGAGACACAACCTGAACTGAACAACTTTAACAAGTTTTGTGGCAGACCGGTTGTAATCCATTAGAGAGAACTCTCACCTTAACAGTGGACTTGCCTCCCTGGAGACACAACCTGAACTGAACAACTTTAACAAGTTTTGTGGCAGACCGGTTGTAATCCATTAGAGGGAACTCTCACCTTAACAGTGGACTTCCTCCCTGGAGACACAACCTGAACTGAACAACTTTAACAAGTTTTGTGGCAGACCGGTTGTAATCCATTAGAGGGAACTCTCACCTTAACAGTGGACTTGCTCCCTGGAGACACAACCTGAACTGAACAACTTTAACAAGTTTTGTGGCAGACCGGTTGTAATCCATTAGAGGGAACTCTCACCTTAACAGTGGACTTGCTCCCTGGAGACACAACCTGAACTGAACAACTTTAACAAGTTTTGTGCCAGACCGGTTGTAATCCATTAGAGGGAACTCTCACCTTAACAGTGGACTTCCTCCCTGGAGACACAACCTGAACTGAACAACTTTAACAAGTTTTGTGCCAGACCGGTTGTAATCCATTAGAGGGAACTCTCACCTTAACAGTGGACTTGCTCCCTGGAGACACAACCTGAACTGAACAACTTTAACAAGTTTTGTGGCAGACCGGTTGTAATCCATTAGGAGGAACTCTCACCTTAACAGTGGACTTGCTCCCTGGAGACACAACCTGAACTGAACAACTTTAACAAGTTTTGTGGCAGACCGGATGTAATCCATTAGAGAGAACTCTCACCTTAACAGTGGACTTGCTCCCTGGAGACACAACCTGAACTGAACAACTTTAACAAGTTTTGTGGCAGACCGGATGTAATCCATTAGAGGGAACTCTCACCGTAATAGTGGACTTCCTCCCTGGAGACACAACCTGAACTGAACAACTTCCTCCCGTCTTTCATTTAGAAAATATTTTTCTTGCCCTTTGCAATAAGTTTTTGCACAGCTTTAGTTGTCTGAAAATAAGGCTTTTACACACTGGCAATGTTCAAACAATGTTTTTAACTAATTTCGTTACCTTTGATTCGATTAGTTTATTTAATAAAAAGGATAATTAAAAAGAGCACTTTAAAGTATTCGGTATTGGACGATTAAGCGGATCGCCATCCTAAAAGGATGCTACTACTCTTTGATTTGATCGCTGATTGAGATACTATAACACAGTTTAAATTTTAACGTTGTGTCAACATAAATATACAATTTCTATCACATTTGTAAACGAGTCATTCAAAAGTAACTATTTACTCCCTTACATTAATGAATTGTATTATTAGTAGGAGTTGCATATTGAATAGGGTGAAGGTTTGGAATGTTTGTAATATTTAAAAAATATAATAATGCATCTGTCATGTTTGACTTTATATGTTCCAATTCAAACATTCATATATAAACCAAAATTTATTGTATTACTTTATTTTTTAAATATTTGATATCCGATTATCTCATTAAATGTAACTTAAATACCTATCACATTTCCCATCCGGAAAAACGCTCTTTGGGGAAAGGGAGAAAAATATATTTCATACTTTTTTTGATTACAATTTGTAATTGACGACGGGTTATTTGAAATGATAATAGGTTTTTGATATTTTCCATCGTTATATGTTACAAAAATAGATTATATTTATATTGTTCTATGATTGCAACAAATAATGATGCCCATGTTGAAATCTTGTAGATGGAGCTTATATTGGTTACTTTAAACTTAATTACATTAAAACATAACTCCAATAATATTGTTTTATGTTTTAATGTAATTAAGTTAATAATGATAGCATCTGTTCTAGATACTATTATAATTTCAAACTAAAACTTAAACAAAGGGAAGGTTTTTAACATACAGTTAGTATATACACAGTTTTAGTACTGCTAGAAAGTCTAAACACAAATATATACCATTTATAATATCTTCTTCATGTCCACATAACATTGATATTTAATTTAAATGATTCTGTTAACAGTTAAAATGACTCTCGCTAAAAGTGAAAATCAAATAAAAACTGTTTTTTAATAACAACATTTCTAGTTTAAGCCTGAAACTACACCTATCTTCATAACTTTACTTCAACCGAGTATTTTATGTATTAGTAAGTCAAGCATAAAACGATAATATATTAGAACATTCACTTTTTTCTTGTTGTTTTTTTCTTTTTTCGCTAAATTATCGAAATTAATTTTAATGGGTATTAATAATTAATTCCTAGAATAACAGTACCCTTGATAAGTTCTTCATTATACGCATGTCGTTTAGGTATTTTATTTTTAAATTATTTCAAAATTATTAATAATTATGT
The DNA here is from genome assembly GCF_021130785.1 of Homalodisca vitripennis. NCBI lineage: Eukaryota > Metazoa > Arthropoda > Insecta > Hemiptera > Cicadellidae > Homalodisca > Homalodisca vitripennis. The sequence goes on along the minus strand of NC_060212.1, from coordinate 14,001,091 downwards.
GATTTTCCCTCTTATTGCCTCTCCTCAAGCTATTTTATTTTTAGCTTTCCTGGTGACTGGGCTGGAGTTATTTCTTTAATCCATATTATTATTAAGCAGCTTAACATATAGCTAGCAACATATGTTTTGTTGTCACAATACATAAAGACGTAAAATTATGTCAACGACATAAAGCAAACAGTGTTAGAATACTTGTTCATAATGTTTGTTACGAACTACCCTAAGGCTATAAGAGAACTCTGTTCAATAACTTTGACACCTGCCGCAGTAAAACATCACATATGTATCCAGAAGAGCAAAATATTTCTTCAGTGGACATTTTCAATCTCACTTCATGTCTGTTTTCAAAACAACAGTCCATAGTATTGTCTTTGTTTCTGAAAACTTTCTCTGTCTCTTGTATTGTTTTCTCACACAAGCCACCTGTCTTGGTCCTCGTCGAAACTGTGAAATTCAGTAACCAGAGAGGTAGAAAATTTTAATCTCGAATCTTGAATAATATTGAAGAAGAATAATAATTTATAATAAAATTATTTATGAAATAAGAGGAATAACAAATATTGAAATAAATATTAGAGATAAAACGTTGTCACGTTATATACGAGTATAACGAATAAATGTAATAATGTTGCCATTAAGAGCCCTCTTTTATGTACACTAAAATATGTTATAAAATTTATGATTTTAATTATTACTTTCAATTACCAACCGTCCTACCTATGAAGTCCTGTGTAAGCGCAAAAATATTTCGATTGATACTCATCACTTATATTCCATTGTTTCCATATGCCCTCAACCTAGGTGAATGCTCTACCTATCTAGATAACATAATTATCTACTATTGACATATACTCTCCTGATACTCCTAGAAACGCAATAACCAACAGGTAATGTAATATTGCATTGTATGTAGACGCAATTATACCTCATGACCACTTAATCAACATTAAAGCCAGTAATTTTATGCTATTGATATAGCCGTGACATTTCAAGGAAGGTAAAATAAACTTCCAAATTCCTGAGAAGTCAATGACTCATTTAGCTTCATGGCATTAAATATTATACAACATAAAAATCCATGTACCACCTTAGCTTTCCCGTATTTGTAATTGGTAAAGAAATACAATAATACAAAATACCAAAGTCTGATCTGTACCTTATTAGACAACCAAGCACTTCAGAGGGCTTTACAACACTACGGGCTTGATTCAAGCTCGATCCTAATCTACGGACCGACTGAATGCTGAAGAAACTGCCGAAACATTGCCATGAGGCCTCAAAGAAAACAAGAAAGTGGATTTGTAGCTTAGAAAGTGATTGAATTCTAAGGTTCGAAATCTTGGTCAGTTGTACATATTTTCTGAGAACTGGGTTGAGAGAATTGTGCGAAGGTACTTAAAATCTCTTTGCGGAAATAAAACAACAGATGAAGCCAAAAGTAAATTAGAAATCAGGAAAAAAAAACTTCTTGGAGTTCTGTGAAATATTTAAGAAATAATAAAAAATAGCGAAAGATCTCTGCCAGTCTTTTAAAGGCCAAATTTATTTGGGATAGCTTTTTCTGATTCTTTGCGTGTAATAGTAGAAAACCCTAAGTTAAAAGGCCGTTATACTACAAAAGTGCCAATTCAAAAGTGCCTCAACGGAAGTGCCAAACAAAATCCCTAAGACAGCAAGTGCCACAAGCCTTAAATGTCACAATTAAAATGCCAATAAGAAAATATGCCCAAATTTAGGTTTAAAAAACATACAATGACATTATTGTTAATTTATATCACTTTTAAGTATAAACGTGGAGATGATTACTTAAATTTTTACAATAATTTCTAACCATAGTACAAAATTTTTTATGTGAAACCAGATCAAAATTTGTATACAAAATATTTATTTGAGGTATCTATGGTAAAATGTTTTACGAACGGTACTTCATTATTTTGGCAATTATTAGTTTTGTCATTGATTGGATTTGGCATTTCATAATTTTGGCATTTTAATGAATGGCACTTTTGAACCCTAATATATAGTCTGAAACCTACTGGGAGTTGCAAATTAAAATAGCACAAATCACCCGCGCTAACAGTGTTGCGATTAATAAAGCCTTACGTCCTTTATGAAAAGTATAAACAAATGTTAAAATGGGATTCCCAAAACAGCACCTATTGCTATACAACTACCGACAGATAGAAATGCTCGAATAGCGCTGAACGCTGTGCTGTGGCTACTAAATTAAACCTTATCAGCGAGGTAAGGAAACCTTTCAAATATCTTAGTAATGATCTAAACATTATGTCTTTGATTATATGTAATTTTAAAGGTACAAAATTTACCTTTTATATGTTTGAAATGAAACATGTGCTGTTCTTTATCAGCGATAATGATTCGTTATTTTGGTTTTATTGTTTTTCAACGTTAAGTACATGAAGGATATATACTCGTAACGATGTATAAATAACAGCCAAAGTGTTTCTTTTCCAATGGGTGGAAAATCGCTGTGGACAAGCCAACTCTCGTGTAAGTAATAATATAACTTTTAAAACCGCGAAAAGACTAATAAAACTTTGTGGTTACAAACGTTGTCACTCTTTGTTTAAAGCCTCGTTTCTGCTTTATATTTATTTACTCCTACACAGAGTTATGTAATATAAATTGATATGTGTGATGGTGGTACGTAATGTAGTCGTATATTTTAATTAGCGATTTTTAAGAATTCATGTATAGTAACCATTTAATGTTTTGCATTTTAGGCAAATTAAAATACAATATTACGAAATATATAGAAGTATTATCATTTAATGTGAAATTTATCGTTTGCTCGAGGAACTAAAAAACATAAAGGTTTTTAAATGCATGCAATCAGTTAAGAAATACGTAATTTTATTACAATTTGGCAAATTTTTTCCAACAAACGTGTAGAATTACATTAATTGCCACATAAAATAAAGTTCATAAAAAAGTTTAAAAAATCCAAATCAACTTCTTTTATGTTACGAAGTGGTGACAAAAATAATTAAAAAAATAAAAGTTTATAAATTTAAAAAATAAACTGTATTAAATCTATTATTCAAAATTATAATTATAATGATGTTCTCTGATAATTTATACCCATTAGCTAAAAATACATAAATAAAGAATGTATTCGCTAATGATTCGAATAATATTTTCAAACAAATATAACTTACAGCACTTCCTAAACACAAATAAAGTAAAAATGTCGAGGGATACAAAATTATGGTTACTTTTTAATTTTAAACTAATTTAATTTTTGATGTGAATCTAATATTATGAATTGAAATAAAGTTTATAAATGCCTTTATTAAAGAGGCAGTGGGATTTTACCAATCTTTACCACTTATATTGTATAGAGGTACTATTTACAATAGCATATTTTTTGTCTTGTATTTACTCGTATTACATTGTATGTAATATTATGTTATTTATAGTAATATTAATTGTATATATATATATATATATATGTACAGAGATTTTCCTTTATTTTTAAATTTTGAATTAATTTCAATATATAGACTTTTGTTATTTTCCATTCAGAGTAAAAGTTAATAATATACCGTTATTGTATCAAACTATTTTACTGTACTGTGAAATTATGGCGTGTTAAAGTTCAATGTAATGTTCATTTTACATTCAAAATGTTAATTACGCTAAATGTATACTAACACACGTTACTGAAATTTCAAGGCTGTTTAAGTATGCATGTTTGCAAGTTATAACGATGTTAATTAATTGCCAATTTATCTAAAACAGTAATTTCTGAAGCAAATTGCATATTAATTATGCCGTAATAAATTACTTCTCATTGAACCTGGGCAATCTGTTGTTAGTAGAATATATTAATTGTTTTTAGTGTACACGTGAATGCATATAGAAATATGATGGAAATAATATTCGTGTAAAGTAAGGATCTCGAAAGATAAATCAAGTACGCATTATTTTAACATTATTTATTGCGAAAAATTATTTTGTACTCATTAAATTCGCAGTAGTAAATGCTATTAACTTGGCTAAAGACATATATATATATATATATATATATATATATATATATATATATATATATATATATATATATATATAGGCTATATATATACTCGCCCTTCGGCTTTTGGGTGTTGGCCAAATTCGGGGATAACAGCGATTTGGTGATTGGCAAAATTCGGACATGAGGTCATGCCAGGAAATTCCCTAGGGGGAGGTTTAATCTTACCAAGGGTTAAGACATCAGGGGGTTATGTGGTCATACCAGGAACTTCCCAAAGGGGGGGTTAAGAGATTTGGTGATTGTTAAAATTCGGACATGAGGTCATGCCAGGAAATTCTTTGGGGGGGGGGGTGGTTTAATGTTACCGGGGGGTTAACACTTCAGGGGGTTTTAATGTACTCAGGAGGTTATCCGGTCATACCATTTTTCACTGGATTTTCTAAATTTCAAAAATATTCAAAATTTAAGAATACAAAAAATCCTAACACTCAAAATTCTTAAATAGCAACATATAATAAATTTATATCAAATAAAATGTCTTTTTAAAACAAACTTTTTTTGTATTTAACTTTTTCCCCTATCTCTTACTGTTTCAAAATGGCAGCCGAAAAACTGAATTACGTATATCTGTTTACAAAATGTAACAAATTATTTTTATTTGAACAAACAGGTTTTTGTGATTAAATAAACAGAATTTGTTATGAAATCAGGCCAAAATTAAACATGTTTTAATTTTCTAATGTGGCCCAATATTTTTGTAGTAGTTTCCATGTTATCTTTTAAAGATAACATTGATTCATGTATGCACAATCTCAATGCAGTCTTGGACTAGAAAGGTACTTTGTACCACCCTCAACAGGCTTATCACTTGCGGTAAGCTGGCTAGATATCTTTATCTGACAAGGCTACCCTTAGTCAGTTCATTGGTGTCTGCTGTTAAGGACAGCTTGTGGTTTTTCGAAATGCCGTACACAAATGCAGAGGCATTCGATATGCTAATGGTGTTAGGCGAATGTTTTCAAAACTATGTGGCTTCTGCGAGGGTATATGCCGAACGGTTTCCAAATAGAGAACCTCAGTCACGAATGGCCTCTCAAAGACTTGCTATTCGAGTTCGTGAAACAGGACAGGTACAGCCTGACAGCAATAAGGGAAAAACGCTTGCAAGGCCTGTAAGAAGTGATAGGGCACCAGAAGTATTGGCGGCGGTGCAACTAAACCCAAATGATTCTTCCAGAAGAATAGCTATTGATTCTGGTATGAGTCAAAGTTCAGTGGTGAGGATCCTGAAAGACAATAAAATGCATCCCTACAAGATGTCCCTGAACCAAGAACTTCATGGTGATGATGGCATTCAAAGAATGAATTTTTGTTTGTGGGCAAGTGAAAAGTTGCTACAAAATGAACATTTTTTTCGCAATCTACTATGGTGTGACGAAGCTACATTTCGGAGCAACGGCGAAGTTAACCGTCACAACATGAGAACTGGGCTCATGAGAACCCCCACTGGATACGAGAGGTTGACAACCAGAGGTACTGGACTGTGAATACTTGGTGTGGTATTGTTGGTAGGAGAATTGTAGGTCCTTTTTTCTTTGAAGGACATCTAGATGGAGAGACTTATAACAATTTTTTAATTAATCACTTGACTAACTTATTAATAGATGTACCTGACGAAGTTGTTGGCAATATGTGGTTTATGCACGACGGTGCTCCGGCTCACTACTCGCACAACGTGCGACAAACGCTTGATGAACAATATCCTGGAAGATGGGTTGGAAGAGGTGGTCCAGTTAACTACCCACCAAGATCCCCTGATTTGACCTGTATGGACTTTTACTTTTGGGGTAGGCTGAAAGACTTAGTTTATGTTTTACGACCGACAACACCCGAAGATATGATGCAGCGAATCCGGAATGCTATAAATTCAATCAGCCACGAAGAAGTGTTGCGAGCTGTAGATAGCTTAAGTTCCAGATTAGAACTGTGTTTAGCAAATGACGGACTACAATTCGAGCACCTTTACTAGCAAAATCAATGAAAGGTAAGATTATGGCTAGTTCAGAGGTCATTCAGAGCTATTAAGCAAATTAAAAATTAAAGGACATATTTTTATTTCATATAATTTAAAATTAATTTGTTACATTTTGTAAACAGACATACGTAATTCAGTTTTTCGGCTGCCATTTTGAAACAGTAAGAGATAGGGAAAAAAGTTAAATACAAAAAAAGTTTGTTTTAAAAAGACCTTTTATTTGATATAGCAAGTTAGGAAAAAAATCTGGAGCTGTTCCGTATTGTAGGTAGGGTAACACGGTACTTTATTTTAAAGTCCTATTTCAAAACGTTTTGGTACACCCTGTACATACGGTTAAAGATAATTAACTTTTGTTTGCGCCAAAATGTTCGGTGTAATAAGACCTTTAAATTGATGTATCACACGACCCATGTTTACATTTGAAAATTCCCCAAAAAGTACCCCTACCCTCCAAATTGGGCCCTTTAGGGGCATTTGTCAAAATTAAAAATAATTTTAACAGATTCGGAGAGGCCAAATTATGGAGAAAAGAGATAGAAAAAGTTTGGAAGTCAGTTATTAAGACAGCTGTAAATACTGCACGGGTGGTCAGACTCACCCTGTATATATATATAATTAATAATTTTAATAATAAAACTTGTTGTAAATTAGAGCTATTTTTATTTTATTCACATGTTTAATTTATTTAAACAAATTATTATTTTAGTAGGATATTATATATGTTACAACACGATTACACTCACCGTTCTTAGAAGTCATTAAGAAAATGAAATTGAAGTTTGTAGAAGTTATCGTTATTCTTCTTGGGGACAATTGAACAAAAAGGGACAGAATTGAAAATTAAACTTTACAGATTGAGCGGTTTCTTTACAAGAATTTACACTAGACTTGTAATGTAATGTACATTAGACAGTCTTGAGTTGGCACAAGCCTTAAAAAATTGGTATAAATTTAGATAAATATAAAAAAAGGAATATTATTATATCATAGCTCGAAATTGCCTTTATATACAAGGCGGAGTGGCCGGATTGTCTGCCATTAAAAAAATCTTTGAAACTAAATCGTATCCGTCGCCTATTTAATACAATTTAATACAAAAATAAAAAACCGCATTATGAAGTAGTATTACAGATACAAAACTGCGAATTGGAATCAAAAAAGCATTTTCTAAAAAATAGTTGTGGGCACTAATCAATGGATTTATAGCATAAAGATTTTACGGCATAACTTTTTGACATGTTCTTTAACTCAAGGGTTCGGACTATCTAGGGCCTGTAGGATTAACGTTTTAGGCATCATAAATATCATACGAGACTTATGAACAAATTGATTGGAAGCGAAATTAGTAATGAAATTTGATGTAAGAAAATATGTTAAGGAAGGATAGTACAAAAGTAGATTCGGGGTCGAGGAAGAACTGCCTATAAAAAAAACAATTTCTCAGGCTAGGGTTCGAATTTCCTGTAAACCTTGACAAATTGTGTAGTAAAAATGGAAAAGGTTGTAAGTGCCAAAAATAAAAAAAATGACTTTTTCGGTGAAAAGCGAAGTAAAAGCCAAGCGTAATAAGATAGACAAGGTAGTAAGTGCCAGAAAAATTGCCCCTAGTTTGTAGAGCAGTCGGAAGATGTCAGCACCGTGTAAGAGCCGTGCGGGGTTGAAGTGGAGAACGATGTAAGTCCACCCGCCATGATGTATGTTCCTTGTCTATTCCGTAGTTATTTGCTGTTGCCGGGCGGGCAGTGACGCTACGCATGCTCGCCGCTTTTACGTTTTGTGTTGTTTTACGTAGTGATTATTTTATTTAAGTGTTTTGCGTGTAACAGGCGTTGAAGTATTTATTAGTGCAGTGTTCTATCTTACTAAAAATGGAAGCACCTCCTGTTCGTAAGAAAGTTCTAGTGGAGAGAAGACGAAGGGCTCGGGAAAAAGGAGACAGTTATGTTACTTGTAAAGGAAAGAGTATCCCCGCAAAAAATCCCCCACCTCCTGAACGAAGCTGTTCATGTAAGTACCAATGCAAAAACTTGAGTAACGAAAAAAAACTGATATTGTTTATGGAATTCTACAAAGTTGACGAAAAAAGCCAGGGAACATATTTACTCAACCACATGCAGATGCTACCTATTGCCCGTAGAAGACACGGGAATTACGATGATCCCAGTGAGAGTAGACGCACCTGCTCGTTTGCATACAACATTCCTGATGGTTCTGGCAAAAACATACAAATTTGCAAAAAAAACTTTAAAGAAATTTTTGCTATTTCTGAAAGGAAAGTTGATTGGTTTACAAACTAAAAAAAAACAGGATGCTTGATTTTCGAATACAAAAGAGGGAAAACCCCTGGATCAAATGAACACAAGGTGAAGTATACAGAAAATGACCGTAATCTGGTTAGGTGTCATATAAATTCTTTCCCAAGATACGAAAGCCATTATTGCCGAAAAGTATCAAGCAATGAGTTTTTGTCCCCAGACCTGAACAAACACAGAATGTTTATGGCATTTAAAACCCAATACCCTACAAGTCCAGTCAACTATAGTTTTTATACAGAAGTATTAAAAAAAGATTTCCCAAAACTCAAGTTCAAGGCTCTTGCAGCTGATACTTGCAAAAAATGTGATCTTTTTAAAGTGCAGATTTCATCAACGACCAATGAAAGGGCAAAACGGGAAGTTAAAACTAAACAAGAAATTCACCATCGAAAAGCTGAAAAGGCCCATGTCTGCATGAAAGAGGATATTACTTTGTCCCAACTTCCAACTGGTACCGCTACAACATTATGTATGGACTTGCAACAGGTGATGTTCGTGCCCATGCTTACCCATAGCACCATGTTTTACTGCAGACAACTTTCTTGCTATAATCTAGGAATACATGTGGGGGATAATGACTCAGCGTTTATGTGTATGTGGCATGAGGGCATCGGAGGTCGGGGAGCCAATGAAATAGCTTCTTGTCTGTTTAAAGTTGCTACTGTTCAAGGCCATTTTTCTCGGAGAAGACTTGTAATATGGTGCGACAACTGTGGTGCTCAAAATAAAAACAGGATGCTCTTAATGGCAATTATTTACCTAGTTCACAAAGGGTTTTATCGCTCTATTAACTTGAAGTATCTTGTAAGTGGGCACATTTATATGAACTGTGACAGACACTTTGGCATTATTGAAAAACGCCGCAAAAATGCAAAAGCAATGGTTCCTAAAGACCTGGAAGATGTAGTTGCAAGTGCAAAATTTAAATCCCCCTTCACAGTTGTTTCTATGAAGACAGAAGACTTTATAGATTTTAAAGGTCTTGCAAATCAGTTCATTAACACAAAAGATCTAGCTATCAGCAAAATTTCCCACTTCCGAGTTTCTCATAAGAATCCAAGCACAGTGAAGGTAGCGTCAGTTTTGGCACTTCAAGATGATGGTATGGTAACATGGAACAAAGTTGACGTCTTAAAGAAAAAGGCCGACCTTGGCAATCTTCCCGACTTAAAGGACTTGCCAAAAATCCAGTTTAAATAAAAAATCTCACAAGAAAAGAAGAACGATCTGATAGGAATGATAGACTACATAGAAAAGGCAGAAGACAAGCAGTTTTATAGAGATCTTCTGGCAGCAGACACCGTTCCTGATGGTGTCATGGAGGTGGATGCAGACATTGAAGACAAGGACTACTAGTTGTATTAAAAGTAAGGTATTTTAATGTACAAAGTCCTAGAGTTAATAATATTAAAAATAATATTAATAATATTACGTATATTATGTAACTTTTTTCAGAAAGTCAAGACTATGACTAAAAGTGTTTTAGCTTTTGTACGTATTATCATGTATCCTTGTAACATATTTTGATGTTATGGTGTACATTAAACGCTTCTAAACAATACTGGACTTACATCCTTTTTTTTAAACTAACCCTTCACTTACATCATTTATTAAATAAAGAAAGGCACATACATCCTTTTCCACAAAAAAACCGATTGCTCTTATATCTTTTTCCATATTTTTTTGGTTTCCGCTTATATATTTATAGCAGAAATTGTATTATATGTTATTCCTATTGATTTTATATTTTTATAAATATAAAAAATATTTTATTAGTAAATATTCAATGTTTTAGACATTCCTTTGTTTAAAGGTTATTTTTGACGATGGAAGGATTGTGAAGGAAACAGGATTTTTCCGGACATTTGCCATCGTTCAGTGAAACAAGAAAACAGTAACACTACGTTTCGAGATCTGCAATACTGAGTAGCCTACAATCATATGACGTTTCAACATGTGACACAATAACAAAAGTACGTAGTGTAATGAAACAAGCTATATCTTTGAAATATTGCTTGCAAGCCCGTTACACGACACGTGGTTTAGTGTAATCCTACGGGGCATTTGAACGGTCCATAAGACCGCATGTTAAAATAAGTTAGCTTTATGTACCTTTTTCTCAGAACTCATAGCAGGTAGGAGGTTGAAATTTTTTCACAAGATTTAGGATGATGTACTGTACACATGGTTCTAAAAACTTTATAAAATAATTAGTACAACCAAAGAAAAAATGTTTTATTTTTATATTTACAGATAAAATATAATTTTATGTTTAAATAATTATTTATGAATTAAATTAGATAAAACTAGAGGTATATAATTCTATGAGACATGTTATACCCAGTAAAAATTTCAATTGTGTAGCTTTTATGGTTTTTGAAAAAAGGTACATATACTCGTACATTAAAAAACCAAATTTTTCAGAAATGACGAAAAACAAAAAATAAACATATATTTAGGATTATGTTACCTTTAAAAGCCTCCAAGGCAGTAGCTGTCACCCATTTCCTCTTCTTCCCCTAATAGTTGTCTTCTTTTCTTCATTCTTGCCTCTTTAGTCTTTGATTCTGCTTTCACATCTCCTGATTTCATCGAGATTTTTCAAAGGTGTTGTTAAACGAATGAATAAATTATTTAATTTTAGGGATTACCTCGACCATTTTGGAGTTTTAAATCTTTGTAATTTTTAATTTTTAAGGGCACTGATTCTTGTTAACACCAGACTTTCAATTCTTGATAGTAATGGAGGTAAAACAAAATGTCTTCTTTATATGTCAAGTTTACATTGCGATTGACTCCTGTTAAGATCTTTTTATGCAGGGTGTTTCAGAACAACCGGTCTCTAATCCCTGTGGCTTAACATCATATGGCGAGCCTTAAGGAATTTCTTATCGTATTTAATATTCAGAGTGTATTCGTCACATTTTCGAATCACAAAAATTTGAAATAGGAAGATAGGTTATGTGGCACATCATCATTTTAACCATTTGGAGACCAGTCTATATTACAAGAAGCAAACCAGAAATACCGGGCTATTTTTATGGAATTTGCAGAATTTCGGGAAAATGAGTATATATATTAGGAAACACAAATCAAATCCTTAACCTTTTTTATATTGTATATTATAAAATGGGCCACCAGAATTCATGTCATTTACTTGCAAAAAACATATCAGTATGGATGTTTAATAGTCAGAATAAGTATTGTAAATATGAAATTCCTGAAAAAAAGTATTGTAAATATGAAATTCCTGAAAAAAAAAAAAAAAATAGTTTCAAACCACTCTTGGCCATTGATAAAAAAATGTTGAGGCATAAAGCCATATGCATTCTAACAGTGAATATGTCTATATACAACTACAAAAAGTATTCTTAGGTAGGAATATTACATATTTATAGAAATTTTGTACAAAATCCTAAATACCGCGTTTTCCAAGAATGAATGGATAAAATTGGGCTCATAAGAACTAAACCAAATGTTTCCCAGATAGGCCTACTCTAATTCAGTACACTGACTCATTATACTTCACGTAAATCAAACGAAACACAAAAATAAGTAACAAAGAGTAAATAACGCTATTTACATCTTGACAACTGTCTGAGTACTTTTTGTATTATAGGGAGGCCACAATTTTTGGACGAGTTTTCCTTATCTGGGACCAAAATAAACTTCATTATATGTTACTAGTACTTTCCTTGTTTCATAATAGATAAAAAAATACCTGATGAGTCATACTTCCTGTCACCAAAATAGGCTTGGACGTGGCGACCCTTCAAGCTAGGTCTAAACGAGCGGAACCCTTCAAGTAGGTCTAGACGAGGCGGACCCTTCAAAGTAGGTCTAGACGAGCGGGGGACCCTTCAAGTAGGTCTAGAACGAGCGACCCTTCAAGTAGGTCTAGAACGGCACTGAATACCCCGGTCACTTCCACATAATTAATCTGGTGTACCTTTTAGTTTTTGATTTCCAACTTTCGTGTGCTTGATTAATTTAAAATGTCGATCATGAGATAATTATTAGCTGAAGAGGGTATTGATGGGCCGGGGTGAACAATTGTTTTTTGCCTGCAAATGGTGGGCGATTGCATTCTAACCCCAATTCTCGGCCCGACATCGCTTTCTTCCGGGATGAAAAATTACGAATAATGATTTTGTTAAATTTCTGTTTCTTTTTTTAATACCGTAATCTATTGTGGTCCTCCCGATAAAGGAAATTAATTATTGGACCTCCGTAATAATACCAAAATTTGGGGACTGTTTACTCCCGAGAAGCATCGTCTGGCGCGTAGTCTGATCATTGAGGAAGCTGACGGGCGACCATTCAAGTACACAGAAAAAACAATTGAAAAGTCGAACACTATTTACAAAACCATTATATTTTGTTATTCTGATTAATCTATTTAAAATTTTGATTATTATTTATTATATTTTTTTGTGAAAATTCGAGCGAAATGTGTCTCTGAATAAGGGAAAAAACATTTATTACGAAACTTACGAATAATCGCTGTATTCGCTACTATTTACTGACTTCCGATCATATCGGAAGTTGGTCTCCACAAGAGTCAAAGATTTTTGAACGCTGAACAATGGAAACTTATGTCTGGGAAGGGTTTAGACTTTTTTTTACTATGGTAATTTTTGTACCAAAATTTGCGTGTACTCGGGAGGGCTGTGTCAATTTTGTAATGGAACGATAGTTTCGTATGAAAAGTTTTTCAACAATACAAAAATTCTCAAATTACAAAATCATTGCATTCCAACACGTATTGTTTTAAAATGGCGAATTATTGGTGTAGCACCTCAATCAGATTAAAAGCTTTTAAAGAAAAAACTTAAACGTCGTTTATATCTCTTCTAGTTTAAAAGGTATTTGCAAATCTATATTTTAATATGATTTAATAATAGTTCATAGTAATTACTAATATAAACCTTGACATTGCAGGTGTTGCACGCAAAGAATACAAAATTAAAAAAAAAAAAAAAAAAAAAAACAACAACACTTTTTGTACCAAATTGTCCAGCATTAAAAGACCTTCATAATGATGTACTAAATGAAATTTTGTAATTTGAAATTTTTGGAGATTCAAACCTGTGGCTCTCATGTTTGGGCGTACTGTGTGAAAACAAGTTTTGCGTCATTCGCAGTATGATATTTATCAGAAATACAGTTTTATTGCATTGCTCTATGCCAAATGGTTAAGCCTATTATTTAGGATGGAAAAGACTTAACGACTTAATTTGATTTTCACCATTCTTCAAGTTTTTTAGCTCTTCAAAATGAAGTGTCACTTGGGAGAGGCTTTTGTTTGAAAGTTTGAGTTACGCCCAAATCTTGCATTTTTGGGAACACAAAAATGTTAAAAGTCATAAAATTAAACTTCCTCCCTAAATTGTACCATTACCAAAAGGATATCTCCTTATATACTTTAGAAAACATAGGGGGGGGTTCTGACTTGTTATTTTCCGTGTATAAATAGGAGGTGTTATAAGAAAGATGTGTAGAATAAATACGCTACAATAAATAGTTACGAGCTTTTTGAAAATACAAGTTTTTAGCATGGTATTGCCAGAGGTGTTGGAAAAGGCCAATGTAGTCTAAGTCTGTTGAATAATGCAGATTTCCTGTTTGGAAGGACAACAATACAAACGTCGCAAGGAGACGAGACGGCTACGCACTACAAATTTAGTTATCCTTCTGCATTATTTCCCACCCAAGGAATGTTGCTAATATAACTTAAGCTCTTCAATTCGTGGAATAACAAAAATATATATTCTCAGTGTCCTGTACCAGCAGAGTGTTTGAGGCGAGAGATGAAAATATATTGCTAGGGTTGATTAGTGTTGGTAAACTGCTGTACTATAAATGACCACTAAAAGAGGAGCAATTTTACTACAGGATATTTCAAATGAAATGTAATACTAAAAATATAAATATTCCTTCTAGTTCTGTCGGAAGAAAGGTATAGTTCAAAAGTGACAGTTATTTCTAAATGTAAAACTAAAGATGCATTATTAGTTTTGATGTTTTTTTACACTTAACTAATGGGGAAAATAACTCTCAGGGTCGAAATGTTAATCTAATCTTAACACTCAAACATTTAGAAACTCTGATATCTTGAAACCTTTACAAGTCACAGTCATAAGCATGTTTTTTCTTTGTAAAAACGTGCACTTTATTTAGTTACAATTAATCCGAAATTATATTTGTAAACATTTTGTCTCATGACGGTTCGCTTGGATACTTCTATAACATTAAAAACTCAACATCTTATTATTTAGGGCACTAATCTCAAGAACTCTAACACTTTTAGAGAACTCTAACAGTCAACTCCCGCAGTAGACTAGGCCTAACGATCTACCCTTGCACCCCAGAATCTCGAAATTTACGGTTAGTAATATGCTGCTTCTGGACACCCCATAAGGTAGCCTACAGTATATATGTGACATAGTGCTCAGTGTAGGTTCAACTGACAGGAATAAACCAGCCAGAAATAAACACTTATGGTTAATGCATGATGTTTTAAGGAACTCTATTTACTGGTTACCAAAATGGTAACTTCTTAAAAACAATGCAAAAAAAGCCACTTCTTCAACAGACAGAAATTTATACTCAGTGAGCAGATGTGTAGAGCACTTTAAATAACGTGAGACTCCCGTGGACACTCTTATAGAGCACTTTAAATAACGTGGGACTCAGTGGGCTGATGTACAGAGCACTGTCAATAACGTGAGACTCAGTGGGCTGATGTATAGAGCACTTTCAATAACGTGAGACTCAGTGGGCTGATGTATAGAGCACTTTCAATAATGTGAGACCCAGTGGGCAGATGTGTAGAAGACTTTCAATAACGATGTAGTAGAGATATAGTGTCAACTTTCTAGGTCAAATATTTCAATACTTGTCGTTCATAAAGACAGATATAAATCAGATTGACGGGTGAGACTTCGCTAAATGTTCAGTCGATAAATACATCACTAAGTCACAAGTACGTTTAATACTAATGCTTCTGTTTGTCAAGGAAACTACTACAACTAACAGCAGGGAGCAGGGGAACTTGGTACTTAACTTGGAGGTAATAACTTGGACAGGCTGAACACACCAACTTTACAGACCGAATGATCTATTGTCTAAGTTGGTGTATACAAGCAACCTCAAGTCAGTTGTGTTTGAGCCATCAATAAGATTAAATAGAGGCACCATAATAGTAAATTTGCTACGAGTTGAAAAATATTCATAGTTGTTACACTAATGTTACCTAAGTGTTTTGTAGAATACATTTTGTAATAATATCCCTAATTCATTTTTTAATTTTGAAACAAAATGATAAGCTGCTGGAAAAGGTTAAAGGCGGTTTAATTCTATATTATCCAATATATACATACTTATATTATTACTAGAATCAGACAAGATATAAATACCAACATTTCAAGAATATTTACACGAATAGTAACTGGAGATACTGAAATTAGTGTACCTATAACCTAGACAAATTGGCTCTGATCTTAAAAGTTTATTCTAGAGCAGTGGTTAAATAATATCTCTAATTAATTCACTTACTTTTTTTATATACTAGTGCAATATGGAGGATGATAGATTATGGTGCGTTCCGGTACACTGGATATGAAATGTATACATAACCTTTCCTAAAATTTGCGTTTATTTGAAGTACATTGCAAGGTAAGATTCCAATATTCTTATCTCAGTAGTAAACTGCGAAAAAAACAACGTTATCAATAGCGTTGTAATGAAAGTCATATTACATTCTAGCATAAGGGAAATAAAGGATTCAACCTTTGTTGTGGCTGAACTAGCTATTTGTCTCAACAGAGCACTGTTGCACTAAACATAGTCAAATAAATAATGTTACAACAACAGGATTGAGCTGTAACTACAGTAAGGTTTAGTAAATTATAAAAATTTTTATTTAATATTTAGAAATATATTTATTCTACGTGTGAAGCAGCTATGGTGGAAATGGTAGATTCAATACGAACGTTAAGTTCAGCTCCATTTCACCTCCCGCTAGGTGCTGTGGAGCTGAAACGGAGCTAAAATCAATATTGGTATTGAATGTAAATATATTGTTGTGCAGAGACGATTTTCAATATTTTAATGTTCCCGAGTATGGAAAATAAAACAAATGTATACCCTTGCTAAGTTAAATGGTACATTTTTCAATATTTAAATGCATATTAATTTCTGTATTGTATAGCCTTTAACTGTAGATTGAAGAACAAAAATAACTACGTACAATTGTCAAACGTATCAAACTGTAGTCATACACTTATATAATTTCGACTTTTAATAAGTTATCTTCTGGTGTCGGTCGTTGCACTGTCTTCTGCTGGTCGTGTGACAGGACTATCAATTGTGATTCTCGTACTGTTTATTTATTCGTTGTACGTGTACTATGTTCGTGAATTTTAAACTATGACGACTCCAGATGGGTAATCCTAGCTTCAATACCACTGGTAAGAACATATAGCAATCAGTCATTGTAACTACTGACAAAGGCACTCAGCAATCAGTCATTGTTACTACTGATAAGTACACAAATCAATCAACGATTGTTAATACTGATAAGTACACAAGTAATCAGTCATTGTTACTACTGATAAGTACACACGCAATCAGTCATTGTTACTACTGATAAGTACACAAATCAATAAACAATTGTTACTACTGATAAGTACACAAATCAAGCAACGATTGTTACTACTGATAAGTACACAAATCAAGCAACGATTGTTACTACTGATAAGTACACAAATCAAGCAACGATTGTTAATACTGATAAGTACACAAGTAATCAGTCATTGTTACTACTGATAAGTACACAAATCAAGTAACGATTGTTACTACTGATAAGTACACAAATCAAGCAACGATTGTTACTACTTATAAGTACACAAATCAAGCAACGATTGTTACTACTGATAAGTACACAAATCAATCAACGATTGTTACTACTGATAAGTACACAAATCAACCAACGATTGTTACTACTGATAAGTACACAAATCAACCAACGATTGTTACTACTGATAAGTACATAAGTAATCAGTCATTGTTACTACTGATAAGTACACACGCAATCAGTCATTGTTACTACTGATAAGTACACAAATCAATAAACGATTGTTACTACTGATAAGTACACAATCAATCAGTCATTGTTACTACTGATAAGTACACAAATCAAGCAACGATTGTTACTACTGATAAGTACACAAATCAAGCAACAATTTTTACTACTGATAAGTACACAAATCAAGAAACGATTGCTACTACTGATAAGTACACAAATAAATCAACGATTTTTACTACTGATAAGTACGCAAGCAATCAGCCATTGTTACTACTGATACGTATAGAAATAAATCAACGATTGTTACTAGTGATAAGTACACAAATCAATCAACTATTGTTACTACTGATACGTATACAAAGCAACCAGCCATTTGCTACCTCAGACAAGTATGCCTATAGTTTTTTTGGACATCCACTGTTCTGAGATGTAGATCTCAGTGGTGAATTTAACTCAGTGCAGGATGAGACATGTCAGAGGTTCTCCAATTAACTCTTACAGCGCGGTGAGCTCTGTTCCTGAAGATGTTAAATTATAATAAATATCCAGCTACAGAATACTGTGTGAACAGCTCTACTGCGACACGAGTCATATACCGTCATTAGGACAGCAGTAATAGCGGTAGGCTGAATCTACCGTAGTCAGTGTGTTTTTACCAAAATACATTCGGTACGAGTATTGGGTGGATCTAAAGTACATCTTGTTACGGTATTCATACGATTGAAGTTTCATTACTTATACGTATGCTAATCGTTTAGTGTTGTCAAAACTAAAAAAAAGAGTATGGAAATATACTCCATATACTTAAATACTGTTTATCTTTCCAAAAGGAAAGAGTTGGAATGAATTGGCAATGTGTCAACGTTCTTCTCGGTGACCTTTCCATATAAATTAATTATCTTTCCTGGTCCTCCTAATGTTCGAATTCAGTAAAGTTTACTCATAATGAGCCTAAAAATTCAGATATAACTATTACTCAATTTAGGACACTTTTAACACTTTAAGTATCAGGTTTGATCCTCGTTAATTAATCCCAAATTGCTTTTTGGTATGGTCAAAAGAACCAATTGCCTAACACCATCAATAGAGCTAAAATTAATATTTGTTGGTTCATATAACTATTACTCAATTTAGAACACTTTTAACACTTTAAGTATTAGATTTGATCCTCGTTAATTAATTCTAAATTGTGTTTTGGTATGGTCAAAAGAACCAATTGCCTAACACTCTACACAACTAAAAAACCATCAATAGAGCTAAAATTAACATTTTTTGGTTCAAAGTTTGAATTATTATATGTACATAAATCTGACTTTCTATAATTTTGAAATATTAAAACAAAAATTCTAGCGTTTGAGGGCATAAAATAAGGAGGCATATAGTTAACGCTAAGGTAATTTTAAACGTTACATATACACAATAAAAGTGTTTTTAAAAGTTCTTGTCACTCTTTCATCATTTTGGATTCGATATACGAAATAAGGAAGAAATCCAAGGTTATACACAAAATAGACATCAACATTGGTTGCATACATGGGGTAATCATAAAGGACATAAGTCTTTCCATGATCATCAATGTAAACAAGTCAGGAGCAATCAGAACTACAATTTAGGTAATTGACTACAAAGGAAACTACTCAAGGATGTATATGTACACTAGTCCGGTAGAGTAATATATATTTTAAATCTAGGTAAAAAGATTGAAGTAATTCATTACATTAATGGTTTGTCAGCAGTTTTAATGTAAAATACTCATGTAAAGGAATTTCAATTCTAGAGTAATTATCCAATGACTTCTGCATTAATACTTTGAGAACTTGTCTCCTAAATTCTAACTGAGGGAATAAATGTTTGCCATTAACTTGGAGATGAACTGTACCTTAATTGAAGAGAGAGATTTATATTTTGAGAGCCTCGACTTGTTGTAGTACTTCATCTGCTTACATATTTAAGTGCTTTTAAAATATTTCAAACTGCGTAATAACTTGAATGCTTTGCCGTATAAATGAATAACAGAAATCACACACACACACACACACACACACACACACACACACACACACACACACACACACACACACACACACACACACACACACACACACACACACACACACACACACAATATTTTGTATATAAAAATAAAGCTTGATTTTATCCGATTTTATGTATCTATGAATTTTAAAAATATCAACAACCTTACAGTGTAAGATGAAGAGATGAGAAATTACTATCAGAACTTATCCAGAATAATCAGAACTTAATCAGAATAGTTTCCACTAGGCCTACTTTGTATAGTCAGAGAATAAAGATCGAATAAAATTGTTGGCCATATGTTACTTCAATAAATTAAAGCTTTTACGAAGGTAGAAAAGTATCAAAGAGGTTGATATGTGCGTAATTACTTTAGCTCAGGACGTTTTGTGATAAAGACAGACTGTAGTAAATGAAATGGACTGA
The DNA here is from genome assembly GCF_021130785.1 of Homalodisca vitripennis. Classification (NCBI taxonomy): domain Eukaryota; kingdom Metazoa; phylum Arthropoda; class Insecta; order Hemiptera; family Cicadellidae; genus Homalodisca; species Homalodisca vitripennis. Next base: position 13,981,193 of record NC_060212.1, on the reverse strand, counting down.
GAGTAAATAAGATAAGGTTAAGTATATGTCAGATTAAGTAGGTTACCTTGTCCATTCAATCCCTTTAACAACAATCCAACTACTTCGTTGTAGTGGCCAGCCTTTTCCTCAATGTGTCTTCAATATGAGTTCTTGAGATGTGGAAGCTTCTTAATCTCTACCTATGCAGCAATATCAAAAATAATTTAAAATAGTTTATACTTATTATAATTTTTAAATACTAAATTCATGGAATTAAAGAACAAAATTAGTCATAACGTAAAATACGCTTATTTAATTATGAAATACTTCCACAATTTAACTAGGAATTTACTTGTCTCTGATTCCCTGGTCATCAATAGCGTAACTCTCTCCCTCTGTTCCTGAGAAGTCCTAACATTTGCGTATGAAATTCTGTACCCAAGATTCTGTTATAAGTTTGCAGAAAAATTAGGCGTCATGTGGAAGGAAACTCGATAGTTACAAGATCCTGTCAATTGGATTTCCGGACTGTATAATTATGTACCGTGATCGTTGAGCCTTCATTTAGTTGTATTGAATTAAGCGTTGAAATTTTATAACTGATTTTGCTTCTTAATTTTCTTAGTATATTATTTAACGTGAAATCTGCGAAGATTTATAGAATATTGCAGACCAATAAGATTGTTGTGACATGTTAGTATTGCTTATTTACAAATACGATTAGCTTGAAATTCAAGTATTCAAACTATAGAATATTTCAACATAAATACAATATTTTAATACAAACAGGTGGATGTATTTCTAAATCTACTATTAGATTTAAATGTATACATGTTTATTGAAAATATATTACTTAATGTATTTGTTTAAAGATAAGATTTTTTGTTCTAAAACACAATTGAATCTTTGGTAGCATTGTTACAAACGATTATACTAACCAAAACTGTCTTTATCAACTGGATATATTGTATTACTACACCATATTATAATAAACAGTAATTTTATGTTGCAGTATGAATATATGTACCTAGTTTTGACTAGGAATAGTTGGCTGATATTGAAGTCTATCACTCAAGGGGCTGCAAAAAGTTATTTTTTGTCTATAAATCTGTCAGTTCCCGTGATATCTGGAATACGAACTGATTTATGGCATCACATTTGAATAAAGGTTCTATATAAAGAACTAGCTGTTTCCCGCGGCTCCGCACGTTTTTCATAAGCTTTGCCCGTGTATGTGCACTTCTGGTTCAAGTGAATTATATTTTCAACGGCGATGTAGAGTTTGTATTGTTGCCACGATCAAGAAAATCTGTCAAAAGTGTATGTTTATAGCCATTGCCTACGTACATGTACTTTATTATAAAGTGGTGTAACACTCAAGCTTTAAGTTCAAGCATAAATATATTTTGAAGATAAATCTACATCAAAGCTTAGCGCCTTCAAATAGTTTTTCGCTATTTAATAACTGTCTCGTAATCGCAGTTTATAGTGTACAGGCGCTTTAAAAACTTTGCAGTGCCGCCTGGTGGCGAGATACATCAATTGGCATTACATATAAACCTTCTTCGTCGAATATATATATATAATTTGGTCGTTTCAGCTTAAACTAATCAAAGCAAAATTTCTGCTGAGTTTCCAGTTTACTTTTGGAATCTTTGATCCGTTACTATTTTGTAAGGAATAAAGCTTTTGAAATGCATTTTAAGGTTAAAAGCTCTTTAAAATGATGTGCACATAAACCTATACTTACATTAAAACTTCCTAAAGAATCCTCCTGAACCGTCCCCATAGAAGAATAACAGAACACTAAATACATCTTAAAGTAGGTGTTAGTGTATAGTAATCATGTTTCGATTTTTCATTTTTTGTTTTATCTAATATAGTTACAATAAAACTAAGCCATTCTTGACCATGCACATAAGATCAGCTTAGAAACTTTCGAGTGCCGTAATTTTGTTTAGAACTAACCTTTTGAGGTCTAATTTGCGCCACTACATTCTAATATTTAAGAACTTTAAAATGGCATGCAAATCGTCCTATGCTTACGTTTAAGATTTTCCACCGACCCTTTACGTGCCATCCTCCCGAGGTGGTGGAGAGCTACTGACTGGGACAAAAAGTTCAATTATATGCTCAATTTATCTTTGTTCTGTAGGAAGATGGAAAAATGTCTTTTTTGGTAATTGAATGTCTGCCTATGTTCCTAGTTTTTTTAGCGTTTGAAAATGGAAGGCTTTTTTAGGAAGCAGGATTTTTTCCGGATATTTGTCATAGTTGAGTTATGAAAAAAAAAACAAGAAAAGAAACGCAAGTGACACAACTGCAGCCATCTGCCGTCAATACATCGCAGACCTATTGTGACCTGTATCCTGATTTTAATTGTAATACTTAGTATTGTGTATTCGATTAAGTGCATGTTTTAGAGTTAGGTACATGGAATTGACACACAATATGGTGGTTGTGATTCTTGAAATATGTGTCACAACGCTCTGGTATGATTTGTTTACATCCAACCTAGATTCCAGCTATGTGTAAGTTAGTTATCCACCTGAGGTAGAGATCAGATTGCAGATCTTGAAATTTAAGTGGTTTTTTGTTGGTTACTCCTACCTAGTTTACATACTGTTGTATTGATTGTCAATACTGCAATATGTAAATTCGCAAAAGATTATACCTGTAAAAACGTATAATGGTATTGAAGGATAAATTACTGAGTATTTATGTGTTATATTACATGTGTATATGAGGATATCACAGCTCACTAGTGTTCGTGTACTGGGAGTCGGATAAAAAAAGCTTTCAAGGGGCAGTCAGTTCCTAGAGGGGGATGGAGCCCGGAATTTAATAAAAGTCTGGTCAGTTATGTTCAGCGACCGGAATATATCACAAATATGTAAACGGAATTGTCCTTTTTAATAATTGTATGCCTTTTATATTTTGATATTTTGTTTTCTATAAGTAAATTATTACTTTTTATTTGCTACTGCATATTCCTAATTATATTGTTAGATTATAATTTAGCGTGCTTTAATTTGGCACAATAAGAATAAAAGTATTTACGGAATTATGCCAATTTTATTTTTTACGGAAACAAAAAAGCGACGTTTCGTAAGGTTACCACTGCTGTCTTCTTCAGTTGTTAAATCTAAAACTTGAGATTACGCATGAAAAATAGAGCTCTTTTCTTCACACTAAGCATATAATGAATTAAGCAACTCAAATACTCCGAACTTAAAATTGAAAACGACGCACGTCAACAATATGAGCATGTATAAATGGTTACATGGCACGAAAATAACATATACAATAAATACGTAATCAGAAAAATAGTATATAACATAAATTTTAATACGGTATATAAATCGTGGGTACCCTACGATTTCATGAAAGCCACGGGTTTCTCGTATATTTATATAATTTATGTATACCTTACATAACAATGGATCTCATTTTGAAGCACATACTATATCTCAGTCTAAGGGCTTCTTATTCACAGAGACGCAGGTAGTCTGGGCCTTCCACTTTATTAAACTCTATTTTTAATAACATACCTGTATACACCTGATAGAGAAGCATTTCCAATATAAACATCGACATTCTTAATATTATTCGTGTTAACTCTAGATGAAGAAAAGTAACTAATTTCCAGAGCGTTAGCGAAGAATATCACGAGTTGGATTATGATGCATGTCACTCCACGGTATTTGGCTGTGCGTTAGCAAATACTTTTACGTTAGTCTTATAGCAAAAAAATAAAGTTGTGGACAAACTAAGTACAATTGCATGAGATATCAATACGACATTTTATTAAATAATAAAATAATAGTATGGGCAGTAAATGTTTGTAGTTGGTGAGAGTATCTGAATTTAACGCTTCGACTATCTCCTTACCTTACCGCAAATTGTATTATTTATTTACAGCTTTGAAAACTAACTCTATGAATAAAAATTTGAAGGTAAACATCTCGATACTTTATATTTACCATGCAACTTCATTTCTAGATATACAAAAGTGAGTTCTATATTACTGCAAATCCAACCGTGTAATTGGGCTGAGCGTCATTTAAGCCTATTTTTAAGTAGGCTGACATAATATTTTTCGCTTTTGTCTGCCAGGGAGGAGGGGGGGTGGCGGTGTAAAAAAGTATTTTTCGTATGATGTATGTCTAGACAGACATACATCTGGTCGTTGTGTATCTTGAGAACCAAATATTATAGGCTTGAAATCAGGCATGCAACCTCCTGACTTGTATTACGACGTTTTCGTAATGTTATCACTGCTCTCTTCTTCAGTTGTTAAATCTAAAACTCGAGATCAAACATATAATGAAGTAAGCAACCCAATTACTCCTAACTTAAAATTGAAAACGACACAGTTACACGTCTGTAATATGATTACATGTAAATAGGTACAGCTACATGACAGGAAAGTTACATATACAATTAATATGTACACTTATATTAATTTAGATATTTTATAGTATTTTATCAAAATTTGTGACTATTAAACTATCAAAAAATTATAAGGTTTTATTTAAAATTATTTTGACAGATAATAAATTGTTTTTATATGCTATTCTCATTAGTTATGAGAATAGCATTCCACTAAACTTAATTGCGTTTAGTTAACGCAATTAAGTGAAGTGGAAATAATTGCTAATACAATATAATTCGTGAATATGATATTTTCAAACCAAGAAGAGGCTTCTGGCTGGGTTATTACTTCCAGTTGAGCCTGTAATAGGTGCAGCAAAAGCAATGTACCATTTCCATCAGAGTACCCCAAGGATGTCCAGGAATGGCACATCACTAACAGAAAATATCGAAATATTAATGAAAAGGTTTGTCTAATGCGGATGATAACTGTTGGTGTGGGCGAACATCCCTTAGTGTTAAAGGCTGTTGCTAGTTAAACATGAGGTGGTGCCTTCCCCTGCATGCTGACGGAGGATGGAATAGAGCCTGCAGGGATGTGCCCCTACCTTACCCATCCTGAAATACAGTCATGCTGAAACCGTAAAGCGTAAGGATTTTATCCGAAGCGTAAAGGATTAAAAAAAAAATAATTTCAATAAGAGGTTTCTTCAGCCACTTTTGCTAAGTGATAAAAATTATATTTTCAAATCAAACGGCTTTTTGTTGGCAAAAAATGTTACAGAAGAAAACAAAAGTCAAAACATATCTGAATATCATTTTGACATACGTCCCACAAGAAACCTCGCTGAATGGTTCTGCAGACGAATTTTACCAGAGATCTAAGACCTTTTCCAGTGTAAAAAGAAACGCGTCTACACAGAAAAAATATATAACCACGCACATATTCATATTTTATAATGATGCAATTATATTTTAAAGTAGAAAGTTCTGTAAATCATTATGGAATGTAAAAATGATATCAACCTTCTTAGGAATATTTTGTTATAAGGATTAGGTTAAAACATTTTAAAATTGTAAAATGGATTGAGCCCAAACTCTACAAACTTCCTTTTTCCTTTAAATATGAACCATTACATGTTAAGCGTTTCTATAGCAGTAGACACAATGGAGAATTCTAGAAATTTGGAAAGAGTAAAAGTGCACCGGCCTCACAAGAAATGACTTGTTATTTTTTAACGCTTGCTTATTAAAATATATCATTGAAATATCGTATACCAGCCAGACTCCACGTTTATTTTATAAATTTTTAGCAATAACCCTTAAAGGATTTTTTAAAATAAAATACAAAAACATTACTTTCTATATAATTGGAAATCGAAATGAAATGGCATAACGAATTAACAGATATTATAATATGAATGTTATTCATTGTATTTTATTTGGTATTAAGAGGCCATCTTTGGTAACAATTACATCACATAAAGAAGTTGTTAGGCACGTATCTTCAATGGAAATACAGTTTTTAATTAAAATAACAAAAATGAATTAGCGACATGTTTTCGCATTTAAAGGGCTTAAGAGTGTTTGTCGAAATGTTAAGCCATTTAAAACAGTTTTTACAATAAAACAGGAAGTACTGTGTTCTTAAGTAACGGTTTCTGAGAATCTCTCAAAATAACTGGGTTTTTCCATGAAGCCGCTTAGACCTAAATGACTTTTAACAAAGATATTTAAATCACTTACTGGCTTTTCAAACACTTTAAAAGATTGTATTATTGAATGAACCCCTGAGCAAGAAATTAGTTATTTACAAAGCCACCTGATAATCAGAGAAGCCAAAAGTTTTTTAGTTGAAAAACAATGGAGTTTAATTACTTTGGAATTTATACATTGCCATTAAAACAATATTGTCCACAACAATACAAAAAGGGAACATTCTTGGGACTGAAATTACGCGCGTTAATATTATTAGGGTTAAGACATTTAATAACTTCATCGTTACATAAAACTGTTAGGTAACTTTTTACAATATATTTTCGTTTACAAACTGATTGGAGGTCACACTATAAAACTGTGCCGTTCAGTAGTGAATGTGTTTGCCATAAATTGCCTACAGATAATTATATAAATCGATACATTAAGTATCGAAGTATCCGATAGAATGTAACGAAAGCGTTATCGCATATATAGACAGACGACTTGTGACCCCAAAATCAGTAGACTTTTTCCTTGGACTTAGGCAAACCAATGAACAAATTTTCAAGACTGCAGGGGACCTTTTCAAAGCACAAACAGGTGCCAATGGCGCAGTGTAGCGGGTACAACGCTTATCGCAAGATAACCGGATCAAGCAACGTCGAGTGTGGCTGCTGTTTGGATGGGTGACCGCTGAGCGATCCTGTCCTTGCAAGCAGCCCGCTTGCCCGGCCATTGGTGGTGGTTCGGAAGTCACCTTTAAGCCGTTGGTCCTCAGGTTAAGTATAGAGAGAACTTCTTTGCCCTAACTTCGTCTGGTAAAATAATACATCTTTACTTTACTAAACACACAGGTGGCTTGAAGTTTGACACTTTGGTCCAGAACCCAAAACGAATCGTACGTAGACCAAGATGAATCTATGTACAAAATTTCAAGACTCTCAGACCAATCTATCGAGCTATAGCACACACGATCGGGCTAACAAACTGTGCAAGGCACACGAACTTCCTTAGATTTTATAACTCTAAACTAATAGGGTTTTATGGACCAAGAAGAACCCACGAACCTTTTAAGAAATTTTAATTCCTTACGTTCTGCCTACAAAAATTTACACGCAGTCAGTCTGGTAGACGGTTGGACGGACTTTCATTTGATCTTTTGACTCCAAAATTAATAGTGATCTTCCTTGCACCAGGAGTAATAAATGCACTATCCCCAGAGGGATCAATTCTGACTGGGTTATATCTCCACCCGTTGAACCTACACTGGTCACAGCAAAAACCGACGTGTCACTTAAATCTGGGCAACCTTATGGATGTCCAGGAGCGGCACATCACTAACCGCAAATGTCGAGATTCTGGGGTGCAAGGGCGATTCGATAGGTCTAGTCTACTGCGGGAGATGACTGCTGAAGTTGGTGGAGTTCCCTAAGAGTTAAATGGTTCTTGCCAGCCTAGACATAATGGTGTGCCACCCCTGCCTGCTTGTCTGGAGAGGCTAGTCCAGAGCTGGCCTTCCCTTCTTCTGAGCGGACATGACTTGAGATTAGTGCCCTAAATCTTCCCTCATGGGTCTCCACAGGAGGCGGCCACTAACCCCATCCTTACCCATCCTGTATATCCTGGCACTCTAGAGTAGCCCAAAGGTCCTTATAGGACTAGGTGCGATTTTCTAAGGTTCTCGTCTTAAGAGAAAAGTCCAATATGCCAAGTCCCTAGGAATTGTTTTTTTCAAGATTTATCACACAGACCATATCATCCAATATGAAGAACGGTAAACTATACGATCTAAAGACGATACATTTTATTTAAAATATCTGGATTATGAAACACGTAACGTAACCTGTGATTGTTATAATAACGATATAACTCAGTTGCTCGATAGAACCTTTGTGTTTTCCGAAGTTTCTCGTTATTCTGGCGATAATCTGAGTAAAGTTTCACATATTTACTCCGGTTACTCTTTGATTTTTCTCTCCTACTCTTTACTTGTTTTCTGGTCAATCTAAGTAAAGGATACTATCTGTTTTTAAGGGGGTTCTTGCATACGACAGTGGCATTTTTAATTGCAGATACTACATTTTTTACGGGAAAACCATCCAATCCTGCTTACAAAAATATTCGTTGACATTCCCGGGAATCGAACCCCTGACCTCTTGGTTGGAAAGCCGCAACCTTACTTCCACGCTACAGTGAAGTTATTTATGTATTTCGATTAAAACTATGAGCTTATAAACAAAATTGTACATTTTACACTAGACGTTTTGTTTGGTAAAATGTTGTAGCAATAGTAAACAAACAGTAGCAAGCTATAATTTTTGTATCATATCATCTTGTATAATGTAGTATCTTATTGATATAAGTTAGTAATCAAATTCAGTAATTTATTGAAAGTTGAAAAGCTGCGTAGGTACACTCCCCTACGGAAAATATTGTTACGTTTTGCATATAGAATAAATAAATAAATTTTATTTTACGCGATCAATAAGCGAGTTTTAAAGTGTGCCATGAAATAACTCTAAGCTGATTACACAATTAAAAGAATTGGTAACGTTTCGAAACTACAAGTTCCTTTGAAGAGCATTTAGTTGCTGATTGATCACTTAGTATTTAGTTGATAATTGATCACTTAGTATTTAGTTGCTAATTGATCACTTAGTAATGAGTTGCTAATTGATCACTTAGTATTTAGTTGCTAATTGATTACTTAGTATTTAGTTGCTAATTGATCACTTAGTAATTAGTTGCTGATTGATCACTTAGTATTTAGTTGCTAATTGATCACTTAGTAATTAGTTGCTAATTGATCACTTAGTATTTAGTTGCTAATTGATCACTTAGTATTTAGTTGGGAGCTTTAGTTGTAGCAAATGTTTTATTTTGTACTATTCAACTATTCTGAGATTCAAACAAGTGGATATTTCAATAAATATGCTGGTTTACTTGCTTTATATAAGCTCTTGTGAAATACATTTATAAAATACATTCACACACTACAGTCACTTCACAGTTATATTCATAACAATTTAATAGTTATTTTTAACACATCGTTTTGGATATAAGATAGCGAACATTTATGTGTTTTTATTTTCAGTTCTCACTTATTTATTATTATGGGTAATTTCTGCCTGGAGGTATATAAAACAATATAAATTTATGTCCATATAAAATGGAATGTTGTGCGCTCTGACATCAACATGTCAAGGCATGACTTAATAGTTTTTGTTTTAATCGTATAATAAGTAAACTCCTTAATTTTGAACTTGTATAATGAACATGCTCCTATGGTAAAAAACAAATAAATAAAAGGACCAGTCACCTATCTAAGCCTGTAGAAAGATTAATTAACTACAGATAAACGAATAGACGACACGGCTTTTGTAACTGTTGTTCTTCAAACACCATGACATTCAATCACCTATCCTTAACCTTATAGCTCAACGACGCTCGATATACCGGAAGGCAAAAAGGACTGCTGATGTGGTAGCCATGAATCCCTTTAAATGAAGTGAAAGATTAATTTTCTGGACCATCAACACAAAAACAAAAAAAAACAAAGCAATGAAAATTATCCATCCTACCTAACAGAACAGTCTCGTGTAGAGCATATCCAACAATTTCAGTTAAAGCCATTATTAGAGATAGACACGTTTAAAGCTATTCACCGAATGCGATCAAATGCTACAGAAGTTGTTAATCTGTCTCTGAGGTAAATAAGTTAACTCTTACTGTCCCACAATACTCTCAATATGTATTTATATGGCTTCTGTCGTTACCACAGTACATAGACTGCACTGCTGCGGATAACTGATGATGAAACACAGAGCACTATTTTGGTTTTTTTTGTTTATTCGAAGGTTAACGATTGACTTGGCCACGCCCAACTAAAAAATTTGGGTATTACTGAGTCGGTTACTTCTTGGATGAGATCTTGTTGGTAGACGGCGGCGGTGTGTTCGGACTGAGGGTGCCATATCTGGTTGGAAATTTGTTCTTTGTGGTGTACCACAAGGATCTATACTCGGACCATTACTGTTTGCTTTATATGCGAATGACGTAAGTACCTTTAAAGTGGAAGTGCTCTAATTTAAAATGGAACTTTACTCATCTTCTTTATATGGGGAATCCAAATATACCGCCGATCCTCAGACAAGGGTTAGGAACATAATTACAATTTTCTATCATTGCATTATTAGAATCAAGGTGGTTAATTTATAATTTTATATAAAACTGTTTGACATGATACGTAATTTCATAAATATTATCTCAAGACTAAAAAAAATACTCATACTTCAAAGTTATTTAAAACATATGTCACAAACAACTCAAAAATAGAGAAAAATACTGTTTCACATTTATAACAAATAAAACACATTAAAAGTTGTACAATAACAAATAATCTACATAAAAAACTTTTACTGGTGTTGAAAAGTAATTATTATGGCAGATATGTAAAAAAAACACAATGTTTTTGTAAAAAGCAACTGAAAAGTCACTAATTATTCGGCTTGTAATAATATCAAAGTTGTGTGGCAGAACTGTGATGGCTGGACATATTATTTACTTTACTCGTGCAAGATTAATGTAAATGTATGTTATTGTTTGATGTAAAATTCAACTCGCAGTAAATTCAGGTTTCGAGTAAGGATACTTTCGATACCTGTTTATTACACGTATTTACGTAGGAAATTCAATTATGAAAACAATTTTTGGAGTAGTATTTTTAAATTAAAAATATCTCCCTTGAACAGTAAGGTAATAATTACGGATTATTATTCATTTGCCATGTAAACATTATCACTAATAAAGTAACAAATTAATTCACAACTAGTGATTCTGGTATATTCCTGCATTCATATAAATTATAATGAATGCACTGTTATTATAATTCCTATTCTATGTTTGAATTCTCCTGATTCTCGGTAAGGATCTGTAACCAACGATCTTGAGAAGTTGCACCTTAAGTTACCTAACACACTAATCATTTAACTATTTTGTATAAATTTAAGGTAGAAATCCTAATGCCTTTTCGTGTTTAACTCTAAAAACTCATTTTCATAGTAAAAAAGCCATTAAAATTTTGTTTTCTGCGTCTAAATTTTTACTTAATGAAAGAGATGCATATCATAATTGTGAGAGATGCCTAAATAGCATTGAATGTAAAAAAAACTGAATTAAAAAACCCTGAACGGTACAGAATTCGAACATTCTCGAAAGCATCCACTCGTAGATGGTTGGTTGGCGAATGCAGATTTATTGTAACCTGCATTCTGTAGTTCAGTTTTAATAATTAGTGTGTTCTGCAGTTTTTTATTAAGTGCATCTGTTTTACAATTAGTGAAGTTGACACACAACAAGTGATTGTGATTCTTGACTTACGCATGTCATAACGCTCTGGTATGATTTGTTTATTTTACCCTAGTTTGTATTTATGTGTTAAGTTAGTTATTTACCTGAAGAAGAGATCAGATTGCAGAAATCGAAACGTAGTCTTACTGATTTTTTTGTATCACTGAACGATGGCAAATATTCAGAAGTTCCTGTTTCCTTCACAATCCTTCCATCAAAAATATACTTCAAACAAAGAATGCTCATGAATAAAATTTTAGAGAACCAAACATTAAAACTCGTTATAATTTTGGAAAATGTCTGGAAAAGTCCTGTTTCCTTCAAAAGTTAGTTCCTATCTTTAAAGTTAGTTCGCCATGAATTTGTATGGTGATTCAACCAAGTGCCTTATTCACTGTTACATCTGAACCAATTGCCAATAAGGAAACTGAAACAAAGAAATATTAACTAACACATTATCAACTTATTTGGTATATTTTAACATTTTTTTTAACGTCTTTGATAAATAAAATGGGAAAGAGAGGTCGTGTGAAAATAAACGAAGTGTAAATCCATTTTAACAGAACGATTAATTATAATCAGGAAAAGAAAACAAGTTATATTTTGAAAATTTAATTGCAGGAAAAGAAAATATTGTTTTATTGATATTTTCTTGATTACTGACTGCTCCTATGGATTATCGGGCCAATCATGCTGGAGCGGAAGAGTTTGCAATACGTCACGTAATATGTGTGAACAGCGAATACTGGGAAAATGCTTTCCCACTTTTAAATTTAATTTTAATGTGCATAAAAATAACGATTGTGAACAAAGACCTAGCTATCCAACCTTTTTACCCCAATAACTTGCGGTTAGTGATGTGCCGCTCTCAGACATCGACAAGGTTGTCCATATTTAAGTGATATATTGATTTTTATACTGCTCCCAGTGTAGGTTTGACTGGAAGGTACAGACAAGCCAGAGCTGACTTTTCATTTGGGGAAATATATATTACTAAGTCAAGCACAACTCCACGTAATTTTACATGCGAGAGAGTAAATATATTTGTAATCATATGATATTTTAAAATTTGACATATTGACACATCTAACACACACTCACACACACACACACACACACACACACACACACACACACACACACACACACACTTGGACACTTAGTTTATATACTTTTATTATTTAGATACTGCTATGAAACATCAACAATGTACCATTTTCTTTTCTGTATAATTGACTGTCTGTCAGCTTCTATTTTCTCAGCGATGCCTGTTACGCGGCACGTGGTAAAATACGTGTTCCACAAATATTAAAGATAATTAATCGACATATTATTATTGGGTAGTTTGCTATATTAGCAAAGTTAAAAAAAGGATTTACTAAACAGTTTGATAGTTTACTGGGAAGCAAATATAGCTGTATTCAAGTTCATTAAAACCTACAATTGAGCGGTCGACGTTGTAAAGTTACCTTATGGTTAATAGTTGACTGGTATCAGGCAAGGGTAACAATGTGAAAGCTCTAACTTATGTGAAAGCTGTAACTAATGTAAAAAGCCCTAACTAATGTAAAAGCTCAGAACCCACGCAGGTGTCAGCTCCCCCTCTCTACAGGTTTAATCCCGGGCAAGTTGTGTAAAAACAGCGAGGAAAACTCTCAAACTCTGAAATACTTTATTCATATTTTAATTACAAAACCATTCGTAGGTGTGATAAAAACAATGTTCTTTTACTTCTGCTCAAGATTTTACATCAAGTTTAGTTTTCTAGTAGAGTAATGGAAAGAATTTTCAAATAAAATGTTGGATTATTTAATATTTTTCTTTAAGGACAAGGGTCATGTGTACTCTTTTAAAATAACCAAATTTTCGAAATTAAATTGACTCTAAATAGAATATCCAAAACCCAGCTCTAAAACTATAAATCTAGTTACCACAAGTGTACTGTTTATGGCGCAATACTTTCCATTTGTTTGTGTTTGTATACACATAATATACTAACTATCATTGTCCATGATGTAAATCGTAGAAATAACGAAGTATATCAAACTCCATAAATATGCCAAAATTATGTTAAATATTTGTCACCATTCAGTCGCATTTATGAAAGAAATAGACCACGTTAAAAAAAAGAAAAAAAAGAGTACCTGCAGTTATAATCCGCATCTATGATTTTATTTGTAGAAGATTTATCCTTCGTCAATCGCAAATACAACGCGATCGAATCAAATAAGCGTTGCCTTAATTTAAATATTTAATAATTAAATACTTTCATTTTACAAATAATAGTGTGGGCGACGATAGTGGAATATAAAAATTAAATTGCAATGATTGACAAAACCACTATATTGGACAAACCGGCCGATTCTTCAAAATTAGATTTAATGAACACATGAAAGCATTGAAAACATCATAAAATTCAAAATATGCTGACAATTTAAATAACACCGGCCATATATACACAAACATCAAAAATAAAAAAAAAGTCACCTGTTCTGAACTTTAGAACATTTTGAAATTTACAAAAGTGCCAAAATTTATCCTAACGTACTATTAAATGGCAAAGATTTTCTAACAATAAACGTGTTATTCGATAGACTTTTAAACGATATAAATTTATCACATATAACATTTAATACAAAAACGTAGTCATCAAGGTAGTTTAAAAACATACGGCAATTATTTGTTTACGTAAACTTATTAAATTTATTTACCTCAACCTACAAGTACCTAATGATCTATTCGTTGAGTTCGAAATTTACATTTTACTAATAAATTGTAAAAGACGTATTAAAAGGTTTATTATTTTATATTTATATCAAAAACTTTTCGAGGCTACGTCTCTAACAGGAAACGATACTTTTAACGGTACCAAAACTGAAACTGGTAACATTGAAATAATATTTTTTCTGGAAAAATAAAAGAGACATTCCATAACTGCCTGGAGCCCAGAGTTGGCTATGGCAAACGTGAAGTGTGATATAAAGCAAATATATAAAATGACGTATTGATTATATATAGATTTCTGCTCGTATTTACTAAAGCTGTCCATAAAAGAATATGGAGTAAGTCGGAAAACACAAGGAAAATATTGTGGTTTTATATGTGTATAGTGACTGGCTGAAGAGCGCACAAAGGGTAGGCAATATAATTCGTTTAGTCTGTGGAGATAAAATAACAATTTTCCTTCACCAGAAACATTGTGCTTGGAAAAAACACAGAATGTATACATCCTGATAGACAATAGCAGTATTGCTGGACTGTCAGTCGAGTTTACGTGTGAGCAGGCTTTTGTAACTGGACCATGTGGAGGACAGACAGTCCACTTCTTCTACTTTCCGAGACTGACCTGCCATTTTAGTCGAAATAGTTATTTTAGATTGTCCATTTAGTTTACATGAGACGGCAAATTTACGATTTACACATAGCCTGCCGTTCCCCTGCGTGCCTCTTTTCCGTTTTCACCATCCGATCGCTCGCGAGGGCGATCCGCGGCAGGTGACCGGTTGGCAGCAGGGGCACGACAGGGGCATGGCAGGGGCAGGGAGCGTGTTACAAAGATGACTTTTTGGGCGCCCAGCCGTCGTCTTACCGGTTATTTTGTCACCCGGCAGAGTGTTTTATATATAATATAAAACAAAATTTTAATATCTATATATATAAATGAATGTTTGGGTGTTTGTCCTTTATGGAATCGCAAAATATTAGACAGACCATTATGAAAATTTGTTTGTATACGTATTTTTCCACGGAGAAGGTTTGTAAGATATGCCCATTGATGTAACTCACCACCATGCGGCGCTGCAAAAGATAAAAGGTTTCAAAGCGCCTGCACACTATAAACTGCAATTACGAGACAGTAACGTATATTATATAGCCAAACACTATTTGAAGGCGCTAAGTTATTATTTATATTTGTCATTAAGATACATTTCTGATTGAACTTAAAGTTTGAGTGTTAGACCACTTTATAATAAAGTACATGTACGTGCACAATGGCTATAAACATAAACATATTTTCTTGTCAGCTTGTCTCCTGGCAGGGTGTTTTATATTAATATAAAACAACATTTTAATATATATCTATAATTATTATTAATATATTATCATTAATAATGAAGAACTTACCTAAGGGTAAATGTGAATGACAGACAGTCCACTTTTTTACTTTCCGAGACTGACCTTTAAACTGAAAGTGCTAGTCGGATGGAATCAAGGTGGCACCTTCTGGTAGAATACCTTCTCGTGAGCAATGAAAATGATTAAAAACAACAAGAATCTTTCATTAGAATTTTAAAATTAGAAAATTAAGAACCTGTATAAAATGAGCTGACCGATAATAAAACTAGCGCTTTCAGCTCTATAAGAATAGCTACGAGGATTTTGAAGTTTTGAAACATTAATATTTATAAAATAAAATCTTGTACCAAGTTTATACCTTCTCCAAAGTTTCTTTCCCCAGTTCTTGGGACTGGTAAAAATATCGTGGGATTTACAATTTAATCGACACAAAGTCTGGAAAATGATTTAAACAGTCGAATTACTTCAGTGTAATAGCAATTAATGTCAAATGGAATTCGGTCTAATTAATTTTATGATGTCCAGTAGCGTGGGACACGCAGATATTGTGATTTATATAACTAATAGTTCAAATAACAGATAATGCAATAGGTTGGATCACAAAAACGTCAATTAAATCGCGCGGGAAAATAACACAAAAATTAACACCAATTAAATAGTGCATCAAATTACTCACTGTGTGTGCTTTAATCAAATGAGTGAATCAGGTTTACAGGGCTGATAACTTAATTACACGTACAATAGAGCATGCATTCATTATATCTTGTTTTATGTTATAAACGTGCTTAATATGCAAACATGTATAATTTTATTTCATTCCTATGTTTATTTGAACTGCTAAATGAATATCTACGGGACGCAAAGAAAGAACTGTCAGGACAAACAGTGATAATATGTTAAACAAATATTGCAGATGACGTCACCCTACCTATGAGATGGTTCAATTATAAAACGTTACATCAATTTCCGTTGCGTTGTTACATATATCATGTGTCATTACGTAACACTACAGTTTGCTTACAGTCTCATGCTCCAGTTTCAACACAATAGTATTAATTCTCTGAGTGATTTACTAACATTTTAGGTAATACTGCGTTAGGGTGATAAACACAACAAAGTCCGTATTGAACCAAATACGGGGAGAATGTCTTTGGTACGTAAGGGGTACTTTTTATCGATACACCACTCCTCATAGTGCATTAACTTCCACCTGTTCCTAGCTTCGTTAATTTTCTCCGGATATTTAAGTATTTGGAAGTAGCCAAAATGCGACTGAAGGGAGGGGGCGTAAATTTGAAAATCCATCGGAAATCAATAAAACGTGTGAAAGCATGTGCTCTCTTAGTAGCTCTCTTGTCCGTTATGATAGCTTAAGGGTATGAACTAGAGGAATTTTACACAAATAAGTAAAACTGGCAGCTCAAGCCCCAACATACGACGGTGTTGCTTCCATATTAGACAACGTATCTCTTTTAATTATTTTTAAACACGAGTAAAAGCTAGGTATAAGTACGGTCAGTAAATGTTGTATGTTAAACTCACAATGTTACATTTTGAACATGTAGGAATTTATCTGATATGAAGGCTAGTTTCAAATGGGGGACACTGCTGATCCACTCTACATGATATACTAATCGGTTATGTTTTAAAATGAATAAGTTTGTTCTAATAAAATTCGTTCTAGAGAATGAAAACAATTTATAAGCTCAGTTAGTTTTGAAAAGTGAACGAAAATTGGGCCAGGCGGTGCAGAGTATTGCCACGCTGTAATACAATACACTGGAAGACTGGTGACCATTGTTGCCACAGTGAGGTCTGCAATAGTTGCGTACATCCCGACCTGGAGCGAAATATTGTACAGAACAATCGGTTGCTCTACCGTGATTTGGGATCGTGACTAAAAAGCTTAGTGCACTCAATTGTGCACCTGATGAGACAATGAGAATACCTCTTCATCTTGAATACATTTCTTGTAGAGTAGGTCCCTATGATGGCGAAACGATGTAAAGATTTCGTATTAAGCTTCGCCGTCGCCGATAATTTTGGATCTCTTCAGACGAAAGTTAGCTTCAGATTCCAGAAGTAAATTGTGTGACAGCGTCAAATGTTATATTCCAATTAATTTGAAACTGTCCCAGCGACCTTTTCCTCTTAATGTACACAGCTCATCTCCAACCCCTAACAAAACCTTGAAAGTAAATAGTTCATAAATATTAAAATCTGTTTTTTTTTCATAAAAATTGTATTCTGTCCCAAATTTCGTTCTTTTTGTTTAGGTTTTTAACTGTCATATACATGTCCAATGATATTTTGTTATTTATTTTGAGTTTTTAACCTAGATTGCTTTTCCTCACAACAATAACACAATTTTTCTTTATAACGATTATGGATTGGTTACAACTGAATGGTTGGAATAAGGACGTAATTTAAAGTGGACATACGCCAAAATCCAAGTTTTTTGAGTATTTAAGAGTAAAGTTTAAAAAATAATTACTTTTGTTAAAATTTATATACATAAATCAAATTTGAACTATTATACTGTTGAATGTTGTATAATATATTGTAGATTTATATTTTTATTGCAGTTATAACTGAACAAATCACATCTAAATTACAAAAATTGTATTAGCTCTCAGAAAAAGTAGATTGGTCCGTTATAGTATTAAGTTGTTCTCCTCTGAACATTTTAGGATCTTTCAGTAAATCCCACCAAACTGAAACCAGCTAAGAAACATGGAAAAATTTTACAGGTTGGTCCATTCTCGGTTTTTTTTTTACATTAACTATGGGATGATCTACTTTAACATTTGATAGAATTGGCCTAGACTGCTTTAAATAATAACAGAGATTACTGTTTTTCGCAAAATTGAAGACTAACAGTTTTTACAATAGTATGAAAAAAATGCAGCTGTTATAGTTAGGAACATTTTAACAAATACATACTTTGTTGGTTCAATTTGCATTTTGACTATTCATTTATGCATTACTTTATTATACAAAATACATAGTTCTATAGTGGATCTAAGACCCGGGACAGATTGAATTCCTCAAGCGATTAGAATTCCACAATAGAGCTCTTTGTCGAATTTACCTTCTGGTCGATGCACAAAGATTACAGTACACAATAAAACCAAAAATACAAACCGACGGTTTACCTAAACCCTTTGTGAATGCCCAATGAGTCAATGCAGGATTAACATGCATTAGTCTCGTTCCCTTTGATATGCTCTTTGCCGGACATGGTTTCAGTGACAGGGCTTTTAATCTTTGGATAACAATGAATATAAAACCTCATTAATGTGAATTAATATAGTTGTATTGTTTTTTTACTACGAGTTGAGAAACAGTGGAAGCACGGTTGAAGTAGTCGCACTATGGATCTGGGACTTCGTAGAAAAGGTTCATCCTTTTTGTGAACGAAGCAATTTCATTTGTTTAGTGTGTATTGGAAAAGTTATCACACATGTAGGCAGACAAAATTATTATTTTGCCTTTCTTTAAGCCCCTCTACTAGATATCTCGAAAACTAATTGAGCTTGTCAATGGCGCAGGGTAGAGGGTACAACGGATATAGCAAGAAAACCAGATCAAGCAACGTCGAGCGTGGCCGCTGCTTAGATGGGTGACCGCTGAGCGATCCTGTCCTTGCAAGCAGCCCGCCTGCCCGACCATTGGTGGTGGTTTGGAAGTCACCTTTAAAGCCTTTGGTCCCAGGTTAAATGTTTAGAGAGGGCTTCTTAGCCCTAACTTCGCCTGGTAAAATAAGACACACTTACTTTCCTTTTAATTTTAGCTTTTTAAAGAACTTGAAGTTTTCTATAAAGATTCATTTCTATAAAGTAACATCAAGTTCGATAAAGCTGTGTCCTTACTTTGGATGTGGCGGAGCGTCTGCGAATAAATCATTGGAGGAGCTCGCAAAGTTTATATTATATTTGGGTCTATCTGTTAGTCTGTCTGCCGGCCTGACGATAACCTAACTCGACAGTAAACACGAGCTATAGATTTAAAACTCTTTATTCTGTTTTGATCATATTCGCGCACATCCCAGTGACCAATGAGGGCTGGCAGAAGAAGTATAAAAATTATTTTTGATGGTTTAAATATATTTTATGTGAAGACATCCTCAATTAGCCATACTTTCCTGGAAAGGAGACCACCGTCATGTCCATCAAGCCTGAGAAGAGTAAATTCCTGGATATTTTGGAATTTTCCTGATTATGGTAGTGCTTATGTACGAAAGGATGCAAAGTTGTAAACAATATATTGCTTTCGTATCGATGCTTCAACTTCCTACTCTTTGTGTTCATAAGGCTGTTGAGGAGGTGATCACGGTTTATCAAAGGGAAAACTACAGGAATACGAATTTTCATTAAAAATGTCGCATGTAGTTGGTCAGTTTGTAAATGTTGAGTTTATCTCCAGTTTACCCTTTTTGTGCAGCGTCTGCAGTCTGATGCTTTCACAGACTTGATTCTTGAAATCTTTATTCATGCTCATCTGAAGAGATCCAAAAGTGGCGGTGACTAAGAAACTCAAAACGATCTCTTTACATCGTTTCGACAGTAGAGACAACTAGAGTACAAAATATTAGTATATAATGTATTCTAGATGAAGAGGCACTCTCATTGTATCATCAGATGCACAATTGTCAGGTGAATGATTCTGGTGGACGTGCAGTTCTGTATAAAACTGTGGAAGTCAGACAAAAACAAATTGAATATCACCGGGCCCAGGCAGCTTCCCTGAGGCACACCTCTTCGCCTGATTAGAGCAGTAGAAATGTCACTTCCCATCTTTGTCACACCGATGTTATACCCTGCAAGTATGATACAACCCGGTCGACTGTTCTCATATCAAATCCATAAAATTTCATCTTAGTCAATGACAGCTCATGACTTACTGATTATAAGGTCTAGGAATAGTCCAACATAACCAGCGTCTATCTTTCTCATAATCATTACTAAACAAATTTACTAGGGCTGTACAGGTGCTATGATTCTTTCTAAATCCAGATTGGAATTTTCGAATACTTTGTTTATACTTTATAAAAGGATTCGTTTTGCCCAACAGCTCTGATAATACTTTACAAATAAATGGTAAAGTCGAGATAGGCCTGAATTGTTGAACACTTTGGTATTTATTTTTGGAACTTTGGGACATAATTTATTTTTCAGCTTCTCGGAAATTGCCCATTTTATAATGACTTATTCATCAGTTCTCCTAAAAGCTTTCACGGCATACGGACAAAGCTTTGAACATCTCAATAAACATTCCGTCAGTGGTACAGCTCTGCTTTCAATTTTATTCATTGTTGATTTGAAATTTTCTTCTGTAATAGGGGAAAAATGAAAAAATTCTATTCTTCTAGTTTCTATAAAATTATCTATCGTTTCTTTATTTTCTTTAAATAACACCCCATTTTAAAGAAGTAGTAGTTTTATATAATCCATATTAAAATTTTGTGGAGTAAGTTTTTCTCTGTATCATTAAGCTACATCATATCATTTTAAACATTTCCATACTCGAACCAAGCTTCTCTGTGAAATAATCTTTCTTCATCCTCCATAGTAGAGAGTTAAATTCGCTTCCGGTTTTCTTCTCATTTTAGTGTTTTAAAGTCCCTGTATTTCCAAACGTTTTCCTTAGTTTGGTTTTTGACTTGATCTTTTTATTAATTAAGTCATTTTTGTATAGGACTCTGTTTCTTGCAACCCTTGTACAGACCAATGGACCAAGCTCATAAGTGTCAATGTCGCCAGTCCTCCTGACCTCGGCCAACCGGTCCACTATGAAATGGTCTAACAAGGTGGCTGAGGTGGTGCGGTGACTTTAGTCAGCTCATTTATCAATTGGACTGCATTTGATTATATTAACAGTAGACGTAAATACTTTGATTTATGGGAGGTCTTCGAAGGGATGGAACAATGCTGAAAGAGAGGTAGGCTTAACAGGCTTTATTCAAAGCACAACATAGCCTCTGTTCTTCACCTTTAAAACAACCTTGATACTTTCAATACCAACTTTATAAGACATAGCTTCATCACTGATAATATATTGGTGACAGGCAATGCCATCCCTGATGTATAGGGTAACACCACCACAAAAGCGATCATTTCTCAGAATTGTGTATCCTGGTGTTGAACAATTGTTGGAGGCTGGAAGCTTCTTCCTTCATATCCCGTAAGGAGGGATCTCATATTAGGATGAGCTATTTTGAGTTGCTCATTACCCCCTAGCTTTTTTCCCGTGACCTGTGAAGTGTCCAAGCTTATCCGAGGGCGGTCTTGCTATGAATGACACTCCAAAACACTGTACCCGGGATGGAGCTCTGGTTTTTAGCAGTAAATTTGTCCACGTTCCACTTGGAAGCCTCCGAAATTACATTCACAAAAAGCGAATAAAGGTGAGATACGGCTTTTTAATTGAAGTAAACATTGTCTCATATTAGGCATACTACCACCACATTAAGGTACACCTTGGCTCATAAGAGACATTGGTGGTTCAATATCTTGAACTCTCGATCTCTTGAAATAGATCACATCTGGCAAAGCCTAGTGTTTGGGAGCCTAGGCCTGTATACCGACCGCTGTAAGTGTATTTAATTTTAATAGCATGAATTAAACAATACAGATAAATTTAATTAAGGAGGTATATTAAATTTAAAATTACCTCACCTATCGTTAAAAACATTTACAGTAGAACAATTAATATTCTATTTAATTAACGAAATTTATTACACATAAGACATTTTAATTAAATATGGTGTTAAAACAGACCAAGTTGTGTCACAAATAAACAATTACTGTAGGAAAAAAAATTAACTCTCATCCTAAAAGACTTGATGGTTAGAAAAGTTACAAAAGCATATCTGTTATTTTATCGGGTAAATCCTGAAAATAGAAATCAAAGTGCTATCAGGTGGAAACGATTCATACTAAGAGAGTTTCAATGGTTAAATAATCAACTAATGTTCAGTTTGGTGGTATAAGAGATAAGTGAAACAAACAGCTGATTCGCACCAATAAACACAGAATATAACCGTGACAGACATTACGGTAGAGTAAAGTTCAGTGATAGGCGGTCATTCCAGAGCTTCTGGTTTAAGCAGTGAATATGAATGTAATATCCATTCAGTCCATATTTCAATTACTAAATTACTTGATCCCGTTCGTTACATATATTATTCATATACATATTATCCATCAATATGATGTAATGTGGAATGATAATAATTGAAAATAAATATTACCAGATAAAATTATGTTATGACATTCATCCATCAATATATCGACTGATCACGTGACTTCTTCTTCGTCGATGGTTGGTTAGTTAATTTTTCCGAAGGCATAGACATTTTTTTACCAATAATTCTTATAATATAATAAATTTGAATTCTTTGATTATGCAGACTACATGAATATTTTTATAATTCTAATATGAGTTGATGAAATGATTAAAAACTTAAGAAAATTATATGACTTTTAATTAAATGTTATTTAAGGAAATTAATATTTATGTAATAAAACCATACCATTCCCTCCAGCTATATTTCTGATATGTTCGGTAATACTTCATATTTCCATATAAAACGGTTTTTATTTCGGCCCGATATTAAGAAGTCCCTAAAATCTGCTTCAAATGCCTAAGCCCTATCTCTCGTGGAATTAAAAGTATTGTCCCTGTCTTCAGAAAATTAATCGTGGCTGTGACCAAAAATATTGTTTCATTGAAACAACCAGCAAGATTGGAAAGACCGATTTCACTACCTTAAGGTTGATTCTGTTTTAAAGAGAATTTCAAGGCTAATAACATCCCATCGTTCACGAGCAGAAAAATTTCTTCAGTGGGAAAAGTTCTTGATAATATAAGGCCGCTTTTAAAGATACTTTCATTAATATCAGTTATTGCAAAAAATGGTCACTGCTATGGATAGTACAAGAAAGGCGCCCATTTTCAGGGCGTAATCAATCCATCAGGGGAGAGATTAGGCACATTCTTCGATTACGCCAATTGGTGTATACTGCCACTCACCTCTTTTAATAAATATGTTAATGACAACTTTTCAACACATTTCCAATTCAATTCGAATGTTAAGTTTAGCTCCAGTTCACCTTCCTCTGACGTGCATCATCTGAAATCTGACGCGGTTGCAGACTCGACTTCTGAAATCTTGAGTCATGTTCGTCTGAAAAAATCCAATAATGGTCAGATTTCAGTTTCTGCACGTAAGAAGAAGTTTAACTGAAAGTAAATTCAACATTCCACGGTTGCTCCACCGTGCTTTGGGATAGTTTCAGTCAACATCTTAGTATGCTAATTTGTGCACCTGATGAGACAGTGAGAATTGATCCTACACTATGTTTTGTACTTTGAGTGTCTCTCAACGATGCAGGACTATTTTTGGAACCCTTTTAGACGAACATGACTCCAGATTTCTGGAGTCGAGTCTGCAACAGCATCAGATTTCAGATGCTGCACGTAAAAGGAATGTGCACTGTAGCTAAACTCAACATTAGAATCGAATAAGCCCTTCCCACCATTTCCAATATTTTTCAATAGTTCAAATTTAGGATATTTCAATCTATAAAAATACAAAATATTCAAAAATGAAACTATGGCTTTCATTAAACCTATCAATAACTAGTATTTATAACGTTTTATTGCATAAGAGCGTTTTTGAACTAGTGTAGCCGCTATACCCCTATAGAAAATGTACCCTGTAAAATGAACTTATTTTATTGTCACCAATTTAATTTGGATTCGTCATAGTATTAACAATTATATACAGCGACACACAACAAGCGCCGTTATTATTCAATGCAATTGAATTATTTTTATTGCATAAGGTACACATAAGTACATCGCAATTGTCAATATAGAATAAATCTAAACTTAGGTATAAAAGTGCTATCAACAAAATCAAATTTAATAGTAGTCAAAAGAAAGAAATAAGCACACAAAAACAATGATTAGAATTAAAATTTAAAAGCCACTTTCAGAGAGGAATTCATTTACATTATAAAATACCTTCATTCATTCATTTCAAAAAGATTTTATTTCACAGTATTTACAAACTTTACAATATATTAATACAAAACAAAAACAACAAACAATATAAAACCATTGATCTTGAAATATTTATAAACTTAAAAATAATCAAATAATAAATATAATCTTCAAACAAACTAAAGGTAAACTTCACAATAAAAAAGAACTTACAAAAAACAAACTCCATAATTGTGAAATAAAATAGAGCATCCAATAGGCAAAAGCCCGATTGAGGATGCACATCAGATTAAAATAACATAATAAAACTAAATTCAAAGAAGGAATGAAACCGCTACATAATAATATATTAACAAGAAAATCATATACAATCTATAAAACAAGTCATGGACGTAAAAACAAAAAGATCAATTGGAATTATAAAAGATGATAAAAACGAACTAAAATGTACACATTATTCATTACTTCATTCAACAATTTTTAGAAAGCACTCACAATTATCCAATGAAAATAAAAACATTTAAAACACGATTTGATGGTACTAAATGATCTAATTTAAAGGAAATAAGATTAAACAATCTTGGAGCATTGAAAGTAAAAAATGTTTGAAAACAGTTAGATTAATTAGGCTTTGGAACCGGAACAAGCAAACTTCTGAAATTATATCTAATATTACGTGTGAGGGCCGAGTTTGAGCTTCTTATGACAAATATTTCTAATACCTTATATTATGTGTAAAGATTTCGCAAAGGGAGTATTTTTAAATTTAAAAATAGTGGACAGGAATGATTTGTCTTATTTGATTTAGTAATATTGCGGACCTTTACTATTAAGTATCTCCTCAGGTTCCTTTTAAAAATTTAAAAACACAGAGAATCACATATTTTCCTTCTTAACGTGTTTTTTTCTTATAACGGAACACTTGAACCGTTTTACTCTCACAGGAACTGCGTGAGAAAAACTAACTCAAACTTGGGCTGTGTAACTGAGCACCAAAGAGGCGAGGGAACACACTTAATAACAAATTTCCTAAACTGAAACTAAACAGTACAGATAATTATACATAAAATATTGACACTTGCAAAATTATTGACTTAAAGGCTGTGCTGTGAAAGTTGTACATTTATATTTCAATCCGTTTGGAATACACCCATGCTTATCCAGGGCTTAATTTACTCCTTTAGATGTAAGGGGTTGTTGCCCTTAACCGTTGCTAGAATGTCGTAGAGTTGTTTTGTTGTTCTATTTCTTTTGAATTTATCTATCTAATGACATGTACAAGATAGATGTTGTATTTTGAAAATTTAAAGTAACCCCCTTTACCCCTCTTTGGAAAAGAGGGTGGGGAGATAGTTTTAGCTTTCAAAAAGTTCAAAAAGGTTTTTTAATTTGTATGGAGAAGATTGCACATCGATATATCAAACCATTTATAATATATATCAGCGTATCAGGACTAATTTTGGCTGTTCAAATGCAATAAAAACTATACAATGATTAAGTTCGTTATACTAGTAAAAAATTTTTCAAAGATATAAAAAATTCAATTTGCTATTTACTAAGAAGTGATAAATAAAAAATATTAGGTTGAAAAAAGTTAAAAGTCATCCTCTTTTTCATATAATAAAAGTTAGTTAATTTGTATTTTTTTTAAAACGTTTGCAACATAGAAATACGAGGTTCAGTACAAAAATTTGTGGAGTAGAAAATTAACGTACATTAAATGTGGATAATGCTCCAAATAATTTTTAATTTTTTGAAACTGTAATCACAAGAGACCCCAAATTCTATTATACGGTGGCAAACGTAAAACCTAAAAGGCGAAAAATATTAATTTCTACTCTTAGACGTCTTTATAAAAGTTGGTTAAACAGGGATTAATTTAAATCATTATACCATGTAAACAACCATGTATGCAAATATGCGCAGAAAGCATTTGTTCAGAATATTTCATCTTCTATTTCATAACGCCTTAACATGTGACATTCTTCAACTTTATAAAGATGAATTATAATATGTAGCAATGAATATGTGACAGTGAATATGTAATAAAACTATTTAATATACTCTACGATTGTGTCTTATATTTTTTGCATATTTATTAATATAATCGAGACAGTAATGTATGCTCCAGTGAGCAATTTCTGTGAAAAGAACTCAGACTTTATTACGATCTTAACACTCCATACATTCACTATTCATGTTTTCACGACATTCACATTATCTAGTGACACTCATTATGTCATTGGTGCTTGTGACGGATATAACTGTCAGCACAATGCCGGATATAACCGACATTACGTCACAGCCCATCGCGTGGCTCTACATCCACGTTCCATTATAGTTGAGAATTGTAAGGTTTATCTGTATCGCAGTGGAGCTGTAGAGCTATTTTTCCAGCCACTTAGAAACAATGGTTATTAGTAAATTAAGAAATAATTAGGCTAGATTGCAAATGAAAATTTATCAAAACGAGTTTTGTTAGTTGTGTTATTGCACTTACAATATTTTTATTAAAAAACATATACGGATTGCCCTCATGAATTTATTACATTGATTAGTTCGTGTTTAGTGTAAAGCTATGTTTATTTTATTATCTGTTCAATTAATGTAAACACAGTTTGACATACATTCTCGGATGTAATAATATTTTACTTTTCTTCAACGAAATATGAAAGTAAATAGAAACCAACTGAAATATCGTTACCTTTCATTTGCATATTGTTCTATCTTATTAATTATTTAGGATAAAATCATATATACTGGATAATACTATAGAAACAAAATATTTGCATGGTTACTACTCTAGCTGATTTAGATCTAACGTGAAATGTATACATGGCGCAGATATGATGTGAAGGTATACGCTGAGAAAACTAGATTGCTTTGGGATCGTGTCTAAATATCTTAGTGCAATCAGACAATCAGAACACGTTATCTAGATTACACTGGATGGCCGTTGGGTTAACTAGACAGATTTCTTGTGGTCTAGGTGTGTCTGATGTCGAAACGATGTATTTAGTCTTTAACGAAATTTTGGATTTCTTCAGAAGCAAATGGACTTCAGATTCCACGAGTCAAGTTTGTGACATTACACTAAGCAGAAGGTAAAGTGGAGTTAAACTCGATATTCACTTGAAATGTATAATATGTCATATAACACATTCCTACTTTTTAGAGATCTTTTTAGCGACTTCCTACCTTAAATAAAATCTTACAGAGCAATACCTGAGTGTTCTTATTTAAATACTATACAAGATTGAGGTATTATTCAACATAATTCTCATACCTAGTTTGTACCGTAAATTAGTTAATTAAATTTCATACAATGTAAATTTCGCAACCTAGTCAGCCAGTATAATATAATATTATTTTACATCCAATGTTCCGGAACTAAATTATTGGGCGGAGTAACTACCTAATTGGCACGCGTATGAATATCTTCTCCTAACCCTTTGTAGCAGCCCAACTATGTGACCGAGCAGACCTCGCGCGCTTTGTCCATAAGTAAAATTTATCTTTTCGTATTATTAAATTAGCCCTTTGATGCCAAACATATAAAAATGAATGTAACGTAAAGTAAAGATGTGAATAGTAAAGTAACTTACCCTTGAAGATCTTTTATTTGCTTGATTGAGATAGATAAAAGTTGTGGCGTCGTCCTTATGGCGACGAGTACGTTGTTATAAATAGTAATTTGTATCATTAAATGGCTAATACCGTCGCGAATTTGTTTTAGGCGAGTTTACGTGTCCCACGTGTCTCACGGCTCACAGGGCACATATTATTTGAGTAGATGGCTACCAGTTTATTAATTTATACTCATCGTCTAGTAACCACCGACTAGACATAACCCTTCTTAGACTACAGCGCCATTGTCTCGTGCCAAGACGCCGACACCCGGGTTGTGAGTCTACACATTGCGAAGGGAAGTAAAATCTTAATGTCTTATAAATTAAAACATCGTAGACATAATTTCAGAGAACATTGGATATTTTAGGCCCACCTAGAAGATATACGTTTTTAGTTATTATATTCTAATTGGCAGCAACGTGGCATTACATAACTTTTCCTTTACCATCTAAAAGTGGTGCTTGTAAGTTTTCGTAATTAAACTGAACTTATAAGTAAACTTTGCATTTCTCGTATTTATTACTACGACCTCAGAAGTCACCACCCCCAAGTGTTATCGTCATACGGTACAAGTTTTCTGCACAGACTGTACTCATTGTTTGAGATATAAGAAATGTACTATACAAATTTAAACTAGTATTACCTGGGGATCTGATTTAATTTTAATTTTAAAGATTACGCTTTTTATACTAAATGAACTTTATTTTGCCTAATAGTAAAGAAACTGTTAAATACAGTGATTAATATATTATGAAATAAATCAAATTTGTGGCACATTTTTTCATAAAAATGAAAACTTATAGCTTTGACCTCTTACACGGAAGCTGATACTTTTTATGAATGATATGTCAATTATTAGCACGTTAGACAAATAACGTTTAAATTACGGAGAATATTGTCTTTTTTATTAATTAGGTGGTATTTAATAAAAAAGAAAAAAATTGAGAGCTGAACGTTATGCACTATGACAACTATTACATAGAGGGATTTTTTATATTCATTATACAATGTTCCCAGTAATGCGTGAAGCAGCTACGTGATACAATCCTCATACAGTAAACTGGTATGTAAGCTCAACAAAACTGATGTGTACACTGGTCAGGGTTTATTTGCAAGTAAATTTGAACTATGTTTCTGGTTGAGACACAAATACAGAGACCACGCTGCCTCTGACAAACACACAAGTGAGTGTCAGTACACTTGTGGGTCAGGTACTGCTGGTACTGATGTTTGCAGTACATCATTCGCAGAAAGTGAGTACCACGAATTTCCCGGAATCCGAGAGGAGATACTATTTGTGTTTACTGAGCTCAAACAACTTATAGCCCTTTCGTGTGTCTAAAAATAGGATAAATTTGTTTTTACTTTACATACTCTAATCGAAATTGATATTTCTAAGAAATAAACACTAAAAACAATACTAAAAGAGAAAGTAAGACGGAGAAATATATGCAATGGTTGTGAAAAAGCAACAATAATATTGGAAAACATGAGTGAATAAAAGAATATTAAGGCAAAGGGAATTTTGTACCAAGAACGCATTGTAATGAACCGGAACACTGGAAGTCTAACGAAATGTTTATCTGTTGGGTATTTATTTGGCAGGGTGGTGGAAGATATCTCAGGATACTGTAAAATGGCTGGAGAGCTAGTTTTATTGTGTACATTAAAGTCCAGGAGCTAAGAGTCTATTTACATTGCATTATCACATGACCTTGTTCTTCATGGAATCGATAGAAGTATTTCACGCTAATGAATAAATCCATCAGCCGCGCTTGTTTTTTTTGGTGATATTTGAGAGGATGTGGAAAGGGTTTAAACATATGTAAATATCATATCTTGTTTTAGATCATGTATTTTAGCTGAAAATACCCAAATTTAAATTTTTGATACGTATATGAAAATTAACATAGTGCCAAGTACCCATGTGAAAAAGAATAATTTAGCTGGAAATAATAATTTTTATGTCTATTTCGTTGGATATAAGGTGATATAACAGTGATATAAGGCACACGTCTCACAACTACTTACAAGTGTATAAAACATGATATAAGACAAAAAATTTACATTTTTAACCTTTTCGACCATTTTCTATTCAAAGCCCACACTGGATTGGTCTATGTTGGTCTATGGTTTCTTTCCCAGGGGGCATTTCCCTATTCACGAAGAACTGAGTGTTAGCTTATAAAATATAAATTGGTTCCCGGATCATAGACTGTAATGATGAGTAAAGCTTGGCTCCCTTGTCTAAAATACAAGTTTACGATATTCTCGATTTTTCAAGTTGACCGCTGACGGAATGCTTCGGTTTCGGCCCTATCGGACGATTGAGTTTTATCGGCCTTACTGGATTGCAACTGCTTTCGTCCCTATAGGATTCGGTGTTAAACGGAATATTACATATTCGGACCTCACGGACAATATCTTATTTCGGAGCTGGCGGAATCTACGAATAAGTATTCGAGGTTATAGGAATGTTTACGTTAGAATTCGGAGCTGACGGAAAGTCCATTTTTCAACCTTGGCGGATTATTTTCGGAGCTGACGGAAAGTTTCGTTTTCGGTCTTGGCGGAAAATTTCACTATTCGGCCCTGGCGGATTCGGTCCTCACGGACCCACCCATAAGCTTCGTAAGTGCTCAGCCAATAATGTTTCCGTTTTATTTAAAGGTAACATGGGTATATGTAAATAATGAAACACTTTATAATTTAAAGATTGTGTTCGTAGTAGCAAATCTTTTGCTTCGTTTAACAAAATAAAATAAAACTTTCCTCCGAAGGAGTTTTTGTGTGGGTTTAAACGTCTGTAAGGAAAATTGAACTTAAAAATAAGTAAAGATTATATTTAGGTGTTAATAGACATCCCACCGATTCCACGAATCTCCAAGACTTTTCTATTTCTTTCGCCTCAGTACAGTATCTTTAACTGCTTTTTATGTGTATAAAATTGCTTCGGTTACATAATTATCGGGCATTTAAGTGATGTTATTAATCAATAGATAAGAAATCTTTGAACTTTTTTTGCGTTAGCTTTTTTAAGTATTATATATTTCAAAATATATGTTGAAAAAAATTAATTATACTTACTTTAACATAATTCAATAGCATACTTAGAGATTTCTAAAGTTCGTTAAAATTTTCACAACTAAGACACTGACAATTCAAATTATACTAAACTTGAGGATCATACGCCTCTGTCACAATGTAGCAAAATTGTCAGGCGGTACAGTAACAATAATTTACAAGATACAAGTACACCACACCACATGTTGTAACAGGCGTCATTGAGTTTGCACGCAAAATGTCAAGTCTATACCTTATTTCATTCTCAAGATGTCCTGCCGATAGATAGACAGACAGGTATTTATAAAAATGTTGACCACTTTTAACTTAACTTCTTACATAATAATTGGCGAGTTTAAATATTTTAGATACATTTATAAGCCTGCAATCATAAAAGCATATTTTTGACACCTCACATTTCCAAATCCCCAGCGTTGTTTTCAAGTGTGATTTTATCAAGTATAAAGTCAAAAACAAAGGTTCATCTACATTTAGATATACTAATTCGTACTTTTAGGTGATTTCTTGCTAAGACCTCTATTATGCAAATTTCTATGTTAACACCTTAGAAAAGGAACAATGAGTTCGAAAATCAGAAGTAATTGTCAAATCCAAAGAAAGTCAAATCTTTGTCTTTACACTTATAGCAAAGTACTCTAATTTTGTACTCAGGTTTGTTATTAGTTTTATCACCAAAATGTATAATCAATTCTAGTACCTGCCTAAATCCTTGAATGGTTTTTGCAAAATGCAATACATACATTCTCCCAAAGCTCAGAGAGAATTTCCTTCACCTGAAAGTCATGGTGCTGTCGTACGTCAGAGGTCAGTTATCCAGACAATAAGCCTCAATAAGAAGCACCATTGATAAGGTCAGATTTGTTCTTTAAAAAATATTAAAATTCTCCCACGGTAATTGTTTAATTAGAGGTATTTCGGTCCTATAAGAAAAATTATTGTCTTTAGGCAACCCATCTCTTTTATAAATTTGGTGGATCGAGCCCTTCCGTAATGTAAAAATGAACATCGTGGACAGAGTTTAGAAAACTAGAAAGACCCACTAACTTCTAGAACACATCTTTGACTTTCAGGCCTCAGTTAGATGTGATTACCTCCTGATCTCGGGTGTCACAAATTCTAGATTACAAGCTCCGGTTTGTTTAGATTTATTTATAAGATTTACCTTCCACCCACTCAATGGGTTGCATATTACGAATGTTTGTTGTGGAATCCTAGAGAACCCTTCTTTCCATCCTTTCAGCTACTCAGGAATTGGACCTTATTTTCAAGTTCTCATCGTAACAAAAAATCCTCAAACGGCTTTCACAACTACGACCAGCATGGGTGGTTATTGCGAATAGTGCACTCGGATTAAGTAAAATGAAACGTACTTGCCTAGACAAAGTCAAATCAAGAGTGAACTCTGTAGGAATTTCTATTACCGGAGAGGAGATAAGAGGAAGGTGTTCAGGAATGAGCTCAGTTTATAAATTAACACATTGAGATTTGTCATTACCCAATTTTTGACATTGCCGACTTATGAGTTAGTATATAAAGGCTTTGCATGAGTAAATTCTCATGAGATAGTAATAGCTAGACTTATCTCCCCTCCCTTGTTGTTGCAGTTTTTATCGCACACTAACGTTAACTAATTGTAAAATAAACCTCACTTAGCTGCACAGCTCGCACATATTTTATTGCGTCAAAGAAGTGATAATCATGAATTGGTGAAGGAGGGATCGTACTTTCCGCAATGCGTCACGTCGACTGACCGTAATACGTAAGAATCAATAGCACAGAAACTACATCCTGCAGGAAAGGTTGACATTAAATGAGGTTCTCGACGCTGATCCTCTTTTCGTCCTTACCTTGGCTAGATGTCCTTATTTCAAAGCGATTAGAAGTAAGAGGTCCTGGTGTCCTTTAGCCTTTTTCCACCTGGAAAAGTGTCCAAAATGTTGTTATAAGCTTAGGCATAACATAGCCTACATTGCCCTACTATTTGTTTGTTACATTTTATTTTTAAAAATTATTTGTGTTAAAATTAAAACATCTTAAATTAGTTAAAAACAAAAGCTTCGTCGGGGAAGTTTAATGGTAGTATAAGAGAGAGATTTCATGATTATAACCAGGTAATTAAAAACTGTAATGAAACTTCCAGACAAAATTTACAACCTTATCACAGTTAATTACAAGTAAGAAGCAATTTATTTATATTAGTTGTTTGCCATCGAAAATGGACAGCAACAGTTTTAGAGCATCATAAATTTTTCCTACGTATAATGAATTTGGATGTGATGTTTTGTAGGAATAGTAGAAACAACAACATATGGTTCATTGTGTTTTGGTTGAAAGAATGACGTTAGTATACACACTGTTACCACAAAACATATAATATATAATATATTTTTCTCCATTATTAACACATATTTCAAACACAACTTCCAGAGGTTGTGCCTATTTAAAATTAGAGGTTACCTCCTTAACCCATTGTCTTTACAGTGTATATAAGTTATGGTTATTACGGTGAAAAGTATAATGGTTATTACAAAAGTTCGACCACTTCATCTCCACTTGGCTCTCTACCCAGAAAAACAAAAGCTTAGGTCTAGGTGCGCATATAAGCACAAGTTTTATCATTCCATATATTACATTTTCAAGATGCACTCAATGTTTACATATTGTTTACAGTTTTGATGTGGCTGAAGTCTTCTTATGTGGGGAGTAAAACAAGTTATAACATTGTTTATATTCACCGTATAAAATTCAATTCACGTCACGGAACAGCTTCAGGGAAGTACTTGATCCCATTATATTTTAATATAAACAACGTCTTAGCTTTGTTTGAAGGTTATTTTTGACGATGGAAGGATTGTGAAGGAAACAGGATTTTTCCGGACATTTGCCATCGTTCAGTGAAACAAGAAATCAGTAACACTAAGTTTCGAGATCTGCAATCTGATCTCTTCTTCAGGTAAAGAACTAACCTAATACATAATTACAAACTATCTTAAAAATAAACAAATCTTACCAAAGTGTTGAGGCACGCCTAAGTCAGGAATCACAACCTACATGTTGTTTGTCAACCTCACTAACTTTATAAACATGCACTTAATAAAAAACTATACAAAACACTAATAATTAAAACTTAACTACGGAATACAGCTCACCTAGTTTAAATTATGTATTAGGTTAGTTTCTTTACCTGAAGAAGAGATTAGATTGCAGATCTCGAAACGTAGTCTTAGCTCGTCTCAGCAATGTAGGCATGTGGTGCCACCACTGCATGTGAATGTTCTGTAAACATGAGATAATGTCAGGAAATATTTATCCAAGATATTATACTTGAAAGCTAAAATATACATTCTAATAAAAAAATCTAAAGAGATTTTTCACCAATATGTTTGAAAACTGTTTGAAATAAACATTTTATTTATTTGTAAACCCAATGTGAGAGAATTGCAATTCGGTCTACAATTCTAACCCAGTTACATTTATGATAGTGTTATTGAAGATTTGGAGTATCTGGGATTATACGTATATAGGTATTTAGGATGGATTGTCCTTCTTAATATTTTCATCCATTAATGAAAGAAAGACTAATACACGAAGCATTATAACACAAGTAAACTATTAAAAATTTTTTAACTTGTTTTCGTTTTAACGTCTCCTGAGATAAGAAAGCATACATAATTGCGAGACATACATTCTTGTTAATTCAGTTACAATAAATCAAAAGATTCCTTACAATCTTAACATGTCACAGGTTAAATGAAAGCGATTTGCTTACACTTCACAATTTGTATGACCACTTTTCCTTGATATTTATATAGACATAGCTGCACAAGTTTCTGAAAACTAGGTTTCTAGAATAACTCGTTCCGCACCGCATACTTTGCTTAATTAACAAATGTTTGGAGTTTTCAAATGTAGGACACATCTAAGGATGCAGTCCTCAAAACAAAATACATTGAAAGGTCAAACATAATCTTGCGCAAGGATCTCCATCCTTGCATCTCCATCTCATGCATTATTTCCCACCATAAAACACAAGACAATCATGTAAAAGTACGAATTTTACATTTAAATGTAGATGGACCTTTTAGGCTTTAAACACACACACACACACACACACACACACACACACACACACACACACACACACACACACACACACACACACACACACACACACCGCACACGCACACACACACACACACCCCGCGCACACGCGCGCACACACACACACACACACACACACACGACACGCGCGCGCGCACACACACTCTCCTCTCTCACACACACACACAATGAATAATGAATGGTCAACTAAAACCCTTGTTAAAAGTTATATTATTTCCAGACACGTGTTTCGGTTTTGAACCATCATTACCGAAATGTTGAAAGGAACATGGAGATTTAAGATATCGAAAGGAAAGAAGAAAAATAAAACACGAAAGAAGAATTACATGTCTATGTCAGTTATTAATAAAGATCCTTATCACATTTAAAATATTAATCTGAAAATGAGACAAACCCAATTTTTGAAAAAATAAAAATATTAAATACGTAATAATAATAAAAATACAAATGTATCATATAAATTTAGCTCCTGTTTAAGTAGTCCACGTGTGAATATTTAGTTCTTTATTTAGAGTTAATTGTACACATTGATGATGGTTCTCTA
Organism: Homalodisca vitripennis; assembly: GCF_021130785.1. NCBI lineage: Eukaryota > Metazoa > Arthropoda > Insecta > Hemiptera > Cicadellidae > Homalodisca > Homalodisca vitripennis. The sequence goes on along the minus strand of NC_060212.1, from coordinate 13,945,345 downwards.
CCAAAACACGAGTCTAGAAATAAAATAATTATAACAAGAATTTTAGTAGACCATTCATTATACTTATACAAAGATAACCTGTAATGTGAGTGAATAAAATAATATTGAGAGAGAGAGAGAGAGAGAGAGAGAGAGAGAGAGAGAGAGAGAGCTTTATTTCAAAATCACAAAGACCTGAAATGGCGTTACAAATTAATACAATTAATTACAACAATTTTCTTGCTTCACACTTCACAAATCAATTTCGGTTTTGAATCCATGATTAGTGATGAAAGTGTTGCCAGTTCAAAAACTCATTCACACTGTAGAAAGGGTTTTCAAGAAGCCACCTGGTGAGATGAAGCTTTAGCGTTCTGGGGTTCTCACTCTTGACGACTTGAGGCAGGATGTTGTAGAATTTTGCCCCTGCATATGATGGTTTTTTTTCAAAAAGTGTCCGATGATGAGCAGGAAGGGCTAAAGTTTTTGGCATTTCTGGTATTATACCCATGCAGGTCTTGATGTCGAGTCTGCTGATTTGAGGTCGCCAGGACGATGACTTCGTAGATGTAGAAACCCACAAACTGTCATCAACTTCAGCTCCTTGAAATGTCCTCTGCAGCTGTCTCTCCATCCCAGCCCAGATAACAGCCTCACCGCTTTCTTCTGAAGAACGAGCACACGTTCTAAGTTGTGTTGGGAAGATGCACCCCACGCCATTATACCATACCTCATATTGCTCTCAAAAAGGGCATGGTAGGCAGTTAAAACTGCTTCAGGCGTGCTAACTGCTTGCGTTCTTCTGAGGGCGAATAGGGCACTGCTGAGTTTTCTTGCAGAGAGAATCTATTGTGGTCCTGCCAGTTCAGCGAGTCATCAATGATTACTCCAAGATGTTTTGTCGCTCTTACCGCCTGGAAGTCAGGCAAAGCTGAGACTTCTTGTTTCTTGCTTCCAAAGATGATTTGGGTAGTCTTTGATTCATTGAAGACTAAGTCATTGCTCTGGCAGTATTCAATGGCAAGGTTTACAGCTATAAAAGAATTTACTTCAAGGGTTTCTAAAGATTTGTGCGCTGTTAACAAAACCGAATCGTCAGCATACATAACTGTGTGGCTTAAAGGCTCAACGTACTGAGGCAGGTCATTCGTATATAAAATGAAAAGAATCGGGCCAAGGACCGACCCTTGTGGAACACCTCTTTTCACTGGTAGGAGGCTAGACCTAGTCTTAGTCTCAAGACCATTCACCATCTGTCTGATCTCCACAAGCTGCTCACGATCACTGAGGTAACTCTTAAACCACTTCATTGGATCATCCCGAAATCCAAGAAATCTCAGTTTATCAAGTATTAGGTCATGGCCGAGACAATCAAAGGCCTTACTCAAGTCCATAAACATACCAATGACATTTTTGCCTTCATCCATGCTATCCACTATGTGCTCTACCATGTCAACAAGAGCTGTCTGAGTTGATTTCTTGTGAAGGAAGCCATGTTGACTCGTTGTCAAGATATTGTTGTTGTTAAGGTGCTCAAAGATTCTTATCAGGACAATTTTTTCTATAATCTTCGAAAATGTTGAAATGAGCGATATCGGCCTATAATTTTCAACACTGTGTTTGCTTCCGTTCTTATGCAGTGGAATGACTTTGGCGAATTTCATTTTCTTGGGAAACTCTCCACTTTGTAGGGACAGATTGGTAACATGTACTAGTGGGAGAAGCAACTCACTTTTACAGACCTTTACAATGCTTGATGATATCTCATCTAAACCAGCAGATGGTTTTACTTTCAGGCCATTTAGGACATCGCTTAGTTCTTTTGGAGAAGTCGGCTTGAGTACTAAAAGTGGAGATTGGATGTAAAGAGGTGTGTTTTGAGTTGCGGGTGATGGACCTCCAGAGGATCTCGAAGGACCTTTATTTAGTGTTTTTTTCTGCTATGGTGGCAAAATGGCTCATTAAAATAGTTAGATATTAAAGTCGGGTCTTCTACAATATTTCCAGAAATTTTGAGATGATCCAGATTTCCTGCTGATTTTGTCTTTTTCAGGTGTCTCTCATTGTTGATAGTGTTCCAAATGGCTTTGGATTTGTTTGTGGAGTTATTAATATGCTGAGCACTGAAGTTGCGTCTGATAGATTTCAGTTTGTTATCGTAGGTTCTTTTGTGCTGGGTCAGCAGTTTGTTTGTCTTCTTCTTTTCCACTCATGATAAATTTTTCTTCAGCCTCAAGAAACTGTTGTTTGAGTGCTCTTGCTTCTGCATCACAGAGTGGTATAGTCTTAAAGTTGTTGTTAATTCTCGATTTTTTTTAGGGGACAAACCTTATCTAGAGCTGCTGTAATAATCGAAAGAAAATTATTGTAAGCTTCGTTGGCATCTTCTGTTTTGAATACAGTGTCCCAATTTTCTTCCGCCAGGCAGTGTTTTAGGTTTGTTGAGGCTACGATTATTGAGATGTCGTCTGGACTGACGATGATGAAGTTTTCTTTCTAACTGGAAGGTTTAGTTTGCATAATTGGCCAGTATGGTCAGAAAATGCCAGTGTTGAGAATCTCCACATCCATGTTCTGAATATTTCCACTGTCAACACATATGGCATCAATTGAAGAGCGTGTATTCTGCGTGACTCTTGTTGGTGGTAGGGGTAAACCTTTCCATGTTGTATGAAAGTAAAAGCTCATTCAGCAGACTGCCTTCAGGAGTTTGCTTCAACAAATCGATGTTAATATCACCAATCATCACCTTTATGCAGTTTTGAGATGGGAGTGTATCTAGCACATTCGTGATGACTTGAAGGGCTTGCGTGATAGCTTGGTTGCTGTTGGTGGGGGGTCTATATATTCCCAGTATGAATACACTGAATTTTTTAGTCAGTTGGACTGTAACTGCAGACATTTCACATACCAAAGGGATGCTGTGATGTTCAATGTTTATTCCATGTATTTTCGCTATCCAATGTTTTGTGCTTAAAGATGGCTACTCCACCCTTTATATTGTCCTCCCTGCAAAAAGAAAGAAACCAACTCATAGTTGATTAAACGAGTGTTACACATTTTGTCAAAGTTTTGGCCGTGCTCTGTAATTACAACTACATGGGGATTCAGAGAATAGAGAAGGTGATTGAAGCGGTCTATTTTGTTACTTATTCGGTCAGCATTTTGGTGGAAGATGACCAAGGATTTTGTGGTTTGGGAGTCTGATCTGATCCCAACCTCACAGTTGTTATGATGATCCATTGTCACTTGTCTGCCTATTTCCGGAGTAGAAGACTTTGGTTTGTGGAATATCCTGGAAGGATATGTCACTTTCTTCCGCCCCTTCTTCTTGTAACTCATTTCTAAAAAAAGAAGTTTGTCTGAACACCTGACTTGCCTCCTCCTGTTGTTCTCGGCTGCAATTCAATTGTCCTTTGGCTAGTTTTCCCCTGTCGATGGTGGTTGAGGCAGTTTTTTCTGTTTGGGGTTTGGCTGATTCCCCCTGTCACTTTTGAATGCAGCTCAATTGTCATTTGGCTGGTTTTCCCCTGTCAACGGTGGTTGAGAGAGTTTTTCTGTTGGGGTTTGACTGATTCCCCCTGTCACTTTTGAATGCAGCTCAATTGTCGTTTTGGCTGGTTTCCCCTGTCAATGGTGGTTGAGACAGTTCTTCTGTCGGGGTTTGGGTGATTCCCACTGAAAGTTCTGATTGGAGCTTAGTTGTCCAAGTGGCCGTTTTTTTTCTGTCCTCAGTTTACTCTTAGCCATTTGAAGGGAGACACTGAAAAAATTGTTTCTTTTTCTGGTGGCTAAAATTATTGTTTGGTTGAGGAATAAGTTTGTATGATTTTATGTTAGCTGTCTTTTTTACTGGGGTATTTTGTTTGGCTTTACATTCACCAGCCTGGAATTGCTGCAGAATTGAATTAAGAGTACGTTCCATATCATTTTGTTTATTTTTTAATGTTACTCCTAGTTTGGGGGGGGGGGGTGGGGGGGGGGGGGGGTGGGGGGGGGGGGGGGTGGGGGGGGGGGGGGGTGGGGGGGGGGGGGGGTGGGGGGGGGGGGGGGTGGGGGGGTATGGCGCCTGCTCTTTTTAACGCGCAACCCCGCCATACTGCCCAGAGCTAAACACAACCAGGAAAGATAAATAATTTATTACATTAATATTTACATTTGCTATTTTAATTTAATATTTAAAATGATCATATTATTATTGAGCCACTAATGTACATTAAAATTCATAATGTTTAACATGTTATTGCATCAGATCACCCCTGATGGTTGCAAACGTCCATATAAATATACATATTTGTTCCACCTAATATAGACCCAGCCGAGCAGTGAGAATGTTAATTACATAGTTTACAAGCTAGAAACTTATTACTGTAAAAAATAAATTCACAATTAACTATCAAGATAGAAGCTTTAATTAACCCATTAAAACCTCGCCTATTAATACTCAAGTATGAATTTGTCCAACAAGTCCCAAGCCATTTGTTTATTTGGAGAAATATGTGTTTTTGTAAAAAAACTCATAACAGTATTTTTTATTAAAGACATCAAGGTAATTCCCTGTTTTAGTGTTTTACTTCTCATTAAATGTAGTATCTCCAAACGAATATGAACAACAAAATGATATCTTGAAATTGTTTTATTCTGTCCTTTTCTATTCCTATGTCCATGTTTCTTCTTACTACGTAGTATGAGTTAAAAAATTGCTCACCATTTAAAGCAGTTTTCGTTTGCTCAATACGAAACAATCGTTTCCTGAGTAATTCCTGATTGCTTCACTGGCCTCACTAGTAAATGGACCCCACTTCTTGAACATAGCTTTTGGTTTGCAAGAAATTCTCCCCACTTATGAAATAAACTTTGGTCACAAGAAACAAACACAGAAAGGAACTCGGGTATTAATCATGGCTCCCTTGATTGAGTTTCCCTCCACACAATCAAGTGTATTCAGCCCTTACAGTTTTCTGAGATGTAGTCCCCATTTTACATGCATGAGGTGAACCGCGTTACGATAACAGATTCAAAAAGTTTTTGCTCGACTTCATTGTGTATGCAGGAGTTATTCAGGATGGTATGATTTTTATTTATGATCGCCGCAAATGAATCGGCGAAGATATGCAGCTTCCTAACTTGGTGTGGTCTAAATACTTCTCTATAAAATGGTTTCACGAAAGATGCGATGGTTTCCTGTTCTTGGAATGGTTTTATCATACGTGTACATAATGGAATCACCACTACATAATCGTACACCGAAAATATAGAAGCGAGCTAACTTCCTCAAGTGTGGTTATGTTTAGGTTTGGGTAGGTTTTTTGCCAGTAATCATTGGCTTCAACATTTTGCTGATTTTCTTGCTTCGATAATTAGCTTCCGTTTGTTATTTTGTAAATCCAATCTGCCTTTGTTGGATGTAAATTTTCTCTCAAACTTCTATGTGTTTCTTTTTATTTTTCTCCAAAGTCAATGTGTCTGCCTCATATATCTCAGTGGATCTTACTTTTACTTTCAGATTCTTTAATTTTTACATTTTTTTTTATCACAAAACAACACGTATTGATCCGGTTGGGTGGGGGTTCCGATTTTTTTTTCAATTTTTACGTTTTAACAAAAGATTCCCCAGCTAATCCTTTGAGATTTACTTATCGGGCAGGAAAAAGAAACTTTCTTACGAATTTCAATGAAAGACCTAGATGGATGGGGATTTACGTACCTTGGCGGCACTTTTTAAGGAAACTAAAAAAAACTAAAGAAAAATGCGTCACAGCTTTTTCCTTGTTATGTCTGTGGTCTTATGTGACCACATGAAGTGCCATTTCCTCGATATATATCTTTGGTTGGGATTCGCCCCCGAAGATAATTACGAAGGACTTCTTTATATTCTGTAACGATAAACGGGTTAACCCAAAAACGTATGATTGAAAATCCTTAAAACATACAGTGGAGTGATCATAGGCAGTCAGAGACCTTCTCTGCATCACCATAACCTATGTATGCGTAACGGAAACTATCGTTTTTTGTTGAACCTTTGACTTACATCTTGTCAAGGCCCTCCTTCTTAAAACAAGGAAATATTGATAAGAGACAAGCTAGGTAATGGTTTTTGTGCATCAAGTTACCCCCTGCCACGACCTATGTACATATTAAAACTGTATAACTAAACTGTACTTCTTTCCTTTGCAGCTGAAATCTTTTTTGAAGGAAGACATTGAAAACCTTTTTCACATCGAAAGCATTTTTCAACCAGTTTCAAAAGCAAGAAAGACCCGACAGAATTCTTGGGCAACGGATTCAGTCCCGTCCGCCTGGATTTTCTTTTACTTTCTTTTTTTGTCGAGATATCTAAACCATCCACCCAAAACCATCAATCGTAATTTAGAAGGTAATTTGAAAGAGAGCTTGTCGCAATAAAACACAGAAAGAAACAACGATGACAACCAAAACAAGCACACAGGCAGACAGTATGACTCACAATAACAACATCTATTGCGCATGCGCCAAGACTACCTATGTTGGGCTCTGTTGTTTGTTTCCCAGTTCCAACTGGAACTGAGTTGTTTCTCTCCCTGTGGAACCTAAATCTTTCCTGCACTTTTTCATAGTTGGGCTCTTTGTCATGTTAAAATATTAGCATTGAGCTATCCATTACCATCCTAATCTGATTTTTTTAAAAATTTTGATCCTGTTGGTTTTTCCAATGCATCTTTGATTTGTTGTACTGTTAAAAACAATTTTGCACGAAACAGCTGATTAAATTTAACAGGCTCTTCCATTGAATAATATTTCTTTGCTATAATGCAACTTTAGAGACAAATATGGAATTTTGATTACTTTACGGACTAGTGGGATGTAGCCTGTGGGGATTCTTTAAATAAAAATAGGCCTTTATTAAAAAACAAACAAACCTGCTCATGGCTAAAGACTGTAATAGCAATAACAATAGTACTGAATTTTGAGTTCAATGTCTAACTAAGTGTTGAAATCTTTACCTTTTACTGAATGACAGTTAGATATGCTTTGTACATGCGGCATTCTTATCAATACCAATAAACATAAAATAGGCCTTGACACACAAATACACAACACTCAATTAGATTTTTATATAATAGCATAGATTAGGTTCATATTGATCATTCTTAGGTATCAGATCAAACGTTTACGAAAATAAATTAATGTAAGAATACACAAAGATCAAAGAATACATTAGATCAAACTATCAAAGATGTCTTCATGATCTACCACAATGTAAATTTTTATAAAACATTTACCTGCACTATTTTGAAAACATTCTGAACCATTCGTTCTGAAAAATTCGTGAAGTAGTTTCTTGGTGTACAACAAATGGGTTTTGAAAGTAAAAAAACAAAAAGCACACACAGTCAAACTCTATATTTCTCAATTAAATCAAATATAAAAAAAAATAATTATTTAAAAATATTCCTGATTCATTTTCGGCGAAATTCATTGATAATGTGATGGACAGTAACGTTAATTGAAAACAACATGCAACACTAAGTACAGATACAAGTTAAGGTTATTTTATAATTAAAGGTCCTATTTACAAGTGGACTTAAATTCTGAAGATTTGAAAGCTCTCTACTATGTACCGTTAATTATTGGTAGTTAATTATATTTTATATAATGTAAATTTCACAACCTAGTCAGCTCAGTATAATTTAATATTATTTTTTATCCAATTCCGGAATTAAATTATCAGCGGAGTAACTACCTAATTGGCACGCGTATGAATATTTTATTCTAACCCTTTGTAGCAGCCCAACTACGTGACCGATCTGACCTCGCGCGCCTTGTCCGTAAGTAAAACTTATCTTTTCGTATTATTAAATTAGCCCTTTGATGCCAAACATATAAGAATGTATGTAACGTAAAGTAAAGTTGTAAATAGTAAAGTAACTTACCCTTGAAGATCTTTTATTTGCTTGATTGAAATAGGTACAAGTTGTGGCGTCGTCCTTCTGACGAGCACGTTGTTGTAATAAGTTTTTTGTCTCATTAAATGGCTAATACCGTCGCGAATTTGTTTTACTCGAATTGCAAAGTTTGTTTGTAAGTTTCACGGATTAAATTGAACTTATAAGTAAACTTTGCAATTCGAGTATTTATTACTACGACCTCAGAAGTCACCACCCCCATGTGTTATCGTCATTCGGTATAAATATGTCTTTGTTAACCTGACATATGGGGTGGTATTTTTGGGACAACTCAGTGAATATGTAAAAAATTTCAAATTCCAAAAGAGAACTGTTTCAATTATGTTTAAGTATATTACATAATCCTGGAGACGGTATTTCATTAAATATAGTATCATGAAATTGGCTTCCTCATCCATTTACAAAATTATCTACGTGTTCAAACCAATTGTCAAATTTTTACAAACATCAACTTCAAAATAATTACCAATTTAGACAAGGAACTCTGCAATATCCAATCCACTGATTAGCCTTGTACAGTATTAGCCAAAATAAACAGTACTGAAATGGTAATATTTTACTATGGTAAACACAGTAACATTACATATAGATTTTACCAATAAATACGTCAAAGAAATCAAAATCGGTTAAACTCGGGTATTAACATGTTCAATATAACTCCCGTTTAGTTTTGAGGCAACACTCGTACCGTTCCTGTTGGTTTTTGCATCATTTTTATGAATAGGGGTTGTTCCATTCTCCTAATACACATGGTTATTTTTTCTTTGCGTTGAACGATGGTAGATGGTGAGTCCTCGTGGAAATTTTTTTCTTTCAACATTCCCCAGACGTAGGCGTTCCGGTGTTGTAAGATCGGGGGAGTGGGCTGGGTAAGGAAAGTTTGTTTCTAAGGGAGTTGAGACGGTTTCCAAAGGTTTGTTGTTAACGGCAGTGGTGACTGGTTTACGCCATCTTGCTGGAACCACTTTGAATTTAACTTCATGGTTTCGTGAACGAACAAAATCTCCTGAGGTATCTCACAAAGCGATCAAGAATGGCCCTATATCGATACTGATTTTTCGGGGACTGTAACACCTGTTGCAAACACTCTTTCGTGTTTTTCATTCGTACAGACAGACAGTAGTTGGGCGACATGAAAAACCCTTTCGCTGTGTCAAAACACTACCTGTTATTCGACATTTTTTCAACAACAATAAGAAATCACAGCATTACTAGGCGGGTTGTGTGGAAAACGTAATACAGTGTTTGACAAGCTTGGCCCACCCGCACGCCCAATTCCGTACTATGAGCGAAAATAATGCTCTACGATAAAAACTTGCTCTAACCGTTGTTAGTACCATGTTAGCAAAAACTAACCTCAAATGAGAAAGAAAATAATGAACACGAAGCCGTGGCAACAATCGACAATTAAATCAGCTGATCGAGAAGGCAACTGCAGCTGATTCAGTTTTCAGTACTGTTAATTATGGCTAATACTGTACAAAGCCGTAATATGTTACTTAAATTTGTAGCTTAACAACAAACTTCCTCAAAATCTTAAAAATAAAAACCCTTTAACCCAATCCAAATTTTCTGTAAGAAAGTTATCTTCTGAGTGATTTCCTTAAACAATAATTAAAGTAAATTAGTTTACAAGTTATGATCCATTAAGTCAAGCACTTAGCCAGCAAGGGTGTCAAAGGGGGTGTCCGCCCCCCAATTTCAAAAATCTCAATTACGTTTTTTACCAAACGATTATTATTATTATTTATATAATTCAGTATTACTGACATGTAATGTTGAAAGATCGTCATCAACAAAGAAAACGGGTCAAGAATTTTTTAAGAAACAAAATGGTGCCTTACTTTTTGTCCACTACGAGAAAATGTCAGTTGTCTGGACCCCCCAATTTTATCCCGGCTACGTTCCTGCATTAAGTTAATCTATATGATAGCTTTACCTTTTTGGGATTGGTAAAATATTTGAATCTACTTTAAATGTTTTAATTGTAAGGCTAAGTAACTCTGACGTGTCATATTGTTATTAGAACCAAGCTCGAATATTGCCTAAAAAATGTGACGAAAAACAAATTAATTGAATGACACGACAATAAAGAGAACATATCAGAGTTTTATATGTGTTTTGTGTACAAAGTGGATGAATACGAAAAGCTCGAATAAAGCAATGTAAATAGTGTGTCGAGATCTGTGAATCAGTTTAGTTTCTGTAGATTTAGTTCATTAGAATATTTGCAGAATGTATATACTGTATTTACATCTGTTAACTACCGTGTATTTACTGTGTAAAGGTGACTGATTTCTAAAAGAGTAGTAGAGCCAGTTTATTACGGTCTCTTAACAGAGTTTGTCATGGCTATACTCGACAAATAATATTTAGTTAGACTCATATTCAGAGGAACTTTTAAATTATTTTGGTCATGTCTTGTAGCCTATATATTGGCGTTATTTATCAAATTCTATTAATTGCGTTCTTATCCACTCACTTGAATTTGATGGAACCTACCTCATTCTAAGGTGAGGTTAAATTTGATGAAATTGTAAAATTAGTTTTACAGATTAATACGTGTCGGCAGAAAACATTTATGGTCTTGGCTAATTGTGACAGTAATTAAATAGTATCATGTGGTTGTTTGAAAATCTGACATATTTCCCTGAAGCGAAACAAGTAGAAATAAACTTTTATTTTATTACTTTTAAACTTTTATTATATAAACGGAATCACAGGTATTTACTTTAGGATGATTTGGAATTTTTATTAAGTTCAATCAAAAACGGCTGACGATAAAAAGTGGAATTATATATTCCGAGAGTAACATGCTTTACTTCATTAATTATTTAAATTTCATTTTCATTAAGAAAAAAAAGTCATTAAAATTGTAACTGTCTTAAATTATGTTTCATTCAAAATATGTAGTTTCCTTAAGTTATGTTATAATTCAAGTTATTCCCTGAATCTATATCTTATGTACATATTGTGAAAATTCCACATTTTTATCTTCAGCAGTTAATATTTTGAACTAATTTCAAAAGTATATACATTTCCTATTTTAAATGGACGTAATTTCTCGTGAAGTGATAAAAAAGTTAAAATATTTTTTTTAACATTAAAGAAAAAATTCTGCCACTTCAAAATCGATTGAACTATATTAAGGTATTTGTAAATAATCAAAAAAATATTCGGTTGGACAATATTCGAATATAATAGTTTCTTAATTATTTAAATCTTAAAGAAATGTTGATTTAAATAACTAATTAATTTTAGAATCTGCAATAAAAACACTAGTTTGATTGAAAGTGTCTGGGTTGTAACTGATTTCCTTTGGAGTAAAATTCATTTTAACAATTCAAATATTTTTAGAACAGACTTAGACAGTATAGCTGAGAAATCAAAAACAAAGACAAATTCTGAGCAACTTTTTACAAACCTTGTTGCGATCGCTATAGAAATGCCATATCTACTATATTTCAGTAAATACGAGTATTAGTTACTCGGGGAGTGAAAAAGAAGAGGGGTTTACTTTTGTAAACAAGTGCAGAAGATTGCACAAAGCGTTTTCCTATAGAGGGAAAGGGTTTTGATTCAATGAGAATGTTTGGAGTTTTATGCTTACAGTTCACCTTCCTTTTTATTTACTTGCCTTCTGGTATCTGACGCTATCAGAAGACTTGACACCTGGATTCTGGAGTGATGTTTCATCTGGGGAGTTCTCAAAAACTCCCTTCCACACCACAGCTATGTTATAGTGTAGAAACCCACGGTAGCTCCCACAGTGCTTAGAGACTAAATGTTTTAGTAACATCGTTTTGGATCTCTTATGACGAAAATGAACTCCAGATTTCTAGGAGTCAAGACTGTGGTCAGCGGTAGAGGGGGGGGGAACACTCCTGATGAACGTTGACGTGGAGGTAAACCGAAAATTCACAAAATAATGGTTCAACTCGTAAGTACACATTTTAATTTTTTGGCGTTTTGCTAGCAACACGTTTAAGAAAAAGAAAAGCATTTTACAATACGTATAAGTAAACATATATACATTCAATGCAACAAACATGTTATTTGAAAACACAGTGAGTGCTTTTGTTTTTTAATCCTTATAGAATCAGAGATTTAGAAGTTGCAACGATAAGAATGTATATATTGTGCAAAAGTGTAACAGAAAAGGCTGACCATTAAGGCACAGAAGAGACGGATAATCGGCACAGGATTGAAGCAAAAGCAAGGTCGCTGTCCTTAATATCTCACGTCCTTTTACTTAGGTTAAGCCTAAGCTTTCATTTCTTTTTTTCGGAAGCCTGCCTTTGTCAGGCAAGTTACCGACCCAACGATAAAAGTGGAATAACGATTCTACCAGATCTGTTGCCACTTTCCTTACGTCAGTTAAATGGGGGGTTACCAATAAAGTTTGTTAATTAGAATTCGTGGATGGCTTATCTTCTGATCCTGCAAAATTTAGTGCTCTATGAGTGCTGGCTGCTCATTATCCACAGAGAAAGGCCTGCGATAGGAAGGAGCATTAATAGGAGCATGTAAAAAATTTTTTAATATACTGCAAAATAAATATTTTATTCGTATTACATCACGCTGTAAACCAGGGGTTAACACTTTAACGCGTTAAAAATACTGTGTGTCATACGTTTCTTTATTTTAGTTAAGATATAATTGGGGGGGGGGGGGGGTGGGGGGGGGGGGGGGTGGGGGGGGGGGGGGGTGGGGGGGGGGGGGGGTGGGGGGGGGGGGGGGTGGGGGGGGGGGGGGGTGGAAAGGGGGTGATAATCCAGCCGATGACTACATTGACTTTTGGGACACCCGGTATATACATAAAACACTAAAAACAAAACTAAATATGTATATATATATATATTTAGTTATATAGAACTAAAGTACATTATTTATTTGAAAGTATATTAGTATTGCATTCTAAATCAAAATTGTACAAAGGACTTAAGAAAAGTATTTCATGTCTATAATCGTAATTAGAATTAAATGAATAGGTTTAAAACATCTTGTATAATTACAACAGTAAGGGCCGGAGTTCAGGTTGGCAGAAATTATTAGTCAAAGGTAGATTAACAGACTGAACAGGCCAATCGACTCAGCAAATCTTCTCTGCCCTGTATTATATACAGTACTGTAGGTTCCTCAGCAATTTACGTGAGCAGGAAAACTTGCCTAAATGAGCAGGAAATCCGGGATGCAGGACCAATCAGAGAGCACAGGTATTGCGTAATTTACGGAAGTTGAAGGGGATTTATTGTTACCGCTGGCAAATCCGACTTGACCATTTTGTATCCTGGGAAGCCGCGCGTAAGTAGAAATTAAATTGGGTTATTTGTGTAATATATGTTTACAATGTCCTTTCATTGTGTTTTAGGTGTAGTTACAAGTTAGCGAGGAATAATGTTTTTATTTTATATGATTTCTTCCATAATATCTTTCTAAAATACCAGTTTTGAAAAAAGTTATATAATACAGTTTCAAAAATTTTCAGAGGAATACTACTTTATTTTTATTTGATTTACTCCAGCATATTTTTTTAATATCATCTAAAACTGTATCATAAATATATTATTATATATATCATTATATAAAAACTGTATCATCTAACTCCTTTTAAATGTTTGGCTGTTTTTCTCTGGTACAAACAATTGAACTATTATCCAAATATAGTGAGGGAGTTCGATTTTGGGACTTGGGAGTTTCGTAAAAACTGATTTCATTATTAGTTTATTTGAGTTTTGATTTCAAGAAGTTAATTATTACTTGCACAACAAAGTTCACGGAGATATGCCTTTGGCCAAGTCGAAGGCCTATTCGCCGAGGTAGAATGGCAATTTCTAATCTATAACTAAGCGTCAAATTCTAGACCACTGCACTACGAGGAAGCTAAACTGAAGATAAACTCAACGTTCACGCTGAATCTACCCTTCCCACCATAGCTGCTTTTTGTGTAGAAACTCTAATGCTCCATCAGGGTTTAAGATCGGGTCTAAAACATCGCAGTACATCTAATTGTGCACCTGATGAGACTTCCTCTTTTTCTAGATTACCGCTATGTTTTTTAGAAACTAATGTAAAGAGTTCATTTGGGGCTTTTTCGTCACCGAAGAACTTTCGAATCTCTTAAGACAGAAAACGTGACTCCAGATTCCAGGAGTCAAGTCTGTGACAGTGTCACATTCCAGATGCTGCACTAAGAGGAAAGTGAACTGGAGCTAAACTCAATATGCAAATTAAAAGTAGTATATAGTTTTAACTGCCTTTTTAATTACAAATTAATTACAATTGTGAATTTTTATACATTTCTACAGAACTAGTGTCAGTAAAAAACGTATATCCTTGAAAGTCATTTTTGAAAGTTTCTTAAATAAAAATTACAATTTTGGAGCATCTTTACATTTTTAATATAAATTATCACAGATTTCAACTTTTCTCAAGTACAATCTCTACGGGTTTATAATTTTTTGACTTAAAGAATAGTATTTAATGCAGTATTTATGTGTAAGTTAAGCTGATTCATAAAGCAGAATATTTACAAATAAAAGCGATCACATACCATTCCATTCATACTGCATTCCATCCGTCCCTTCCATTATAAAAACTCGTCTCGGGCTGATATGGGTATAAATTAATTAATTAAGTAATCAACAAGTTTGATCTTCATCATCAATACGAGACTAGACAATACTTGAAAATACCAGCTTGTTATTATCGCTTAGTGGATTGTTTAGACCATATTAAGTACAAGCTTCTGCCTTACAGGTCTGCATTCGAAGATACTTTGAATTTTTATGTATATCTCACCATTATCTCATAGATAAGTAATGCATCTGATAATAGATTTAAATAATTTTGATCAGACTAAATATAAGAATACTTTGTAAACTTGGGCATAATAAGTAGAGATAGCTTAGTTCCTCACATATCAATTAGTTTAAGCTAAAATTGTTTAAATATTACCTTATGGATTAATATGATTTTTGTTTTAAACTTCAATGCATGTTTTTTTATTTTATTTCCAACGGCATTGCCAATATACATATGATAAAGTAAATTAACAACAGTGGATGAGTTAAAATAAAATGACCATAACAGTTTAGACCAAAATAATAATTTCACATGTAACACTAAAAACGTAAATTTATAATTACAGTAATGTAACAAATAAATAAGAGACAGCTAATTTTAATGGACAAAAATAACAAGGCTAACTAACATACAACATAGAGACTCTGTATGAGCAACAGGCGTTGTTATGTAGGGAGGCAAGCCATGACCTTAGACATTTAAACTTAAAGGGAATATATAGAGAAGTCTTGTAGATAGCACTTTCTCAATATAGCCAACTGGGAGGTTGAATATCGCAAGACACATAAAGGTGTAACCTTCCAAATTTGCAGGCTTATTTGCCAGTAGATTGTTTGATGCAATTTTGGCTGATATTAAATAAATTAAAACATTTGATACACCCACTCATAAAATACTATCCAATAAATAAAGGAAAAATTTATTTTCTAGAAAACCCAACATTTATCTCCAAAATTACAAGTTGAATGTCAGTGGTCGTATTTCACTTATCCAGACACTGAATGTATACACCTTATTGCTTAATGGACTCTTAACATTAATCCTTAGCTTATGACTTCTAACATAATACATAGATACTTAATACCACAATATGATAGGCTTTTTGCATATTTTAAATGTTTTTCTAATACATTTGGTTTAAGTTTTGGTTTGTTAACCTTTGTGTCGATGGCATTAAAAATAATAATAATTAATAGTATTCATGTTACGAAATCGATTATTCATCTATAATAGATTAATACACATTTGGTCCAGTCTAACAATACACGTACCCTGCTGAGGCCCCATCAGGAAATTTACGAAGTAATTTTCATAAGGATTTAACAACTAACCTGAAATACGTATTGATGTCAGAAAATGGTTTTACTTTGGGCTTAGATTGTTACAAGGTACACATGAAAAAAACTCTAGTCAGTTTAATCGTAAATTTATTACATTACACAACCAATACAAGTTTGTAATTCACAAGTAAATATTGCAATATAATATTACACTTGTGATATTAACTGTGCGGATTTAATAGTGGTATATGTTTTGAAGCAGAACTAAATCCAAAAAGCCAAATTTAATAAATTTAAATATTTCCTAGTACCTTGGAGGTGTTTTTTCTGTGTCCACTATTTATAATCTCATTTCGACCTTTAAAATACGGCATGGTCAAAAAGGGACAGGGGATTGCAAAACTTAAAAATAGTGTTCCACTCCCCCAATTCTACACCACTTATGAAAGGGGGACGTGATAAAACCCATTTTTTTTTACACCTCCAATAAAATAAAAATATATTAAAGTTGAATAAGTACGATGAAGGTTGTACATTGATATCTCAATCCGTTTGGAATATACCCTAGTGTGGAATCAGGAAGTTAATTTTAGATTATAAAGGGTTGTTTTTTGTCCATAACCTTTACTAGGATTCGTCGTAGACCATGTTTTTTTCATAATGTCTTTTGTGATTTATTTTGAATTTACCTTTTCATCATTTACGTCCACAAGATAGGGGTTGGCGGAATTGAAAATGTTAAAGAGTCCCTCCTCTAAAGCCCTCTTTAAATAAAGGGAAAGATATATTTTTTAACCACCAAAAAGTAACCCTCTATTTTAACAAATTATAGTTTTAAGTCTAAAAAGATTTGTCTAATTATACATGTACTAATTTGTACTGTCAATCGACTGTTGCCGACTCTCAAATAGATGATTTTCAATTATTACGCCGTATTTACTTTCCATGAGCTCATTACTTTGTGTTATCCATGTTAATAACTACTTTTACATTTAATGATATTGTGCAAAAAAAACAGTGTTAAATGCATATATTGCATTTTTGTTGTTGTAATTTTAATGGTATTTGTGGCTGACCACGAACAAAATAAAATACCTTATCAATATATATATACTATATATGTAGATATGAATATGGCGGTTTCTGGCGCACTTTTGGGACAGTCAGAAAATCAATGTAAAATACTGTCCATTGAACAATAAAAAAAAATCTAAGAAATCTAACAGGAAAGCACGAATGTTAAATAACCGAATCTTTAGCTGTTTTTACTGTTCAATGTTTGCTTCTACATTTATAAGCTGTTTTAATGAAAAAATCCAGAAATCTTAATAAAAAATCTTTATTCTACAAAGTTAATTGTAACACAGTCTTTATCTTTAATAGTCTTTTTTCCAGTAACAATCAAGTGGTAATTTTTCATTTTTGTTTAATTCTTTAAATCTTTTTCTCATCCAAAACAGTCAAAAAATCTGTTCGGTAAGTGTACTTTACAATCTTCCAACTCGGCAATTATTGTAAACCCGAACTTATCTTTCATTTTCTCCAAATTCAAGATTTCTATATCTCTTTTTTTCTTCCAATTCCACTAATTTCTTATACTCTTTAAACTTACATTCTCCAATATCATTTAACTCTTTTCAAGAACTCCATTTAAATAGAAAAAAATTCAAAGACGGAAAAAATGAAATTTGCTAACAATCACTCGAGAAGTCGAGGGAATTGCCAATATCTTCATTGTTTGACGAGGTTCTTCATTTACTTTGCTCCAAATGTACTATAAAATTCATCGAGGATTTCTGGCTTAAAATCGTAGGACAAATTCAACATCCAGATAATGAAAAAAAAATAACAGGTAATATCTTTTCATAATTAAACGTGTGTATCGATACCTACAAACCTAATGTATTCTTTGAAAAGGAAAATAATTTTTTCAACGGTTCTAAGAGATAAGTAAAAATTTTTATTTATTTTCCTAAACTCTGTAACAAATTTTGTTTGTTTTTCATCTCCGTATTGTAATTTTTTAAGCAGATTATTCAAATGTGTTAGTTTATTTCGTAATTTCTTAGGTTTAGGTCTTTCATACAAAATTAAATTACAATCTCTACAAACTAAATATCTTTTATCCAATAATTTCTCCTCTATTATAAACACTTGTAACAGTTGGCATTGTACTCTTCCATTTAAACAAAAAAAAGATTTTTTTATAAATGGAGATTATGGAACTAACTCTGCCGAGATATAAATTTTTCAGCGCAAATGTTTGTGTTTACATTTCTACAACAGAGATGAAATAGAAAATAATTTCATTCTATTGTACAACTATTTAGGATATTTTGTCTATGATTACAAAGATTATTCCGGAAGAAATCGAGATTTTTTTCATCAGCGAAAGAGTATATTTTTGAAGTTTTAGAAGGAATGAAAGAGAATAATATGAATTTAGCAAATTATTTTTCTTAAATAAAAAATCTATTCTACTAAATAGTCACCAAACAACATGAACTCAACCAAAGTCTCTACAATTTTCTAGCATTAAAACAGTGCAACAATAGATGAATTCAGTGAATTGCCGGTTTATTTTCAACAACAGTTGATACCGTCTTCGATACTTTCCTTAAATGAAACAGAATTAAAAGAACTTGTAGAGTGTTTTTGCAGAAAGAACGAAAACTGCACACGTGTACACCACAAAAAACGAAAAAAATAAGGGATTATTATATTTAATATAAATTACGAAAGATATTGAAAAGAAAGTAAAAAATAAACAAACAGAGAGTTTTCATCGTTTTTTATGAAATTTTTTTCCCATATTATACGTCCTTTCAAGATAATCCAAGACTTAATTGATGAATTTCTTAGGAATTTTTGTAAGTATCAAGATTTATCAACACAATTCATTAAAGAGCATTATAGAATTTTTCTTATAGAATATAGCCACATTTTGTGTGAAAACAAAAGGTATTACTGTAGATAATATTCCATGTGATTCCTATGAAGAAAGACACCAACTTATGGTTATCAAAACAGTACTATGACGTGGGGAGGGACTGCAAGTTTTAGAGCACAACTGAAAAGAAACATCTGGACAAAAAAAGTAACCACACATTACTGAACTAACATGTTTTTCTTCTTTCCAAACAGCTGCTGATAATCAAAGCTGAAAAAAAACATATGGGAAATGGGAGAAAAAAAGTAACTCTCATATGGAAGAATATTGATTTATTTTCAGTTAGGAAAACAAACTCAAGGTCTCAGCGTTCCTAGTGGTAAACGCATACGTCATGAAATTATTATGAAAGTTAGTCGAGGTCACCGCGTTCCCTATGGTAACGCCTACGTCATAGTTAGTTGAAACAAACAGTCGAGGTCACCGCGTTCCTAGTGGTAACGCCTACGTCATAGTTTAGTGAAACAAACAGTCGAGGTCACCGCGTTCCTAGTGGTAACGCCTACGTCATAGTATAGTTGCCGATGAATAATATAGAAAAAATACCGATGATTTTTACTGGAATTTCTCTAATATCGTTTCTTTAATCACATCATAGGCTAAAAAATTTCTCAGAAACCACCACAACATAACAAATCGCGTTTGTAACAGCATTTTGAAAAATCCATATTGATAATTATATCGTTCTTTGAACCAGAAATATTTTGTCATACTCTTTGTTGTAATCAATGACATAAATAGGTCTATTCGCTAAAAATTCTTTAGGATTGTAATACATTTCCTTATTATTACAGTAAAACTTTCTTAAAATCTTGATACATCTGATACATGATTCTGAAAAGACCTCCTGAAATGTTTAAATTTTGTAATTCATCTGGATAATAAGAACCGTTCAATTTTTACTCTGATATTTTTTACATCCAAACTATCAAACTTTGAAGGATTTTTTCTTGATTATTCTGTCTATCTGTTTGAAAACCTATGATAACGAACTTGGGATTGAAGATATTTCTATAAATATTTGTGATGTCGAACGAATAAGTTGTTCCGGAAATACCTTTTTGTTCAATACATTGCCAATCTAGAAAATTAAACATAATGTTTTGACTTTTTGTAATTTCATCAATCAACCTAATTTTACTCGTGGTTTTTATAATCAAATCATTGGAACTCTAATAAAAAAATCTGTAATTGTTTATTTTTCCATCAACAGGCATAACATTTCCAGTTGCAGTCTTCAGAATCACATCATCGTCTTCTGCTCTTATAAAACTTAGATAAAATCCTCCTTTATAGATCGGAATAGTAACATTTTCAAAAAATCCTAATCCAAAATGAGATAAATTTCCAGCTGCTTCAAAAACACCAAATTTAAAATCTGATTCAAAGCCATTAGAAGTTTGAGAAAATAACATCACTTTTTGAATACGAAATAGTTCCTTTAATTGTGCTTAAATTGGCCACAGTTTTCGACTTCTTCTATCAATTTATTGTGTTTTCTTACTTCAATCTTAGAAAATAAAAAACGGTATAAAATTATCGATTAATCTAACATTATCAGTTTCCAAGATATGCTTGACCATCTTGTTTTTGTTAAAGTTCCAGAAATATAAAAACTGGAAGTTAGACGAGCAAAAGTTATCTCCAAAATCAATATTAAACTCAGTTCTTTTATTCGGTTCATTCAAATGTTGTTTACTAATTGGATAGAAATTTTTAAACTCCGCCCTTTCAATATCACTAGCATATTTTCTGTAGTCCGCCATTTAATAAGAGAAAATTTAGAAATTTTAAAACATCATGTATAAGAAAGATATCATTTTTTTCATCGATCTAATGTACGTTTTTATAAGAAAAGATATAAATTTTAGTAAAATAATTTAAAAAGATTAGAGTCATTTTTTTAATGATCTACTTCGTCATATTCGGGATTCTCTTCCTTAAATTTTGCGATCTCGGTCAACATATTTCAATAAAATTTGCACAGGATAGTAACCGCTATCTATAATATTGTTCCAATCAACTGTATCTTTATTTTCATCCAAAAACTTTATACTCAAGTGTTGATAGAGACAAAGAACAGACATATGATCTTTTAATTGATAATGTATATTTTTCTTGAATGAACTCTGGGGACAGAGTTTGATATTTTGCAATGTTATACCAATTCAATTTGTTTACGTATAATCTCATCATATCTTCGGATAATTCATATTTTTGAGAAAATGTCATCCCAATGTTCTTTTTTCAAATCTCTTTCGTGTTGCATGATAAAAAGATCGAAAGCCACTGTAATGTCCCGCCATCTCTAATTTATTAAGAAAAAATTTCAAAATCAAGTTTTTATAAATTGGCTCTTTCTTGAGTTACAATTCAGCACATTTTCCAGATATTCTTTTAACTCCATTGATATTTGCATAGTATTTTATATCATTTGTTGCAGTTTTTTCTTTACATCTCACACAATATATGAGCGCCATTTATTTAGGGAAAATTTAAAATGAATCATCATAACCGCCTAATCTATTAAATCTGTTATCAATGTTTTCAAAAGATTTATTAACATCTTCTTTAAATTTATTAAAGTTTTCTTCTAGTTTATTTACTTTATCGAGATATAAAGAGTATTGATCATCTATTCTTTTAAGTAATTCATTATTATGTGTTACTTTCTCATTGAAACGTGTACCAAAATTTTCAAAAAAGTTTACTTTCTCATTGAAACGTGTATCAAAATTTTCCAGAATTTTTGTTAATTGCTACACCAACTAATTCATTAACATTATTTTTATATGTATTAAAGTTTTCTTCTAGTTTATTTACTTTATCAAGTAATTCACCAACATCGTCTACTGATCCTTTTACTTCTTTCATCAAGTTTTTCATAGACTTCTGTTGTAAAATCTTTAACATGCTGTTTATGATTCTCATAATTTTGTTTTAGTTCATTAAACATTTTAATAGGATCTTCTAATTGAATCATTACAACAACATCAAATGGATTAATTCCTTTACTAACACCGCTAATTCTTTTTCCTTTAAAATCTAAGGCATTTTTAAACATTCGGATCATGTAAATCAACAATATCGATGTTTTCTGATAATTTTAGAGGTTTTTAAAATTTGTTCTTTAACAACAACATCATGTTTGTCAATACCAGGTCGAACACCGACAATTCTTTTTTTATTAGCCAAACTAACATAATTCTTTTCAACTTTGATCGCTTCAGTAATTTTTATCAGCTTTTTCGATATGAGACATTAAATTGGTAAATAATTTTTTTACACCATCATCAACTTCTTTTTCCAATGTTTTTTATTTTATCAGCAACTTCATTTGAAACTCATGAAAATTTTGCAAGTTTGTTATCATATTCTGCTTTAAAATCTTCAATCTCGACAGCAAACATATCTGAATCTGGAAGGTTTTGCAATAAATTTTCTAACTTGTTATCAAACTCATTTCTCAAACTATCAAAATTCAAACTATTATCTACATTTTGAATAATTTGTGTTCCAAATACGTCAAAAATATTTTGTGAATCCATATTTATTAAGTAATAATTTGTTAACAACTTCTTTAAAATCTTTACCAGTACTCAGTTCATTTCAAAACAAAAAACACATAAATGACCACAAATTGGGGGATCTTTATAGTCTTGAATCTGAGAATCATTGTAGTAGACGCTTGATTTTTTCAAATATTTAATCAATTCTATAGGTGGTTTGTCCTCAATTCTTCCATACGAATCAAAATAACATGCATTCTTATCATTTTTTATAATAACAAATCCAATGCGTTCCACTTCCCATAATCGAGTCTAAATTCACAATTCCACATTCAAATTTTCTTAACTTTTTCAGGTAATGTATCTCTCATGAAGATTCCTCTAAAATGTTTAATATTTTTGCAGATTTCTTCCAATTCCCCGAATGTTAAAGGTTTAAATTTTTTTTTCAATGTTTGATTTCACGTAATTCAAAGTTTTTTTCATCTAATCCAGATCCTGTAACATCTTCCAACTCTTTATCTAACCAATTTAAAAATGTTTCGAACAATAGGAATCACATCTTTTTTAACGATTGGAGCAGCTTTACGAACATAAGGAACAACATTTTTAACAACTGGAATATTTTCTCCAAAATCTAATAAATCTTTCAAAAGTCCACCATTTTTGAGTTCTTTCAACTGATTATAAGAAAATTCTATTCTGGTTCCTTTATTGTTTTTCTTATGTTTTTTCGAGTTTATTGTATTGTCTATTTGTTAAAAATATCTTATCTTCGCCATTTTTTAGTTGATCTATTTTAAATTGAATACTAACGGGTATTTTCTTCTTAAAAGCGGATTTTATTTTTTCTTTCTGATTTTTTGCTGAAGTTTACGTTCACCTCCATTTATATAGTTAAAATTTCAAGTTCTCTTTCGATTCCCATTCCTAGTTTTCTCTCTTCAAAAACATTGCTCCAGCTGTTGGAAGCGCAACAAATCTTTCACCTAAACTAGCATCTTTTGATAAAAAATAAATCTATCCATTGCCTTTATCTTGCAAAACTTTATCTGCTATATGTCTGGAATTTGTGTCTCTATGTTTTGCATAAAAAATATCGTGTTCCATAGCAGCTTGATCTAATTTATTTATACCAGGATCCTCCTCTTTTTAGTCTTTTTTTCGAGTTTTGTGCCAGGCCCACAGATACTGATAAGTTGGTACGTGTAATTCAAAAGGTAAATTGTTGATTAAAATCATTCAAAAGTCCGCTAACCTTCAATCAATAGATGAACTTATTGCCGGCAAAAACTCGTTTTAAAATATTTAATTTCCATCAGGTTTTTCAATCATTTCATCAAGTTTGTTCGAAATAAAATCTTTAATCGCTTATCTTTTCGTTCAAACAATTGTTGTTTCCAGCCTTCTCTTGAGCATAAATATAATTAATAATTCCATCGAGTTTTGTCAAATCGTCGATATATCTGTATTCAATCTTATTATCACTGTATTTTCTTACACCTGATCCTTCGATTCGTTTTTTCCCAAATTGGTTTAATCAAATTGAGATAATTTTTTACCTTTACCTTGACTTAGGCTTCTTAGTAGATGGATCATTATTTTTGTAAATTGAGTCAGATTCCCATAAAATTTCAGTATACTTTTTCAAGTCCTTCTTCAGAATATATAAACCGGTCTTTTGGGAACATCAGTGCCTGTTAATAATTCTCCATAAACCTTGAGTTCCTTTATATGATTTTTTTCATTAATAATGATATCATTATGTTCAAAATTAACGGGTAAATTTCCAATCA
This sequence comes from Homalodisca vitripennis, assembly GCF_021130785.1. Lineage (NCBI taxonomy): Eukaryota > Metazoa > Arthropoda > Insecta > Hemiptera > Cicadellidae > Homalodisca > Homalodisca vitripennis. The sequence goes on along the minus strand of NC_060212.1, from coordinate 13,921,300 downwards.
TAAAAACTTTTCTTTTTTTTATCCCAATACAAACCAAATTTATCATCTTTTACTCTAGGAAGAAATTTTTTAACCAATTTCACCAATTATTATATCCGTTTGTTCCAGGACTTATTGGTTCAACTATGGTAGAGTCTTCAATGATTCGAAGGTCTAAAATGGTGTTGAAGATGGTAATTTTGGCAATTCAAACTCAGATTCTGGTATCGAAATATCAGCAAATTGTCGTACAACTGGAACCAAATTCATCAAATTTTGATTATCGCTTAAAACATTTTCAATTTTGCCCTCAACATTTTTTATTGCAGATGTTACAGGTTGATTAATTTTTTGAATAAATTCTTGTTTCTTTTTCATCAATTTCGAATCTAGTTCTTTAAATTCTTTGATTAATTTCTTTTCGATTTTGATCAAGTTTTTTTCGCTTCTTCTGAAGTTACGTTCGCCATTTATTTAGGAAAATTTTAAAACGTGGAACGTGGAAAACGTGAACACGAAACGTGAACACGGAACGTAAAACGTGAACGTGGAACGTGAAAACACGAACGTGAAACACGAACGTGAAAACGTAAACACGAACGTGAAACATGAACGTGAAACATGAACGTGAAACATGAACGTGAACGTGGAACGTTTCATGTTTTCACGTTCGTGTTTACGTTTCACGTTCGTGTTTCACGTTCCACGTTCACGTTTTACGTTCCGTGTTCACGTTTCGTGTTCACGTTTCCACGTTCCACGTTTAAAATTTTCCTAAATAAATGGCGAACGTAACTTCAGAAGAAGCGAAAAAACTTGATCAAATCGAAAAGAAATTAATCAAAGAATTTAAAGAACAGATTCGAATTGATGAAAAAGAACAAGAATTTATTCAAAAAATTAATCAACCTGTAACATCTGCAATAAAAAATGTTGAGGGCAAAATTGAAAATGTTTTAAGCGATAATCAAAAATTTAATTGAATTTGGTTCCAGTTGTACGACAATTTGCTGATATTTCGATACCAGAATCTGAGTTTGAATTGCCAAAATTACCATCTTCAACACCATTTAGACCTCGAATCATTGAAGACTCTACCATAGTTGAACCAATAAGTCCTGGAACAACGGATATAATAATTGGTGAAATTGGTAAAATATTTCTTCCTAGAGTAAAAGATGATAAATTTGGTTTGTATTGGGATAAAAAAAAGAAAAGTTTTATGATTGGAAAATTTACCCGTGAATTTTGAGCATAATGATATCATTATTAATGAAAAAACATATAAAGGAACTCAAGGTTTATGGAGATTATTAACAGGCACTGATGTTCCAAAAGACGGTTTATATTCTGAAGAAGACTTGAAAAAAGTATACTGAAATTTTATGGGAATCTGACTCAATTTACAAAAATAATGATCCATCTACTAAGAAGCCAAAGTCAAGTAAAGGTAAAAAATATCTCCAATTTGATTAAACCAATTTGGGAAAAACGAATCGAAGGATCAGGTGTAAGAAAATTACAGTGATAATAAGATTGAATACAGATATATCGACGATTTGACAAAACTCGATGGAATTATTAATTATATTTATGCTCAAGAGAAGGCTGGAAACAACAATTGTTTGAACGAAAAGAAAGCGATTAAAGATTTTATTTCGAACAAACTTGATGAAATGATTGAAAAAACCTGATGGAATTAAATATTTAAAACGAGTTTTGCCGGCAATAAGTTCATCTATGATTGAAGGTAGCGGACTTTTGAATGATTTTATCAACAATTTACCTTTTGAATTACACGTACCAACTTATCAGTATCTGGGGCCTGGCACAAAACTCGAAAAAAAAAAGACTAAAAAGAGGAGATCCTGGTATAAATAAATTAGATCAAGCTGCTATGGAACACGATATTTTTTATGCAAAACATAGAGACACAAATTCCAGACATATAGCAGATAAAGTTTTGCAAGATAAAGCAATGGATAGATTTTTATCAAAAGATGCTAGTTTAGGTGAAAGATTTGTTGCGCTTCCAACAGCTGGAGCAATGTTTTTGAAGAGAAAACTAGGAATGGAATCGAAGAGAACTTGAAATTTTAACTATATAAAATGGAGGTGAACGTAAACTTCAGCAAAAAAATCAGAAAGAAAAAATAAAATCCGCTTTTAAGAAGAAAATACCCGTTAGTATTCAATTTAAAATAGATCAACTAAAAAATGGCGAAGATAAGATATTTTTAACAAATAGACAATACAATAAACTCGAAAAACATAAGAAAAACAATAAAGGAACCAGAATAGAATTTTCTTATAATCAGTTGAAAGGAAACTTAAAAATGGTGGACTTTTGAAAGATTTATTAGATTTTGGAGAAAAATATTCCAGTTGTTAAAAATGTTGTTCCTTATGTTCGTTCGTAAAGCTGCTCCAATCGTTAAAAAAGATGTGATTCCTATTGTTCGAAACATTTTAAATTGGTTAGATAAAGAGTTGGAAGATGTTACAGGATCTGGATTTAGATGAAAAAACTTTGAATTACGTGAAATCAAACATTGAAAAAAAAATTTAAACCTTTAACATTCGGGGAATTGGAAGAAATCTGCAAAAATATTAAACATTTTAGAGGATATCTTCATGAGAGATACATTACCTGAAAAAAGTTAAGAAATTTGAATGTGGAATTGTGAATTTAGACTCGATTATGGGAAGTGGAACGCATTGGATTTGTTATTTATAAAAATGATAAGAATGCATGTTATTTTTGATTCGTATGGAAGAATTGAGGACAAACCACCTATAGAATTGATTAAATATTTGAAAAAAATCAAGCGTCTACTACAATGATTCTCAGATTCAAGACTATAAAGATCCCCCAATTTGTGGTCATTTATGTGTTTTTGTTTTGAATGAAACTGAGTAACTGGTAAAGATTTTAAAGAAGTTGTTAACAAATTATTACTTAATAAATATGGATTCACAAAATATTTTTGACGTATTTGGAACACAAATTATTCAAAATGTAGATAATAGTTTGAATTTTGATAGTTTTGAGAAATGAGTTTGATAACAAGTTAGAAAATTTATTGCAAAACCCTTCCAGATTCAGATATATGTTTGCTGTCGAGATTGGAAGATTTTTAAAGCAGAATATGATAACAAACTTGCAAATTTCATGAGTTCAAATGAAGTTGCTGATAAAATAAAAACATTGGAAAAAAGAAGTTGATGATGGTGTAAAAAAATTATTTACCAATTTAATGTTCTCATATCGAAAAAGCTGATAAAATTACTGAAGCGATCAAAGTTGAAAAGAATTATGTTAGTTTTGGCTAATAATAAAAAAAGAATTGTCGGTGTTCGACCTGGTATTGACAAACATGATGTTGTTGTTAAAGAACAAATTTTAAAACCTCTAAAATTTATCAGAAAACATCGATATTGTTGATTTACATGATCCGAATGTTAAAAATGCCTTAGATTTTAAAGGAAAAAGAATTAGCGGTGGTTAGTAAAGGAATTAATCCATTTGATGTTGTTGTAATGATTCAATTAGAAGATCCTATTAAAATGTTTAATGAACTAAAACAAAAATTATGAGAATCATAAACAGCATGTTAAAGATTTTACAACAGAAGTCTATGAAAAACTTGATGAAAGAAGTAAAAGATCAGTAGACGATGTTGGTGAATTACTTGATAAAAGTAAATAAACTAGAAGAAAAACTTTAATACATATAAAAATAATGTTAATGAATTAGTTGGTGTAGCAATTAACAAAATTCTGGAAAATTTTGATACACGTTTCAATGAGAAAGTAAACTTTTTTGAAAATTTTGGTACACGTTTCAATGAGAAAGTAACACATAATAATGAATTACTTAAAAGAATAGATGGATCAATACTCTTTATATCTCGATAAAGTAAATAAACTAGAAGAAAACTTTAATAAATTTAAAGAAGATGTTAATAAATCTTTTGAAAACATTGATAACAGATTTAATAGATTAGGCGGTTATGATGATTCATTTTAAATTTTCCCTAAATAAATGGCGCTCATATATTGTGTGAGATGTAAAGAAAAAACTGCAACAAATGATATAAAATACTATGCAAATATCAATGGAGTTAAAAGAATTTCTGGAAAATGTGCTGAATGTAACTCAAGAAAGAGCCAATTTATAAAAACTTGATTTGAAATTTTTTCTTAATAAATAGAGATGGCGGGACATTACAGTGCTTTCGATCTTTTTTATCATGCAACACGAAAGAGATTTGAAAAAGGAACATTGGGATGACATTTCTCAAAAATATGAATTATCCGAAGATATGATGAGATTATACGTAAACAAATTGAATTGGTATAAACATTGCAAAATATCAAACTCTGTCCCCAGAGTTTCATTCAAGAAAATATACATTATCAATTAAAAGATCATATGTCTGTTCTTTGTCTCTATCAACACTTGAGTATAAAGTTTTTGGATGAAAATAAAGATACAGTTGATTGGAACAATATTATAGATAGCGGGTTACTATCCTGTGCAAATTTTATTGAAATATGTGACCGAGATCGCAAAATTTAAGGAAGAGAATCCCGAATATGACGAAGTAGATCATTAAAAAAATGACTCTAATCTTTTTAATTATTTTACTAAAATTTATATCTTTTCTTATAAAAACGTACATTAGATCGATGAAAAAATGATATCTTTCTTATACATGATGTTTTAAAATTTCTAAATTTTCTCTTATTAAATGGCGGACTACAGAAAATATGCTAGTGATATTGAAAGGGCGGAGTTTAAAAATTTCTATCCAATTAGTAAACAACATTTGAATGAACCGAATAAAAGAACTGAGTTTAATATTGATTTTGGAGATAACTTTTGCTCGTCTAACTTCCAGTTTTTATATTTCTGGAACTTTAACAAAACAAGATGGTCAAGCATATCTTGGAACTGATAATGTTAGATTAATCGATAATTTTATACCGTTTTTATTTTCTAAGATTGAAGTAAGAAAACACAATAAATTGATAGAAGAAGTCGAAAAACTGTGGCCAATTAAGCACAATTAAAGGAACTATTTCGTATTCAAAAAGTGATGTTATTTCTCAAACTTCTAATGGCTTTGAATCAGATTTTAAATTTGGTTGTTTTTGAAGCAGCTGGAAATTTTATCTCATTTTGGATTAGGATTTTTTGAAAATGTTACTATTCCGATCTATAAAGGAGGATTTTTATCTAAGTTTTATAAGAGCAGAAGACGATGATGTGATTCTGAAGACTGCAACTGGAAATGTTATGCCTGTTGATGGAAAAATAACAATTTACAGATTTTTTTTATTAGAGTTCCAATGATTGATTATAAAACCACGAGTAAAATTAGGTTGATTGATGAAATTACAAAAAGTCAAAACATTATGTTTAATTTTCTTAGATTGGCAATGTATTGAACAAAAAAGGTATTTCCGGAACAACTTATTCGTTCGACATCACAAATATTTATAGAAATATCCTTCAATCCCAAGTTCGTTATCATAGGTTTTCAAACAGATAGACAGAAATAATCAAGAAAAAAATCCTTCAAAGTTTTGATAGTTTGGATGTAAAAAATATCAGAGTAAATATTGAACGGTTCTTATTATCCAGATGAAATTACAAAATTTAAACATTTCAGGAGGTCTTTTCAGAATCATGTATCAGATGTATCAAGATTTTAAGAAAGTTTACTGTAATAATAAGGAAATGTATTACAATCCTAAAGAATTTTTAGCGAATAGACCTATTTATGTCATTGATACAACAAAGGAGTATGACAAATATTTCTGGTTCAAAGAACGATATAATTATCAATATGGATTTTCAAAATGCTGTTACAAACGCGATTTGTTATGTTGTGGTGGTTTCTGAGAAATTTTTAGCCTATGATGTGATTAAGAACGATATTAGAGAAATTCAGTAAAAATCATCGTATTTTCTATATTATTCATCGGCACTAACTATGACGTAGGCGTTACCACTAGGAACGCGGTGACCTCGACTGTTTGTTTCACTAACTATGACGTAGGCGTTACCACTAGGAACGCGGTGACCTCGACTGTTTGTTTCACTAACTATGACGTAGGCGTTACCACTAGGAACGCGGTGACCTCGACTATAACTTCATAATAATTTTCATGACGTATGCGTTACCACTAGGAACGCTGAGACCTTGAGTTTGTTTCCTAACTGAAAATAAATCAATATTCTTCCATATGAGAGTTACTTTTTTTCTCCCATTCCCATATGTTTTTTTCAGCTTTGATTATCAGCAGCTGTTTGGAAAGAAGAAAAAACATGTTAGTTCAGTAATGTGTGGTTACTTTTTTTTGTCCAGATGTTTCTTTTCAGTTGTGCTCTAAACTTGCAGTCCCTCCCCACGTCATAGTACTGTTTTGATAACCATAGTTGGTGTGTCTTTCTTCATAGGAATCACATGGAATATTATCTACAGTAATACCTTTTGTTTCACACAAAATGTGGCTATATTCTATAAGAAAAAAATTCTATAATGCTCTTTAATGAATTGTGTTGATAATTCTTGATACTTACAAAAATTCCTAAGAAATTCATTCAATTAAGTCTTGATTATCTTGAAAGGACGTATATAATATGGGAAAAAAATTTCATAAAAAAAACGATGAAAACTCTCTGTTTGTTTATTTTTTTACTTTCTTTTCAATATCTTTCGTAATTATATTAAATATATAATCCATTATTTTTTTCGTTTTTTGTGTGTACACGTGTGCAGTTTTCGTTCTTTCTGCAAAAACACTCTACAAGTTCTTTTAATTCTGTTTCATTTAAGGAAAGTATCGAAGACGGTATCAACTGTTGTTGAAAATAAACCGGCAATTCACTGAATTCATCTTTGTTGCACTGTTTTAATGCTAGAAATTGTAGAGACTTTGGTGAGTTCATGTTGTTTGGTGACTATTTAGTAGAATAGATTTTTTATTTAAGAAAAATAATTTGCTAAATTCATATTATTTCTCTTTCATTTCCTTCTAAAAACTTCAAAAATATACTCTTTCGCTGATGAAAAATCTCGATTTCTTCCGGAATAATCTTTGTAATCATAGACAAAAATATCCTAAATAGTTGTACAATAGAATGAAATTTATTTCTATTTATCTCTGTTGTAGAAATGTAAACACAAACATTTGCGCTGAAAAATTTATATCTCGGCAGAGTTAGTTCCATAATCTCCATTTATAAAAAAAATCTTTTTTTGTTTTAAATGGAAGAGTACAATGCCAACTGTTACAAGTGTTATAATAGAGGAGAAATTATTGATAAAAGATATTTAGTTTGTAGAGATTGTAATTTAATTTTGTATGAAAGACCTAAACCTAAGAAATTACGAAATAAACTAACACATTTGAATAATCTGCTTAAAAAATTACAATACGGAGATGAAAAACAAACAAAATTTGTTACAGAGTTTAGGAAAATAAATAAAAATTTTTACTTATCTCTTAGAACCGTTGAAAAAATTATTTTCCTTTTCAAAGAATACATTAGGTTTGTAGGTATCGATACACACGTTTTATTATGAAAAGATATTACCTGTATTTTTTTCATTATCTGGATGTTGAATTTGTCTACGATTTTTAAGCCAGAAATCCTCGATGATTTTATAGTACATTTGGAGAAATGTAAATGAAGAACCCTCGTCAAACAATGAAGATATTGGCAATTCCCTCGACTTCTCGAGTGATTGTTAGCAAATTTCATTTTTTCCGTCTTTGAATTTTTTCTATTTAAATGGAGTTCTTGAAAAGAGTTAAATGATATTGGAGGAATGTAAGTTTAAAGAGTATAAGAAATTAGTGGAATTGGAAGAAAAAAAAGAGATATAGAATCTTGAATTTGGAGAACATGAAAGATAAATTCGGGTTTACAATAATTGCCGAGTTGGAAGATTGTAAAGTACACTTGCCGAACAGATTTTTGACTGTTTTGGATGAGAAAAAGATTAAAGAATTAAACAAAAATGAAAAAATTACACTTGGTTGTTACTGGAAAAGAAGACTATTAAAGATAAAGACTGTGTTACAATTACTTTGTAGAATAAAGATTTTTTTATTAAGATTTCTGGATTTTTTCATTAAAACAGCTTATAAATGTAGAAGCAAACATTGAACAGTAAAACAGCTAAAGATTCGGTTATTTAACATTCGTGCTTTCCTGTTAGATTTCTTAGATTTGTTTATTGTTCAATGGACAGTATTTTACATTCGTGGTTTCCTGTTAGATTTCTTAGATTTGTTTATGGTTCAATGGACAGTATTTTACATTCGTGGTTTCCTGTTAGATTTCTTAGATTTGTTTATGGTTCAATGGACAGGTATTTTACATTGATTTTCTGACTGTCACCAAAAGTGCGCCAGAACCGCCATATTCATATCTACTTATATATATAGTATATATATATATATATATATATATATATATATATATATATATGATAAAAATAATTATTTCTGAATACCTTTTTTAGAGTTTTGTCATAATTTACAATAATAAATTTCTTATTATGAGGCAACAAATATAATATTTCTAAAAGAGAGCTCGTGTTGTTTGAAGTTAATTATACAAAACACATAAATTAAAACTTAATTTTAAAATGCTCTGTTTGGGTACTTAAAGACAAATTGATTGACCAAACTGTGAATTTTATAAATTTTTCTACTATTCGTTGGAACTGCCTACTCTGTGAAGAACGACTCTTCGCACAGCGTCCGGCCAAACCCCCCTCCTCCCGGGGATTAATAAGTACACAGTTGTTCTACAGAGAGTTAATAAATTGAAATAGATTTGTACTCTAAATATATTATGAAATAAAGTATTCCACGGTACATAATTCAGATTTTATGAAAGCATAAAACGAAAACAAAGGCATTCCGATTGATAATAAAGAAATAGGAAATGTTTTGATGAAAATACATAGCTTATTTCGTGCATAACTAACTAGTAACAATATTCTGGGTTACAGGAGCAATATTGTGCAATATATTAGCAAATTTTGAGTGGCGTAAACTTTCGTTTGAACATTTGCAACCTCCTGTAACCACACATATTCACAATATATTAAATACATAGTACAATACATTGATGTTTTATGTTGTTACTTGCTTCTTGCAAAAGTCAATATAAATTTAAAATCTCACAAAAATTCGATTTTATTAATCTATACGCTATTATTAGGTAATTATGTAAACACATAATCGTCTGTCCCTCTGTGTTACTTAATCTAGTAAAATTACTGCAGCGATTTTACTTCAATTTTACATGGACATTCTTAGGCTCCCTGGTTAAAATATATGCGTATCCCTATTTGGAAATCCTTCCTGATTACTCCTCACTGATCTCTAAAGTAACGAAAAATCCTATATTAGTCCCTAAACTTGCAAAATATTAATTGAAAGAGGCTCATAATTATAATAATAATAATGGGTTCTTTGTAAACATTCTTCTATGATAGTGCCACTCTATGACCTGTTTAAAAAAATTGTTTTCATTTATAGTAATAATAGCGGATATTAAGCTTGGTATTAGCACTTCTTATTTCAACCTTTCTTGGAAGTATGCAGTGCTTGGTCAGTACTGTAATGCAGATATATGAAAAACAGATTGCTATCTAAAATGTACTATAAATTAAAAACAGTATTATAAAACCCATTTTAGTTGTCTTATGTAAGAAGTAAGCTTCCCAGACCTTCTTATGCATGCAAGGTGTAAATTAAGTCCTGAAACTTCTGGATATTTTCCTAACGGATTGAAATGTACAATCTTCATCGTGCCTATTAAAATACTTTTTGAACTTTTTTGATGGTAAAAATATTTTAACCCCCTTTTAAAACCTCTATCTTGTAATATGTCATTTTAAAGATCTATTCAATGGAAACACGATGACACGAACAAAACATCTCTACGACGATGCTGGCAAAAGGTATGGGCAAATTACACTGTAATGCCACCTAGAAAAAAGACACCTCTTACCAAAACTATGCACACCAGAAACTTATATAATACGTAAACGGATAAGCTGGGCCCCTCAAAGTCTTACTAAAAGATATCACGCATGCATTGTGTTGATATGAGCAAGAAATTGGCATTGTCCTTACAGATTATTATTCTTGCGTTATATGTCCATAACCTTTACTATAAATGGCGTAGAGGTATTTTTCTTATTGTGTCATTGTGTATATATTTAATAAATCTTTGGTATGACATGTCACAAGAGAGGTTGCAATTTTTACAATTTAATTTGGCTCCTTTTGCCCCTCCTTTGAAAAGGGGGTAAAATTATTTAACTAAAAAAAAAAAAAATCAAAAAAAACTAATTTTATAAGTATGGTGAAGGTTTTACATAGATATCTCAATCCGTTTGGATTAAATCCAGGTGTATCAGAACTTAAACCTTTCGGTGTAAGGGGTTGTTTACCTAAATCGTTTGCTAGGATCATTGTAGAGATGTTTATTTCATTACATTCTGCTTCTTTTAAATTTAACTTTCAAATGACGTGTCACAAGATTAAAATTTGCAAATTTCAAGTGACTCCCCTCTAACCCCTTTTAAAAAGGGCAGGGAAATATTTTTACCCTCAAAAACGCCACAAAAAGTACTTTTATAGTATGGTGATGATTTTACTTCGATATATCTAACCAGTTGGAATATATCCAGGCGTATCAGGACATAATTTACACCCTGTATAATATTCTTTGTGCTTATATAACCAGAAGTGCTCATATAAATGCAAATCCTACGAAGCCACGAGTAACTGCTGGGTTTTAAATAAATACTCAAATATTGTAGCAATGATGTGTTTACAATCTAAAAATAGAATGTGGGAGGTGTGAATGTGTATTAAAATCGTTGTATATAATTACATAATATAATTTTCCTCATGTATGGAAGTTAATTAACTTGGTTTATAGAGAGAAAGTCTTGTGTGTAAAAGGGATATTTTAATCTCCAGTTGGTGCGTGGGATTCCATGATGAAAAGGTCTTTTATGTTTTGCGAAACTTCAATATTATAACAAAATATAAAGTTGTAGACTAATATAGGATTTTACTTTATTATTTTATTTTATTGTCATATAGGTGTATTTTTTAATCATCAGGATATTATCGTGCTTATACACAATTTGTTTGGTAGTTCTGATAAGATTATTAAGATTCTTTTGATAGTGTTATAATTCTGTAGACCAGTATCGGATTTAATTTAATTTATTTTATTGTCATGTAGATAGTCTTTAGTCGACAGGATATATTCATTTAAATTGCAAACTTTTTCTGTTTAACAAATTTTAATTTGATGTGCCACATGACCTATGTTATGTTACGAGGCTGCAAAGTTTACCAAATTTGGAAATGTATGCGCAAAACTTTGAACAATTTTCAAAAATAGTTTATACGACGTACTGTTTGGAAGCTTATACTGTGCTTTTACTAACAAAAAATTGAAACACACACACACACACTTAAGTGAAATATTCTAGGAATTATCTGCTACTTGGACAAGACTTGAGATATTTTCAAGGATTTTGTACCAAATTAGTCAGAGTTCAAAGACTTTTAAAATGGCGTGACTTATTTTGCTATCACACATTTTACTGATTCCCTCATTTTTAGGTACACCCTTTATTTCAAATGCGACAAAAACAATTTTTCGATGATCGCCTTTTGAGATTTATTAGTGTTTCAGATTATTGCACAAGCCACAGTGTAAAAAAATTCTAGGAATGAGTTCTGTCACCTGTAGTTCTAAGCCCCTCAGTTTGATACCATGCTCTTGTGAGATAGTTCAGAACTATTGTGTGTGTTGTATGCAACTTGCATCATTATTGGTTATGCATCATGTGTTTGGATACGGTTACGTGACGGCTTCCTAGAATATTCAACTATGAAACTGTTTATTAAATCAGCACATTTGGAATATCAGCCTTGAAACAATACACTAATTTAAATATTCAACTAATAAACATGATTAATTATGTATGAGATAATGCCTTATTGCGCTCAATCGTGTATTGTGTAATATTTGTGAAGTGCTAATCTATTTATTAATTTATTTTTGACTGTGCTGTGTTGTAATGTTATGACGAAGCAATCCACCTCCATGGCTACATAGGTCAGGTGATAAAGGAGAAATAAATTATAATAAAAATAAATGTTCATAGGTATTGAACATCATGATGGTATGCTATAAGTCTAATTTTAAGCTTGAAGAAAGCAAAGCATATTCCTGTTTCTAGACAAAGGTTTTGCGCTCCTTAGATTTGGGATATTTTTAGATTTCCAATCGATATCCTATGACAATAGCATAAGTTTGTTGTTTTTTAATGCTTGAGGTTTCAATAACGTTATAGTTTACATAAACCGTGTTCACGAAGGGTCACTGATGACGTGTATGTAAGTCTGCAAGAGTTCAGGCGTATTGCAGAGAGAAGTACAAAGTGTGGAGATGAGCATTTCGTGACTCACCATTGAGAGGCTTGGGGGACATCACGCTCTACAGATTGGTTCGTGACTCAGTTGAAGGTGACTTCCTTCATAATATGCGTGCATTGAGAAGGGGTTATTGTGCGGTTATTGTGAGTTTTTGGCCACTCGGGCGGTGGTGCAAACAGAAACTGCGTTAAACCACAGTCTAGCGGTTTGCGCATTCAAGCAAGAAATTGCGATCGCAGTGAATAAGGAAATCTACTCACTTAAATCTATATGTAAAATGAAACGTTTTAAATAGTGACTTTTAAAATTACAACCCCAAGATAGACTAAGAGCTCCATAGCGTAACCAATGCAGAATATTTACCGCCTGATCAAGAGTAAAACATTTGTTCAAGTTATTATAAAATTAAATACTCTAACAGTATAGTTATAAGTATATTGTTTAGCAATTTGGTTTTAATCGAATCGCTAGTTTCTTATTTATTAAGTTGAATTTGGATTCAAACCGTCAAAGGACACCTTTATTCGTTCCTACCAACACGAAAATTGAAAGTTTAAGTTTCTGAAAAAGAATATAAAAAGAAATTTCCGTTACTGCTACTATAATAGTTCATTTTTTGCCTCAAACTCGGGTATCTTTACTTGGGAGTCGAGATTAGGATCAAAAGTGTCACGAATATTTTATTGAGCTATTGTCATAGTCAATGTAACTAGAGGTGCTATCGTTTAGTTACCTTCGGTACGTTTTACGTGCTTGAGAGGCTATGCGAATATAGTGTATATAAAGGATAACAGGATTTTGAACATTTACATTCGTTATAGGATATAAAAGGTGTAACAAAACGTTTCAAGGATTGAAATCTATCCTCTTCGTCAAGTGGGGGAGGTATTAATACTTACTAACACGAAGAGGATAGATTCCCATCCTCGAAACCTTGGGTTATAACTTTTATAACCTATAACGATGGAAAATGCCTGTAATAGAGTATATACCTTCACTACTATAATAACATCTTAAATCTCACAGGTATTAAACAGTTGCAATTTTGATAGAAGAAATAATAAACCGAAACAGTTTTTAAACACCATGTGAGGCAAGGAAGACAAAATATTTGTTCTATTGGATGTGAGGATTTGCATTAAATTATAATGAACGTTATAAGGAAGATGTTTGCTTAAAATCAACTCTTTGAATGCAAGGGAGCTGAGCGCAAAGATCCAAACGAGGTTTTTTTATTTCGCTCAAATAAATCGCCACTTATATTTCACTTTCTGTTTAAATATCCTTTTCATTTACACACTTAGCTACATCATTAGTCAGATAACATTCCATTTGCCGCATATTCATTTAACACGAGTGCTCATAAAGTTTACTAAAATATTCTCACTCTATTTTTCATCCATATATCTAATTTGCTAATGCATGTTTACTTCCTTCGCGCCTAAACATCAAACAGTTTCGGTGCCACAATGAATGTTTACTTCCTCCGCGCCTAAAACATCAAACAGTTTCGGTGCCACAATGAATGTTTACTTCCTCCGCGCCTAAAACATCAAACAGTTTCGGTGCCACAATGAATGTTTACTTCCTCCGCGCCTAAAACATCAAACAGTTTCGGTGCCACAATGAATGTTTACTTCCTCCGCGCCTAAACATCAAACAGTTTCGGTGCCACAATGAATGTTTACTTCCTTCGCGCCTAAACATCAAACAGTTTCGGTGCCACAATGAATGTTTACTTCCTCCGCGCCTAAAACATCAAACAGTTTCGGTGCCACAATGAATGTTTACTTCCTCCGCGCCTAAAACATCAAACAGTTTCGGTGCCACAATGAATGTTTACTTCCTCCGCGTCTAAACATCAAACAGTTTCGGTGCCACAATGAATGTTTACTTCCTTCGCGCCTAAACATCAAACAGTTTCGGTGCCACAATGAATGTTTACTTCCTCCGCGCCTAAAACGTCAAACAGTTTCGGTGCCACAATGAATGTTTACTTCCTCCGCGCCTAAACATCAAACAGTTTCGGTGCCACAATGAATGTTTACTTCCTTCGCGCCTAAAACATCAAACAGTTTCGCACAATGAATGATTACAATGTTACAAAGTCTTACTACCTGAACATGAGTTATACTGTACACTGTAACATCGCATTTGGTATCTTTCAACTGTTTTATCATATGCTACACTCATCACCACATGCTGCTCGTGTGTTATTAAACTAATTGTCTGTTTTCAATAATATCAATACTTTTTTTTAAATTAGTTATTTACGATGGAAGGTGTGAAAGGATAACAGGATTTCGGAAATTTGCCATCTTTATAGGTAACAAAATGTATAACATACCGTTTCGAGGATTGAAATCTACCCTCTTCATCATGTGGGATCCTGTTCATCATACATACAAAAATAACGAACAGAAAGAAGTAAAAACAAGAAAAGTGTTCAAAACCTACCCAAAAGTTGCTTGCAGTCCAGTCCAGGCGTTGTCACTGCACAGGATGCAAGTCCCGAGCGCAAATCACTAGCCTACAAGCTACAGTAGGACTCTGATTAAAGTTAGTTATTGATGGTGAAAGGTTTTAAAGGATAACATGATTTCGTGGTGTTAAACCTTTTATAAGCTATAACGATAACAGGCCTAAATGCCCAAAATTCTGTTATCCTTTCAATATCAATACTATATATTATTATAGCATTTTTCGATTTCTTAGGGCAAAAAACTGAGAAATTGCAGTTAGTCCTAAAATGATCTATGCTCTGCTTCCGGACTGACAGGATATTCAGGATGGGTAAGGTTGGGGGTAGGGGCCACCTCCTATTCAAGATTCATGAAGGATTAATTTTAGTAATGTCGCCTTAATTCTTTCAGGATTCAAGCTCTGTACCAGCCTGGCCAATCAAAACAGGCAGGGGTGCACACCCTTAGTGTATTACAGACCTTAACACTTAGGGATCCCTACCAACTCCAAAATCCATCAACAGGGTTGCCCAAATTTAAGTGAAACATCGGGTTTTTTCTGTACCCAGTGCAGGTTCAACTGAAAGGTATAAACCAGCCAGAAATGAACTCTCCTAGGGATTATAGTATTTAAGAAGCGGAACTTAAACTGCCGTCATATGAAACTTATAAATTTCTACTATAAAGACATAATTTAAATTGTAGAAAAATGTCTTATAGAATACCACGTAAACCGATCTGATGTGTTGGAAATGTTTGCGGTGATAAGTTCTGTCATAGCTGTAACCAAAGAGAACGGCGAAGTGGGTTTCTAGGGCAGGGCGACGTGAGTATGTTTTGTGCTTCTCTATATTCTCATGAGAGATCGCACTAGTTGGATATGTTTAAATGTAAAATGTGGTATCAAATTGATTTGGTAATGTGGTATAAGCAAATGACGATCACAAAATGTTATTCATATTTACTTTCTTTATGATAAATGGTATTGAATATTAATTTAAAATTACTAAAAACTACAATGCCTAAATATAATTATTGCTAATATAGCCTTTATTCACGCTGAAGTAAACTCAACCATTTATGCAAAGTTTGAACGAGCGTACAATAATAATTAGTATGTACGACTGAACTGAGATCTTTTTCAGATACCTTTTCGCTGCCATCGATAAAAATCATAACCCTGGTCGGGTAAGTCTAACATCTTATAAAATATTATCGATGAACTATATTGAGTAGTAGGCAATGTTTGCTCCTTATTAGTGCATTGGTTTACTTACTGTCATGACTGTAACGTTCTATTGAAAAGAAAACGATAAGTTAAGTAAGAACTACTAAGTTTTCACACCTTGCCTATGGTATTACTGTTACTACTCTATACTACCCTGATAGGTACCTATTTTTTAACCGTCCTCGTATGTTTCCCATTCTGTTTATTATACTTCAGTGTGAGGATCGACGATAGTGAGATTAAACGTATAGATAGGATTATTTAAAGTTATATCGTTACTAAACCAATATAAAATATGTGGGGAGAAATCTAAGCTGTCTTTGGATTTACATATTAAAAAAGCGTTTAAGAATCCTAGAATTCCAAAGTTTTTATTAACACCTTCCTGCTGCTTTACACTGAGTGAGACCGACTACTCTTAGTGTACTACTGTACAATAATTGGCTATAAAACATTTAGTTACAATACTGTAAAATGACTGCCCAAGTATAATACACTTAGCTAAACTACTGTACACTATTGTCGAGTTGTATACAAGTTAATTGGTGGTATCTTGAGACTGAAAAGTCCTATTTATGTCAGATTCAATATGACTATAAAAAGTACAGTCTCAAGACATAGCTACATATTGTATCGTTAGAATTTATCGTAATTGATCAAAACTTAGAGTCTCTTTCACTAATTTTTAATGTAAACTCAGGCCTCAAAGGGTTCAATTTTGGCTGTTTTACACCTTTCAGTTAAACCTACCACAGGGTACAACAAAAAACGACGTGTCACTTGAATCTGGGCAAGCTTATGGATGTCCACGCGCACATCAATAACCGCAAATGTCGAGATTATGTGGATACTGCAGGAAATGACTACACTATTGTGGTTGGACCGTTCCCTAAGAGTCAAAGGTTCTTGCTTGCCTAGACATAGAGTGTGCCACCCCTGCCTGCTTTTACTGGAGAGGCTGGTTCAGAGCTAGCTTTCCCTTATTCCGAGAGGACATGACTAGAGATTAGTGCCCTAAAATTTCCTCATGAATATCGACAGGTAACCTCGACCCCCACCCCTAACCTTACCCACCCTGAATATCCTGTCAGCGGAAAGATCTTTATAGGACTAGGTGCAATTTTCTAAGCTTATTGTCCTATGAGAAAAAACTATGTAAATTCAGGAAATGATAATTGACTTAAGGCTATTCTTTTGTTCTTCAGATTCGTAAATTATTGTTAATGCACGGACAAGGAAGTAACAAAAACAATTAACATAGAGACGAGCACGTGATCAATGCCATGTAACAATCAAAGCCTGTTACGGGATACGTGTTGTGGCGTACTCCCACCCTGTAACAGTGTTACAGTTCAGAACAGCTTACGTGACTCGGTGGGATTTCCAGACTATTGTGTGATAATAATAGCTAATTATATGAACAATGGTGTTGGAGTTACAATTTAAGATTATGTTTATTACAAATCCGAACAGGAAATAATTCTTACTACCCACTTCAAAATTTTTTCACGGTAAAAAATGTCAAACTCCAATATGCGGTCTCAAATATAATTATTTCAAACCAGAAATGCTCTTAAAAACGCATAACCTGAAATAAGAAATACTCGCCGTTTCGTTTAATCTCTGACCCTCTTAACCACATCGACATTGAAAAATAATTACTTGATGTATGATATATTATAATGACTAATTTCATTTTTTAAATATCATAGTATGATTTACATCATAATTGTGAACTAAGTTGCTAAGTTGTCCTTTACACTAAGAAAGCTGTGAAGATCGACTTTGAAAAATTTATCTAAAATGGTTCAAGTGATATTGAAATCGTTGGAGGTATTCGATCATTTACACGAAATGTTGCGAATAAATTGCGGGCGAAGCCACAGATATGTGTGCCAGTGAAAAATATTTTCCAAACACTAATTTGATTGTACTATCTTAATGTAACGGTATAGTACATATTAAATGACAGTCAAACCTTATAGTGTAATAAACACAAAGGAAGACACAGATCCTATGTCACCACAACACTACCAAGTTGAGTTTAATTAAATTCCTTCTTAACTAAGTAAAACTGCCTTTGCTGCCCTTCACTATATCGTAATCTGAGTAACTTTGAAACTAAATCATTACTTATACGGAGTTTTATTCAATTTAATTATCTTTTTAATTAATTAAATTGGAATGATTGTAAAATATTAAACAGTAGTATCTTATTTAGCTAATATTCTGGTTAATAGTAACTTTTAAGCAGCTATGAATGCGTAACACTAACCAGAAAGAAATCGTTTGGCCACAGTAACTATACGTCGAGAATTAAAAAAAAAAACATCTTTAATACATTGTTTTGAAACCTTACTCCCCGTTTCACTTTCATTGCAGGCGGAAGTGGAAACTTCGCTGGGTTCTGTGAAAGAGAAGTTGAACGAAAAAGATTCCCCGCACGTAAAGATTAGTGAAAATAAATATTTAATAGAGAAATAGTTCAATCTAAGCACTTCGTTATTGGTCTAATCATATTTTAACCAGTAGATAAACTCGCGTCTCACTGCCTAGTATGCTCTCCTTGCTAAATTATAGAATTGTGTATTGTGTCGAGTTTTATACAAACACGTACAATTTTAAAATCCTCAATGTTAAAAACAACGGAAAATTTCCAAAACTTGGGAATTTTAACTGTATTCTGAAACAAAATACGAGTATATAATGATACTAAAGACACACACACACACACACACACACACACACACACACACACACACACACACACACACACACACACACACACACACATATATATATATATATATATATATATATATATATATATATATAGCCTTATTTAATTTCAATAAACACTGAATCACAAAAAGTACTTGCTCCGCCGGGAGTCGAACCCGGATCTCTCACTTGCCGGGTGAATGTGCTACCATTACACCACAGAGCGCTTACTTTTTCCGATTCAATTACTAAAGTTTATAGTAACCAGGAAACTAACAATATTTTTCCACATCCGTCTTTCATGTGTATATGTGTAGCCTATGGGATCTGCACCGTAATTTGAAAGAACCATGAATGAATTACAAATCATGAATGTTTACAGCCTAGCGAAGTCAGGGTCAGGGAAAACCCGTTTTCTATGCAGCTTCAAAATACATATTTGTAATTTGGTCTTAATTGGCATCAATATTTTATTATAAAATTTTAACAGTTACTAAGCACTTCTGAACCAAATTGGCAGAACTGGGGAAGTATTTTATGAAAATTGAATAAATAATTTATGAATTTACTTCAATATTATATTCAAACAGTGGGTATTTCCCTGTTTGAATATAAAATGATACAATTTCTCAGTGAGAAACCTTCCTTCTCTTATAGTTACTCTATTTTAGCTGCAAGGTAATTTACATTCACGCAAAACCCCGATTAATTCAGGAATGAATAAAATGTACACTTTTTGATGGTTGAGTCCCTTTAGATGTAAACATTTCATCACTGTATATATTCCTATATGTATGTTATGAATACCCTTCTTCAAAGAGCCCAGTCATAGCAATAGCGAACCAGTGGCTCAGCTTAGAGTAAGACCGAAATTTATCCCGTCTCGAAGTTCTAAATGTGAGAACACTCAAAGGATGGGTCTTCCCATTGGTTGGGAGTTTTTATAAGCGAAAACCTTTAATATACAGGAATATGTTAAAGCCTTTTTAGTCGGTATTTTCGAGACATTTTAGACTTCTTCAAATAGTGGACTTTTAAAGGCAAAAAATTATTGAAAATACAAATCTCTAAATATTAAAATCTTCGAAATTTGTACAAGATGAGTTTCAAGAGGCGAAGAATTCCCTGGATAGAAGGTTTTTAAAGAGATGAGCTTCCAATAGTCGAGAACCAAAGCAGCCGAAACATTCTATTAGTTGTGTTCTACTGAAGGTCAAAATCTTCTGGAGACCAGGATCCTAAATAGGTTGGGAACGTCCATTGTCTCAAAGTTTGCAAAGGCAGGAATCTCTCATTGGTGCAATTGTCGAAAACTCATTGGAAAACATTTTCAGTGGTTTAAAGGTTTTTTTGAAACTAATTTACATTCTAAAGATGCTCCTGAGGCCAGAACATTTTGCTATTGTGGGAGATCCAAAACCAATAATTCTTTTAAGATGGCAGTTCTTGAGGAGCCTCCATGGACAAATAAATCTCTGTAGCCAGTTACTTTTTTATTTGATGTTTAAAGACCGGACGACAATTTGACATAAATATAATTGAGCATTATAAAATTAACTAAAATAAACGAAAATTCTGTTTAAATGTGATTTTGTAACAGAAAAGTTCTTTAATTCTTTCACTTTTAGGCAATACCATTAAATTCCATTATGCATCTATCTACATCATGTGTAAAAGAAACCAGCATTAAACAATTTGTATTGATGGACATTTGGTGACTCATCCAAAGTTTCAAGTGTCATAGAATAGCACAAATTAAACAATTTGTCACAGAAACCTCAGGATAAGCAACCCACCCGTTTCCCATGGCAACTTACAACTCGGATAAGATACAATCAACCCTCAGATCTGATCTCAGTTAAAGCTCAGATAATGATCCATGTTAATCTTTCTGAAGAACTTTCTGGAAGAGACATCCACTTTACATCCTTTAAAAGCTTTTAAGTATTGCCAGAAATGATTGTCATCCCACACGTAAATTTATTCTGCCCCTTTTAACAAAAGTTGTTACATATAAAAATGCTTGATATATAAGTCATGTTTTCTCTCATATAGCATTTTAGTAAAGCTTATCTTACTGATAGGTATTATGATTAAGAACAGGACAGCTTTTCAGTAAACAATAATACAGAAAATAAAATCGTTATACATATGCTCGGAAGACATATTTTTTGTAAGCCTACTGAGGGATACGTTCGTTTAAAGTAACACTCAATATAATTTTACGGTTAGGACATTGCCACTTCATAGAACTTATTCTGGTCGATGTAGAAGTGAAAAAAATATAAAATTCTATGTGAAATATCATGAATTTAAGAATTTGAATTATTTATATAGTGTGATGAAAGATTTAAAGTCTATTCAGTAGATAATTCTCGAGATAGCTTAGCACGTGTACATTAATATTTGTTTCGATTGAGTTGGGTTACCAAACTGTGTTTTAGGTAACAAAATTCAACCACCAAAGTTACCAAAAGATGATATTTGTATGCGTTTGAAACGTTGGAATATGCTTATCTACTATCCTTAATATCTTAAATGTAAAATCTTCATCAAAACTCGGAATTTTTAGTTTAGTGTCTAATTTATTAATTCCGCTATTTGATCGTTACCATAATGTTACCCATAAGACCAATTTAAAGATATTCGCTGACGCTCAGCCAAAAATCACATGCAGGGACATGTAACCAACTTTGAAATCAGTGTTGCCTATATAAAAAATAAAAGATTCATGAAAAATACAACTCTATAGGGGATATTTTTCTATATATATCGTGTGGGCAGACTGATCAGGACAGAAATAAAAATGTTCCAAGCTCCTCGATTGATAAGGCTCCAGTTGATTTTAACCAATTTTCCAAATTAGTCCAGGTGTTCTGCACCGGAATAATTTATATATACAAACAGTATAGACAGCTTCAAGACCCGAGTAAGTAATACAGTGTCAGTGACAAGGATAGACAGTAATCTAGTGTATGTATGGAGATTATTACTGAATATTCTGTGTTGTTCCGCTGTCATTTCTCCGGAAAACATGTTATAACGTGAATTCAAGTATTCACTACAAGACATAATGTGGAAAAATGAACTATTGGAATGCGTTGACTTTATCTGAATTGAAATATTGAAATAAATATCCTGTTTACATCACATCCCTTCTCGTGGTAAGAGAAACGTTGTCAGTTTAAAAAATTTGTTCTTTCAGTAATTAAAACATAAAACAAGGTTTTAGATATTTATTGTATCTTGAACATGAAAGGTTGTATTCTATAATAAAAGTAGCGCAACCAGCTTTGGCTGAGGTTGTTGTGTTATTCTTTATACTATGGCTCATTTAATTCTCGAAGAAGTCATGTGAACAGATGGACAGATGGGCAATGATACAGAAAAAAACATTTTTACATTAATTTGAATCAGAAAAAGGGAAATTGTGTGAGCAAACAGATCCTACGAAAAATATCACAGGATAAAACATCATATCATTGTACGCAGATTTATTTCCAAATTTACTCTATTTATCTATTTTCCTCGATATCAGACAGTGACAGTCATTCATGAATTTGTAATGGCAGTAACAGGACGGTCTTGTATATATAGGGGAGGGCTGGGAACGTTAGAAAATCTAATTCTCTGAAAACGAGCACTGCAAAGATTCTCTGGTTCATATTTTAGAAATGAAACCGTTATGCTTCCTTCAAGAAGGACGAAGGACGTTACACACTTCTCTAAGGCGTACATAGGAGTGGTAACATGGCCTTTCAAAATGTAGCAGCCAGTGGAAGACAAAAAACATACACTGCCACTCTACATCACTTATAGCTACTTAACCATTCTAAACGTAATTTCACTTTATCCAAAAGCTTTTGATGAGTAATATCTAGCCCCATTTTACATTCCTATCTCTACCTACCAAAAACTTAGTAGTGAACAAAATTCCTCTTAAAGCATTAGTGACAATAAATAACAGCTATAAAAGAACTGTATCACTGTGCAAGGGTACCGACATTCTAATCCAGTTGGATTCCAGGCAAGAGAGCGTCTAACATTGCACTCTATCACAGGGTATAAAACTCTAAGAACTACGAATAACCCAACATAATACTTGGCTCGCTTCGTCCACTGACCTCAGTCTCAGATAGCGTTACCAGCTGGTCTCATTTTGCACAGCAAGCTAAATGTTGATCAAGGTTTCCCAACGAATCAACTCCCAGTAAAAAAATAAACATGAAATAGATTAAGGTTTCTTTTGTATGACATTTAACAGGTTCAGGTTATGATACCATACTATTAATTAGGATCATATCCATTTTCGCAAATTCTTGGTTGAATTAATAGAACGTCAAGATTCATTCAGAGGGTTGTTCACAAAGAAATAAATATCTACTTTATGTTGTTCCTTCAGAAGAAAGGCATTTATTTTCCAACCAAAATTAATTGGACCACACGTGTTTTTTTCACATGTAGTGACAAGATGTTCAATATTGAACGCCAATAAATATCCAGTAAATGTCTTAGCTGATTCGGTCGGTAATTAATAAAGTGGTTCACGGATAAGATTATTATATTTAACACCTTATTGGACACAAATTACTTTTTTAATCATTTGTTTAAAAATATACATGTTTGGTGATTTATTTAAAAATTGATTTTTATGTGTCCCAGTTTAAGAACCTAAGCTTTAACATTCTTCGATCTCTTTTAAACAGATTAGTTATTTTTTTTATATCTAATCAGAAAGATCACCTAAAATACTTCTCTTTAAATAATTATTCTTAAATATCCTTCTATTACATTTTACCAACTTCCAAACCAACCAATTTTACTTATTAACTTCTGGTCCACTCACTGTGGTTGATCCGTGAGTGTACACCTTTTTTATAACCTGTTTTTCTATAGTTTTAGCTTTATTTAAGTGCATGTTTTAGAGTAATTGTGGGTGGAGTTGAAAAAAAACATGTGACATTTGTGATTCCTAGCTACGCGAAGTCACAGCGCTCTGTTATACTTGTTATTTTTTAAAGATTGCAGTTATGTGTTAAATTATTAATTTCACCTGAGGAAGGCATAAGATTTCAGAGCTCGAAAACCTTAGTGTCCACTGAATATTTTGTATCATTAAACGATAGCAAATGTCCAAAAACTCCTGTTTCCTTTACATTTCTTCTATCGTCAAAAAACAAGCTTAAAACATTGAATTATATGTTTATCGTTTTATTTTTTGTTACTTTCTACAATTTGTTTAGTAACAAAGTGAAAGGTTTATGCTAATAAAATAACGGGGTAAAAAACCTGTGTGAATTATCTTAAAGTTTTTAATTGCAACACTTTGTTCGTTGGCTTGAATGAATACTGGCCTGGAACATTTGGCAACGTTCATTGGAGCTAGGCTCAAAAAGATTTTTATTGAAGAAATTACAGAAATACAACACATATTTATGGAGTAATTCTACTACTGCTCTAACTTAGATCAAACAAAGAAGATCAATGGGATCGTTTGTATAATAATTCGAGTCATATATATTAGAGAATTTACGAAAAAGGAAGATTGGAATCATTTCCCTGGAGAGTTTCAATCCTGCTGATTTAACTAGTCAATGTTGCAATCCAAAACAGCTTGTCGAATATAAATGGTGGGAAGGGTCATCCTGTTCAAAACAATCCCTCATCAAAATGACCCGGTTAAAAATATAAACTAGACTGAGAAAAGAAGACAGACAATGAACTGCAAAGGTCATCATTAGCAATTCTTTCAGGTAAAAATACAATCAACAGTCCTTGTAATGAATCGCTTACTGAGTCCGTCCTTACAGGATCATTGGCTCTTTTCAAATACACCAGGGTTGACTATCATAACAAGAGTGTTGAACAAGTATTCATCTTGGAGTAGAGCTTTAAAATGTATAGCTTTGAAAGTTAATTATTTTGGCTTAAAGTATTTAATGTAGTTAATAATGACAGTATAATAATGATATAATTTGTTAACGAAGACAACCATAGGGCAAATGTGCTATAATATATCAAGAACAATGCTAGTGTTTTTTTTTTTAATTATCCTACTAGAGAAAATGATTAAGATTTACTTGATACAAACGACGCACACTAGCGCATGGTATTGTAAGTTTGACAATGACATTGACATGTAAGTTTCTTGTTAGTTTGAAGTACATAAATGGCTTTTAATGTGTTCCAGGAAACGAAAAACTGTGTAATAATAAACTCGTTATTATATTGAACACGTGGAGGAGTGACGTAATGCGTTATTAATAGTTTATTACAACAGACTAACAAACCAGAGACTACCATAATTAATTATTTCGAATGTGGTTTCTCGTTTAACAAGCAAATTCAAATTAATAGTCATTTTATTCTTTGAATGTGTTAAAAATATTTTTATGGGTTAGCTTAAATGAAAAACTCGCCGAATATTTAATCCACTAAATATTTATTTTTCTTATAAATAAAATTAACTTATAAATCTATAAACATAAAACGAGGGCTGGTTTTAAATAACATAAATGTTTATAAAAAACTGTTACAATGCCACTATTAACTATAACTGTCTTTCTATTTACACACGAGTGTATACACATATTAATTATTAACTCAATTTCTAACTGTCATAGTTCACTTCTAGAGCTCAAACTCTCTCGCTGTGTCGCTCCGGAGGTTGCTTATAAGGTTATCGGTACTTGAGTTATTCGAGAACTACAAATTCAGGAAATTACTAGACAAATCCTGACGGGTCACAGTGCCCACCCACCGCTCATCTAAGGGAGGGGCGTATCACAAATAAAAGAAACTGCCCAAACCCACGGAGTGCTCTCTCTCCAATGATGCTATTCATCTATTATCCCTTTTTTACTGCCAGGGATCTCGAATGTGCGGCCACATTCCCTTTTTATCGGATGTGACATGTTTTCCGGAACATTCCCACATTCTCGTAACACTATTAAAATCTTCATATTTCTGTTCTATAATCATTTACAAAGTAATATGCAAGGTATTTAATTGCAAATTCAGTTTTATCTTTGAGCAGATTTTTCAAATTCAAACTTTTTATTCAAGAAGAACTATTTGTTTACAATGCAGTAACCTTTTTTATTTCCTCTAGCCGAAGCTATTCGAGAAGAAAATGTTAAAAAAAAAAAACACACAAACACATACTACAACTAACTATTAATTACAAATACAAACGTGTATAGGAAAATTCTTATCGGATAATTTAAATTCCAAATACATTGTATACAATATCTTGCTAAAAAAAATAATATATATATATATATATATATATATATATATTAGTTATGTCTAACCTCCTTACCAACATAAATGGTAACGAAAGCGCAAAGATTGGTTTATTTGAAGGTAAAAATGTAATTACATAACCTAACCTAAATTATTACTAACAGGAGTTGAGAGCCAAAAATGCACTGTATAAACGCACAACCTGGTTTTCTTGAATTCAAATAGAATAATATTTCCTAAGAAGACATTTATAGTCAGGCACGTTATTTATTGGTGGAGGTCGAAATAAAAGGATAGTGTATTAAAATAATATATATGTAACCACTATTTATTCTCTTAGATGATATCTAATATATAACTAAACGTCGTATATATATATAAAATAGTTACACCATCGTCAGACAAATAATCACGTACTTAAAGGATATGTGTATAGTTGGCTGATTAAATATTTCTTTACGTGCCTAACGGATAGCTTTAAGTTTATAAAACTAAGGAAAAAATATGATATGAGAAAAACCTATTTTCAACCCTTTGATACCGTCTCATTTCTACACCGCGCCAAACTAGTAAGACTGACAAACAATTTTATTTTCAGAGGAAATTGGCGCCATCATTTCAAGCAAATCAGTCCGTCGGCTCATAAACTATAACCTCTTGACTTCGTATTGAATTTCTATAGGAAATAATATGCTGTGTAGACAAGTATCAGAGAGGGAAAATCATTTGAATTAGGCGAGAAATAAATTATTTAACCGTAATGAAGTGTGTAAGCGTTTAAAAAGTAATTGCGAGAATCGTAATAGTCCAATTTGCTTTTCATTGATCAGCAATTATTTAGTAAAAATGTTAAAGGCAAACATCACATATTTCTGTTAGTGCTTGATTTTATAACTATTTTAAGCTGTTACATACTTCAAATCAAAGTACAAGCTATTTTCCATCCAAAAGCATTTTGTTTCTTAGAAATATTTCGTAAACGGTTCCTCGAATATAACAATATTTTACTGCAACGAGTTAAACGGAGCTTACTATTTCG
This sequence comes from Homalodisca vitripennis, assembly GCF_021130785.1. Classification (NCBI taxonomy): domain Eukaryota; kingdom Metazoa; phylum Arthropoda; class Insecta; order Hemiptera; family Cicadellidae; genus Homalodisca; species Homalodisca vitripennis. Next base: position 13,894,125 of record NC_060212.1, on the reverse strand, counting down.
CCTTGAAATCGGGAATTCACCGGAGCAGATGTAACCATTAGAGAAAACATTCGCTGTGGACTTGTTCCCGCCGAAGCACATTCTGAACTGAACAACTTCCAAGATATTGTCTTCATAGTTGGCTTGTACAATATGTACCTCCATTCAACTAAATGAGTCTTTTCTTGCCCTAAGCAAAACATTCGTTTTTACATAGCTTAGTTTTCATAAAGCTCCACTTTTACACACTGACGCTGGTAAACAATTTAGTTTGTTTCTTTCCTTTAGTTTGGATGTGTATTATTGGCTGAGCGTTGGTGAATGACTATTATTTGAGGACTGTAAATATTTAATATCAGCATATATGTCTTGAAAAACGAAACTGACATATGGAATTGGTACGAAGGCTTAATTAATATTTAGGGCATCATGAAGTTTCAGTGCCTCTATGTGGTATTTGGCTGAGGGGTCTGTCAAGAAAATCTTTGAATAAAGATATTTGTAAGCAAGTGGTTTAAAATCATATGACATAGTAACCATTTTTGGTGATATAATTTGTAGACTGTTATAAAACCCAACAAAAATAATAATGAATGGAAAATGTAGGTATCATCTGGCAAAGATATCTCGGAAAAGGAAGAAGCTACATAATGGTGTATGGTCTGTGCATGAGGAAACAATCACTCAGTAGGCAGGTACAATTCCTCATTTTGTCTTCCGAAGGGTTAAAAAAAATGTGTGATCGTCAGTCTGTCTGTACTACTACTGTGTCACGTGGTTGTCATTATGTGTTACTTTGCCTAGTTAAACTAGAAAATGAAAATATAATTATAAATTCCGATGGAACTGTATAATGATTATTAAGGGCATAAAAATACAATTTTATTATTCTTTGGTATATTGGAGATATTTTTTACAAAATTTAAAAGTCAATTTTGTCCCTACATTAAAATTAAAATTTCCAACTATTGTATAAGCATTTTTCCACAAGGGTCATGCAAAGTAAATAATTGATGAATAAAAGTAATGAAAAAAACGATTGAAATGCGATTTCCAGTTCGTTATGATAGACGTTTGATGATTTTTAGATTGTCAATGTGGACCTGAATCTGTCAATTTGAAAAGGAATTTCCAGTTCGTTATGTCAAGACAAAACGCCGCAACAATACACGGCAGTGACGTGCTACAAATTGAATTGATATTGGTTACTTGATTGACACAAAAGACTGTTGTCTCTATTATCTTCAATTACTTTCAATATTGGAGAGTTGCAAAACATTACCACATTGTTATTTACTCGCGTCTTATTTTCTACAACGACATTTGAAGACAAGGCATGTTTATCAAACGTCGCGTTTCGCCTTTAATACAGAAAATAACATCAGTAATGTAACGGTCATTTTATGAGTAAAATATTTTTTAGTCTAGAATAAACCTCTACATGCTTCTAACTCTTAAACGTTCAGTGACTTACAAATCCTATTTACAATCTTTCTTTTAGTTAACGACCACATATGAATCTTATAAGAGAAAATATATCAATACAGTTATTTGAAAATAACTCCAGTATAAAGGCTAATATTTGATATTAAAACCTAGGCAAGGTAATGAAAAGGAGATCAGTGTAACAGTGGACATGTCGCTAGTCTGTCACATACAATAAGGTAGACAATGAGAAAACTACAATGGGGGCTCTCTATAATGTAATAGCACATTAGAGTCTCATTAAACTAATTAATGAATATTAGTTCATTATAATTATCAAAATGGTTCAAGTTCATTTGCCATCGAAAACATTTACTTAAACAAATGAAGTCTTGAAATAGTTCACTTCGATGTTCGAGTCACTTTTAGTGAACAGATGTTTAAGCCAAAACGGCGCAATAATAACGATTTCGTATGTACAGATGAGTTGAAAGAGCGGAGCGCTTTATCGTAATTGGCTAAACGATCCAAACCAAAAAAAACGAAAAAAATTACAAGATGAACCGTTCAGAAAATACTAGTAAAAGTAATTTCGGGAAAAAGAAGTAGGCCTACTAGTTGATGGTATAAATTCAAGATATTGAAAATTTTTCAAAGAGACGAAACTGAAGATATTTCTGAAGAGGATGAAGACATTGATGTACTCGACATCTATCATAAAGGCAAATTAAAACTAACGTCAACGAAGCTTAAAGTAAAAAGAAATGATTAAAAGGAATTCAACGTAATTGGTAAAGAAAGTAATGTAGAATGGGGCAAATTTAAAGGTAGGAAAAATACATTCATTTCACAGTAGAGGAATCTGGTATGGATTCTGAATTGAGTGCAAAAGTTAGTTGAGACACAACCTATTAATTATATTTAGCATTTTTATTAACGAAGATATCATAAATTTAATGATTAAGCAAACAAGTTTATGCAACTCTTGCGACTAGAAAATAAGGAAGATGTAAGACCTTCTTTGCGATAAACATAAATGGACTCCCTCAACCCGTGAGGAAATAACAAGTTTTGTGGCTTGGTTGGATACATGGGTAAAGTATCCTATGAATGAATGAAATTAATGAATTGCAAATGCGTTTATTAAAGTGGCGGAGTTAAGGCCTATCAAGCCCTCTCTGCTAACCAAATCTCATATTGTATGCAGTAAATTTTACAATTAGTTTTATACGATTACAGTAAAATTATTAACTGATTCTTTAAGCAGAAAATAACGAAAATGCTTAAATTATACAAAAGATTAAATTAACTTAATCTAAAAATCTTAATAAATTCAATACTTAAAATATAGAAGGAAAAATTTATACAAGACAATTTCAAAATGAATAGGAAGGAGCAAGAAACATTCAACCACTCTAAACACACCGATTGAATACATGACTGCAACAAGCGGTTTTACAGTCTAGTGGTCAATAAACATTAAATAGAAGCCTGATAATAATATGTATTTGGACGCCAAGTTACTCATATTACATCGGAAGAGGAAAATTTTTGCTACGATGTAAAAATATTCGTAGCACTTATTTTAATGTCTATTGTGATCTGCAGAATATATTAGGTACAAGTTACAACTAATCAATTTAAAATGTGTCACAAATCGTCAAACCCGCTGGAGAAGGTTATTCAGTAAATGATCCAATATGCTCACACTCATTGCTACTGGATATAAAACCGTATGTTGTGTGGGAAACACAAAGTTTACAGCAATGACTGGCTCTAATAACATGTTTGATTCCCATAACAATGATTAAAATGTAACAAACACTCTTTAACAATATCTCCATAAATAAACATAGTTTCACATTTTTCAGTAGTCCCATCATAAATAATCAGTGCACTGTTTATCAATCATTGTGTAACTAATATCGTGTGCAATCGGAGATTAATAATACATTTCAAGTTGATTTCATATTTATTATCTGAATTGAAATGAAAAATGTTGTGGCTTTCGTGATATAAAAACTAAACCTTTTTTTCCAAATATTTATGAAGCATAGGTGCGTGGTTGAAGTATTAAAAATAAATAAATGGGCGTTTATATTAAATGGAACTATCAATTTTTAGTAAAACACTTTACTGGAATTAATGCAACTTGTTGTATTGCAGTTGTTTTAATTTGCTTTCTCTATCTTCCACTTGAAACATTCCAAGTTTATTAAAACATTGAAATTTTTTATCTCAGTTCACGTCTGCGATATGTGCAGAGTTTGCTACAGTAATTATCAAACTTGGGATAAATAATTATGTATTAAGAATTAACAAGAGTGGCAGTTGGGTGTTATCACCATATATAAAAACCGCTGTGTTATAAACCTCCGTCAAATGCTTGCATCGCGACGTCCCGAGAGAGGGCTTGCCTGAACTTAACGAACTGAGAACCCACTGGCTCAGGCGAGCGCGATGATTATACACCACCACAACATCATACACTCACGTACAACTCTATATCATCACGTTACATCACTACAACTATGAGAGTGCCCTGATGTTTACCTTACAATACTGCTGGAGGCACTCGAGAATTATACACACACACATCATACACTCAATGAATGTTGCTACCATTACACCACAGAGCGCTTACTTTTTTTCCGATTCAATTACTAAAGTTTATAGTAACCAGGAAACTAACAATATTTTTTCCACATCCGTCTTTCATGTGTATATGTGTAGCCTATGGGAATCTGCACCGTAATTTGAAAGAACCATGAATGAATTACAAATCATGAATGTTTACAGCCTAGCGAAGTCAAGGTCAGGGTAAACCCGTTTTCTATGCAGCTTCAAAATACATATTTGTAATTTGGTCTTAATTGGCATCAATATTTTATTATAAAATTGTAACAGTTACTAAGCACTTCTGAACCAAATTGGCAGAACTGGGGAAGTATTTTATGAAAATTGAATAAATCATTTATGAATTCACTTCAATATTATATTCAAACAGTGGGTATTTCCCTGTTTGAATATAACATGATACAATTTCTCAGTGAGAACCTTCCTTCTCTTATAGTTACTCTATTTTAGCTGCAAGGTAATTTACATTCACGCAAAACCCCGATTAATTCAGGAATGAATAAAATGTACACTTTTTGATGGTTGAGTCCCTTTAGATGTAAACATTTTATCAATGTATATATTCCTATATGTATGTTATGAATACCCTTCTTCAAAGAGCCCAGTCATAGCAATAGCGAACCAGTGGCTCAGCTAAGAGTAAGACCGAAATTTATCCCGTCTCGAAGTTCTAAATGTGAGAACACTCAAAGGATGGGTCTTCCCATTGGTTGGGAGTTTTTATAAGCGAAAACCTTTAATATACAGGAATATGTTAAAGCCTTTTTATTCGGTATTTTCGAGACATTTTAGACTTCTTCAAATTAGTGGACTTTTAAAGGCAAAAAATTATTGAAAATACAAATCTCTAAATATTAAAATCTTCGAAATTTGTACAAGATGAGTTTCAAGAGGCGAAGAATTCCCTGGATAGAAGGTTTTTAAAGAGATGAGCTTCCAATAGTCGAGAACCAAAGCAGCCGAAACATTCTATTAGTTGTGTTCTACTGAAGGTCAAAATCTTCTGGAGACCAGGATCCTAAATAGGTTGGGAACGTCCATCGTCTCAAAGTTTGCAAAGGCAGGAATCTCTCATTGGTGCAATTGTCGAAAACTCATTGGAAAACATTTTCAGTGGTTTAAGGTTTTTTGAACTAATTACATTCTAAAGATGCTCCTGAGGCCAGAACATTTGCTATTGTGGGAGATCCAAAACCAATAATTCTTTGAAGATGGCAGTTCTGCAGGAGCCTCCATGGACAAATGAATCTCAGTAGCCAGTTACTTTGATGTTTATTTGAGGTTTAAAAACCGGACACTATTTACATAAATATAATCGAGCATTATAAAATTAACTAAAGGAAACGAAAATTCTGGTTTAAATGTGATTTTGTAACAGAAAAGTTCTTTAATTCTTTCGGCAATAACATTAAATTCCATTATGCATCTATAATACCACGAAGTGTCATTAAGAAACCAGCATTAAACAATTTGTATTGATGGACATTGGTGGATCAAAGTTCAATAGCACAAATCAGTAATGTCACAGAAACCTCAGTAACAACCACCCGTTTCCATGGCAACTTACAACTCGGAGAAGATAAAAAATCAGCCAAGCAGATCTGATCCAGTTAAGGTATAAAACTTTTCTGGAAGAACACTTTACATCCTTTAAAAGCTTTTAAGTATTCAGAATGATTGTCATCCCAGGTAAATTTATTCTGTCCCTTTTAACAAAAGTTTTTAAAATAAAAATGTTTTATATTAGTCATGTTTTCTCTCATATACCATTTCAGTAAAGCTTAGCTTACTAATAGGTTTCATGATAAAGAACAGGACAGCTTTTCAGTCAACAATCATACAGAAAATAAATTGTTACATATGCTCAGAAGACATATTTTGTAAGCCTACTGAGGGATACGTTTCAGTAACACTCAATATAATTTCACGTTTGGACATGCCACTTAATAGAACTTATTCTTGTCTATGTAGAAATGAAAAAAATATAAAATGCTTTTGAAAAATTATGGAAAAAATTATCAATTTATACATTTGAATTTTTAATGTGTGTTTGATGAAAAATTTAAAGGCTATTCACTAGATAATTCTCGAGATAGCTTGGCACGTGTACATTAATATTTGTTTTGATTGAGTTGGGTTTCTTAACAGTGTTTAAGTAATAAAATTCAACCCACCAAGTTTACCCTGATTAAGCTCAGTTTTGTGTCAAATTTATTAATTCCGCTATTTTATCGTTACTATAATGTTACCCATAAGGCCAATTTAAAGATATTCGCTGACGCTCAGCCAAATCACATGCAGGGACATGTACCAACTTTGAAATCAGTGTTGCCTATATAGAAATAAAGGTTCGTGAAAAATACAACTCTATAGGAGATATTTTTCTGTATATTGTGTGGACAGACTGATCAGACAAAAATAAAAATGTTCCAGCTCCTCGATTGATAAGGCTCCAGTTGCTTTTAACCAATTGTCCAAATTATTCCAGGTGTCTGCACCGGAATAATTTATATATACAAACAGTATAGACAGCTTCAAGACCGAGTAAGTTATACAGTGTCAGTGACAAGGATAGACAGTAATCTAGTGTATGTATGGAGATTATTACTGAATATTCTGTGTTGTTCCGCTGTCATTTCTCCGGAAAACATGTTATAACGTTTATTCATGTATTCACTACAAGACATAATGTGAAAATGAATATTGGAATGCGTGACTTTATCTGAATTGAAATATTGAAATAAATATCCTGTTTGCATCACATCCCGTCTCGTGGTAAGAAAAACGTTGTCAGTTTAAAATTTTTGTTCTTTCAGTAATTAAAACATAAACAAGGTTTTAGATATTTATTTTATTTAACATGAAAGGTGTATTCTATAACACATGTCGCGCAACCAGCTTTGCTGAGGTTGTATGCTATTCTTTATACTGTGGCTCATTTAACTCTCGAGATGTCATGTGAACAGATGGACAGATAGGCAATCATACAGAAAAACATTTTTACATTAATTTGAATCAGAAAAGGGAAATTGTGTGAGCAAACTGAATGATAAACTTCAATGAAGCTCAACCTAATCCACGGATAGACATACACGATCATAGAACTCATACTTAGATTTGTAGACATCTTTCATTAAAAATTTAAAGTTTACAGATGAAATATTTCTCGTAAATATAATATTTCAACGCAAGAGTGTGCTGAAATTAAATCTTGTCACCGTCTATTAACATTTACTTTACAGGATTTAAAAATATTTACATTTTTATATCACAATGTGACATTTAAAAATATCACAGGATAAAACATCATATCATTGTACGCAGATTATTTCCAAATTTACTTATTCTGCTATTTTCTCGATATCACAGTGACGGTCATTCATGAAACCAATGTAAACGTGTCATCTGATGTTGTACTCGTGAACATCCCTGTTACGTAACAACTCACATTTGTAATGACAGTACAGGACGGTCTTGTATATATAGGGAGGGCCGGGAACGTTAGAAAATCAAATTCTCTGAAACGAGCACTGCAAAGATTCTCTCGTTCATATTTTAGAAATGAACCGTTATGCTTCCTTCAGAAGGACGAAGGACGTTACACACTTCTCTAAGGCGTACATTGGAGTGGTAACAAGGTCTTTCAAAATGTAGCAGCCAGTGGAAGACAAAAAACATACACTGCCTTTTACATCACTTATAGCTGCTTAACCACTTCTAAACGTAATTTCACTTTATCCAAAAGCTTTATGAGTAATATCTAGCCCCATTTTACATTCCTATCTCTACCAAAAACTTAGTAGTGACAAAATTCCTCTTAAAGCATTAGTGACATAAATAAGATCTATAAACGAACTGTATCACTGTGCAAGGGTACCGACATCTAATCCAGTTGGATTCAGACAGAGACGTCTAACATTGCACTCTATCACAGGGTATAAAACTCTAAGAACTAAGAATAACCCAAGATCCGTAGAACAAATAACTTGTCAATACTGGCTCGCTTCGTCCACTGACCTCAGTCTCAGATAGCGTTACAGCTGTCTCATTTTGCACAGCAAGCTAAATGTTGATCAAGGTTTCCCAACGAATCAACTCCCAGTAAAAAAATAAACATGAAATAGATTAAGGTTTCTTTTGTATGACATTAACAGGTCAGGTTATGATACCATACTATTAATTAGGATCATATCCATTTTCGCAAATTCTTGGTTGAATTAATAGAACGTCAAGATTCATTCAGAGGTTGTTCACAAAGAAATAAATCTACTTTAATATGCCATTTTGTTCCTTCAGAAGAAAGGCATTTATTTTCCAACCAAAATTAATTGGACCACACGTGTTTTTTCACATGTAGTGACAAGATGTTCAATATTGAACGCCAATAAATATCCAGTAAATGTTCTTAGCTGATTCGGTAATTAATAAAGTGGTTCACGGATAAGATTATTATATTTAACACCTTATTGGACACAAATTACTTTTTAATCATTTGTTTAAAATATACATGTTTGGTGATTTATTTAAAAATTGATTTTTATGTGTCCCAGTTTAAGAACCTAAGCTTTAACATTCTTCGATCACTTTTAAACAGATTAGTTATTTTTTATATCTAATCAGAAAGATCACCTAAAATACTTCTCTTTAAATAATTATTCTTAAATATCCTTCTATTACATTTTACCAACTTCCAAACCAACCAATTTTACTTATTAACTTCTGGTCCACTCACTGTGGTTGATCCGTGAGTGTACACCTTTTTTATAACCTGTTTTCTATAGTTTAGCTTTATTTAAGTGCATGTTTTAGAGTAAATGTGGGTGGAGTTGAAAAAAAAACATGACATTTGTGATTCCTGGCTACGCGAGTCACAGCGCTCTGTTATACTTGTTATTTTTAAAGATTGCAGTTATGTGTTAAATTATTAATTCACCTGAGGAAGGCATAAGATTTCAGAGCTCGAAACTTAGTGTCACTGAATATTTGTATCATTAAACGATAGCAAATGTCCGAAAAACTCCTGTTTCCTTTACATTTCTTCTATCGTCAAAAACAAGCTTAAAACATTGAATTATATGTTTATCGTTTATTTTTTGTTTCTTTCTACAATTTGTTTAGTACAAAGTGAAAGGTTTATGCTAATAAAATAACGGGGTAAAACCTGTGTGAATTATCTTAAAGTTTTTAATGCAACACTTTGTTCGTTGGCTTGAATGAATACTGGCCTGGAACATTTGGCAACGTTCATTGGAGCTAGGCTCAAAAAGATTTTTATTGAAGAAATTACAGAAATACAACACATATTTATGGAGTAATTCTACTACTGCTCTAACTTAGATCAAACAAGAAGATCAATGGGGATCGTTTGTATAATAATCGAGTCATATATATTAGAGAATTTACGAAAAAGGAAGATTGGAATCATTTCCCTGGAGAGTTCAATCCTGCTGATTTAACTAGTCAATGTTGCAATCCAAAACAGCTTGTCGAATATAAATGGTGGGAAGGGTCATCCTGTTCAAAACAACCCTCATCAAAATGACCGGTTAAAAATATAACTAGACTGAGAAGAGACAGACAATGAACTGCAAAGGTCATCATTAGCAATTCTTTCAGGTAAAATACAATCAACAGTCCTTGTAATGAATCGCTTACTGAGTCCGTCCTTACAGGATCATTGGCTTTTCAAATACACCAGGGTTGACTTTCATAACAAGAGTGTTGAATATTCATCTTGGAGTAGAGCTTTAAATGTATAGCTTTGAAAGTTAATTATTTTGGCTTAAAGTATTTAATGTAGTTAATAATGACAGTATAATAATGATATAATTTGTTAACGACAACCATAGACAAATGTGCTATAATATATCAAGACATGCTAGTGTTTTTTTTAATTATCCTACTAGAGAAAATGATTAAGATTACTTGATACAAACGACGCACACTAGCATGGTATTGTAAGTTTGACAATGACATTGACATGTAAGTTTCTTGTTAGTTTGAAGTACATAAATGGCTTTTAATGTGTTCCAGGAAACTGAATCAACTAATGTTTAGTCTTAGAGTAATAATAAACTCGTTATTATATTGAACACGTGGAGGAGTGACGTAATGCGTTATTAATAGTTTATTACAACAGACTAACAAACCAGAGACTACCATAATTAATTATTTCGAATGTGGTTTCTCGTTTAACAAGCAAATTCAAATTAATAGTCATTTATCTTTTGAATGTGTTAAAATATTTTTATGGGTTAGCTTAAATGAAAAACTCGCCGAATATTTAATCCACTAAATATTTATTTTTCTTATAAATAAATTAACTTATAAATCTATAAACATAAAACTAGGCTGGTTTTAAATAACATAAATGTTAATAAAACTGTTACAATGCCACTATTAACTATACTGTCTATCTATTTACACACGACTGTATACACACAGTCATTAATTATTAACTCAATTCTAACTGTCATAATTCACTTCTAGAGCTCAACTCTCCCACTGTGTCGCTTCGATGGTTGCTTATAAGGTTATCGGCGCTTCGAGAACATACAAATTCAGGAAATTACTAGACAAACCGTGACGGGTCACAGTGCCCACCCACCGCTCATTTAAGGAGGGGCGCCGTTACAAATAAAGAAACTGCCCAAACCCACGGAGCGCTCTCTCTCCAATGATGCTATTCATCTATTATCCCTTTTTTACTGCCAGGGATCTCGAATGTGCGGTCACATTCCCTTTTATCGGATGTTGACATGTTTTCCGGAACATTCCCACATTCTCGTAACACTATTAAAATCTTCATATTTCTGTTCTATAATCATTTACAAAGTAATATGCAAGGTATTTAATTGCAAATTCAGTTTTATCTTTGAGCAGATTTTTTCAAATTCAAACTTTTTATTCAAGAAGAACTATTTGTTTACAATGCAGTAACCTTTTTTATTTCCTCTAGCCGAAGCTATTCGAGAAGAAAATGTTAAAAAAAACACACAAACACATACTACAACTAACTATTAATTACAAATACAAACGTGTATAGGAAAATTCTTATCGATAATTTAAATTCCAAATACATTGTATACAATATCTTGCTAAAAAAATAATATATATATATATATATATATATATATATATATATATATATTAGTTATGTCTTACCTCCTTACCAACATAAATGGTAACCAAAGCGCAACGATTGGTTTATTTGAAGGTAAAAATTTAATTACACAACCTAACCTAAATTATTGGAGTTGAGAGCCAAAATGCACGGTATAAACGCACAACCTGGTTTTCTTGAATTCAATAGAGTAATATTTCCTAAGAAGACATTTTTCACCAGGCACGTTATTATTGGTGGAGGTCGAAATAAAAAGATAGTTTATTTAAAAAAATATATGTAACCACTATTTATCTCTTAGATTATATCTAATATATAACTAAACGTCGTATATATAAATATTATATATAATATATAAAATAGTTACACCATCGTCAGACAAATAATCACGTACTTAAAGGATATGTGTATAGTTGGCTGATTAAATATTTCTTTACGTGCCTAACGGATAGCTTTAAGTTTATAAAACTAAGAAAAATATGATATGAGAAAAAACCTATTTTCAACCCTTTGATACCGTCTCATTTCTACACCCGCCAAACTAGTAAGACTGACAAACAATTTTATTTTCAGAGGAAATTGCGCCATCATTTCAAGCAAATCAGTCCTCGGCTCATAAACTATAACCTCTTGACTTCGTATTGAATTTCTATAGGAAATAATATGGCTGTGTAGACAAGTATCAGAGAGGAAACTCATTTGAATTAGGCGAGAAATAAATTATTTAACCGTAATGAAGTGTGTAAGCGTTTAAAAAGTAATGCGAGAATCGTAATAGTCCAATTTGCTTTCATTGATCAGCAATTATTTAGTAAAAATGTTAAAGGCAAACATCACATCTGTTAGTGCTTGATTTTATAACTATTTTAAGCTGTTACATACTTCAAGTACTTCCAAGTACTTCAAGTATTTTCCATTCAAAAGCATTTGTTTCTTAGAAATATTTCGTAAACGGTTCCTCGAATATAACAATATTTTACTGCAACGAGTTATACGGAGCTTACTATTTCGCCTTGAAATCGGGAATTCACCGGAGCAGATGTAACCATTAGAGAAAACATTCGCTGTGGACTTGTTCCCCGAAGCACATTCTGAACTGAACAACTTCCAAGATATTGTCTTCATAGTTGGCTTGTACAATATGTACCTCCATTCAACTAAATGAGTCTTTTCTTGCCCTAAGCAAAACATTCGTTTTTACATAGCTTAGTTTTCTGAAAGCTCCACTTTTACACACTGACGCTGGTAAACAATTTAGTTTGTTTCTTTCCTTTAGTTTGGATGTGTATTATTGGCTGAGCGTTGGTGAAGACTATTATTTGAGGACTGTAAATATTTAATATCAGCATATATGTCTTGAAAACGAACTGACATATGGAATTGGTACGAAGCTTAATTAATATTTAGGCATCATGAAGTTCAGTGCCTCTATGTGGTATTTGGCTGAGGTCTGTCAAGAAAATCTTTGAATAAAGATATTTGTAAGCAAGTGGTTTAAAATCATATGACATAGTAACCATTTTGGTGATATAATTTGTAGACTGTTATAAAACCCAACAAAAATAATAATGAATGGAAATGTAGGTATCATCTGGCAAGATATCTCGGAAAAGGAAGAAGCTACATAATGGTGTATGTCTGTGCATGAGGAAACAATCACTCAGTAGGCAGGTACAATTCCTCATTTGTCTTCCGAAGGGTTAAAAAAAATGTGTGATCGTCAGTCTGTCTGTACTACTACTGTGTCACGTGGTGTCATTATGTGTTACTTTGCCTAGTTAAACTAGAAAATGAAAATATAATTATAAATTCCGATGGAACTGTATAATGATTATTAAGGGCATAAAAATACAATTTTATTATTCTTTGGTATATTGGAGATATTTTTACAAAATTTAAAAGTCAACTTTGTCCCTACATTAAAATTAAAATTTCCAACTATTGTATAAGCATTTTCCACAAGGGTCATGCAAAGTAAATAATTCTCATTAAAAAGTAAGATAAAGAACGTTTGATGAATTTTTAGATCCGTGTCAATGTGGACAAAACGTTTGAAAATGCGGATTTCCAGTTCGTTATGTCAACAAAATAAACGCCGCAACAATACACGGCAGTGACGTGCTACAAATTGAATTGATTGGTTATTTGATTGACACAAAGACTGTTGTCTCTATTATTACTCTTCAATAAGTGGAAGAGCAAAACATTTACTCTTGGTTTTCTACACGACATTTTAAGAGAGAGAATGTTTATAACGTCGCTTCGCCTCACTTAAGAAAACATCAGTAATGTAACAGGTCAATCATGAGAGTAAAAGTCTTGGTTCAGAGTATATCAACTGAAACTTTAGTACTAAAAATATAAAAATACAAAGTAAGCCACTATATGCTTCCATTCTTAACGTTCAGTGACTTACAAATCCTATTTACAATCTTTCTTTAGTTAACGACCACATATGAATCTTATAAGAGAAATATATCAATACAGTTATTTGAAAATAACTCCAGTATAAAGGCTAATATTTGATATTAAAACCTAGGCAAGGTAATGAAAAGAGATCAGTATAATAGTGACATGTCGCTAGTCTGTCACATACAATACGGTAGACAAAGAGAAAACTACAATGGGGGCTCTCTATAATGTAATAGCACATTAGAGTCTCATTAAACTAATTAATGATATTAGTTCATTATAATTATCAAAATGTTCAAGTTCATTTGCCATCGAAACATTACTTAAACAAATGAAGTCTTGAAATAGTTCACTTCGATGTGGAGTCACTTTTAGTGAACAGATGTTTAACCAAAACGGCCAATAATAACGATTCGTATGTACAGATGAGTTGAAAGAGCGGAGCTTTATCGTAATTGGCTAAACGATCCAAACCAAAAAACGAAAAAAATTACAAGATGAACAGTTCAGAAAATACTAGTAAAGTAATTTCGGGAAAACGAAGTAGGCCTACTAGTTGATGGTATAAATCAAGATATTGAAAATTTTCAAAGAGACGAAACTGAAGATATTTCTGAAGAGGATGAAGACATTGATGTACTCGACATCTATCATAAGCAAATTAAAACTAACGTCAACGAAGCGTAAAATAAAAAGAAATGATTAAAGAATTCAACGTAATTGGTAAGGAAAGTAATGTAGAATGGAGCAAATTTAAAGGTAGGAAAAATACATTCCTTTCACAGTAGAGGAATCTGGTATGGATTCTGAATTGAGTGCAAAAGTTAGTTGAGACACAACCTATTAATTATATTTAGCATTTTATTAACAAAGATATCATAAATTTAATGGTTAAGCAAACAAGTTTATGCAACTCTGCGACTAGAAAATAAGGAAGATGTAAGACCTTCTTTGCGATAACATAAATGGACTCCCTCAACCCGTGAGGAAATAACAAGTTTGTGTCCTTGGTTGGATACATGGGTAAAGTATCTATGAATGAATGAAATTAATGAATTGCAAATGCGTTTATTAAAGAGGCGGAGTTAAGGCTATCAAGCCCTCTCTGCTAACCAATCTCATATTGTATACAGTAAATTTACAATAGTTTTATACGATTACGGTAAATTATTAACTTATTCTTTAAACAGAAAATAACGAAAATGCTTAAATTATACAAAATTAAATTAACTTAATCTAAAAATCTAAATACTTTTTCTAAATACTTAAAATATAAAAGAAAAATTTATACAAGACAATTTCAAAATGAATAGGAAGGAGCAAGAAACATTCAATCACTCTAATACACCGATTGAATACATGACTGCAACAAGCGGTTTTTACAGTCTAGTGGTCAATAACATTAAATAGAAGCCTGATAATAATATGTATTTGGACGCCAAGTTACTCATATTACATCGGAAGAGGAAATTTTTGCTACGATGTAAAAATATTCGTAGCACTTATTCTAATGTCTAATGTTCTAATTCTATGTGATCTGTAGAATATATTAGGTACAAGTTACAACTAATCAATTTAAAATGTGTCACAAATCGTCAAACCCGCTGGAGAAGGTTATTCAGTAAATGATCAATGCTCACACATTACTACTGATATAAAAACCGATATGTATGTGGGAAAAACAAGTGTACAGTAATGACTGGCTCTAATAACATGTTTGATTCCTAAACAATGATTAAAATGTAACAAACACTCTTTAACAATATCTCCATAAATAAACATAGTTTCACATTTTTCAGTAGTCCCATTATAAAGAAACAGTGCACTGTTTATCAATCATTGTGTAACTAATATCGTATTCAATCGGAGATTAATAATACATTTCAAGTTGATTTAATTTATTATCTGAATTTAAACGAAAAATGTTGTTGCTTTCTTGACATAAATCCTAAACCTTTTTTGCCAACTATTTATGAAGCGTAGGTGCGTGGTTGAAGTATTAAAAATAAATAAATGGCGTTTAGATTAAATGGAACTATTAATTTAGTAAAACACTTTACTGGAATTAGTGCAACTTGTGTATTGCAGTGTTTTATTTGCTCTCTCTATCTTCCACTTGAAACAACACAATGTAGCTAGAGCACATGTCACAGAGTGAATAGTTGAGTGGATGGCGAAGGATCGCTGAAAGAGTTTATTAAAACATTGAAACTTTATCTCAGTTCACGTCTGCAATATGTGCAGAGTTGCTACATTAATTATCAACTTAGGATAAATAATTATGTATTAAGAATTAACAAGAGTGAGAGTAGGTGTTATCACCATATATAACCGCTGTGTTATAAACCTCCGTCAAAATACTTGCTTCGCGACGCCGAGAGAGGGCTTGCATGAACTTAACGAACTGAGAACCCCAGTGGGTCAGTACTCAGGCGAGCGCGATGATTATACACATCAGAACATTATACACACACGTACAACTCTGTCACACGTTACATCACTGCAACTATGAGAGGGCCCTGATGTGTACCTTACAATACTGCTGGAGGCACACGAGATTATACACACCAGAACAGTATACACTCACGTACAACTCTGTATCACACGTTACATCACTGCAACTATGAGAGGGCCCTGATGTGTACCTTACAATACAGCTGGAGGCACTCGAGATTATACACAACAGAACATTATACACTCACGTACAACTCTGTCACACGTTACATCACTGCAACTATGAGAGGGCCCTGATGTGTACCTTACAATACAGCTGGAGGCACTCGAGATTATACACATCAGAACATTATACACTCACGTACAACTCCGTATCACACGTTACATCACTGCAACTATGAGAGGGCCCTGATGTGTGCCTTACAATACTGCTGGAGGCACTCGAGATTATACACACCAGAACATCATACACTCACGTACAACTCTGTGCACACGTTACATCACTGCAACTATGAGAGGGCTCTGATGTGTGCCTTACAATACTGCTAGAGGCACACGAGATTATACACATCAGAACATCATACACTCACGTAGAACTCTATATCGCACTTTACATCACTGCAGCTATAAGAGGGCCCTGATGTGTACCTTACAATACAGCTGGAGGCACACGAGATTATACACACCAGAACATCATACACTCACGTACAACTCTGTCACACGTTACATCACTGCAACTATGAGAGGGCCCTGATGTGTACCTTACAATACTGCTGGAGGCACTCGAGATTATACACATCAGAACATCATACACTCACGTAGAACTCTATATCACACGTTACATCACTGCAACTATGAGAGGGCCCTGATGTGTACCTTACAATACTGCTGGAGGCACACGAGATTATACACACCAGAACATCATACACTCACGTACAACTCTATATCACACGTTACATCACTGCAACTATAAGAGGGCCCTGATGTGTACCTTACAATACTGCTGGAGGCACTCGAGATTATACACATCAGAACATCATACACTCACGTACAACTCTGTCACACGTTACATCACTGCAACTATGAGAGGGCCCTGATGTATGCCTTACAATACTGCTGGAGGCACTCGAGATTATACTCACCAGAACATCATACACTCACGTACAACTCTATATCACACGTTACATCACTGCAACTATGAGAGTGCTCTGATGTATGCCTTACAATACTGCTGGAGGCACTCGAGATTATACTCATCAGAACATCATACACTCACGTACAACTCTGTCACACGTTACATCACTGCAACTATGAGAGGGCCCTGATGTGTGCCTTACAATACTGCTGGAGGCACACGAGATTATACACACCAGAACATCATACACTCACGTACAACTCTATATCACACGTTACATCACTGCAACTATAAGAGGGCCCTGATGTGTAACTTACAATACTGCTGGAGGCACTCGAGATTATACACATCAGAACATCATACACTTACGTACAACTCTATATCACACGTTACATCACTGCAACTATAAGAGGGCCCTGATGTGTGCCTTACAATACTGCTGGAGGCACACGAGATTATACACATCAGAACATCATACACTCACGTACAATTCTGTCACACGTTACATCACTGCAACTATGAGAGGGCTCTGATGTGTGCCTTACAATACTGCTGGAGGCACACGAGATTATACACACCAGAACATCATACACTCACGTACAACTCTGTCACACGTTACATCACTGCAACTATGAGAGGGCCCTGATGTGTAACTTACAATACTGCTGGAGGCACTCGAGATTATACTCACCAGAACATCATACACTCACGTACAACTCTATATCACACGTTACATCACTGCAACTATAAGAGGGCCCTGATGTGTAACTTACAATACTGCTGGAGGCACTCGAGATTATACACATCAGAACATCATACACTCACGTACAACTCTGTCACACGTTACATCACTGCAACTATGAGAGGGCTCTGATGTGTGCCTTACAATACTGCTGGAGGCACACGAGATTATACACACCAGAACATCATACACTCACGTACAACTCTGTCACACGTTACATCACTGCAACTATGAGAGGGCTCTGATGTGTGCCTTACAATACTGCTGGAGGCACTCGAGATTATACTCACCAGAACATCATACACTCACGTACAACTCTGTCACACGTTACATCACTGCAACTATGAGAGGGCTCTGATGTGTGCCTTACAATACTGCTGGAGGCACTCGAGATTATACTCACCAGAACATCATACACTCACGTACAACTCTGTCACACGTTACATCACTGCAACTATGAGAGGGCTCTGATGTATGCCTTACAATAATGCTGGAGGCACACGAGATTATACACACCAGAACATCATACACTCACGTAGAACTCTGTCACACGTTACATCACTGCAACTATAAGAGGGCCCTGATGTGTAACTTACAATACTGCTGGAGGCACTCGAGATTATACACATCAGAACATTATACACTCACGTACAACTCTGTCACACGTTACATCACTGCAACTATGAGAGGGCTCCGATGTGTGCCTTACAATACTGCTGGAGGCACTCGAGATTATACTCACCAGAACATCATACACTCACGTAGAACTCTGTCACACGTTACATCACTGCAACTATAAGAGGGCCCTGATGTGTGCCTTACAATACTGCTGGAGGCACTCGAGATTATACACATCAGAACATTATACACTCACGTACAACTCTGTCACACGTTACATCAATGCAACTATGAGTGGGCCCTGATGTGTGCCTTACAATACTGCTGGAGGCACTCGAGATTATACACATCAGAACATCATACACTTACGTACAACTCTATATCACACGTTACATCACTGCAACTATGAGAGGGCCCTGATGTTTACCTTACAATACAGCTGGAGGCACTCGAGATTATACTCACCAGAACAGTATACACTCACGTACAACTCTGTCACACGTTACATCACTGCAACTACGAGAGGGCCCTGATGTGTACCTTACAATACAGCTGGAGGCACTCGAGATTATACACATCAGAACATCATACACTCACGTAAAACTCTGTCACACGTTACATCACTGCAACTATGAGAGTACCCTGATGTGTACCTTACAATACTGCTGGAGGCATTTGAGATTATACATACCAGAACATTATACACTCACGTACAACTCTGTCACACGTTACATCACTGCAACTATGAGAGTGCCCTGATGTGTACCTTACAATACTGCTGGAGGCATTTGAGATTATACATACCAGAACATCGTACACTCACGTACAACTCTATATCACACGTTACATCACTGCAACTATGAGAGGGCCCTGATGTGTACCTTACAATACAGCTGGAGGCATTAGAGATTATACATACCAGAACATCGTACACTCACGTACAACTCTATATCACACGTTACATCACTGCAACTATGAGAGGGCCCTGATGTGTACCTTACAATACTGCTGGAGGCATTTGAGATTATACATACCAGAACATCGTACACTCACGTACAACTCTATATCACACGTTACATCACTGCAACTATGAGAGGGCCCTGATGTGTACCTTACAATACTGCTGGAGGCATTTGAGATTATACATACCAGAACATCGTACACTCACGTACAACTCTATATCACACGTTACATCACTGCAACTATGAGAGGGCCCTGATGTGTACCTTACAATACAGCTGGAGGCACTCGAGATTATACACATCAGAACATTATACATTCACATAGAACTCTATATCACACGTGATATCACTGAAACTATGAGAGGGCCCTGGTCCTTACAATACAGCTATAGGCACTCGAGATTATAGAATGTATCGAGGAATGACTTTAACTGTACCAGATAAATATTTCTCTAATTAATGAAAAATATATAGTATGAATTAAAAACTAATTTCGTAATCCTTCAAATATTTTATTGAGTCGTAATATATATTTCTTAATTCATACTGTATCTTAAAATAATTTTCTTACACTCTGTATTTAAAGATTATCCTGAAATAAATGCATGCCCCCTATATATATATATATATATATATATATATATATATATACTAACGCTTCTATATATATATATATATACTAACTTGGACAGATTCCAAAACCTTTAGTGAAAAAACTAAATTAATTTCATAAATACTTGAATAATAAAGCTCATGAATAACAGCCTGAGTGTCCAATGAAAAGCGGATAAGTAAGTGGCTGAGTATTGCTCAAGAGTGGGGTGAAAATTCGATAATCGAGAGTTGTTTTTTCTGGTGTTATTTTTAAGTCATGGAAATATGTGCAGGTGACAAGTATGCCACGCGGTGTGGGGGTGGACGCGAATCATTGAAACCGTAAGTAAATAACTTTTAATCCAGGTGGGGGTAATAAAAAACATTTGGGTTATATCCCTCTTTTATATCACGAAAATTAATAAATTACCAACACCATAAACAATTTGATAATTGGGCTGAAATATAAACTAAAACCAAATTCTTACTATTTATTTAGTGTGTATATGTCAGTCCTGAGAGTTAAGCAGATAATGCCGATACATATGGAAGTTCTCTCAATCTCTCACAGAACTAACATTTGACGTAAGATGGAAAAATATTATTAACTAATAAATAAACACGGAACAATATTGGTATTTTTCACATTTACAAAATATTGCTTTCCACATTAACTCCGTTAGCTTCTTTTCGGCCTAGTTAGTAAACTAATTTCATGCAGATATTTTTAACCTCCAAAATGTGAGATAGGCAATAACAATAGAGGGAACTCAAAAGATAAAGAGTGACCGATGACATTTGTCAATGTTATTTTATCGACGAGACAACTCAGTCCAGAGGACGAAACTCACGAGTAGCCCAATAATGACAAGCGTCACGAAGTGCTGTCTCTTGTGCTGACATGCACGTCTCTTTTAGGAGATCTCAGTACAAAGCGAATTGATGTCAAAATATTTCAATGTTGTTAGGAATATTATTAAATAATTTTACTAACATAATATTTATGTGATAACACTTAAATTTACATAAATTAATACAGTAAAATTATTATTCAACGCTTCAAGAATTATATCTGTCTCAATTAATAACCCATTCAGAAATGTAAATTTAACATGGGTTATTTTAGGATTATTATTTAATTCCTCTGCTGAACTGTAAAATAAATCTCTAAAAGTTACGGAGTTCAGCTGTCAACAGGTATTTAATAATTTATAAATACCCTTTTGTTTATCACTTACATCTTTTCACATTCCTTAAATTTGTTTATAACTTCACACATGTCCTGACATACGAGATGAGTAAGTAAAAATAATATAGACAAATGTAATATGTACTCTTTTTCTATAAATATGGTTTTGATTAAATACCACAATACAGGATTTGGACTCAAAGGCAGTTTTGAAGTACCTCAGCAAATTTGTATTGAAGACCATATTATCTAAATGAGAAAAAAAGTACAAATCATTTCACCAAATATTTTAATGTGTAATAAAATGGTTCGATAAATTACAATGGTAATTTTAGACAACTGTTAGTAAAAAGTCTCTAGTGGATCATCAAACTATATCAATAAATCGCTGTAATTTTAATTGATTTTACTCAGATTTGTAATTTTAATTTAATTGTAATTTGTAATTTTATTTGTAATTACTCAGACATGCAATGGATTTAATTAAACGTTAAAATAAAGCCCTTTTAGATAACTCCAAAATGCAGATAGAAAATCCTGGAAATCCAGTGTTTTGATATGTAACAGTAATGAATTCTGTGGGGATGAGAAGTCAGCGCATCATTAACATAATGTCTGACATGTCTCTAATTATCTGCTACAGAGGGATGAACTCTATGGCAGAAATAAAAAAAATTATTAACGATATAAACTGGCCAAAAGTAGAAATAGGATGAGGATATCCATGGTTCTAAAGTATATTTTGTTACGATATTTATTTAGTTATTTTAAATAATAAATTACTTACATATTTGTATTTCAATAATTTCAAATCAATTCTTTAATAAGAATAAACAAAAATATCTCTCCTAAAATTTTAACTCAGATTTCCATTCCAAAAGGGAAGGGTCGGAATAAGTTTGAGAACGTGTTAACTTTATTCTACTGGATCTTTACAGAACAATTGCCTTTTTCTGGTCCTCATGTAGAATTCAGTAAACTGAAACTCGAAAGGTGGCTCCAAACTCAGACGTATAGTTTAATGTAAGAAAAGTAAAAATTGAGTTACTTTAAGCTTGGCACTTGTCAATAAAGGAGGATTTAAATCAAAACTAATTTAAATATCTGCCAAAGAATAGATTCACCAACAAATTATATATAAAACTAATATTTTTGTGAAATCTTGGAGGCAGTATGATAGCGAGGCAAATTAACATCTGGGATAAACCAATAATTAATGACCACATTAGTAAGTCAATAATAAACTTAATGATTGGCCAGCTCTTGTCGTAAACTATGACATTTCGAAATTGTTGTATTGTTACATATTCTAACGAGGAATAACTCTCTAAGTATCAACTTAGGCATTTGTACTTGTAGAATTTTACTTTATAATTTCAAACTGAGAGAATACTTCACTGATACTAGGTTCGGCACAATAATCCAAGAGAGAGGCTTACGTGTTAAGCCTTCAATTGTACATTGTACTTAAACTCTTTTTAATAATACCGCGTGCAAAAATGAGTGTTGTTGTTGAAATATTTAAATGCTTAAGTATTAACTGTAAACGCATCCTTTGAATACTTTTCAGGAACTGAATGTTTCTGTAACACCAATTTCTTTTCGATTGATTTTTAATCTGAATATTTTAAATGTAAATTAATTCACAATGCCAGTTCATTCATTTTTTACTTGTATCCTTTATGTATACAAAATAGGACTACACCAAAACATGTGCCGTGTAAGAGGCTTAACTGATGTTTCATTCAAAATTTCGATTTTACGAAAAATCTATCTCTGACAAGCTACGTATGTCAATATGTTACATAGTCATGTGCCTGTACTTAGTTTGTTTTCAAGAGAAAATGTTCTTAATATATTTTAAAGAAAACTTTTAAAATATTTATTTTGATCATATTTATTACACAGGATAGCAGCACGTCACAACCCATGTCGCAGTGACAGGCTTGGGTTAGGTTGCTTGTAAAATTTCAAGACTGCAGCTCATTTCATAGGCTACATGTGCTACTATTGCCGCATGTGAAAATGACATATGGTTGTGTTTATATTTTTTACAAATTGATTGTTTCTTCATTAATTTATTAAACATAAAACCAATGTAAAAATGTTTGCTGACGTTCATCCAGATCCCTCAGTGGGACATGACAATTATTAAACTAGATGTTGCTTATACAGAGTGTTCACAAAAAGGAGTGTCACAAACATCTGTGGTTGATAGTAGTCATCACTTAAAACAATAAATTTTGTATAAAGATTGGACAAAGATTGTCTCGTTTAGCCACTAGCCGCCATTTTGAATTTTGTATATAACATTTATTATCTCAAAAATAGTTAAGCTGAAGGAAACAAATTTAGCACATAGGTTTAAACAGATAAGAGGGACGTTAAAAACAATAGCTTTGTTATTTTCTTTAAAATTAACAAAATTACGTCTATTGAACATTTGAAAGTCATATAATAAAAAGATCAGTACAGTTATAATTCCAACAGCACTTGTCACAACAAAATCCATCAATGCATTAGCGAGCACTACTTTAAAGGTGCTCTTGAACAAACCGAAAGGAGCAAACATTTTGTCTTTTGATAGGCATCAGCTGTTTTACATAGGTTATAAAAAATATATAAGAAACTATATAACAGTTATTGCAGCAATTCTAACGGTACTTTTTTCTACGAAATCCGTCAAAGCATAATCGAAAAGAACGCTTCAAAGAAACGTTTGCACGAGCCGGGAGTGCAAACTTCATAGTTGAGAATTATCAAGTAAGTGTCGCTCCTCAACAATATTAAACAGAAATAAAAGTCACATTTGTGAGAAATCCCTATTTGTGACAAGTGTTTAATTTAAACGTTTCTATTCCAAAGTGAAGACATCACCAATATATAAAAATAATCTGCTAAACTTTTAATATTAATGAATACAATTTGAGGTAATTAATACCTAATTGTTTACAACTACATGTGTGCATATACACAAACACTTGCATATTTAAAATAAAAATAATATATTTGTCGGGTGAGTCCAAATGAGGGCTAATTTCATTAAAACAATTTTAATTTTAAATCCTCTTAATCCATTAAAAAAATACTAGGCATATGATGCAAGTATGAGGAATGATTTAGTATGTACAGAAGCATTAAAATATTGTGTTATATATGATGAATGGTTCCATAAACCAACGCGAAAGCGTTATTTGATAGATGCAGTACCATATACGAAACATATAACACTGAATAACAATTTAATAGATTCAGATGTATCGACAACCATTTTTATTGATACTTCACTATGTAAATTTAAAAGAAATTAATAAAACCCTTTATTTTATAAACCGTCAACAAACAAGTTCATAAACTAGAACGTGTAGTGTGTTTCCATTCCTAAATTAAATTTGGTTGCTACTGCCACAGGATACATGTTGTGTACTGACAAAGAACTGTAACTCGATTTACGAATGTATGTTAAGTTCTGACCGGCGAGTTATTGTCATGTCGACTTGTCGACCGACTATATGGCGCAGATATCACTACAGCTGAGCCAAGCGATCTGCGCGGGTCGGCCGGCGTCTGATTGGTAGGTGAGGGAGAGGGTCGTCTTTTCCAAAAACATTGGGCTTTCCTTTATACATTGGTATTGGGCATCCTTGCGTATTTCCGGTGACCAAAGAGGTGAGAACTGGAATATTTACTAATTTACTCCCTTGTCTTGTGGTTATATTCAAATGAAAGGTGCTCCGACAGTTCAGTTCTTTTAATCCATTACAAAATGACAGCGCGTAGTTAAGGTCAATGTCAATGAAAAAGGTTTAAATAAAGATTGGGATTTGTGGTGGTCCGTTAAAATACGACGACGCGATGTTGAGATCCTGGATACTGACGCACGGGTTTGAATGATATTCGGTTTGAATAACAATATCTGCAATAGCTAAAAAGAATTATACAACGGATAATTTCCATAGCAACGGGAATTACCAGGAGGGATCTTCAAACACTATTTTCTTTGCATATAACGATCCAATATCAAGTTTATGAATGTGCGCATTCTGGTATGGATGTAGCTGAAGATGAAACGTTAAAATTAGACGAGCACCGCCTGCTTTATATGCATACAATAATTTCAAATCCGGCAATTCATTTATTTTTGTAAAATTAAACAACAGTACGATTAAACACATTAAAATAACACCATAAGTTGGGGTTTATGCAAGTTCCATAGCAATGCGACTTTGTTTGTTTTAAGATTTCACATACCAACAAAGTACGCGAAATTATATTTTCATAAACTTCAAAGAGTATAATTCTTGAAGATATAAATTAAAACACAATTATACCAAATTATTACATAACCTTATCTAACTTAAAATGTGTATTATTAATTTGTTTCGTTCCCAGTTAGTGATTACAACAGAGTATAAAAAAATTAAAAAGGGCCACAATGAGTGGTAAATATTATATTTTTATATTTTGCTAGGCCAAAAACAACTGAATATACCACTGAGTGGCAAAAATATATTTTCATTTCTAATAATAACCTTTAACTAACATCCAAAGTCAGATCCATACTCTAAATAATATTACTGTCGATATATAAATAAAAAATAAAATTTCATACTTTTCTATGAATAATATGCCTGTTCTCCGATGGTTTTATATATATATATATATATTACGTAATATTCTCCATTTTTATATAATACTATTAGGTAAAGCATAATCATAATCGTGATGTAGGTTGCTAATGTTTATCAATAAACAAGTAAATAAAAATTCGGTAAAAATTGTTTAAGAAACAAGAATATACTGGAAAAAGAGTTTTATTTACTTGGAAGTTTTAGGCGTGTATTAAAATTGGTTATAAGGAAAATTTGCCGTTATATGTAAAATATAGCTAAGTACATTCCTTCACACATTCACTAGTATGTAGGAATAAATGACGGTGTTTATCCGTCAGACCTACAGATGAAAAATCCATACGCGTTTTCAGTGGCTGAGCGTCAGCGAAGCACATCCCTTTAGGGGATGTAAACATTTTCTTTTTCTTTATATATCCGCACGATACCACGAAAACGAACCAACCTATAGGCTTTTAATTTTGCATGAAACTTGTTTTAGGCAACTCTGCATATTGTCTATGTAGGGAACACTGGGTACCATGATGGCCCACATCACCACATGGGATTTTTTTTTAAAGGGACTGTTACCCAAAAAATAAATAAAATATATTTATATAATAAATAATAATTTTTTTTATTTTTCCTTATTTTTCTTTGGAATATACTGATTTCATTGCAGTAATTTGTTTTTTCCTATGATTACTATAAAGTTGGTAAAAAAAGATATTGTTGAAACCCTTGCATGTCATTTTTCGACACTAACTGAACATCAGTCATGTTCCACTAACTAACACTTTCATATATTTCACCCCGCATCATTGTTTTGCTGTATTTAACTTTTTATGTTGGCTATACTGTCTAGCATCTTTATTTCAGGTTACTATTGTTGTTACTACTGTCAAAAAGAGGATGGGGAAAGCGGCTTTTAAAATTAAAAATCTGTCTCGTAAAGTAAAACTTGAGGATGGTAAGGGATTAGGTGGGCAGTGTAGGCTAAGTGAGCCTAATATTAAAAAAACTGCAGATATGTTATGGCCTGGCCATAAGGCGAAATGTGCAGAGTGTTGGAGAGATGAAAAAAGACAATATGGGACAGTTTACTTTCACACGATGTCATCAAATGATAAACCTACTCATCAGCTATGCCCTAAAGACAATGAGACATGGGTGTAAATATAACCTGTGTAAGGTTTTGTAGTTTGGTTTAGTTTAGGATTAAGGTTGTGACATACTATGAGCAAGGGTTTGCTGTGAGAGGGATTTAATAATAGGTTAGATTGGCAGTACAAATACCCTCAAATGAACCAACACATATTTTATTTTTGACAACATCTCATTAAATTGATAAAAAATTTTTTTAATTAACAATAGATTGCGTCAATCGACATATTAAGCACAAATTTTAGTACCTTAATTCTTTGAAGACATATTTTAATATTAAATTATTCATTACAATTTATTTTTAACTTAATTCATTATAACATTTACTAGTAATTTTGTAGTGTTGCAATAATTGTGAGTTCATGGACTAACGTGAGAAACTTTCTTTTAAATAGCTAAACATTTACATGAATTTACATTTTCGAAATTGTGAACATTTAAATAGATATGGAATTGAAAATGATTAATGAACCCTAAAATATACTAAGTTCTTAAAATTACTTACATTTTTATTTCACATCACACTTATTACGCCCTAGAGATATTTTTCCGCACACGAACACCAACACTAGCACTCCCGAACCTCGCTTTTCGACTTCCCGTCCTCGACTTCCTTGTTCTTCAGTTTTGATGTTCTTCTCCCGCCAGCTCATGACCACGCCTCTCTCAAATCTCTCCATCATAATTGGTGAGTACCAATTTTTCATATCAGCATGGCTGCCCCTTACATCGTCGCACGGTTTTTTTATATATAAGCATTTCCGCTGCTTAAGCAAGCATTTCCTGTTTGTTCACCATCGGCGTCTGGGCGGATGTGCGTATCCACTTACATCCGGAGGATGTTTGTCTCGAATTGTAATACAAGACTTCCTTTCCAGCAACTATCTGTACATGATTCTATGAATTTTATTTTACTAATAATTACATATGTCTTACACTGAGTTTACTTACTAATAAAATGTATGACCATGATAAACATTTTCACATCCCTGAGTGTGTTATGAGTTTTATAAAACCCATATTCAAAGACCTTTCAGAAACCGAACTGTTGGAGCGTTGTTTGAAAGTGAAAAAATAGAAACCAAATGAGTCATTGAATAGTGTCATTTGGTCCCTAATACCAAAAAGAACTTTTGTAACTCTGCCTACCCTTAAATTTGGTGTTTACTCTGCAGTTTGTAGCTTTAATGACGGCTTTTCTAGTAAATTAAAAGTTTTGGAAGCATTAAACCTACGTCCAGGGAAAAAGTTTGTAAAAAGCGATGCAGCGCCTAGAAATAGTGCGAGTAAAGGAAGCGGACAAGAAAGTTCAAGAACTAGATAAGAAAATAAGGAACAAGAGAGTTTTGAAAAGTAAACGCCTTGAAGACATGTTTACACAAAGTGAAGACCCAGATCCATCCTACAGCTCAGGGACTACTAGGCTATTGTAGTTAAAGACATTTTCTTCGATTCCCGTAAGTTGGTTTTTTCCTATTTAGATGCAAGTTTTCTCAGCCATTTATGAACTTAGACCGCTCAAATTTTTACCACTTGTACTTTGTACTATAATCTAGGTCCTGACTAAAGGGTTTTACAAAATAAAAAGTATTATCTTAGAAATAAAATATTTTTGTGATTTTTTTAGTTTTTAAAAAGGTGAATTTTTTAAAATTAGTTTTTTTAATACTAAAAGATGATAAATTATTATTTTGGTTGGTCATGAACTATAAAAAGTTGAGCTTTAAAAGACAAAAAAAATGAAAGCTCTATCATGACTCATTATTTTAGAAACCTGTATTAAGTTTATATGGACTAAGATAGGTGGTAACAGTCCCCTTAAGCGTTAGCGAATACTGTTCATTGGTCTTATGGAGATCCATGATGGTATTGAGGAATTATCAAAATAAAGAAATTTATAAAGAAAATTAGTGATATTTATGTAACATTTTATCGTACACATGTCACCAAATTCCCTTAACACACATCATCTGTTTGTGACTTGGTCTGTAGTCGCTAAATATTTGATCAATAATAACAATATATGCAGATATATACTCTACGATATATTGATGAGTACCTAAGCCTAGACATACTTAACGTCCATCAGCTTATTGGATCAGAATAGTCTCACAATTAAACTCATCTTGGATATTCAAAAACATTTTATTAAGAGGGTAAACTTCATTTATAATTAAGAAAGCTTCAAAGGTTCTGAAGAAAATGCAGACAATAACACTCGTGCGAGCCAAAATATCTTATATTGGATCGATCATAACAGTATATATTGATACATGATGTTTATAGCATTTTTATATTTTCATAGCATAGCCAAAACATACCTAAATTCCCATTCTTTGCGGGTCAGAATTGTTCCGTAAGTTCTTGTAGGATATTCAAGGATTAAGGATAGCCTCACAAGTACAAGTCATTTAGGATATTCAAAGACATATTATTAGGAAGTTAAATTTTCTGCTTAATCATGGAAACTTTCAAAGATCCTGAAGGCAATGCAGACACTGACACCCATATGAGCCATAATATCTTATATTGGATCGATGATAACAGTATACATTGATACATAGCAAAGCCAAGCCATACATAATTCCTTTCTCTTTGCGGTTCAGAATCATCTCATAAGTTCTTCTATGAAATTTAAGAACACTTTCTTATGGCATCGAACTTCTTTCTTAATGAAGGAAGCTTTCAAAAGATCGAGAAGGCGATGGAGACAATGACAACCATTCCAGCCCAACATCTTACACAACTTCTTCTATATATTTCACGTTTTCCCACATGTAACTGTGTCATTCTTCATTGCTGAGACCAGTTGTGAACAATTTTGGATGATGAATATTGAGTATGGCTTCAAATAGATATTAAGGCGCATAACGATGAAGCAATCACAGAGCCAATACTGATGAGTTAGCTATGAGCCCAAAATCATGTAATCTCATGAAGAAATCTCGTTGGCTGTAGACATCACATCACTCATAGTGTGGTGAAGTAGTCGCCTCTGCCAGTTCTCTGAATTTAGTCAGTTTTATGTGTAAAAATTAGGTAACTCATTAGCTGCTCTCCGATATGTGCAGTTCGCCCTCCCCGTTACCGCTGCGGTCACGTTGGTGTGCAGCATCGTGCCGCATAACCACACTGTTAGTTGGGATACTGTTTGACCACCGTCTTGGTCGCCTCACAGTTCAAACTTGGGTATCCTGGGACAATCCCGGATACTATCCAGAGGTGGATACGTATCCAGTGAGCTGTATCTTCTGCATACATCCTTACCTTTGCTACAAAACTCAATTACCCTGTTTACAACGTTCCTCTACTATCTCACGTATTATTTTACCGATGAATTACCACAAACCAACAAGTCATCATATTGGTCTCAATTTGTTTTAATTAAATTTATCCATACATTACACAAAAATCTTGCTACCACGCCGAAAAAAGAATAAAAATGGTTTCTGAAAACTTCTGCATTACTACCAAAGGGTTAGTAGTTTTATTTATTTGGCTTTTCCTTTGAATCTTGATATATATATTTTTTAATGTACTATATATATTTAGGCCGTAAAAATCCTTGTGTAATTATAAGATATAACATACATTTTTTTAATAATTTATAAATAATACATAACCCTGAAAATGTATGTATTTATTTATTTGTCAAACCGGTTTACAGAGGGGTGACAAATTATTAGACTCAACATGGTTTTTCAATACATTTTATTCATTTTTAACTTTTACACACATCTAATACCTAGTATATAATCCCTTATTTTTTATAAGCAATGCCAATCTGTTAGACATACTTTCCACCAGTTGTTTGCAAGAATCCTTTATTTCTTGGTCATGGTGCCAAATTTTTATTAAAGTCTATCAAACCAGTTTTTGTAGTAATTTTCTCTTTTCTCATCCTGTTTTTTACTATAGCCAAAAGATTCTCAATCGGATTCATATCCGGGCTATCTCCTGGCCAAGACAGAACACTGATTTCTTTTGAATTTAAAAAGCTTTTAACTGTTTTTGCTTGGTGACATGGCGCTCCGTCGTGCATAAACACAAATTCCATCATCTGGAAACCAGTTTTTGGCCTGTGGAACCATTCTTCGCTGTTTTTTTAGTGTAAATAACGTATTGTTTTACTTGTTATCTTCTTCCAATCATCCTGAGTCCTTTGTTTTAGCCCTTTTGCCCACTCCAAGCGCTTTTTAGCCATGGCTGGTGATATCTTCTACCTCTTTCGAGGTCGTCTTGCATTTAGGCCTTCATCTTTAAGGGTTCGTAGAACAGGTCTGGGTAAAACTTTGACCCCATATGCTTTCATTTTCTTCTGCCAACTGCTTTTTAGTACTTCTTCTGTTGTTGAGAACCAGGTTCTTTAGTTTCCTTTTCAATTTTTCATTCAATTTAGGTTTGCGGCCACATTTTCCAACTCGACTAGATTCATAAATTGTATTATTATTAGAGGCCCGCTCAATCCTGCTTACAGACTTTTGTGATATATTGAGTCTTCTTGCTATTTCCCTTTGCGAATAATGATTTTCTTTAAAAAAACCTTGGTCACAGATATTTTACGAGGTGACAAATCTGCAGTTTTGCCCATTACCAATATATTTTCTGGCAAATGTTTTACAGAGTAAAAAGACAAAAAACAGTTAAGTTTTATGTCAAGAAAACTAAAAAACTGTTGTTAAAATATCTTATACAACAACCACTAACACATAAAAGCACATTAAAACACAAATAGTAGTTTTGAGGTTATGAAAACACACATGGTAAGAAAACACCTGATTTATTTTTTTGCTCTTTTGATAAATTAGTATAATGTGTGTAATGTATTGCACAGACTTTGAGAAAATTTGTGAGAAGTGTATACTATATAACACTAAACATTATTTTCAACATTATTTACCCATGTACATCAAGTAAAAGTACTGTTTAAAATGGTGTAACAACAACATTTTATAAAAAATCTGATTGAGTCTAATAATTTGGCACCCCTCTGTATATACAATATTAAAACAATAATTAAATGAACATATTGTTATAATAAAATACAGTATAAAAATATAATATAAGCGTATATTACTTAAATATACAAGTTTCAAGTTATGCAAGTAAAATGTAATTACTACTTTAGATATTTAATCCTCGTAACACGAACGGGACAATAACTCTCGAAGTTGGCATTTTAATAATAATAGTTATAGTTACACATTTTAAACTAAATAATCTGGAAACCTGCGTGACAAAATCTGTTATAAACACAAACATTTCTTTGGAAAAACGTAAACGTGGGAATTACAAGATAAATTCACTTAAAATCCATTTTACAATACAACATGAAACAATAAGTCCCAGTGAGGAAGGAAAAGTTAAAAAAGCTGTCAGGAGCGTCTCTTTGTTCTGTTTATTTCTAGAACTGTATTGCGTCTCCTTCGTTGTTTACATTTTACCTCCTGACTCTTCATTATCATTTGGTATTCTTAACAGATTGTGAAGTAAATAATAATAAATACAACGACTGTAGGAAAATCTTCCTAAAATGTTAGTATTCATAAACTTAAAATTATTAAAACTAGAAATATCCATAAAAGTGTGCCAAATATAATTTGCGTCTCACCAATGATTT
This sequence comes from Homalodisca vitripennis, assembly GCF_021130785.1. NCBI lineage: Eukaryota > Metazoa > Arthropoda > Insecta > Hemiptera > Cicadellidae > Homalodisca > Homalodisca vitripennis. Next base: position 13,861,461 of record NC_060212.1, on the reverse strand, counting down.
TAAACCAAATCCTTTAACTGAAATACATTGTTCCTAAAGAGGCTCGAATTAATATTGTTCATTTTCGGGTAAATACGAATATTTATACAGAACTGAACACTTTAAAATAGTAGTGAAAGCATTCTCTTTCAAATTTTAGGGCAGACACGAACATTATGGCCGCATTTCTGCGCTCAACCAAAAAGGTTAATTCAATTCTAATTTTGCATCAAACTAGTATGGAGGAGTGTCAATGATGTCAACTTTGTCAAATTCAGTGAACAATAATTAAAATAAATGGCGAAGGGTTAATAAAATTAGATGTCCAATGAGATATTGTTTCTGGTTCGTGATGAAGCATCCAATGTGTTATCAAGTAAATAAAGATATTTACTTCGTCATAAATACCTTACAGAGCGTACAAGTTAAGCATTGCTAACTCAATTCCAAATTTGCATTAGGCCGGTGTAGAGAAGTTTCAAAGAGTCATTACAATTATATCTCCAATGAAATATGGTTTTTATGTCCATGGTGATTCAGGTAATATAGGATGTTAACCCTGTTAAAGCAAACGGAATTAAAGAGCAATCACTATCAAGTAAATACGTTAGTTCAGAAAGATATTTAGTTCTCTATGATTATTTTAAACAGATCTACGTCATGTCTCAATTTTACGTATTAATGCAAGATAGCGTACAAGTATTGTACCTTTAAGTGAAGTTTTAAATGTGCTTAAATTGTGTTTCTGTCCATAAATTTCTAAATCATACATTTCTTTGCGTTACTAAATAAGTACTTAATCGAAATATATAAGTGGATTTGTATTTAGATGACTGTCAGGTAACAGGTAAATGTAGTTAACTAACAAGATTTTTGCATTCTCCCTTTATAATCACTCTGCAAGATGTAATTAAACACATTCAACGTCATTCAAGGATATATTGCTGTTAAAGACAAACTTTCGTTCTTACATACGTTTTAGACGAGGTTAAATTATTTACATGAATGAATGAGTCTAGAGAAAGAGAAAAAAATTGACTTTAAATTGTACATCGATCTTTTTTCTATACAAGGAACATTAAGTTCGTTAATGGTGCATTTCAAGTTCCAAAGGATTTGGCTGAAAGTTTTATCATTGCTTTATGGGTTACCATCATGACCAAGAGAAGAAGTTGCAGACCATACAAACTGAATATTATCATAATTATGGCACTGTAACGTGTGATATAGTAACACATGAGTTACCATCATGAAGAGAAAAAGTTGCAGACCATACAAACTGAATATTATCATAATTATGGCATTGTAACCTGTGATATAGTAACACATGACTTACCATCATGACCAAGAGAAGAAGTTGCAGACCATACAAACTTAATATTATCATAGTAATGGCACTGTAAAGTGTGATATAGTAACACAAGAGTTACCATCATGACCAAGAGAAGGAGTTGCAGACCATACAAACTTAATATTATCATAATTATGGCACTGTAACCTGTGATATAGTAACACATGAGTTACCATCATGACCAAGAGAAGAAGTTGCAGACCATACAAACTGAATATTATCATAATTATGGCACTGTAACCTGTGATATAGTAACACATGAGTTACCATCATGACCAAGAGAAGAAGTTGCAGACCATACAAACTGAATATTATCATAATTATGGCACTGTAACCTGTGATATAGTAACACATGAGTTACCATCATGACCAAGAGAAGAAGTTGCAGACCATACAAACTGAATATTATCATAATTATGGCACTGTAACCTGTGATATAGTAACACATGAGTTACCATCATGACCAAGAGAAGAAGTTGCAGACCATACAAACTGAATATTATCATAATTATGGCACTGTAACCTGTGATATAGTAACACATGAGTTACCGTCATGACCAAGAGAAGAAGTTGCAGACCATACAAACTGAATATTATCATAATTATGGCACTGTAACCTGTGATATAGTAACACATGAGTTACCGTCATGACCAAGAGAAGAAGTTGCAGACCATACAAACTGAATATTATCATAATTATGGCACTGTAACCTGTGAGTAACACATGAGTTACCATCATGACCAAGAGAAGAAGTTGCAGACGATACAAACTTAATATTATCATAATTATGGCACTGTAACGTGTGATATAGTAACACAAGAGTTACCATCGTGACCAAGAGAAGGAGTTGCAGACCATACAAACTTAATATTATCATAATTATGGTACTGTAACCTGTGATATAGTAACACATGAGTTACCATCATGACCAAGAGAAGAAGTTGCAGACCATACAAACTGAATATTATCATAATTATGGCACTGTAACCTGTGATATAGTAACACATGAGTTACCGTCATGACCAAGAGAAGGAGTTGCAGACCATACAAACTGAATATTATCATAATTATGGCACTGTAACCTGTGATATAGTAACACATGAGTTACCGTCATGACCAAGAGAAGAAGTTGCAGACCATACAAACTGAATATTATCATAATTATGGCACTGTAACCTGTGATATAGTAACACATGAGTTACCATCATGACCAAGAGAAGAAGTTGCAGACCATACAAACTGAATATTATCATAATTATGGCACTGTAACCTGTGAGTAACACATGAGTTACCATCATGACCAAGAGAAGAAGTTGCAGACGATACAAACTTAATATTATCATAATTATTGCACTGTAACCTGTGATATAGTAACACATGAGTTACCATCATGACCAAGAGAAGGAGTTGCAGACCATACAAACTTAATATTATCATAATTATGGCACTGTAACCTGTGATATAGTAACACATGAGTTACCGTCATGACCAAGAGAAGAAGTTGCAGACCATACAAACTGAATATTATCATAATTATGGCACTGTAACCTGTGATATAGTAACACATGAGTTACCATCATGACCAAGAGAAGAAGTTGCAGACGATACAAACTGAATATTATCATAATTATTGCACTGTAACCTGTGATATAGTAACACATGAGTTACCATCATGACCAAGAGAAGAAGTTGCAGACCATACAAACTGAATATTATCATAATTATGGCACTGTAACCTGTGATATAGTAACACATGAGTTACCATCATGACCAAGAGAAGAAGTTGCAGACCATACAAACTGAATATTATCATAATTATGGCACTGTAACCTGTGATATAGTAACACATGAGTTACCATCATGACCAAGAGAAGAAATTGCAGACCATACAAACTGAATATTATCATAATTATGGCACTGTAACCTGTGATATAGTAACACATGAGTTACCATCATGACCAAGAGAAGAAGTTGCAGACCATACAAACTGAATATTATCACAATTATGGCACTGTAACCTGTGATATAGTAACACATGAGTTACCATCATGACCAAGAGAAGAAGTTGCAGACCATACAAACTGAATATTATCACAATTATGGCACTGTAACCTGTGATATAGTAACACATGAGTTACCGTCATGACCAAGAGAAGAAGTTGCAGACCATACAAACTGAATATTATCATAATTATGGCACTGTAACCTATGATAAAGTAACACATGCAGTATATCTACTAGACAATAGACATGTACTAGTCATGACAGCCGTTTGGGTTAGAAACTCAATATTAATTCCGTTCTTGTCTCGTCATGTATCAGACTTGCTTCTTTTCAACGTGATTAAGATAAAAGACATATAAATTAATAATAAATATATTGATATTCAAAAATCTTTTAAAAACACGTAAAACTAAAATATTTTAAATAGAACAATAATTTTATGTAATTTATATTTCAAACTGATACAAATACGTATATGATCGTGAGGTATGATTTAAATTAAATTATTGATATCGATAGTTATGTTTAATTAACTATAAATATTGGTTTTAAACCGGAGATTAAAATATTCAGATGAATATAAATTACAAACCGTTGTTACATAATTGAATACTCCAGCGAAAGGAGTCAGGTTGGAGATATGCGGTAGTAATAAGTACCCTCTTAAGTCCCATTACAATGTATAGCGCCGCGGTTACCTCATCATTGCAATTATCATTCCAGTTCCAGACCCAGTTCAGGCGTTCCTTTCAATGGCCTCACTGTAACGCCAGTTCAAATATCTGTCCAGGCATTCGTTCCAACGGTCTCATTGTCACGCTAGTTCCAGTTCCAGTCCAGGCATTCCTTCCAACGATCTCATTGTCGCGCCAGTTATAGTTCCAGTCCTACATTCCTTCCAACGATCTCATTTTCGCGCTAGTTCTAGTTCCAGTTCAGGCGTTCCTTCCAACGATCTCATTGTCGCTCCAGTTCCAGTAGAAACCTTACGTTTGTGACGACGCGACGACTTAGTACCCAGAAAAGGGAGGTTTATTTAACTTCAGTATTATTAAAGCAATATGTACTGTATATTCCTTAACACTGATATTTGTATTTTCCTTAACACCTGTATTTTCATTATCGCTATGTTCGAAGATATGAAACATTCTACTATGAATCATCAATATTTCAGTATCACAAAATTAAATCCAAAATATTAGTCAAATGAGGGTATTTTAGCTGTTTGAAAGTGTCTATTTAATGTAGCGTGTGCTGAATCTACACACAACATCCCTTCCTTTGGTATCAAGTTCTACGTATTAATGCGTCATAATTAGTACAGATTATAAAACCTCTGTGTAGACAATTTATATCAGAATAGTAGTTAGAACGCTTTATCACGTGGCTTTACCCACCCTTGACAGATACAAGTAATATTCTATCATGTACATAGTATTGATCTCTGGACTGGACATATCAACTTATAACAGGTCCATACTTTCGTCAAATATCAGTCGTACGTGATCCAGATGCAATCTACATGTTTCGGCAAGATAATGCCATCATCAGGATTACGGGTAAAAAACATATATATTGCCGATGATGTCGTCAAAACACTTCAAGAAGCATTAAATACTATACAAACACAGTCCACGAACATCCACACCAAAAACATGGGATTTAAAAACTGACCGTATATGTAAATAAGATGAAACCAATTATCCTTCATTTGGTAAAACATTTGGCGCATAATTATCCTTATCCTTAATTATCTTTAATTAAGGACGCCGACTGTAACAGAACAACTGGAGGCTAATACTACATAGCGCTTATATTTAAACAATGTCTGACGCAATTCGCTTTGTCAATATGTGGAAAGTGGATGAGACCAATTGTTCTTTATTTCATAGAAAATGTTGTGTACAATTAAGGACGCTGACTGTAACAGAACAACCGGAGGCTAATACTACATAGCGCTTATATTTAAACAATGTCTGACGGAATTCGCTTTGTCAATATGTGAAAAGTGGATGAGACCAATTGTTCTTTATTTCATAGAAAATGTTGTGTACAATTAAGGACGCTGACTGTAACAGAACAACCGGAGGCTAATACTACGTAGCGCTTATATTTAAACAATGTCTGACGGAATTCGCTTTGTCTATATGTGAAAAGTGGATGAGACCAATTGTTCTTTATTTCATAGAAAATGTTGTGTACAATTAAGGACGCTGACTGTAACAGAACAACCGGAGGCTAATACTACATAGCGCTTATATATTTTAAACAATGTCTGACGGAATTCGCTTTGTCAATATGTGAAAAGTGGATGAGACCAATTGTTCTTTATTTCATAGAAAATTTTGTGTACAATTAAGGACGCTGACTGTAACAGAACAACCGGAGGCTAATACTACATAGCGCTTATATTTAAACAATGTCTGACGGAATTCGCTTTGTCAATATGTGAAAAAGTGAATGAGACCAATTGTTCTTTATTTCATAGAAAATTTTGTGTACAATTAAGGACGCTGACTGTAACAGAACAACCGGAGGCTAATACTACATAGCGCTTATATTTAAACAATGTCTGACGGAATTCGCTTTGTCTATATGTGGAAAGTGGATGAGACCAATTGTTCTTTATTTCATAGAAAATGTTGTGTACAATTAAGGACGGCGACTGTAACAGAATGCCTACGGGTAATCTCTCCTGACAGTATATGAGCAGTAATCAGCTGTCAAACCATTTAATCCTTTCACACTGATTGAGCAGAGACCATAGACGTGAGTTTGTGTTAGTTTAACATTTGACAATACATTCAAAATTGGAGCGACCTATTCTACATTGCAGTCTACCCTTGCGGACTCTTTCTTTCCACAAGGACATTACTTTGATGTAGAACCTTGTACTTTAATTGTTTTACCTTGCCACACAGTTAAATGTTGAGTACGAGAATAGTACTAGAATTCGTCAGAGCTTTGAATAGATTATTTATCTCAATAGAAACTATAGACTGATTTTCCCAAGAAAAGGAAAAATTTTAATTAAAAAAATACATTTTAAACTCAAACGATAGCTCTGAAATTATACAATCTTAGTCGATAAAATTGTATAATCACATGTCTTTGAAACCGATAATCAAATAAAACAGCAACATTTTGGACGCGAGGGTCGACACACTTGATAATGTCCCCCACATGTTACGGAATACCCAAGTCACGTATTTAACCAAATGGAGTAAATAGGATTGAATATCATTTGTATGCTTAACCAGTAGAGTCTCAGGTGTCTACAGGTCTATACACTTGACGATGTCCCACATGTTACGGAATACCCAAGTCACGTATTTAACCAAATGGAGTAAATAGGATTGAATATCATTTGTATGCTCAACCAGTAGAGTCTAAGGTGTCTACAGGTCTACACACTTGACGATGTCCCACATGTTACGGAATACCCAAGTCACGTATTTAACCAAATGGAGTAAATAGGATTGAATATCATTTGTATGCTCAACCAGTAGAGTCTCAGGTGTCTTCAGGTCTGCGCTTAACGTAAATTTGCATTCTGAGAAGCTACTGAAAACATACTGTACTATTACAGACATCTACTAATGTAACTTCTTTAGTGTTTATAAATATACAATTTTTTGACAAAAACAGTTTTTATTACTACACTATTGAGCAACATTTTCATGCATATTCCCTACATCATATTTTTATAAAAAATTAAATACGCATCTACTAGCTCATTATGGTCTGATCATTTCTTTACGGTTTAGGAATAAAATTTTACCCATAAAACTTATTTTATATAACATGTCTTGTTACTTAGAAATAAAGTGTGGCTACCGTTATATATTTCTTAGAATTACAAAGAATCTTATTTGTGAAAATAACTCTTCACCGTCTAGAGTCAGTGCTTTCAAGTAGTTGTTGAACGGACGATGCAGAAAATAAATATGTGGGAAAGGAGTTTCCTTGCTGATATTGCTGTCAAAACCAATCTTCTTGGACCTTTTATCTTTCGACTTTACTTCAAGGGTCACCTCTCGCTTTTGGAAAATGAATTATGTAAAATAAAAACTAGATATATTTTGTTAATTTAATTATAAATAAGCATATTTTTTATTCACTCGTACGACTGAACGTCTTCCCTCAAAAGATAACCAGTAAATGTGCTATGAAAAATAATCTTATATATGCGTGTCTCAGGTGTCTACAGGTCTGCGCTTAACGTAAATTTGCATTCTGAGAAGTCGCTGAAAACATACTGTACCTGTACATTCATCTACTAATGTAACTTCTTTAGTGTTTATCAATATACAATTTTTAACAATAACAGTTTTTTATTATTATAATAATAACTAGCCTAAACCCGCGGCTCCGCTCGCGTGGCAGTAGAGAGGGCTCGTTTGGAAATTTCCGTGCATGGCAATGTGGGCAAGTTACATTCATGTGACCGATATTCATTTTTGGGTGTTGATTGTAGTCTGCTGAAGGATCGTAATTAAAAGCTTGTTTATACATGTCATGTTGAAGTCGTGCATCGCCTGATCTGTTTGCAACCGCTCGATTACTTTGCATTCTCAATCTATCATTCAAATTTGATGTTTCTCTTTCTTCTTGCGACAGCATCATTCTTGATGGTGATGTTCGTATTCGATTCAATTCGTTTACCTTTGCGCGCTGGTCGTTGCTTTGATTATTACGAATTCGTTTTGTTGCTATCGCACGTGCGCTGTGACGGCTTAAAGCACTTTTTTTTCTTGGCGGCATTATGTTATTTTCCAATAAAATTCGTCAAAAAACTGCTCAAAGGAATTCTGTAAAAAAAAATGTTGAGAAAAACATTCTTCAAAGAATATTTACATGAGAAAACAAAAATACTTGCCTATTTTTTTAAACCTTTTACTGATGGAAAATAACACTGTTCTTGGAAATTGTAAAAAAGATATCAAATCACGTTTATCAAAAATTTGACATTTGTGACACGTTGTAAATGTCAAAAAATGTTTGTTTACATAGAAACGTCAAAAATATTTATGTTTACTTAGTTACTGTCAAAAATAACAACAATTTTTTGTCGCATTATATATGTTTACAAAGAACAGCTGATTAAAAATTTGAAAAGACTCTTTCACTTAATAACATATGTTTGCTGCAATGCATTTCTTACGGGTATTTCTGTAACCAGTGGGGCGGAATCCTGAATCGGGAAAGGGATAAAAAGTATCCTATAACCTTCTACAGATCAAGACGAACAAATTAAAAAAAAAAATTAGGCGAATCCGTCCAGCCGTTTGTGAGTGATGCTGTTACACACGAACAGTTTTTATTTTTATATATATAATGATGGAACAAAATTTTCACGCATATTTGCTACAGCATATTTTTGTAAAAAATTAAATACGCATCTACTACCACATTCTGATTTGATCCTTTCTTTAGGGTTAAAGAACAAAATACTACCTATAAAACTTATTTTATATAACATGTCTTATTACTTATTATATTTATTACTTTGAAACAAAGTGAGGGCAACGTTATAGATTTCTTACAAGTACAAAGAATCTTATTTGTAAAAATAACTCTTCACTATCTAGAGCTTTCAAGTAGTTGTTGAATTGCCGATGCAGACAAGAAATATGTTTCAAAGGAGTTTCCTTGCAGATAATCCTGTCAAAACCAATCTTGTTGGGCCGTTTTATCTTTCGACTTTAATGTTATGCCACTTTACTTCAAAGGCCACCTATCTTTTTTAGAAAATAAGCTATGCAAAATAAAAACAAAATATAGCATGTAAATTTAATTATAAATAAGAATATTTTCATTCAAAATCATACGATCGATTCAAACATTAAATTTTTTACATAATTTCGTGGTTGACATTCGTGTGAAATGTTTATGTATAAAACGTAGGAGTTTTTAAATACATGTTGAGGGAGGAGTCGGAAAATCATATCTTCGTCATGTTGAAAACGACATGTTCAGGTACACATCTGAAAATGTTTAAAGAGATTTAGTTAATTATTTATTAATATGTTCTCCAGATAAATATTCTTAATTAAGTGATGGATTTAAAAACACATCGTATTTTTTTATTTTTCCAAACAATGTAAAAAAAACTATTTTATTTTCTATTTTATTCAATATAAAAGCAAAATGTCGTATTATTGAAAAAATCCTTTTAAATTAAGAGTTACACGTGAGAAATAAAATTATATTTTTACTAGTTCTAGAGTTACTTGTATAAAATTTCATAAACATCTCTTTTCGAGAAACTTCAGACAAACAAATGTTTTAGGCAATCAAGCATAATTAAAAAAAATAAATTATACCTTACTGCATGCCTGCCTTATATGAGGGGTTGTCAGATCATTCTCTAACCTCTTCTTTGCATTACGTCATTGTTACAATGTCGTGTTTGAATTGAAGCATACCTTTCTCCGCAATCCATAAGCTCCTTCGTTGTATGAATAAAATTTGATCTAAGATAAAAGCCAAGTTTGTCTAACATTTTAAACTTCAATGCATTACAAAAGTTGTAAGTTGCCTCTGCCTCACACACTTCTAGTCTCAGGGTAGTCTTCATGAAAAACGTTGTTAAGGAACGCGAGACAAGGCAACGCTGTTGAGGGACTCTCTGGTATTTCGCAGCAGACATTCTACAGATCCTAAAGACAGGATGTATAATCTCACGTGAAAAAATACTAGCTAATAACATGTCTGCCAAAATAGCAAACAGAAATATTCTATGGAATCTGAAATTACTTTAATAATCCAATACAAGGGCAGGAGCATCAGTAAAGTGAATTATTAGATCTATACCGTTAACAATTATTACAAGGTGGGGTTATGTAATACCACGTGTGCGGATCAGGCTCGCAGAAGTTGTATGCAGAATATCAAGTCTACGAGGACTGATTGGTTGTGTTGGCGGTTTGTAGAACTGATGAAACCGTAGACTGCTTAGCCTTATTGTGTGCTTCCGGGATGAGCAACCGGCCCTTGAGAATTAAGTGAATGGCAATAGGTAACCTTGTAGATGAAAAAGAAATTATATCACATGTTAAAATTTTATCGTGATTGAATTGTGACCGTCATGGTAACCCTTAAGACTAATGGAGAAATTTTCAGTAACCATCAGCCCATGGAGTGAAAAGCTCCATCAAAAGCAAAGTTACCTGTATAGAAATGAAGCTTCGTGAAAATTTAAAGTTTATAGGTCAGTTCGTTTTTGAAACTCGTGTGGACAGACAGACTAAAATTAAATATGTCAACCCCCTCAAGTGGCAGGCTTCACGGGCGCTCAGCCCAAAAGTATTTACAAGTCACTTCAAGGATTTCAATAGTAATGAATGATAAAATGCTATAAATAATTAAAAGTATAAAGAAAACAATACAATACATATTTGCTGTAAGTTAGTAATCTACGGAAGGTCAGAAATGATGTTATTGTTTGATTGACAGATTACTCTGGGCATTGTATATTCCCCTCACTTACACAGACCTCTCGTACAAACACATTTCCTACAATTACACACAAAACACAGACACACCCTTTCCAAGAATTATTCAAACATGTGGGCGTCCCACGTGCATATGCACAGTCCGTAATCAGCCGGTTGTGCTAAATCAATCCCGATCTATTGTTCTCCTACTATGAAGTTAACGCAGTAAATGTATGGCTTGTTGAAGATTGTAATGCCTTCTAACTTTAGTTGTTTGTCAGATTGAGTTGTGTAGCATTACAATTATAGGTACCCGCTCTGTTACTTTTGTAATCTCAGAAAGGGAAAACGCAATAAATTATACTTTCTTACTATATCTGGAGTCGGATGACGGTATTATTATATAAGTAAGATTACTTCTAAGGTACACAGCTATGCCACCTCCTTCTTTTCCTTCTCTATCCTGCCTTATCATATTATAACCATCGAGCATATAATGTGCTGATTGCATAAATGGATCTAAATATGTTTCTGTGGCTACTATATTATCAAACATGTTATAATTGAATAGTTGAAGAAAAGATTATCTGCGAGCTCTCAAACTTTCAACATTTATATGTGTAAACTTTAACTGACAACTTTACCTTTCACTAAAAATATAATTTGTTTTCAACATCAGTGAAAAAGCCACACCATAAATAATACACGCTTCGTGTAAATAAACACAGAATACAGACAATAAATAAATAATGTGGCGTTTGCCAGGTATAAAACAAATATAGCATTTTCGAGTGAAAATTAGAGAGAGGAGAGAGAGTTCATCGTATTATTAACCTGTCTTATTTATAACTTTATTCACCCTTGTTTGCGATAATGTTGCTGGCTACGTAAAAAGTCTTAGCCACAAATACAACAGTTTCTTGGAAATTATCCGAAGTTAAGGGAAACACTTCCAGTACAGACCAAGAACCTTTCCCCTTCTTTTCAGATTTGTGTTCTTAGCTAATCCGTAAAACTAAACGTTTGCAGACATTAATTAATCCATGAAAATCATACTCTGTAATTTATTACTCAGTTCAATAGCTATTAATAACTAAAATATTACTTGTAATAAGAATTTTCGTTACTTAGTTTTTTTTCTTTTACCTACTCACTTTTATGATTATTGCTACGCGATTTGAATATTTCCATTTTAGTTCTACATTTAAAACATTTCCTGCGAATTATTGAACAAATCTCTTCGGTTCTTTTCCTTCAATAATTATTAATTAATAGTAGTTGCTCATTTGACCAGTATATTATAAAGGTAGTTTAATACCACAGGATATACATTTTAAAGTGGTCGTTTAGCAGTCATAACAGTGTGAAATCCGATTTTACATTCCATTTTGTTACAGAGTGCAACCCCCAGATCTGTGAGATGAAGCCTAAACTGTTCAAACAAAGTCGCCACTAATTATTGATGTTGGTGTTTAATGTGGCAGATGTTACAAACCAAAGCACCTTACACAGAAACCCGATTTTGAATGACGTTAAACGCCTCACACTGCGGGGGATCACAGTGGCTCATTAAGATACCATTAGAGAGCAGAGTGTCCAATACGGAGTCAACACAGCACTGCTTCCTCTATACGGTTTGTGCGGTAAGCAGTCAACCAAAGTGTCTCGGGTATCTTTAATCTGCCGAAGTCTGTTATTGGACATTTGAACCAACGATAAATTCCACTGACCTCGTAGTCGTGACCTTAAAAACGGCTTTAGATCAGAAGCGACCGATCGCCTTGTATATGGAGTCAGAGAGATTGCCTCCTTGGCTGCCCTATCTGCGATCTCGTTTCCAGATATTCCGGTATTTCCAGGAACCCAGACTACAAAAATTACGAAGCCCCGTGATACCATCTTGCTCAAAGCGTAGCGGATCTTATGAACCAGGACATGTACTTGATAGCCAGAAGAGCGCTTATCAAGTCCGAGCACACTACCATCCTATTTGTTCTTAGGCATACGGTGTGGATTTTAAGATAGTGGCCAGTTCTGCTGTGCAGATTGAAGACTCAGGAAAAAGGCAGAATTTATCCTCTTTCTCTATGGGACGTAATAGAGTTACAACCCGTTCCACCCTGACTCTGAGCCATCCCTGTAGATGGCATCGCAGGGTGAGAAGGATGACAAAATCTCTCTGTAAGTGCTCATGGACAACAGTGATGCTTGCAACTACGACGGTATTATGTTGGGGGTCGTGACTGCCCATGGTGGCCTACCCATCTCGTGGCAGACCGTTTTTCTACACTTATTTACTTAGTTGGTCACAAACCCTGTACCCAAAAACTTTATACCTCATAAGATCCATATTAAGTCGTTGCCGGTCCAGGCAAACTGACCATCATAATTTTTGCAGATGTTGTTCGCTACTTCTCACCTCACACAGTAGTCATACAATTTTGTAATTCATGACCTAAATTACAGTTTTTTCTTTCATTTTATCAACTGTAATATCCTCAATTCGTCAACATTATCAATCGTATAGCAACTATTTACGTTTTACAACTCAAAATTAAAAACATTATTTTATAACCATATTAATATTGTAACCTCTTGTATTCCAGCTTATTCTAAAACACTTTTTCGTTTTGAATTACGATGTCCAATAACACAGCTATGGACAACTGTCCTTTTTCCTAAATAATATTGAATAGCTGCGATCTTGAAACCAAAGATACATAAAAAATGCCCAAGATAAAATGTTGTTCATAGCTACCTAATATCTCTCGAAAAGTTGTTAATTTTAATGTCAGTCTACACTTAAGACCAGTGGAGATTAAAGTTTTACACGAATTCAAAAGGTCACTAAATCTTGACACTTTTCACTGATTGACATTGGCTAACGATCTAATCCAAAATATGTCAAAGTACTACCTAGTAGTCTGCACCGAGTTTAAAATTATAAAAATAAATTCATTGCAGCTTGAAGCTAAAAGCTTTATTCAAAGCCCTTTCAATATGTCAGTGCATGTAAATGTTAAACGCTAAGCTGATTTCAAAGCCATTTTTTTACCTCACTAATGCCGTGGATTCTATATTTAAGCTAAATAATTATTGAGCCACATTTCGGCCGCATTTTGTTCTAAATATCTCTCTCTTGTACATCTGTTCGTGGATTGTGTATGCTATCGTAAAAACATTTATAACATGTTTTATGCAAATTTATGACTATACAATATAACATTACCAAACTTTAGCATCAAAACAGAACTTTCTTAAGTAAGATCTGACTAGCCTGAAGATAAGCAGCTGAGCCTGTATTGAACAATTACATGTACATTTTGACATGTAACTGTACATGATTTAGTAAGATCTGACTAGTCTGATTATAAGCAAAACTATAATTCGTACGTAAGATCTGACTTATCTGAAGATAAACAGCTGTGCCTTTATTGAAAAAATACGTGTACATTTCGACAAGAAACTTTACATTCATAAGTAATATCTGACTAGTCTGATAGTAATATAATTTTTAATGTATTTGAAACTATTTTCTTATATCCCTTTAATGATTTTCCAACTTATAATTGAGTTGGCTAATAATTTTCTACAGTAAAGCACTTCTTGGAGAATCAAATAATTTCATTTTTTTATCTTCGTGGAAAGTGTAGGGAACTGACAGGAATAGAAAGATATCTGAGTGATTAAAAAAAGATACATTTAAGTCCGCGAGATAAATATTTAGTGTTAGCAGTATACGTCAGTGGTTAGGAATAACCTGATGAAATATGTAATAGGAACGTGTCACCCATTTCATAAGCAACTAGTTATTATTCAGTAAGGACGAATGTAAATTTCCAACTTTCTAACTTCGTTCTGAATTTAATTGACACGCTATAACACGCATATATACGTAATCATAAAACTATAAAATTTGAAAGTTTAATTTAGAATTGTTGTTTTTATTTTTTCCTAGTTTAACTCAAATTTATACCCCTACATTGCAATAAACGTTACAGTTCTTAATTTGTGCTAAACGTTTGAATGAGCCAATAAATGAGTGATTTAGTTATATGATATTTGTATGGTATGCTATGTTTAATTCCAATCCCTATTAAATATTCAATTTTCATGTCCAAAGTTATTTTTATGCCCAGGGATCAGAAAAACTTCAAACAGTTTGATTACTCCATCCACGATCGTTAAAATGTAATATGTGCCGTAACTTTGAGACTTGCTCTTACATACAACTTTGTAAGGATTTACTTTTCTCAACTGTTTCCTGCTCACTTCAATTGTTATCACTCAGTATATCCCATTACACAAGTATGTCCCAGAGAATTGAAACTTGATACGGTGGTCCAGAAATAACTATTAGTTTTATAGTCAAAAGATGAAAGGGCAGTAAATTTATAGATATTGTGCGTTACGTAGGTTGCAATATGTGGATATAGTTGAGATGTATGTGTGTATGAATGAGACACTTACAGGGAGTTCAGTGAAGGCTTCCTTTACAATCTGTGGTGTCCTTTAATATTTCATTGTATCGGTCTATTCAATCAATAATAAGCAAGAGAATTGTATTATTTAGTTTGCGCCAATAGTGACCAACGTGGAAGGCTTTTCCTCAAGTGTGTCACGATAGAGTGTCTGACACAGCAGTTCAAGAACTCTACTGATCGGGCGACACAGGCCAAGGGATATATCCTTGTTTATTGTAGGTATCGGTAGAGGGATGTAGAAGTCCCCCTAGAAACCACTATCCTGCATGACACAGGCCAAGGGATATATCCTTGTTTATTGTAGGTATCGGTAGAGGGATGTAGAAGTCTCACTAGAAACCACTATCCTGCATGACACAGGCCAAGGGATATATCCTTGTTTATTGTAGGTATCGGTAGAGGGATGTAGAAGTCTCCCTAGAAACCACTATCCTGCATGACACAGGCCAAGGGATATATCCTTGTTTATTGTAGGTATCGGTAGAGGGATGTAGAAGTCCCCCTAGAAACCACTATCCTGCATGACACAGGCCAAGGGATATATCCTTGTTTATTGTAGGTATCGGTAGAGGGATGTAGAAGTCTCACTAGAAACCACTATCCTGCATGACACAGGCCAAGGGATATATCCTTGTTTATTGTAGGTATCGGTAGAGGGATGTAGAAGTCTCCCTAGAAACCACTATCCTGCATGACACAGGCCAAGGGATATATCCTTGTTTATTGTAGGTATCGGTAGAGGGATGTAGAAGTCTCCCTAGAAACCACTATCCTGCATGACACAGGCCAAGGGATATATCCTTGTTTATTGTAGGTATCGGTAGAGGGATGTAGAAGTCTAACTAGAAACCACTATCCTGCATGACACAGGCCAAGGGATATATCCTTGTTTATTGTAGGTATCGGTAGAGGGATGTAGAAGTCTCACTAGAAACCACTATCCTGCATGACACAGGCCAAGGGATATATCCTTGTTTATTGTAGGTATCGGTAGAGGGATGTAGAAGTCTCACTAGAAACCACTATCCTGCATGACACAGGCCAAGGGATATATCCTTGTTTATTGTAGGTATCGGTAGAGGGATGTAGAAGTCCCCCTAGAAACCACTATCCTGCATGACACAGGCCAAGGGATATATCCTTGTTTATTGTAGGTATCGGTAGAGGGATGTAGAAGTCCCCCTAGAAACCACTATCCTGCATGACACAGGCCAAGGGATATATCCTTGTTTATTGTAGGTATCGGTAGAGGGATGTAGAAGTCCCCCTAGAAACCACTATCCTGCATGACACAGGCCAAGGGATATATCCTTGTTTATTGTAGGTATCGGTAGAGGGATGTAGAAGTCCCCCTAGAAACCACTATCCTGCATGACACAGGCCAAGGGATATATCCTTGTTTATTGTAGGTATCGGTAGAGGGATGTAGAAGTCTCACTAGAAACCACTATCCTGCATGACACAGGCCAAGGGATATATCCTTGTTTATTGTAGGTATCGGTAGAGGGATGTAGAAGTCTCACTAGAAACCACTATCCTGCATGACACAGGCCAAGGGATATATCCTTGTTTATTGTAGGTATCGGTAGAGGGATGTAGAAGTCTCACTAGAAACCACTATCCTGCATGACACAGGCCAAGGGATATATCCTTGTTTATTGTAGGTATCGGTAGAGGGATGTAGAAGTCTCACTAGAAACCACTATCCTGCATGACACAGGCCAAGGGATATATCCTTGTTTATTGTAGGTATCGGTAGAGGGATGTAGAACTCTCACTAGAAACCACTATCCTGCATGACACAGGCCAAGGGATATATCCTCGTTTATTGTAGGTATCGGTAGAGGGATGTAGAAGTCCCCCTAGAAACCACTATCCTGCATGACACAGGCCAAGGGATATATCCTTGTTTATTGTAGGTATCGGTAGAGGGATGTAGAAGTCTCCCTAGAAACCACTATCCTGCATGACACAGGCCAAGGGATATATCCTTGTTTATTGTAGGTATCGGTAGAGGGATGTAGAAGTCCCCCTAGAAACCACTATCCTGCATGACACAGGCCAAGGGATATATCCTTGTTTATTGTAGGTATCGGTAGAGGGATGTAGAAGTCTCACTAGAAACCACTATCCTGCATGACACAGGCCAAGGGATATATCCTTGTTTATTGTAGGTATCGGTAGAGGGATGTAGAAGTCTCACTAGAAACCACTATCCTGCATGACACAGGCCAAGGGATATATCCTTGTTTATTGTAGGTATCGGTAGAGGGATGTAGAAGTCTCCCTAGAAACCACTATCCTGCATGACACAGGCCAAGGGATATATCCTTGTTTATTGTAGGTATCGATAGAGGGATGTAGAAGTCTCACTAGAAACCACTATCCTGCATGACACAGGCCAAGGGATATATCCTTGTTTATTGTAGGTATCGGTAGAGGGATGTAGAAGTCTCCCTAGAAACCACTATCCTGCATGACACAGGCCAAGGGATATATCCTTGTTTATTGTAGGTATCGGTAGAGGGATGTAGAAGTCTCACTAGAAACCACTATCCTGCATGACACCTACTCTAAAATGATTATCGTCGTCAGAAAAGAGAATAACTACTTTTTTTGGAGCAACGTAATTACTATTGTACATGGTTTCTATGGAAACATTGACCGAATAAGTGTAATCGTTGTATATCATATAGAGTTATTTACTAACAGAATTACAAAATAAATTAAAACATTTTCCCTCGGATTTTATATTTTGGAAGCTTGAGTGGTAGGAGATAAATAATTAATGTTCGTTAACGACAAAGAGAAGTAACAAAAAGTAATCTTCTGCTTCAGGAAAGTTATATTGAAAATGAGCTTTTAATTGTAAAAGCTACTAAGGGACATTGAATAAAACTAATTTTACTTAATAGTAATGTTTTCATTATTAATTCATTCATTATTGGAAATAAATCGGGAAAATATTGTAATACGTTAAGCACATTTTATATTTTTTTACTCAACATTTGGCACAGCGTATTTTCCTATATTTCTCATTATTTTCATTATAACATATAAATTATGTATATACAGGTCGTAAAAAAAACTATACACAAACTGCACGACATGGTTCTAGGAACGAAGAGGAGCTAAAATATGAATGTAGCCAATGATCTATCTATTTTCTTTTATCGTTTGTCCGTCTGTGTAGATTTTTTAGTTTTATGGTTTATTTCAAAAGCAAGCAAGGACATAAAACTCAAATTTGGTACTATTATTTTTCATACAATGTTTAAATCAAGATAAAGCTTAATATGGTACTGGCATATCAAGTTTCAAGATATTTTTGGGTTCAAGTTTCTAAGGTTTAATACCATAAAAAGATTATAACAGTATTTAAAGAATAATAACAGTTGCTAAACTTAATTACATTTCTACACCTAGATGTTTAAATCAGCTAGTAAATTACGTAGACGAAATATTTTAACGGTTCTAATAAACGGTTAATACAACCACTTTTTTATCCCACATTTCCCATAAATTGAGTCCCGAATGGTAAAGGAGTAAACGGGATTAGTTTACCTATGTTTTTATTAATTTGGATATTAGTAAATAATGAAGTTATTTGGCTTGAACCTGTTCGGTGTAGAATTTTACCTAGAGTTCCTGGTTATATTTACTTAGTGAACATGAATATATCGTTTTTTACATACAAAGGTATTTAATCGGATTATGTAATAAACCTTTAATGGGTTCACGTCGAGCTGTATTGATTGATATAATGTTTCTCTACAACACTCATTGCTTCTCGCGACTCGGACTGTTGTAATTATTGTGTTAACGCTAATTATAAGTCATTGAATCTCTTTATACATTGTTCATCCACATTGGAATACACGCTGAAATAATGCAATATTGTATCCATAGAAGAATGTAAACATATTTCTTGTAAACTCCCTGTTTAAAATTACAGTAGCCATGGAGATAACGTTGTATTGTATGGATTAATATTAAAACCGAATATCAACCAGACTCTTGCACATCTCAATTATCTCCAGATGTACTTATCTCCTACATAACATTCTCATACCAAAGATAACAATCTCCATAGAGTCCATTCAAACTAATAATTATGTCAGTTCGTAGTGTTGTGTTAAGGGGGCTGGCCCAGTATCGCAATCACTTTTGCATGGTTTTGGAAAACAATTTTGTACTCAGTCAAATATTGCCCAATTTGTCTGAAACTTTCAGGTTAAGTCAAAATAGAATTTTTATACACACTTAAGAAAAAACAAAATTGTAAACTCGAAGTATTAGTAAGGGAGTACTATAAATGTGCCTACATATGAATGATTGGAAAATAGAATCAAAACAAAGTCTTGTCTGACATACGTTTACACTTTTACCTGTAACTCAGCCAAAAAAATCATATGCCCATAATATTTACATCAAATTAATTGTAAATAAACAAGAAAAAAAATTAAAAAATATAAAAAAATTGCAAAAAATTTTTTTTTTTACTGGGCCAGCCCCCTAACTATCAATTTGAACATTTAAATTTTGGTTATTGACCACGTAAGTGTCTCACACGTATCGTATAACAAACTGAGCTGAGTTAGCATGCAACATTCCATGTCTATAGCTCATTCATTAGCCTACGTGAGTTACTATGCTACATTTTAAAATGCCAAAAGTGCCATTTACAAATTGGTCATTCAGTGAATATTTTAATGCACAGTTAGAAGTAAATGTGGATAAGATTGGAGGAGGTGTACATAAAGAGAAAAATAGTTCAGTGATATTACATATACATATTACACATTCAGTGATTTTCTCTTTGCCACTATGCCTAGCCATGTGACTAATATAAACATATTGACTAACCTTCATCCATATAACGAATTCACGTGATTGAACTCGATATTGCTTGTATAGCAGTGAAGCGTCAAGCAAAACTTCAAGTCTATACTTTAGATCGTTCCCAAGTATTATGCAGACAGGCAGAAAAAGGCAGAAATAAAATTTGTCCAATCCCTCCAGTAATAAGCTTCGCTAACGCACAGCCAGATAGAAAAATCCTTACGTTTTTTAATAACAGACAAACAAGTCCTTTTCAGAGAGAGAGAAAGCAAACATTTGTTGCTACATTTTACCTTACTGTAACATGGCAAAACACACAAGTGCTTATACCAATCATATAACAATTCCAAATTTTGCTAGGAAGCATCATAATATTTTATAGGAGGATTTCGAACATTTGCCATCGTTATACAGGGTGTTCAGCAACAAACGACTGATACTTCTCAACTGGGACATGTTGGTGCTCCCCCTTGTGCAAGCGTATCTTTAAAGTGGCCGTGCTCGGTTATACGTTGATAGGTTTCGTTGGAATTGTCGTAAACATTTCAAAATATTTGATGTATTGTATAATTGTTACAACCTATTTAAAACTTATGATGTCTATCAAAAACAAAATCTTAGTTGCTCCCAGCTTCTGTAAACATGCTATAAAGTGATCGTGCTCGCTTATGCGTTAACGGATTTCTTTTATAAAGGTACCGTTAGAATTTGTATAAATATACCTAACTAGTTGGTGTCATATGCATGTTTAATAAATATACCGGTGTTTTTGTCATATGACTTTAAACATTTTAAATAGACGACATTTTGAAACCGGTAAAAGGATTTTGCTAATATTTTATTTTCGAAAAGGTCTACTCAAGGTTAATACAATTCTTAAGTTTCATGACTTTACCTTAACTGGTACAAAACATAATTTTTGAAATACATTCAGACAAATACACGGAAAATTAAAGGTGCTAGGACATACCTAGCATACTGTCATACATACATTCATACAAACATACCTTCATTTAAACTTGTTTGATCATTTTTATGTTTAGAACAAAATCCCAAAGTATTAACGAACACCCTGTATGTTACAAAATGTAACATATGCACTTTGTAATATATAATGAAAGCAAATGTCCGAATTCATATTATCTTTTCAAACTTTCCATCATCAATAACAAACTTTAAACAACAAATTTATATAATCTTTCATTAAACGTTATTGCTTTTAAACTAAGTATTTAATAATTCCTAAACGTCTATATTGGATTTTCGTTAAACTGAAATAGCATATTATTTTCATTCACTTGTTCAGGAAGACCTCTTTGAAAGCGTGTAGAGCGCAATGCAAATGCAAATGAAGATCTTTCTCCGTTCACCTTAAACCTTTCATCCCAGTGAGGAGCTCATTAAGATAAAGCGAAGTTGCTTCAATCGAGATTTCAATTGCTTTGTCGTTTTTTTTACCTCATCGGAAGATTCTTATTTATCGACTTTTGTGACAATTTGTTACGGCAGAACAGTGAGTGTCATCGTTCAACATTATTCTGTACACAAGATGCCTGATGTCGCTATATCTCGTTCTGATCAGTCCATATTTGAAAAAAACAAATCAGGTTGACTTTCGTTTTACTTTTTTATCAGGTTTTATATGTATCAAGTCTTCCTGAATTTAATTATAAAATAATTTTGACACCTTATATGTGTTCTAAATGATGTTACATTTTGTTTACAGCGATATAACTTTCTTGTGTAGTACATATATTAGTTAACCTTGTTAATTAGTAAAAATTTCTCTAAAACATAATCTAATTATTGAAGATTACAGAGAAAGTAAAAGATCAAAATTCTCTTTTGTTAAACTATCTGATAAAATATTAATTATCTCTTTTTCTAAATATCGTTCATGTAGAGAGACAATCTCAATTTCAAAATAAAAACCCACATTATACTTTAAAAAAATGCGCTTGGATTCATTAATACATTTTTAGTTTGTCTCAGTAACAATACGGATTGTTAGTGCAATGTAATTGAAAATGAAGTGGACTATTTTCAAATAAGTATTTTGTACTTGATTTTATTAGAAAAAACAGCAAACAGTTTGTAATTGCTTATATTATTTATTGTTGATGAAGGTTGCATGATTTGTGTAAATCGGAAACGAATTTCATCAGACTTGACACATAAATATGTCAGTCACAATGGTTTTCATAGTAATGTCACATATGTTACGTTTTATGAGATACTTTCTTGCATTATTGCTTAGTGTATAACAGTGTAATATAAAGTTTGTAACGTGAATCTCTATCATATAAAACTGTATTTAGAGCGGGAGGGATATTGAGAACCGATATTTTGCATACAATCTCAAGGAAGCCTGTTACACGACAGGTGGTGTGACGTACTCCTTCCTTGTTATATAAACCCAAGTTTTAATTTATAGTAATTTTTTCCATAAATGCCATATTTTTTATCTTTGTCCCCGACGCTATTTATAAATAATATGTACTACTAAAAGTGGTACATATTATTTATAAGTGCACCCATTAAGAAATTGCTCGGTGCATCTGTTACTTGACTTGTAATAGCGTCTGAAGTAAACTGTACAAAGTTTGGAGCTGTAAAGGGAAAGCAATTTAACAACGCTTTGCCATTCATCGCCTTGAATGAATCTCTGCCATTCACTGGACTCTTTACACCGTTACACGCCTAATTACACTAAGTTCCTACAAGTGGAGTAATGAGAGGACTAATAAAACACTGAATTACACTAAGTGTACTGAAAAGAAATATTACTTTCAGTAAAAAGGAGCGTTACTCTTTGACGAGTTTTTTTATTATTAAAGAAAATATTGTAACTTGGCAGTGTACGAATAGCATAATGTCCCCTTTAATGGACCATATTAAAATGGCGAGTTAGACTGAATAATTTGTTCTAATTTACATAATTAAAACACTATCCTTAATTAATGTTGCATACAAAGTTTACTGAAGGAAGTGATTTTCTACTAACTAAAGGTACTTTAAATGCTGAATAAATATATGCGTTTGGTGTTAACTGCATAATCAGATCTGTATTCTGAAATATCAAGCGAAAAAGTAGTATTATGACTTTTACCACATGCGGCTACAGTTTATGCATTCAAGCAACATAAATGCAATGCGGATATTATTAAAACAATGATTGACAACCCAATATGAGTCATTCAGGACTGAAGTAATTTTTTGTATACATATTGTCATAAGCGCGGTCATAAGGAAACATTTTATGGGTTATTCAGTTACTATTCGCTGGTTCGGCTTAAATTCCCTGCTTTATAACAGAGGTACCGTAAATAAATTGTACATAGATTAGTAGAACAGTAATAAAGTTAATAAGCTGCTACTGATCACATAAGTGATTAATCTGTTATGGAAACAATCAATACTAGAACAATGACACATGTTTTCACTAGGTAGCGGGTGATGTAACATATTTCTATATATATATATATCTATATATATAAAAATGAATGTTTGTGTGTTTGTCCTTTATGGAATCGTACACTATTTGATCGATCATTATGAAAATTTGAGTGTATATGTACTTTTCGACGGAGAAGGTTTATATGCTATACTCATTTATAAAACTCACCACGAGGTGACGCTGCAAAATATAAAAGTTTTAAAAGCGCCTGCACAATATAAACTGCAATTACGAGACAGTTACGTATATTAATTTGCTATTTGAAGGCGCTAAGTTAGAATATATTTGTCTTTATGATAAATATATGGTTGAACTTAAAGCTTGACTGTTAGACCACTTTATAATAAAATACATGTACGTGTATAATGGCATTATATAATAAGCATACACAGATTTTCTTGATCGTGACAACAAGGGAAACTCTGCATCAGTGTTAGAAATATAATGCACTTCAACCAGAAGTGCAAATGCATGGCCAAGGCTTACGTAAAGCGTGCGAAGCCGCGGGAAACAGCTAGTTATAGTATAAATATTAGAGGAGGGTAAAGCGTTTCCTCGTTGCCACGCTTTTGCCTGGGGGTTTTCCGATTTGAGGAAATGCTTGGAGCAGTTTGTTGTTTATACGTTGCAAAGTCAAATAAGGTTTTTCTTGCATTACTTTAAGAATCCCGTAATCGTCTCTCAACTTTTTAAGTAACTTTATATTTTCAATTCTTTACTTCAAGTAATTTTGTTGTGTAAATAATTTTAAGCATTTATTTTGAAATTAAATAATTATAATTCATGAACAAACTCAATACTCTTTCTGAAGGGAAAAATTTCAGAATCTTAAAATTTTTTCAGTTTTCAGTTTTAAGAAAAATACTTTCTTTTATTTTCTAAATTTGTTTCTGTTAGAGAACGCGTTTTGATTCAAGAATTTGATATTTTAATCAATAATATGCTAATTTATTTTAATGTAAACTGTTGTAAGAATTGATTTCTTTGACAAATATTTTTTTTGTTTTCTCTGGGAGAAAAGTTTGCGATTTTTATAATTTATTCACAAGGACTGAGGAAATGCGTGGTCGTGTAATCTTGGGGTTTTCACGAAAATATAATATTTAATAAACACATAATAATATATTATCTCTATAAATAAAAGACAAACTCTTCACTTACTCACACATTACTAATGCTACAACATCCCGTTACCCTAGAAAGCTGAAAATTGATAAACATGCTTAAGTACTCTAAACGGAGTACTAGCAACAGAAAAAATCGAGACCAGAAATAAATTATAATGGTCGAAAGTATTGAATTTTTGAAGGAAATAACCTTTCAGACCAACGTAACTTTCTTGGTCGGCATGACAATGCAATCATTGCTACTTATGCCACTTAAAAAGTATACACTTAACTCTCTGTACAAAGGTATACAACGTTTTTGCGCAGGTTAAGACAAACATATTTCACCATATGAACATGGGTCTTCTATCCTTAGTTTCCCATATGTCTGCCTGTATGTGAGTTTAATAAAAACATTCATATCTTAAAAATTAATAAATTCAATTGAAGCGAAATCATCTTTAGTAGTTTCAAAATGACGGGCATTAAAACTTTTTAACTTGAATATCTTAATAACCAGTAGTTTTTCTTAAGAGTCCCATGTTCATACGGTGAGATATGTTTGTATTGACCTGAGCAGTAACGTGGTATAACTTTGTCCAGAGAGTTACGGGACACTCTGTATACGTATGTAGTGCAAAAGCTGGGCGCAACTGATAGTTAAAAATAAATGTTCTGGTCCTTTATTTCCAAATTTGTAAACAATTTTTAAGAATAATTCCTAGAAAAACAATGATGCATATAAAAAATAAATAAAATATTCTTTTGGTATATTTAGGAAGATGTTTCTATCCCTGAATCCATCTTATTATGATTGGCTATGTAAACAATAGTGTGTGTGTGTGTGTGTGTGTGTGTGTGTGTGTGTGTGTGTGTGTGTGTGTGTGTGTGTGTGTGTGTGCGTGTGTGTGTGTGTGTGTGTGTGTGTGTGTGTGTGTGCGTGTGTGTGTGTGTGTGTGTGTGTGTGTGTGTGTGTGTGTGTGTGTGTGTGTGTGTGTGTGTGTGTGTGTGTGTGTGTGTGTGTGTGTGTGTGTGCGTGTGTGTGTGTGTGTGTGTGTGTGTGTGTGTGTGTGTGTGTGTGTGTGTGTGTGTGTGTGTGTGTGTGTGTGTGTGTGACTTTCAAGCTGAAGTTTGGAACAGTTTCTATAAGGACTAATGAGATAACTCAAATTCGCATGCACAGATCCTTGATATTTTCTTCTAGAAAACACCAGAGTAAGAACAGCAGAATAAAGCCCTGAGGTCGCAATGACAACCCCTAATGAGAGTGTAAAATGTTACAGCAACTTAATAATTTAGTAATATAAATATTTATATTTAATCTGAATATTATTTACCTCTTTAAATAAAGTTATATAATATTTTATTTTCAAATGTTGTGTGTGAAAAATAAGCATACTCATTAAATCTAAAACATATGGGTTACAAAATACTGCTTCGCAGAATCTTCCTGATCAATATACTCGTAATTGTTGCTTCCTTGTCAGCTTTTTGTTCTTAGAAGATATACATAAGACATCTGCAAAGAAACAGGGTTTTCCAAACGATTGTTCCGTGGTACGAAAATAAACCAGCACCAACACATCGAGATCCAAAATCTGATCAATTTATAAGGTGGATAAGTAACCTAACAAATGACTAAAAACGAGGTTAAAACAATCAAATAGTACCAGAACTTTGTGACACGTACAACTCAGGAATCGACACAGGCAAGTGTGTACCTACCTGCAGACTATTATGTAAAACAAGTATTTACTAAAACCGAATGATGAATATGGAATACGTCATTGTACACTTTACAAACTCAGTAACACAAACTGTAAACAAAGAACGTTTGTAATCTTGGTCAATACCGCGCTTTTGCTACATTTCCTAACCCCTTTGATGATATTTTCTTATGCGTTCTTGTCTAGCACAAACATAAAACAAACAAACTGTTACCCGTGGCTTCGCAAGCAATTTTTTCATAATTTATGTCCTTACACCATTCAGTAAAAGCTCTTATGATGGAATATTATGAAGGCATATTACACTTTCAAACTATTTAAACATACATAAGGTAATTAATATTGCAGTGTTCCATATCACAATATCAAGAAACCGATAAGTTTCTCCTTAGGTGAAAACACTAACAGTTTCATTATAAAGGTTGGTTTTATATCGGCCTTTAAATAATATTTCCAGTGGATTAAATGGTTTAAATTTGTCACTGAAGCAATATGGAGTAAAAGTTTGATATTCAGTTTGTCTTCTCTATCTATATACTTTACAAACTCAATAACAAACTTTAAGCAAATAACGTCTGTAAAACTTGAAGCAATACTGCGTTGGTCCTAGTTTTCTAAACTCCGACAGAGAGTTTTCCTTACAGCACTGTTCTAAAATTTAAATTATAAATAAATATTTCAACTTCAACTTAAACTGTTAAGACCTGTTTATTGAGAGATAAAATCCGCTTAAACTTGGATTATGAAACATAAATATTACCAAAATATTCCAGGTAACGTTTTAGACCGTTCTCTTTATTTAAACCTTTCTCGGATTTCAATTAATATTTGAAACCCGAATTAGCTAAAGAGGTCCATCCGTTCTCTAAATTAGCTCTTAGCAACTCATTTAGCCAGTATCGTGTAAATCATTTATGCTACACGAGTTAGCTGCCCTTGATAGTTTTCTTGAAATAATTTCACTTTCTCTTCAGAGCATAATTTTTGTGCCTTTTGTTTATTGCTCTTCACTATGGGATGTAACCCATGATACTTTTGAGTACTCTACATACATACATTTGGCCAATAAATAAGATTTTATAGAACATTTAAATTATAAATCCAATACAAACAATGCTTTGGAATCTCTGTTAGTGAAATCATATGTTTCCTCATCATTGGAGGTTATAATTCTAGAGCTATTGTAGTGCTATTGAAGTACTGTTTCTACTATCTCACTAATACCTAATCACCTTTGTCAGTACGTTCCTCTTGTCATAAGAAATCCACTTCTTTTATATCGTTTGTTTACATGTTGTGGTAGGGATGAGCACCTTTATCCCCTTTTCTGCATATTTCAAAGGAGACTTACCTCAAGGATTAACGCGAACGTGAAGGATAGTACACACATAAATTAAGGAATTTTTTAACTAAGTTTGTGGAATCGACTGTATTTCTATGCATATTATTACAGGTACGCCTATTAACAAGAGGATAATATCTAAAAAGATTTTACTAAAATTTATAAATAAAAACTCTGTAAGTTTTTCTGCACTGTAATTATATAATTTGGACACTTTTTTATATTTATTCACTAAAAGTAACATAAATTATATTATAAATGCATTGTCTCAATTAAACTTGCAACATTACGATCAACATTAAACATTACAAATTTTACGAGTTTTATGTTTTAAAAACTTTGTAAAGACAACCCCAAAAAATTTGAAGTGAAATTTCCAATTCCATTTTACCCAGGGTATTGTCATTATATTAGAGTTATTCATATTCTTTTCATGTCTATCATTCATATTATTGAAATAAAGACAAAATTAAAAACAATATTATTCTTAAACTAAAACTATATATTAGTAAATATTATGTCAAGCCTGTTTATAATAAAACACATTAAATGGGAATGTTGAATTAAGGTCCAATTCACTTTACGGTTAATGAATGTCTGTAATATGGAGACCACGTCCGCCTGAACAGGTACCAAAAAAGGCTCGGTGACCAAGGAGCTCGGAACGAATTCTGCACGGTTGCGACATCAGAGACACCCACACTACACAATCAAGTGTAGTGTATATGAAGAGGTCTTCTCGTTGCATCATCAGGTGAACAGATGTGTGCGCTGAGTGGAAGGTAAACGGCGCTGAACGCTTCACGCTGAACATAGAATCAACCCCCTCCCCCACCCACCATATCAGCATTATTTGCAAAAACCTCATTGGTTAAACTGACTTAGAATAAGTTTATGTATTATATTTTTATAACATATATATTATTTTATATTTTTATCTTCATGGATATCAAACCTAGTCCTCGCCAATTCCCTATAAGGGAGTCGGCCCTTTCTTCAAAAATAAATAAAAATCACAAATTACAATAAAATTAGTAACAAAAATGTTTTATAAAAACTCTTTCAGTGTTTTTTTTTTATTTAATGATTGTAGTTTTATATAGCTTATGACTTTTTATTAAGATCTAGTTTAACCTAGGAGAGTAAAACGTCGTTTTAAACTAGACCTTTTCAAAATCTCCATATATACACTAATATAGCGAAATGATAACTTTTAGTACAGTAAGAAACAGATTTTTTTTCTTAAAAATTCTTGTATTACATACTGTGATTAAATAAAAATACACACTTTGATACTTATTAAAATGCGTTGCTTTAAATAATATTTTAACACCAAATTTAGTTGTCTCCGAGCTGTGCGAATACAATCCAAAACAATCTTCTTCATTATATTATTACACCTTCCTTTGGAAAATTCCGTTTTACATCCAAATTAATATTTTTTGAGTTATGAGCTTAATCAAAAGTATGTTATAAGCGATTAAAATGTATTACACATATTCAAATTTTACTTTGCATAAATTAAACTACTTAAAACATTTTTTTTATCTCAAGAAAACACAGTAAAATAAATAAATACAATTTTAAAAATAATGTTAAATGTTAAAACAATGTCAGAAATTTTTTTGTTGATCTAAAGGTTTTAAATGCGACGTAAATGTTGGGCATCAATGATTTGTATACGAGCAGTAATGGTACCGCCACTTGAATAAGTATGTGCCCCATGAACTGCTTTCTGACTCTTTAGTTTAGTCAGTTTCTTTAATCGTTATACCGCTGTTCGAACTTACTCCATACCAATTTATCCTAGTAAGGTTATAAATGTGAAAGAGGCGTTGTATTTTTGTTTTGTTTTCACGCGTAAACTATTCAAACTGATTGTACTCAAAATGTTTCATGGAAATTCTTAGTGTACAAGGATGAATATAGGCCTAGTATTATTTGGAAATTTCCTCCGGTCTAGGCCCCACTGGTGTTTATAGTAGCGAGAAATTCCATCTTGGTCTCTAGAGTTGTGACATATTAATTGAAATACCCTTTAAAATTGTAATGACAGATTCTTGATGAGATTGCATCAGATAGGTCTGTGCCCTTATCTCGCATTATCTAGGGGTTGTAGTACATCGCTGTTAACAGCGACCTTACTCCACCTTCCTCTTGGGATTTGGGATGTCAATTGTCAGTCTGGACGTCTCGGGGGAGTAATGAGATCCAGCGGACTAATTACGAAGATAACATTATCTGGCTTAGCGCCGAATTGGAAGTTGACACTAGACAATGAGCTTCTAGCCTTAATACAACCAGTAGCATTAATGTAAAATATCCTAGTCGTCATATTTTGCCATTTCTACAAGATTCGAGTTTTTTAGTTTTTAGAATTGAGTACGTACCATCGTGTCATTCAAGCCACCATTAATTACTGATCATTAGCGAAGCCTACCACGCGTGAGGGTACAAATATTTAATTTCAAAAATAGAAAACTGTAATAGATTTTAGAAGAAAATTTTACTATTTGTTGATTAAACAATGTTTACGTATAATAATGAGCATGAAACAATATTGAACCACACATAAAAAATAGCTATGATCGAACTATTTTATTTTCATGCTGTGTACGAATTTTTATAAACTGTATTGGAGTAGACATATTATTCTTCATCATACAAGGAGTTAGTAGTAGTTCAATTTGAAGGATATTCACCTAAGGTAAAATTGTATATAGCAAAATCGTTGCAGAGTTTTGGGTGTACACACATAATGAATGATACATAATGGTTTTGAATGATACATAATGCTAATGCACTTTTAGTTTACTGGGTGTAGTTATCAAAGACATAAAATATGAACCTTTGGAGTCAATTGACTTCAATGGATTTCAAGTCCAATAACGGTTCTAATTTTAACGTGGCGATTGTTTTCTTAAAATAGAGCTGAGTTAACTTTACCACTGAGATTGAGTTTTTTAATTAAAAGCGATTAGCCTTAAAATCCGTTTGCTGATCAGCCAGGATATGACTTTAGGCTTCCTTCTCGCTTGAAAGTTTGATACTTCTACCGGATATCTTAAGTCAGTTTAAGAACTGTATTGCTTAATAATATTTATGTGGTGGGTGAATATTTTAATTAATAATTATTAATATCTGAAGAATATTTCTGTATTTATAATTTAAGGTTAATAGAGTACTTGATTTTTGTTCAGTAAATGCAGTTCTTTAGAACTACATAAAATTTACATAAATATTTGGTACTAATTAAAAGCTTGTACAGTCTAAGGGGTACATTTTTCGGATTGAATTAGATCCTAATATAGGGGGTATAGTGAAAAGAGCTATTGGGCTCAACCCAGGGGGCTCAAAAGATCCGATGATAATATTAAGGGAGTATTTTATATTACTTTAAAAACAGCCACTATAAACACAATCACTGCTCAGGCGTCTACACTCAAAACACAATAACATTAACACAAAAACATTGATTTACTTGTGAAGTTGTGCTTTGTTTACAATATGTGTCTGAAAATATTTAGATGTGGTTGTAATTGGAGGGATTTAATTGATATTAAATTTAGTATGCGAGAGATTTAGTATGTATTGAATATTGCTATGGAATTTTATAGCATTCTTTAGAATTTTTTAGTTCTGTTTGAAATTTAAAATAACAGTTTTAGACCCATAACCAGAATACAAAAATCATATTATTATAAATAAACGTGTTACAGAATTGTGTGCACTTAGCGTTCTCGAAATTGGCTTCCGTTGACATTGCTGGCGCTGTGTAGTTGAAGGAATTAAAATGGAGCAACCAAGTGCTTTTTCATGAACACTTAAATGACAATTGTGTACCTAATGAGACAATGAGATTACCACTTCAGCTATTTATAGGTGTCTCTGATGTCGAAACGATGTAAATGTTTCATTTTGAGCTTCTTCGTCGTCGACATTCTTTGGATCTCTTCAGACGAACACGACTCCAGATTCCAGGAGTTAAGTCTGAGACAGCGTCAGCTACCAGACGCTGTAATAAAAGGAAGGTTTAACTGGAGCTTAACTCAAAATTCAACATCGTACCTCAAATATGGCTACTTTGGTTTGTAATTTATCGTAGGGTCCATCATATTATATCATAAATGATTTCACTGAGAAAGTAAGGACACTGACTAGGATTACTGAACACTAGTTGAAATACTTCGTGCTACTGGAACAGTTTAGGCTATTCAATAAATATAATTCACTTTTGGATTGAAATTTGTTTATACTGTTGGTACCTATAATAACTGCCCCCTTACCGCCAACGGAGCCCAATCACGGACCTGAAACACTGGTTCTTGAACTTATCCAAATATGCATAAGCTATGCAATAAGCATATCGGAATTCCGGAGATTGGAATTCCTTCCAGAGACCGGGACTTGAGTGTTTGGTATGCCATTGAAAAAGGAAATGCCTATTTTATTCAGTATTCAGCAGCAATTGGCGTACAAAATCACGGGTAAATGCTGTTATTAATAATTAATTAGTGGAATATATCTACTAGTGTAATTCTTTCAACTGGTTATTAATTTGCACAAAATATCACGAAGACTGTAACGAAATGACGTTGAGGTATGCAAGCTATGTAACTACGCTAAATATTATAATAGGGGAGACCGGGGCAAGTTGACGACGTTAAGGAATAAATATTTTTAATAAAATATTGTGATAAAAATAAAAAGTCTTACGATACATAAGAGTTAAGTATAAGTCTTTACCTACATTTAATTTTTTTTTAATTATCATAATATCAATTTTTTGTTTGTAAATTTTAAGTTCTTTATGAACAATGCAAAAATGTCATCTTGCCCCACCCCCGGGGCAAGATGACTTTTGCATAGGGGCAAGATGACGAATGTTATGGAGGTTTAAAATAAACACGCTACTTTTGTAAAAGAAAAGGGCTGCTAGTTCATTTTTATTTATGTACAAAAACTGACAAACTAGCAGTAGTCACAAACAAATTCCCCACCTTCGTAGCTTGTACAATTCTCGTGCCACCATTCACTGCACTTGGAACACTGGATCCACTCTTCAACTGGAGGAATCGGAGTATTTTTCTTCACACCCAGGACATCTAACTTCACTGCCTTTTGAAGTAGAAGCTGTGTTCATACACCTAGTGGACGTTTTTTTGTAGGTCCAAACTTGAGTTTCTTTGAAACCTTTGAAGCTCGAAGCTCTTCTCTTTTCTTTTTTAAGCGCTCTTTTTCATCCTTCATTTCTTGCTTTACTTCCAAACACATTTTTTACTGGCGTGCTTGTTATAATACTAGAACTTAACTTCTGAACTTTTCTTTTCTTATCCTTTGGTTTACCTTTAGGTAAAGGCTTAAAGTCGAAGACACTTGTATTCTTCTTTACCGGATTGGGGCACAGTCTACTAGGCCCTACTGTTTCTTGGCGTTCACTCAGCTCAATGGTTTCTTCTTCAGGTTCACCTGGAGTTTCTGTTGTATTTGATGTTGTTGATTGGATAGTAGGATTTTCATCTTCATTATAGCTAGGGTCTAGGCCTACATCCAGGTTTCTGATCAGTTGTTTGTGATGCAGCAAAGTCATGTTCGTCGAATACAAGTGGATTATAAGGTTCTATTCCTGTGGACCTGAACCCACTAACGGCATTGCCAACAGTTGCAGCCTTGAAATAAGCAATGGTCAAAAGCTCACCAATTTTAAAGTCACTGATGGGTCTGTCCTGGATTATTGACCATGAAGTTGTCACAAGCTTGACTGTAAAAGGTTTTCAGCGAACCAAAGAATGAAACGTCCAAGGGCTGAAGACGGTGTGTTGTATGAGGAGGAAATCCAACCATAACAATATGGTTATCTCTGCATAAGTTGATTGCCTCTAGGGTTATGTGGGTTCTGTGATTATCGACAAGTAGCAGGATAGGAGAATCAACTTGTGGGTTTTGCATTGAGGATAAAAGTGGTTCAAAAACTTTACGAACAACTCTCCGTTTGCTCCAGCCATTATCGCTGCAGTGGGCCCACACTACCTGGTGGAGCTCTTTCCATGAGTTCAGGTCGCATTCGCTTTCTGGCAAATACCAAAAAAGGGGGTAGGTAAGTTCCCGTAGCATTGATGCAACAAATAATAGTGACGTTCCCTGCCTCTCTCCCCAGACACAACTTTAGAAACTCTTCTTCTACTTCCTTTTGGTGAAATTACCTTAGGTAATTTATTGGGCACAGTAGATAGTCCTGATTCATCTGCATTGTAGATATTAGCAGCGGGAAAATTGTGTTTTTCTCGCACTTCCTTCAAAATGGAGAAAAATTTATCAACACTAGGTTTGTTGAAACCCATTGCTCTTGCAACAGATGTTGCTTCTGGCTTACGCATACTAAAGTTTGTGTTTTTTCATAAAGGTATCCAGCCAATCCTCACCAGCCATTTTAGTTTCTTTATTAAACGGATGAGAAATCCCTAAGTGTTCTGCGTATTCAAAAACGAGTTTTTCTGCACTGCAACTTGGTCATTCCAAAAACATTTGGTCCATTACCGTCAAATAGTTGTGTAAATCTTGGAGCTGCTCTTCATTGAATACTTCTCTATATCTTCCTCCATGGACAGGCATATCCTAAAAAAAAAACTTGTTTAAGGGGAGCAGGAAAGGTAAAAAAATTTATATTTATTTTATTTCATTATTTTAAAGTTTGGTACTTTTTAAAGGTTTGGAAAATGTAAATAATAATCGTTGTAGGTTGCTTAGAAATGTTGTGATGAAGTAAATGAAAATGTTATGTGTATTTGCGTAAAAAGCTGGGGTACGGATTATAGTCTTGTCTTTGTAACGTGAGAAGTTGTTATACCAAAGTAAATTTTGTTTTAATATCAAAAACAAGGTGGTAAATAATTTAACTTAAAACAAGTTGTAAATATAAACGTGGTGCAAGGTGTAGGTGAAAATAGTTACCGAAACGTTCTTTTTCAGTCGGCGTCGAAGTGTTTGCCTCTGGAACATTGTAAGTTTCTCGCTGCTCCCAAGCAAGTCATTCTTCCCTCCTTGACCTCTGTGAAAGCAGTATCCATGTTGGTTTTTTTTCCCACTCTCCTCTAGAGGAAAGTCTTTTTGTAGTTTCTCACCATCTCTGGAACCAAAGTAAAACTAAAAATCTGTACCCGCATATTAAATTAATAAAAATTCAATTCTAAAGTAAAAATTGTTAAACAAAAGTGTAGATTAAATTTTTTTTAAATAAGTGGTTAAAGTCTCACAGTGTCGTCAGTTATTAGTTTACTTAAATCAAAATTGTATGCATAACCATACTTCTTAAAAGTTTCAGCTTTGCACCAGTAAAATTAACCGGGGCAAGATGACGAACACGCCCATCTTGCCCCACGTCATCTTGCCCCGAGCGGCCGTAATAGAGTAGGTAAATTTTATTGGCATTAAGTTTAAGATAAATATAGAACAAACAAGGTATTTATGAGTAGCCTAATACATAAGGTAAATATAGGTAATATTGAAAATTAACATATCTTACCTGCGTATTCAATAAACCTTACGATGCAAAGGCCGAAAGTTACAAAAACGCACTCCAAAAACAACAAGCCGCTGTAACAACACACACAATGGCGAACTTGTCTTCACTGCCAGTTTATTTCAGAGGCCATCCGTGTGGAGCGCTACTGACATTCGACCGGTGCTACTACCTAGCAACTAATTTGAGAAACTAACCATTCGTCGTCCGTCTTGCCCCGGTCGTCAACTTGCCCCGGTCTCCCCTATGTGTATGTACAATGTATGATGATAACCTTCACTTCCTCTATACACGGAACTGTGACAACACAAACATGCAGAGGACGAAGCTGCTGTGTTTGGTTTCACCTAGATATTACTTCCGGTGCTGAGTTCAGCCACTAATTCAGTTGTGGTAGTTTCCGTTACAATCAAACGCAGTTCTACATTAAATATACTTTGATGAAGCGATGCAATAGTTTATTGAAGAACTTAAACTAGATATTTTAATCCTTTAACATATCGTTAAAATGTATATACTTACCGTAGATTGAAAAGAAAATCTGAAATTGTTTAACACGTTTTAATTATTTGACTTTAAAGGTGAATAAGTTCGAATGTCATGACATACACATTCATCGATTTTATCATTCTTGCGAATTTTACTGTTTTGAATAAGATGGGAGGCCGTAATATAAGAAGTTTTGTGTTTAAATAGACTGTTATTATGTAGAAAAAGCACATTAATTGGAATGTATATTAACAATTTGTTTGCTTTCATACAAACAAGTTAGGTGTACGCCTCACAAGGTGTCGCTATACAGACTTCGCTAAGATTGCAGCCACAGTTTTAACTTAATAGTTCCTTTCATTCTCTCGATTTTCCAGACAATCATAAGGTTCAGAAATGTTTACATCCCCTCGGTAGAGAAATTTTAGAAACTGTGTAAGCCTACTGAGTGAGGGGCTTCAATGACTCTCAGCCCTTATGTTGACATGTACAATATAAACTCATTTTTGTTTATGTAGAAATGATGAAGTTTCATGCAAAATTTAAAATTTTCTTTGATATATCGTACAAGATAAAGCATTAAGATTTTTTGTTACGCTGGATATCACAGCAGTGTTTACATTATAAAGACATACACACCATGTAATGATTTCGCATCTGTAGGGGTAGTAAAGCAACGTGTCAAATGCTTTTTGATCAGACTGTCTGAACACGCGTTTTTGATCCGTGATTTTGTTGTAGTAATCATGGTCACCCACAAGAATTATGTAACAAGAATAATTTTAACTTCATGCAAAACCTCAAAGTATGTAAGCCAGTTTGTTCTCGAAATATAGTGCGAACAGAACAGATCTAGCTGGCTCCTCAATGAGAGCTTTGCTTACGCTCAGTCATTAACCAATTAATTAATTAATGCAGCCAAAAAAGTAAATATCGTTTTCCAAAACTTAGAAAGGAATTTAATACTTTAACCGGAAAAAACAGGTTTATATTAACAGTATAGGAAATATCTTAATCATTCCTATTAAATCAGAGGAGATACGAAATTCCTTGTAAAAAGGATCGTAAGTTTGAAACCTTTACATCTTCTAGATACCCAGAGGTCGTAATAAGGTCGTACTTTCTTTGTTCGTTAAGCAGGGAGTTGGAATTATGTCAATGACTTCAAAATAAAATAAACTGAATTAAACAATCCCTTTGATCTGCTACTAATGCTTGTCGATATTGATCGAAATACTGATAGTCCCTTTATATTTATATCACAGCTAATTATAAGCTAGTGAATGCTGCTTTACTTTGAACAAAATATTCTTATCTTATAATCAATAAGGTGACTTTGACAGTTATTGACTGAAAGCAGAAACGAATTTTGTAACCTTTTTGGTTCCGAGGCTTTTCACGCGTGTACGCTTCTAGTTTGGGTGTATTATTTTATTTCTGACGCCAATGTTGAGTTTGATTTTTTGCCACGGTAAAAATTGTAATATAATTATATAAAGGACTGAGAAGCCTACTTCTGTCAAAAGTCAACTTTGTTTTCAAGACATGTTAATTTTACTGTTAAAATTACGTTTAAATAACATTTTTAATTTTTTCGTGTGTTTGTTTTCGTACTCTGTGCTCAAAAGTGGTTGCACAAAAGGTTAAATAAGAAATAATTGTGTTAGTATTAAGTTTTCTCCATGCTTTCAAAACTATAAGAGTAAAAAAATTGAAACTTTTTAGATCAATTTGTATGGTTGTGCTGTCATAAAAATGTTTATTGATTTGACAAACTCTGTGAGTTTATTATTTCAAAAACTCTTCTGATCCCTACTATTATATAAATCTTTAATTCTTTTTTTATTTGCCTGACTGTTCCTCATATTTACTATATTTAAATAGTTATTCTGCTAATCCAACAAATTAGAGGTCATTATAATCGGTATTGCCATTTTGGATTTATTAATAGTGAAATTAACCTGACTTGGTTTTGTGTTTAATAGATTAATTTAAAACGCCAGTGTTACAAATATTTTATTTGAATCCATTTTGATAGTGAATGATGTTTTATATTCTTTGCAGGATCGTTTAAAAATATTATTTAGAGTTGTACACTTTTATAATAAAACAATGTTAGTTAAATTGTATATTTTATTAAATCATGACGAAATAAATAAAGCAATAATATTTGTACATAGTCATGAAAAAATAAGAATAAGAATTTTAAACCTTTACTATTAAACATCCTATAGCTATATCTAAAAATGAAGTATTGTTTGCTATCGCAAATTAATGAAAAATGTTATCATAGAATATAAAAACTTCTAATAATAAATGAAATAGAAAAATTAATTGAAATAATTTTTTTACATTTAATTGATAAGAAGGTCTCAGGGACAAGAAATAATAGATGATGTGGTTTGTTCGTATGTTTCAATGGAGTTAAACAATATCATTAAACCGCCATTGTCTTCATTATAATAATGAGTCGGTTATTTGCTGTAACTAAACGCTAGGCGCGCGTACGCTTGAATGAAACCACTTTCAGTTTCCTGGTATTCATTGAAAATGCAAGAGCGCGCATTTACACTAAACATCAAGTTCTGCATTGTGTAACGTTTCTGTGCCAGGTGTACCAACTGCTTTTCAGTGTAACAAATCTCAACTAGCAATTAATGCAAACTTTAAGGGGAAACTGGTATAGTTTACTAACTATCGGCCTGTCTCAATTTTGCCAGTGATAAGCAAAATTTTTGAAAAGCTATTTCTTATAAGAATGCTTCATTTTTTTGGACACATACAATCAGCTCTCAAATGAACAATTTGGTTTCAGAAAGGGCAAATCGACAACAGACGCAGTTGTGAGTCTTGTCGATATGATTGTAGAGGGAATTGAATGTCGAAACCACACAATGAGTGTGTTTTTTAGACCTGTCCAAAGCATTCGACTGCGTAGATCACGGTACACTGCTCGACAAACTTGAGTCCCACGGCATTCGAGGCGTGCCTCTTAAATGGCTTAGCTCGTTCCTAAGTCAGAGATCCCAATTTGTCCAAATATCAAATAAAATCATCCAAACCAATAGACCTGAGATATGGAGTCCCTCAAGGGTCTATCCTCAGTCCTGTGCTTTTCCTGCTTTACGTGAACGATATAAAATCATCGCTTCTGCATGGAAAAATTGGTGCAGTTTGCCGATGATACGACTCTTTTTTTCAATGCAATGTCAAGCGAAGTTTTTGGAACAACAGGCTTTGGTTGACATCAACAACTGTGTCCAATACTTCCACAGCCTCAATCTAACAACAGACTCTTCAAAAACCAACGTTTTAAAATTTTGCCTTGCGCACTGCAGGCAACCAGTGTGAGCCGGCCATTTTGTTAGATGACTCCACGCTGGAAGAAGTCTGCTCTTCAAAATTCCTAGGAATGCACCTCGATCGAGGGCTGACTTGGAATGAGCACATTGACCATGTTTGCGCAAAAATCTGCTCAGGCATTTTTTGTTTTGAGATCTTTAGCCAAATACTGTCCGAGTCAGGTACTGATTACGGCGTATTACGGCTTGATTTATCCCATCTTGCCTACGCAGTGGTCGTTTGGGGAGCTTGCGCAAACACTCAGTTTCAAAGAGCATTCAGACTCCCAAAAAAAGCAATTAGAGTAATCGCCAAAATCAAATTTAGAGAGTCGTGCAGGGAAGCTTTCAGGAAATTGCAGCTGTTGACTCTGCCGTGCCTCTACATTTTGGAAACAACTTTGTTTTGTGTGAGTAAATGTGCCTTAACCAGAGGCCAAGACATACACATGTATGAGACGCGTGGCAGAGCAAACTACCGGACTGGGAGACACAGAACGGTAGTTTATGAACGCCTACCCTCGCAAGCGGGTGTGCAGTTCCTCAACAGACTGCCCAATTCAATTAAACATGCCCCAACGCCTAAGGCGTTAAAGACTCGCCTCAAACGCTTCTTGGTGTCTCAGGCATTCTATAATGCGGGTGAGTTTTTGGTATTTGACTGGGAGACCGCCCAATTAGAAGACTGACTCTGCTGTGCCAAGTGGGCTGCATTGGCGAAGAATGAAAGAGGCGTGATTGTAAAATTGTAAGTATGAATGTGTATTAGTGTGTATGAATGCTTGGAATTTTAGAAACCCCGTATTGACGTTTGCCATACAATGTATATACAATGTCGCTGCAATAAAAAGATTTTGATTTTGATTTTTGAGTTTCCACATTATACTGACTTGAGCTATGTGTATTCTTAATTGCTTCCTACCAATAGTTATAAAAATTAGAATAAATTACTGTTCGTTGGTTTTTTACTGAAAACAACATTGATTGAAATTTTAAGTATATCAAAATATAAAATTATTAGCTAAAGAAGGAAGTGTAACTTCGATAAATCCACTATTTACAATTATTTAAAGATTATCGGGTCAAAGAGACACATTGTAAGAAATTCAGAGAATACTGGCATAAAACACGTAAGAATAATACTAGACCAAGTATATATATATATATATATATATATATAAAATTGTTCAACAAAATTAAATGATGCTACGAGATACTTTATTGAGAAGTGAGTGTGGTGAGGCTATTTTAAGAATGCTATATTCTTCGATTACTTAAAATGGAATTTTGTATGGAATAGTCTTTTGGAGTGGGAGGTATTCGTCATATATCTATCTAATAATTATGGAACTAATTTCTTTTTAAGGCTAATTTTAAATTCTAAAAATAACGACACAATCCGAAATTTCAATATTCTACCCCTATTGAATAGTTTTTTTACAAATTTCTGAAACTTTATTGTAATGGACGTTGTAACTTTCCTCAACTAAATGATCCATATAAGAATAAAATAAGTAAAGTAGGACAAACTATTGCATTTAAACTAAATAAAACTTTCTTCACAGAGATGATCAAATTTTTGACACATGATGAATTGTCTAATTGTCTCCAATGCACAAATGTCTCACTATAGTTTAAAATTTGGATAAAATAAGCTTTTACACATGAAAACTCGTTTTACTTAGACTGTATACTGTGTTACACAATAACTGATACATTTTAAAGTATTAAATATGTAATATGGTTTGTACTTTGTTATTTTTTATTATTAGATGAATTTACCTTATTTAGATAGCTTTATGTTTACTAAAATGTAAATAACATTCGAAAACGCGCAGTATAGGCAGTTGATTTTTTGTATTTATAATTTTTCAGTTTTCTATCCAACAAGAAAGTAAGCACTTTTTTCAGTAGCATCCATTCCAAAGAGTTTGAAACTCGAATCAGTTTATCTCGGTATAGCTTTGTTCGCGAATGTACACCAAATTTATTATAACGAACATTTGAGTGATGTTGCTCAGGATAATTTTCATTTCAACTGGCAGTTGAACTCAATAAAATATTTAAAGATCGATTTAAATAAAAATTTTGGGTGAACTCCTAGTCCTGGAACTAAACAAGGTGAAATCAACCTAAAGAGTATACAAGTTACTATTTGACTTGAGCCATTATTTTTCAAAAATCATTTCAGACGAACAATATATGAGCTAATTAATTTTGATAACTCGGTACAGCTTCAAAACTATGTTACTCTTTGTTTGTTGCCTGGAAAGATAATCAGAGAATGAGTGTGTTGTAATGATAACAGTAGGCCTAATTAATCAACTACCTCTTGTTAATTGTTCCAACATGAACAATTTTCTACATAATTATGTAGAAAACCTGAGGTATCACATCTAGTAATAATTGAAAATTGTTCTCAAATCTCATCATATTACACAGTGAACAGGTGTGATTATTCTCTACGAAACAATGTTTCTTCCCTTAATTAAATAGGAGAGACCTAGTTCTTCGTACTTAGAGCCTACTTAGAAAGCCCACCTAATAAGTTTTTTTTATTATTTAATCTGTGAAATATGTTTTTTTATCATTACAAATTATGTAAATGTAGGAGTTAATGGGGCTCCCTAATGTTAAAGACGTTGGCTAGCCCAGACATAAGGGCGTGTCACACCCCTTGATTGCTTTGACTAGAGAGGGCTAGTCAGAGATAGCCTCCCCCTTTACCAAGGTGGCAAAACTGTGCTATGAGAAAGGAAAAACGGGATTTTTCCGGACATTTTCCATCGTTCAGTGATACAAAAAATCAGTAACACTACGTTTCAAGATCTGCAATCTGATCTCTTCTTCAGGTAAATAACTAAAAAATCACCATGTTTGAACTAGCATATTCAGTTTCAAAAAGTATTCTCAGAATTATGATACTTTTTTAATACTTTTCTAATTAATTCTTACGACTCTGCTGTAAACCATTTTCGTTTATTACTTTTTCCAACATTATCGTTCTTAAAACATAAATAAAAAACCAACAATGCCTAGTAATATTGCAAATGGAATAATATTCTATATGTAAATACCAAAGGTCATACATAGCATAAAAAAATATGATACATGTTGAGAGAATCTTATCGAATATGGTGGCGGTTGTATATTTTTAAAAGGTTTCTCTCATGTTTAACCGCACATTAGTTCAACGGTTGTCTTCATGTAATTTTCATTATTTTGACCACCTGTTGCTGTCATTTATAATTTCTCCTCAGAAAACCCTCAGGTCGCATACAGCTGTATTCCTGAGTCCAGGTTGGTATACGGCATACTCGTGTGGGGTTTGGTGACTTTCAGAGCTCTAATCGAGTATTTG
The DNA here is from genome assembly GCF_021130785.1 of Homalodisca vitripennis. Taxonomy (NCBI): domain Eukaryota; kingdom Metazoa; phylum Arthropoda; class Insecta; order Hemiptera; family Cicadellidae; genus Homalodisca; species Homalodisca vitripennis. Next base: position 13,819,019 of record NC_060212.1, on the reverse strand, counting down.
TTCTGTGGAAGAGAGCTTCTTATAAAATGCAAATTAGCTCTCACCTTCAGGACTAGTCGCTACCCCTAACGCCGTCCTAGCAGCAGCTTGTCAACATCAAGTAATGGGCTAATATCGTAGCTATCCGTGCAATGGTGCTCATGGTTTCCAGCACAGTGTGAGCTGATTACTGAAGATATCGTAGCTATCCGTGCACTGGTGCTCATGCTTTCAGCACAGTGTTGCTCACTGGTGCTCATGCTTTCCAGCACAGTGTGAGCTTGATTACTGAAGATATCGTAGCTATCCGGTGCACTGGTGCTCATGCTTTCCAGCACAGTGTGAGCTGATTACTGAAGATGTCGTAGCTATCCGTGCACTGGTGCTCATGGTTTGCCAGCACAGTGTGAGCTGATTACTGAAGATATCGTAGCTATTCGTGCACTGATGCTCATGCTTTTCCAGCACAGTGTGAGCTGATTACTGAAGATATCGTAGCTATCAGTGCACTGGTGCTCATGGTTTCCAGCACAGTGTGAGCTGATTACTGAAGATATCGTAGCTATCCGTGCACTGGTGCTCATGCTTTTCCAGCACAGTGTGAGCTGATTACTGAAGATATCGTAGCTATCCGTGCACTGGTGCTCATGGTTTCCAGCACAGTGTTGAGCTGATTACTGAAGATATCGCGATATCTACCTTCACCATCCTATTGTCAGTGCTCTCCTAGTATGTTTCTCTGCTGTAAAATACACACCCACACACCACACTACCACACACACACACACACACACACACACACACACACACACACACACACACACACATATATATATATATATATATATATATATATATCTTCTTGAAACTTTTAAGGTTTCCAGGCTGTTTGAGTGTTTCTCTCTTTTTTCGTTCTCTTAAGAAGCTTTTAAATTGCACCCTAGTACTATAAGGAACTTTGCGTTGATTCCAGAGAGTGACAGGATATTCAGGAAACGTTGGGAGTAGGGGCTGCCTCCTATGGAGATCTATGAGGAACAAATTAAGGCACTAATCTCAAGTGATATACCCTCGAAAGAAGGGGAGGCCAGGTCTGAACCAGCTTCTTCAGTCAAAGCAGGGGGTGGCACTCCCTTATCTTGAGGCTGTTAAGAGCATTTAAAACTTAAGGAACGAACTTTACCAACTCCAACAATCATCTCCCGAAGTAGACTAGACTTATCGAATTACACATGTACCCCAGAATCTCGAAATTTACGGTAATATTCCGCTCCTGGACATCCATGAGGTTGCCCAGATTGAAGTGACACATCCGTTTTTGTTGTGCCCAATGCTAGGTTCAACTGGAAGGTATAAAATCTGCTGGAAGTTATCCATGTTGGGTTCGGTCTTTTCTCTTAAAATTTTATGAATTTTCATAGGTAAGTTCTTTTCAGGGAGGAAAGTATATTTGTTCAAAGACAAACCGTTCGCTTTAAATAAAAAATACGTTTTTTCAAGCTCTGCTCCTTACAGTTTTAATTTAAATGCAGCCATTCTATAAAAATATTTTATAGGCTATTAATTCCAAAAAACATGTAGAAGTTAGATTTTTAAATGTAAAATTATAACTTTAAAATTACATCAATTAAAACATTTTAATAAGAATGTAGTTAAATATTTGCTAACTTAAGTAAAACTTTGACTGTCAATTCGGTTTGGTTAAATTCAATAAACTTCTCGTGAGAGCTTCATTATACTAAGGTGAAACACGATACAGTACATATCCTACAGTCGGACTGCATAGAAACCCACTTCTCTAACAATGCAGAACGTGACATGGCGACATATAACATTTGTTTACCGGTGTACGTGACATATTCGTGTCGACCTTGGCTCTCTTACTCAGAATAAATATGTTTGAATAACGAAACTTCCGTAGACCGTCCACTCCATTTCCGGTGCAAAGTCCATGTATTCATGTGGAAAAATCAGTTTTTATATGATGCTTACAATTATTTCGTTTATTGAATATTCATTACTGCTATTTCCAAAGATACTGTATTATCACTTACTATAACAGTAGGTTTATGGAAATATACGTTGTGTGGATAAAATTCATATTAAAAGCATGAGGCAGTTCAACAAGCTGTCAGCTGGTAATACATTTTAATACCAAAATGGCCCATTTCAGTTTTAAAGCTAACTGTTATTTAATATTTAAACTGTACGGTTAAAATAAAGTCACTTTGTATGCATATTAAAATTAGTTAATCTGTGGAAATTGACCTAGTAATATTGAATAGTTTGGGAGCGTTGGCAAAGTTTAAAATTGCCGGATCATTGAATAGTTTGATAGTGGAGTATTCCGAGAAGCACTTATGAAAACTTTATCCCGATTCATTGAAACCAACAATCGAGAAAGTCGATGATGCGAAGCCGATATATTGCTCGCTTAATATATGGAGGGCTTCAGAAACGTTTCTAAGAAGAAAGCGCCAGAACTCAGGCAGGTGTCGACTTCCAGCCCCGGGTTTAATTATTCCCAGACAAGTTGTGTAAAAAAACAGCGAGCAAGGTTGCGAATACTTTGTTCATGTTTCTTTAACAAAAACAAACCGTTTTCGATGATACAATAACAAGGTTGTTTTATATCACTATTCAATATTTTTTACTCCATATTTACATAGGCCCTGCAAAGAAAAATGAATTTCCCATTAAATGTTAGATTTTTTAAAGTCTGTGTCTGTTTAAACCTTACTACATTATTGTAATACGGAAAATTAAGTTTACCTTAAATAGAAAACCTAAATATCCGACAATTACAGCGCATAATGTAATTGTATATTGTATATCTTCACTTGGAGTGTATTTCACTTAATTTTGTCGTAGAATACATTGAAAATAATGTTTTATTCTAAAATATTTCAAAAACATTTTAATTTAAAATAAAATCTAATTTGTATACAATTTACAGAATAAATAAGTGCTTTAACGTTTTCTTGGGGGGGGGTGGGGGGGGGGGGGGGTGGGGGGGGGGGGGGGTGGGGGGGGGGGGGGGTGGGGGGGGGGGGGGGTGGGGGGGGGGGGGGGTGGGGGGGGGAAAAATCTTGCGAGAGAAATTTTTTGGCACACATTTTTATGAATTATATTCCCAGTTTTTAAATAATTTTAAGTTTTTGAGATACTAAAATTTTTAGGAAGATTTTCCCGTACAAGTCGTCTGTATGTATTAATTATTATTCCTCCGTTCACAATCTGTTAAGAATACCAAATGATAATGAAGAGTCCAGGATGGTAAAATGTAAACAACGGAAAGAGACATAATACAGTTTTCTAGAAATATAACAGAACAAAGAGACGTCTCCTGACAGCTTTTTTAAAACTTTTCTTATCCTGCACTGGGACTTTTTGTTGGAATGTTTTTTTGTATTGGGGAAAATGGCTTTTAATTTAATTTACTAATGTAATTCTCCGCGCCGTTTTACGTTTTTACCAATATAAATGTTTGTGTTTTTGTAACAGATTTTTGATCACGCAGGGTTTTCGAGGATTATTTAGTTTTTAAAATGTGGTAACTATAGTACTATTATTATTAGAATGCCAACTTTGAGAGTTATTTGTCCACCGTTTCAGTTGTTACGAGGATTAAATAATCTAAAGTAGTAATTAAATTTTATTTGCATAACTTGAAACTTGTATATTGAAGTAATCCACTCTTATATTATATTGTTATACTGTATTTTATTATAACATTATGTTTACGTAATTATTGTTTTAATATTATACGTAAACCGGTTTGATAAATAAATAAATACATACATTTTCAGGGTTATGTATTATTTATAAATTATTCACAAAATGTACGTTATATCTTATAATAAAAAAGGAGTTTTACGGCCTAAACATATAAAGTATATTTAGTATCACAAAGGTTTTACAGATAGTGCATTAAAAAATATATATTTTAAGAGTCAAAGGAAAATCCAAATAAATAAAACTACTAACCCTTTGGTAGTAATGCAGCAGTTTTCAGAAACCATTTTTATTCTTTTTTCGGCGTGGTAGCAAGACTTTTGTTTAATGCATGGATAAATTTAATTAAAACAAATTGGAGACCAATATGATGACTTTGTTGGTTTGTGGTAATTCATCGGTAAAATAATACGTGAGATAGTAGAGGAACGTTGTAAACAGGGTAATTGAGTTTTTTTAGCAAATGATAAGGAAGTATGCAGAATATACAGCTCCACTGGATACGTATCCACCTCTGGATCGTCCACGGGATTGTCACTGGATATCCAGGTGTGAACTGTGAGGCGACCTAGACGGTGGTCAAACATGTCCCAATTAACAATGTGGTTATGCGGCACGATGCTGCACACAAACGTGACCGCAGCGGTAACGGGGAGGGCGAACTGCACATATCGGAGAGCAGCTAATGAGTTACCTAATTTTTACACATAAAACTGACCAAATTCAGAGAACTGGCAGAGGCGACTACTTCACCACACTATGAGTGATGTGATGTCTACAGCCAACGAGATTTCTTCATGAGATTACATGATTTTGGGCTCACAGCTAACTCATCAGTATTGGCTCTGTGGTTGCTTCATCTTTATGCGCCTTAATGTCTATTGGAAGCCATACTCAATATTATTTATCCAAAATTGTTCAAAACTGGTCTCAGCAATGAAGAATGACACAGTTACATGTGGGAAAACGTGAAATATATAGAAGAAGTTGTGTAAGATGTTGGGCTGGAATGGTTGTCATTGTCTCCATCGCCTTCAAGATCTTTTGAAAGCTTCCTTCATTAAGAAAAGAAGTTCCATGCCATAAGAAAGTGTTCTCGAATATCATAGAAGAACTTATGAGATGATTCTGAACCGCAAAGAGAAAAGGAATTATGTATGGCTTGGCTGTGCTATGTATCAATGTATTACTGTTATCATCGATCCAATATAAGATATTATGGCTCATATGGGTGTCAGTGTCTGCATTGCCTTCAGGATCTTTGAAAGTTTCCATGATTAAGCAGAATATTTTAACTTCCTAATAATATGTCTTTGAATATCCTAAATGAATTGTACTTGTGAGGCTATCCTTAATCCTTGAATATCCTACAAGAACTTACGGAACAATTCTGACCCGCAAAGAATGGGAATTTTAGGTATGTTTTGGCTATGCTATGAAAATATAAAAATGCTATAAACATTATGTATCAATATATACTGTTATGATCGATCCAATATAAGATATTTTGGCTCGCACGAGTGTCATTGTCTGCATTTTCTTCAGAACGTTTGAAGCTTTCTTAATTATAAATGAAGTTTAACCTCTTAATAAAATGTTTTTGAATATCCTAGATGAGTTTAATTGTGAGACTACTCTGATCTACTAAGCAGATGGACGTTAGATATGTCTAGGCTTAGCTACTCATCAATATATCGTAGAGTATATATCTGCATATATTGTTATTATTGATCAAATATTTAGCGACTACAGACCAAGTCACAAACAGATGATGTGTGTGTACGATAAAATGTTACATAAATATCACTCATTTTCTTTATAAATTTCTTTATTTTGATAATTCCTCAATACCATCATGGATCTCCATAAGACCAATGAACAGTATTCGCTAACGCTTAAAAAAATCCCATGTGGTGATGTGGGCCATTCATGGTACCCAGTGTTCCCTATATAGAACATATGCAGAGTTGCCTAAAACCAGCTTCATGCAAAATTAAAAGCCTGTAGGTTGGTTTGTTTTCGAGGTATCGTGCGGATATATAAAGAAAAAGAAAATGTTTACATCCCCTAAAGTGATGTGCTTCGCTGACGCTCAGCCACTGAAAACGCGTATGGATTTTTAATCTGTAGGTCTGATGGATAAACTCCGTAATTTATTCCTACATACTTGTGTATGTGTGGAGGAATGTACTACGCTATATTTTACCACACACAGCGTTCACCGTTTTTTGAATTTCCTTAAAACCAACTTTAATACACGACTAAAACTTCCAAGTAAACAAAACTGTTTTTTCAGTATATTCTTATTTCTTAAACAATGTTTACCAAATTCTTATTTACTTGCTTATTGATAAAAATTAATAACCTACATTACGATTATCGTTATGCTTTTACTAATAGTATTATATAAAAGTGGAGATATTACGTAATATATAAATATATATGTATAAACCATCGGAGAAAAAAGAAATATTATTCATTGAAAAGTATGAAATTTTATTTTTTATTCATATATCGACAGTACAATTTAGAGTATGGAACATGACTATTTGGTATTAGTTAAAGGTCATTATTAGGAAAAAAATATATATTTTCCACTCAGTGGTATATACAGTTGTGTTTTTGCCTGGTTAAATATAATACTTACCACTCATTGCGGCCCTTTTTAATTTTTTTACACTCTGTTGTAATCACTAACGGGGAACGAAAAAGATTAATAACACAAATTTTAAGGTAGATAAGGTTATGTAATAATTTGGTATAATTGTGTTTTAATTTATATTTTCAAGAATTATACTCTTGAAGTTTATGAAAATATAATTTCAGTACTTTGTTGGTATGTGAAATCTTAAAACAAACAAAGTCGCATTGCTATGGAACTTGCTAAACCCCAACTTATGGTGTTATTTTTAATGTGTTTAAATCGTGCTGTTGTTTAATTTTAACAAAAATTAAATGAATTTCCGGATTGGAAATTATTAGATGCATATAAAACAGGCGGTGCTCGTCTAATTTTCAACGTTTCATCTTTAGCTACATCCATACCAGAATGTGCACATCCATAAACTTGATATTGGATCGTTATATGCAAAGGAAAATAGTGTTTGAAAGATCCCTCCTGAAAATTATCGTTGCTATGGAAAATTATCCGTTGCATAATTCTTTGCAGCTATGCAGATATTGATATTCAAACCGAATATCATTCAAATTTATACAAAATTTATTGTTTTAAATTATGACTACTATCAACCATAGAAGTTTGTGAACACTCTGTATAAGCAAAATCTAGTTTAATCATTGTCATGTCACTCTGAGGGATCTGGAAGAACGTCAGCAAACATTTTTACATTGGTTTGATCGTTAATAAATGAAGAAAACAATCAATTTGTAAACAATTTGAACACAACCATATGACATTTCCACATGCGACAGTAATAGCACATGTAGCCTAATAAAACGAGCTGCAGGCTTAAAATTTAAAAGAAAAACCAAGCGAGGCCTGTTACTGCGACTAGGGTTGTGACGTTGATTGCTACCCTGTGTCATAAATATTATCAAAATAAATATTTTTGAAGTTTTCTCTACAATGTATTAAGAACATTTTGTCTTGAAAACAGACTAAGTACAATCACATGACTATGTAACTTATTAACACTTATTTCTTATATAACTTATTTATTGACTTATTTCTGCAGCATGTCAGAAATAGATTTTCGTAAACTCGAAATTTTGAATCAAACATTAGTTAAGACTCTAACACGACACATGTTTTGGGTGTAGTCCTGTTTTTTTATACAAGTAAGAAAAATGAATAAACTGACATTGCAAATTAATTTACATTTAAAATATTCAGGTTAAAAAGCCTGCGAAAAGAAATCGGGGTTCCCAAAAATTCAGTACATAAAAAGTATTTCAAGGATACGTTTAGAGTTAATACTTAAGCATTAAAATATTTCAACAACAGCACTCACATTAACACGTGGTATTATAACAAGAATATTAAGTACAATGTACAATTGAAGGCTTAACACGTAAGCCTCTCTCATGGATTATTGTACCGAATCTAGTACCAGTGAAGTATTCTCTCAGTTTGAAATTATAAAGTAAAATTCTACTAGTATAAAATCCCTAAGTTGATACTTAGAGAGTTATTCCTCGTTAGAATATGTAACAATACAACAATTTCGAAATGTCATAGTTTACGACAAGGGCTGGCCAATCATTAAGTTTATTATTGACTTACTAATGTGGTAATTAATTATTGGTTTATCCCAGATGTTTAATTTGCCTCGCTATCATACTGCCGCCAAGATTTCACAAAAATATTAGTTTTATATATAATTTGTTGGTGAATCTATTCTTTGGCAGATATTTAAATTAGTTTTGATTTAAATCCTCCTTTATTGACAAGTGCCAAGCTTAAAGTAACTCAATTTTTACTTTTCTTACATTAAACTATACGTCTGAGTTTGGAGCCACCTTTCGAGTTTCAGTTTACTGAATTCTACATGAGGACCAGAAAAAGGCAATTGGTCTGTAAAGATCCAGTAGAATAAAGTTAACACGTTCTCAAACTTAATTTCCGACCCTTCCCTTTTGGAATGTAAATCTGAGTTTAAATTTTTAGGAGAGGTATTTTTGTTTATTCTTAGTAAAGAATTGATTTGAAATTATTGAAATACAAATATGTAAGTAATTCATTATTTTAAAATAACTAAATAAATATCGTGACAAAATTTACTTTAGAACCATGGATATCCTCATCCTATTTCTACTTTTTGGCCAGTTTATATCGTTAATAATTTTTTTTATTTCTTGCCATAGACCTTCATCCCTCTGTAGCAGATAATTAGGGATAATGTCAGACATTATGTTAATGATGCGCTGACTTCTCATCCTCACAGAATTCATTACTGTTTACATATCAAAAACACTGGATTTCCAGGAATAACGACTGCATTTTGGAGTTACTAAAAGGGCTTTATTTTAACGTTTAATTAAATCCATTGCATGTCTGAGTAATTACAAATAAAATAAAATTACAGCGATTTATTGATATAGTTTGATGATCCAATAGACACTTTTTACTAACGGTTGTCTAAAATTATCATTGTAATTTATCGAACCATTTTATTACACATTAAAATATTTGGTGAAATGATTTGTAACTTTTTTCTCATTTAGATAATATGGTTCTTCAATACAAAATTTGCTGAGGTACTTCAAAACTGCCTTTGAGTCCAAATCCTGTATTGTGGTATTTAATCCAAACCATATTTATAGAAAAAGAATACATACTACATTTGTCTATATTACTTTTACTTACTCATCTCGTATGTCAGGACATGTGTGAAGCTATAAACAAATTTAAGAAATGTGGACAAGATGTAAGTGATAAACAAAAGGGTATTTATAAATTATTAAATGCCCGTTGAAAGCTGAACTCCGTAACTTTTTAGAAGATTTATTTTACAGTTCAGCAGAGAAATTAAATAATAATCCTAAAATAACCCATGTTAAATTTGCATTTCTGAATGGATTATTAAATGAGACAGAATATAATTCTTGAAGCGTTGAATAATAATTTTTACTGTATTAATTTATGTAAATTTAAGTATTATCACATAAATATTATGTTAGTAAAATTCCTAACAACATTGAAATATTTTGACATCAATTCACTTCGTACCGAGATCTCATAAAAGAGACGACCATGTCAGCACAAGAGACAGCACTTCGTGACGGTTGTCATTATTGGTCTTACTCGAGAGTCTCGTCCTCTGGACTGAGTTTGTCTCGTCGATAAAATAACATTGACAAATGTCATCGGTCACTCTTTATCTTTTGAGCTTCCTCTATTGTTATTGCCTATCTCACTTTGTGGAGGTTAAAAATATCTGCATGGAAATTAGTTTACTAACTAAGCCGAAAAGAAGCTAACGGAGTTAATGGTGGAAAGCAATATTTTGAAATGTGAAAAATACCAATATTGCTCCGTGTTTATTTATTAGTTAATAATATTTTTTCCATCTAACGTCAAATGTTAGTTCTGTGAGAGATTGAGAGAACTTCCATATGTATGCGGCATTATCTGCTTATAACTCTCAGGACTGACATATAATAAATGGTGTGTGTGTGTAAGAATTTGGTTTTAGTTTTATATTTCAGCCCAATTATTCACATTGTTTATAGTGTTGCTAATTTATTAATTTTCGTGATATAAAAGAGGGATATATCCCAAATGTTTTTTATTACCCCCACCTGGATTAAAAGTTATTTACTTACGGTTTCAATGATTCGCGTCCACCCCCCACACCGCGTGGCAATACTTGTCACCATGCACATATTCCATGACTTAAAAATAACACCAGAAAAAACAACTCTCGGACTATCGAATTTTTCACCCTACTCTTGAGCAATTCTCAGCCACTTACTTATCCGCTTTTTCAATTTGGACACTCAGGCTGTTATTCATGAGCTTTATTAATCAAGTATTTTATGAAATTATTTTTGTTTTTTTTCGCTAAAGGTTTCGGAATCTGTCCAAGGTCTTTGTCAGTACTTGAAGAAGCGTTAGTATATATATATAGGAGGCATGCATTTATTTCAGGATAATCTTTAAAACAGATGTAAAAAATTATTTTAAGAAACAGTATGAATTAAGAAATATATATTACGACTCAATAAATTATTTGAAGGATTAGGAAATTAGTTTTTTTAATTCATTACTGTATATTTTTCATTAATTAGAGAAAATATTTATCTGGTACAGTTAAAGTCATTCCTTGACACATTCTATAATGTCCTAGTGCCTCCAGCAGTATTGTAAGGTACACATCAGGGCCCTCTCATAGTTGCCAGTGATGTAACGTGTGATATAGAATTGTACGTGGAGTGTATAATGTTCTGATGTGTATAATCTCTAGTTCCTCCAGCAGTATTGTAAAGGTACACATTAGGGCCCTCTCATAGTTGCAGTGATGTAATGTGTGATGTAGAGTTGTAAATGAGTGTATGATGGTCTGATGTGTATAATCTCGAGTGCTTTCCAGCTGTAATTGTAAGGTACACATCATGGCCCTCTCATAGTTGCAGTGATGTAACGTGTGATATAGAGTTGTACGTGAGTTGTACGAAGTTCTGGTATGTATAATATCAAATGCCTCCAGCAGTATTGTAAAGTGAACATCAGGGCCCTCTCATAGTTGCAGTGATATAATGTGTGATGTAGAGTTGTAAGTGAGTGTTATGATGTTCTGATGTGTATAATCTCGAGTGCTTCCAGCTGTATTGTAAGGTACACATCTGGGCCCTCTCATAGTTGCAGTGATGTAACGTGTGATATAGAGTTTTAAGTTGAGTGTATGATGTTCTGATGTGTATAATCTCAAATGCCTCCAGCTGTATTATAAGTTTACACATCAGGGGGACTCTCATAGTTGCAGTGATATAACGTGTGATGTAGTGTTCTACGTAAGTGTATGATGTTCTGATGTGTATAATTTTGAGTGCCTCCAGCAGTATTGTAAGGTAAACATCAGGGCACTCTCATAGTTGCAGTGATGTAACGTGTGATATAGAGTTGTACGTGAGTGTATGATGTTGTGGTGTGTATAATCATCGCGCTCGCCTGAGTCAATGGGTTTCTCAGTTCGTTAAGTTCAGGCAAGCCCTCTCTCGGCGTCGCGAAGCAAGCATTTGGAAGGAGGTTTATAACACAGCGGTTACATATGGTGATAACACCTACTCTCATTCTTGTTAATTTTTAATACATAATTATTTATCCCAAGTTGATAATTACTGTAGCAACTCTGCAAATATCGCTGACGTGAACTGAGATAAAGTTTCAATGTTTTTAATAAACTCTTTCAGCGATCCTTCGCCATCCACTCAACTATTCACACTGTGACATGTGCTCTAGCTACATTGTGTTGTTTATACAAGTGGAAGATAGAGAGAGAAAATAAAACACTGTAATACACAAGATGCATTAATTCCAGTAAAGTGTTTTACTAAATTGATAGTTCCATTTAATTTAAACGCCATTTTATTTATTTTTTAATACTTCAACCACGCACCTACGCTTTATAAATATTTGGCAAAAATGGTTTAGGATTTATGTCACGAAAGCCACACAACATTTTTCATTTCAATTCAGATAGTAAATTAAATCAACTTTAAATGTATTATTAATCTCCGATTGCACACGATACACAATGATTGATAAACAGTGCACTGATTATTTATGATGGGACTACTGAAAAATGTGAAACTATGTTTATTTATGGAGATATTGTTAAAGAGTGTTTGTTACATTTTAATCATTGTTTGGGAATCAAACATGTTATTAGAGCAGTCATTACTGTACACTTGTTTTTCCCACATACATATCGGTTTTTATATTCAGTAGCAATGTGTGAGCATTGATCATTTACTGAATAACCTTCTCCAGCGGGTTTGAACGATTTGTGACACATTTGAAATTGATTAGTTGTAACTTGTACCTAATATATTCTGCAGATCACATAGACATTAGAATAAGTGCGACGAATATTTTTACATCGTAGCAAAAATTTCCTCTTCCGATGTAATATGAGTAACTTGGCGTCCAAATACATATTATTATCAGGCTTCTATTTAATGTTATTGACCACTAGACTGTAAAACCGCTTGTCGCAGTCATGTATTCAATCGGTGTGTTAGAGTGATTGAATGTTTCTTGCTCCTTGCTATTCATTTTGAAATTGTCTTGTATAAATTTTTCTTTTGTATTTTAATTATTGAATTTATGAAGAGTTTTTTTTAGATTAAGTTAATTTAATTTTGTATAATTTAAGCATTTTCGTTATTTTCTGTTTAAAGAATAAGTTAATAATTTACCGTAATCGTATAAAACTATTGTAAATTTACTGCATACAATATGAGATTGGTTAGCAGAGAGGGCTTCATAGCCTCAACTCCGCCTCTTTAATAAAGGCATTTGCAATTCATTAATTTCATTCATTCATAGATACTTTACCCATGTATCCAACCAAGGCCACAAACTTGTTATTTCCTCACGGGTTGAGGGAGTCCATTTATGTAAACGCAAAGAAGGTCTTACATCTTCCATATTTTCTAGTCGCAGAGTTGCATAAACTTGTTTGCTTAACAATTAAATTTATGATATCTTCGTTAATAAAATGCTAAATATAATTAATAGGTTGTGTCTCAACCAACTTTTGCACTTAATTCAGAATCCATACCAGATTCCTCTACTGTGAAAGGAATGTATTTTTCCTACCTTTAAATTTGCTCCATTCTACATTACTTTCTTTACCAATTACGTTGAATTCCTTAATCATTTCTTTTTATTTTAAGCTTCGTTGACGTTAGTTTTAATTTGCTTATGATAGATGTCGATTACATCAATGTCTTCATCCTCTTCAGAAATATCTTTAGTTTCGTCTCATTGAAAATTTTTAATATCTTGATTTATACCATCAACTAGTATTCTTTTTCCCGAAATTACTTTACTAGTATTTTCTGAACTGTTCATCTTGTAATTTTTTTGTTTTTTGGTTTGGATCGTTTAGGGGTAGCCAATTTACGATAAAGCTCCGCTCTTTCAACTCATCTGTACATACGAATCGTTATTAATTGGCCGTTTTGGTTAAAAAACATCTGTTCACTAAAAGTGACTCCACATCGAAGTGAACTATTTCAAGAGACTTAATTTGTTTAAGTAATGTTTCGATGGCAAATGAACTTGAAAATTTTGATAATTATAATGAACTAATATCATTAATTAATTTAATGAGACTCTAATGTGCTTTTAAATTATAGAGAGCCCCCATTGTAGTTTTCTCTTTGTCTACCGTATTATATGTGACAGACTAGCGACATGTCACTATTATACTGATCTCTTTTCATTACCTTGCCTAGGTTTTAATATCAAATATTAGCCTTTATACTGGAGTTTTTTTTTCAAATAACTGTATTGATATATTTCTCTTATAAGATTCATATGTGGTCGTTAACTAAAGAAAGATTGTAAATAGGATTTGTAAGTCACTGAACGTTAAGAGTTAGAAGCATGTAGAGGTTTATTCTATTACTAAAAATATTTTACTCATAAACGACCTGTTACATTACTGATGTTTTCTTAAAGAAAGGCGACGCGACGTTATAAACATGCCTGTCTTCAAATGTCGTGTTGAAAACCAAGAGTAAATGTTTTGCTCTTCCACTAATTGAAGAGTAATAATAGAGACAACAGTCTTTGTGTCAATCAAGTAACCAATCAATTCAATTTGTAGCACGTCACTGCCGTGTATTGGTTGCGGCGTTTTGTTGACATAACGAACTGGAAATCCGCATTTTCAAACGTTTTGTCCACATTGACACGAATCTAAAAATTCATCAAACGTTCTTTATCTTACTTTTTATTGAGAATTATTTACTTTGCATGACCCTTGTGAAAAATGCTTATACAATAGTTGGAAATATTAATTTTAATGTAGGGACAAAATTGACTTTTAAATTTTGTAAAAATATCTCCAATATACCAAAGAATAATAAAATTGTATTTTTATGCCCTTAATAATCATTATACAGTTCCATCGGAATTTATAATTATATTTTCATTTTCTAGTTTACCTAGGCAAAGTAACACATAATGACACCACGTGACACAGTAGAAGTACAGACAGACTGACGATCACACATTTTTTTAACCCTTCGGAAGAGAAATGAGGAATTGTACCTGCCTACTGAGTGATTGTTTCCTCATGCACAGACATACACCATTATGTAGCTTCTTCCTTTTCCGAGATATCTTGCCAGATGATACCTACATTTCCATTCATTATTATTTTTGTTGGGTTTTATAACAGTCTACAAATTATATCACCAAAATGGTTACTATGTCATATGATTTTAAACCACTTCCTTACAAATATCTTTATTCAAAGATTTTCTTGACAGACCTCAGCCAAATACCACATAGAGGCACTGAACTTCATGATGCCTAAATATTAATTAAGCTTCGTACCAATTCCATATGTCAGTTCGTTTTCAAGACATATATGCTGATATTAAATATTTACAGTCCTCAAATAATAGTCTTCACCAACGCTCAGCCAATAATACACATCCAAACTAAAGGAAAGAAACAAACTAAATTGTTTACCAGCGTCAGTGTGTAAAAGTGGAGCTTTCAGAAAACTAAGCTATGTAAAAACGAATGTTTTGCTTAGGGCAAGAAAAGACTCATTTAGTTGAATGGAGGTACATATTGTACAAGCCAACTATGAAGACAATATCTTGGAAGTTGTTCAGTTCAGAATGTGCTTCGGGGAACAAGTCCACAGCGAATGTTTTCTCTAATGGTTACATCTGCTCCGGTGAATTCCCGATCTCAAGGCGAAATAGTAAGCTCCGTTTAACTCGTTGCAGTAAAATATTGTTATATTCGAGGAACCGTTTACGAAATATTTCTAAGAAACAAATGCTTTTGAATGGAAAATAGCTTGTACTTGAAGTATGTAACAGCTTAAAATAGTTATAAATCAAGCACTAACAGATGTGATGTTTGCCTTTAACATTTTTACTAAATAATTGCTGATCAATGAAAGCAAATTGGACTATTACGATTCTCGCATTACTTTTTTAAACGCTTACACACACTTCATTACGGTTAAATAATTTATTTCTCGCCTAATTCAAATGAGTTTCTTCTCTGATACTTGTCTACACAGCCATATTATTTCCTATAGAAATTCAATTCGAAGTCAAGAGGTTATAGTTTATGAGCCGAGGACTGATTTGCTTGAAATGATGGCGCAATTTCCTCTGAAAAGAAAATCGTTTGTCAGTCTTACTAGTTTGGCGGGTGTAGAAATGAGAGGGTATCAAAGGGTTGAAAATAGGTTTTTTTCTCATATCATATTTTTCTTAGTTTTATAAACTTAAAACTATCCGTTAGGCACGTAAAGAAATATTTAATCAGCCAACTATACACATATCCTTTAAGTATGTGATTATTTGTCTGACGATAGTGTAACTATTTTATATATATATATATATATATATATATATATATACGACGACGTTTAGTTATATATTAGATATCATCTGAGAGATAAATAGTTGTTACATATATATTATTTTAATACACTATCCTTTTATTTCGACCTCCACCAATAATAACGTGCCTGGCGATAAATGTCTTCTTAGGAAATATTACTCTATTGAATTCAAGAACACCAGGTTGTGCGTTTATACAGTGCATTTTGGCTCTCAACTCCTGTAGCAATAATTTAGGTTAAGTTATGTAATTAAATTTTTACCTTAAAATAAACCAATCTTTGCGCTTTGGTTACCATTTATGTTGGTAAGGAGGTTAGACATAACTAATATATATATATATATTATTTTTTTAGCAAGATATTGTATACAATGTATTTGGAATTTAAATTGTCGATAAGAATTTTCCTATACACGTTTGTATTTGTAATTAATAGTTAGTTTGTAGTATGTGTTTGTGTGTTTTTTTTAGATTTTCTTCTCGAATAGCTTCGGCTAGAGGGAATAAAAAGTTTACTGCATTGTAAACAAATAGTTCTTCTTGAATAAAAAGTTTGAATTTGAATTTGAAAAATCTGCTCAAAGATAAAACTGAATTTGCAATTAAATACCTTGCATATTACTTTGTAAATGATTATAGAACAGAAATATGAAGATTTTAATAGTGTTACGAGAATGTGGGAATGTTCCGGAAAACATGTCAACATCCGATAAAAAGGAATGTGACCGCACATTCGAGATCCCTGGCAGTAAAAAAAGGGATAATAGATGAATAGCATCATTGGAGAGAGAGCGCTCCGTGGGTTTGGGCAGTTTCTTTATTTGTGATGCGCCCCTCCTTAGATGAGCGGTGGGTGGGCACTGTGACCCGTCACGATTTGTCTAGTAATTTCCTGAATTTGTATGTTCTCGAAGTACCGATAACCTTATAAGCAACCACCGGAGCAACACAGCGAGAGAGTTGAGCTCCAGAAGTGAACTATGACAGTTAGAATTGAGTTAATAGTTAATGACTATGTGTATACACTCGTGTGTAAATAGATAGACAGTATAGTTAATAGTGGCATTGTAACAGTTTTATAAACATTTATGTTATTTAAAACCAGCCCTCGTTTTATGTTTATAGATTTATAAGTTAATTTATTTATAAGAAAAATAAATATTTAGTGGAATAAATATTCGCCGAGTTTTTCATTTAAGCTAACCCATAAAAATATATTTTAACACATTCAAAAGATAAATGACTATTAATTTGAAGTTGCTTGATAAACGAGAAACCACATTCGAAATAATTAATTATGGTAGTCTGTGGTTTTTTAGTCTGTTGTAATAAACTATTAATAACGCATTACGTCACTCCTCCACGTGTTCAATATAATAACGAGTTTATTAGTCATTGAAGCATTATTGCTCCGAATTTTTTTTACTGTGAACCGAATTGCACACAATTTTTGAATTAGGTTCATCTTACCCTTAAATTCAAAAGTGAAAATGATTCGTACTCCGCAGCCACCCTGGGGGTGGTTGCCACCCCTTCTCGGGGGTGATTTTTTGTTTTTCAAAATAACCTCGGATATTGATAGAAGGCCTAATTTTAAGCAAAAAATCATTTATAAAGTTTTTAAAAAAATCCAGTACTTTTCAAGTTATTGGCAATTGAAAATTCTCTAATTTTTCACGTTTTTCATCGGTTTTTTGCAAATATCTCCAAAAATATACGTTTATCGAAAACTTTATAAAGAACAAAATTGTAGCAGGTAAAAGAATTAACAATTTGGTTTTTTTATAAAGTATTCTAAGTGCAATATTAAGCTAGATATTAAAGATCAAAGCCGTTTTTAATTTTGTCTGCAATTTAATCGATGTGGTCAATGCCATCTAGCGGCGAGCAGATGCATTTTAGGCATTCTAATAAAACAGATTTTTGTAGTGCTTGAAATAAGCTTTAAAATGAGCACTATTAAAAGTCTTTTGCACGTAAAAGAAGTGAGCTGTATTGCAAATAAGAGAAGCATCTAATCTTTTTTTCTTTTAAATCAATGGGTTTCATAAGTGCCATATCCACCAAAATTAAAATTAATCGTATTCCGCCTAGAATTAACTTTATTATGAAGAGTGTGATAGATTGTATCAGTTTGGCTGCTTCAGAACATATATTTTTTCAAAAAAGACACGATTGAAAAAAACATTCTAATTCTAAATAACCACCTTTTTTCATAATATCTCAAAAATGACAACAGATACGTATACAAGTGTAGGGATGAAACATTTAGGTACTTTTCTGACAAACAATTTGGTTTTTTGTTTTTTTCTATCAAACAAAAATTGACGAATATATGATTGTTTAAAGAGCGCGTGGCAGCGCAATCACAGCCTCTCTTAAGCCCTTTAACCCTTCACCGTTTGACAAAAAGGTTTCTTACTATATATTACAATGAAGGATGTTGTAGCTCTCTTAATTACCTTTACAATGTTTTTTTTATAAATTTTTATAGCATGAAAATTGAAGGAGTTATGGTCCAAAAACTTATTATATTTTTTTTATACTTAGTAACTGAAAATTTCGGAGTGTGAATATTTGGAGCATTGTGAAAGTACGCAGTATAATAGAGATCCAAAACTATTTTAATGTCTATATATATACATAATATGGCTCATATATTTTGGAAACGTAGGCATGAATACATACCAACGTTCTTATATGTATATATAACACATTTGATTGAATTTTATATAATTTGTAAATTTTTTATTCAATAAATGGCAATTTTTTACTCTAAATTAAATTATTTTTAAATATGTAATCATATATATTTACTGTTTTAATTTAGGGGTAGTTTTTAAGGGTAGAAAAGCTTAAGAATATGATAATAATTTTTGAGAGTGTGGAATAATATTTAAATCCTTTTCATTTTATTAAAAAATTAACAATTTTTTAGCAAGGGGTAGTTTCAAGGGTTGAAAGGGGGTTACAAATTTGATAATTATTATAGAGAGTATAACATATTACTTACTCTATACTTACATCTTTTTATGTCGTACCAAAGTATTTTTTGTGATTTTTTCAATTTAGGGGTTGTTTGCAAGGGTTGAAAGATTTATTTCCAAGGGGTTGAAGATTATTTAAATATGAGGTAATTGTGTTAGAAAACACTTTACAATTTCACCACTTACTATTAGACATGTTTTCTAGCGATAAAATGGCTCAATGTAAATTTTTCCATTAAGGGGTTGTTTACATCCCTTAAAAATAATAGGCGGAGTTCAGATCATTTTCACTTTTGAAGTTAAGGGTAAGATGAGCCTAATTCCAAAGTTTCATGCAAAATCGGTTTCACAGTAAAAAAATTCGGAGGTAAGACCGTATTTTTCAACTTCAATGACTGCACTATTACTCTAAAAACATTAGTTGATTCAGTTTCCTGGAACACATTAAAAGCCATTTATTTACTTCAAACTAACAAGAAACTTACATGTCAATGCCATTTGTCAAACTTACAATACCATGCTAATGTGCGTCGTTTGTATCAAGTAATCTTAATCATTTTCTCTACTAGGATAATTAAAAAAAATACTAGCATGTCTTGATATATTATAGCACATTTGTCTATGATTGTCGTTAACAAATTATATCATTATTATACAGTCATTATTAACTACATTAAATACTTTAAGCCAAAATAATTAACTTTCAAAGCTATACATTTAATGCTCTACTCCAAGATGAATATTCAAAACTCTTGTTATGAAATTCAACCCTGGTGTGTTTGAAAAGCCAGTGATCCTGTAAGGACGGACTTAGTAAGCGATTCATTACAAGGACTGTTGATTGTATTTTACCTGAAAGAATTGCTAATGATGACCTTTGCAGTTCATTGTCTGTCTCTTCTCAGTCTAGTTATATTTTTAACCGGTCATTTTGATGAGGGTTGTTTTGAACAGGATGACCCTTCCCACCATTTATATTCGACAAGCTGTTTTGGATTGCAACATTGACTAGTTAAATCAGCAGGATTGAACTCTCCAGGGAAATGATTCCAATCTTCCTTTTTAGTAAATTCTCTAATATATATGACTTGATTATTATACAAATAATCCCCATTGATCTTCTTGTTTGATCTAAGTTAGAGCAGTAGTAGAATTACTCCATACATATGTGTTGTATTTCTGTATTTTCTTCAAGAAAAAACTGTTTGAGTCTAGCTCTAATGAATGTTGCCAAATGTTCCTGGCCAGTATTCATTCAAGCCAACGAACAAAGTGTTGCAATAAAAACTTTAAGATAATTCACACAGGTTTTACCCCGTTATTTTATTAGCAAAAACCTTTCACTTTGTACTAAATAAATTGTAGAAAGAAACAAAAAATAAACGATAAACATATAATTCAATGTTTTAAGCTTGTTTTTGACGATAGAAGAAATGTAAAGGAAACAGGAGTTCTTTTGACATTTGCTATCGTTTAATGATACAAATATTCAGTGACACCAAGTTTCGAGCTCTGCAATCTTATGTCTCCTTCAGGTGAATTACTAATTTAAACACATAACTGCAATCTAAATAAAAATAACAAGTATAACAGAGCGCTGTGACTCGCGTAGCCAGGAATCACAAATGTCATGGTTTTTTTTCAACTCCACCCACATTTACTCTAAAAAATGCACTTAAATAAAGCTAAACTATAGAAAACAGGTTATAAAAAAGGTTTACACTCACGGATCAACCACAGTGAGTGGGCCAGAAGTTAATAAGTAAAATTGGTTGGTTTTGGAAGTTGGTAAAATGTAATAGAAGGATATTTAAGAATATTTATTTAAAGAGAAGTATTTTAGGTGATCTTTCTGATTAGATATAAAAAATAACTAATCTGTTTAAAAGTGATCGAAGGATGTAAAAGCTTAGGATCTTAAACCACAAGCAAAATGAGACAGCTGTAACGCTATCTGAGACTGAGGTCAGTATTGGCAGTATTGACAAGTTATTTGTTCTACGGATGTTGGGTTATCCTTAGTTCTTATGCCCTGTGATAGAGTGCAATGTTAGACGTCTCTGTCTGAATCCAACTGGATTAGATGTCGGTACCCTTGCACAGTGATACAGTTCGTTTATAGATCTTATTTATGTCACTAATGCTTTAAGAGGAATTTTGTCACTACTAAGTTTTTGGTAGAGATAGGAATGTAAAATAGGGCTAGATATTACTCAAAAAGCTTGTGGATAGAGTGAAATTACGCTTAGAAGTGGTTAAGCAGCTATAAGTGATGTAGAGTGGCAGTGTATGTTTTTTGCCTTCCACTGGCTGCTACATTTTGAAAGACCATGTTAAATTAAACTCCTATGTACGCCTTAGAGAAGTGTGTAACGTCCTTCGTCCTTCCGAAGGAAGCATAACGGTTTCATTTCTAAAATATGAACCAGAGAATCTTTGCAGTGCTCGTTTCAGAGAATTAGATTTTCTAACGTTCCCGGCCCTCCCTATATATACAAGACCGTCCTGTACTGCCATTACAAATTCATGAATGACTGTCACTGTGATATCGAGAAAATAGATAAATAAGTATATTTGGAAATAATCTGCGTACAATGATATGATGTTTTATCCTGTGATATTTTTCGTAGGATCAGTTTGCTCACACAATTTCCCTTTTCTGATTCAAATTAATGTAAAAATGTTTTTCTGTATCATTGCCCATCTGTCCGCATGACTCTCGAGAGTTAAATGAGCCATAGTATAAAGAATAACATACAACCTCAGCAAAGCTGGTTGCGCGACATGTGTTATAGAATACACCTTTCATGTTCAGTAAGATAAATACCTAAAACCTTGTTTATGTTTTAATTACTGAAAGAACAAAATTTTGACGTGACAACGTCTTAAATTAGGTTGCGGCTCGGAGTCACTCATGAAAAAGTGTAACGCCCGGTAACGTTACGATGCCCGTCCAGTGGGTCCGCCGCACGGGATCCGCACGGGATAAAAGCAGATAACTATGTTTATTCGTGAAAATGTGGAGTGCTTAGATTCGTCATTTACAACAACTACAACAATAAAGGTAAATAATTGTACACTGATATTTCATTATCGTAAACTATGATTGATTGATTAATTGTTAGATTGACACAAAAGTTGAGAAACTGAGTTTATAGGTTTATGTCATACTATTGACAAATGTTGATAGTGTTAAGTAAATTATTAGTTTAAATCACTCTGCAATCAATCGTAATTCAGGTCGATTGAGAAGAAACAGCGCGTATTGCTAGTCAAACATTTAAAATAACAAATTATAACCTCTAACCTGTCATAACAGTGCGACCAAACAAACGAACTAAACCGACCAATCACCACGCGCGGAGTTAGAAATTTAACTGTGTTTAGCAAGAATTTCAAATTCCAATTTTAGTAAATGTTTTATTCAACTTTACCATTTTACAATAACAAATTTTAATTAATTTCAAATTATGTACAATGTTTTAGTAAACAAAATATATTTCTATAGTTAAAATTTGTGCAATTCTTATTTTCATTCAATTCCTTGTTCCTATTGTGCAATTTAATAATATTCATATCAATAAATATTCTACCGAGAAAAAGACGTTGTCACGTAAAATCTTCGCCCGTAAAACCGACTTTAAAGGCAACCATAATTTTTTTAAACTGACAACGTTTCTCTTACCACGAGACGGAATGTGATGTAAACAGAATATTTATTTCAATATTTCAATTCAGTTAAAGTGACGCATTCCAATATTCATTTTCACATTATTTCTTGTAGTGAATACATGAATACACGTTATAACATGTTTCCGGAGAAATGACAGCGGAACAACACAGAATATTCAGTAATAATCTCCATACATACACTAGATTACTGTCTATCCTTGTCACTGACACTGTATTACTTACTCGGTCTTGAAGCTGTCTATACTGTTTGTATATATAAATTATTCCGGTGCAGACACCTGGACTAATTTGGAAAATTGGTTAAAATCAACTGGAGCCTTATCAATCGAGGAGCTGGAACATTTTTATTTCTGTCTGATCAGTCTGCCCACACGATATATAGAAAAATATCCCCTATAGAGTTGTATTTTTCATGAATCTTTATTTTTATATAGGCAACACTGATTTCAAAGTTGGTACATGTCCCTGCATGTGATTTGGCTGAGCGTCAGCGAATATCTTTAAATTGGTCTTATGGGTAACATTATGGTAACGATCAAATAGCGGAATTAATAAATTTGACACTAAACTGAGTTTAATCCGATGAGATTTTAACATTTAGCATATTAAGATATGGAAGTAATATTCCAACGCATACAAATATCATCTTTTGGTAACTTGGTGGGTTGAATTTTGTTTACCTAAACACAGTTTGGTAACCCAACTCAATCGAAACAAATATTAATGTACACGTGCTAAGCTATCTCGAGAATTATCTACTGAATAGACTTTAAATCTTTCATCACACATATATAAATAATTCAAATTTCTTAAATTCATGATATTTCAATAGAATTTTATATTTTTTTCACTTCTACATCGACCAGAATAAGTTCTATGAAGTGGCATGTCCAACCGTAAAATTATATTGAGTGTTACTTAAACGTATCCCTCAGTAGGCTTACAAAATATGTCTTCCGAGCATATGTAACGATTTCTTTTCTGTATGATTGTTGACTGAAAAGCTG
This sequence comes from Homalodisca vitripennis, assembly GCF_021130785.1. NCBI lineage: Eukaryota > Metazoa > Arthropoda > Insecta > Hemiptera > Cicadellidae > Homalodisca > Homalodisca vitripennis. The sequence goes on along the minus strand of NC_060212.1, from coordinate 13,795,551 downwards.
TCCTGTTCTTTATCATAAAAACCTAATAGTAAGCTACGCTTTACTAAAATGGTATATGAGAGAAAATATGACTAATATAAAAACATTTTTATTGTAAAAATTTTGTTGAAGGGGGCAGAATAAATTTACCTGGGATGACAATCGTTCTGAATACTTAAAAGCTTTTAAAGGATGTAAAGTGTTCTTCCGGAAAAGTTTTATACCTTAACTGGATCAGATCTGCTTGGCTGATCTTTAATCTTCTCCGAGTTGTAAGTTGCCATGGAAACGGGTGGTTGTTACTGAGGTTTCTGTGACATTACTGATTTGTACTATTGAACTTTGATCCACCAATGTCTATCAATACAAATTGTTTTAATGCTGGTTTCTTAATGACACTTCGTGGTATTATAGATGCATAATGGAATTTAATTGTATTGCCGAAAGAATTAAAGAACTTTTCTGTTACAAAATCACATTTAAACCAGAATTTTCGTTTCTTTTAGTTAATTTTATAATGCTCGATTATATTTATGTCAATAGTGTCCGGTTTTTAAACCTCAAATAACAAAGTAACTGGCTACAGAGATTTATTTGTCCATGGAGGCTCCTGAGGAACTGCCATCTTCAAAGAATTATTGGTTTTGGATCTCCCACAATAGCAAATTTTTCTGGTCTCAGGAGCATATTTAGAATGTAATTAGTAAAAAATCCTTAAACCAATGACAATTTTTTCCAACGAGTTTTCGACAATTGCACCAATGAGAGATTCCTGCCTTTGAAAACAATGGAGGTTCCCAACCTATTTAGGATCCTGGTCTCCAGAAGATTTTGACCTTCAGTAGAACACGACTAATAGAATGTTTCAGCTCCTTTGGTTTCCGACTATTGGGAGCTCATCTCTTTAAAAGCTTTCTATCTAGGGAACTCTTCACCTCTGAAAATTCCATCTGGTAACAATTTTGAAGATTTCAATATTTATAGAGGTTTGTATTTTCAAAAATGTGAGGCCTTTAAAAGTCTAAAATTTGTAGAAGTTTAAAATGTCTAAAAAATACTGACTAAAAAACTTCTTTTACATATCCCTATATATTAAAGGTTTTGGCTTATGAAAGATCCCAACCAATGGCAAGACCCAGCCTTTGAGAGTTCTCAAATTAATATCTTCGGAGACGGGATAAATTTCGGTCTTACTCTAAGCTGAGCCACTGGTTCGCAATTGCTCTTACTGGGCTCTTTGAAGCCGTGTATTCATAACATACATATAGGAATATATACAGTGATGAAATGTTTTACATCTCAAGGGACTCAATTATCAAAAAGTGTACATTTTATTCATCCCTTAATTAAACGGGTTTTTCGCGTGAATTTAAATTACATTGCAGCTAAAATACAGTTCCACTACAAGAGCATGAAGGTTTTCACTGAGAAATTAGAATAGAATAGAATAGCTTTATTTCTCTCAAAACATCACTAATTACATTTTGTGAATATGTAAAATAAATGAACTTAAAATATAACACAAATATTTTTCTAAGTTATGTGAAAGAGAGAGCCCTCACATGGGCTAAGCCTGTGTGTGAGGGCTGAGTTGAAATCAATAAACAATATATATATAAAATACAAATAAACAAAAGTTACTGAAATTGAATACAAAATAAATTAAAATTAATAATTCATTACTATAGATTAGAGTGTGTCTCAACCGAATATAGTATTTAATACAATCAAGGAAAGAAATATTGAAATTGATCAATATAGACTAATTGTACATACTCTAAGCAATATTGGATTGACTCACACACTCATTTATTCTCCTAATACCCCTCCCCCTTGCAAAACACTCATTCAAATACACACGCACGTACACACACACACACACACACACACACACACACACACACACACACACACAACCACTCGTGCAATACTAACTAAATTCCTTTTTTTATTTATCCTTTGTATAAAACCCCACACATGCTAGCACACGCACGCATATCCACACAAACCAACAATTTTCTTTTTTTACGGTGTTTTGTTAGTTAAATCAATCAAACTTAAACATTCAAGGTCTTTTAAAGAAAAGGAAAACGACTCAGCTATTGTTAAAAATTGTATACAGACGTAGTTATGGCACTAGTATTTTCCCTTCCTGTTTCTACTAACCATTTGCATACTTTGTTTTTATACAGTTGAAAACTAATATTTTCAATATTTCTTAGCTCATCAGGAATATTTTGGAAGAGTACGTGAGCTATATAATATGAGTTTGTGGTGTTGATTGTTTTGTAGATTTTTGGTGTGTATATACCTATACTACTTTGAAAACGTGTAAAATACTTATGGTTTGCTGATTCTAAAAACTGAAATTTGTTTTTAAAAGCGTATAACATTAGTTGTTTTACATAAAGTTGTCTGACATCAAGCACTTTAAACTCAGAGTACAACAAATCTGAAGGATATCGGATTGGTTTCTTTAACGCGGCTTTTAATTATAGATTTTTGAGTTATTTGAATTGGTTGAATTTTGAAAGAAAGGCCCCTCCCCAAGAAATTATTCCGTATTGTATAATTGATTGAACGTAAGCATAATAAACAGTTTTAATTTGGGAAAAATTTAGAATACGAGATAAGTTAGAAAACATTAAAAATACACTTGCGCAACCTGCTATTAATATATTGAACATGTCTCCTCCAACTTAGCCTATTGTCAAAAATAACCCCTAAATATTTATATTCCCTCACCTCTTTCTAAGGGCTTGCATCTACATGGAACTCCAGTGCCCTGAACACATGTATGTAATGTTAAAACCATATCCACTGGGTCACTGATAGCCCGAAGTGAAACAGCCATGTGTTTAGTTTTTGATACATTAACCGTCAGACGGTTTTGGTCAAACCACTGTTTAACAACACGGAGTCCTCTCTCTGCATTTAGGTAAGTTTCATCCCAATTATTCCCTTCAAAAACTAGCGCAGTATCATCAGCATATAAGTAAATACTACAGTTATCTAGTTCAACTTTGCTTAAATTATTTATATAAATTAAAAACAAAAGAGGTCCTAAGGTACTTCCTTGAATAACTCCGAAATCAATATTCTTTAGATCACTTTCTGCCCCGTTTATAGATACCACCTGCTGTCTGTTAGAAAGATAGCTTTTAAACCAACTTAGGCTCTTACCTTTAATACCAACAAACTCTAGTTTTTTAATTAAAATGTCCCTGTCTAAAGAATCAAAAGCCTTAGCTAAATCAATAAAAACCATTAGAGAGCGCTTGTTTATGTTAAGATTATCATGCAGCTTATGGGTCAGTCTGAGAAATACGTCATTGACGGTCAGATCACCTCTGAAGCCAAATTGGTTTTCAGATATAATTTTATTTTTGAACAAATATTTAGAAAGTTGTTTCCTTACACATTTTTCGATGACCTTTGACACAACACTTAGCAATGATATAGGCCTATATTGACAGCAATTCCCCTTCAAACCTCCTTTAAAAAGAGGGATTACTTTAGCAAATTTAAAACAGTCAGGAAAAACACCTTCTAGTAAACTAGAGTTGACTACTTTCAACAAAGCTTTTTTAATACATTCAAAGTTAGTTTTAATCATGTCTGCAGCTATTTCATCTATACCAGGTGCTGAACCTCCCCGCAACTCCCTTACACAATTTGCCAACTGTTCCTCAGTGACAGGCTCTAGCTGGAACTCTGTTTGTACCTGATACCTCTCATCAAATACTACACAGTCTACCGTCGGGATCTTATTGGCTAACTCTTCTCCTACTTTAACAAAATAATTATTTAATTTGTTTGCAACTTCCACTGCTAAACCCTCCCCACTACTATTAGCATGACTAGAAAAATGTTCAAATGGAAATTCCCCATTTTTACTTTTTTTACCTACAAATTCCCCTATATGTTTCCCAAAGTTTTTTTGGATTGCCTACTGATTCATTTATTTTATTTTTATAGTAATTATCTTTTGAAATTTTTAACAAATTACTCAATAGATTTCTATAATTTTTGTAATAGTTGATCAGATTTCCGTTGAAAGGTTGCTTCTTAATTGTTTTACTAATTTTATCTCTGTGCCTAATTGACTTAATCAAGCCCAGAGTTATCCACGGCTTAATTTTAACAAGCTTATTACTGTACTTTTTAACTTGAGTGGCAGAGTCTATTATATTTTTGATTTTTTTGACGAACGTAGAAGAGCATTCATTTGCATTAGTTGAATTGAGAACAGTTTCCCAGTTTTGTTTTAAAAGGAGATGTTTTACTTCAAATTTATTAATAAATTTTATGTTTTTAAAATTATTTTTTAGATTTATTTTTACCAACCGAAACCTTCCATTCCACAGCTGTAGCATAGTGATCAGTTACCCCGGTGTCAACAACCAGTGAAGAAACATTGTCGGTTACTTTTAAATTAACAAAAATATGATCTATACATGTATTTGTCTGTGGCGTGACCCGAGTTGCTTTTGTTATACAAGGAGTAAACCCAGCCCCATACAGAACGTCTAAATAGTGCTCTGATACAAGTGTTCTGTTATCTTCCAAAATACAACAGTTGATATCTCCTATCAACCAGTGCACACAGTCCCTTGACCGGCCTTCATAGTATTGTTCAAGGTCACTGATAAAGAGTTCAAGGTCCCTATCTGTAGAAGGACTGCGATAGACAGCAAGCACAGAAAACTTCTCTCTACCAAGCGACATGTCTAAACACAAACTAGTAGCACTATGCAAACCAACTTCTGACATAGATACGTTTAACTTAGAACTAACATAGCAGATAACCCCGTTTATTCTGATTCCTTTTATTTTTATTACAAAAAGTATCAAACCCCTGAAGCTCTACCAAATCACGATCCTCTGAACATAACCACGTTTCTGTTAAAACTATAATATCAAACTCAGTTTTGATTGTACTTAAAACTACCAACAAATCTTCGAAATTTTTGTTATAGCTCCTTATATTTAAATGAAACATTTTTAAAAAATTCCCAAAACAAAACTTATTTGAAAAAATACTATCAATCACATTTACACTCTCACACTCCAGACATTCCACATTCCTAAACTCATTCAAAACATTTAACGAATCACTCATCTTATAATACACACGTGCCTCATTCGCTCCGCCTGCCCTACCTGTCATTGAAATCCTATTTATATCCTACATAACCGTATCGCACTACATTGTAATGCAAATAAAAACTAGCCAATGTTTGAAAAATCCTAAATACATAAAAAAATAGCGTTACCAAACAACATAAACATAGTTAAAGATAAAATCCTTATATATAGCCTTCAGTATGTAAATAAAGAAATTAAGAAGAAATTGTATCTTTACTTCGGAAATGTTCACTGTTTTAATAAAAAATATTAAAGCCAATTAATAGAACATCTTTGCAATTGTCATGAAATACTTCCCTAGTTCTGCCAATTTAGTTTCAGAAGTACTTAGGAACTGTTACAATTTTATAATAAAATATTGATGCCAACTAGGGCCATATTACAAATATGTATTTTGGATCTACATAGAAAACTGTTTTTCTGTGAGCCTGACTTTGCTAGGCTGTAAACATTCATGATTTGTACTTCATTCATGGTTCTTTCAAATTACGGTTCAGATCCCACACACATATAAAAATGAAAGACGGTTGTGCACATAATATCATTAACCTTTAACTCCGTTTCCTTTCCTAAAATGGTTACTGTATACTTCAGTTATTGTTTGTCACCATTTACTCCATAGATCACCATGACGACTCCATGTCGATTTTATTTCTATTTTTATCATGCTGATTTTCGTAAATATCTATAAAAAATTATGGATATAATAGTAAATATACAAATAGGTTATACATTTATAGATGTTTTTAAACGAATGCAAATCAAAAAGTGAATTAAAACATTATTTAAGGTATTTTAATGAAAACAAACACTCGCTGGAATTTAAATTTTTGAATCTTGAATTTGTTGTGCTAATAATACGTTTGATACAATCTCATAACAATCCTATTATACGCTATAATTATATAGTAGTACGTAAATCACATGACTGACAATGGAGATCATAATATTTATTTATTTATTTCCTTCCAACGGTCAAAAACCAATTTACATTTATTAACTTATAATAGATGATTAAATCATACTTAAACAAAAGGGCCAAACCAAACATGCAACTGGACTCTAAATTAGATCTAGGCATAAAATACGTATAATTAATGTAATAAGAAAGTATAAATTATATTAAAAATTAGTGAAAGTATATAATAAATTAGTGATAATATTAACTTAATACACTACTGTAAGATGTGACACCATATGGAGAAACAAACAGACAAAAAAATAACAGTGTAAATAAACTATACAATTATTAACAAAAATGAAATATAAACTTTAAATGAATAACAAGAGTAAAAAAATATTAACATTAATGACTGATAGTGGTAAATAAAAAAACTGAAAAAATAAAAAATATTTAATTTAAATGCATGCACATTACTGTCTAAGACGTGACATATGAATAAATAAAGAGATAAATAATAACAGTGCAAATAAACTATATAAAGTAAACAACAATGGGGAAAAATACTGCAAATAAATAACAAGAGTAAAATATATATATATATATATATATATATATATATATAGGTACCAACAGAGAAAGAAAAACTAAAAAAACATCAAATAAATGCAAATATATAACCAAGAGGCACAGTCGTAATTAATTATAAATGTGTAACAAAAGACAAGCAGAAACAATAACAGAGCAACACAACAAGAATAACGGGGGAAAAGTTATCAGACGATATGTAAGTCATGACAGGCTAGTCTCAACTCTCTCTTGAATATTACGGTTGGCAGGGATTCTCATTGATGGTGACGTACGTTGATGGTCGTTTTCATTTTATTTAGATGTTGTGTAATAACTGTCATCTCTCAGACGTAATATAAATATCGTACTTCTTGATGCTAGACTCTTATTGGCTTGGATATAATAACAAATAGCACAATTAATCATGATCTTTTCAATAAAATTGAGAATGTTAAATGTCAAAAGAAATTTTTAAACGATTAATTACTTGTTTACTAGTAATAGTTTTTCAATCGCAAAATGTATTGAGACATCGTACATAAAAGTTACAGTCTAACCACTAAGGCAACCTTCTGTTGAGGTTCGGTCACTTTGGCTATAAATATTAAAACAAATAATTAACTAGAAAACCGATAAAGATTATAAACAATGGAACAAACCTCAACCAAAAAAAAAATTAAACACAAACGATTACATTGAGTCTAAGGACAAAAACATAGGACCGGAGGTGGCTGCCCTTTCTGGCCCTCTCGACCGCGGCCTCTCTGTTCTCTGTGTTTCAAATGACGCGCCGTCAGTGCTTCACCTTCTATAGTGCGGGTGTGACGTGTTTTTTGTGACCTTGGCTCCTGTGCGGTGACATTGCTTGGTTCAGTTTCTCAACATATAACTATGGCACATGTCCGAAATCCCAATATTCTTCCAGAATATACAAGATAAAATACATTTCATGTAGTGCAGAAATAGGATCATCATAAATAGTTAGATTAAACTGTTTGCTTTAAATAGTTTTTTGGTCATATACTGTACTCAGTAGACAACTTTAAATGTCTTGGAGTTCACTCCAAGTCCTAAAATACGATTCTCTTATGCATTTGTAGCAGATGGATGATGGATGGTGGATGGTAGATGATGGATAATGGATGGAGTATGATACCGTTTATAAGCTGTCTATCCCATAATCACCAATTCCTTATTTTCAATTGTGAAGCAAGGCTGATATCACATAGTAACTGTACCATCTCCAAACCCAATATCAAGCAAGGCGATCCAGCGATCTCAATATTTCAATTCTAATAGTTTTGATTTTTAAAGGGGTGGTTTTCATTGATCACTCTTAACTTTTTTAGGAGAAAATGGTCCAACAATTTCCAAATTTTATTCTACCTCTTCGATAATCACACCCTTAAAATTTATGATAAGGAACCAGTGTTATACGCTTTCGCTATTAATCATCCAACGTGATGGCTGTTGTAAAGAAGGGCAGAACTGTCAAGCGTTGCTTTTGTTCGAAACTTAGGAATGTTTTGTAGAATAAAGATAAAAGGGTGACACAGAGTTCTCTTGGACATTTGTCATCGTTTGCATTAGTGTCCGCAGGATATGTCGAGAACGTACTGAGCTACTGAAAATTTCCATGTATCACTATCACCTAAGAGACTAGCAAAATTCCTTTTCTGTCTGCTTTTATGTTTTAACGGAATGTCTGAAGAACGGATTGAGTTATAGACTTGATATTTTAAATAAAACTTCTTTAGACGTCTGACATGTAACTAGTGTAATTTTACCTCACATTTTTACGATCCTTGATTTATTTCGAGAACTCTCCCTATATGTTATCCTGCTTTAAAGTTTTAAGGGATGCCAACATTGTACAGTTTTACATAACTCTGAATTTATTCGAGCAACAATGTGTTTTGATATACTGTTTTAAAAACCTTATATGATATTATTTATAATATCAAAGTCTAGTTTAGAATTAATTATTTCCTAGTGATATTTCTATGAGGTTATTATTACATTAAAATAATATACTAGTCCAGCACGGCGGTCGTTTTGCTTTTATGTGTTTTGAAATTAGGTATTAACACTGAATACGAGTGTTTTGATATTAAATACATATCTATCTTTAGTATCATTATACATTTTGTCTAAAAAAACTATTGACTAGTCTTTCCCAAATTATTGAAATGTTCTGTTTTTTATAACATTGTCGATTTTAAAGTTTTAACCGTTTCGATTCTAGACGACATAATACAGAATTTCATAGTTTAGGAGGAAAGAATACAGCATCATTCAAACTTGACAGTCCGCTTTATCTACTGGTTAAAATATAATTTGACTATTAACTACTTGCTCAAATTACACCTTTCCTCTATTTATTATTAGTTTTAACTAATACCCCTTAAGTGGCGGAATCTTTTTTGTACAACTTGGAACCACTCTTTCATTGCACCCAGCGAAGCTTTTACCTCCGTCTGCAATGAAACAGTGAGACGGGGAGTAAGGTTTCAGAACAATGTATTAAAAATGTATTTGTAAACATCCTCGAAGTATATGTATTTGTAGCGAAACGAGTTCTTTCTGATAATTTCTGTGTCTAGTTTTGACACAATTTTAGAAGGAAAAATAATATCTATCCGACACGAGGGTAAAAGTTCTACTCATTCATAAATGCTGACACGTTACTATTAGCCAGATTATTAGTTGAATAAGAAACTATATTTAATATTTTATAAAACATTCAATTTAATTAGTTCAACAGATTTATATTGTATAAAACGCAGTAAAACTAATCATTTATTTTTAAAGTTCCTCTGGTTACGGCATAGTGAAGGGGTTTTTACTTAGTCAACAAGGAATTTAATTAAGCTGCACTTGATCGTGTTGTGGTAAAATAGGATCTATGTCTTCCTTTGTGTTTATTCCTGGATTAAAATGTTATGTCTTGAAATTATAATATGGGTTGACATTTACTTAATATGTACTTAGATCGTTACTTAAGATAGTGCAATCATATTTTGATTTGGAAAATATTTTTTCACCAGCACATATATGTGGATTCGCCCGCAATTTAAACGTAACATTCCGTGAACCTTATCGAATAGCTCTAACGATTTTTATAAGACGTTACCCAAAGCCAACGTTCTCTTGGTTCTTAGCGAAACCACTTATGATGTAATACAATAGGGTACTATGATATTTTTTAAATGAAATTAGTCATTATAATATATCATACATAAAGTACCCATTTTTATTATATATGTGGGTAAGATGATCAGAGATTAAGAGAAATGGCGAGTCATTCTTATTTCTGGTTGTGCGCTTTTAAGATAATTTCTGGTTTGAATTAATTATTTTTCTCGACGGAAACTTGAATTTTGCTATTTTTTACCGAGAAATAATATTTATAGATATATACAGAATTTCTTTCTATGGGGTTACTTAAAGGAACAAGTTTATACTCGTACCTTCAATAATGATGAGAAATTAAAACAATCAATTGAAGGTGAATTTCTCCGGATACCACAAAATTTTTTTGTAACAGCTTACGATTCATTTGTTAAGCGCTGTTATCAGTGTGTCGCTGTGGATGGATTAAAGTTCGAATAATTGTGGACTGTAAACTGTAGATTTTTAATAGGCTATGTTTTAATTTTTTGATTCAAATGATTTATTTCCTCTAGAACATGACAATAAATAATTTTAAAAACCAAACAAATACTGTTTTAGAGCTGAAATCTTTACAGCTTATTTTAAGGCATATTTATTTCTGTTCGGTGCATAAATGGGCAAGTAATATAAAATCAAACGTTTAAACCTTTTTGAGGGACACCCGGTATATAATTGCGTATTAAGGTTGGATTCAAATCAGAACAGTTTTTTTAAATGTTATGGATAAACCATTTTTCATTGAAAATTAAAAACTGAAACCAACATCAACAGTATTAACTCATTTCAATACTTGCATTATGGCAGATGTCATCCGTCCTATGCTATGGATAAGTCCCACGACATTTTTGAAAACAATATTTTAGTGTTAAGGGTAAATTATAAACGATTGGATATCATAAACATTAAATACCCTTGTTTCCAGAGGTTGCTGCTGCGACGAAGATGCGCTGATCACACGAAGAATACCACATCGTCAGTGTAGAGTGCGAGATCCATTCTGGGAGTCAGCGGGATGTCATTGTACCACGGGTACAATATCGGTCCAAGGAACGATCCTTGTGGTAAACCAGAGAGACTGGTGAAGACTTAAGATGGTCGGTCCCACCCACAGCGAGACGGAAATATCACGCCACAAGAGTGGACTGTGTGCGAGTTTGAAGAAGAGCCACATGATCGAAGTCCTTGCTCACATATATTGCCACCGTCATGGTAACCAGGTCCGTGTTCATATTGTCCGTCAGCTGAATAATTGCTCCGGTTAGTTGATGGATGGTGGAATGGCCTCTTCGAAAGCCTTTCTGGTCATCCAGGGGGGGAGTGGTACTCCTTGGGAATATAGCTAGCATACGTTTCTCCAGAATTTTTGAGAGACTTAGCAAGAGAGAAATCTGAAGACAACCCTCCGGCAGCAACAGAATCTTCACCGGCTTGGTATGAGGATCACCATCAACCGACTTCCGCGGTGTAGGGAACTGTCGGAACTGCAAGCAAGGATTTTATAATGTTGTGATCTAAGACATTGTACAGACTGGAAGTCGTTGAAGAGCCGGTGATCCGATGTGACCCAGGCCGTGACCTTTTAGGGTCGAAGATCGGATAGGACCTCTGGAGATTTTCTTTTCGGTAATCGGAAGGAAGTTGCCCACAGTCCTGGAAGTTCTTTCAGGAATGCCTCAACTTTCCTTTAGTGTTAGTAGTCAATCACGTCTGGATTATTTCCGCCTTATAAGCTGAGGAGTACACAAGGTCATTTGGTCCACAAAGTATCTTCATGTCTTGACAACTAAATAAGATTTACAAAGAAGTATTACACATTTATCTTTTATTTTCACTGCCTTGTTGCCTATATTTTAAAATTAGTTGATTTTACTATCACAACATTATTTGAATTTACTCTGCGTAAATAAAATTTTCCAGTAAAAAACGAATATCAGTAAAAAATGAATTTTTTATTAGGCGATTTAGAATTGATTTGAGTTAATTTATATTGAATGTTCAGATAATGGTCTCACAGAATTTCGGTAAGCAATGTCAAATCAACGAATAGTTATTCTTCCTCCTAAAAGAGTGATAAAAAAAAACTATCTTTGGGCAAAATCTATACGTATATATGGGTGGAAAACACCCTAGCATTAATTTATCGGTAGAGTATGGTGTGTTATTAAGGAAGAGAGACTTCTTCCTTGACTGTTATCGAATTGAAGTAGAAAAGCGAACACTTCTTGATCGCACCCAAGTCCACTCATTGAGGTAGCAGGACTTGCAGAAATTCTGCAACAGATATACTGCCTGTAAGGTAAAGCATAAAGTAGCTATGGTGGGAAGAGTTGATTCCATGTGAATATTGAGTTAAGCTTCAATTCACCTTCCCCTTACTGAACATGGGATCAACTCTGCCCTACATAGCTACTGTATATGTAGACAATCCTACTGCACCATTGTGCTTAGACGTAGTGTGTATCAGATCTTAGTGCACTCAATTGTGCAAATGTTGAGACAATGAGAATACCTCTTCACTATCCTATATTACACTATATCTTGTCGACTAGTTATCTCTGATGCCTAAACGATGTAACGAGTTCATTTTGGCCTTCCTAGCCGATTTTTTTAAATCTCTTCTGACGAACATAACTCCAGATTATAGGAGTCAACAGCGTCATATCCCAGAGACGCTGCACTAAGAGGAAGGCGAACTGAAACTTAACTCAACATTCACTCAATAACTGGCATTATAAATTTTGATAGTTATTTTTTACATCCTTAAGTAGGAAAAGACCTTCATTATTTTAAGAGCTTAGTTACAATTTTATTGTTTAAATTGTAAAAAACGTAAATAAATTGTTGAAACGGGTAGTAAGAATTGTTTCCTCTTCGGGTTTGAGGACCTCTTGTGGTAAATATAATCTTGATAGTAACTCGGAGACCATGCTCATATAATTAGCTATTATTAGCACACAATAGTCTGGAAATCCCACCGAGTCACGTAAGCTGTTCTGAGCTGTAACACTGTTACAGGGTGGGAGTACGCCGCAACACGTATCCCACAACAGGCTTTGATTGTTACATGGTATAGATTATGTGCTCGTCTCTATGTCAATTTTTATTGTTCCTTATTTGTTCCTACATAAACAATAATGTATCGAATATTAAGAACAAGAACCACCTCAACTCAAGTATGATTTCCTGAACTAACATTTTTTTTGTTCTCTCAGGACAAGAAGCTTATCAAATTGTACCTAGGCCTATAGGAGCGCTGCTTCCGGAGTGACAGGATATTTAGGATGGATAAGGTTGGAGGTAAGGGCCGCCCTCGTGGCGAAATTCACGATGCAAAATTAGGGCACTAATCTCAAGTCATGTCCTCTCGGAAGAGGGGAAAGCCAGCTCTGAACCAGCCTCTCCAGTCAAAGCAGGCAGGGGGTGGCACACCCTTATGTCTAGGCTGGACACAACCTATTAACCCTTTTAAAACACAAACGCTATTTTGAAACGGATTGAGATAAGTGAATTCCGTATTCGCCAATAAAAGCTTTAAAATGATGTATGATATGCTGTATGCTTACATTTAAAAATGTTTAGATTCAAACACTTGATTCTTATTTTGGAACATACTGTACATAGATTTTTGATGAAAATAATTTCAATGGACTCCCCGTGGGCGTTTTATGCGGAAAGAACTTTGTTTTTCCTCAATATAGCAAATAGTTTTCCCGCTATACCCACCTGTATAGTGTAGTCTGCCTCACCCACTCTAATTCATTAATAATACGAATATGCTCGATCGCAGTAGGAATGAACTCTAAATCTTTTTATAAATTAATCTCTTATAACTTGAAATTATTGTAATGCCAAACATATTTATTTAGACATTTTGTTATAACACTTCAAATGAGTAGATCCCTCAACTTTGGACGCATTTTAATTGTCAGTGTCACTTGTGATGAGAATTTAAGGGTTATATCAAAATTGGTTTTAGAAATCCCTCAGTACATGATTTACTTACGTTAAGCTAAAGTGCCAGGAATTCTATTAATTTATTTCTGAAATACCGAAACACCAAAGTGCAAAGTGTTCGTTTAATGTTAATTATTCACATCACTTGAATGCTAGCCGATTAACATATAAAAAATATTTAAATGCATTGTAATTAGATGACAAAAATGAGTATTAACGAATCGTGGAATAAGTGGGAGAACAATGTTTATTAATACCGCAATATAATTCTAACTTGTTATTAAGTTCAACTGTACTTTAAATTCGTCAAAACCCCTGCAAAAACCTTTTTCTGTAAGACTTAAAGTTTATGGCTAATTAATACCTCAGCAAAAAACGTTTTAATAATTTTGCTACTGAGATAACGCAACTGACTGTACAATTGCATTTCGGATTAACAAAGGATTATTTCCTTACAATTATAATTATTATACTATACCAATTACCATAAAATATAGTATAGGGTAGTAATAAACATGCACTCATTGTAAACGCTCTTAACTCTTATACGTGGTAAGTTGTACATCTACTTTTCTGTTTATTCATTTTTATCTTTTTATCTTTATTCATTTCTATGCTGAATGTACAAGGAATAGTGTCACAATATATATTTTAGTATAACAATTTTTGAACATGAATTTAGATACACGGTTTAAATACAGTTCTAGGTAACAAAAACTTCAAGAAAAAAATTGACTTGTGTAAATAAAAAAATTATGATGTTATTTACAAGTTGCAATATCAATATCAAGGCCGTGCAGCGCGTCACCAGCTGCATAGTCCGTCAGCTGTATGCCGTGCGGTCTGTCAGCTGACAACGAGTAATACTACGAATATAAACTATTAATAAATAAATTATTGGTATTTATAAGTAGAGTATTCGAATGATGCAAGTTATGTCTTTATAACTTATAAACAGTTTTTGCGTAATAATTGTAAAAATTTAACCAAAGTCTTTATCAGTTCACAAACTATATTGATGAACTTCGGTCATCGGTCAGAAGGCTAAATGCAACAATACAACTTACAAAATCAATGTGTTAATTGTATTGAATTTCCATGTAAAATCACATAAAATTCACATAGTAGAATGTAGCTGATTCCATTATCATTGAATAATTCATTAACGTGACTGGAAATTTGATGAGCTTTACTGTCCTATTTCGATAGAGATGTTCCAAACAATACTCAATTACAGATGGAACATGGGTGTAAAGCCATGTGTTGGGCTACGATCTATTATCGACCAAATCATTCTGCTAACCACGGTTTTGTCATGCACGCGAGGGACTGGTGACGTACTGAATTTCACCATTGTCACACAGATAATGTGAATTTCATTAAATGCACGAACAGTGGAATATTGAAATGTGTCGTAATACCGTCTTAGTTCTCTTCACAGAAGACTGTGTACTGAAATTAACTGAGCATACATTTTGGCCCTGATTATATCTAAACATGCAGCAAAATTCCGAATAAGTTTGGATCATAAGTACAGCTTTTACCGTTGAAAATTCATTTTTGCATAATATAATCATGCGTTTTAAATTGCAAAATGGTATTAGGGACATCACAGGGTACAATATTCGAATCCTTGAAAGAAATTGTGTTATAAAAGATTTCTTAAATTATATTTACTTACTAACAACCTTAACTTTAAAGGAACGTCCTTTAAATACTTAAGGTTTAAAAATTTCAAACTTTAGAAAGATCCTATAAACTTTGATATCCTACAACAAGTAATAACTCCGAAATCCACTGAAAATCCCTCAGGAAACTGCTAACGAGTTTGTTTACACATAAAACACAATACAAATAGAAATTTTAGACAAATTCCAATGTTTTTCTGTACAGCCAGGTTCATAGAACTCATTTATGAATCCTTCAAAATCATTAATAAGTCCGATCAGATTTTCCATTGTGATTTTTATTTATGAGCATTGCTGAATTATTCACAAAACATATTGAAAGTACAGCCTGTATAATAAAACGAGATCTGAATTATAGAATGTAAATAGAACGTCAACAGGTTAGTGTTCAACGAGTCTAAACAGAAAATTGTCTCTTGGCATTCCCAAGTTAATTTAACATACAATGAGTCACGTGGGTGCAAATATGGGTTTTTAAAAAAATGTACAATGTGTGTTTTGTCAGATTTTTTATTTTTTTAAATATTTTAGTCACAGTTTTCTAGGGCAGAAAACGAAAATATATTTCACACCATAAGGAGTTATTGGTGTTCAAAATAGTATTTTAGGGCAAACTTTAGCTCTAAAATAATAATTAGGAATAAAAGCAAACTGATTATCATTATAGTATCAGGTTTACAGCATGTATAAGAAAGATGACAAAAAGAGAGAAAATGGGTTCCTTTTGTATTATTTTATAAAACAAAATCCGTTTCCAAATAAAATTAATAAAATATTTGCAATTTCCCTGAAACTAATAGTGTATGAATGTTGTACAAGGTTTAATTAATAATGTGAAATGAAACGAAATGAAAAATGTTGTCTTTATTTTAGGCGGATTTAGGACTATAAAGTCCTCTCTACCACTTAACCTCGTAAAAAATTAAGCTAACATATATAAATAAAAATAAAATCTATTTATTTACCTTGTGCGTTAAAAGAATCTTAGCTTTAAAAAAATCTATAATTATTGTAACTATGTACATATTTACATACTATAATGAGACAAACACGCATTCATTCAACTTGCATTCAGTTGCCCTAAGTACCACATTCCAAAGCTGCCAACCGCTATATCCCCTGAGCCCCCAGCATCAAGGCCCTGACCTCCGCCCCAAAGCGAGCGCGCTTATCAATGGCTCTTACGTTTATAGGTTAAAGCATTCCACAATCGAGGCAGAAACTGTAAACTACTTACTAAAGGTAGTTGTTCGATGAATTTGGGATAGATAATAAGGTTGTATTCCTCCTTATACTTCGTTTCAACGTATTTCTGACATAAATTGAAAGATAACTGGGGCAATTTGTATCTCGAAGATCTTGTAATATTTTAGGATCAATTAAACATTGTTTGAAGTAGGGCTATACGTGATCATCCACGTCTGAGATTGAAAATGAACCTAATGCAAAAGTTTCTGAGCACGCTGGAGTCTATTTGAAAGCTCCACAGTCATGTCATTAAAATGGTAAGAATGGTACAGAATATAATGAAATTTATTATTATTAAAATTACAGAATTATAATTTCACCTCGTCAAATATAAAATTTAGAAGTAAATATTAACATCTCATTTAATTTTACAGCAAATTTAGATTTGCTTCTCTTAGAATACCTTATGCAGCTTTAATCATATCTGTTGTATTCCACTCGACGTATACATAATCGCGAAACTTAGTTTGTATGCTATATGCTTAGTTTCCCTCAACCAACTGCGTTATTCATCAAATAGGAACGGCGCTGGGATGTAACGCGAAATATATATTTCGGCGCTGGGATATTGTTTCTAATTATGTATTATTCCATTTCAAATGCACTAACATTATAATTTCATTACTGTAGTCTGCCTTAAATAAATTTGCAATTATAAATAAGTTTTATATATTTTCTGGTAAATAATTTAGAGTAACACACACTCGAAAATCACTTTTATACTATTCAACTCAATGTAAAAAATTAAAAATCATGTAATTTTGATCCCGTATTTTTTTATCGCAAGCTCTCTCAAGAGTTTTTACATTAATTAAAAAAATCTAATAAAACCATAATCATACAAGTAAATTTTCTTCATGTTTTTTCAGTAATATAGCGAAAATAAATATTTTTGTAATGTTTTTGCTAATTATCTAGTAACAGTATACATAAAACTGGACTTGGATAGCCTACGCTTGCAAAATATATTTCGTTGGCCTTACCAAATTAAGACAAAGGGGGATTTTTAACGGTATTATTTTTATGTGTGCTCTACTCTTGAGAAACATAAATTAAGATGAACTTGTGCTATGAAAAAGTAGTTTTGATCTATACTATACCTTCAAACGAATCTGGTTTCAATTGTCCAGAACTTTTAATATTTTCTGCTCACCATCTTCAATACAGAGATTCCTGGAAATTTGAATAGATGACAATGTAACACCGTAGCATTAAACATGAACACGAAGACGAGATATTCTAAAAATGAAATGTCGGGAAATGCAAAAGTACATGAGAATACAATATTGGGATGAGAAAGCAACATTTGAATATGAATACAAATCTTGGCTCGTATGTATCCAAGCATGTGTGTTATATGGGTTTATTCAGGTTTCCTTGAATATGATATGCTTCTATGCTCAAGAATGTTCCATTTAGTAAAAAAAATGTTTAACGGTAATAGTTCTGAGAAGCGATCAATAAAAAAAAAAACAAGTAACCAAACAAACCTAATAAAACCAGTAGTTCTCTCAGTAATGTGAAATAATTTGTATACATGATTCTAGTTTACATTATATATGTGACAGGTGTATTATTCCCTGCCATACTCGACAATTATTTAAACGTTACAAAAGTAATGGGATTACTATTAATTTATAAATTGTTCGAGTAAGTTTGCGTTTTGCAGTATTTTAAATTAAATGAGTTAAACAAATCTTGATTTAAAAGGATCTTTCATCTCGTAAACATGAAATATGCTAATTTAAAAATAAAACTGACCATGGGGAAACTATTTCATATCGCTTAACACGTTTTTTATAAACGTCATTCATAAAATTAAATACATGATTGTTTTAACAACATCATTTTTACTATTATTTATTATTATGTTGAGTGGTCACTTCTGGAGAGGAGTTTATATAGTTTACAGTTAAAACCTATGTTGCTACTTTCTTTAGGACAACCAAATAGATCATAAGCATCAGATCACTAACCGCAAGTATGGATATATTTACATAGACGCTAAAGTTATTTGTAGGCTTATGCAGCTGATGGTTAGTAGAGTCTACCTAAACGGGAGAGGGAACCATCCCTTGCATTATTTTTAGCAGAGGGCTTATCCTCTTCTTCCAGGATTTCCTAAACCCCCGTTCATAGTGACTGTACCATGGGATTTTGGCAGGATAATAAACCCTTACCTATCCTGAATATCCCAAAATGTCACTTCAAGAGCCACGCAGATTTTATAAGTATAAGAGCAGTGATATCTTTCCTTAGCTAATCCAAGTCCTGTTGGAACACAAAACAATCAGTTTATGGCGATAGAAGACATCAAAATTATACAAATTATAAACATATTCACTGGAATATTCATTCATAAACTGAGTTTCATAATAACTACAGTCCTATAATCTTTATCACGTTTCAGAAGATTGTACCGAAGTCAAATTCCAACCCTTAATAACTTCTTCAGCATAATTTTTCAGTTACATATATGTTTTGGAAAGCTTTATTGAGCCAAAATATTATTCAAAACGAAATTCACTGCGTTTTAATTGTATGTTAACAAACAATGTGTTTTTTTTTTTAAGAGAAAAGGGTTTAAGATAGCGTATTTACATGTAAACTTGTGCATTTAACTACAGCTGAACGAAAAATTGCTTAAAGCTGTTCCTCACCACCAGACACATGGCCACGTCCTATGGTAATCGCATTATCATGCAAAAAAGAATTTTCCAGACACAAATTTCTTCAACAGAAGTTCTTTAATCGCATATAAGAAATATTTAAACTTGAAATTATTCCAAAATTTAATTGTTTAGCAAATTAATACAGCTTCTTGCTATCTATGGTGATGAAAAAAAAAATACATGAGGAATTAAAAAATAAAGTAGAAAAAAAGGCGCGAAAATTATGAATAAATAATTGAAAGTTATTTATAAATTTACATAATAATCTTATTAAAAGCTTTATTATGTGTTTTTATGATTATTTTCAGTACTTATATTGTAAATATATGATGCATGGCATAATTTATTGTATTCCATTTAACAATTAGTGCGCGATATCCTCCTAAAAGGAGGAAATTAACTTAATAACGATATTACAGGTAGAGAGGTGCGGCACGCAACTAATGGATATGAAATTCAATTAATGTTCTTCTTATGCCTAGCAATAGTTTGTTGTTAACACGTTGTATTGTGTAAAATGAATTATATATCTGTAGAATGTTCTAGGAATTTCACACAACAAATAAAGAGTATGAAAATTGCAGGATATTGAATGATCTGAGGTGTGTGCATAACCGGAGGTAAAAAACTAATCTAACTTTTCAGTTTGGACCAAGTCGAAACGTAGTTTTTCGTTATATTCTTAAAACTGTTTCACCTCTGCCAATAGTTGCCGATGGCCGAGCTGTCTAAGTCGTTGGACTTTGGGTCTGAGTTACAGATAGCGCAGGTTTCGAATCCTGTCTGTGACCTTTGCACTTTTTTATCAGTACCATTGACCTTGTACTCTATCAACTCTCCCCTTATTCTGTTTGATAAGAATCCTCGCACAGGCCAGTGGCCTATGAAAGGTGGGGGGCCGAATAAGGCTTAAAAGGGGATCGGCCTGTCCTTAAAAATAAAAAAAAAAATAGTCAGCATCTATCGAGTTATTGCGTCGATATTAGTAGGCTGAGAATATCGATTTCTTTTGGGTGATGATCTGTCTTTATACTTTATAAACTTTAATTTACTAAAGGTAGATTCACAGGCAGCATAAGTTGATGCGAATGTGCAAAGAAATATTTTCTTCATAAACACCTTGGAGGGTAGGGTGGGTTAGGTTAGGTTTGATATTTTTATTCTAAATACGAATGAATATTAGAACAATAATTATTCTAAATGTATCTTTAGTATTCCAGTACTGGTTTCTCGATATATTAAACATAAGGCTGATTATATATTTCTTTCTTTTAGAAAAAAACTCATTTTTCCAAAACAGATCATGAACTTATTGGAATGGATTTGTACTTGATGCACTGTCTAGTGGAGCATTGCAATTCCATCAATAGAGCTCGTTTTCCCTCTTCGTATCTGCATTATTTTTACACTTTCAGAAAAACCAAGTTAAAATAGCCCTAACGTTTTTCTGTTACATCTCAATCATTAGGTTCTGTTTCAGTAAAATGAACAACAGCTATAACGTTAATAGCCCAATATTTTTCTAAACCAAACAATTCATCTATTTTCTATGTTGTTTTGATAAATTCGTTATCCTTAACATAATCTGTTGTTTTACCTCTGTAACATTGTCTTTGATATGTTAATCAACATTTGAATGTCACAGTTCATGTACTTTCACTCCAAATGATGTGCAAATTAGTTAATTGAGTCAGGTTTTGTTCTGAAACAGAATATACATACTGACGATTTCTGATTTGAAAAATTTGTTCTCAATATCCAGGTTAATTTTACCACGGTAATAAGCATGGGAATGTAGAATTTTAATAGACATGTAAAACCCTATCCCCAACTGGCATGTAAACTATTATTGACGTACTAGTGTTAAAATTCAGTTAGGAATGTGTATATTTTTTGGCTAAGCGTTATATTGTCTACTATAAAATATCACTAAAGTAGTGCTCTTTTAATTAGATTTTTTCAGGTGAATTTTGGAAAAAAGATAATGGAGTTGGTAGGGCTAGTTTGTACAAATAGCCGACCGAGAGCGTAGTCTCTCAAAACTTTAGCTTACGTAGAGCTGGAATACTTTCATTCATGTCTGTCTGTCTTCAGGCCCACCATTTCAAAAATAAACTGACATATAGACTTGATAGTTAACTTGAAGCTGGAGCTTCATTTATAAGTAACGCTAATTTTCTATGATGGTACATAGTTTTGTTGCAAGTTGAAATTAACTCTTAAAAGTGGCTACTTTTAGCCTCTACACAGCTGGTGGTGATATAAATAGTATTTATCTCTAGGTTTTAAGTGTACAAAACTAAAAAAAATAATTTCAGGAAGAATTTATCTTTTTTAAATTATTAACCTTTTTTATACCTTCTGATTTTTATCTCCGCCATAACCGGGCATAGCTTAAAATATAATATAATTTTTGGAACAATTTTATCAATTTAGAGGAAACTCAGAAGTACAAATTGTCTCTCAGCCTCTAGAGTATAACATAGTATAATATGAAAACCCGTATAAGAATCCTTAAAATCCTTTGTGAGAAATTTTATAAAAATACCTGGGTTCCGTTTACTTTAACTTTAAAATATTACTTGAGCTTTGATAAGTACTAGTTAAAGGATTTTACTTTTATTCAGTTTTAAAGCTCTGGTGCTCTGGTCTCTTTTAATTTCTTTTTTAATTACAGTAGTTTGAGGTATTAATAACTGGTTTAATAACTGGTATTAATAACCAGTTTGGCCAACTGGTTATCAATACCTCAAAACTACCGGAATTATCGATAGATTTAGAATCTTTGACTTTACAACAGAAATCTAAAGTTACTGACCACTTAGATACAATCATTAGGTGTTTAATAAAAGGAACATAAGGATAACTACCTTTCTTAATATATTACAATAACTTAATCACAGATAACTAATTAGATGAGTGGAAAATCATCACATAAAACGGTAACGCGATGGTATATAAATCGAAATATAACTAGATCGTACAATGACCTTACAAATCGTGCTTAAGCTAAACTTGAGCAAATGGAAAAAAACTATGATATTCCCGGAATTTTGTTATCCTTCTTCAGCGGATATTTGCACATGTTGTTTGTTTGGCCAACAGGAGCGCGGATATTTACATATGCAGACAGAAACACGGTGGTTTTAATGTAAAACAAGATCAAGTCCTTTTTGTCACAGAGTTTTTTGGGAGGTTTTGCGATTTAGATGTAACATTTATGCCAACAGTTGGCAAAAATATAGTCTTCCTTTTATATTTGTTTAATTATCTAGTATATTATTGGTAACCTATTATTTAAAACTTTTCTATAAATATTGTTTGAAATCCATATGTAGTAATTGGTGAATATCTAGCTCTGGATTCAAAATAAAATTTGTTAATAATTCATTTGTTTTCAATTAAAATAACTTTACCTTAAATTTAAATTACTTAAAACCAGTAATACTAATAAGAGTATATCCTTTTATGGTGTTAAAATGTACGGAGTGGCTATACGCCCGGTCACCGGTCTTGGTTTCAAAGAACGGGAACGACTATGAAACGTCACAGACTGTGACGCCAAAGGTTTTTGAAGTAGCTTTAGCACTGTGCATTGTTATTAGAATGGCGGTTTGTAGAAAGTTTAGTTCTTTTGACCAGTTGAAAACTTTGATCAATAATAAAGAAAATACGGACCATATTCAATTAAGAATAAGTGATTCGAGAACAATTGCATTTCATAAAGAACTATATTTCATGAAATAGGTCTATGCCCCTAAATATACTCAATATTGTGAACCAAACTTCAACAGTTGTGATTAAACTCCATAAGTGTGATGAATACAAACAAAAAAATTAAATTACAAGTACGTATAAAATTTTTTAAATCATTAGAAATATAACAGTGATCTTATCTTTTTGGTCATAAAGTGCACAGTATTGATCCGTGTAAACATTATCATTGCAAACTTTATAACTAATCTATTTAATTTGGATGCTTACAAAGAGCTTATTTGTCACAATTTTAATAACAGCATTATACCGCATTGGTAACTTACGTCCAATCCCTCTACAACTCTATTAAGTGAATTACTTATTTTTTTTTAAGTTAATAAATATTGTAAGTTCTCAGTTAATTCCATTTTAATAATTTTCTTATAATGCATTCTACGGCTTTATTTTTAGTTTGCCTCTCCTAATTATAATTAATAATTCAAGTTTCATATTTAGGGTCAATTTTAGGAATTTTCATGATCGTTTTTTGTTAAATAAGAATTTTGAGCTTGAGGAAACATCAGTCCCCGAGATTTATTGTACAGTAATGGGAAAGCGGAAGGAATTGTGGTAATGAAAAGAACTGTCCTGTATCATCCACGTTAAATGTATTAGATCTATGACAGTTGTGCTGGGTGTGAGATGCCATCAGTTGTTTCGTTGAGATGTCGTATACAACTCTTATAACTTTCTCTAGACTCTGTTATTGCTTTTAACACAATTTTTTCCGTTTTTGGCCAGTCACATCTTAATGAACATATTCAGGCTTCTTTTTACGGTAAGTTAACAGCTCAAAATTCTTTCGTGTAAGAAGCCAACTTTTCTGGATAATCTTGTCTGTTATCGTAATGACACATCCCTGTGTTTTATAACAATGAATGAGAATTATACATTGATGTATGACATTTCAAATTCCAGTTTAAGTGTTACTTTACATCTGTCTGACTCATCCAGACGGTTGTATAACTGACAGTATTTTGCCGAAAACAATAGAAAAAGTTACGTAGTGATGTAGACTGTATGCTATATACTTTAAACTGTACCAAGATCCCTTCTATAAGAACTTACAGTCCTGCTAAAGTCCGATAATACGTAAGTGATTAATAATAAAACTATTTTTAATCGAGTAAATGGAAGAATTTTCAAATATCTCAAGACGAGAGACTAATTTCCCTCTTACCACTTACATACAATATACAATGAAAATCATAACCATTTGAAGTGTTATTAGTAAATAAAACAAATGTTCCAGTTATTTTATGCTATTAAATGACATACATATTTTAATATGACAAAAATTATTTATAATTAATTATGATTTCTCTTAATGACTATTAATTGAAACATTCCAGTAAAATTGCGAGAAACAAAACTATATCTTAATAAAATACGAAGTGTAGATTCTGGTACATGGTTAATTTTTAGTTGTACATTTCTTCTTTTTAATTTATTTAAGCGTACACTTTTTATTACATTACCGTTTCAATACGTTACTAATGCATAATATGCAATTTAAAAATAGTCCTACAAATTGTGTTTTTTATATTTCTAAGGCAGTGGTGTAAAGGTGTCAGTTATGGCTGCCCTTTCGTTACGTCACGTTTGACGTCACCACTCATAGCCCGTCTGTCTAAACTACAGACGGTAGCCGGCCCATATAGCCACAGCGTAAAATGTAGTATGTCTATATATAAACCCGCAATTTTTAAGGTTAAAGAGTTCAATGTTTTCATAACTTAAATCCGCATAAGTTTCTTCAAAACTTTTATCCTTCTACTGAAACAGAATAATGGAAACGCATTATGTATTATAGAACACTCGTAGGTTCTAATACTCCTAATAAATTTGGTCTTATAATAATATAAAATACTTTGCAAGATTAAATTTACTAGCTAAATCTTTATTTCAACACCGATGATCAAATCCGTGTAAGAGATTTATATGAACTGAGCAATTCAATTACAATAAATACGCATTACATGAAACGAACGTGTTTTCTCAGTAGTGATAAAAGCTAATACTGTGTTAAACCTTTTGGTGGGGGGGGGGGGGGGTGGGGGGGGGGGGGGGTGGGGGGGGGGGGGGGTGGGGGGGGGGGGGGGTGGGGGGGGGGGGGGGTGGGGGGGGGGGGGGGTGATATAGCCTAGGTCACTCACTAAAAAAATGATTAAAATCGATCCAGTACTTTTGATTTATTTATAACTGCCCGTTACCCGCACGCGTTAAATTTGGAGTAAAACAATTCCCCTTTCCCTATGCCATAAAGATTTCCTGCTATTTTTGAAATATCTAAATTCATACCTACACTACTTATTTACTTTTTACATTTTTGTCTATTTATTTTTTTTACAACAATATTATTACATTACATAATGTCTTTATATACACAATTCACAGCTTTCTTGTCATTAGACAATACAAACATGTTTTCTCTAGAGGTTACTCTTGAAAGAGCGACATACAGTTGGCCATGTGAAAAACAATCAATGCTCAAATCTAAGCCTGCAACGTTGAATGTTTGACCCTGCGACTTATTAATGGTCATTGCAAAAGATATCTTTACCGGAAACTGTAAACGTTTAAATTGGAAGTGTAAATCCGATGGTATCAGAGGGATTCGGGGAATCAATACATCTTCTCCGGTACCACATCCTGTGAGTATTGTGCACTCTATTATGAAAGTTTTTACTGATTTTACCAGCAAACGCGTTCAATTGCAAAGTTTAGGTGGATTCGGGTTTCTTAATAAAATAACAGAAACAACCTACTTTCAAAACCATTTTGTGAGAAGGAGTCCAGACGGGTTCAAAGAGTTTAGAAATTCTGTAGGAAAATGAACAGCTTCTTCCAAATCGCGAGAACACAGTATCGACCGAGTAGTATATTTTTCTGTCCGGCGCATCAATTCTTTGAAAGAAATCAAGTTATTTAAACTTATTCTACATTGTTCGTTAAGTTAGTGACAGCAATCGCTCTTTTCTCTTAAACCAAGATATTGTCTATACCAACTTATGTTAGATCAATGTCAGGATTAGACCATTTGTTGTCGACTAACTCTTGGATGTTGTCTAGTCATAAACTAATGTACTGATACGTTGTAGCGCTGAAAAGCCACGTTTTTAATTAAGTATGTTATTGTATTTTTTCTATCGCTAGAGTGGGCTCCGATAATAAAACGCTGATCCCCGATCCCTGCCAAAGTTCAAGAGTGCTATAGGGAAAAATCGCGGCCTTCCGACGCGGCTATTTATAGGCACGCTGATCCGCCGCCCCGGCCGGCCAGTAGCGCCGCCAAAGCAGCTACGTCCCGCAATTTTAAATCTGTAATATCTTACGGAACAAATATCTCCATTTAAATCCTGTTGGCTTGTAAAGGGACCCATCATAGATCTATAATTAAAATACAATCAATATATTTTAAGCTATATAATTGGATAAGAAATTAATGCTTTTCATTGGTTAAAAATCGCTTCGAGAAATTACCCATTATAACTGTCGTAAAAAGTAAATGACATGAATAAAATGTTATTGTGGAGGAATATCCATATAAGAGATAAGACATATACCATCAGCAGAGTTTTTCTGTACGACCCTTTTCAATGCTGTTACAAATAATTAGCACATTAATTTTGATAAATCTCGTAGGGGTTCAGCCTGCGTTTGCCAAAGTAAGCGGAAAAATATTGATAATTAATGGACATCACATTAGATTAAGAAACATAAAAATATAATCAGTATTCTCTCACTTATTTAATGGATGTTGAGTCATAAACATATAAACCTTCCTCTTGAATCAATCTATCTATTAAAAAACCGCATCAAATCCGTTGCGTTTAGTTTTAAAGATTTAAGCATACAATAGTGGACATTGGGACAGAGAAAGTCTAGTACTTTTGTTTTATACTATGTAGTTGATTAACCTTTTCTCTGTTTAATCTCAAGTACTGTTGTCAGACAGGAAATCCTACTTAGGAAATGGTTGAGTAATTGGACTCATCCATACCCTCAATTGTTAAAGATGTATCTCTGCCCATATTGGTGATCACTATGTCAGAACTCATAAGCAATTACCGTATCATTGTATTAGTATGAATAACCGATATAGTAGCGTAATCAAATTATTGGCATTGACCACGCTTCGGCAGTTTAGGACCTGAGACCCATATCTTCTTCCATTCTGACGGA
Source organism: Homalodisca vitripennis (assembly GCF_021130785.1). NCBI lineage: Eukaryota > Metazoa > Arthropoda > Insecta > Hemiptera > Cicadellidae > Homalodisca > Homalodisca vitripennis. The sequence continues at coordinate 13,768,276 of NC_060212.1, read as the reverse complement.
TATGTGTAAAATAATTCCCAATTATTATTTGAAAAAATATACTTTATCAATTTAAATTTCTATTATAAAAAAATTCTGATTAAAAAAAACACAAGTTTTTCTATGATAGATAAATATAAACATAATTTCCCAAAATCTAAATGTTATCTCTTTTAATAGCATGGAACAAATGAATGCTTTTGTTACTGGTTTAAAAATTCAGTTTAATTAATCTCTTAAATCGTTTATTAGTTAGACATTTTATAACTTAGACAATTACTTAACACTCTAATACATACTTTAAAGTAAAACCACATTTTTTTTCAATTTAAAACATATGCATTTTCTAATTAGTTTGTAAAGAAATACTAGTTTAACAACTCCAACCGTGTTTACTCACTTAAATCTGAGATGTATGAAATTGAGTTATAATCTGGAATGATAAATCCCCATCTTAGAAGGATATCTTTTGAGAGTAATCTTAAATTCCACTTTACTCCTTCGTCCCATTTTTTAAATAAGGTAATAGACGGGTGAACCTATTTAACGTACTCATAATATCAAGGAATATTTGGCAAATGGAATTTTTATGAGCCCATGAAGAAACTTCTTTCTCCTTCCTGTCATTTTGGTATGGGGTACCTTAAATTAATTTAAACCAAAATTAAAAAGCTATTTAAAGTAGAACTGTATTTTCTTACAGTATACCTTACGCTAAAAAAAAATCATTTTGAATAGTATCATGGCATAAGATAATATTATGGCTTTTGCACATAAATAGTATTTATAACCCTGAAATGTATTTCTTACAAAACTAGGGTTTTTCATTCTATTTTAATTATTGATATAATCAGCAACAATTTATAAGCATACTGGAAGTTGGAAATTAAAGCAATCTGGTTTCTTATATGACGTTGTACTCTAATACAAGAAAAGTGTCATTATTAAAGTTGGTAATTGTTATATGACACAACCATAGGAAAACCAGAGAATATACTTTTTGTGGGGATATATATACAGTCATGACGAATACGTTTTTCATTTTTGGAACAGATTTATAAAAAGCAATCTAACCTTTTTAAAAACCAAGATATGATTTATATAATTAATTGTGATGTATTTTTTTTACTGAGATGTTTACAATTTGTTTTAATTTTTCACAAGAAAATAATAATTGGTGTAGAACAGTAGTTAGTATGTATTGCAATTCATCCACCTTTCGTTCACAATAATCATACCAATTTGTACCGTTCAATCTCACTATCACATAAAACTTTATTTAGTAGCGGAAAGGATATTGAATATCGATTAGTGTGATGACATTCCCTCTCTCCCTGGATAAATGTCGAAGGTTTTGCCTTATCAATAACTTACTCAAGTGAATTACCGTATGAAATATGGTATTTTTAGAGAGAACACAGTTATGGACCAGTTCATTACGAGTATTCGATTAAATTTACCTTAACAACCTAATGTTACATACTAGAACAAAATTCTTAATGAGGATACTCGTTAGTCCCAAAAAGGGAGTAAAAAAAATAAAATTTTTAAAGGTTGCCAAACAATAAGAAAATCATAATGAAAAGAGTTAATTGTACAGTATTAAAGAATTCTTTGTCTACCTGAGGCTGAACGGAGCCAGATTTTAACTACACATTATCTTCTTGCCCTGTAATTTAACAACGATTCATTGTTAGTTACACTTAGTGACGTTCAAATTATGAACGTCAATTTTCAAACATGGACGTCAATAATAAAAGTATACAATAAATGTGCTGCTGGTTAATTCACTGCCTAATTAGAAATCAATACAGAAATGGGCAAGCGCATTAAAGATAATTTCTTACTTTTACAAACAGGTCGGTGCCAATTATGAATATACAAGCTCTGTGGGAATTTTATTGATTTACCACCAAAGTATGAGTCATTAAGGGGGGGGGGACTGCACTCTCAGTATTATTATTATTCTGATATTCCTTCCCTGAGTGTGTGTCTGTTTTATCACGCCTATGGCGGTATTTGCCGTAAATTTGGTTATTTAGCTACATCGAATTCTTTTTAAGGGATCATTTAGTTTCCTCGCATAACAGCCGGTTTCCATTCAATTCCCAGTCTTGTTAATAAACAGAGGCCACCATGAAACGACACCACTTGTATAAGGAAATCAAGTACATACATTTTGTACATAGATTTACCATAAGAAGTAATGATCTTACCCAATGGGCTGTACCAATTGTGTTTTTTATTCGCAAAAAAAACCCATTATGGTTGCCTGTAAAGTCGGTTTTACGGGCGAAGATTTTTACGTGACAACGTGTTTTTCTCGGTAGAATATTTTATTGATATGAACATTATTAAATTGCACAATAGGAACAAGGAATTGAATAAAAAATAAGAATTGCACAAATTTTAACTATAGAAATATATTTTGTTTACTAAAACATTGTACATAATTTGAAATTAATTAAAATTTGTTATTGTAAATGGTAAAGTTGAATAAAACATTTACTAAAATTTGAATTTGAAATTCTTGCTAAACACAGTTAAATTCTAACTCCGCGCGTGGTGATTGGTCGGTTTAGTTCGTTTGTTTGGTCGCACTGTTATGACAGGTTAGAGGTTATAATTTGTTATTTTAAATGTTTGACTAGCAATACGCGCTGTTTCTTCTCAATTACGATTGATTGCAGAGTGATTTTAAACTAATAATTTACTTAACACTATCAACATTTGTCAATAGTAATGACATAACCTATAAACTCAGTTTCTCAACTTTTGTGTCAATCTAACAATTAATCAATCAATCATAGTTTACGATAATGAAATATCAGTGTACAATTATTTACCTTTATTGTTGTAGTTGTTGTAAATGACGAATCTAAGCACTCCACATTTTTCACGAATAAACATAGTTTATCTGCTTTATCCCGTGCGGCGGACCCACTGGACGGGCATCGTAACGTTACCTGGCGTTACACTTTTTCATGAGTGACTCCGAGCCGCAACCTAATTTAAGACGTTGTCACGTCAATAAAAATTTATATTTGTTAAATAAAAATAATAATTTTGAAGTTATTTCTAAGATTGAATAATGTGAGTCCATAGGTAAATATAAAGTTAATAAACTAATAGTGATTTGTAGAACTTTTAAAAATTAATACTAGAATAATGAAACATGTTGTTCAATAGGTATTAGTTAACCTAACATGTGATATCAAGATTGAAGGGGGAGAGTGTCTTCTTGTTATCGAACACCTGCCTGGGGGTATTTCGATTTGAGGAAGTACTTGGAGCAGTTTGGTGTTTGTACGTATCAAAGTCAAATCAGCTTTTAATTGTGTGATCTTAAGAATCATATATTCGTCTATAAACTTTAAGTCTAAATTTTAAGTTATCCTTCTAAGTGTCCAAAAATTATTATATTTTAAAATGCCATTTACAAATTCGTATATTCTTGTTGAACCGTACAATTTTGAAATGTGAAATTTGGCAAAAAAATTTATATTTTGTTTAATCCTATATTCAATTAATATTTTATTGACTTATTGGATGGTCAATAAAATTCCATTTTAAGACAGACTATGAAGGACGTTGAAAGTTGGTGTTTAATATGTTATCTGTTTCTAACAATTAATTTAATGAGATAGTAAAAATGCACTTTTTCTACTTTTATTGTTTTCAATATTTGGATATTTTAATATTCACAAATTAAACATACTCGACAAACTTTTGATAACGAATCACCTCTCTCTCTAAACAGGTACTTGCCTTATCGACTGCTGGAGAGTCAACTACAAATGTTTGCTTCTGTTTGAGCTGAAGGCTCGGCAAACATTTTCCGTCCTCTGCAATCAGATCTGCTGTTTATTTGCTACAAATTTTATAACCCTAGTGACTATATAGGCTCCACTCAAGAATATGTTTTCTATTTCGGTGTTAAACATTTCTGTTGTTAAGAACAACATTGGAGTTTTCACCGGCTTGTTTTGGATGAGTTGTTAATTTTTTTGTTAATTCTTGAGCACACATAACCTTACGTTTTTAAACCCTGAATAAATACCAGTTACCGAAAAGTAGTGTATTACTTTTTTATGAATATAGAACGGTAGAATATGTTAGAAATATATAAATATAAACTGCAAGTTATAAACTGCAATCACGACACAGTGGACGTATATTAAGTAGCCAAATCTATCTGAAGGCGCTAAGATGGTGTATATTTGTCTTAAAAATAAATTATTGATTGAACTTAAAACTTGAATAGAAGACCACTTCATAATAAAGTACATGTAAGGATACAAATATAAAAACATACACTATTGATAGATTTTTCCTGATCGTGGCAACAAGCCCAAATCTACATCAGTGTTGTAAACATAATTTTCTTGAACCAGAAGTGCTCAACCACGGGCAAAGCTTACGATAAGCGTGCGAAGCCGCGGGAAACAGCTAGTTCTATATAAATTCCGGATTCCACTTTACGTCTGTCTGCCTTTCTTTTTCTTCACTTTCTTAAATCACGTCTCCGTAAGACGTGAAAATACGTTATATCCTTACAATAGAAGGTTTAAACGAAACTACACACATCGGGTTATCAGGGGAGGTATTCGCGCTCCGCCCCACAAACAACATCATGGCCTGGAGACTGACTCCCATGGAACCGTTTACCATTTTCAATCTGTATTATCTAATGATGCGTGTGTGTTTTGGGAAAAATCCCATCTTTGTCTCGTTTATATTAACTTGCATTACAACATATAAATGTTATTAATTTAAATAGCCTGTTAAATATAATCAACTGTCCTGTGTAAAAATGGTTTTATCACACCACAACCATATGTTACATTAAATTACTCGCTATTTCAAGTAATTTTTCTACTTTTTAGTCTTGAAAGCATGGGTTTGTAATGTTTGATAAAAAGTGTAATGGGTACCATCCGAGTCAGTGATAGATCTGTAAATTTTCATTTAAATATTACTTGAATTATTTTGAAATAGCAATGTTTTGCAAAAAAGTGTTGTTTGTTTTGGGTTTCGTGCAAATTTTGGATGGATAGTAGTCTAATCTATATTCAAATTTATTTTAAAAGTTCCAGGACAACCGATGATCATACTGATTTGATAGAATAACATAAGATGAGCTCACGATTGCAAAACCTTGTTATAAAAGCAACAGCAACTGACATATTATGATATATGCATTATCTGAAACCTTTTCAATGTATATATATATATATATATATATATATATATATATATATATAATATATATATAATTATATATACATACAACAGAAACAGATTTATATATATATATATATATATATATATATATATATATATATATATTGAATAGGCTTAAAATCTAATGGCAAGATTCCTAATGAGGTTCAAGATTCAAGATCTTTATTCGTAAATGCAAAATACATTTTTACATTACACGTCAAATACTAAAAAGTATATATAATAATCACAAATCCTTTACACAGTAAAAACATTTATCAAGAAAGTGTGTCTTTAGTTTTTTCTTAAATAAACGCAGATTTTGCTCATGTTTAATATTCAATGGCAATGCATTGAAAGCTTTTGCACCCAAGTGGTATGGACCCCTCTCAAAATGCGCTCATACTATGTGCAGCCACAGATATGAGCTTTCTTGATCTGGTCGGATACTGATGGTAGTATCCATTGCTTACAAAAAGCTTTGGATTGCCCTTAATAAAAGAGCATAGCTCGTACCCCCACCAGACCCGCCAGAGTAAGTATTTTTAATTCACCGAAAAGAGGTTTACAAGTCTCGGATCTCCTACGTCCTGAGATGATTCGCAAACACCATTTCTGGAGGACAAATTTAATACTCTATTGAAATTTACCACGTTGGATGGACCCCAGAACATTAACCCGTACTTCAAAATCGATTGAACGTGAAAAAATATACTGTTGGCTACAGACCTTGGCGAAGAGGTTGCCTTAGCTAGGTCCGTAAACCTTATCTCGCAACATTATCTAAGGGTTATAGTATATCGTGGTTGACAACGACCCTACTCCACCCTTCCTCTTGGGATTTGGGATGTCACTTGGCACTCTGGACGTCTCGGGGTAGTAATGAGATCCAGAGGTCTAATCACGAAGATAACATTATCTGGCTTAGCGCCAGATTGGAAGTTGACTCTGGGCTAGTGAGCTTTCTAGCCGTAATACAACCAGCAGCATTAATGTATATCCCTTAGAGCAATCGTAATTACAGTTTAAAATGTCTCACATCATACAGTCGTCATATTTCACAGTTTCCACATTAAACTTGTTATGCAGTTTTTAGTCTTCAGTACGTACTCCTCCGTATATAAAAATTGTATGTTTAAAATATCAAAGTTAATTTTTTAATCATAATTGTAAAAAGTTTCCTGTAATGTATAATATCAGTTTGGTAGATACGTTTTTATAATTTAACAATATATACAGCGTGTATCAAAATAAATGACCTGATTTCAAAACTCAATATCTATTGATAAAAATGTACTACAAAAATAATATTTATTGCAAAATACTCGCAAAATCTTAAAGTTTTTGTATATTCAAAATTGTAATATCTCAAAACTAAGATATTTTACTTTTGCAAAACATTTTCAACCGGGTTATGATCCCATATAAGTCAATTTAAAAACATCATCAAACAAAATTTTTAAGAACATCATGATAATTATTTTAAATTCTTTATAACTTCAAGATATCATTTATAACGTTCCAAATTTTCCATTGTTTTTAAAATATAAAAAAAACTATGAAAAATGCACATTTTTTCATATTACTCGGTCGTAATATAATCGATGTGTACAATTTAATCTTTTAGAATACTAACAGATCGCCAATTTGACATCAATTTAAAGACCTCCACAAAAGTTTCAGTGTACGTCTCTTTTAAATTTATGATTCCAAAGGAAAAAACGAATTGCAATGTTTTTATATTAGTAATAGTATACTGTACCTGTATTACTAGAAAATGTAGGAAAAAAGTTTTACTAATAATAGGATGATGTAAAATATACTCGTATTGCATTATGATCCTAATCTTCTTAGGTAGTAAAACCGTCTTAGAGAGAAATATCAAAGATTTGTATTATTCTAGCTTTGAAAAAGATTATCTTCAAACGCTACTTAAGTTCTTAAACTGAGTTATTCAACATTCTAAGCTTTTTGTAGGCGATTTCTGCAAGTTTTTTTCTGCAGGAGATTTAAAAAATATTTATAGAGTACTGCTCTTTGTTTCATTATTTGAATTACGAACAGTATAAATTAATATATAAATGCAGTTATAATAATAATTGCTCTGGCCACTAAAAGGGAGGAGAACTGAAAACACACCACATTACATGCAACGTCCAGGTCCTACGGGAGTGGGTTTCTTCTCGATTATTTCTTATACCATATCAAAAAAAGTCAAAGAAATTAAACGCACAATGGAGAAAAAAATTTTAGTAGGATAGGATAGGACATTTATAGAGAGGGTCAACCACAATATTGACGTCTTTTTTACTTTTTCTCTTAGTTTTCCTGGTCACACTAACAAAGCCAAAATCTTGAAATAATATGCTGTCTCCCCCCCCCCCCCTGTTGGCAACAATCAATATTCAACAAATGTTAACCAGCACCAATTGTTTCATTAAAACACTTCACTTTTAAGCCACTGAAGATTTGTGCTACTTTGGAGGCCGAGTTAGTTAAAGATAGATGCTTTACGAAGTCACACGAAGTCGTGGAGGGAATTGGAAAACGAAGGGAATAGTAATGAATTGGATATCCCGTACCCATGAGGTAATGATGGACAAACTACATGACTTAATGAACCACTTCCCAACTTCCCACTCCATACTTTTTCAAGCACAATAATCATACATATGTCTCAGTTAATTAAATTATTAGTTATAAATATGTTTTATCTTTGAACCTGATTTGGAGAGATGCGACCACGGTCCACGTTTTCAGTTATTTACGTTTCTTTATAATCAAGATTTACCATAGAATGAACCAAGGTTATAAGGGAGCCTATGCCCAAGCGGTCTGAAACGTTGGACTTTGGACCTAGTTCAGAAGATAGCGCAGGATAATTCACGTCTGTGAGAAAGGACTTGTTATAAGTACCATGTACTTTTTGCTATACCGACCCTTCTATTTATTCTCTTTTGTAAAATCCTCGCACAGACCACTGGCTCGTGAAGAAGGGTGAATAAGGTTTACAAGTATATCGGCCTCTTCTTTTAAAAATCGGTGGATGGCGCCTAGTTTTACATTAAATAATCCCTATGCTTTAAATTCAAAATCCTGGGAAACAATATTAATTTTTTGTGTGTATTAGTAATTGATAATATATATATTTTAATTTTTTTTAAAGGAGAGACCGATCCCCTTTTAAGCCTTAATCTGTCCGTCCTCATGGCCCACTGGCTTGTGCGAGGATCTTATCAAACAGAATAAGGGGAGAGTCCGATACAGCACTAGGTTGATAGTATTGATAAAAAGTGCAAACGGCCAACAGACAGGATTTGAACCTGCACCTTCTCTAACTCAGACCCAAAGTCCAACGACTTAGACCGCTCGGTCATCGGCACTTCCCCAATGATCCCAAACAAAATAAAAAGTTATTGAATTACGCTGGTAAACCTTTAAAACTTGACATCACAGAATAATAAATATCCTTAAAGTAACCCAAGTACAACTTGTAACAGCTTTAAGCTAGTCATAGCTATTTATTTGTGGAGTTTTTTCTGTACCTATCTCAAGGTAGTTTTTTATGAATGTAAAAGCGTCTAATAAGAATTACTTGGATATTATTTTGGTCTTCAGATTACCAATAATCAACAGAGATCTTCAGTTTCAGTTTACATATAAACAGAGCTTGTCTAAATGGGCAATTGTTACGTAATAAGTGCCATATTCGAAAAAATTATAAAATAGAAAGCTGTAAGAGATTTTAGAAGATAATTATAATATTTGTCGATTAAACACTGTTTAAGTATAAAGTATGGAACAATAGTGAACTGCAAAGAACAGATACTTATGATTGAGGTATTTTATTTTCATTGCGGTCCACGAACACTCGGGCCTATATTGGTGAAGGCGTACAACTCTTCATTACAGAATGAGTTCACAGTAAATAAAATGGTGGAAAATCAGTTAAAGCCAAGTTTTACGTAACTAAATCGTTATAAGTTTTTTAAAGGACGTGTGGTTTAATAAAGTATTGACGATAATCTTTTTTTAGTTTACCGGAAAGTCGTTATCGAGGATATAAAAGATGATCCACTGGAGTCAATCGAATGAGCATTAACTGGATATCAAGTTTAATCACGGTTCTAATTTAAACGTGACGATTTGTTCTCTTGGAATGGAAACTAAGTTAACTTTACAACTAAGATTAAAGTTTCTTTAACTACACGCAATTAGCTTTTTAAAAACCCCATTTGTTCGTCATCAGCAAGAATAGTTAGCCTGCAAAGTTTCACAGGTCTTTCTTCTTGCTTAAGACTTTGGAAACTTCTACCGGACATCTATTTAGTCACTTTTAAGAGAACTGTATTACGAGTATTTGAGAAGTTAATGCAACTTTTAATAAATAATAGTTAATGTCTTAAAAAATTTCTGTATTCATAATTTAAGAATATTAGTATCTTTTGAAATTATTATGCTATCAAAATATTTGTTTCTTGCAGCGATTGTAAGCATTTTAGAATTACGTACGTTTTTTGTGCGCTTGAAATATATCGAACATAAATATTGGGCTAAATCTACATAGCTCAAAAGTTTCAATATTAATATTATGAGGGCATTTTTTATTGGTTTAAAACAGCTGTTACTAAAAAAAACTAGTGATATTCAGTCATTTTTACTCAAATCATTAATGAGCTGATTGGTTACAAACATGAAATGACTTGTATAGTTGTGCTTTGCTTACAATATGTCATGTGTTAGAAAAATTATTAAAACGTAAATTAATTGTTCTAACAATTGTTAGGATTGTTACATGTACGTGATTGTAGTAATGAGAATGGTCTGTGGTTGTTTGGTGGAAAACTGCTATGCAATTCAATTTAGTTCAGTTTTAGACATAAAATAATAGTTTTAAGCTCTACAACCACCGTACAAAATACAACAAATTCTTTTTTTACATTAAAATTATTATTTTTTTATATTAATTAAATTATTTTTAAACGTGTTACAGCATTGTGTTCACTGAAGTTTCAACGAAATTGGTTTCCTTTGGAATTAAAAGGCGCTGGATAACTGTAGGAGTTTAAGACAGGGCGACCGACCTGTTTCTCATTAGCACTGAATTTAGCGTGTACTCCAAACATATGAGTAGTTTCCGTTTAAACATTATCATGGTCCATCATATTATACCATAAAAGGCTTAAAAAACGTAACGAGACTTACTAGGATTGCTGTCAACTGGCATAAAATTGTTCATTTTTTACTGAAACAGTTTGGGCCATTCTATTAAATGTCACTCCCATTTTAGGTTGAAATTCGATCCATTTTGTACTGTTGGTACCTATATTTTGAGCCCAGTCATGGACCTGAAATATTTGTGTAGATCTTTGCGCCGGAGAATGGAATTCTTTCCAGAGATCGGCATTTCAGTGTATGATATAACATTTAAAAAGGAATTTCCTCCGTTATTTAGAAGAAAGTTGCGTGCAAAATCACGGACAAATGCTGTTGATAATGAATCAGCGGAATATATCTACTAGTATGATTTTTTTTCAATTTGTTTGTATTCATTTATATAAAAGTATTACGCAGTATATGATAAATGCTTTAATTTATTTATTTCACTAAAATATTTCACATTTGACTTGTATTAAATACTAAAATAACGCAGACTGTAACTAAATAACGTTTGAGGTATGCAAGCTATGTAACTACACTAAATATTTATATGTGTATATGTACATTGTTTGATGATAACCTTCACTTCACCAGATACACGGATCTTTGACAACACAAACATGCAGAGTACAAAGCTGCTGTGTTTGGTTTCACCAAGATATTACTTCCGGTGCTGAGTTCAGCCACCAATTCAGTTGTGGTGGTTTCCGTTACAAGCAAACGCAGTTCCAGATTAAATATACTTTGATGAAACCATGCAATAGTTTATATAAGAACTAGTTAGTTTAATGAGTTAAAATAAAGTACAAAATGTATACACTTACTATATATAGAGAAGAAAGACTGGAATTGTGTAATACATTTTAATTATTTAACTTGAGAGGTGAAAATATTCGTATTTAACGTAAAATTATTACAGCCATGACATACAAATTCCATTAAGTTTTTTATTTTTATATTTACTTTTTTGAATTTAGACGGGATTCCTCAATATAAGACGTTTAAATTAAGTTGGCGATACTGTTAGTATGTGTCCTCCAAAAAGCATGTTTGTAGGATTGTATGGTATTCGTTTTTTTTGCTTTTTATACAAACAAGTTAGGTGTACGCTGTACAACTGTCTCTAAACAGACTTCGCTAAGGTAGAATGCTTAGTTTTAACTTTATAGTTCATTTCACGCGTTCGATGTTTTGCAGACGGACAGACATCGTGTAAATACGTGTAAGAGATGTTTACATCGGCAAACAAAGCAGAGAAATTCTGCAGGAACAATGCCTACTGAAAGATAGGTTTCAATGACGCTCAACTTAAAAGGTTAGACATGCACAACCGCAGTAAATCATTCTTTTCTATGTAGAAATAACGAAGTTTCATGCAAAAATCTATAAAATCAGTTAATTTTTTAAATATAGTGCTGACTACCAGACAGAATTATACAGCCTCTTTGAGAGATAGGCTTCGCTTACACTAAGCAAGTAACCGAAACATTCATCTATGTACCACCAACAACATGTAAACATCGATTTTATAAGACATGGGAAAGGAATGTACAGCTTTAAACGTCAAAGAGGGTTTTTATTAACAGTATAGGAAATGTTAAAGTCATCACATTTAATATAAGGGCAGATACGAATGTTTTTGTAAAAAGAGTTGTAAGCTTCGTACCTTGTACCGAAAGGACGTAACACACAAGGGGGTGGATATCTCTGACGTTTTAGTAAACAATAATCGATATTGCATGGCTTACGTTTACATTTAACTGTGGTAAATAAAATATTCAAGCACCACTTTTAGATTTCAAATGAAACATATGACTTGCCACGTTGCTGGCAAAATAAAGTTTAATGAACTAAAATGATATCTAGGTTGTGGACCTTTTTGTTCCAATGATCGTTAGAATTTTGCATTACGAATTTAATAGTTTAATAAAATATTATAATTGACTTCAATTCAATTTAATTGTCGACTCATACTTGCGGCGTCAGCATCTTGGCTCGACATATACAAAAAGGAAGATTAGGAGACTACAACATGAATACTGGAAGTACTCGAAGTTGAACAAGAAGTGGAACAAGAACTTTATCTCGAAGTTGTATTCAAACTCGTCTGAAACAAAATTGCGACGGGATTAGCCATTTATTGCGACAACTTATAATCACGACAACGTGGTCTCCTCAGAAGAACATCGCCACACTTAAAACCCAATTTAATCTGACGAATAAACCTTCATCGCAGGTAAGTTACTTTACTATTTACAAATTAACTTTATTTTATATACGAAATAGATGTCTCGCTTGGAAGGGATATTTTATAGTACAAAAAGCGTAAATTTTACTTACGGACAGGGCGCGAGGTAATTAACCGGTGAGCTGTCGAACCACTACAAAGTCCAAGAGAGAAAAATGGCGACGCCTGCCAATAAGTTTGTTAATCTACCAAGAATTTAGTTCGGAGAGAAACATTACTAACCAGTAGCGAATAACAGAGTGGCGAATATATACCAGATGTCTTTAAAACTCACACCTCCTCTATTAACTTTCTTATGAATAAAGATGAAGTGTTTTGTTTTGGGGCATGTTTAAATGACTAACTGAAGATATTTTACTATTGTGTGAAAAACTTTGTATACCCTCCCTCTCCATGGGGTTGTTTGGGGGTGGGTAAACATTTTAAATAGGGATCCCTAACAAGTGAAAGGTACCATAAAAAGAAGAAGAATGGCACAAAGTAGAGGTCTATAATGTTACTCTATCAGATTTGGTGACTAATGAGAATTTAAATTGGATAAACTGGTTGGATATAAAGTTATTGTAAAACATATAAAGCATTCACTCACTAAATATTTTGTGAACTTATGACACCAAATTGTAAAACAAGTTAATACAAGAATCAACAAACATCATCAACCATGAATAACATAGCACTAGGAGATGGTGTAACTGGACGGAATATGTTTCACATACTAACTGGTAACCACTAAGAGATAATATGGCGAAACTAGCCATTGCTATTCCCATGGACATCCTACTATACATGGGCCAGACACAGTAAAACTTAATAATTGTTATGTCGTTCATGGTTGTTGATATTTGCCGATTCTTGTGATAACTTGTAGATACAATCATCGGCTTCGTAGAGACGAATTATTTAGATCACTTTGCAAAAGAAAACAGTGCAGGCTGGAAAAGAAAAGCGTGCTTCTGTTAAACAAAGTTAATTTTGATTAAGGTAAAACCATAATTTTACCAAAGTTTTATTTAAGTTAGAATACAAAATAAATCTTTTATTTCAGCACTCGCCAACGGAAGAGGAAGAGACCATCCTGGATGTCCGTCTAGCCTCTAGGGTTTATAGGTTGAGAAAATGAACTACTAAGTCATTTTAAACATCAGGATACATATATCCAAGACGCTGACTGGCCAGTTTCAGAAACCATGTCTGGGTCCTCTCAAATTTCTCCTGAAAGTAACGCTGATGGGGTGGCTAGATAAGGCTACTCTTCGCCAAGATGAAGGTCCGCCTGAATGAGTAACGCTTCTTGGACTGAAAAAAATTGATAATAAAGTTTCAGGTTGTCAGCGAATACAGGTGCTCGCATTGAGGATTAGACCCAAAAACGTCATTTATGCACAAATTAAATAAAACGGTTCGAAGACGAGGCCCTGCGGAAACTCCTGACGTTAGATTGAATTTTACATAGTTAATTTATAGCGGACTTTAAGGATTCTACTTTCCAGGTATGGTACAAACTAACTGAGCAGTTGACCTGAAAACCCATAGGCTTACAATGGATAAAATAGAAATAACACGGTGGAAAGTCTTGGTAAAACTTAATTCTATAGCACAGACTTTACACAGTATCTGTAATCGAATAATATCTATATTTTTTTCTATCTATATTGTGTAATAACTTGTAATTGGTCAAGAAACAGCTGGTTCTTATAGTTACTAATAATGAATTACTGAAATCTTTTCTAAAAATACACAGAAGATACATAAATATTACTCAAAGAGTTTCTTACAACGAGCTTCTTATATTACAGTTTATAACTCCTGCAGTTTCAGGGAAAATACAATTTAATTATCTTTCACAGGATTGAAAAATATGTTGGGCAAGGATATAAATTAATCTTTCAAAGACGTAAACAAACGAGTTTTTAACGAGTTTCGGAACAAAGAGGAAACTGTCAAAGCTTGGTTCTTCAAAGTCGTATTAATGTTTAACGGTTTTAAGAGCTATGGCATTCATTATTCACACAGAAGCTATTTTGCTACACCGGGCAGTCAAATTGCTGTAAAAAGGCTGAGCGTGTGTCAGGTACAATTTACACACACTAAGTACGTTTTTGACGAAGAAAGAATGTTTTTGGACGTTTCTCATCGATAAAAATAATGAAAACGAGTACATTTAAAAATTTGAAATCTGTTCTCTTCCTCATATAACTTAAATATCTAAAATGTAGACTATGAAAACAAATTTAATCAGAGCATTGAGTATGATGTTGTGTGTCCACTTCATATTCATTATTTTTTAAACATGCACTTAATAAAACAAATACTATTTGTTAAAACGCATTGAATAATACAGTTGACGGTAAGTCTCAACTCGACGACCAACCACTTACTCCGAAGTAAATTGCAATCAAGTCAGATACCGGGTTTTATTTCACTATCATTCGAGTCTTCTAATTTATCTATATTATTATCTTAAATTGTGTCCAGTTTACTTGTATTTCCACACTATATTTTATATGTAACAATATAACAAAACAGTTTTATGTAAAAATGTCAGTATGGTTTTAAAAAACCAAAAAATATAATGAATTATTATTGGTGGTGAAATAGTAACGCATATGTACAATTTGAAACGATTCAGTAACATCGAAATAAGGAATTATGCCAAATATTATGAAGCCTTGCTTGTTCTATTGCTAGTTGCTAAAAAACAAGGATGGTTTCCTCATTTTATCGTGGTGCAATTATAGATGGAGTTGTTGTAAAACAGTTTAATGTAAATTAAATATCTGTATTTACTGCAGAATGTTTTATTATAACTGGTGATTTAACAGAGATTTAAATTTACGCCGCGGCTTTGCACACTCCTGTCTGTTTATCTCCACGATTTCTCCATTTATTTATTTTTCAATTCCAACGGTAAACGCCAGTTATTTACAGAGACAATACAATCAATATGTGAACATTAATTCAAGCTTATCTTACTTACCACCAAGAGCTGAATAAATATAAAGACAACTACAGTTTAAGTAGCACTTTAGTGAGTTATAAAAGTGTGAAAACTAGTAAAAGACTGATATGTGATAATATTGATGCAAGAAAATCTTTAAATAAAAGTAAGAAGCACAGAATAGAGAATTGCAACATTAACGAAACTACCAGAACGAATTCACCTGTGTACTTCAAATGCTTGATGAAGATTCCTTTATATATAAAACATATTGAGTTTAGGATGGTTCTTGACACTGTGTGGGAATTTACTGAGTAGTATTGATAATTTGTATAATAATGTTATGGGCGACCACGATGGATGAGATAAAATCGTAGAATAAACAAATTTGTAAATAGATTGAATACAACCATATGACGTCACACGAAGTTATATTTGGTGGATTGTTTGATAAGACATCATTACGTTGGCTGAATGTTAGGAAAGCCTTAAAATAAGAGTGATGTCTTCAGAGTGAACTAAGCTATTAAATTGAAATGTAATTTTCCTTAGTATAAGCGTTCTGGTAAAAGATCATCTTCTGCCTGCCGGTTCTCTCTATCTTCTTCCTCGTCTGCCTGTTTCCGCTGGATATCTAAATACTGAAATACTAAAAAAGTTTGCATGCAGCGTTATTTATAAAGTTTTTTACATAGTACATTTCGTGTTTGATAATGGACTCTGTGTGGGATTTAGTTAAGCCTTTTCGCCTATCTCAAGGATATCTCGAAATCGATTTTCTTATAAATTTTTGATGCACTTTATTTTTACACATACAAGAGTCAGCTCGATAAATGTACATGTGACGTATACTCATGTGATTTGGCTGAGCGCTCAGCACACTGGGAAGATTTCTTTTGCGAAGCTTGTTTGCGACACATGGTGTGGAGTCCTACCAAGTATTTATACAGGATTTAACTACAGCCTTTAAATATTTTATTGTAATGCCATCTGATGTTTTGTGCAGTGTACATAGATTAATACAAAAACTATTTAGAGTTGAACATTTGTATAACAAAACATATATTTATACACACCTAAACTATACATTTGATTATATAGTGGGTTCAGAAAAACTATTTAAGAAACAATAAATTAGGCAAATATTTTTTACATCGATATGACTAAATATAAACTTTGTAAAGATAAAACAATATGTACTTTTTACTATTCTACATTTATGTTGCAAAATAAAGAAATATTTGCTGCCATAATCATTATTAATATTCTTTGTTTGGAAAGTTTTTATAAAAAGCAAAGCTAAAAAAGTCTATTATATTATAGTTAAACCATTTAAAAGATAAATAAAGTAAAGTAATTTCCTTAAATCTGATTCTAATCAGTAAGAAAAAACCAGATACAAGCAATAAGAGATGCAATAAGCAATTGTAGTTTGTTCGTATGTTCGAATGAAGTTAAAAAATATCACTAAACCACACTTCCATAAATGTTCATTGTTTATAATGAGTCGGTTATTTTCTGAAACTAAAAGCTAGACGCGCGTACGCTTGAATGAAACCACTTTCAGTTTCCTGGTATTCATTTGTAATACCAGAGCGCGCATTTACACTAAACATAAAGTTCTACATTGTGTAACGTTTCTTTGTCAGTTGTACGAACTGCTTTTCACTGAAGTATTTCTCCACTATGAAACCTTAAATATACTAATTATCACAATCTTAAGGGAAAGATGTATAACAGATAATACTACAATGAGCTATGTGTGTTCTGAATCGCATACAATCGAAATTATTATAAACTAAACTAGATATAATAGCTGTTCAATGGTTGCTTACTGAAAACTATATAAATTTAAATTTAAGAAAACCAAAGATGTTATTTCAGGTAAACAAGGAAGTGTAACTTTTGTAAGTTTATTCTTTAAAATTGATGTAAGCATTGTATTGTTAAAGAGACACGTGTGCAATATTTTGTAAGAAAGTCAGAGAGGACTGACACAAAATACATATTAATAATAATGGATGAAGTATATAATTTGAAGAATCGTGTTTCAAGTTTTTAAACTACATTAATTAAATATTGCTGTGAATTTATTGACAGTCACGTGTTGTAAGGCTATTCTTCGATTGCCAAAAGTGTAATTCTATATGGCATGGTCTTTTTGAAAGGACATATACAACCAATACCAGTCTAACAAATAACGAACAAAGTGTTTTTAGTCTAATCTTAATATCTCTAAACATATATATATATATATACATTCCAACATTACCTATCACCATATACCCTTTTTAAATCTTTGTCTACAAAGTTCTTAAGCCTCTCTGTAATTGAAGTTGTAACTTAAAAAAAATAAATAATACCCATTAGAATAAGCTAAGTACAGCAGAACTATTGTCTCTATACTCATCAAAAGTTTCATTACAAAATTTCAAAATTGTTTTAACCAAGAATTTATAATTTTTAAAATGTACAAAGGTCTATTAAAGTTTAAAACATTAAAATGCAGCTTTTACATATGAAAAACTTGCATTACTTATATATTGTATAAGTATTGAGAGTATTTATAATTATTAAACACGACATACTGCTATGTTCAGTACTTAGTCATTTGAGATGATTTTAGTTTTGAGTTTTTTATCTTATTTAGTTAACTTTATGTTTATTCTAAAATCAAAAATAACATTTAGAATTACGTGAGAATTATTTAAAAAAAAATTAATTCTGTATTTGTTTCTTCTTTCTTTGTTTTAAAATAGTGGCATATCTTCCAAGATATATTCGTGACTGTATAGAGAATTTATCGCCGTCTCTCATTAAATACAGTAGCACAAACACCTGCCCCTCCGATGGTACATTTGTTGGCCGATACGGAAACGGATACAATACATCATTAACTGAAACGGAAGATTGTTGCATCTCGTTGAAACCTCTCGTTTCTATCGAGTGCGTTCAGTTCTCGATCGTGCAAATTTTTAGTATAATAATGAATATTATCTTTAAAATATATTTTATATTTTTCATAGAGATTAATTTACAAACAAACAGTGCGCTGAGAACATTTACAATCAACGCGCACAAATAAAGAACCATAAATCATAAAGAACCATAAGGTGACTGACTGTATGTATATTTAATTTACTCAGGCTATTGCTTAAATCTTAAACTATACAACAGAGATTTTAATACGATGTATTAATAATGTGTTAATAATACTCAATAGTGTCAAATCCACGGTTTTCTATGGCATCGTTACATCAAATTACGTATTATGTCATACCTTAGTTGACAACTAATCTCATTTTGAAGCAGATAGGGCTTCTTATTCACAAAGAATCCGCTAGGCTGGGTCTTCCACTTTATTCATATCTGCTTTTAATAACATAATACACTTACTGGAGGGATTGGTCCAATAAGTATAACAACCAATCACAAACACCCTCAGCATATTTTTTTGTAAGTCATCAATTTTCTTGAGATTGGACATGTTAGCCCTAGATGTATAAAAGTAACATAATATGATTTAATATATATATCATATATATACTAGTTAGCATGTATCAGAATGTATTACCAGTAAAAGTAAAATAAATTCAGTGTAAATATAAAACTTAACACAAATAAAATTTAAAAACCTCATCAAATAAATATAATTAACTTCAAACCTTGATAATGGTACTAAGATATTACTGTCTTAGTAATTATCTTTTTTGATTATGCTAGGCATATAAATAATAAATGCATCTAAATTAAATGAAGTGAAAGCAATATTTTTCATGAAATAAAACTAAATACATTTAAAATAAATAAACTCGTTCAGTTGCTAATTAAATATAATCTGTTTATATGTTATTTTCAACCCCTCAGGAGGGGTCATTTCTGGATGGTTCATATCTTTAAGTTGAAAATAAATTGGGACAGCAAAATAATAAAAAAAATAAAATAAATAAATAAGGCCTTTATTCTTGAGCGGATTTCAGTTTACAATCTGTTTTACAAATCGACTCACGTCAAACTAATCATAACAGTACAATTCGTAATTTAAAAACTGTGACACACAAATATTGCGTGCTGGTAATTTACATAGAAAATTCATACTTAAACAACAATACATCATTAAGGTACATATACGGTTTTAACTTCCTTTTTGAAAGTTTTAACAGACAAAGTCTTTATAACCGGTGGTAAGGCATTGTACTCCTGGGGTCCAAAGTACGAGAAGGACCTTTTTGTAGCCTCCAACCGCACACGCGGCAGTTGCAGCTTGTCGTCCTGTCGAGTGTGCCGTTCTCTTAGAGTCGCTCGCGCCACTAGTTTCCGTCTCAGGTAAGAGGGTTCACCAGTTTCCAAAACCTTATGCACCAATGTCACAGTTTGGAGCCTACAAATATCTTGAACAGAGTGTAAATTTGCTCTTTTGCGATAAGGTGAGATGTGGTCAAATTTTTTTAGATTATAAACAAACCTCAGCGCACTGTTCTGTATCCGTGCAAGGATGACATTTGCCTCTTGAGTTAAGCAGCTACCAAACACTGGAAGGGCGTAATATATTGATGGAAATACCAGAGAATTTACAATATGCAGCTTTGAAAGCATTGGAATTAACGCTCTGTATCTATTCAAAACTCTCAATTTACACATTGCACGTTGATAAATCAATTCAACATGTTTAAGAAAGTTTAGCTGATTGTCAATTATAACTCCAGGACTTTAACATAAACACGATCTTCCAAACAAATACCCTCAACAGAAACAGAGAGAATACTCCTGTTTATGGTCTCTTTAATGGATGGTGAGCAAAAATGCACCACAGAACACTTATCTGCATTCAACTTTAGGCCATGTCCCTCCGACCACTCTTTAAACCCTACGCAGATCAGCATTGAAACACTGCACCGCTTCATGGACACCTGGAGGGGGATATGTTAGAAGCATCTGAGAGTCATCCGCATAGGAGTAGAGTGAACACGAGGACAATGCAAGTTCAAGATCAGCAGTATATAAAATGAACATAACAGGCCCTAAACATGACCCTTGAGGAACCCCTGTATCCTTCGACAGCGAGGAAGAGCAGTTTTCTTTTACCTTCGTCACCTGACTCCGTCCGCTCAAATATGAGCCAAACCATTTTATAGCGATTTCATTAAACCTATAGAAATTTAATTTGGCAAGAAACAGTTCATAATTCACTGAGTCGAACGCTTCAGAGAAATCAAGCGTCGCCAAAATACTTCCAAAACCTTTATCTTTCGCTACATGCAGCTCATCCATAATGTTTATCAAGGCGGAGGTAGTGCTGAAAGACTTCCTAAAACCAGACTGATGTACAGGAAGAATATTTTCAGCCTCAATGAAAGCTGTCAACTGATTCACCACCACCTTCTCAAGGATTTTTGACATGGCCGGAAGGATCGATATCGGCCTAAATTGGGAAATCACACTTGGATTCTTTATTTTGGGTATGGGCGTGACAAGACTTTGCTTCCAGCATGATGGAAAACACCCAGAAGCAAGGGACAGGTTAACCAAATGCGTAATAGCTCCCAAGCAGTATGGGCTCATGGCTTTCACTAGCCTGATAGATATTCCATCAGACCCCACAGCCACTGACGTAATGTTATTCATTATGCATTTGATCTCACCCTCAGTAACTGGCACAAAATTGAAACCATGCGCTAGATCCTCACAAACATTGTTTCTGTAGAAATTCAGTTTCTCGAGGCTAATCCTGCTTCCACCACCCATGCCTGCAAAGTACCTGTTGAGGTCATCAGCTGAGAATCTTATATCGTCACTATTACGGTCATTTTCCAGCACTCCACCGGACCGTAAAACACCCCAGAATGATTTAGAGTCCTTACAATTCAGCTTGTCGTGAAAGTAATTTCGTTTTGCTCTTCTGATGGCGCAGTTCAATTTATTTCGTGCCTTACAGTACAACGTTCTAGCAGCCGAAACATCACCATCATGCAGTCTGTGTTTGAAATAATTTTTTTCTTTTGTGAGCTCTCTTATCTCGTCACTCCGCCATGGGGCTTTCTTCTTGGTGACTCGCTTTCTTGTTAACGGTACGCAGGTGTCAAGCAGTTGGACAATGTAGGTAGTTAACAATTGACTAACTTCCTCGACCGAGGTCTTTGTCTCAATATCTTCCCAATCAATACGTGACAATAAAGAAACATAAAGAGACACATCGAAATTGGAAAAATTTCGATAAGTTATAAATTTCTCCTTTGGCCTATAGTTGCCATACCTGAGATCACAATATACCAGGTGGTGGTCCGTAATTTGTTTACGTCTTGAATCAAGAATTTTGGACGTATCCACTAAACCAACTTTGACTATGTCTAGACCTTTATTCACAACAATATGGTCGATCAATGTCGAAGAGCTCTCGGTGACACGAGTGGGCTCTGTTATGAGTTGTACCAACCCTAACGATTCATACAGGTTTTTCAGGAATCTACAATCGGCCTTACCAGTATCCATAAGATTTACATTAATGTCACCCAACAAAACAACATCATCAACATCCAACATCTGATCAATAAACAAAGAATACAAAATAGAACTCAGGGTGGAATATATAACACAGGGTGGTTTATATACCACGCACACACACAGCTTCTTGTTTCTCAAACTAAACTTGCCACAGATATATTCTAAGCGACTATCAACATTGTTCAAATAGACCTGCGTCATTTGCAGATGATTTGCAACCAGGAGTGCCACTCCTCCACCAGCGGCTCCCGGGAGACCCTCAGCGCCCTGTCTGTCCTTGCGCCATAAAGAGTAGCCATCTACAATAAAACAATCTGAGGAAACATCTGGATTCAACCACGTCTCCGAGAGACCAAGAATGTCAAATTTGAAATCATCAATAACCGCACACAGCTCCTGGAAACCTGTGTTCATTGATCTCACATTTAAGTGCCCTACTCTGGAAAACAACTCGCCCCCCTGATGCCGTTTCCCGACTCCTTATGCTGAACAGAAGCCTGTGACACCTCAGGAACAGCTCTAAAGTCGCCATACGATCTTCATCTGGGCAACTCTATGGATTTCCAGGAATACGAAATCGCTAACTAGGTTTCTAGATACCAGTCCTGTTTATCAGCCTCTGTGTTGTTCTGATAATCTGATAAAAAGGGAACTTACCTTCAAAATTCTTGTTTTTTCTGATTTTTATATTTGATTCCGGTTTAGGCGTCGAAATATTATCAGTATTAAGATTATAGAAACTTCAGTTTTCCTTAAAATATGAATAATTACACGTTTAAAGCGTTTTTTATCAGTAGAGAATTCAACGGGGAATTCTAGGAATTCGGAGGGAGGGAGAGTGGAAGTGTTTCACATGTAATGACTTATGAGTTTGTAAGGTCCACTTGTTAAAATATTACATATCAGTTCCTATGTGAATTATTAAGCCTCCGCTATTATTTCAATATTTATTATATTATTTCAAGTGGTAGTCCTTAAATTAGTATTAAAATTCAAATCTATCACTGTAGTAGTGTCTTTATAACCCGGAAAGTAAACGTATTAACGAATCCTGTTCTTTGTACGTTGCGTAAGGTTTTCTATTTGTTATTAAGACGACATTGTTATTAAAAATGTCATAAATACCATAACAGAAGCTGTTGGAAAAATATTTTAAACGGGAATACAGTTTTTAATAAAAATGAATAAAAACCACCTGTTGTGCAGTGTTTATCGAAATGTATAGCTCATTAAAAATTGTATTAAAACAGTTTAAATACGACTTTACTTACTTAATAACAAAGGATATTGTTCTTGAGAGATTGCTAGTTTCTAAAACTGTAAGGTAATGTTTAGAAAATTATTGTTTTCTTTTTATATGATGAAAAATTGTATACAGCTACTAATATTAGAGTTGGTAACAAAGAATGGCCGTTAAAAGACGACTAAAATAGTTTACTGCCGTTTAAAAACTTATTAAAAGATTTCCGCATTCAGTAATGCACAAATCAAATAATTAGTCACTTACAGAGCCACCCGATAATCAATTAAGCCAAAATGTGTTTAATTGACAATCAATGAAGTTTCATTACGCTGGACTTTCATGTTCACCCAGTCAAACACTACGTCCAGAAAAATAGACAGAGGCAGTGAATGCCCTTTTTGTTACTTCAGCAATCAATTACATTTCTTAATGATTTTCGGTATGAGATATCAAAATATAATTTTAATAAAGTTTGCACTTGGTCATTTTAATTACTTTTTATTTACAAACTGATTGAAAGTTTCTAACATTTTAATGTAAATTATTGTAAACTTGCCCTTAGTTAGAGGTTCAAGAACGCATATTAAATAAATCAATACGACGTAGTATTGAAACCCCCGACTTAATGGGTTATCGCGCAGATCAACAGACAGCTACCCCAACAGTACAGACGGTCCGAACAGACATATGGACGGACTGAACTTTGACCTTTTTGGCCAAAATTCAATAGGGTCATTCCTTGTACTAAGAGGAGCCTAGGTGCCAAGTTCCACGTCCTCACGGATTATCACACCGACGGACGGACAGACAGATGGATAACGGACACTATTTCAACAAGGCTGTGGCGAGTCCTTAACAATGCTTGCATGTATGGTATTTAGCTGCTACTACATCTATCTGCACACATATAGTTATTAAACGTAAGGAAAAAATCTTCGGTACCAATATTAAACACTGTTATGGTTACAAAAGGTATAACACACCGTTTCCAGGATTGGGACAAAAATACAAATTTATTCTTGTAAGTACTGATACCTCCCCCACTTGACAAAGAGTATAGATTCCAATCCGCGAAACGTTGTGTTATACCTTTTGTAACCATAACGATGGCTTGTCTCATAAAATTCAAAATTAACAATTAATTTGAATTATAAACATTAGATATTAGATTATTTGCAGAAATAATTAATGATGATACTTATGTAATTGAATTAAATAAATTTAGCTTCAATTCATAAGCAAAAGAGCTTTAGAAAGTGTTTGATGCACCATGAATTATAACTCTAAGCAGATTATTATACAATCAAACTAAGTCAGTCCTGACTAGGGAAACTATAACACAACAATAAGCTCCTGTGAAGAGTTACGAACTGAATACTAGTTTAGTACCAGTAAAGTTTAATGTGCTATATATTGTTCAACTATTCAACTATTTTGAGGATTAAACCTGAACACGTACTTGGATTTTAATAGCGTTACATGTGCAGTTCATGTAATATATGTATATGAATTTATATTATACATATATGTTATGTATTATTATTGAAATTAAATTGGGCTATTGCCATTTATTCTAATGTAAAGGTTGTACGTGATATATATCGGTACTGAAAAAGCATAGGCTGGCCATTGTAAGGTAGTAAGAATTTTGTTTACAATTTGTTTAGTTTTTTTAATCTTGGTTTCATTGTGTTTAAATATCCTATTTCAAAATCTATTCTAAATATAATAACATTTAATTTTAGACTATTTATAATTCTAAACACGTTATTGCAGGTCACAGAATAGAATATTTCTAAGTATTATTGCAAATGACTACATTGTGGTCTTCGAAATTGTATACGACAAAGTTCAGCATAACAAAACACGATTGATGTCTGAAGAATTTTATCAACTGTGGAGAACAAGTTTTATATATTTAGCGTTCTCATCCTTTAGGCGCACATTAATAGGTACGGTTACTTTTAATGTCATTTTCATATTTTTATCAGCTATTATTGTCTTTGTTATTTATCAGGAACTTCTCAGGTTAGCGAACATTTGCATTCTCGAGTCCAGGCTGAGGTTTACTTTTAGACCTTCAATCGAGCATTTTTTCTGTAGAAGAGAACCTCACAGTTGTCTGGTTTATTAGACTGCGGGACAGTTGTAAGAAACACATTATATTGATTTACCATTGGTTCTATTTAGTTTACAACAGTTATATAATTTTCCTACGCCTAATCATGGCTATAATACAGGAAATAAACAACAGCTTAACATATAAATTTAGAAATAAAAAAACCAAAAAAATCTGTAAAAATCTGTTTTTTTTTTTACTTAGATGCGAAACTCCTCGGCATTTGCCTTTTAGTATTAAATCAGCCCCGGATGTGGCTGTTGCCATAAAACGCCCGATGATGCGGTCACTTAAGGTCACTCAAATTTCAAATTAAAAGATTTTTGTAATCTCCCCTTAATGTACCAAATAACATGTAATACAAAATCAATGCATTCTCTATCTATGGATTAAACAAATATATTATTATAAAAAAATTTTGACATGCACAGAAATCTATTGTGGTTTAATTGTGCAGATAAACTGATTTGAATTATAAATTAGTACTTTTTTGGTCACCTTTTATACAAACATTTTTAAATTTTTCTATAGATATTGTGGAACATCCTGTAAAGAGGAGGGTGGTCACACGCAATCTGTAAAACATTCTACATGAAAAGTAATATATATTGCTAGAATCAATAATCATTTGCCTTTCTCAATGCATCTAAACGATTTTACTACTCTTCTCTACCATTATAGCTTACAATGGAACTGATAATGAAGTCAGATAATAATGGGATAGTTTAAAAAATGAAGGGCAATGAGAAAAAAAAAGAAAGTTATGTCAACGAATAGTTGCCAAACTGGTTGTTTAAAATTTAGCAGGAACTTACATCCTCTATCATCTATTAGGAAAAAATTCAAGAAAGATTAATTAAAATTAAAGTATGTTTAACATTGATGCTAATTTAGACACGTAGGATTCTTGAATTGAGTTTCAGGTATTCTCGGATTGGAAAATCATAATTTTTTAACGAAACTTGTCTGTAAAAGCAAACTGAGTACAAATTGTAAACTAATTTTGACACCAAAAATCAATTAGATCTAACATCACTTCTGCATTACAGCAGAAAAACTTCTACAAAACTATATTCAAAATAATCTGAAAAATCATTTCTTTGAAAATACCTAGCAATATACTGATTAATCCTTTACAGAATATAAGTTATAATGTTATACCTTTACAATCTTGTACATAGTCTTTTACACGTATTTATCCATTTAAATACATCATCCTGATTGTGTTTAGAGTAATTTGCGTGACATACTCATTATAAAAGGCTACTGACATATTGAAAGTTAACAAGCACAATAAAAAAGGCTTAATAGAAGATGATACATAAATAGCTTATAGGTATATTTTTATATACTCCTAATTAGGTGTGTTATTAACATTTTTAAATAAACTATTTCATTTGTACAGGCTGTACCTATTCCTAAACATACATAAATACGTTACTTATATTATAGTAAGGTGATGAATTGTATTATTTATTAATTAAAATTTGTATTCCTTTTTATTTGATTTATTTCATTGTTGTTAGAAATTATATTTTTATTAATTTATTCATGCAGTAATGTCTGATACTTTAATGTCGTTATCGAATTTTGAATACCAATCTATTTTATTTTACCTGTTTTATATTTATATATAGAACACTTTGACTAGTATCATTATATATTCCTAATGTACCACTATGAATATACATTTTGTTAAAAGCCATCTGCTTAAAACGCAAATATCTAAAAAAAACAATAACTACATTACATTTATATTACGAAAACATTCTATGTGTAATAACGGGTTCTTGACGTGAATTCAGAATAATGTCCTTCTTTACGTTCCATGTTTCACTTATTAAACCATCAAAGCCTTTATACATTAAAAACTCTTTTATCTTCACTGGTTAGGTTTTAATAACACAAATCACTACAGTTTGGTGATGTTTGAATCCTGCTAGAAGAGCTTGATAAGTCTCTGTCTCACTTTGCTTCCGTCAGTAAACATTTTCCTTCCAAGATGTTTGAATATTTTAAAATCAATATTTAGGCTTTTAATCCCGTTTGTATTATTAAAATTCTTACAATTAGGTAATCAATATTCACCATTGAGTGACAACAACGGGTTCTCGACGTGAAGTCAGAAAATTCCCTTAATATCTTTACGTTACACGGCTCCCTGATTACAGATATCAAAGGCTTTATAGATTAAATCTCTTTATTTTCTCTGATTATGTTTTATAACACAAACTAATACAGTTTTTTAAGGTTTGAATCCTGTTGGAAGAGCTGAATAAAGTCTTTATCTCACTTTGCTTCCGCCAGTAAAACTTTTGCGCATAATAGTTAATATTTGAATTACGTATTTTACCATTCGTGGTATGAAGTAAAATTAAATAGGGCCAAGATGTTAGAATATCTTTAAATTAATATTTTGGCTTGTAATCTAGTTTGCATAGTTACAATTCTTACAATTAAGTAATCAATATTCACTATGAAATGGGAGTAGAAGCTAGTGAAGGGGATGAAAGTAAAATTAAATAGGACCAAGATGTTAGAATATCTTTAAAATTAATATTTTGGCTTGTAATCTAGTTTGCATAGTTACAATTCTTACAATTAAGTAATCAATATTCACTATTAAGTGGGAGTAGAAGCTAGTGAAGGAGATGAAAGTAAAATTAAATAGGACCAAGATGTTAGGAATATCTTTAAATTAATATTTTGGCTTGTAATCTAGTTTGCATAATTGCAATTCTTACAATTAAGTAATCAATATTCACTATTAAGTGGGAGTAGAAGCTAGTGAAGGGGATGAAAGTAAAATTAAATAGGGCGAAGATGTTAGAATATCTTTAAAGTAATATTTTGGCTTGTAATCTAGTTTGCATAATTACAATTCTTACAATTAAGTAATCAATATTCACTATTAAGTGGGAGTAGAAGCTAGTGAAGGGGATGAAAGTAAAATTAAATAGGACCAAGATGTTAGAATATCTTTAAATTAATATTTTGGCTTGTAATCTAGTTTGCATAATTGCAATTCTTACAATTAAGTAATCAATATTCACTATTAAGTGGGAGTAGAAGCTAGTGAAGGGGATGAAAGTAAAATTAAATAGGGCCAAGATGTTAGAATATCTTTAAATTAATATTTTGGCTTGTAATCTAGTTTGCATAATTGCAATTCTTACAATTAAGTAATCAATATTCACTATTGAGTGGGAGTAGAAGCTAGTGAAGGGGATGAAAGTAAAATTAAATAGGACCAAGTTGTTAGAATATCTTTAAATTAATATTTTGGCTTGTAATCTAGTTTGCATAGTTACAATTCTTACAATTAAGTAATCAATATTCACTATGAAGTGGGAGTAGAAGCTAGTGAAGGGGATGAAAGTAAAATTAAATAGGACCAAGATGTTAGAATATCTTTAAATTAATATTTTGGCTTGTAATCTAGTTTGCATAGTTACAATTCTTACAATTAAGTAATCAATATTCACTATGAAGTGGGAGTAGAAGCTAGTGAAGGGGATGAAAGTAAAATTAAATAGGACCAAGATGTTAGAATATCTTTAAATTAATATTTTGGCTTGTAATCTAGTTTGCATAATTGCAATTCTTACAATTAAGTAATCAATATATTCACTATTAAGTGGGAGTAGAAGCTAGTGAAGGGGATGAAAGTAAAATTAAATAGGGCGAAGATGTTAGAATATCTTTAAAGTAATATTTTGGCTTGTAATCTAGTTTGCATAGTTACAATTCTTACAATTAAGTAATCAATATTCACTATGAAATGGGAGTAGAAGCTAGTGAAGGGGATGAAAGTAAAATTAAATAGGACCAAGATGTTAGAATATCTTTAAATTAATATTTTGGCTTGTAATCTAGTTTGCATAGTTACAATTCTTACAATTAAGTAATCAATATTCACTATTAAGTGGGAGTAGAAGCTAGTGAAGGAGATGAAAGTAAAATTAAATAGGACCAAGATGTTAGAATATCTTTAAATTAATATTTTGGCTTGTAATCTAGTTTGCATAATTGCAATTCTTACAATTAAGTAATCAATATTCACTATTAAGTGGGAGTAGAAGCTAGTGAAGGGGATAAAAGTAAAATTAAATAGGGCGAAGATGTTAGAATATCTTTAAAGTAATATTTTGGCTTGTAATCTAGTTTGCATAATTGCAATTCTTACAATTAAGTAATCAATATTCACTATGAAGTGGGAGTAGAAGCTAGTGAAGGGGATGAAAGTAAAATTAAAATAGGACCAAGATGTTAGAATATCTTTAAATTAATATTTTGGCTTGTAATCTAGTTTGCATAGTTACAATTCTTACAATTAAGTAATCAATATTCACTATTAAGTGGGTGTAGAAAGCTAGTGAAGGGGATGAAAGTAAAATTAAATAGGACCAAGATGTTAGAATATCTTTAAATTAATATTTTGGCTTGTAATCTAGTTTGCATAGTTACAATTCTTACAATTAAGTAATCAATATTCACTATGAAGTGGGAGTAGAAGCTAGTGAAGGGGATGAAAGTAAAATTAAATAGGACCAAAGATGTTAGAATATCTTTAAATTAATATTTTGGCTTGTAATCTAGTTTGCATAATTGCAATTCTTACAATTAAGTAATCAATATTCACTATTAAGTGGGAGTAGAAGCTAGTGAAGGGGATGAAAGTAAAATTAAATAGGGCGAAGATGTTAGAATATCTTTAAAGTAATATTTTGGCTTGTAATCTAGTTTGCAATAGTTACAATTCTTACAATTAAGTAATCAATATTCACTATGAAATGGGAGTAGAAGCTAGTGAAGGGGATGAAAGTAAAATTAAATAGGACCAAGATGTTAGAATATCTTTAAATTAATATTTTGGCTTGTAATCTAGTTTGCATAGTTACAATTCTTACAATTAAGTAATCAATATTCACTATTAAGTGGGAGTAGAAGCTAGTGAAGGAGATGAAAGTAAAATTAAATAGGACCAAGATGTTAGAATATCTTTTAAATTAATATTTTGGCTTGTAATCTAGTTTGCATAATTGCAATTCTTACAATTAAGTAATCAATATTCACTATTAAGTGGGAGTAGAAGCTAGTGAAGGGGATTAAAAGTAAAATTAAATAGGGCGAAGATGTTAGAATATCTTTAAAGTAATATTTTGGCTTGTAATCTAGTTTGCATAATTACAATTCTTACAATTAAGTAATCAATATTCACTATTGAGTGGGAGTAGAAGCTAGTGAAGGGGATGAAAGTAAAATTAAATAGGACCAAGTTGTTAGAATATCTTTAAATTAATATTTTGGCTTGTAATCTAGTTTGCATAGTTACAATTCTTACAATTAAGTAATCAATATTCACTATGAAGTGGGAGTAGAAGCTAGTGAAGGGGATGAAAGTAAAATTAAATAGGACCAAGATGTTAGAATATCTTTAAATTAATATTTTTGGCTTGTTAATCTAGTTTGCATAGTTACAATTCTTACAATTAAGTAATCAATATTCACTATTAAGTGGGAGTAGAAGCTAGTGAAGGGGATGAAAGTAAAATTAAATAGGACCAAGATGTTAGAATATCTTTAAATTAATATTTTGGCTTGTAATCTAGTTTGCATAATTGCAATTCTTACAATTAAGTAATCAATATTCACTATTAAGTGGGAGTAGAAGCTAGTGGAAGGGGATAAAAGTAAAATTAAATAGGGCGAAGATGTTAGAATATCTTTAAAGTAATATTTTGGCTTGTAATCTAGTTTGCATAATTACAATTCTTACAATTAAGTAATCAATATTCACTATTGAGTGGGAGTAGAAGCTAGTGAAGGGGATGAAAGTAAAATTAAATAGGACCAAGTTGTTAGAATATCTTTAAATTAATATTTTGGCTTGTAATCTAGTTTGCATAGTTACAATTCTTACAATTAAGTAATCAATATTCACTATGAAGTGGGAGTAGAAGCTAGTGAAGGGGATGAAAGTAAAATTAAATAGGACCAAGATGTTAGAATATCTTTAAATTAATATTTTGGCTTGTAATCTAGTTTGCATAGTTACAATTCTTACAATTAAAGTAATCAATATTCACTATTAAGTGGGAGTAGAAGCTAGTGAAGGGATGAAAGTAAAATTAAATAGGACCAAGATGTTAGAATATCTTTAAATTAATATTTTGGCTTGTAATCTAGTTTGCATAATTGCAATTTCTTACAATTAAGTAATCAATATTCACTATTAAGTGGGAGTAGAAGCTAGTGAAGGGGATGAAAGTAAAAATTAAATAGGACCAAGATGTTAGAATATCTTTAAATTAATATTTTGGCTTGTAATCTAGTTTGCATAGTTACAATTCTTACAATTAAGTATTCAATATTCACTATTAAGTGGGAGTAGAAGCTAGTGAAAGGGATGAAAGTAAAATTAAATAGGACCAAGATGTTAGAATATCTTTAAATTAATATTTTGGCTTGTAATCTAGTTTGCATAGTTACAATTCTTACAATTAAGTAATCAATATTCACTATTAAGTGGGGAGTAGAAGCTAGTGAAGGGGATGAAAGTAAAATTAAATAGGACCAAGATGTTAGAATATCTTTAAATTAATATTTTGGCTTGTAATCTAGTTTGCATAGTTACAATTCTTACAATTAAGTAATCAATATTCACTATTAAGTGGGAGTAGAAGCTAGTGAAGGGGATGAAAGTAAAATTAAATAGGACCAAGATGTTAGAATATCCTTTAAATTAATATTTTGGCTTGTAATCTAGTTTGCATAATTGCAATTCTTACAATTAAGTAATCAATATTCACTATTAAGTGGGGAGTAGAAGCTAGTGAAGGGGATGAAAGTAAAATTAAATAGGACCAAGATGTTAGAATATCTTTAAATTAATATTTTGGCTTGTAATCTAGTTTGCGTAATTACAATTCTTACAATTAAGTAATCAATATTCACTATTAAGTGGGGATAGAAGCTAATGAGGGGATGAAAGTAAAATTTCCAAAATCCTTCATTAAGGCGGTCGTTTGATCATCTTAATGAGTAATTTAATCTTCACAGATTAGTACTTATAGCCTAAGATGCTTCTCAAGAACATAAACACTTTATAGTTGAAAAAGGGTTGGAAACGTATTATTAATACAGGCCTATGTTTTTTGTGATCCTCAACCTATAGGCTACAATTAGGAATAGTTATTTGTATATTATTCATTAAGGATGGGCAAAATATTTCATTCCATATAAGATGATATATTAAGTTGTCCTGCGTATATCGGTTCAAACCTAACCCCAATGTGTGAGATGCACTATCAAATTTCATACGCTGCTTGTATAAAATTATGCATGCCAGTTTCATTTATCTAGGTTGGTTTGTTCTTGATATATAGTGTGAACAGACAATGGACAGATACTCAGACAATTCAATTTTAGTAAATACCAGCTTCCATTCATATGTACTAAAATCATTAACACTCTTGTGATATTATTCTCATTGTATTGTTTTAAATATAACTTAAAAAAAAAACTATTTTGTTTACCAAACAACTACAAATGTTGATTCTTCATAGCTCAAGACAGTTATTTTTAAATTTAACGATACTTTTACACAAACTGAAATATCTTCTTGAATTATTCAGTTAATTATTATTTATTGAATTAGTGATTAGGCATATGTGTTAATAAGATGCTATTACATTTTTTGTAACAAAAATCCACTCTAAACTAACGGTTTGAGTATTCTAATTCTTTAGAAACAATTCAATTCAGGTTAAAATTGGGGGAAAATTATGTGTTTCGTCATAACACAAACTTTCGATCATATAATTTGTTGGTCCTGTTTTGAAGGTCACCAGTTGCCTGAGGTAGTTGTAGAACAAAAAACCTATTTCATCAGCTGACCAACTGTTTGGGTACTTCTATATTCAATGTTTCACACAGTTTTTTGTTGTAATATAATCCTCTAACGATACTGCGTACTTAATCTGACATAGCTTTCATCCGTTACATTCATTCATTCATGTTTACTAATATAGATCTCTATCTTTATGTGTAATAAACGCGTTAGTATTTTAATCACAGGTCTTAGTTTCAATGCTTGATGCGTTTAATGGACCTGCAAGAGTCGAGTCTGTGTCAGAGTCAGTCTCAGATGCTGCATTTAAGCGGAATGTGATATGGAGCTAAATGCAACATTAGCACTGAACCAAACCTTCCCACCGTGGCTGTATTAGGGGTACTGTTTATATGTTTATCGGGTAAGAAAGAAATTAAAATAGATATACAAGTTGTTTAATTAATAATAATATAAATCATTCTGTTTTAAAATTTTTCATATTAAAAGTAATTTGTTATTAACTTCAGAAATATAGGTTTTAACATTCATAGTTAAATAAAAGTTTTATGCTAAATTACTTTATATTACTAATCACACATTAACTTTTATATGAACTCATTCGACCATAAACAGTGCTGCACTCATGTATGGTTGGAGACAACAGCGACAGCAAAAACGACAATGTTCTTCTGCTTCTTCGATCTAACCCCTTCCCCCACCTGGGCGTTACAAATAAGCCTTATTCAACCTTCACGTATAACTCTAAAAACTAAAACTGTAGACATCGTGGCTTAGTCTTGGTCTAATTGTACTGTCCTCGAGTAATTTCACAGTCTTGAAATCGATTTCTTGAAATAATTTCCCTTAAGAAAAAGAAATCGCTTTCCTAGCTTGGGCCAATTAAAACACACCGTCTTCACATAGGTATTAGTTATATCACTGTTGGCCAACTAGATAAAGATTCTGAAGGTCGGTTTAATGATATATAAAAAATGTAATTGGCGGAGTAAGTTCATTTAGTGATTCAATCTTTATTTAAAATTCAATCAGGTTTATTGCCTGAGATTGAATCTCAGATTAAATTATTCTTAGAACGTCTATTAAAATGTACAAAAATAAAACACCAATTAAGTATCAATCAAACAGCCTACCAACGATAATCACTGCAATTAACTTAATTGAGTGAAATATATTTACAGAACGAAAACTTATAGCATACATGCCTTATCTTTTGAATTATGTTATAACATGACCTAAAATGTAAGGATTTATCACTTTGAGGTGATTTGCAAGTTTATTTGAGCTATTATATTTATATTTACCAGGGGAATTCTAATAATACAAATACACACGTATCAAAGAAATAACTGCCAGAAGACAAACAGTAACAATATAAGTATTAAACCAACATTACTGCTAACGTAATCTGCAGCGCATTACGTGCTGTATTGTAGTTCTACTACTAACTACGCTACATAACATAAATGTCCGTTATTACATAATATTTGTACGTTAAACACTAGAGATCATTTGCAGTATCAGATGGATACTAATAATGTTCAATAATGTTAACAAATAGAGAGACAAGATTCTGGTACAGGTTGGAGGCACTTTTATCGAATCTTCCCTATTGCAGTTTATAAGTTGTCACATTTTCATAACCTTGATTATTAAAATGTGGTGTATACAAGGTCAAGGTATGCAACCGGTCAGGCTAATTGCTTCATCAGAAAAATTATAATTTCGTTCCTAACTGTTGAGCCGGTTCCCTGATATATGTGGTGGTCAGCTAACACAGCGTTCACCTCTGTCTCGCAAGCCGATCAGTAACACAGAGTGCGTGTGTGATAAGAATACTCACATAGGTCCGGCAATATTGTCCATCAATTGACTCAAACAGCGTTGTCCGCCTTGATGATCTTCCGGTCAAACCGGACCTGAACGACGGTGGTGATCCTCCTGTCTAAGAGAAGGTCTAACTGTACGATCTAGGTCTTTACCGTCGCCAGAGTCAAGCTATGTTCATCAGCCCAGACAACACTCGCAGCACGACTCGGAGAAGGAGGTATTTAGCTTTCTCGAAGGTCCTGGCAGTACGAATACGGCAAATCCTACAGATCAGCCGTACGAGGAAGGTTTCCGCCGTGTGTAATGTTCCACAGGACCTAGGATTGCGTACTTGCAGCTCCTGCAGTGATGTACCTCCACCGCGGTCTGTGTAATACACTCGTAGCAGTAGCAACACGCTCGTAGCGGTAGCAACACGCTAGTAGCAATAGCAAGACGCTCGTAGCGGTAGCAACACGCTCGTAGCGGTTACAACACGCTCGCGTAGTAGCAATAGCAAGACGCTCGTAGCGATAGCAACACGCTCGTAGCGGTAGCAACACGCTAGTAGCAATAGCAAGACGGTCGTAGCGGTAGCAACACGCTCGTAGCGATAGCAACACGCTCGTAGCGGTAGCAACACGCTAGTAGCAATAGCAAGACGGTCGTAGCGGTAGCAACACGCTCGTAGCGGTAGCAACACGCTCGTAGCGGTAGCAACACGCTCGTAGCGGTAGCAACACGCTCGTAGCGGTAGCAACACGCTCGTAGCGGTAGCAACACGCTGTTAGCAATAGCAACACGCTCGTAGCGGCAACAACACGCTCGTAACAGTAGCAACGCGCTCGTATCATAAGAAATACTATTGTGGCTGTAGAAACACACTCCTATTATAACCAATATTCTTAAAGCAGTAGCAACACGTTTGTTCCTCTAGCAGCATAATTATAGCAATAGCAACTCTCCTGTAGCAGTAGCAGCCCACTTTCAAATTAGTAGCACATTTCAATGGCTCGTTTCACCAACTTGTTGTATCGCTTTATTATATATGATGAGACCGTTCGTCTCACATAAGTTTTATTGCATAAAATTGCGCCCAATCGGATCATAATGTCCATAGCAAATAATGTTTCTGTTTATTTTGTTAGCGTTATACCGAAAATTACTTCTTCAAAACGAAGATGCAATGGATTTGCGTGTAGCATACAATTTTTTAAACGACATGTGGATATTTCAGATGGCTATTTCTGTGGGATTGTCACTTATCAATTCTCAGCGTTTTCATGAAACCAGAGAAACACGATTCCAAAAATTCTCGTTTAGTGTTGCTACTTACGCAACGCAAGGGGAGTCAATACAGGCATCTCCAGGAGGGTATTTCACTCAATTTTATCTTGAATACATTGAAAATAATGCTTTACCTTATATAATCCAAAAACAAAACGTTTTTATTAAAACTAAAATCTTATATGTATACAATTTTACGGAATATGTAATGCTTTAAAAGTTTCTTACTGTTAAACGTAAAATTTAAATAAGCGGTATAAATTAGTACTTTGCCTAGTAATTATGTATCCAAATAGGATTTCGCTTAGTATAAAAGTATCAAACAAATAATTTGTTCAAATCTATTGAATATTTAATGAAATCTAAATAAATCAATGTGTTACGTTTAAACGAGCTGATTGAAGTACCAGATACAATCAGCAGAATAAATATCGCTGATCGATTTCGCATTGTTAGACACTGATTGGAATGCTTTTTTTGAAATCTATGATTTCAGTTTTATTTGAAATTGATAATAGCATTTAAATATTTGCAATAATGTTCCTACGCTCAATGTGTTCTTTACACTTGCTTTATTTCAAATGTAACAAACAAAACAATGTTTTAAATACTATAAAAAGATACATATTAATTTTTGAGGATCTGTTGGCTGTTTAATTTTAAGGTGTGTATTTTGGACAGTTTGCATTATATTTCAGAAAAGGCCTAATTGATTGTGATTGTGATACACTGGTGTGAGTGAAGTTCTGTGCAAGTTTATTTCCACACACGTGTTACAAAGTTGTAACCAAGTTGTCTTCTTAAATTAGAAATATAATAATCGATCCTTTGTGAATTATTAGTGTTAATTTGAGTCTACCGTTATTACAACAAATTTGCTATGGATCCATGAAGGCTTAATTAATTGATACGTTCGCTTCTGCGTGATTCTTATCAGAAAAGGTAAATGAAATTAGAAAATATGCCTTAATCTAAAAGAATTAAGTGCAGTTTGGACCTTAAAATTCTGCTTCTTCGCACGCAGTTTTGCAGGTTTTGCACCTATATGTGCACTTCTGGTTCGAGTGCATTATATTTCCGACACCAATTTTGAGTTTGCCTTGTTGTCACGATTAATAAATACGCCAAAGGGTTTATAATTATCGCCAATGTAATTTACTTCGTTTTTAATATTTTTGGTTTAGTTTTCCTTTCTGATCAAGAAAATATACATACAGATCAGAGAAGCTTACTTTTTTCTAAAATGAAAGATGTAAAAGAGAACTAAGATGGATTTTATATGTCTTTAAATTTATAGTAAAAGTTCTGTAATATTTTATAATATTTAGAGCTAGAATTCGTACATTAATTCAAAAGAACAGTCCAGTAAACTTCCATACAACATAATTCTTGCCTACTGCTTCAAAGGGAGTCTTCGGTGTTAAATTCTGACTTATTTTTCAAGACATTTTCTAAGGTAGATTAGTTTTCGCCTAATCTCTAAAATCTAAAACAGCGTCCAAAATAAAGGTTACTTAATAGAACATTCATTCACTATAAATCCAAACAAATTAAAATGATAAACAATGTTTACACAGAACAGTTCATTAAATTTGATAAGTTAATTCAACTAGTATTACATAACTTTAGAGACCGAGATGGGATTTTTGTTAGTTAAAAGAATAGCGTAACCTAATTGGATTTTCGAAATAAGCATAGGCATATATTCATACCGGGATCCTCAAAAATCTCCATTGGCAAATTCAGTACAATCGGTTGAGTAGATTACGCGTGAAAACAAAACAAACAAACAAAGGCACTTTCGCATTTATCATATTATTAGGATATTAGTACTCCAATAAATTTGTATTAATTATATTGGAAGTCATAATTCTGTAAACCCTTAACGTATTTTTGTTAAATTTTATATTCTAGCTTTCTCTAAACAGTGACCCACATTAATTTATTTTGAATTAGGAAAATGTCAAAGAGTCCATAAAATGTATCAAAAATTTCCGCCACTTTGAAAATACATGATGTAATATATCTACGCTAATTCACTGTACTACATAATGGTAATCACAATGAGTGTGCCTAAGGTAATTCCCCCTAAAATAAACAAAGATAGAAGCACAAAAAAGCATTTTCTGGTATAGGGTCCATTTTGTATTTTTATTTTGACAACAAGAAACAATTTCTGATATATTGGCAGCCCGTTATAGAATGTAAGCACAAATGTAACTCACAAATGGGTAGATAAAGAAAGATGGTAAGATTTGGATTTTAAAATATGAAACTAATCTAATTTAGTTTTATTAATGTAAACTGCACAGATTATAACCATTTCTCCCTTGAAATTTGTATGAAAACTGTTGTAGTAGATATCACCGGATGTGGTGATACTCAACTCTCTGAAGCGGTGTTACAGTGTGAATCAAACTACAGCAACTAACAACATTCATTTGGCACTAGTAAACTAAACAACCACATATAAACTTTATTGCTCACAGCGAAAGTTTCAGATAGCTGTCAGATTATAATTTTGTAGTAAAACTTTGGCCGTGTGACGTTGAGGTCTCCTCATTTAACTTGTTGTTCGTTTTTCGAGATCGTTGCAGTGGATTCCCATCTTCTGGTGAAAGTTCTGCAACTCTGTCACCCAGCTTCAGCTTCACCAATAAACATCTAACATAATCTACATCCGTATTGATTCTCTCA
This sequence comes from Homalodisca vitripennis, assembly GCF_021130785.1. Lineage (NCBI taxonomy): Eukaryota > Metazoa > Arthropoda > Insecta > Hemiptera > Cicadellidae > Homalodisca > Homalodisca vitripennis. The sequence continues at coordinate 13,729,220 of NC_060212.1, read as the reverse complement.
TCTGTGTTTATATTAATGAATTTTGAGAGGCTGAAAGAGTTTGGTCATGTATTTCTTCATACATATTTCTCCGAACAGAAGACAAAAAAGCGTTTTCTTCAAACAAGAGTCGCACTTCTAAAACTACGAACAGCACGCTAACGAATAAAGTCATTAGCAAGAAAAACAGTTTCACACCTTTCCGATATTATAATAAAATGGCTTATAAAGATCTCAATATAAAATAGATTTACGGCAGGTTTTAACTTCAACTGAGCAGGCCGAAATATGCAATCAGATAAGACGGGACGTTGTAGATAAGAGGTCCGGACTCATCGGTGGTCTGATAGATATTCCTAAAACTTGTAATGAAATAAACCAGAGTAAAATATTCTCACATCAGTACGTGTTTTGGAGGAATTTCAGTGCGTCATTTGCATTTTATAATTACTTTGGGCGCCTAAGGGTGCATGTTTATTAGAGTGGGCCAAACCAATTATCACTCAAAATTGAACCACCTTCGGATATCAGTAACGAAATCATTCGAAATTGATGTGATGAATTTCCAGTCAAGAAATTTGATTGGGTGACATTAGAGACCTCTAGACTATGTCAGTCTTCTTCTTTAAAAATATCTTTAAAATGAGGTTTCACCCGCTAGGGGTTCATTTTTAAAGATTTTGACTTCCCTCCAAAAAACTCCATTTGGGAGAGAAGGAGTCAACAATTTTCATACATCAAAAAACATCTCACTTGGTCATAGGAACATCCACAAAATTAAATTACTTCATATTTATTCATACGAAAGTTAATGGGGGGAGGGGGACTTTTAAGACACCCGGTATATAATCTCTTGGGAATTAGTATAAAAACTATAAAATATAAGTGTGAAATCTGTTTGAAATCAATATAAAATCTGTTAAATATTAACGTTGCATATCTATTGGGATTCAATATATAATGTATTAAATATGAAAACAAAATTCCTTGAGTGTCAAATTTAATTTGTCTAACTTTTGTCTAATTCTATGACAATAACGAATTGTCAAAATCCTTGCTAATAAAAATGTTTGTCAAATTCTAATGATAATATGTTTTATCTAATTGGTTTTTAATAAAATAACTCCGTGCTGATAAGCTCGTCCTTATTGTTATAAAGAAAGTTTTTGGCAACATAACACTATGATAGCCATTACTTTTCTAAGAAGCATTAAAGTATAATAAAGTGAAAAATAATGAATTTTACCGTTTAAAAGTCTGTGCGAATGAAAATATCATTTTCAGCTATCATAATTCAAAATTATAAAAACTTCCAGGATCAAAAAATATTTTACCACATGTTCTAGTTGTAAAATGGATAAAAATAGCCTAGAATTGGAAAAAAACTTAAATAAATTCGTAGAAAATGTATAAATACAATTATTTTAGTTCGATATTGTAAAAATAAAAGCTAAACCAAAATTTTGGGAAGATTATGTTAAAAATGAATGAATATCCTATCTCAATTTAATTAAAATTCTGTTTTTAAATAATGAAAATTTGGTCAAATGTTTAAAAATGATATCTTTTATAGATCAAGATTATTTTTAAATAATGTTAAAAGTGTATAAAAAATTCTGTACTCAATGAATTAAGATAATTTTGTTTCAAAATTGTTGTTCAAAATTATTGAAAGTTTTATCTGGAACCAATAAACTGTTGTTAGGAATGATGATAACTGTTTATTCGCAGACACACTCTGGCTTATGATTGCTTACTAAAGACGAGTGCAGAATTGGTGTGGATAGGAGAGGTACGGTGGATTTTGAGCAGAATACGGACTTGGTGCGAGGGAAAGATGTCATCTGAACGTCTCTAGTCGGTGTCTCTGATGTCAAGAAGAACATTGTACTAGACAAGTTTGCAGAGTATGTGCCCACAACTTAGTAATGATGCCCAATATTGCAGTTTTACTCCGAGTTGTGTGGAGTTAAGTGTTAAAAAAGAAGAGAGGGTGATGATAGCTGTGCAGAGCACAATACTGCTCAGTGTGGAGAAAACTTACTTAGTTATGTCACACAGTGCGGTCAGAATGGAGGTTGAAAACATTTCATGGGACATAAAAAAGAGATATAATGTTTGGCAAGATAAAATGAGTATGTTACAGGAGAGGAGATGTCGAGTAATTCTGGAGGCGAGGCATGGTAGATGAAAATCTGACAAGGGGACAGGTAGTTCTGAGTTTCGGCCTCATATGAGGGATGAAGAGATTGAGAGATGGCCATAGCAATTTCGGAATGGCGGAATATGGGTTGAGCGAGGAAATGGAATGTATGTGGTGCAGTAAGGAAGAGTGCTCTGAACATGTGTCATGGTGTTATAGAGACGCAGGAGGAAATTCGAGGGGATGTTAAGAGAAAAGTAGAAGACTAGAAGTGTCCGTGGTTAGTGAAGACTTGGTGACATAACAATAGGAAGTATAAAAATAACAAGAAAGCCTTAATATTGGCTTTCCAGGTTCTAGGAAGTGGAAGTATGGACTTGAGTAAGTTGTTATGATTTAAAAGCAGGATAAACCTAATGCTTATAAGGACCAGATTAATGTTCCAATCATTGTTCAGCTTGCTTTAGGACCTGACTATTGTAAGCAGTGTAAGCATTCTCTAAATGGTGATGGATCAATCCTCTGATTGTGATTGAATCAGACGTTTGATTGTGATTGGATTCTCAGAAAGCTGACGTTAGCTTCGTAGAACACAAAAAGGGATTAGGAGGAAGCAAGGCTGAAGGAAAGGGGCTGCAATACAGTGATCAATGTATTGCAAATAGGATCACGTGACAAAGCTAGAGCTAGCTTATGATATGTATTTCTCTACTTACTAACATAGATAACTCGCATTGATGAACATAATTTTGTTCGAATTTGACATGAATTTAACAACAATTTTAGTCTCAATCGCAGATTTGTTGAAGTTAATTAAATTGTCTGTGTTGTTCAATGCGAAACGACAATAAACAAAGTATTACTTACGCTAGACTGTTTGTTGAAATGTGTTTAGAACTTGGCTCAAAGTGACTGTGAATTGAGGGACCATTACTGTTTCAAGGAAAACAGTTTATTAAATTTACACAACTTCCTTCTAAAATGACAGTTGAGATGTCTGTAATGTAATTACTATATCCAATATATTTTGTATTTTAGAGAGGCTCACTGTGACATTGACATTACGTTCCTTATATGTCATATAATGTGTTAAACTGATTACCTCACGTACTTCTGGTAAAGTATATAATAAAATTATAATATCTTGATTTTATCAAGGTTTTGTGCACAATTGTTTAGAATTAGGTAGAATAGTAAATGTTACTTCATACCAATAAAATACGTTTTAGTTCATATTTGTTATTATTAAATTCTAGAAATACATCACAGAGGAAGTTTTCCATCCAAACCATATTAGTTCTTTTTGTTTTCCTTTAATTAATTTAATTAGTAGCGCAAACTGCTGGTGTTTTTACAAGCGTTTAAATATTTTACAATGTTACACATATTTGCACTTTACAGAAACGTTTGTTTGTCAAAATATTATTATAATACGTTGTTATTAAATAAGCAATATATTTGCAATTCTTTAAAAATAAAACAATTCTCACATTATTACCTCTTATATTTTAATAACATACCTCTTATATATATATATATATATATATATATATATATATATATATATATATAATATATAATATATATAATAATGTGAGAATGTTTTATTTTAAAGAATATACAAATATATTGCTTGTAATATTATAATTAATTATATTATAATATTTATATTTTATTTTATATTTATATTTACCTCTCTTATATTCAATAAGGAATATAATATAAGATAATAAAGCATTATCTCTTTATTACCTCTTATATATCCTAATAAAAGAAAATAGAAACTCTTGATTTACAACAAATATTAGAAAGCAATATATTTTTAATCGTTACTGACCATCAGTAAGCTTTTTAAAACACTTTCTTATCTTACGTATGACATCAATGTTTCCTTTACTTGCATTTTCAAAGGAAAGTGTAAGTTTGCCAACCATAATATCCATTAAGCTGTATTACCTTTGTACCGTGTTCTTGATTAATTATGATACACAACAAATTTTGATTTTAATTATAGTATAATCTTAAACGCTGGAAATGCAATCAATTCAAAATTGACTTAAAAAATTTTGTCAGACTTTTTTTACCAAATATACAAATTTTTACAATTCTTAAAGTTTTAAATATAAAATTAATTCACACTAAAAAAATACATAAAGAGTCTGGCTATCTTCTAAAATAAAAATAGCTTTTTGTAAAAAACACTCAATTAAAATTTCTCTGACAAAATACTTGACAACCTTCTTTACAAATCTTGGTCAAAGATTTTAATTACTATTTTTATATACTTTGAAAAGATAGAATATTAAAATTAAAATTGAATAAAAATTAAATACTTGTGAAAATTATAACAAATATTAAAATGTACAAAAACTAGAAGATTTACTCAAAAATGACAAAAGTAAACATTTTTAAAAGTTTAAAAGATCAAAAATGTGTTTAAAACCTTGTTAACTTTAGTATCTTTATACAGTACATAAATGAACAACTTAGGATAACTATTCCCATAGTACTATTTCACTTATTGTAACCAGTTTGAGTTCAGTTGTTGGTCTGTTAATGTTTTCTTTGAAAACGAAAGACCATACAAAAATAATCAGCGGAGTTATAGGACCATAAACATGTAAACTTACCGACTCGAGAACCTTGGCCCAATTTACTTCCTGGATAATGCTCAATGATTATAATACACGTCGAAGTCACAGGCACAACGGCGGTTTACCAGAAATCTTTTGTCAATGCACAATAGCTTCTTATAAACCGATGCTGGGTTAACAAGCACTGGTCGCAAACGGTTTGAAATGTTTGTCGACATGGCTGTAGAGACCGTAATTATAATCTTTGGATTACACCGTCAAGAAGTAATATTCAAATAAAACACAGGAAAACCATATTTAAGTCCTTTAAAATAACTATATTATATATGTTTAGTATAACTAGATCCGGTTGTCGCACGGCATAAGGCTTCCAGATTATGGACATAAGTTAAAGAAAAGGTTAATCGTGTCTGTTAACAAAATAATTTTAATTCCACTGATTTTCTTTTTTGGCAAATCCAATCACACAGTGAAACCTAGCAAATTTTCCTACTGTCTGTCTTTTTGCTTGCTAGCAGATGTGGGCTAATTGATGAGGGCATGTGCTATCCCCATTGAATTTGGATCAGCGCCAGCAAAGCCTTTTATTCAGGTAGCTTGCCAAATATATCGCCTATCTGTTTGGTCCGTCTGTCTAGGGGTTGGCATAAATTATTTTTCTACCAGTTTGTCTGCATGACAGTCTGATCACAGGATATACAAAGGAGAAAATGAGTTTCCTGCATTATGTTTGAAAAGGTCTCGCGTATGCCAGATGCTCACTAGAACAGATATAACGGCGATGAAAATTCTTGTCTATCGCTTTAAGGATCCTTCATCTGAAAGCATGTTGCGTGAAAAATCCTTTTCTGAAATAGAGACCAAGGTTATGTTAATCATCAGCATTTGAAGTTTCCTCAATTATTAGAAAGGAATTATGTAGGTACAAAATGATACTTCAATGTTCTGTTCTTTTAGCTTGGGAAACATTAGAGTAAGTATTTTGGGGGGGGGGGGGGTGGGGGGGGGGGGGGGTGGGGGGGGGGGGGGGTGGGGGGGGGGGGGGGTGGGGGGGGGGGGGGGTGGGGGGGGGGGGGGGTGGGGGGGGAAAATTTTAGGGCCCCTTTTATCACTAGGGATGTCTCCAGTTTTTAACAAATCACAAATTCTTCTAACACGTTTTTCCGTTATTCCATGTAAACTTATATATGCCTTTTTACAAACTTCATGCTTTTGGACCCTACCTTGACATGATATTGAAAATTATAAGATCTATCTCTTGGCTCATCTTTTCGTGGTCTTCTGTGTTTCACATTCTGTAAAGTTAGAAGTCCTTTGCAAATATATATATCTTGTTCGTTCTTAGTTTTATAAACAAGAAAACAAACCGTAAAAATATCCATTTTGTCATTTTCAGTAAAGTGGTCAAAACATTTCTTTTTACAGCTGCAGTTTTCGCCAGTCATGCGGTCAGGTACAAGCCTACCTTTAGAATTAGTATAACTCTTACCTTCTATTCTTGCTTTCTTCCTTACATTATGGTAGTACAAATTGTCATTCCTAACACCTTTCTTTCTTCTATTTTGAGTTTCCAAATCATTATTTAAAATATTGTTACCATTAGAATTCATCTTTGAGGTTATGAAACCTTCTAAAACCTCACTCAGAAAACTAGTAAATACGTAGTTTCAAAGTCGTAACGTTACATAAAAAAGAAATTAGCTTATTGAGTCACATATGCAACTTGATGTTTGATTTTACGATCTATTAAAACACTATAATTGTACTGATAATAACACACCGACAAAACCCACAAACAAACACATCAACTTACTACACTTTCATAATAACCTAGGAAGCAGAGTGGCTAAAAGGGCGGCAATGATCAGCTGATCTAGTTGGCACTTGGCAGTAGTTGAGTGCTGAAACGGCACGAGTCACTGACTCATGCCCTTGTGTGAACCACACGTATAAAATATGAGTCTACCATAGCAACACTGAGTATGTGACTTATGCCGTTTGACAACTAAACAATGTATTGACCCTCCAGCAGTAAGAAACCAATATAACTCAATTTCATAAAAAAATGTGACTCATGCCCTTTGTGAAATCACCGATTCAACTAACCTGTTGAGGTCTAATTTGCACCATGATATTATAATATTTAAGGCCTTTAAAATGGCTTGCACATCGACCTATGCTTACGTTTAAGATTTTCCACTGACTCTTTACGTGCCATCCCCCTGAGGTGGTGAAGAGCTACTGACTGGAACAAAAAGTTCAATTTTATGCTCAATTTATCTTTGTTCTATATGAAGATGGAAAAAATGTATTTTTTCGGTAATTGAATGCCTGCCTATGTTCCTAGTTTTTTAACGTTTGAAAAATGGAAGGCTTTTTTAGGAAACACGATTTTCCGGACATTTTTCACAGTTGAGTTGAGTTATGCAAAAAAAAAAAAAAAAAAAAAAACGCAAATAACACAACTGCTGCAATCTGCCGTCAATACATCGCAGACCTATTGTGACCTGTATCATGAGTTTAATTTTAATACTTAGTATTGTTTATTTGATTAAGTGCATATTTTAGAGTTGGATACATGGAATTGACACACGATATGGTGGTTGTGATCCTTGAAATATGTGTCACAACGCTCTGGTACGATTTGTTTTACTTCAACCTAGGTTGCAGCTATGTGTAATAAGTTAGTTATTCACCTGAGGAAGAGATCAGATTGCAGATCTTGAAACCTAAATGGTTTTTTGTTGTTTACTCCTACCTAGTTTTACATACTATTGTATTGACTGTCAATACTACACTATGTAAATTCGCAAAAGATTATAAAAACGTATAATGGTATTGCAGGATAATTACTGAGTGCTTATAAGTTACATTACATGTGTATATGTTGATATCTCAACCCCCTAGTGTTCGTGTACTTGGAGTCGAATAAAAGAAGCTTTCAAGGGGCAGTCAGTTCCTAAAGAAGGATGGAGCCCGGAATTTAATAAAAGTTTGGTCAGTTATGTTCAGCGACCGGAATATGTCACAAACTTGTAAAAGAAATTTTTTAATTTTGAGAATTTTAAATGGTTTTGATAGTTTTTTCATTTCTGTATGTAAAGCATTAATTGTATTTGCTACTGCATGTTCCTAATTATATTGTGAGATTATAATTTAGCGTGCTTTAATTTGGCACGGTAAGAATACAAGTTACGGAATTGTGCTTATGTTATGTGTTAGGGAAACAAAAAGGCGACGTTTCGTAAGGTTATCACTGATCTCTTCTTCAGTTGTCAAATATAAAACTTGAGATTAAGCATATAAGTAAGCAGCTCAAATAATCGTAATCTAAATTTGAAAACGACACAGTAAAACGATATGAGAATGTGTAAATAGGTACAGCTACAAGACAGGAAAGTTGCATATAAAATACATAACATACATTCTAATGCGATGTACTAATAGTGGGTACCCTACGTTTTAATTAAAACCACGGGTTTCTCTTATATTTATGTACAGAATGACATATTGCCGTTCCTTACATAACAATGGATCTCATTTTGAAGCACATGCTATATCTCAGACTCAGGGCTTCTTATTCATAGAGACTCGAGTAGTCTGGGTCTTCCCCTTTATTAAACTCTGTTTTTAATAACATATACATCTGCTAGAGAGATTTATCCAATATAAATATCGACTTTCTTAATATTAGTCGTGCCAGCTCTAGATGTAGAAAGGTAACGAAGTGTTAGAGCGTTAGCGAAACAGATCACGAGTTGAATTGTAGTGCATGTCACTTCATGTCATTTGGTTGAATGTTAGCAAATATGTTTACGTTAGTCTTACAGCAAAACAAATAAAGTTGTGGAAAAACTGAGTACAATTGTACGAGATATAAATACAACATTTTATTAAATAATAAAAAAATAGTATGGGCAGTAAATGTTAGTAGTTGGTGAGAGTATCTGAATGAAACACTTCCATTACCTCCTTAACTGACCAGAAAATTGTATTATTTATATACAGCTTTGAAAACTAACTAAGTGAATGTGTAGGTAAAAATCTGCATGCTTTATATTTTTTATAAAACTTCATTTCTAGATAGACAAAAGTGAGTTCAATAATTATGCAAATCTAACCATGTAATTTGGCTGAGCGTCATTGTAGCAGCCTATCTTTAAGTAGGCTGACATAATTTTTTCGCTTTTATCTGTCAGTGAAAATAACTCCTAACATAAAATTTGAAACGACACAGTTACACGTCAATAATATGATTACGTGTAAATAGGTACAGCACATGACAGGAACGTTACATATATAATAAATATGTACACTTATATGTGGATATTTTATAGTATATATCAACATTTGTGACTATTAAAATATTAACAATTATAAGTTTTAATTTAAAAATTATTTTTACAGATAATAAATGGTTTTTATATGCTATTCTCATCAGCTATGAGAATAGGATTTCACTTCACTTAATTGCGTTTAGTTAACGTAATTAAGTGAAGTGGAAATAATTGCTAATATAATATAATTCGTCAATATGATATTTTCAAACCAAGAAGAGGCTTCTGGCTGGGTTATTACTTCCAGTTGAACCTGTAATAGGTGCAGCAATGTACCATTTCCATCAGAGTACCCCAAGGATGTCCAGGAATGGCACATCACTAATAAAAAATGTCGAAATATTAAGGAAAAGGTTCGTCTACTGCGGATGATAACTGTTGGATGGGCGAACATCCCTTAGTGTTAAAGGCTGTTGCTAGTTAAACATGAGGTGGTACCTTCCCCTGCATGCTGGCGGAGGATGGAATAGAGCCTGCAGGGATGTGCCCCTACCTTACTCATCCTCAAATACAGTCATGCTGAAACCGTAAAGCGTAAAGCATTTTTTTAAATAATTTCAATAAGATATTTCTTCAGCCACTTTTGCTAAGTGATAAAAATTATATTTTCAAATCACACAGCTTTTTGTTGGCAAAAAATGTTACAGTAGAAAACAAAAGCCAAAACATATCTGAATACCATTTTGATATACGTACCACAAGAAAGTTTCCTCAATCGTTTTGCAGGCAAATTTTACCAAAGATCTAAGACCTTTTCCAGAGTAGAAAGATAAGTGACTAAAAACATAAAATATATAATGACGCCCATATTCATGCTTTGTAATGATGAAAGTATATTTGAAAATATGATGTTCTGTAAATAATTATAGAATTTAAAAATGATATCAATCTTCCTAGGAATATTTTGTTAGAAGGGTTAGGTTAAAATATTTGTTAATTGTAAAATGGATTGAGCCAAACTCTACAAACTTCCCTTTTCCTTTATATGTGAACCATTACATGTTAAGCTTTTCCATGGCGGTAGACACAATGGAAAATTCTAGAAATTTTGAAAGAGGAAATTACTTGTTATTTATTAATGCCTGCTCGTTAAAATATATCATTACTCTATCGTACGCGAGCCACACTCCACATTTATTTTATAAATTTTAGAAATAACCCTTAAAGGGTTCTTTAAAATAAAATATAACAACATTAGTTTCTATATAATTGGCAATTGAAATGAAATGCCATTACGAATTAACGAATGTTATAATCTGAATGTTATTTATTGTATTTTATTTGGTACTAAGAGGACACCGTTGTTATCAAGTACATCACATAAAGAAGTTGTTAGGCACGTATCTTCAATGGAAATACAGTTTTTAATAAATAATAGCAAAAAAGGAATGAGCTATATGTTTTTACATTTAAAAGGGTTTAGAGTGTTTGTCAAAATGTTAAGCCTTTAAACAGTTTTCACAATAAAACAGAAAGTACTGTGTTCTTAAGTAACGGTTTCTGAGAATCTCTTAAAGTAAATTGGTTTTCCTTGAAGCCGCTTAGACCTAAATGACTGTTAACAAAGATATTTAAATCATTTACTGGCTTTTAAAACACTTTAAAAGATTGTATTATTGAATAAACCCCTGAGCAAGTAATTAGTTATTTACAAAGTCACCCGATAATCAGAGAAGCCAAAAGTTGTTTAGTTAACAAACAATGGAGTTTAATTACTTTGGAATTTATACAATGCTATTCAAACAATATTGTCCATAACAATATAAAAAGGAGCATTTTTGGGACTGAATTTACGCGCGTTACTACTATTAAGGTTAAGACTTATTTAATAACTTCATCGTTACATAAAACTGTTAGGTAACTTTGTACAACATATTTTCGTTTACAAACTGATTGGAGTTCACACTATAAAACTTTGCTGTTCAGTAGCGAATGTGTTGCCATAACTTGACTATAGATAATTATATAAATCGATACATTAAGTATCGAAGTATCCGATAGAATGTAACGAAAGCGTTATCGCATATATAGACAGACGACTTGTGACTTCAAAATCAGTAGACTTTTTCCTTGGACTTAGGCAAACCAATGAACCAATTTTCAAGACTGCAGGGGACCTTTCAGCGCACAAACAGATGCCAATGGCGCAGTGTAGCGGGTACAACGGTTATCGCAAGATAACCGGATCAAGCAACGTCGAGTGTGGCTGCTGATTGGATGGGATCCCGCTGATCGATCCTGTCTTTGCAAACAGCCCGCCTGCCCGCCCATTGATGGTGTTTCGGAAGTCACCTTTAAGCCGTTGGTCCCCAGGTTAAGTGTTAGAGAGGGCTTCTTTGCCCTGACTTCGTCTGGTAAAATAATACATCTTTACTTTACTAAACACAAAGGTGGCTTGAAGTTTGACACTTTGGCCCAGAACCCAATACAAATAGTCCGTGGACCAATAAGAATCTAAATACTACATTTCAAGACCTGAGACCAATCTATCAAGAGTTATAGCGCGAACTAGCAGACTAACAAACTGTGAAAGGCGCAAGAACTTCCTTGATTTTATGGCTTCAAAACCTAATAAGGATTTTTGGGCCAAGGAGAACCCACGAACCAAGTTTTAATTCATTATGCTCTTCCTATAAAACGTTGTTACACAGAGAGTCAGGTAGACGGTTGGACAGGCTTCCATTTGAACTTTTGACTCAAGAAGTATTAGCGATCTTCTTTGTACCCAGAGTAATCAATATGCAACCTCCAGAGGAACCACTTCTGGCTGGTTCATACTTTCCAGTTGAACCCACACTGGTCACACAGCAAAAACCGATGAGTCACTTATATCTGGGCAACCAGGAACGTCCAGGAGCGGCACATCATTAACCGCAAATGTATGTCAAGATTCTGGGGTGCATCGGTAGCAGGAGGTGACTATTGGAGTTGGTGGAGCTCTCTAAGAGTTAAAGGTTCTTGTCAACTTGACATATGAGTGTGTCACACCCTGCCTGCTTTCACTGGAGAGGCTGGTTCAGAGCAGGCCTTCCCTTCATCTGAGCGGACATGAATTGAGATTAGTGCCCTAAATCTTCCCTCATAATCTCCACAGGAGGCGGCCACTAACCCCATCCTTACCCATCCAGTATATTCTGGCACTCTAGAGTAGCCCAAAGGTCCTTATAGGAATAGGTGCAATTTTCTAAGCTTAACGTCTTAAAAGAAAAGTTCAATATGCCAAGTCCCTAGGAATTTTTTATGAAGATTTATCACACAGACCATATCATCCAATATGAAGAACGGTAAACGATACAATTTAAGAGGATACAGTTTATTTAAAATATCTAGATTATGAAACACGTAACGTAACCTGTGATTGTTATAGTAACGATATAACTCAGTTGCTCGACAGAGCCTTTGTGTTTCCCGACGTTTCTCGTTATACTGGCGATAATCTAAATAAAGTTTCACATATTTACTCCAGTTACTCTTTTCTTCTTCTCTCCTGTTTTTTAATTGTTTTCTGGACAATCTAAGTAAAGGATACTATCATTCTGTTTTTAAGGAAGTTCTTGCATACGACAATGGCATTTTTAATTGCAGACACTAAATTTTTTACGGGAAAACCGTCCAATCCTACTTACAAAAATATTTGTTGACATTCACGGGAGTCGAACCCCTGACCTCTTGGTTGGAGAGCCGCAACCTTACTTCCACGCTACAGTTATTTACGTATGTATTTCGATTAAAACTATGAGCTTATAAACAAATTTTACGTTTTACATAAATCGTATTGTTAGATAAAATGTTATAGCGATAGTAAGCGAAATGTAACAAACTATAATTTTGGATCATAGCATCTTGGATGAGTTAGACTCATATTTATATAACTTAGTAATCAAATTCAGGAGTGTATTGAAAGTTACACAGTTGCGTAGGTGAACTTCCTTACGGAAAATATTGTTAAGTTTTGCATATAGAATAAATAAATAAATTTTATTTTACGCGATCAATAAGCGAGTTTTAAAGTGTGCCATGAAATAACTCTAAGCTGATTACGCAATCAAAAGAATTGGTAACGTTTCGAAACTGCAAGTTCCTTTGAAGAGCATTTAGTTGCTAATTGATCACTTAGTATTTAGTTGCTAATTGATCACTTAGTATTTAGTTGCCAATTGATCACTTAGTATTTAGTTGCCAATTGATCACTTAGTATTTAGTTGCTAATTGATCACTTAGTATTTAGTTGCTAATTGATCACTTAGTATTTAGTTGCTAATTGATCACTTAGTATTTAGTTGGGAGCTTTAGTTGTAGCAAATGTTTTATTTTGTAGCCTACTATTCAACTATTCTGGGATTCAAACGAGTGGATATTTCAATAAATATGCTGGTTTACTTGCTTTATATAAGCTCTTGTGAAATACATTTATACAATACATTCTCTTTACAGTCACTTCACAGTTATATTCATAACAATTGACTAGTTATTTTTAACACATGGTTTTGGATACAAGATAGCAAACATTTTTTATTTTCAGTTTTCACGTATTTATTACTATGGGTAATTTCTGCCTGGCGGCAGAAGCAATATAGATTTATATCCATTTAAAATGCAATGTTGTACGCTCTGACGTCAACATGTCAAGGCATCACTTAATAGTTTTTGTTTTATCGTATAATAAACCTAAACCTGTAGAAAGATTCATTAGCTACAGATAAACACATAAATGAAACGGCTTTTGTAACCGATGTTCTTCAAACACCATGACATTCAATCACCAATTATCATCTTTCTTGGAATCATATGGTTGACAAAGTAAACTCCTTAATTTTAAACTTGTATAATAAACATGCTCCTATGGTAAAAAACGAATAAATAAAAGGACCAGTCACCTATCTAAGCCTGTAGAAATATTCATTAACTACAGATAAACGAATAGAAGAAACGGCTTTTGTAATCGATGTTCTTTAAACAACATGGTATTAAATGGCAAATTGCCATCCTTCTGTGAATCATACGGTTGACAAATTGAACTCCTTATTTTTGAACTTGTACAATAAACATTATTCTGTGGCAAAAAAAATAAAAAAGGAGCCTGTTCCTAGGACCGCTGACGATATCCTTAACCTTATAGCTTTCAAAGGGACTCGAAGGTTCAAAAAGCAAAAAAGGACTGGTGATGTTGTATCCATGGATCAACATACGTTTAAATGAATTGAATGATTATTTTTTGAATCATCATCACAAAAAAAAAGAAAGCAATGCTAAATGATCCATCCTACTTCACAGAACAGTCTCGTCCAGAGCATATCCCACATTTTCAGTTTAAACCATTATTACGGATAGACACCTTAAAGCTATTCTCCAAATACGGTCAAATGCTACAGAAGCTGATAATATGTCTCTAAGTTAAATAAGTAAATTCTTACTGTCCCACAATACTCTCAATATGTATCTATATGGCTTATGTCGTTACCACAGTACATAGACTGCGCTGCTGTGAATAATTGATGAACCACAGTTCACTATTTTGGTTTTTTTGTATTATTCAAAGGTTAATGGTTCACTTGGCCACGCCCAACTATACAATTTGGGTATTACTGAGTCGGTTACTTCTTGGATGAGATCTTGTTGGTAGACTGCGATGTGTTCGGACTGAGGGTGCCATATCTGGTTGGAAATTTGTTCTTTGTGGTGTACCACAAGGATCTATACTTGGACCGTTACTGTTTACTTTATATGCGAATGACGTAAGTACCTTTAAAGTGGAGGTGCTCTCATTTGAAATGAAACTTTACTCCTCTTCTTTATATGGGGAATCCAAATATACCACCGATCCTCAGACAAGGGTTAGGAACATAATTACAATGTTTTATCATTGAACGATTAGAATCAAGGTGGTTAATTAATAATTTAGTATAAAACTGTTTGACATGATGCTTAATTTCATAAATATTTTCTCAAGACTAAAAAAAACTCATAATTCAAAGTTATTTAACACATGTGTCACAAACAACTCAAAAATAGAGATGTGCTTTTATTGCTATATATTGTTACATATTATGACAAAAACACACACATTCAAATTTGTACAATAACAAATAATCTACATAAAAAACTTTCACAGTTGTTAAAAAGTAACTATTATGCACGTATGTACAAAAAGAAAACAATGTTGCTTGCAATGCTTGTCATAATATCAATGTTGCGTGGCGGAACTGTGATGGATGAACATATTATTTACTTTAATACAAGATTAATGCAAATGTATGTTATTTTTTTATGTAAAATTCAACTCGCAGTGAATTCAAGTTTGGAGTAAAGTGTTTGTAATTTTAAATGTCAGGATACTTTCGATACTTGTTGATTACACGTCTTTAAGTAGGAATTTAATTATGAAAACAATTTTTGGAGTATTTTTTTTAATTAAAAATATTTCCCTTGAACAGTAAGGTAATGATTACGGATTATTATTCATTTGCCATGTAAACATTATCACTGTTAAAGTAACAAATTAATTCACAACTAGTGATTCTGGTATATTCCTGCATTCATATAAATTATAATGAATGCACTGTTATCATAATTCATATTCTTTGTTTAAATTCTCCTGATTCTCGGTAAGGATCTGTGACCAGTAACCGAATAAACGATCTTGAGAAGTTGCATCTTAAGTTACCTAACACACTAATCATTTAACTGTTTTGTATAAATTTAAGGTAGAAATCCTAATGCCTTTTGGAGTTAACTCTAAAAACTCCTTTTCATAGTTAAATTTCCATTAAAATTTTGTCTTCTGCTTCTAAATTTTTACTTAAAGAAAGAGATGCACATAATCATAGATAAACATGTCTCCTCCAAAATAGTATTGAATGTAAAAAATCTTAATTAAAAACCCTGATCGGTACAGAATTCAACACCATTCTCAAAAGCATCTAGTCATAGGTAGGCTAGTTGGTTGGCGAATAAAGATTTATTTTTACCTGCATTCTGTAGTTCAGTTTTAATAAGTAGTGTTTTCTGCAGTTTTGGGGAGCCGGGAGGCCCTATCCTCGCAATGTTAAATTATACATATTGAGGGACACTTTTCTCGTAAACTATTTAAGCTATAAGGTTGAACTTTTTTACATACTCTTATACTTTTTGTAATACTATGTGACTAGAATTACATTGCTGTGACGTTAGGAAAAAGAATTTGAATTTATTTTCTTAATTGAAAATTTTTAACACGGTTTTTTAAACTTATTATTTAATATTTTTAAATGTGGAAGAGTTAGAGTAATAAGTCTAGTGCTGTATTTTGGCATTGGTACTGGAAATACTCACGAAAATTTCAAACCTCCAGCTTAAATAGTTCCTGAGAAAAGTGTACCTTTGTGTGAAAAAATATAATTTGCGGAAAAACGCATTTAAAGTAAGTAAACATACCTTAGGCCTAGAACATCCCTGCTCCGTAGTCTGGATCATCTGCATTGCCTTCCTTCTCTTCAATAAGTTTTCTTTTAGCTCTTATTTCTTGCCTTGCAGTTTTAGTAATGTCCTCAGCTGCTTTTTCAGCTTTACAGAGTCGCTTTTTGTCCATTCCTTTCAGAGCGTCAATCGAACGTTGACAGATTTTTAGCCCTAACTCTTTATATAAGTTAAACTTTCCACAATGGCCAGTATTAAAAGATAATACACTGTCAAACACTCCTAGTTGTAATGTATTTAACCTAATGAAGGTACTTTTTGGCAATTTTGACCAAACAACATGGTTAAAACTTTCATTAACATTTTGTGTTTGTCCAAGAAGGCATTTTGATAGTAGGTCATCACTTGTCAAATCTATATAAATGCTTTTCATAGCTAGCAAGACAGGCCCTGGAAGTGGAGTTTTGTGCTTGTAGACAGTATTTAGAGCTTTGGATTTATTATAACCACACCACGATTCGGCTCCAGTAGGACAAAGGCCGTGCCGAGGGTTTTCATCTGTAGATAACCTATGGAAATAAGTGGCCCAAATATTTTTTTTTTTCATTTCTGAGACTCCTTTCTTATCTGACACTGCTCTTCTAATAGCTAATCCATATTAATTTTGTAGCTTGTCAATTTCTACATCTGTCAGTCTGCCTTTCCCTCCGATTACCTTACCGTCATCGAGCTTCATTCCTTTCATATCCCTTTTTAGTTTTCTTAACCTAGATCCCATTCGCTTCTGGACATGTCCAATGCATTCAAGTTTGGCTATTTCAATATTTTCACCATATGGTTTATTTTTTATCACACTGTGAAAACCTTTACTGTCTCCATCGCCTAAATATTTGGTGTATCTAACTCCTTTACTAACTGAATTTTGAAATATTTTTATTGCCCCTTCCACCTCCATACCACCATTTGACCCTTCATAGTTTTTAGTACAAACATGTTCTTTTGGTTTTTTATTGACATGCTTAGACTCTGTACATATCTGACAATACTTAGACATAATAGCAACATCCAATACCCTACCCGTATCAACACTTGTTACACTTACAATCCCGTTCAACGATTTGTGTCCCCGCCTCTGCTAAGAACCGTCTATAGCAACTGTAAAATCTGTACAGCCTTCATTTTCTTCTACAGCTTCTGATACAGCTTCTGTCATACTCTTTTCTGCACAATTACTAATACCTGTCCTCAAAACTTCTGTATAAGGTCCATACTTATCTGGGGGAGAAGGCAAATCTAACAACGAACATAAAATACTGCCGGCTGCAGGACCTTTACCAATGGTTCTTAGGGCATAGATGAATTTTAAATTAATGTAATATTTATTGCTAGGTGTAAGGCTTGCATTCCTAAACTAATAATGACTTCCACACAAGCTACAGTCTAAAATAGTTTTTGCAGCAAGGCCATGTCTTTCGTTGTCAGAAGTATTCAGTTCGATGCAATTATCGCCATTACAGTTTTTGCAACGAGCAAAAAATTTTATGGCATTACTTAGAATATCTAAGTCAAAAATACAGTTTCCATTGCCACTAGTTTCAAACTGTTTGTATTGATGAAAAGTAATCTTTTTTGATGAAGAACTTTTATTAGGCCTACCTTGAGATGAATTCAAAGGAGTTGCTTGTTCATTAGCTTCAACTAGGCCTAGGTTGGTTCGGTTAGTTACATTATTAGATATTTTCTGTGTAAATCTGTTCCTATGGAATGTAGATTTCTTTTTGTAAGAAACTTTTACACGAGGCATAGCTTCAAAACTAACACAGAAACTCACACTAAACAAACGAATGTAATACTTTCACCTTCACTGTAAACATCAACATAACCATAAACAACAAGAAGGAAGATTAGTTACAGATGCCACATGCAACAATAAGCATTATAAACAGCTGCTATTAAGTTAGCCAACTAGTAATACGGAAATTACAAACCCGAATTCTTTAGAACTGGTACTATAACAAGTGACCAGAAGCAAATAAGCTCCTGAAACGTGTGACCCGTAATTGTAATAAATATGTTATAGTGCTTAATATTTAAGATATTAAAAAACTAATTACATATTCTGAAAGAGGAGATTTCAAACTATAAAAATCATAAAAATATAAAAATGTCAAAAAATTATTTTTTTGCCTCCCGGCTCCCCTTATTTATTTATTTATTTTATTCACCAACGGCATACACCATTTCACACTATTACAAAAAAATATAAAGATGGCCAACAAGTGTAACAAGATTAAAAATAAGTATTAATAATTAAATTATGAATAAATTATGTGAGGCAACTATTATATAGTAATGGAGTTCATGCAAAGAAAGCAAGCAACAACTACTATACTATGCAAGCGAAAACAAGAATTTAAATGTAAAATCATTAGAAAAATAACTTTAGAAAAAATAACAATAAGTTAACAATATAAAAATAAGCAGAGAAAACAAGCAAATAACTGTAATAAAATATGTAAATATTAACAGAAATATATATATATATATATATATATATATATATATATATATATATATATATATATAAAATAACAATGTAACGATATAACAATAGAAAAAGATAACAAGGAATAAATATGTATGACCATAACAACGTAAACTTATTGACATGCTAACAGACAAGCTAACAAAAAAATTAATTATAAAAGTAGCACATTGGAGGATGAAGCAACACTGATCAGGCTTTCATCAGCAGCAGCACGCCGAACCGCACCCAGGGCTGCAACAAAGAAGTCGACTGAAGAGCCAATGTCGTTCCCGAAACGCATGAGTCTAGGTATGGGACTAAATCGAAGATAGTAAGTCCCAGCATGGTCAGGCTCGAAGAGGCGCTGATGTCTGGTGGATCTGGCAGGAACGCGGAAGTTGATTGACTCCAGTAAGAAGGGGCTGCTGACTTAGTTATTGAGGACTTTGGAAAGGAAGATACAATCAGCCACCCTCCTCCTGCGCTCAAGACTCAGAAGACTATAAGCAGCTGACACATCATTGACTGGAACCTCACGAAAGTCAAATCCCGCACGACATCCCAGGAACCTGATGAAACGTCTTTGCACCGACTGGAGATGATGAATCTGGCAGAGCTGATATGGAGACCAAACTACAGAGGCATACTCAAGTAACTGGCGGACAAGGGACTTGTAGAGAATCGTAGAGGCATGGGTATTCAAGCCGTGTTTTGAAGAACGAAGGGCCATACCAAGCCTACGAGAGGCCCTGGCGCAGATTTGACTGACGTGGGGACCAAACTCAAAAGAAGAGTCAATAAGAACACCAAGGTCCTTGATGGTATTGCATCTCTCCACCTAGTCACCATCGAGAAAGTAGTCGGCTACCACTGGATTTAATTTCCTATTGAACGTTATCAACTTGGTCTTGGAAGGATTCACAGTCGTATTATTCACACGACACCAGTCAAAAACATCGTCAAGAGCATCTTGCAGAGACTGGCAATCATTCTGAGATGCAACCTCCACGAACAGCTTGATGTCGTCCGCAAAGAGAAGAAAGGGAACCTTGATGGCATGCTTAATATCATTGATAAAGATTGAAAACAAGAATGGTCCAAGGTGAGACCCCTGTGGAACACCAGAACTTGCAGTAAAGCTAGTTGAGACGCCAGAACCAAGGCGCACGGCAAGTTGACGCTCGGTAAGATAGCTGCTGAACCATTACAACATTGTGCCAGAAAACCCGTAGCTCTGTAGCTTCGCAAGAAGATGACGATGGTTGATCTTATCAAATGCCTTGCTAAAGTCTATATAAACGGTATCAAATTGATTTCTGCGGCTGAAGGCCTCCATCACCATGTACTGGAGTGATAGAAGGTTTGTCACGGTAGAGCGACCGGAACTGAAACCGTGTTGCTCATCAATAATAACTTGTTTAAATAGAGGCTGAACCATATCTAAAACGAGGCTCTCAAAAACCTTACTAAGGACGGATTGTATGACTATGGGCCTGTAATTGGTAACATCACGACTATCACCAGATTTGAATATTGGGACTACAAATCCAACTTTCAATGTTGAGGGGAAGATACCAGTAGATAGGCTGAGATTGAACAAGTGATGGATTTGAGGGACCAGTTCAGAATGACAAAACTTGAGTATTGCTGGGGGGATGCCATCAGGACCGCTGCCCTTGGTGGAATCCAAGAGGACTAACTTCCTTTCAACGTCTTCAAGAGTGACTGCACATTCAGATATGATGAATGGAGTGTAAAAATTGGGCACAGGCAGCTCATCTTGAGACGCAGTGGAGTAGGCCGACTAGAAGTAGTCAGCAAACAGCTCGCACATCTCATCAGCATAAGTGCCTTAAGTGCATGTTTTAGAGTTAGTGAAGTTTACACACAACATGGTGGTTGTGATTTTTTACTTTCTCGTGTCACAACGCTCTGGTACGATTTGTTTCTTTTAACCTAGTTTGTAATTATGTGTTAGGTTAGTTATTTACCTGAAGAAGAGATCAGATTACAGAAATCGAAACGTAGTGTTACTGATTTTTTGTATCACTGAACGATGGCAAATGTTCAGAAATTCCTGTTTCCTTCACAATCCTTCCATCAAAAATATACTTCAAACAAAGAATGCTCATGAATAAAATTTTAGAGAACGAAACATTAAAACTCGTTATAATTTTGCAAAATGTCTGGAAAAATCCTGTTTCCTTCAAAAGTTAGTTCCTATCTTTAAAGTTAGTTGTGTATCATTTTCGGTTAGTGATGTGCCGCTCTCAGACATCGACAAGGTTGTCCATATTTAAGTGTTATATTGATTTTTGCTGCTCCCAGTGTAGGTTGAACTGGAAGGTACAGACAAGCCAGAGCTGAACTTTTCATCTGGGGAAAAATATATTACTAAGTATTTTAGTACATTTCCAAGCACTTCTCCATGTAATTTTACATGTGAGAGAGTAAATATATTTGTAAACATACAATATTTTTAAATTTGACATATTCACACACACACATTTCTTTTCTGTATAATTGGCTGTCTGCCAACCTGTCTTTCCTCATTGGAGCCTGTTACGCGGCACGTGGTCAAATACTTGTTCCACAAATATGAAAGATAATTAAACGACCTATCAGTATTGGGTAGTTCGCTGTATTAGGAAAATTTAAAAGGAGATTTAGTAAACAGTTTGTTGGTTTTCTGAGAAGCAAATATAAAACTATATTCAGGTCCATTAAAACCTACAATTCAGCGGTAGACGTTTTAAAGTTACCTCGTGGTTAATAGTTGGCGGGTATCAGGCAAGGGTAACAATGTGAAAGCTCTTACTTATGTGAAAGCTGTAACTAATGTAAAAGCCCTAACTAATGTAAAAGCTCAGAACCCACGCAGGTGTCAGCTGCCCGCTCCACAGATTTAATCCCGGGCAAGTTGTATAAAAATAGAGAGGAAACTCTCAAACTCTGAAATACTTTATTCATATTTTAATTACCAAACCATTCGTAGGTGTGATAAAAACAATGTTATTTTACCTCTGCTCAAGATTTTGCATCAAGTTTAGTTTGCAAGTGCAGTAAAGGAAACAATTTTGAAATAAAATGTTGGATTGTGTAATATTTCTAGACAAGAACAAGGGTTGTGTGTACTCTATTACAATAACAAAATTTTCTAAATTAAATTGACTATGAATAGAAGATCTAAAACCCAGCTCTAAAACCATAAATCTTGTTACTATAAGTTTACTGGTTATACTCTATACTTGTCATTTGTTTGTGTACACATGTACTAACTATCGTTATACACATTGAAAATTGCAAAAATAACGAAATATGTTGAATTTAATCCACAAATATTTCCAAAATTATATAAATATTGTTTGCCATTCAGTTGCATTAAAAAAAGAATATACCAAATAATTTTAAATAAAAATTACCTTCATCGTGTTTGCAGTCGTAATACGCATCTGTGATTTTATTTGTGGATGATTTTTCCTTCGCCAATCGCAAATACAACGCGATCGAATCAAAACAAACGTTGACTTAATTTATATATTTAATAATTTAATACTTTCATTTTACAAATAATATATAATAATAATAATATATAATAAATAATAATAGTGTGGGGGGTGATAATGGAATATACAAATTAAATTGCAATGATTGTCAAAACCACTATATTGGATAAACCGGCCGATCCTTCAAAATTAGATTTAATTAACATATAAAAGCATTGAAGACACATATTTAAATATGCTACCATTTAAACAACACCGGTCATACATACACAAACATCGAAAAAAATCTTGAAATTTTACACACAGGCAAAAAAGTCACCTATTGTCAACTTTTGAACGTTTTGAAATTTACAATAATGCTCAAATTAATCCTAACTATTAATTGACAATGATTTTCTAACAAAACATTTATAATTCGATAGACTTTTAAACAATATAAATTGATCACATGTCAAATATAAAACAAAAATGTCGCCACCGAGGTAGTTGAAAATATACGACAATTTGGATTTAATTATTTATTTACTTCATTTACCTTGACCTACAAGTACCTGATGGTGAATTCGCTGAGTTCAAAACGTAAATTGTGCAAATAAATTCTATAAAAAGTGTTAAAAGAGTTATTATTATTACATATTTATATAAAATACTTTTCGCGGTTACATTTCTAATAGGGTTAGAACTTTTAAAGGTAAAGAACTCGTAATATTGAAATAATATGGTTATTTTATAAATACGGAAAATAAAAATTATAAAATTAAGAAAGTGTATAAAATGTGCTGACAGATTATAAAACCGGCTCTGTAAGAAGAGGTACGAAGATTTTTTTTATAAGTTGAAACATTAATAAGTTGTATGTATTTTTTATGGGATTTACACTGTACCGAATGGACGAATCACAAGGGGTTGGATACTGCTGAGGTCGTAGTAATGAATACTCTATTTCCATGTTTAATTGTGGCAAATAAACATAAAAACACCACTTCTAGATGTTAAAAATAAAATAATGTATTGCCACGTTACTGCCAAATAGAGTGATAATTAACTAAATGGTATCATGCAGGTGGGACGAATGGTTCTAATGTTCTATGGGAATTTTGCATACGAATTTAATCATTATTAAACTTTAAATTAGCTCCCCTTCACGTTGATGTCGACTCACAAGCGAAGATTAGTAGATTAGAAGTTTTAATCAGAGACTTGGTTGAACTCGCCTAAAACAAAATCATGACGGTATTAGCCATTTATCGAGACAACTTAAGATTCATGACAACGTGGTCTCGTCAGAAGGACATCACCACACTATTATCAATAGTAATCTGCGAAATAATATATCAACAAATGTAAGTTACTTTACTATTTAGAACTTTACTGTAATATGTTACATTCAAAACTAGATGTCTCGCATGAAAGGGCTAATTAATAATACGAAAATATAAATTTTACCTACGGACAAGGCGCGCGAGGTGTTTCTCGGCAGCAAGATGGTCAGCTACAAGGTTCACAAGAGAAAAAAATTCATACGTGTGCCAATTAGATTATTAATTTGTAGTTCCAAGAACATCGGATGTAACTTATATTAACCAGTAACGAGTAACAGGGTTGCGAAAATATGTATTATATAAAATACAACTAAATAACGGCATAAAAAGTTTACAAAGCCTACATATTTATAAAATAACATCTTGCACCAAGATTTCATTTTCCCAACATATCTCTTTCCCCAGTTCTTGGGAATAGGAAAAGTATCGTAAGATTTAAAATTTAATCAACACGAATTCTAGAAAATAATTTGAGCAGTTAAATAACTTGAGTGTAATAGCTATAACTGTCAAATGGGATTGGGTATAATGAATTTTATGATGACCAGTAGAGTTGAAAAAACAAATATTGTGGTTTATATAACTAATAGTTCAAACAACAAATAATGCAGTAGATTAAAAAGTGTTGTATATCAAAACTTAAATTAAAACGCGTAGGAATAAAATACAAATTAAATAACAATTAAATAGTGCACCACCGGTACGCACTGTGTATGCCTTAATTAAATTAGTTAATCAGGTTTACAGGGCTGATAACTAAATTATACGTACAATAGAGCATGCATGCATTATATCTTGTTTTATGTTATAAACGTGGTTAACATGTAAAAATGTATCATTTGTATTTCATTCCTACGTTTATTTTAACTGCTAAATGAATATCTACGGGACACAAAGCAAGAACTGCCAGAACAAACAGTGACAATATATTTAAAAAATATTACAGCTGACGTCATCCTACCTATGTGATGGTTCAATTATTAACATTACATCAATTTCCGTAGCGACGTTACATATACTGTGTGTTACTGCGTAACACTACAGTTTACATTCGGTGTCATGTTCCAGCTGTAACACGATAGTAATGATTCTCTAAGTGTTTTACTAAAATGTTACGTAATACTGTATTAGGGTGATAAACAAAACAAAATCCTTACTCAACCAAATACGGAGGAATATCTCTGGCACGATTAGGTGTATTTTGTATCGAAACACCACTTCTCATAGTTACTATAGTTAGGAACATTTTACAAATACATATATTGTTTTAAGGCGGTGAGTAATTTCAAAACTGAAAATGTTTATGTTAGTCCACTTTCAATTTTGACTATTCATTTATATTTTTAATGGAAAAGACATATTTTGTATACTTCCACATATATATGTTTCTTCTATTTTACACATATGTTTTTTTCTGTAAACAATGTCAAACTGATGATGCCTTAACCGGCGAAAGCGCTATTTTAATAAATTTTATGTGGAAGTATACAAAATATGTCTTTTCCATTAAAACCAACTTACTTCCACCAAGGATACAAAGCAGAATATTCATTTATACGCCATTTTATTATACAGAATACATAGTACTATAGAGGATCTAAGACCCGGGACAGACTGAATTCCTCAAGCGATTAGAATTCCACAATAGAGCTCTTTGTCGAATTTACCTTCTGGTCGATGCACAAAGATTATGGTGCACAATAAAACCAAAAATACAAACCGACGGTTTACCTTAAGCCCTTTGTGAATACCCAATGAGTCAATGCAGGATTAACATGCATTAGTCTCGTTCCCTTTGCAATTCTGTTTGCCGGACATGGTTTCAGAGACAGGGCTTATAATCTTTGGATAACAATGAATATAAAACCTCATTAATGTGAATTAATATAGTTGTATTCGTTTTTTATTACGAATTGAGGAAGCAGTGGATGCACGGTGTATGTAGTCGCACTATGGATCTGGGACTTCGTAGAAAGAGTTCATTTTGTATGTAAACGAAGCAATTTCATTGGTTGAGTGTGTATTGGAAAAGCCTATCAAACTTTTATGCTGAGAAAATTATTCTCTTGCCTTCCTTTCTGGTTGTCCTCTGGATATCTCGTGAACTAATTGAGCTTGTCAATGGCGCAGTGTAGCGGGTACAACGGTTATCGTAAGATAACCAGAGCAAGCTACGTCGAGCGTGGCTGCTGCTTGGATGGGTGACCGCTTAGCGATTCTGTTCTTGCAAGCAGCCCGCCTGCCCGGCCATTGGTGGTGGTTCGGAAGTCACCTTTAAGCCGTTGGTTCACACGTTAGAGAGCGCCTTTTAGCCCTAACTTCGCCTGGTAAAATAAAACACCTTTACTTTACATTTACTTTTAGCTTGGTTAAGAACTTGAAGTTTTCTATGAAGATTCATTGCTATATAAGTAACATCAAATTCAATAACGATGAATGTCCTTACGTAGGATTTGACGAAACGTCTGCGAATACTAGCATTGAAGGAGCTCGCAACATTTATATTCTAGATGTTTGTCTGTCTCTTTGGGGCTGGCAAAATGTTTCTTCTGTCTGTTTGTCTGCCAGTCTGACCACAGGTTATGTCGAAAATAACATGGGCTATTGATCTTAAATTCGCCTCTTTATTCTGTTTGATCAGATTCGCACACATCTCAGTGACCAATGAGGGCAGACAGAACAAGTATAAACATTCTTGTTTGGTGCTTTCAAGATCATTGATGTGAAAGAGATGAGAGAATAGTCATAGTTCCTGGAATAAAGACCATCATTATGTTCATCAAGCATCAGCAGAGCAAATTCCTTTCGTAGATAGGTGGGAATTTTTCTGATTAGGGTAGTGTTTATTGCAAGAAAAGATACAAAATTGTAAACAATATGTTACGAGTATCTCTGTTTATGAATGTTGAGTTGAGCTCCAGTTCACCTTCCTCAGTGCAGCGTCTGTAATCTAACGCTGTCACTGGCTTTACTCCTGGAAATCTTGCATATTGTTCGTCGGAAAAGATCCCAAAACAATTGGCTTCGAAGTAGCTAAAAACGAACTAAAAGACACCTTGACTACAAAATATAAAAAAACTAATGTCATCCAGGTGAAGAGGCATTATCATTGTCTTAATAATGCACAATTGAGTATAATACGATCTATAAGCACGGTGGAGCCACTGAGTTTCTATCCATAACTATGGTGAGAAGGGTTGATTCAATATGAATGTTTAGTTTATTTCTAGTTTACCCTTTTGTGAATGGAGCGTCTTGAATCTGGTCCTACCACACACTTGACTTATGAAACCTTGAATCATGTTCGTCTGAAAAGATCCAAAATGACCGCAACGAAGAAGATCAAAACGAACTCTACATCGTTTCGACAGTAGAGACATCTGGAATATAAAACATAAGTATGTAGTCTAATATAAGTGAAAAGGCATTCTCATTGTATCCTCAGGTGCAAAATCGTTAGATGAATGACTGGTAGACCGTGCAGTTCTGCATAAAACTGTGGAAGTCAGATACAAATAAATTGAATATCACCGGTCCCAGGCAGCTTCCCTAAGGCACACCTCGTCTCCTGATTAGAGCAGTATAAATGCCACTTCCCACCTTTGTTACCGCCGTTATATCCTG
The DNA here is from genome assembly GCF_021130785.1 of Homalodisca vitripennis. Taxonomy (NCBI): domain Eukaryota; kingdom Metazoa; phylum Arthropoda; class Insecta; order Hemiptera; family Cicadellidae; genus Homalodisca; species Homalodisca vitripennis. Next base: position 13,701,793 of record NC_060212.1, on the reverse strand, counting down.
CAAGTATGATGTACTCCAGTTGACTGTTCTCGTATGAAATCCATAAAAGTTTATCTTAGCCAATAAAACTCACGAATCACTGATTCGAAGGCCTTTGAATAGTCTACAGCATAACCAGTAATCTGTACGAGTCTCTGCCTTTCTCATAATCATTACTAAGAAAATTTACCAGGGCTGTGCAAGTGCTATGATTCTTTCTAAATCCAAATTAGAATTTTGGAATATTTTGTTTATCATTTATAAAATGATTAATTTGGCGCAATACTAGCTTTGATAATACTAATGGATGATAAAGTCGAGATAGACCTGAAATGCTGGACACTTTGATATTTATTTTTGGAACTTTGGAACATGATTTATTTTAAAGCTTCTCGGAAATTGCCCATTTTCTAATCACTTATTCATCAGTTGTCTTGAAAGCTTTTACGGCATTCGGTCACAGCTTTGAGCATCTCAATGGAAATACCATCAGTGGCAACAGCTCTGATTTCAATTTTATTCATTGCTAATTTCAAATTTTCTTTTGTAATAGAGAAAAAAGTGAAACAACTGAATTTATTCTACTTTCTATGAAAGTATCCATCAAGAATTTATTTTCTTTACATAGTACCCCATTTTAACGAAGTAAGTCTGATTGTTATCTACATGTATGTAGATAACAGTCAGACTGATCCAAAGTAACATACAATATATTTTATATCTAAATATTTCTTCCAGGACAATATTCAAACTAAAAATTCATGTCAATACAGGTTTTGTTCGCCAAATAAAGATGAGAGTCTGCACCAATCAAAGGAGCAGACGACATAAATTCTTGTAGATGGAGATGTGGGAAAAGCTGGCTGTAGGTTCAGTAGTGGTGGTTGAATGTACTTAGAAGAAGCAAGCAGTTTTCGGTGGATTAGTGATGCCACTGCAATGGACAATTCGTCCATTAGGTCTTCGGTGGATGAGAGATGCTACTGCCATGGACAGCTCATCCATCAGGTTTTCGGTGGATGAGAGATGCTTCAGCCATGGAAATCATCTATCAGATTTGCGGTGGATGACAGAAACCACTGCCTTGGACAGCTCATCCATCAGGTATTCGGTGGATAAGCGCTTCCACTGCCATGGACAGCTCATCCATCAGGTTTGCGGTATACGACAGCTACCACTGCCATGAACAGCTCATCCATCAGGTATTCGGTGGATGAGAGATGCTTCTGCCATGGACAACATCTATCAGATTTGAGAGATGCATCTACCATGGACAGCTCATCCATCAGGTTTGCGGTATACGACAGCTACCACTGCCATGAACTGCTCATCCATCAGGTATTCGGTGGATGAGAGATGCATCTACCATGGACAGCTCATCCATCAGGTTTGCGGTATACGACAGCTACCACTGCCATGAACAGCTCATCCATCAGGTATTCGGTGGATAAGATACGCCTCTGTCTGGATTAATGTTCAGCGTGCCTAAGTGGAGTACGTATATATTTTATATCTGCTTCAAGCACTTCAAGACACACTGAACAGTAGTAATGAACTGCCTGTATTCAGGGGTCAGTGCGTCACTGTTCTTACAATGTGTCTGTCTGCTTCAACTGGTCTTTCTTATAATCTTTCATTTAAACTTGCGTTTTCTTTGCTGCATCTTGTAAGTAGATTGTTTAGGTTTCAGATATCAGTATCATAATTTGAATGTTAAATTTAGCTCCAGTTCACCTGCCTTTTATTGAAGAGTCTGGTATCTTACGCTGTGTCAGGAATTTCGTCCTGGAGTAAAGTCATGTTCGTCTGAAGATATCCAAAGAAAGTCGGCGAAAATAGGTGAACTGGAGCTAAATTTAACATTGAAATTGAATCAATCCTTCCTACCATAGCTATGTTATGTGTAGTATCATACTGTGTCTTCAATTTCACTGCAAGCAACCGACCTGTCCTTGTCAAGATCTGACCGCCTCTCCTCAGCGGCCGTGGGAGCGACTGTTGGAGACCATTAACTTCATGTTTCAGCTCTTTTTAAACTTCTTCGTTTCGAATAATTTTAAATAGCCACTATCCTAAAATCTTATAAGTTATCGAAAAATAAGTAGGAATATGTAACGTTTGGAATTATTTGAAAATCATACCAAGACTATCTATTTCGATTTTTATTGTAAAATAATACAGATAAATACTTTGCCTGCAATGACCATCTTATTCAAAATTATTAGGTAAACGTAACCAAGGTCATGGTAGTTTGATTAATTTATTCACGAGCAAAACTAAAGCAATTAATTATTGGTGATTACAGTGGCATAATCTAGGGATGAAATTACAATGATCCTAGTAGTTCATTATTTACATTGCTTAACTGAAAATTCAAGCCATCTTTGAACTGCTACCATTTCCTACTCGCTTGCCCGTTTCGGGTTAGGTTTGCGGCATTGCACTCTACTAATAAAGATCTTTAATTTTGTGTGCATACCAATCTTGTGCTTATACCTAATTGTCTTCTGAATCACTATGGGCCGTACCCTTGAGGGAGTAGAGGACTGGATATGTGTTAAATTAGATTATTTGTCCATTACCTCTGCACTAAATTTGTAGCTCTACCTTAATATTTTATACCGTCCCAGGACATTTTGTAAAACCATTTATATTCTAAACTTTGATTATCCCCCATCTTTAAACCGTAAGAGATGTCGAAAAAAGGAATAAAATTTGTTTGTAGTTAAGTAATACATGTACAAAATATATTTTTGACCTATATTGGAAATTGCTTAAGTTAATAGTTTTTATCGAATGTGGGTGGCCGCTATCTTGAAACTTTCCATTGATTAAGACTGGGTAACGAACTCATTCATGCTATGTACAAATACTGTCTATGAACCAAGTTTAGTCTGAATCTATTAAGAACTACGGTAGTTAACGAGTTCACAATTATTCCAGCAAAGTTGAATACTGCTAAAACATTGTACATCCACTATCTGGGAAATATCAATGAGGTCGATAGATTAAAATTTAATTTAATATTGATTATACAACCCCTCTTTTTTTATTGATTATTGATTTTTAATTCAGTTTTTTTTATTTTTTTTTTACTCATATATGATTTAGTTATCAAAACTAAGCTTCTTTTAATGTCATATTAGCTTCAATCAATTTGGAAAATTTTATTTTTTTGAAGAGTAATCGGTCTGTTCCATGATTTTCAGGATATTTATATTTAAATTATGCGATAATTTCTAATTGGTTTGATTGAATTCCTCAATCTATATAAAACGTAAAAGATGTTGTTTTATGCTGATAAGTTTGTTTCTATGGATCCTAGAAGAGAGTAGCATCGGTGTTTTAGAAACCAAAGTTTCCGATCTTGAATTTCAGGGTGCTGCTGCTAATATTGTTCCCCAAAAACATTTAGACAAAATAAATGTGTTCTAGTGTTTTTCTCATTTTGAAGACTGATTGAAGACTGTTATCATGCTAAAGTGAACAATCTCTTTGATATGATCTCTTCTTAGGTGTAAGAATGAGCTGAAATATACCTAAAAGCGAGCGTCAGCATTTGAGAAGGTCGAGAGATGGGCTCCTGGCTAGATCTTCTCGAGGGAGAGCAGCTTTACTATTAAACATATTCACGGTGTTCCAGCGATTGTCAAAGCACTTACAAAAGCCAGTAAACTCCAAATTTCAAAGGCTTATTGTTGAATGCTTTATCAGAGCGTAAATGGTCTCAGATTTAAACAGTTCCATTGGTAGGCATATGACAGCATGATACAACAAGGCAGGCATACGCCATATGACTTGTCGCGTAACATACTTTGCTTAGGTTAAATGCAAAATGTTTAACCTAAACCTCATTTAATTCTTGAGGTGTCATGTGGAAAGATAGGCACACAGAAAAGAAGTTGACACAAAATTTACATTCTGTAACATTCCATACTTGGACATGAACCATAACAAATCACATTCTTATCCAAAAAGAAAAGTAGGTATTCGGAAAAAAGAAAAGCATTTGTAGGTTGAAGGTATTGAAGAAAATAAAAGTATCCAGATGAAGTGTTTCTTAAGATATCTTAACACATGATAGATAACTTTACTAAGGATGTATACCACATTTAAAAATGACCGCACCCGTCGTTAAAAAATTTACAGTAGATAAACCGAAGAGCATTTATTCTATTTAATTAAGGAAAGTTATGACGCATATAAGTTGTTTTAATTAAATATGGTGTTAAAGCAGGCCAAGTTGTGTTACCAATAAACAATTCCTGAAGACAGGGAAAATTTCAAACTCTCATCGTTAAGACTTGTTAGTTGTAAGTTAGAAAAGCACATCTGCTCTTTTATCGAGAATATCCTGCCAATAGAAATCAAAGTGCTATCAGGTGGAAACGATTCAAACTAATATCATTTCAATGGTTAAATAAATCAACTAATGTTCAGTTTGGCGGTATAAGAGACAAGTGAAACAGACCGCTGATCCTCTCCAATAAACACAGAATATAACCGTGATATTACGGTACAGTAAAGTTAAGTGATCATTACGGTACAGTAAAGTTAAGTGATCATTACGGTACAGTAAAGTTTAGTGATCATTACGGTACAGTAAAGTTAAGTGATCATTACGGTACAGTAAAGTTAAGTGATCATTACGGTACAGTAAAGACAAGTGATCATTACAGGTACAGTAAAGTTAAGTGATCATTACGGTACAGTAAAGTTAAGTGATCATTAAGGTACAGTAAAGTGGTCATTACGGTACAGTAAAGTTAAGTGGTCATTACAGTACAGTAAAGTTAAGTGATCATTACGGTACAGTAAAGTTAAGTGATCATTACGGTACAGTAAAGTTAAGTGATCATTACGGTACAGTAAAGTTAAGTGATCATTACGGTACAGTAAAGTTAAGTGATCATTACGGTACAGTAAAGTTAAGTGATCATTACGGTACAGTAAAGTTCAGTGATCATTACGGTACAGTAAAGTTAAGTGATCATTACGGTACAGTAAAGTTCTGTGATAGGCGGTCAGTCCACTGCCTCTGATTTAAGCAGTAATTTGGAATGTATCCTACATTCAGTGCATGCTTAAATTACTAGAGTACTTGATCCCGTTCGTTACATACATTATTCATATACATATCCATATGATGTAATGTGAAATGATAATAATCGCAAATAAATATTACCAGATACAATTTTGTTATGACATTCATCCATCAATATATCGACTGATCACGTGACTTCTTCTTTATCGATGGTTGGTTAGCTAATTTTCCGAAGGCATAGATATATTTTTTACCAATAGTTTTTAAATTATAATTAATTTGAATTCTTTCAGTATACAGTTTACATGAATATCTTTATAATTCTAGTATGAGTTAATGAAATAATCAAGAAGCTTATATGACTTTCAGATAATTTTTATCTAAGAAAATTAATGTTCGGGTACTAAAAAAAATCTCATCCTTCCAGCCGTATTTATTATATGTTCACTAATGGTTCATATTCCCTTATAAAACGGTTTTTATTTCATCCTGATATTAACAAAGTCCCTAAAATCTGCTTCAAATCTGCCTAAGGCCTACCTCTCGAGGAATAAAGATGTTGTTCCTGTCTTCAGAAGTCATCATGGCTGTGACCAAAAATATTGCTTCATTGAAAAACAAGCAAGGTCGTGAAGATCAATAGCACTATCTTGTAGTTGGTTCCGTTTTAAAGGACAATTTCAAAGATAATAACATCTCATCGTCCACGCACAGAAAAATCTTTTCGGAGAGTAAAGTTTTTAATCATTTTTAGTCATCATGATTTCTTGGAAAAAATAAGGTCGATTTTCAAGATACTTCCATGAAATTCAGTGATTGCAATAAAATGGCGACTGATATGGATTATGCAAGGAATGAGCCCATTCTCAGGGCGTAATCAAGCCATTTGGTGTATATTGCCACTTACTAATATCCACTACCGAGTTTATAATACACAAAATTGAACAAGTGGAATGTTTGCAGGAGGAAATGATTTAATTCCTTCCCATTATATTATTCTTCCCTATTCCAATCTTCACTCACCTCTTTTATTACAATCCCTTAAAATTGTGTAGGACGTATATAGGTCAATCGATAAAGTTAACCCTCAATTCATACACTTTCTGAGACCCAGTGGAAAGCTTCCCTCTAAACGTGGGAAAGTTGCCCCTAGGCAACTTGAACACCATAAGATTCTCTAGTAGGTTTTAGAAACATCAAGTTATATTTTACCAGAGAAGTTTTGTGTTTAGGGAGCGTCGCATTGTTTACCACCAAAGTGAATTCAACTAGAAAAAAACGTGTTTGGATTGCCGAACTTAAATCTAATTACTTAGTCTCACTCTATTAAGCAATCCTCAGATTAGAATCAGAAGTGGGAAAGTTGGTGATTGTATTTTATAATAATGTTTTCTGATTAAATATTGTATCGTGTATACCAATAGTTCTCCATTTAAATATAATTATTTATTAATGAGCAATAATCTGGTTATAATTATTTGTCATAGAGTATCTCCACCAGAGGATACAAGTACATGACTAATAAATATATTTTATTACTCCAACCATGTTACAATAGTAAAAAGTAAATGTTAATCATTTAACAAATTATAATCTTTTAGCTTTTATTGAAAGTTATGTTAAATATTAACGAATCACTTTGTTAAGTCTAACCTCTCACAGAACCTGCTGCTTATATTAACAACACATTACATTTATTTCATGTTTTCATATTCTTCCTAGTGACAAAGCACTGTTTATTGACACATTCAATTTTATTAAACAAATTAAAAAATTTACAGTTTCCAATCCAACAATCAAATTTAATACCAACTGATTATTATTACAAATTAAAAAAAAAATCATTACTTGTGACAAAGCTGAATTAATTGATAGCTTCCAAACGCATGTTACTAAGGATAAAACTGCAATGAAAATATGTAAAAACTCTACCGGAAATTTATAACAATCAGCGTTAATTGTTGATGACGTAAGTTAATGTCACCATCCACACAACTCCGGCCACGACTCGACATTGAAATCCAAACAGAGGTAATACCATACTATAGAATAAATAGATATTCCACCAAGTTAAATTTGGATTTATAAACTCCACGTTACACCAAGAAGACCAATTTTCTTAATCGGTGAGATATATTTATATGACTATCCTCTTGATCGACTACATTTATTTATAAGACTAATATTCTTAATTTAAGACGTACATTTATTTATATAACGAATCCTGTTAATCAATCACATTCATTTAAAGGACCAATATTCTTAATTGATGACTCGTCTACATAAATTTTTAAGACGAATATTCTGTATACCTTCTATTTATTAATGATCTTCTATATTTATATGATGAATACTCTTTCTCGACCACATTCATCATATATAAGAACCATCCTTTTAATCGATTCATACATTTATGTGACGAATCCTCTTAATCGAACGCAATAATTTATAAGACCAGTGAATGAATGAATGAACGAAAAATGCCTCTACTAAAGAGGCGGAGTTATGGGCTATCAACCCCTTTTACCACTCAACCTCACCAATCCAATTGATGACATACTTTTATATGACGAAACCTTTTAATCGACCGAAATAATTTATAAAGACCAGTGAATGAATGAATGCATGCACGAAAAATGCCTCTACTAAAGAGGCGGAGTTAGGGCTATCAACCCCTTTTACCACTCAACCTCACCAATCCAATTGATGACATACGTTTATATGACGAATCAACCACATCCATTTATAAGACCAATCTTCTAAATTGCTCCATTCTAGATATATCTGGGTTAACATCAAAATTTTCCACTAAATTGAAGATAAGCCCACAGGTGATTTTAGACTGTGTTATCTCCCAGTGGAATGGAGATACTTCCATGAAGTTCAGTGATTGCAATAAAATGGCCTATGATATGGACTATGCAAGGAATGAGCCCATTCTCAGGGCGTAATCAAGCCATCTGGGGGAGATTTGGTTTACCTCGATTCAGTGTACAAGATGAGAAATCAATAAAGGCATAAGAATTTACAATATCAAAGCAAACGTTTCTGACCTCATTGGGTATTCAGAGCTGGATGTTGACCTTAAACATGTATGAGAGTTACATGAAATATATACTTTTATTTATTTACTTATTCTTAGTGATTCGTTAGTTTTAATTACAAATTAATATACTTATAGCTGTCATGCAGTATTAATGATGCATTAACAATGTTTAGTCAAACAATTACACTATTTCACGTTGCTTAGAAACATTAATATGGTATATTATTGAACTTGGTGTATAAGGTCTATTCACACACATCAGTTGAGTCACAGTTCCGTCACAGTTCAGTCTCAGTTCAGTCACAGTTCAGTCACAGTTCCGTCCGGAATTCGTCAGTCAACTGTCCGTCAGTTGGCTTCAGTCACTCGTCAGTCACTTTATACAGTGATCTTACAGTCAAGCTTATTTTATCATGAGTGAATTAAATTGGATAATATATAATTACCTCAATGGCTGATTTTACTATAGTAGAGTTAGCTGCAATAGCGATACCCTTAGATGACGAAGAGATTGAAAATAAAAGAAAAAAGCGAAGGATATGGGTTCATGATTTATGGAAGAAGAGGGAAAGTCAGGGAAAGTTCATCACATTATTTAAGGGACTAATGGACGATGAAACTAAGTTATTTAAATATTCTAAAAATTTCATTCTTCACAGACGAGTCCGTGTACTTAGGGTTAGACATATCATACAAAACTATTTTTGCGAACAGATTCTATCAATATTTTCATCGTTCATCTTGATGATCGTAGCAAACAGTCTTTAAAATATAAACTCATTACAGAAATACAACTTTTATATAAAAACGCAATCCTTTAAAATAGGAAACACATCCGTCATGCGACCGTCAGGCGTCCGAACAATCCAAAAATATCGGTGGGAAGAAATATGAAAATGACTGACGGACGCCGGCAGAGCGACTGGCGGACCTGCGCCGGAACTGAGCCGGATGAGTGTAGATAACGCAACAGGACATCCATTATAGAATAAATTTTTTGACTGTGACGTGACTGATGTGACTGACCTGTGACGCGCCGGAACTGATGTGTGTGAATTGACCTTAATATGGTATATTATTGAACTTGGTATTATAGACCAAATAACCAAATATGAAATAAACTATCGAGTGATAAGCTTACTTAACGCTCAGCCAAATACTATCGTATGCTATTAGGCACCTTTCCAATTGCTAGGTGAAAGTAGGTCTAAGAAAAAAATAAAGTTATGGAAACTTGAAGAGAGTCTCTTCAAGGAGGATGTTGTCTTACTATACCTTATTCGGAACGCTGCCGTAGAAAGGTTCCATGTGGCAGCCCGGCTGTGAGAGCTCTGGAGTCACATGGATATTGTAGCTCTCTAGGAAACAATGGGACCTCGGTTTGGTGGGCAAGATTTCAAAATCACTTTGTTAAGGAAGTTCAGATGCCGAAAAAATATTTTTTAATGTATTTTTATTTTATTAGATATTAATTTGTGTTCATATACATGTCACAAACATTTTAAGACCACCCGTCAAAATCTGTGATTTAGAAAAAAAGTTAATCCACTTTTAGTGGACTTATGTCATGATTCTATACCAAAATTTTTAGTAGCTCTGCCGTGAATTTGACAAGACAGGAGCAAATTGCTTAGCAACAAATTATACTTTCTGCAATGAAATTTATATAGTACACAGTAGTAAGTTCTTTTTCTGTTGAATTTGTTAAGTTGGTAGTTCTGAGTGCTTATAAACAAGACAATTTTGTTTCTGCTGTTTTATTGTGGCTGTATCTGTTTGTTTACCAAACATAGGCTATTGTGTTGTGTCTTATAATATTGTAAAAATTATAACATATTTTAAGTGATCAATAGTTATTGATAAAGTAAAATGACGAGGCGTAAAAGTGTGTTCAAGAAAAAGAAAAATGTTGGGGTTCAAAAGCCAGAAAGTGATCAACAAGTTGATTCAACAGTAGTCCTAGGCCTACCCCCAAAACAAGACTTACCTAGTGTAAGCTCTTCAAAGATAAAAATATTTGATAGAGAACTAAGTTGCAGTGAGTATGAAGCAGAGAACATATATGACCTAGTAGATATAGAGTCACTTATGAATAAGTTCCTGGAAATTAGTGCCTGTAGGTTTTGTGGCGCAAAACTAGCCTACAGTACAAATAGGCTCGGTGGATTAGCGACAAGCTGCCAGCTGCATTGTACACAGTGCGATTCCAAAGTAGAGTACTGCAATTCAGAACAGACATTGAATACCAGGTTACATGATATAAACACTAGGCTGGTTTATGCTTTACGCACTATAGGTAAGGGACAATCTGCGGCTAAAACATTGTGCGCTATTCTCAATCATCCGAACCCTCCTGCAAGATTCTTTCGGTACAGTGAAGTTATTGGCAAAGTCACTAAGGAAGTTTGTAAAGTTGTAATGAAGGAAGCAATTGACAAAGCTGTTCAGGAAAATGATGGAAGCAGAGAACTAACTGTGGCAGTAGATGGCACCTGGCAAAAGAGGGGGCACATATCAATTAATGGAGTTGTGACTGTAACAAGTGTCGATACAGGTTGTGTTATTGATGTGGCCATTGTACATGCAAAGATAAATTACAAAACATACACAATGAAAACTGTAAAGCTAATTTCATAGGCTCTAGTGGGGCTATGGAAGTATATGGAGCAAAACAAATCTTTAGTAGGTCAGAAACTGTAGTAAGCCTTATGGAGATGGAGATGAGAAAATTGAGTGTTGTGGACATGTACAAAGTAATAATGGGTGCTAGCCTAAAGAAACTAAAACTAAAATCATGAAAAACTTGTCCTTGCCGATGGAAAAAACCATTGGTGGAAGAAATCGCCTTACATATGAACGCATCTTAGCCATTCAGAAATATTACGGATTAGCAATTCGGAGGAATACTGGAAATTTATATAAAATGAAGCAAGCAGTATGGGCTGAATATTTTCATTTATTGTCCACTAATCAAAATCCACAGCACGGGCTCTGTGAAAAAAGCAAAGAGATCTGGTGTAAATATCAGCGAGCTGTCGCCAACAATGAAATATATGATCATTTGAAGCACATTCATATACCTGAAGTTATTACGAGCCAGATCAAGCCTTTTTTTCAGGATTTGGCAGATCCTGTCCTGTTGAAGAGGGGTAAGTCCCGTGGTAAGTCCCAAAATCCCAATGAGTCGGTCAATGCTGTAATTTGGTTACGACTATCCAAAACGGTGTTTGTAGGTCTACAAATCGTCTACCAATGGAGTTTGCTGTTTATGAAGTCATTTTAAGTTTTAACAGAGGAAATGCCCCAAGGAGCCTTGTCTTGAAGGAACTGGGAACGACTGTTAGTAAAAACACAGCTTTAGTAATGAGTGAACTAGACAGACTGCGAGTGCAAAGGAGCGAGCGAGAACTTTCAAAACTCCAGTAAAAAGTCAGACAACGACATGAAAGTGCCAAAAGGAGGTTGGGAGAAGCTTTTGCTAAAGAAGAGGACCCAGACAAACTATCCTGGATTTCACTAAACTAATTTTATAGGTCAGGAATTGAATAATTTCCTGTACGCCAAATCTTTATTTGCGTTTTCCCGAAACCCGTGATTTTTTTACATAAATTACCCGTTATCTCACAAACTGCAAGAGATACAACTCTACAATTTTTACCACATCCTCTTGTAGTTATTATAAAAACTTTAACATGGTAATTTTTAATTTTATGCTTTAGTTTTTTTACAGCAAAAAAAGTATAGGATTTTTTCGAGTTTTCATGATAAAATTAAAAAAAAAAACATAAAAATGTAAAGAAAAAATTTAAAAGGAAACCCTCGTGTTAAAATCTTTATTACATGATATATAAGTACCAAAAACATTTTCACCTCTTTAACTTTAGTAGTTTTTGATAAAACGGGTCATCAATATTGCAAATTTAACATGGTAAAGATAGTTCTATCCTAACCCCCTTAAAATTCATATTATATACAAATTTGTATCCAAGATTACTAAAGAAGAACTCTATAAATATGTTAACACTTTTCACCACGTTTCCAATTCTAAACGAATGTTGAGTTTAGGTCCAGTTCACCTTCACCTTTCGTGCAGTATCCGAAGTCTGACGCTGTTGCAGACTTGACTCCTGAAATCTGGAGTCATGTTCGTCTGAAAGAATTCAAAAAGTCAGATTTAAGTTGCTGTACTTAAGAGGAAGGTGAACTGGATCTGAACTCAACATTCGCATCGAATAAGCCCTTCCCAACATATCTAATATTTTTAAACAGTTCAAAGTCAGGATAATTTAATCTAGTAAACTATGACTGTAACCCAGCAGGGATCAATTCTGGCTGACTTATACCTTCTAGTTGAACCTATCACTGGACACAGCAAAAACCGATGTGGAACTTAAATCTGGGAAATCTTATGGATGTTACTAACCGTAAATGTCGAGATTCTGGGGTGCAAGGGTAATTCAATAGGTTTAGTCTATTGCGGGAGATTACTGTTGAAGTTGGTGGGATTCGTTACCTAAGTATCTTAGTATCCCTTTCCCTAGATTCTTACTAGCCTCAACAAGAGTGTGCCAGGCTGGTTCAGAGCTAACTCCCTCTTCTTCTGGGGGTCACATAACTTTGAGATTAGTGCCTTAAATTCTTTCTCATGGATCTGATAGGAGGCGGCCCCTACTCCCTAATCTGAATACTCCCTACATCCTGAATACCGTGTCACTCCGGAAGCAGCGCTAAGGTTTTTATAAGACTAAGAGCAAATTTATAAGCAAATCTTGTCCTAAGAAAACAAAAAAATCAAACAAAAAACTATGTCTTTTGTTTAAAACCTGTAAATAACTAGTATTTATGACCTTTTGTTGCAGTAGAGCGTTTTGGACTAATGTAGGTTTCTTGGTTAAGCCGCTATAATGAAAGTTATGTAAAACTGCATGCTTTAAAAACGATTGCAACATAGAAGTACGAGGGTTAGTAAAAAATCTGCGTTGTAGAAAATTAATTTACAATAAATGTGGATATTCGTTCAAATAATTTCTATGTTTTTGAAGTTTTAATCACAAGATATTCCGAGTTATATGGTGGTAACCGCAAAACCTAAAAGGTGAAAAAGTATTAATTTTAACTCTTAGATATCTTTCTAACGGTTGGTTAAAAAAGCATTCATTTAAAACATTATGAGGAAAAAACCATGTATAAATATATTAAAATAAAAAAGCATTTGTTCAGATATTGCAACTTCTATCTCTTAATGTTCTGACATCTGACGTTCTAAAACTTTATAAGGATGCTTTATAATACGTAACAATGCATATGTAACAGTGAATATGTAACAAAATTATTTAATATACTCGTAATACCTCTTACGATTGTGTCATATTTGTTGCATATTTATTAATATAATAGAGGTAATAATGTATGCTCCAGTGAGTAGATTTCTGTGAAAAGGACTCAGACTTTATTACGGTCTTAATATTGCACTCTTTCACGATTCATGTTTTCACGAAATTCACATTTTCTTAGGTGAAACTCATTATGTCATAGGTGCCTGTGACAAGCATTGTCAACACAATGACGGCTATAACGAACAATACCTCACTACCTCTAACGCCTAGCACTACATCCATTATCCATTATCCGTTCCATCTATTATAGTTGGGTATTGCATGGTTCATCTGTGACAAGCATTGTCAACACAATGACGGCTATAACGAACAATACCTCACAGTCTAACGCCTAGCACTACATCCATTATCCATTATCCGTTCCATCTATTATAGTTGGGTATTGCATGGTTCATCTGTGACAAGCATTGTCAACACAATGACGGCTATAACGAACAATACCTCACAGTCTAACGCCTAGCACTACATCCATTATCCATTATCCGTTCCATCTATTATAGTTGGGTATTGCATGGTTCATCTGTGACAAGCATTGTCAACACAATGACGGCTATAACGAACAATACCTCACAGTCTAACGCCTAGCACTACATCCATTATCCATTATCCGTTCCATCTATTATAGTTGGGTATTGCATGGTTCATCTGTGACAAGCATTGTCAGCACAATGACGGCTATAACGAACAATACCTCACTACCTCTAACGCCTAGCACTACATCCATTATCCATTATCCGTTCCATCTATTATAGTTGGGTATTGCATGGTTCATCTGTGACAAGCATTGTCAACACAATGACGGCTATAACGAACAATACCTCACTACCTCTAACGCCTAGCACTACATCCATTATCCACTATCCGTTCCATCTATTATAGTTGGGTATTGCATGGTTCATCTGTGACGAGCATTGTCAACACAATGACGGCTATAACGAACAATACCTCACAGTCTAACGCCTAGCACTACATCCATTATCCATTATCCGTTCCATCTATTATAGTTGGGTATTGCATGGTTCATCTGTGACAAGCATTGTCAACACAATGGCGGCTATAACGAACAATACCTCACAGTCTAACGCCTAGCACTACATCCATTATCCATTATCCGTTCCATCTATTATAGTTGGGTATTGCATGGTTCATCTGTGTCGCATTGGAATAGTAAAGCTTTTCAGATTTTTCTTGTCACCTAGAAATAATTTTTATTAGTGAATTAAGAAATAATTAGACGTGATCGTATATGAAAATTCATTCAAATGAGTTTTCTTAGTTGTGTTATTGTACTTACAATATGTTCACTAAATTAACATATAAGGATTGCTATAATGGATTTAGTACATTGATTGGTTTCGCATTTATTCAAGAACTGAACATAATAAATTGTACATGATAAATCAGGTGCAATAATATTTTACTTTTTTTAAACGAAATATTAAAGTAAAAAAACCTAACTGAAATCATGATACCTTTTACATGCATGATTTGCTTTCTTGTTACATATTTCGGATAAAATTTTGGTTTTTTTCTTATTTGTGTTAAGAAGTATGGGATATAACTAGATAATATTATATAAACAATATATTTGCTTGGTTACTACTTTAGCTGATTTCGCTCTGACGTGAAATCTATACATGTCGCAGTTGTGATGTAGGTATATGCTGAGAAAACTTGATTGCTTTGGGTTCGTACCTAAAATATCATAGTGCGCTAAATTTTGCACCTGATCAGCTGGGCTGATTTCAAGTAAATTTGAACTATGTTTCTGGTTGTGAGATACAAATACTGAGACCACGCTGCCTTTGACAAACACACAAAGTGCACAGTTGTGGTCAGGTACTGCTGGTACTGATGTTTGCAGTACACAATTCGCAGAAAGTGAGTGTCAGTACACTTGTGAGTCATGTACTGCTGGTACTGATTTTGCAGTACATCATTCGCAGAATGTGAGAGTCAGTAGACTTGTGTGTCACGTACTGCTGATACTGATGTTTGCAGTACATCATTCGCAGAATGTGAGTGTCAGCACACTTGTGGGTCAGGTACTGCTGGTACTGATTTTGCAGTACATCATTCGCAGAATGTGAGAGTCAGTAGACTTGTGTGTCACGTACTGCTGGTACTGATGTTTGCAGTACATCATTCGCAGAAAGTGAGTGTCAGTACACTTGTGGGTCATGTACTGCTGGTACTGATTTTGCAGTACATCATTCGCAGAATGTGAGAGTCAGTAGACTTGTGTGTCACGTACTGCTGGTACTGATGTTTGCAGTACATCATTCGCAGAATGTGAGTGTCAGCACACTTGTGGGTCAGGTACTGCTGGTACTGATTTTGCAGTACATCATTCGCAGAATGTGAGAGTCAGTAGACTTGTGTGTCACGTACTGCTGATACTGATGTTTGCAGTACATCATTCGCAGAATGTGAGTGTCAGCACACTTGTGGGTCAGGTACTGCTGGTACTGATTTTGCAGTACATCATTCGCAGAATGTGAGAGTCAGTAGACTTGTGTGTCACGTACTGCTGGTACTGATGTTTGCAGTACATCATTCGCAGAATGTGAGTGTCAGCACACTTGTGGTCAGGTACTGCTGTTACTGATGTATGCAGTACACAATTCGCAGAATGTGAGAGTCAGTAGACTTGTGTGTCACGTACTGCTGGTACTGATGTTTGCAGTACATCATTCGCAGAATGTGAGTGTCAGCACACTTGTGGGTCAGGTACTACTGGTACTGATGTTTGTAGTACATCATTCGCAGAATGTGAGTGTCAGCACACTAGTGGTCAGGTACTGCTGTTACTGATGTATGCAGTACACAATTCGCAGAATGTGAGAGTCAGTAGACTTGTGTGTCACGTACTGCTGGTACTGATGTTTGCAGTACATCATTCGCAGAATGTGAGTGTCAGCACACTTGTGGGTCAGGTACTACTGGTACTGATGTTTGCAGTACATCATTCGCAGAAAGTGAGTGTCAGTACACTTGTGGGTCAAGTACTGCTGGTACTGATGTTTGCAGTACATCATTCGCAGAATGTGAGTGTCAGCACACTTGTGGGTCAGGTACTACTGGTACTGATGTTTGCAGTACATCATTCGCAGAAAGTGAGTGTCAGTACACTTGTGGGTCAAGTACTGCTGGTACTGATTTTGCAGTACATCATTCGCAGAATGTGAGAGTCAGTAGACTTGTGTGTCACGTACTGCTGGTACTGATGTTTGCAGTACATCATTCGCAGAATGTGAGTGTCAGCACACTTGTGGGTCAGGTACTACTGGTACTGATGTTTGCAGTACATCATTCGCAGAAAGTGAGTGTCAGTACACTTGTGGGTCAAGTACTGCTGGTACTGATTTTGCAGTACATCATTCGCAGAATGTGAGAGTCAGTAGACTTGTGTCAGGTACTACTGGTACTGATGTTTGCAGTACATCATTCGCAGAAAGTGAGTGTCAGTACACTTGTGGGTCAAGTACTGCTGGTACTGATTTTGCAGTACATCATTCGCAGAATGTGAGTGTCAGCACACTTGTGGGTCAGGTACTACTGGTACTGATGTTTGCAGTACATCATTCGCAGAAAGTGAGTGTCAGTACACTTGTGGGTCAAGTACTGCTGGTACTGATGTTTGCAGTACATCATTCGCAGAATGTGAGTGTCAGCACACTTGTGGGTCAGGTACTACTGGTACTGATGTTTGCAGTACATCATTCGCAGAAAGTGAGTGTCAGTACACTTGTGGGTCAAGTACTGCTGGTACTGATTTTGCAGTACATCATTCGCAGAATGTGAGAGTCAGTAGACTTGTGTGTCACGTACTGCTGGTACTGATGTTTGCAGTACATCATTCGCAGAATGTGAGAGTCAGTAGACTTGTGTGTCACGTACTGCTGGTACTGATGTTTGCAGTACATCATTCGCAGAAAGTGAGTGTCAGTACACTTGTGGGTCAAGTACTGCTGGTACTGATGTTTGCAGTACATCATTCGCAGAATGTGAGTGTCAGTACACTTGTGGGTCAGGTACTACTGGTACTGATGTTTGCAGTACATCATTCGCAGAAAGTGAGTGTCAGTACACTTGTGGGTCAAGTACTGCTGGTACTGATGTTTGCAGTACATCATTCGCAGAAAGCAAGTACAGCGAATTCCCGGAATCCATGAGGAGACTGTGTTTACTGATCTCAAACATCTTATAGCCTATCCTTGTTTATAGAAATAGCACACCTTTGTTTTACTTTACATATTCTGATCGACATTGATATTTTTAAGAAAGAAATATTTAAAATATTACTAGAAGAGAAAGTAAAAATGAGAAATATGGTTGTGTAATCATGCCACAGTGTAACTAAAAAAAGGAAAACATGAGTGTTAGAATAAACAAATTTTAGAATATTCACCCTGAAGGCATTTTAATTAATCAGAACTCTGGATGTCTAATAGGAGTTTAATCTGATGTGTATTTATTTGGCAGTGCGTTGGAAGAAATACACGGGTACTATAAAATAACATTTGAGAGCTATTTTGGTTGGAGTACATTTTAGTTCAGAAGCTCAGAGTCTATTTACATTGTGCAAGGACAAGGACCTAGTTCTTCCTGAAATCGATAAAATTATTTCACCCAAATAAATAAATCCATCAGTCGGGCTAGTTTTTGGTGATGTTTAAAAGAGAGGATATCGAAAGGGATCATTTTCTTAGATGATGTGGTTTTAGATGAACACACCTAAATTTAAATGTTTGATACGTATATGAAAGATAAAGTAACCATGTAAAGATGAATAATTTAGCTGAAAATAAAACTTTCGTTGGCTGATAGGGATATAAGCCAAATCTGACGATTGGTTTTCAGTGTATAAAAACATTATGTAAGAATATATTGATATTTTAAACCTTTATGACAATTTTCTATTCTAAGTTTACATAGATTGTTATTGGTTTATTTCTCAGGGGGCATTTTTCTAATCACGAACTAAGTGTGAGCATATACAATATAAATTGGTTCTCGGATTTTAGACTGTAATGACGAAGATTTGTTTAATGAAGAGTAGAGCGCGGCCTCCCTTGTCAGCAGTAGCCATTGAATCTCTAAAATATAATTTTACGATAGTCGCATGAAAAATTTAAAATCTGTACACCTCATTTCATTCTGTAGATGTCCGGCAGACAGACAAAAACAAGTTAACTTTTTCCAGCCCCACGAGTGGCAAGCTTCGTAAAAGCTCAGCCAATAATGTTTTTGTTTTATTTAAATGTAACGTGGTTGTATGTAAATAATGAAACACTTGTTATACTTTATGCAAATATTGTTGTCTTATGTTAGTAGCAAAACGTTAGCTTCATTTCACTAAAGAAAATAAAACTTTTTCTCCGAAGGGGTTTTTGTGTGGGTTTCAACGTCTGTAAGTAAAAATTGAACATAAAAATAAGTAAAGATTATATTTCGGTGTTAACAGACATCCCACTTATTCCACGAATCTCTAAAACTTTTTTTATTTTTTTGGCCTCATTGCAGTGCTTTTTATGTGTATACAATTGCTTTGGTTACATAATTATCTGGCGTTGAAGTGATGATATTAATTAAATATGAACGAAAACTTTGAATTTTTTATTTAGTATTTTATAAGTATAATTTAGTTCAAAATATATATTGAAAAAAGTTTTCATACTTAGTTTAACATAATTCAATAGTAGTGTATTTAGAGATTCCTACAGTTCCTTTGAATTTTCACAACTAAGTGACTGACGATTCAAATTATCCTAAATTTAAGGATCATACACCTCTGTCAAATTGCAGCAAAATGTCTAAGTAACACTTGTCTGGTGCAACAGTAACAATTATTTACAAGACATAAGTACGCCACACCACATGTCGTAACAGGCTTCGTTGGGTTTGCATGCAGAATTTCAAATCTGTATCTCATTTAATTCTTAAGATATCCTGCAGACAGATAGACAGACAGGTATTCAGAACAAAAATTGAACACTCAACTTCATTTGTTCCAATAATAATTGGCGAGTTTAAATATTTTAGTTACATTTACGTGCCTGCAAATTTAAAACAATATTTTTGACACCTTCTCACGTTTATACCTCCCCAGAATTGTTTTTTGAGTATGATTTAGGCAAATATAACGACAAAAAGGTTCATCTATGTACATTTAGATACCTATACCAATACCTGTATAAAACATAACGTCAGCAAACGGAATTATATACCTTTCCTAATGAGGGTTCTTAATGAACTGGTTCAAGGAGGAGATGCCATCTCCTGAGGGCACTAAAGGTTGAAGGTACAGATTTATATAACATTTTTGTGTTAACACCTTAGGAAAGGACGCAAACAACTTCAAGGTAAAAAAATGCAGAAGTAATTTCCAAACTTAAAGAAATGATCAAACTCTTTCTTGTCTTTAAAAGTATAGCTAAGTTTTCCAGTTTTGTACTCTGGTTTGCATATTTTCTTAATAAAATTTCTATTGACTTCCTCAAATATCTTCTACAAAATTCGACAGTATTAATTTTATCACTAAAAGTATGATTCTTGTAACTTCCTAAATTTTTGAATAATGTTTGAAAAATGCATTGTGCAGTATGTTACTTATCTGGAATGAGATATTCTCACTGAATTTGTTGAGAGGTGACAAAAAATCTCTTTAGAATAATATTTATCTTTTTGGACTTCGCAATTTTTCACATAAAACCACAGGAAGATTTTCGTGCACCCGAAAGTTATGCTGCTGTCGTATATAAGAGGTCAGTTATCCAGAAATAAGTCTCAATAAGAACGGAAATTGCTAAGATTAAATTTGATGTTTTAAAAATACTACACTTCTCCCACTGTAAACAGTGTACTACTCATCTCTTTGTTTTATTAGAGGTATTTTGATCGTATAAGAAAAATATATAACCTTAAAGCTTAAAGTCTTAAACTTTTGGCAGCCTATGATCCTTTGTAACTTTCACTGGCCTTCGAGCCCTTCCGAAATGTCAAAATGAACATCGTGGACAGGGTTTCGAAAACTTAGTCTCACTAATTTCGAGAACAAATCTTTAGCTTTCGTGCCACAAATTCTAGATTAAAAGCTTCGGATTAAACTATTTCTATTGACTTCCTCAAACAGCTTCTACAAAATTCGATGTATTTAGTTTTATCACTAAAATGTTTGATTCTTTTACCTTCATACATTCTTGATTGATGTTCGCAAAATGCACACATACATAGATTCCTCCACACAAGAATACACAGGAAGAATTTTGTGCATCTGAAAGTTATGCTGCTGTCATATGTCAGAGGTCAGTTATCCAGAAATTAATCTTAATAAGAAGCACCCCATTGCTAAGATTAGATTTTCTCTTTTAAAAATAAAAAATTTTGATTCTTTTACCTTCATACATTCTTGATTGATGTTCGCAAAATGCATACATACATAGATTCCTCCACACAAGAATACACAGGAAGAATTTCGTGCATCTGAAAGTTACGCTGCTGTCATATATCAGAGGTCAGTTATCCAGAAATAAATCTTAATAAGAAGCACCCCATTGCTAAGATTAGATTTTCTCTTTTAAAAATATTAAAATTCTCACACCGTAAGTACTGTGCTACTAATCTCATTGTTTAATTAGACGTGTTTTGATCCTATAAGAAAAATAATTGTCTCAACCTTTTGGCAGCCTATCTCTTTTATAACTTTGGTAGGCCTTCGAGTCCTACCGAAATGTCAAAATGAACACCGTGGTCAGAGTTTCGAAAACTTAAAGACTCACTACAGTAATTTCTAGAACACATCTTTGGCTTTCAGCTCTCAGTTAGCTGTGATTCTGGTGATCTCGTCACAAATTCTAGACTAAACTTTCGGGTTAGTTCAGATTTATTTCTAAGATTTACCTTTCACTCACTCAATGGGCTGCATATGACGAACTTTTGTTGTGGAATCCTAGAGAACTATTTTCTCCATCACTTCAGCCACGCAGGAATCGGACTCTTAGGGTTTCGTCGAGTCTCAAAATTTCTGAACGGCCTTCACGAGTAAGACCGGCCAGGGGTTATGGCGAAGATTGCATTCGGATGAAGTAAAATGAAAAGTACTTGCCTAAGTAAAGTCAAAACAAGTATGAACCTTTTAAGAATTTCGATTATTGGGGAAGAAAGAAGTTGTTGCTGTCCAGGAGTGTGCTCAATTTATAAATTAACGCATCGAGATTTTTCATTGCCTGCCTTTGACGTTGCCAAGTTATAACTTAGTATATAGCTTTGCAAGAGTGAATTATCATGAGCTAGTAGTAATAGCTGGACGTATCTCCACTCCCTTGTGATCATAGTTTTTATCGCACACAATATCTTCACTAACGTCAACCGATTGTAAAATAAACATGACTTAGCTGTGCATTGTGTGTTGCCGGTTGTATGGAATGAGACTGTCAATGGTGTTTTGACTCGCACATACTTTTATTGCGTCAAAGAATTGATAATCATGAATCGTGCATTCCGTAATGCGTCACGTCGACTGATCGTAATTGTAATACTATGCATCAATAGCTCAGAACTACATCCTGCAGGAAAGGGCGACAATAAATGGGGTTCTCGAAGCTGATCCCCTTTCGTCCTTACCTTAGCCAAATGTCCTTATTCCAAAGCGATTATAAATAAGAGGTCCTGATGTCCTTATAGCCTTTTTCCATCTGGAAAATTGTATAAAATGTTCTTATGAGCTTAGACGAGATATAACTTACATTTTCCTACTATTTGTTTGTTACTTTAGTTTTTGTAATGATTTGTTTTAAACTTAAAATAATTACATTTTAATACAAAAGCTCATTGAAGAGGTTTAAACATTGGGTAAGAGAAGGAGAAATTTAATGATTATAATTAGGTAATTAAATACTGTAATGAAACTTCCAGATAACATTTACTACCTTATCACAGTTAATTAAAAGTAAGAAGCAATCTATTTATACTAATTGTTCGAACCAAAATAGACAGCAAGAGGTTGTGGAGCATCCTAAATTGTTTCAAAGTATACTGAATTTGGTTGTGATGTTCTGCAGGAATAGTAGAAACAACAAAATATGGTAGATTGCGTTTTGGTTGAAAGAATGATATTAGTAAATGCACTGCTACTAAAATTGGGTGACAATTAGAATGACTTTATACTTTTTAAACGACAAGAGATATTGCAACCAAATTTGACATACCATCACTGGTAATAGTAAACTATTGTTCTGAGTACGGGGTAATCGGATGTCACCTTTGGGGAACGTCCCGTCTAGGATAAGAAGAAAGACTTTAATGACAGCCTATGCTGAGGTGTACATCATTTTAAAGTTCTAGTTGAATTGAAAACAGTGCCGCAAACCGGATTTCAAAAGGTTGATCCAGTCGGAAGAAATTGCCGTTTAAAGTTTTAAAACTAGCACTGTACATGTTACAAGTTAACATTGAATTAGAATAAATATTTTAGTGACCTAATTTAAAAATAGGTAAGTGTTTTCCGTCTGGCAGTAATTTGGTTTCGATATTTCTTGTCATTTAAAAATTATAAAGTCGTCCTAAGACTTAATTGTTACCATTATTATTAACTCATGTTTCAAACAAAAATATTATAAAGTTTGCCAAAGTATGTTTTATGAAGGTGGTGCCTATTTAATAGTAGATGATACCTCTTTACTCATAGTCTACAGTGGACAAAGGTTTTGGTTAATAAGGTCAAAGGTATAGTGCTTTTCAAAAACCCTGCAGTTCAAACATTACATGTTTAATATGGCTCTGTACCCACAAAGAGAAACCATTAGCTCTAAATGCGTACATAAGCACAAATTAAATTCTTTTTAATTTAGATTTTCGAAAGATACTCGATGTATACAGGTTTGTTAAAAATATTGAAATGGTGCAATTCGATATTCCAGATATGATATTACTGATGTCTCTGATGTAGGGAGTAAAACGTGTTATAAACATTGTTTATATTCGCCGTAAAAAGTTTAATTCACGTGACAGAGCAGCTTCCGGGGAAGTGCATAATCTCATTATGTTTTTAATATAAACAACGTCTTAGCTTGTCTCAGCAATGTAGGCATGTGGGGACACCACTACACGTGAATTTTCTGTAAACATGCGATAATGTCAGGAAATATTTATCCAAGATGTTGTACTGGCAAGCTAAAAATGCAACATTCTATTACAAAATCAAAACAAATTTTTCCACCAATTTTAGTGAAGACTGTTTTAAATAAACACTATTTATTGGTTAACCCAATGCAAGAGTATTACAAGTAGGTCGAACAGTTCACGTTATATTTACGATAGTGTTATTGAATATTTGGAGTATCTGGGATTATAAGTAAATAAGTGTTTGGGATGGATTGTCCTTTTTAATATTTTCATCCATTAATGTAAGAAAGATTAATCTTTATGTTATGCGATGCATTATAAAACAAGTAAACAATTAAAAATTGTCTAAATTATTTTCGTTTTAAAGTGTCCTGAGATAAGAAAGCATCCAACATAGCGGGTCATACATTCTTATTAATTCAGTTATATTAAACCGGAGGATTCTTTATTATCTTAACACGCCACATGGTTGAATGAAAGCGATTTGTTTACATTTCACCTTTTTTATTATCAGTGTTTCCTGTTATTTATATAGATATAGTTGCACAAGTTTTTGAAAACCAGGTTTCTAGAATAACTCGTTCTGCTCAACATATTTTGTTTTAATAGCAAATGTTTGAAGTCTCAAACTTAAAACACATCTAAAGGTGCGGTCCTCTAAAAAAACATATACACTGAAAGGTCAAACATAATCCTGCACAAGGATCGCCATCCTTGCATCTCCATCTCATGCATTGTTATCCACCATAAAACACAAGACGATCATGTAAAGTTATGGAATTGTACATTTAAATGTAGATGGACCTTTTAGGCTTTAAACACAACACACACACACACACACACACACACACACACACACACACACACACACACACACACACACACACAATGAATAATGAATGGTCAACTAAAACCCTTGTTAAAAGATATTTTATTTCCAGACACGTGTTTCGGTGTTCAACCACCATCACCGAAATGTTGAAAAGAACATGGAGATTTAAGATATCGAAAGGAAAGAAGAAAAATGAAACACGAAAGAAGAATTACACATCTATGTCAATTATAATAAAGATCCTTATCACATTTAAAATATCAATCTGAAAATGAGACAAACCCAATTTTTGAAAACATTAAAATATTAAATACAGAATATTAATAAAAAATACAAATGTATCATATAAATTTAACACCTGTTTAAATAGTCCACATGTGTATATTTAGTTGTTTATTTAGAGTTTATTGTACACATTGATGATGGTTCTCTACCAAAACACGAGTCTGGAAATAAAATAATTATAACAAGAATTTTAGTAGACCATTCATTATACTTATACAAAGATAACCTGTAATGTGAGTGAATAAAATAATATTGTTTTCATTAACTGCATATTTTAGAGTTAGTGAAGTTGACACACAACATGGTGGTTGTGATTTCTGACTTACGCGTGTCACAACGCTCTGGTATGATTTGTTTATTTTAACCTAGTTTGTAGTTATGTTTTAGATTAGTTATTTACCTGAAGAAGAGATTAGATTTCAGATTCGAAACATAATGTTACTGATTTTGTGTGTCACTGAATGGTGGAAAATGTTCACACTTTTTCCCTGTTTCCTTCACAATCCTTCCATCGCCAAAACACATTTAAAACAAAGAGCAACACAATAACTTGGTTTATACGAGTAATGCTTATTGAAAGAGGAATGACAAATACGGGAAATAGTGAATATTTTACAGTGAAAGCACATAACCTGCGGGTGGTGAAACATATTAAACTGCTTTCTCTCTGAACATTACAAAGAGAAAGCGAAGCTGCAACAACGCTCCCTACATAAGTTTTGACAATAAAGTTAACTTTAGTTTTTGCAAGCTCCTTTGTGGGGACATTCAGGATTGTAGTATGCAATTTGCAGGTGCTGACATTGTTACTCAATATACTGTTTATTCTTTTCATTCTTCTGAAGTTTAGGAAAAAGAGTATAAAATTCAATAACTGTTCTTGATATAGTTTATGAAAAGCTCTAATAAGAATTTCTGTGGAGTGATGGCCAATCATCATGTATAGGTACTTTGTGAATTCATAGTTCGTATAATACAGATAGAAAGTATTTCCAATTCTTGAATATTGACGCCTGCACAGTATATAATGACTCCGATAATCTTAATGCTTTTATTTTAACATTGCCTTGACTCTCTTCCTTATCAATGTTGCTCTTCCAGCCGTTCCAGCACCTAGTCTCGAGGCGGTTCCACACATCAAACCACTTATTCAGTTGCTTTTCCAGAACCTTCAGCACCGCTACAATTTGGATGGACTTGGGTTTTACACTCTCAAGTAACGGTTAAAGTTGAAAATCCAAAACATCATTTTCCTTTAAAACCTTTATCAAGGATTAACCCAAACAATGACGATGCAGTGGGGCAACAAATATTTATTGTAGATCGTTAATAAAAACTCCTATAAACCTTTTCTCGCTATTAACAGAATATATGATGTAAAACTACTCAAAACACGTTTCCAAAAGGCAAGATTGTTTTTTATATTGTGTTTTATTACTTGTAATTACGTGTTCCATGCTTTAAGGCACAAAGATATGATTTGGAAATAAATTAATATATAATTACATGCTTTCCTAAAGTAACAGTTTGTTGCAGTTAAATATGAGCAAATAAGACCACAGCTTTAGGGCTTCACTTACAATTCACCTAAATGCAAATTGCAGTATTTAAAAATTGGAAATAAGTGGAAAATACATAACTCTCATACAGGATTTTTCTTGAAGTTATATCACTTATATTGGATTTGTGCGTGGCAGTGCTCGTGTCAAAGTCTTCTGCTTAAATATTAACTTGCGTTTCCCAAAACTGAATTTGTCTTATCATTTATATAAGAATAGCAAAAGAGCCTTACATTAATTTTTTAAAAGCAATTTTTTTATCTTCACGCTCTGAAAAATAATCGACAATCATGGAAATAATAGATACATCACCATTACCCTGTTGATGCAGAGTGATAGTTTGGTTCTATTCTCTGACTTTCTTCAGCTTAATTTTCTGGTTAGGTAACTTTGTATGAATATTATTTAGGCACTACATTGAGTAAATTTTATTCAGTATTTATATATGTATGTATGAAAAATTGAAGGCATATAAAATTGTGAAAGAGAGAAACACACTTTAACCAAATATAAGTTACATTAAATGACTTACACTAGAATAAGTTTTTTAAATATATGACTGTTAACGAAGTTTAAAATGTAAAATATACAAAGAAGATTCTAATACAATATTTTAAGCTATGATGGGCTGGGAGAAATGTAACAAAACTTTAGCTTAGAGAGCTACAGACTGTGTAATAACTCGAGTTAACTTATTATATACTTGGTTAACTTTATAACGTTTCTGTGATATGTTTTGTTAGGGATGAAAGACCTGGAATTGTTCTGAAACTAATTTAATATGACCTTAAGTCTGATATAAAGTTGTATTTGTGTTCTTCTATAACGGTATTCATTTTACATAACAGTTAAAATAAACGTGCGTACTTTTAATATGAGATGGAAACCTAAAAATAAACCTATTTAAAAATGTATCTATTTAATCCTCTTTATTTTTTATTAAAACTTGTTCAGTAGTAAAAAATCCGTCTGTAACAATTTTGTAACATGAGTTCAGCAAAATATGTTACAAGAATAATTTGCCATTTTTATTTAACATATTGTGATATCACTGTTATTATGATAGCAAGGACTTTGTGTGAATATGAAAACTGAACAAACATTACAAACTCATTATATAAACTGCTTGAAAGTTTGTTTAAAAGTAATAACGGTTATATTACATCATTGTTTTTTTTTCTGTGGTTCTATATTATTCCAGTTGAGTTGAATATGGGGTGGGGGGGGGGGGGGGTGGGGGGGGGGGGGGGTGGGGGGGGGGGGGGGTGGGGGGGGGGGGGGGTGGGGGGGGGGGGGGGTGGGGGGGGGGGGGGGTTAACAGTTAATACTTGGAAAGGTTACTTGATATCATTGTCCAACGGCAATATTGCTACTTACACAGGGTTATAAATTGTTTTGTCCGATTGTAGTACCTAACGTGTTAGTGTATTTAGCGATTTTAACATTTCATGTATAGTAAACATTTGATGTTTTATATCTAGGGCTAATAAAAATACAATATTGGGAATAATATATAGAAATAGTATCGTTTAATGTGAAAATTGTCGTTGCCCGAAGAACTAAAAAAACGTAAAGCTTTTTAATTGCATACAATCTAATCAAGGAACCTGTAATTTTATTAAAATTAGGCAGTAAAAATGTCATTTGTATATTTTTAACCAACGTGCAGAACGGTATTAATTGCTACATAAATTAAGTCTGTAAAATATAAAAAAAACACATTCTTTAATATTACGAAATGGCGACAAAAGTAATTAAAAAATCATAGCTTATAATTTTATCAAATGAATAAATGAATTTATTTCCCATATAGAAATTCCACAATACAATAATTTGAACCATTGAGAAAAAAACTGGCCAATTTTACAAGTAGTTTGGCCAATTACAAACATATATAAATTACAATTCCTTAATCAGCAACCAGTCTATGATTAATTAACTGATTAGTTAGTTAATCTAAACTAAATTATCTAAAATAAACTAATTAGAGTCTAGCATTATGCTTATTACAAGTTGTATGCCCGCTGTAACATCTGTGGGCAGAGATATTCATTTAAAACACGCTTGAAAACCACTACTCTAGCACGTTGGTGAAACACCTTACATCCTTCTGACCATAAAGCCAAGCGACTGTCTTTTTACAAAAGTACTTCATATTGATTGAGTTCTTTACTTGAAGCGGAAGTTTGTTGAAAAATTTAGGGCCTAGGTATTGAATGGAATGACGGAAAATAGATCTGTTGACTTTTTGGTAGTTTTAAACGATTTATTTACGAAGCTTCTCGTACTGTAAATATGGTCATTTGGTATAATACTTTCTCTATTTCCGCTCCTAACAAAAAACAGTCTCAGGACATTAAATATAAAGAGATGTTGAACAGGTAGGATGTGTAGCTCTTGAAATAAAGGGAACGAGCTTGCTCGTTTAGATTTTTTAAGAATTATTCGAAGAAAAAAAATTTGAGTTGTTCTTATCTTATCTATTAAAGTTTTGTAAGTTACCGACCCCCCCCAGCAGGTAGAGCATACTGTAGTTTTGAATTGATTAATGCAAAATAAAGGGTTCTTAAAAGATTAGAATTACAAAAATTTCTTAAAAAATAAAATTTTCTTATTTGTGATCTTAATTTTGAGTGTAAGTCTAAAATTTGCGGTTCAAAGGTAAGTTTTTCATCAAGCAAAAGACCCAAATATTTTATTGATTTCACTTTTTTCAAAGGTTGACAGCTACATAATTGAAAATTGCAGTTTAGTGAATGGAAAATTGAAGGAGAAGGTAAGTCAAAACAAAAAAAAAAAACCAAAATTTATAAAATTTGTTGTTACTGACATTCACTTGCATTTTATTTATTAAACACCATTTTCTTAGTAGTAGGAGATCAGAGTTAATTGAATTAGTAAGAAGGCCAGAATCTTTTCCAGTGTAGAATAGAGCTATATCGTCTGCAAAAGCATTTATATTTCCTTTAAAATTAATATCTAATAAGTCATTTATAAATATTAAGAAAAGAGTGGCAGAGGTCGTTGACCCTTGCGGGACACCTGTTTTGAACTAAGAGTGGATCACTAAAGTTATTATTTATCTTTACCTGCTGTCTTCTTCCGGTAATAAAACTGTGGAATCAATTCAGAGCTATTCCTCTGATACCAGCAACCTCTAATTTGTTTTAAAAGAATCTCATGATCTACCATGTCAAAAGCTTTTCTGAAATCGACAAATAAGCCCGTTGTTTTTTGTTTTGAATTTAAGCCATTAAAAATTAGTTCAGTTACATTTATTAAAGCACTTTCTGTCGATCTGCCCTTAATAAAACCAAATTGTTTTGTCACTAAAAAATTGTGATATATTAAGAAATTTGGTTAACCTTATCAACATAATTTTCTCAATTAATTTAGAAAAAACAGAAAGAAGACTAATAGGTCTTAGATCGTCTAGTTTATAAGAATTTGTTTTTTTTTTTAAATAGGTACTATTGAACTTAGTTTTAAACTTTGTGGAAAAATACCACTAGAAAAACTGTTGTTAATGATATAAACCAAAACTGGCGCAATTTCTTTTATTATATTTTTCAACAGACAAACGTTAATTTTGTCATAGCCAGTGGATTTTTTGTTTTTTAGACTATGAACAACAGCTGTTACTTCATCCACGGTGGTAGGAGTTATAAAGAAGGAATTACGTATGACACGGGTAGGGAATGTTTCATTAGAGGGTGCTGAACCTTGTTGGACTGACTGTACTGAGATAAGATGCCTATTGATTACCTGGGCAATAGAGAGCGGCTCCGTTATCACTGTCGCGTTATCAAGCTCAATCCGGTCGACGCATTTATCTTTGTTGCCTCCAGTTAAGCCATTGATTATTTTCCATTGTTGTGAAATGTCTCCTTTACAGCTTTCTAACATATTTGAATAATAATTATTTTTTACAAAATCAATTTCAGATTTTAAGTTTGTGGAGAATTTCTTAAAATAGTTAATAAATTCTGTATCATACGGTCTTCTTTTCGAGATTTAATAAGTTTTTTTCGTTTTCCAATTTTTTAAAGTAGTTTTGATGTAATCCACGGGCTCAGCAACTTGGATTTCCTCAGTTTACAGTCTAAAGAAACTATCCTGTTACTATTAATTATAATATTATCTAGAATTTTATAAAACCTGTCATAACATAAATTGACATCGTTTTCAAAGTACACTTCACTCCAATCAATGTTTCTTAATTCAATCTTAACCTTATTATAGTCTATTTTATACTTAAATGCATTAACAACACTATTATCAATAGTCTCTATTGTCTGCTTACTACATTTAAGTCCCAAAACACAGTGGTCGGTAATACCTAACTCAAATACATCACTATAGAATGTATTTATATATCTATTTCTAACAAAGATATGATCAATACTGGTTCGTGAATTATCAGTAATTCTAGTATGTTTATTTATCAAGGAAACAAAACCATTACTATTTAAAATATCCTTGTAAGAATACGTTACTGTGTTTTCCTCTAGTAAGTTAATATTTATATAACCAATATAAATAACGTTATTTCTTAATTCAGTGACAAGTTGAGTAAGTTCAAGCAAAAAGGAGTTCTCATGTACATTTTGTAATCTATATAAGCAGAATAATTTAAAAAACATATTATTTAATATGACCTCAAGTAAAAGGGCATCGGCAGAAGTCATATTATTTGATAACAAGATTTCTTTGCAGTCTATTGATTCATCAACAAAACACAACACCACCTGCTCTATAATTGTTATTGCAATTAGCATAAGTACTGTAACCAGGTAGTGCATAAAGATGTAATTCATCACTACTATCCAAATCTCACTTAGCACAATAAAGTGTATTTTTTGTTTGATACTACTTAATTCAACAAAAAATGCATTAACATTCTTCCTCAAACTCCTGATATTAGCATAAATTAAGTTATATTTATTCAATGTACTTCCATGATCAAAAAATACTTGTAATTCAGTACCTTCGCTATTCATGTGTTCATTCATTTTTAAAGCTTAACTCATGTGAAATAACCATTTATAGTAATAAATAAGTAACATAGAAATAAATAACAATATATAAATAATGAATTAGAATAAAAAACCAGTATAAATTAGCAACAATCAACAGATAACTATGAATGAAACAATCAACAATAACAATAACTAACGACAACAATAGAGCTCTGAAATAACAACAACAACAAAACTTAATAATAATAAATAATGTATAATAAATACTGTGACTTACATGTTTATTTAAGCTTGTTTAGTTCATTGTACGAGTCCACCTTGATATAGCGGTCCCCCTGACAAAAAACTTCCCCTCCTTACACCAAGCGTATTGGTACCCTATTTCTCTGCACTTAACTTTCAACTTAGAGAGAAAAATTTTGTTATCAGGAGTCAGGTGCTCGTTGACGTAGACGATCTTATCCGGGAAGGCGGAATTTATCTGTCGAGCAGTTAACCCTTTCTTTTCCTTATACTTGCTTAGTACTGTGTCCCGGATGAACCGCCTGGAGAACTGGACGATGAGGGGCGGTGGGCGGTCCTTTCCGAAGGACGGTACTCGGTGGGCCGTCGAGATGTCGCTCTCCTGGATCTCCACTCCCAAGGCAGCACCAACGTCTCTCACCAGGCCGACCACATCCTCCCTAGGAGTCTCAGGAATACCGTTGACTTCCAAATTAATTCAATGGTATAATAATAATGTTCAAAGAAACCGCAACGCTCATTGTTGTTAAAAAACTTTTCAGGAACTAAATTTCGTAATGAATAAATATGGACATCAGCAGTTATGTGAGTTGCTGTTTTATTAGGGTCCGGTTCGATTACTCCACCGATCGTTGGCCCAACGACCCAAACATTAGTTTAGTTATAAATAGGAGGGTCGTTGGCCCAACGATCAGTGGTGTAATCGGACCGATTTGTTTGATAAAGTATAACATAACCTAAACGGGTCGTTGGCCCAACGAACCTTATTTACAATTTAAGCAGTAAATGTACAATCAAGGTTCGTTGGCCCAACGATCCAAAATTGACTTACAAATACTAATAGCGTTTATGGTTCGTTGGGCCAACGACCCCATTGCTGTAAGAAGTAAACTTGTAAAATACAGGTTCGATTACTCCACTGTTCGTTGGGCCAACGACCCGCTTTATAAATTATAGAGGTTCGATTAGTCCACTGGGCCGTTGGCCCAACGACCCGATCAAATAAAACATTGCATTTCAAATGAAAAGGGTCGATTACTCCACTGACCGATTAGTCCACTACAGCGCGGTTAAGGGCAGGCGGCGGCATCGGCAGCCACTCCTCCTGCACTATAATGGTTAATATCTGCATTATGAGTAGCCTAAATTACATACATTTCATGAAAATATAATTATTATAAATTATATATTAATAAAATGCAGGTGTGAAGTAACTTGTACATTATTATTTTTGTGTCTATAAGAAACAAACTACATTAGTTAATATAAACCTAATATATTTTTAGTTCCCATTTCTTCTACATAATTGATGTGACTAAACAAATAAATGTATATATATATATATATATTTATGTATATAACATTTGTATAGATGGCAATAGCACGATTTTAATCTTTATTGAAACTACATTACTATTTATTTTTTTAAATATATAGGTATATATATATATATATATACTATATATTAAATATATAGTATATATATATGTACATACATATATATATATATATATATATATATATATATATATATATATATATATTGAATAATTTTGAAAATCATTCATACATATTCGTGTATCCCGTACATTTCTTCAAATGGATATAAACTAAATATACAATAAATATTAAAGAAAACTATACCAATCATTCAAACTTACTTGTGAATATGTTGCTAATTTTAACATAGAAGCCGCTGAAGAAATAATGTATATTGTTAATGGGATGTAAGAGAAGGCATGACATTATCTTATAACACAAATTCTATACGAGTTTAATCTAAAAACGTAATGCAGCTGCTAGGCTCTCAGTTATAAGTAGGATAGTGTAATTTGTGGTACTATATTATAAATACAATGTTATTGGCTATGTCGCAAGAAGTATGCAACTGACCACTAATAGAGCTTTAAATTGCCTAATTCCAATATTATTCTTTTGGCGGTGTCTTCCTCAGCTTCCTTCCAAGTTGAATTTTCCAAACTTGAATTGATGTCTCCGTGACAAACCTTGTTATAATTGTTAATAGTTTTAATCTGAAATAAAAGATTTTTTGCCGTCTTCGTTGTGGCTTTTTACGCTGTGATGGTTGATGAGAGTAGTGACAACTGTCGACCGTAACATGAAGTCGCAGTCAACAATTTTACATGATTTTATTAAGTTTTTATTGAGCCTGGTTGTTTATTTCAGTAAATGTGCATAAGAAAAGATAGTAAAAGGATTAGTTCTTCTGTTTACACGGCCGGTATCATAACCAACATCTGTTTTTGCCAATTTACAACTCACAAATAATAATGCTTACTTAACAAAATCTTCAGCCTAACCATAGAAAGCTACCCTCAGTAATAATATTTTTCTGGTTTAAGATCTGTTGACTTAAGATAGGTCCCCACAGCAAGACCGATACATTGTAAGAATTTAATTGGGTAAGCATCGTTTCGACGGGTGTGAACTGCACAACTTAGATATTATCAAATCATATATCTCGTGTTTTGGTATTTTAGGTTATTATTACCGAGAAGTCTATGAACTGTTTAAAACCTTCAAGTTTGTGTACATTATTTACATTGACTCTATATAATTGTCCAGTAGGACTAAGATAGCGAAGCAGTGTACACTTGTACATACGGAGAATCAATCGTTCCCATTAAACAAACTAGGCGACCAAAATAAGAAAAGTGACAAGAATGTGTGTAAATTACTGTACAGAAACCAAGCCAAAAAATACATAGAAGAGGCTCGTGGTACTTTAAAACTTGATTATCATATCAAACATTGCTTCGAGTGTCAGCGATATCCCTGGGTAAGTTCCACAAAAGTTTATTATAGTACCAGAAGCCTTTGTAGCTACCCTGTTATGTAACAGTGAAGACAGCAACAGTGTGTGTTGTGTTCGGGGGTGGGCGTGATGACACTGTGATATGGCCTTGAAAGTTCATATTGCCGCGTCGCTTCCATAACCCCATCACTACTAACTTGTCTAAACCTTTACTCTAGTTAGTGGATCACTCACTCATCAGACTAGTTTTAGGGGTTTTTTTATTGGCCCTGTGTAGTTTTTATTACCGGTATCTAATGTAGCTTGATTATGCAAGCATCCCGTACGTAAAGGGGCATTCTCTGTTTGGGAACATACGTTTAACGTAGGCTGAAGAATAGGTGTTTGCAATATAAAATATTGGGCATAATCTAGTACTTTTATACATTACTACTAACTTTACTACTATTATTATTAATACTATATTAATAACAAACCCTAATTATATTTTCTCCACCTATAGCCGTAATTTGCTACCTTTTGGTTCACAGTCCTTATCTTAGTCATTCATCTTAGAATCTAATTATTCTAGTTCTCTAAAAAAATTATTTTCTTTGTTACAATAATCGATAGTTACCAATAGAATATCAATGCTGTGTTTTCAAGTTTAATTTTCATGAGTTTTTACTTTTTAACAATATTATCTCATACAATCTGTAAAACGCTGTTTCGTTAAAAGAAACCCGACATAAAGAAATAGTATCTGCACTGACCAAGTGCACTTTTCACCAAGTTCGATTACAAATAATATTGTATTCTACCAATAAAATTTGCGCGAACAAACTATGGGCAAGTACTCAAATATAAATGAAGAACAACTCTTAAACAGCTTTGGTGCCATGGAGTCAAAGCTCCAAGGCCAAAAATAATTCAATAAAATCCTGAACATCCTTCATATTGATTAATCTAAACAGAAATCCTCGTGATCTTTCTTTAAGTAATGAATGTTCGATTTCCATATTGTCAGCAATCAGATCGGAGCCCATGCCGTTATCCCAATGCCCCTTTTTTACAACTATTACAGTCGACTTGAATTTTGTATAGATTTAAAATAAAATGTCCTTGAATATTATATGTGTACATCCTTGCAAGATATTTAAGCACCCTTTGAGAAAAGGTGGGACACGCACTGAATCCGAACCATTGTTCCATGTTAAAAAAAAAGAAATACTCTAGACGCATGTCACATGTCGATTGACGGATTTGGACCAAAGTTGGTATGTACGTTGAGTACCAGTGACTATGACCAAGGAGGTTCGTCTAGGACCATGGAGGTGTAGTCCCTAAGCAAAACATTTTTGAAACGTCCTACGAGTGTCTGAAATTTAGGTATTGGAATTTTATGAAACACAATTTTAAACCAATCATAATTATTGAACTCCTTTTGTGTTTAATTGGATAACAGGGGCTGAGCTTGTGTACCAAAAACTCATATTCTCAGGTTGCATAAATGTAACTTATATATTTTTTCAATGAATGGGTAGTCGAAATAGGAACACATATTTCGTACTCAGACATGTACAAAAGAATGTTATGAGAAATTTCATAAGCCAAAGGATCAAAGTCTAGATAAGAAGAAATAATTGTTTATACAACTTTCACTACCTGGAGCTCCGAGATTCCGAGAGTTTAGTGGATTATACCATGATGTGTATATTGTGTACGTATGACTTTCAGGCACAAGGTGCCCAAAACAAAACAAAACATCGGTTCTTCTTTAACGTTTTACATGAATAATCTTAGGAATCTAAAATATTATGATATTATGATGGTGCGCACATGTTAAAGCTTTTTAGGAAGGTGTACCAAATTGATGTTCAAATACCAGAAGTATTTAGGGTGCCAATACATCTACTTAATGGGTTTCAAACTCCAAAAATAAAACGACGAATTGAAAGAGCATGAGATCGAAGCTTCTTTCCTCGTCACAGCTTTTATTACTATGTCCGCTAATAACGGCTTACTTATTCTGGACGCAGGGTATGTATCTATAATACTACTTATAACGTCAACAATAAGCCTTTAGTCATAGCTTTCAATATCAGAACTGGGATTTATATTTCACTATCCATTATAATATTCAAATATTTTCTTCCCAGTGACCCGTCATGAACTATTCAACGGAGTAAAACCCCTTTGACACCAAGAGGTTTTTTAATCGAGATTTTATTGTTTGAGATTATTTAGATGTTTAATAATCAGTGAGTTTATTAATTAGTTTCACGCCAATTTGCGACCGCAGTATTAGTGGACGTGTCTGCCTTGGACTATTTTGCATTTGAAACGACAGTACAGAGTGACTTCGAGAATATAGAGACAGGGTGAAGTTAACACTTGAAGCTCCATGAAGGCATTTTTACACGACTCTAGAATATAATTTTCAAGGTATTCTTACAGATCTGTTGTACTCTAAATCACATTTTATTTTGAAGAGCTGCCTCATAATGTAACCTCGTAAGACAAATATGGTTCCAGTGTGAACCCTTCTATCAAGTTATAGACCAAGGAAATTGGTGGATTCAGCTTCTACCAAGAGAACGTCATACACCATCAGCGCGGGTAGGTATTGTTCCAGTTCTCTGAGGTAGAACTTCACCATGTTTGATTTTGAAAGGTTTGTTTTCAAATTTATCATTGAAAACAGGTCAATGCATTATTTCAGCATAATGAATAATTTCACTTCAGATTGTATTCCTTTTATCTAATACAGTGAGTCGTATATTGAATCATATTTCTATTCTGCAGTAGTAGTAGTAGAACAATCAGTAGAACTCTTGGCCTGACCTATCGGACATATTTTTAAATGTTTGATACCTTTCAGAATTTCTAGAATGTTGCCCGTGTGTTATGTCTCACAGTTGCATTTTTGCCCATTTTCTAAGTCGAGATACACAGCACAGTCATCGTAATATCTGAATTTCACATTTTTATAAGCGAAAAACTCCCGCTTAAGTATGGTATTTTTTTAGTTTGAAGACCATTAAGGGTAACTGAGTTTGTTCAATAGTATATTAAAATCACAGCATAATAATAATTTTAGATCAATAACTTAACTTATAGATGCTTTGAAAATTCTTCCTTTTCATTTACTCAATTTTAAGCAAAAAGCCTGGGACGTCATGACCACCTACCTACATTGTTAAAAACATTTATATTTCAATGTTGTATTTTAAATCATAACCGGACCCGAACAATTATTGACGTCAGTGATTACCGTTGATAGAAATCGTAATTACTAAAAAAATCGTCAGGCCCTAAAACCCTTAGTTTCCAACATGATTCAAAACAAAACGGAAACCTATTTTCAAATGGTAAGATTTTACACTGAGGTAAGATTTTAAACCTGTCTTTGAGTCTTGTACTGTGCCACCTTTTCCCCTTACAATGTTTGTTACGCTCCTCTCAAAGGCCAATGGCATATGAGGACGAGCAGAATAAGAATTTAAAAAAGACCAGCCTCTTCACAAAAATGAACAAAATCAGCGATTTAATTAATGTAAATTACCACACTGGCCCAACTGTTGATTTGAGCAGATTTCATATTAGTTCAAGATTAAAAGTAGTAGTCAGATATGTACAATGTTTATTATAGTAAAACCAAACCTGATATAGTAATTCTTAAATTTAAAATTAAGTTTTCTTTTAATATATGTAATATTTTTTATCGTATATCTGTAATTGATCATACACTTATTATTTTGTCATTCTCTTTGATTGATAGTAAAAATAAACATCCACAGTTCACACATGTCACAGTTGTTTACATTTGGCATGTATTCAAATCTAAATTATAAATTACAAAAATGACGGTCGGGCTTAACAAATACGAGTATTAACTGTAAAACTGTATTACCTGATTGTTTTGTATGAATGAAAGAAATACGTAGGATAACTTATGTGGGTGTGCGAATAAAATATAGTAATTGCTTTTACTTGGGAATATTTATACAATTATTTGATATTAATATCAGTATTAATTTAAAACAGTAACAATTTATTTGCTGAGCAACCCACGTACTGTTTTTTTTTTTTATATTAACAGGTAATCATAAAAACAAAATGCCATCTTATAATAGCATTTGTGGATACTAATATTGATATAATAGAACAAATTTCTATTAATATGTTTATCTTTCATTATTTAATATTTATTGAGTTACTTTATCAGTTATAAAATATTTTCTACGTGCATTAATATCTAGAAAACAACACTTAAACCACATATTAACTTAAATGGTAAACAAATAAAACATTGTCTTGCAAGAGGGCTTTGAAGGAGACGAAGAATGAAGTAGTGGACTAATCGACCCTCTGACCGCTTAAATGAGCTAATGCAGCGGCGTGGGTCGTTGGGCCAACGCCTGGTGGTGAATCGGCCCTGTTATAAACATCGTAGGATTCATTTAACTTAGGTTCGTTGGCCCAACGACCCCCTTTAAATATTATTGCTTAATATTAATTCATGGTCCAATTACACCACTGATCGTTGGCCCAACGAACCTATACAAGTAAATAAAAAATATAAGGTTCGTTGGGCCAATGACCCTTTATTTACAATTTACAGAAATGAAACAAATAGGGTCGTTGGGCCAACGACCCTCTGTACAAATTGCATTTCTTCCAGGAGGGTCGTTGGGCCAACGATCAGTGGAGTAAT
This sequence comes from Homalodisca vitripennis, assembly GCF_021130785.1. NCBI lineage: Eukaryota > Metazoa > Arthropoda > Insecta > Hemiptera > Cicadellidae > Homalodisca > Homalodisca vitripennis. The sequence continues at coordinate 13,662,833 of NC_060212.1, read as the reverse complement.
CGAGCCGTCCCCTTTTATTATTATGTATCCTTGTTAAAATATAATTGTGCACTTTCATGAATTTAGTTACACCTTTTGCCTTACAGCTTTCTCAAATCATAGGGGACTCCGGAAAGCTAGAATAAAATAATAATAGACTTTGTAAGAAACCATACTTTGCACCCTATCTCTTCTCAGTAGCTTGTGGCATCAAGCATTGACGTCACTGGGGCTCTTAGCAGGATGGCTCGGAAGGCCCTGAACTAAAAAAAAACATCGGCCACCTTCTTTTTAAATGGCCTTCTTTCATGACACATTCTACGATTAATGTACTATTAAACGCATAACTGGCACGCAAAATTGTAAAGAATTTATACACATTACGTAAAATCTATAAATGAAGAGTATATTAGCTCATGATTAGAACAATGTTTAATAAATATACTTTACAGCACATCGTAAATACGAATAAAATACAAAATTTCGAAAAGAACAAAACTATAGTTACTAATAAACTGAAACTCAAATTATAAAATGAAATTAAATTAAAATATGCCTTTGTTAAAGAGGCAGTATTTGGGATATCAAGCCCTTTTTAATAAAGGCATTTTTTAATTTTATTTAATTTAATAATTTTAGTTTCACCTCACAATTTTAAACAGTTTAAAAGTAACTATAATTTTGTATTTTATATTATATATTTGTAATATATTCTTACATATATAATATTATTTGTATACATTAATACAGTCTTTCTTTATATTTAAAATTTTGAATTCATTTCAATATATAGACTTTTACTTTTGTAATTTTCTATTTAAAATATAAATTAATAATATACCGTTATTTTATCAAACTATTTTACTGTATTATCAAATTATGGCGTGTTAAAGTTCAATGTAATGTTCATTTTACATTCAAAATGTTAATTACGCTAAATGTATACTAACACACGTTGCTGAAATTTCAAGGCTGTTTAAGTATGCATGTTTGCAAGTTATAACGATGTTAATTAATTGCCAATTTATCTAAAACAGTAATTTCTGAAGCACATTGCATATTAATTATGCCGTAATAAATTACTTCTCTTTGAACCTGGGCAATCTGTTGTTAGTAGAATATATTAATTGTTTTTAGTGTAAACGTGAATGCATATAGAAATATGATGGAAAATTAAATTTGAATAAAATAAGGTACATACTGTGAGAAAGGGTTCGAGAGATATCGAAAGATAAATCAAGTACGCACTGTTTATGGTGTTATGTATTGAAATATTCCCTCAATAAATTCCCAGTCGTAAATTCAAATTACTTGAAAAAAGACACATATATAGATTGTTAATGATTTAATTATAAACCTGTTGTAAATTAGAGCTAATTTTATTTTTTATTCACGTTTTTTAATTTAAACAAATTATTATTTAAGGAGGATAAATATGTTACAACACGGTTACACTCCCCGTTCTTAAGAGTCATTAAGAAAATGGAATTTGAATTTGTAAAAGTAAATTTATTGTCTTTCTTCTTGGGGAAAATTGTTCAAAGGGGACGGAATTGAAAAGGAAACTTAACAGATTGAGCTGTTTCGTTATAAGAAATTACACTAGACTTGTAATGTAATGTAAATTAGAAAGTCTTGAGGTTACACGAGCCTTAAAAATTGGTGTAAATTTAGAATAATATAAAAAAGGAATATTATTATACCATAGCTCGAAATTGCCTTTATATACAAGGCGGAGTGGCCGGATTGTCTCTCATTAAAAAAACTTTGAAGCTAAATCGTATCCGTTTCGTATTAAAAATTTAATAAAAAATTAAAAAACCGCACTATGAGGTAGTATTACACATACATATTTGCGAAATGGAATCAAAACAGCATATTCTAAAAAAATTTTGGACACTAATCCATGGGTTTATAGGATAAAGATTTTACAACATAACTTTTTGACACGATCTTTAACTCAAGGGTTCGGACCTTGTAGGGCTTGTAAGATTAACGATTTAGGCATTATAAATATCATGAAAGACATAAACTACTTGATTGGAAGTGAAATTAGTCATGAAATTCGATGTAAGAAAATATGTTAAGGAAGGATAGCAAAAAAGCAGATTCGGGGTCGAGGAAGAACTGCCTATAAAAACAAAACAATTTCTCAGGCTAGGGTTCGAATTTCCTGTAAACCTTGACAAATTAATGTATCTTTTGATAGTACTGTATAAAAGCCAAAATACAAATAATACATTTCTTCTTTGATTTTTTCAATTTTTGTAAATTTTGTTTGTGCCTGGATAGAAGCAGACTGACTGGGCTGGGTTTTGTATTTTGCTGAGCGTTAGCGAAGCCTATATCTTGATGGACTGGGAAATTTATATTTATTTCTGTCTGTTTTTTCCGCATGCTATCACTGAAATGGAATAACGTGTAGTCTTGAAATTCTGCATGAAGGTTCTTTTGTGTATAATCAACATGGTGGTGCACGACACTCCAAGAGAGTTGGCTGAGCGTTAAAAAGTGTTATATTGGTTTTGGGATAAAAAATGGTGTCAAAGAGAAATTCGAATGGTAAGTACATGATGTGTAAACATACTGAGTATACAATCATATGACGTTTCAACATGTGACACAATAACAAAAGTACGTAGTGTAATGAAACAAGCTATATCTTTGAAATATTGCTTGCAAGCCCGTTACACGACACGTGGTTTAGTGTAATCATACCGGGGAGTTGAACGGTCCATAAGACCGCATGTTAAAATAAATTAACTTTATGTACCTTTTTCTCAGAACTCATAGCAGGTAGGAGGTTGAAATTTTTTCACAAGATTTAGGATGATGTACTGTACACATGGTTCTAAAAACTTTGTAAAATAATTAGTACAACCAAAGAAAAAATGTTTTATTTTTATATTTACAGATAAAATATAATGATGTTTAAATAATTATTTATGAATTAAATTAGATAAAACTAGAGGTATATATACTTCTACGAGACTATGTTATACCCAGTAAAAATTTCAATTGTGTAGCTTTTATGGTTTCTGAGAAAAAGGTACATATACATTAAAAAAACCACATTTTTCAGAAATGACGACAAACAAAACAATCAACATATATTTAGGATTATGTCACCTTTAAAAGCCTCCAAGGGCAGTAGCTGTCACCCATTTCCTCTTCTTCCCCTAATAGTTGTCTTCTTTTCTTCATTCTTGCCTCTTTAGTCTCTGATTCTGCTTTCACACCTGACTTCCTCATCCTGATTTCATCGAGATTTTTCAAAGGTGTTGTTAAACGAATGAATAAATTATTTAATTTTAGGGGTTACCTCGACCATTTTGGAGTTTTAAATCTTTGTAATTTTTAATTTTTAAGGGCACTGATTCTTGTTAACACCAGACTTTAAATTCTTAATAGTAATGGAGGTAAAACAAAATGTCTTCTTTATATGTCAAGTTTACATTGCGATTGATTCCTGTTAAGATAGATCTTTTTATGCAGGGTGTTTCAGAACAACCGGCCGCTATCCCATATGGTTTAACACCATATGGCGATCGTTAAGGAGTTTCTTATCGTATTTAAGATTCAGAGTGTACTCGTCACATTTTAGAATCACGAAAATTTGTAATAGCAAGATAGGTCATGTGGCACATAATTGGCGACCAGTCTATATTACTAGAAGTAAACCAGAAATACCGGGATATTTTTATGGAATTTGCAGAATTTCGGGGAAATGAGTATATATGTTAGGAAACACAAATCAAATCCTTAACCTTTTTTTATATTGTATATTATAAAATGGGCCACCAGAATACATGTCATTCATTTACTTGCAAAAAACATATCAGTAAGGATGTTTAATAGTCAGAATAAGTATTGTAAATATGAAATTCCTGAAAAAAAAAAAAAAAAAAAATAGTTTCAAACCACTCTTGGCCATTGTTAAAAAAATGTTGAAGCATAAAGCCATATGCATTCTAACAGTGAATAGGTCTATATAAAACTAGAAAAAATATGACTCTCAAGGAAATTCTTAGGTAGGAATATTATATATTTATATAAATTTTGTAAAATATCCTAAATACCGCGTTTTCCAGCAATGTATGAGTAAAATTGGACTCATAAGAACTAAACCAAATGTTTCCCAGATAGCCTACTCTAGTTCAGTACACTGACTCATTGTTCTTCACGTAAATCAAATGAAACACATAAATAAGAAACACAGAGTAAATAACGCTATTTACATCTTGGCAACTGTCAGAGTACTTTTGTATTATAGGGAGGCCACAATTTTTGGACGAGTTTTCCTTATCTGGGACCAAAATAAACTTCATTATATGTTACTAGTACTTTCCTTGTTTCATAATAGATCGAAAAATACCTGATGAGTCATACTTCCTGTCACCAAATTGCCAAAAACTTAAATTTCGTTTATATCTCTTCTAGTTTAAAAGGAATTAGCAAAACTATATTTTAATATGATTTAATAATAATTCATAGTAATTACTAATATAAACCTTGACATCACAGGTTTTGCACGCAAAGAATACAAAAATTACTGTCCCACATGGCTAAAAATATGTTCAACACTTTTTGTACCAAATTGTCCAGCATTAAAAGACCTTCATAATGATGTACTAAATGAAATTTTGTAATTTGAAATTTTTGGAGATTCAAACCTGTGGCTCTCATGTTTGGGCGTACTGTGTAAAAACAAGTTTGCGTCATTCGCCATATGATATTTATCAGAAATACAGTTTATTGCATTGCTCTATGCCAAATGGTTAAGCCTATTATTTAGGATGGAAGAGACTTAGCGATATTTGATTTTCACCATTATTTAAGTTTTTTAGCTCTTCAAAATGAAGTATCACTTGGGAGAGGCTTTTGTTTGAAAGTTTGAGTTACGCCCAAAATCTCGCAAATTTGGGGACACATCAAATTTTAAAAGCCATCAAATTAAACTTCCTCTCCACATTGTACCATTACCAAAAGAAAGAAAGTTACTTTACTTTATAACTTTAGAAACAATGATGGTCTTTGGACTTATTACTCTCCCTGTATAAATAGGAGGCGTTATAAGAAAGATGTATAGAATAAATACGCTACAATAAATAGTTACGACCTTTTCGAAGATACAGGTTTTAGCATGGTATTGCAGAGATGTGGGAAAAGGACAATGTAGTCTAAGTCTGTTGAATAATGCAGATTTCCAGTTTGGCAGGTCAACAATACAAACGTCGCAAGGAGACGAGATGGCTACGCACTACAAATTGAGTTATCCTACTGCATTATTCCCACCCAAGGTCTGTTGCTAATATCACTTAAGCTCTTCAATTCGTGGAATAACAAAAATATATATTCTTAGTGTCCTAAAGCAGCTGATTGTTTGAGACGAGCGATAAAAATATAATGTTAGTGTTGGTAAACTGCTGTAATATAAATGACCACTAAAAGAGAAGCAGTTTCACTACAGGATAAAGCAAATGAAATGTAATATTAAAAAGATAAATATTCCTTCCAGTTCTGTCGGAGGAAACGTATATTCCATAATTGGCCGTTATTTCTAAATATCAAACTTAAGATGCATTATTAGTTTTGATGTTTAATTTACACTTAACTAATGGGAAAATAACTCTTAGTGTCGGAATGTTAATATAATCTTAGCACTCGAACATTATGAAACTCCTTTATCTAGAAACATTGCGAGATAAAAACTGTCATACGCATATAATTTCTTTGTAAAACTGTGCCCTTAATTTATTTACAATCAATCCGAAATTATATTTGTAAAAATATTGCCTTATGACGGTTCGCTTGGATACTTACATAACTTAAAAAATCCACCGTCGGTCTTTAGGCCACTAATCTCAAGTCATGCCCCTTCAGAGGAAGAGGAAGCCTGCTCTGAAACAGCCTCTCCAGTCAAAGCAGGCAGGGGTGGCACGCCTTGTGTCTAGGGTAGCAAGAACCTTTGACTCTTAGGGAATCCTACCAACTCTAACAGTCATTTAGAGCAGTAGACTAGACCTATCGAACTACCCTTGCACCCCAGAATCTCGACATTTGCGGTTAGTGATATGCTGCTATTGGACACCCCATAAGGTAACCCATATATGTGACACAGTGCAGGTTCAACTGACAGGTATAAACCAGCCAGAAATAAACCCTTATGGTTAATGCATGATGTTGTTGGGAACTCTATTTACTGGTTACCAAAATGGTAACTTCTTAAAAGCAATGCAAAAATAGCCACTTCTTGAACTGACAGAAATTTAGACTCAGTGGGCAGATGTGTAGAGCAGTTTCAATAACGTGAGACTCAGGGGACAGACTTGTAGAGCAGTTTCAATAACGTGACACTCAGTTGGAAGATGTGTAGAGCAGTTTCAATAACGTGAGACTCAGTGGGAATATATGTAGAGCACTTTGAGTAACGTGAGACTCAGTGGGAAGATGTGTAGAGCACTTTCAATAACGTGAGACTCAGGGGACAGACTTGTAGAGCACTTTCAATAACGTGACACTCAGTTGGAAGATGTGTAGAGCACTTTCAGTAACGTGAGACTCAGTTGGCAGATGTGTAGAACACTTTCAATATCGTGACACTCAGTTGGCAGAGGTGTAGCACACTTTGAATAACGATGTAGTAGAGATATAGTGTCAAATTTCTAGGTCAACTCATTGAATATTTGTCGTTCGTAAAGACCGACAGAAATCAGATTAGCAAGTGGCAGGTGAGACTTCGCTAAATGTTCAGTCGATAAATTCATCACTAAGTCACAAGTACGCTTAACAATAATGGTTCTGTTTGTCAAGGAAACTGCTACAACTAACTGCAGGGAGCAGGGGAACTTGGTACTTATCTTGGAGGCAATAACTTGGACAGGCTAAACACACCAACTTTAGAGACCGAATGATCTCTTGTCAAAGTTGGTGTATACAAGCAACCTCAAGTCAGTTGTGTTTGAGCTATCAATCAATAAGAATAAATAGAGGCACCATAATAGTAAATTTGCTAAGAGTTGATAAATATTCATAGTTATGACACTAATGTATTTTGTAGAATACACTACTGATAAGTACACATAGCAACCAGTTATTGTAATTACTGACAAAGACACATAGCAATCAGTCATTGTTACTAGTGATAACTACACAAATCAATCAACCATTGTTACTACTAATAAGTACACAAGAAGTTAGTCATTGTTACTAGTGATAAGTACACAAATCAATCAAACATTGTAACTACTGATAAGTACACTTAGCAACCAGTCATTGTAATTACTGACAAAGGCACACAGCAATCAGTCATTGTTACTAGTGATAAGTACACAAATCAATCAAACATTGTAACTACTGTTAAGTACACATAGCAACCAGTCAATGTAATTATTGACAAAGGCACAGAGCAATCAGGCATTGTTACTAGTGATAAGTACACAAATCAATCAACCATTGTTAATACTGATAAAAACACGTAGCAACCAGTGATTGTAATTACTGACAAAGGCACACAGCAATCAGTCATTGTTACTAGTGATAAGTAAACAAATCAATCAACGATTGTTACTACTGATTATTACACAAATCAATCATCGATTGTTACTACTGATAAGTACACAAGCAATCAGTCATTGTTACTAGTGATAACTACACAAATCAATAAAAGATTGTTACTACTGATAAGTACACAAGCAATCAGTCATTGTTACTACTGATAAGTACACAAATCAATCAATGGTTGTTACCACTGATAAGTACACAGATCAATGAACGATTGTTACTACTGATAAGTACACAAGCAATCAGTCATTGTTACTACAGATAAGTACACAAGAAATCAGTCATTGTTACTACTGATAAGTACAAAAATCAATCAACGATTGTTACTACTGATAATTACACAAACCCATTAACTATTGTTACTACTGATAAGTACATAAATCAAGCAAAGATTGCTACTACTGATAAGTAAACAAATCAATCAAAGATTGTTACTACTGATAAGTACGCAAGCAATCAGTCATTGTTACTACTGATAAGTACACAAGCAATCAGTCATTGTTACTACTGATACGTATATAAAGCAACCAGCCATTTGCTACCTCTGACAAGTATGCCGATAGTTTTTCTGGACATCCACTGTTTTGAGATGTAGATCTTAGTGATGAATTTAACTCAGTGCAGGATGAGGCAGACATGTCAGAGGTTCTCCAATTAACTCTTACAGCGCGGTGAGCTCTGTACCTTAAAGTTCCTGAAGATATTAAATTATAATAAATATCCAGCTACAGAATGCTTTGTGAACAGATCTACTGCGACAAAATTATACACCGACATTAGGACAGCAGTAATAGCAGTAGGCTGCATCTACCGTAGTCAGTGTGTACTTACCAAAATACATGCAGTACGAGTATTGGATGGAACTAAAGTACATTTTGTTACGGTAATCATACGATTGAATTTTCATTACTTATACGTATGCTAATCGTTTAGTGTTGTCAAAACTAAAAAAAAAACTTAAATATACTCCATATACTTAAATACTGTTTATCTTTCCAAAAGGAAAGTATTGGAATGAATTGGCAATGTGGCAACGTTTATTCTAGTAGACCTTTCCATATAAATTAATTATCTTTTCTTGTCCTCCTAATCTTCGAATTCAGTAAGGTTTACTCATAATGAGGCTAACAATTCAGATATAACTATTACGCAATTTAGGAAACTTTTAACACTTTAAGGATTAGGTTTGATCCTCGTTAATTAATTCCAAAATGGTTTTTTGGTATGGTCAAAAGAACCAATTGCCTAACACTGTACACGACTAAAAAACCACCAATAGAGCTAAAATTAATGTTTGTTGGTTCAAAGTTTGAATTATTATATGCCCATAAACCTGAATTTCTGTAATTTGGAAATATTTTTAAAATGTTCAAGCGTTTGAGGACATAAAATAAGGAGGCATATAATTAACGCTAAGGTAATGTTAAACGTTACATATACACAATAAAAGTGTTTTGAAAAGGTTTTGTCACCCTTTCATCATTTTGGATTCAATGTACGAAATAAGGAAGAAATCTAATATTATACACCTAATAGAGGACAGCATTGGTTGCATACATGGGGTAATCATAAAGGACATAAGTCTTTCCATGATCATCAATGTAAACAAGTCAGGGGCAATCAGAACTACAATTTAGCTAATTGACTAGAAAGGAAACTACTCAAGGATGTACATGTACTAGTCAGGGAGAGTAATATATATTTTAAAATCTAGGAACATAGATTGAAGTAATTCATCACATTAATGGTTTGTCAGCAGTTTTAATGTAAAATATTTATATGACGGAATTTCAACTCTAGAGTGATTCTCCAATGACTTCTGCATTAATACTTTGAGAACTTGTCTCCTAAATTCTAACTGAGGGAATAAATCTTTGCCATTAACTTGGAGATGAACTGTACCTTAATTGAAGAGAGAGATTTATATCTTAAGAGCCTCGACCTGTTATAGAACTTAATCTGCATACATATTTTAGTGCTTTTAAAATATTTTAAATTGCGTAATAACTTGAATGTTTTCCCGTACAAATGAATAACATAAATCGCACACACACACACACACACACACACACACACACACACACACACACACACACACACACACACACACACACACACACACACACACACACACACACACACACACACACACACACACACACACACACACACACACAATTGTTTTGTATATAACAATAAAGCTTGATTTTATCCGATTTAATGTATCTATGAATTTTAAAAATATCAACCTTACAGTGTAAGATGAAGAGACGAGAAATTAATATCAACTTAATCAGAATAGTTTCCACTAGGTCTACTTTGTATAGTCAGAAAATAAAGATCGAATAAAATTGTTGGCCAAAAGTATCAAAGAAGTTTATGTTAGCGTAATTATTTTATCTAACGTTTTGTGACAAAGACAGACTGTAGTAAATGAAATGGACTGAGAGTAAATAAGATAAGGTTAAGGATATCTCAGATTAAGTAGGTTACCTTGTCCATTTAATCCCTTTATCAACAATCCAACTACTTTGCTGTATTGGCTAGCCTTTTCCTCATTGTTTCTTCTATATAAGTTCTTGAGATGTGGAAGCTTCTTAATCTCTACCCATGCAACAATTTCAAAAAATAATTAAAATAGTTTAATATTTATTATAATTTTTGTTATGTATTAATTCATGTATTTAAAAATTATAATTATTCATAGTGTAAAGTACGCTTATTTAAGTAGGAAATTCTTAAAGAATTTAACTAAGAAATTTACTCGTTCCTGATTCACCGACTATCAATGGCGTAACTATCTTCCTCTGTTCCTGCGAGAAGTCCTACAATTTGCATGTGAACATCTGCAGCCAAGATTCTGCAGTTTGCAGAGAAACTAGGTGTCATTTGATGTTAGAAACTAAATAATTACAAGATCCTGTTCCTTGAATTTCCGGACTCTATAATTATGGACCGTGACCGTTGAGCCTTCATTTAGTTGTATTGAAATTAACGTCCAAAATTTAGGTAACATTATAAAATCTTAGTGTTTGCTTTTTTTGCTGTTTCGGTCGATGTTTTCTTCATAGATTTGAATTATTAAACGCTAGAGTAATTTTTAAAATGTTATAACTTATTTTCATTACTTGGTTTTTCAAATATTTCACCACGTAGACAAACAATTCCTAGCTTAAATATTACTAAATGTTAATAAAAACACTACCTACTTTTCCAAATTTGGAAAAGTAGTGTTTTTATTAACATTTAGTAGTATTTAAAGAATTTTCAAATTGCTCCAAGAGTCTACAAGTCCTAGCTTAATATGAAAAATATTCATTAAATAACTATTCATAATGATTTAATGTTGACTAAATAAAATATATTTGTTTAAAGATAAGATTTCTTGTTCTCAAACACAATTGAATCTTTGGTAGCATTGTTACAAAAGATTATACTAACTACAGCTGTCTTTATCAACTGTATATATTGTATTACTAGACCATATTATAATAAACAGTAATTTTATGTTGCAGTATGAATATATGTACCTAGTTTTGACTAGGAATAGTTGGCTGGTAGTGAAGTTCATCACGCAAGGCCCTGAAAAAATTTGTTTTCTGTATGTACATCTTTCAGTTCCCGTGATATCTTAAAGACAAACTGATTTATATCATTAAATTTGCATAGAGGTTTTATATATATATATATATATATATATATATATATATATATATATATTTATATAGGGAACGCTGAGGAAATGATGGTGCAAGTCACTCAATGTGATTTGGTCACCATGATGGCAACCACAAAGAAATTCACAGAAAAAATAAATTTTTAAAGAAACTGAGTACAATCATATGACATTTCATTATAAGCCACAACTTTTTCTACTGCAATACGGTGTCGTGCTATTGTTACCACCACTAAAATGTGGTTATTTAAAATTAAACTAATCGAAGTAAATTTAGAAATTTTTTGCAGTTTAATGCAGTTTAAGGCATATTTGTTTGATTAACTAGCCCTTTAAAATGATGTGCACATAAATCTATGCTTACATTAAAACTTTCCAAAGAATCCTCCTGAACCGTCCTCATAGAAGAATAACAGAACACTAAATACATCTTAAAGTAGGTGTTAGTGTACAGTAATCATGTGTCGAGTTTTATAGCTCCATCTAATATAGTTACAATAAAACTAAGCCATTCTTGACCATGCACATAAGATCAGTTTAGAAACTTTCGAGGGCCGCCATTTTGTTTAGAACTAACCTGTTGAGGTCTAATTTGCACCATGATATTCTAATATTTAAGGCCTTTAAAATGGCTTGCACATCGACCTATGCTTACGTTTAAGATTTTCCACCGACTCTTTACGTGCCATCCCCCTGAGGTGGTGAAGAGCTACTGACTGGAACAAAAAGTTCAATTTTATGCTCAATTTATCTTTGTTCTATATGAAGATGGAAAAATGTATTTTTTCGGTAATTGAATGCCTGCCTATGTTCCTAGTTTTTTAACGTTTGAAAAATGGAAGGCTTTTTTAGGAAACACGATTTTCCGGACATTTTTCACAGTTGAGTTATGCAAAAAAAAAAAAAAAACAAAAAAAAACGCAAATAACACAACTGCTGCAATCTGCCGTCAATACATCGCAGACCTATTGTGACCTGTATCATGAGTTTAATTTTAATACTTAGTATTGTTTATTTGATTAAGTGCATATTTTAGAGTTGGATACATGGAATTGACACACGATATGGTGGTTGTGATCCTTGAAATATGTGTCACAACGCTCTGGTACGATTTGTTTACTTCAACCTAGGTTGCAGCTATGTGTAATAAGTTAGTTATTCACCTGAAGAAGAGATCAGATTGCAGATCTTGAAACCTAAGTGGTTTTTTTGTTGTTTACTCCTACCTAGTTTTACATACTATTGTATTGACTGTCAATACTACAATATGTAAATTCGCAAAAGATTATAAAAACGTATAATGGTATTGCAGGATAATTACTGAGTGCTTATAAGTTACATTACATGTGTATATGTTGATATCTCAACCCCCTAGTGTTCGTGTACTTGGAGTCGAATAAAAGAAGCTTTCAAGGGGCAGTCAGTTCCTAAAGAAGGATGGAGCCCGGAATTTAATAAAAGTCTGGTCAGTTATGTTCAGCGACCGGAATATGTCACAAACTTGTAAAAGAAATTTTTTAATTTTGAGAATTTTAAATGGTTTTGATAGTTTTTCATTTCTGTATGTAAAGCATTAATTGTATTTGCTACTGCATGTTCCTAATTATATTGTGAGATTATAATTTAGCGTGCTTTAATTTGGCACGGTAAGAATACAAGTTACGGAATTGTGCTTATGTTATGTGTTAGGGAAACAAAAAGGCGACGTTTCGTAAGGTTATCACTGATCTCTTCTTCAGTTGTCAAATATAAAACTTGAGATTAAGCATATAAGTAAGCAGCTCAAATAATCGTAATCTAAATTTGAAAACGACACAGTAAAACGATATGAGAATGTGTAAATAGGTACAGCTATAAGACAGGAAAGTTGCATATAAAATACATAACATACATTCTAATGCGATGTACTAATAGTGGGTACCCTACGTTTTAATTAAAACCACGGGTTTCTCTTATATTTATGTACAGAATGACATATTGCCGTTCCTTACATAACAATGGATCTCATTTTGAAACACATGCTATATCTCAGACTCAGGGCTTCTTATTCATAGAGACTCGAGTAGTCTGGGTCTTCCCCTTTATTAAACTCTGTTTTTAATAACATATACATCTGCTAGAGAGATTTATCCAATATAAATATCGACTTTCTTAATATTAGTCGTGCCAGCTCTAGATGTAGAAAGGTAACGAAGTGTTAGAGCGTTAGCGAAACAGATCACGAGTTGAATTGTAGTGCATGTCACTTCATGTCATTTGGTTGAATGTTAGCAAATATGTTTACGTTAGTCTTACAGCAAAACAAATAAAGATGTGGAAAAACTGAGTACAATTGTACGAGATATAAATACAACATTTTATTAAATAATAAAAAAATAGTATGGGCAGTAAATGTTAGTAGTTGGTGAGAGTATCTGATTGAAACGCTTCCATTACCTCCTTACCTGACCAGAAAATTGTATTATGTATATAATAAATATGTACACTTATATGTGGATATTTTATAGTATATATCAACATTTGTGACTATTAAAATATTAACAATTATAAGTTTTAATTTAAAATTATTTTGACAGATAATAAATGGTTTTTATATGCTATTCTCATCAGCTATGAGAATAGGATTTCACTTCACTTAATTGCGTTTAGTTAACGTAATTAAGTGAAGTGGAAATAATTGCTAATATAATATAATTCGTCAATATGATATTTTCAAACCAAGAAGAGGCTTCTGGCTGGGTTATTACTTCCAGTTGAACCTGTAATAGGTGCAGCAATGTACCATTTCCATCAGAGTACACCAAGGATGTCCAGGAATGGCACATCACTAATAAAAAATGTCGAAATATTAAGGAAAAGGTTCGACTACTGCGGATGATAACTGTTGGATGGGCGAACATCCCTTAGTGTTAAAGGCTGTTGCTAGTTAAACATGAGGTGGTACCTTCCCCTGCATGCTGGCGGAGGATGGAATAGAGCCTGCAGGGATGTGCCCCTACCTTACTCATCCCCAAATACAGTCATGCTGAAACCGTAAAGCGTAAAGCATTTTTTAAAATAATTTCAATAAGATATTTCTTCAGCCACTTTTGCTAAGTGATAAAAATTAAATTTTCAAATCAAACAGCTTTTTGTTGGCAAAAAATGTTACAGTAGAAAACAAAAGCCAAAACATATCTGAATACCATTTTTATATACGTATCACATGAAAGTTTCCTCAATCGTTTTGCAGACACATTTTACCAAAGATCTAAGACCTTTTCCAGAGTAGAAAGATAAGTGACTAAAAACAAAAAATATATAATGACGCACATATTCATACTTTGTAATGATGCAATTATATTTGAAAATATGATGTTCTGTAAATAATTATAGAATGTAAAAATGATATCAACCTTCCTAGGAATATTTTGTTAGAAGGTTTAGGTTAAAATATTTGTTAATTGTAAAATGGATTGAGCCAAACTCTACAAACCTCCTTTTTCCTTTAAATATGAATCATTACATGTTAAGAGTTACATAGCAGTAGACACAATGGACAATTCTAGAAATTTGGAAAGAGGAAAAGTGCACGGGCCTCACAAGAAATGATTTGTTATTTTTTAATGCCCGCTTGTTAAAATATATCATTACTCTATCGTACGCGAGCCACACTCCACATTTATTTTATAAATTTTAGCAATAACCCTTAAAGGATTATTTAAAATAAAACACAACAACATTAGTTTCTATATAATTGGAAATTAAAATGAAATAGCATTACGAATTAACGAATCTTATAATCTGAATGTTATTCATTGTATTTTATTTGGTATTAAGAGGACACCGTTGGTAACAATTACATCACATAAAGTAGTTGTTAGGCACGTATCTTCAATGGAAATACAGTTTTTAATTAAAATAACAAAAAGGAATTAGCGATATGTTTTAACATTTAAAAGATGTTAGAGTGTTTGTCGAAATGTTAAGCCATTAAACAGTTTTTATAATAAAACAGGAGGTATTGTGTTCTTAAGTAACGGTGTCTGAGAATCTCTCAAAGTAACTTGGTTTTCCTTGAAGCCGCTTAGACCTAAATGACTGTTAAAAAAGATATTTAAATCATTTACTGGCTTTTAAAACACCTTAAAAGATTGTATTATTGAATACACCTCTGAGCAAGTAATTAGTTATTTACAAAGCCACCCGATAATCAGAGAAGCCAAAAGTTGTTTACTTAACAAACAATGGAGTTTAATTACTTTGGAATTTATACAATGCTATTCAAACAATATTGTCCATAACAATATAAAAAGGAGCATTTTTGGGACTGAAATTACGCGCGTTACTACTATTAAGGTTAAGACTTATTTAATAACTTCTTCGTTACATAAAACTGTTATGTAACTTTGTACAACATATTTTTGTTTACAAACTGATTGGAGGACACACTATAAAACTGTGCTGTTCAGTAGTGAATGTGTTGCCATAACTTGACTATAGATAATTATATAAATCGATACATTAAGTATCGAAGTATCCGATAGAATGTAACGAAAGCGTTATCACATATATAGACAGACGACTTGTGACTCCAAAATCAGTAGACTTTTTCCTTGGACTTAGGCAAACCAATGAACCAATTTTCAAGACTGCAGGAGACCTTTCAGCGCACAAACAGATGCCAATGGCTCAGTGTAGCGGGTACAACGGTTATCGCAAGATAACCGGATCAAGCAACGTTGAGTGTGGCTGCTGCTTGGATGGGAGACCGCTGATCGAACCTGTCTTTGCAAGCAGCCCGACCATTGATGATGTTTCGGAAGTCACCTTTAAGCCGTTGGTCCCCAGGTTAAGTGTAGAGAGAACTTCTTTGCCCTGACTTCGTCTGGTAAAATAATACATCTTTACTTTACTAAACACACAGGTGGCTTGAAGTTTGACACTTTGGCCCAGAACCCAATACAAAAAGTCCGTGGACCAAGAAGAATCTAAGTACTACATTTCAAGACCCCAGACCAATCTATCAAGAGTTGTAGCGCGAACTAGCGGTCTAACTGTGCAAGGCGCAAGAACTTCCTTGAATTTTATGGTTCAAAACCTAATAAGGATTTTTGGACCAAGGAGAACCCACGAACCAAGTTTTAATTCATTATGCTCTTCCTATAAAACGTTATTACACTGAGAGTCAGGTAGACGGTTGGACAGGCTTCCATTTGAACTTTTGACTCAAGAAGTATTAGCGATCTTCTTTGTACCCAGAGTAATCAATATGCCACCCCCAGAGGAACCAATTCTGGCTGGTTCATACTTTCCAGTTGAACCCACACTGGTCATAGCAAAAACCGATGAGTCACTTATATCTGGGCAACCAGGAACGTCCAGGAGCGGCACATCACTAACCGCAAATGAATGTCAAGATTCATGTGCATCGATAGCAGGAGATGACTATTGGAGTTGGTGGAGCTCTCTAAGAGGTAAAGGTTCTTGTCAACTTGACATATGAGTGTGTCACACCCTGCCTGCTTTCACTGAAGAGTCTGGCTCAGAGCTGGCTTTCTCTTCTTCCTAGCGGACATGACCTGATATTAGTGCCCTAAATCTTCCCTCATGAATCTCGACAGGAGGCGGCCACTAACCCCATCCTTACCCATCCATCCTGGCACTCCAGAGTAGCCCAAAGGTCCTTATAGGACTATGTGCAATTTTCTAAGCTTCTGGTCTTAAGAGAAAAGTTTAATATGGCAAGTCACTAGGAATTTTTTATCAAGATTTATCACACAGACCATATCATCCAATATGAAGAACGGTAAACGATACGATTTAAGAGGATACAGTTTATTTAAAATATCTGGACTATGAAACACGAAACGTAACCTGTGATTGTTATAGTAACGATATAACTCAGTTACTCGACAGAGCCTTTGTGTTTCCTGACGTTTCTCGTTATTCTGGCGATAATCTGAGTAAAGTTTCAGATATTTACTCTGGTTACTCTTTGCTTTTTCTCTCTTGCTCTTTGCTTGTTTTCTGGTCAATCTAAGTAAAGGATAATGTCTGTTTTTAAGGAAGTTCTTGCATACGACAATGGCATTTTTAATTGCAGATACTAAAGTTTTTACGGGAAAACCTCCAATCCTACTTACAAAAATATCAGTTGAAATTCTCAGGAATCGAACCCCTGACCTCTTGGTTGGGGAGTCACAACCTTAGTTCCACGCTACAGTGAAGTTATTTATGTATTTCGATTAAAACTATGAGTTTATAAACAAAATTGTACGTTTTACACAATACGTATTGTTTGGTAAAATTTTGTAGTAATAGTAAACGAAAAGTAGCAAGCTATAATTTTGTACCATAGCATCTTGCATAATATAGTATCTTATTGATATAAGTTAGTAATCAAATTCAGTAATTTATTGAAAGTTGCAAAGCTGCGTAGGTACACTCCCCTACGGAAAATATTGTTACGTTTTGCATATAGAATAAATAAATAAATTTTATTTTACGCGATCAATAAGCGAGTTTTAAAGTGTGCCATGAAATAACTCTGAGCTGATTACGCAATCAAAAGAATTGGTAACGTTTCGAAACTGCAAGTTCCTTTGAAGAGCATTTAGTTGCTAATTGATCACTTAGTATTTAGTTGCCAATTGATCACTTAGTATTTAGTTGCTAATTGATCACTTAGTATTTAGTTGCTAATTGATCACTTAGTATTTAGTTGCTAATTGATCACTTAGTATTTAGTTGGGAGCTTTAGTTGTAGCAAATGTTTTATTTTGTACTATTCAACTATTCTGGGATTCAAACGAGTGGATATTTCAATAAATATGCTGGTTTACTTGCTTTATATAAGCTCTTGTGAAATACATTTATACAATACATTCACACACTTTACAGTCACTTCACAGTTATATTCATAACAATTGACTAGTTATTTTTAACACATGGTTTTGGATACAAAATAGCAAACATTTTTTATTTTCAGTTTTCACGTATTTATTACTATGGGTAATTTCTGCCTGGCGGCAGAAACATTATAGATTTATATCCATTTAAAATGCAATGTTGTACGCTCTGACGTCAACATGTCAAGACATCACTTAATAGTTTTTGTTTTATCGTATAATAAACCTAAACCTGTAGAAAGATTCATTAGCTACAGATAAACACATAGATGAAACGGCTTTTGTAATCGATGTTCTTCAAACGCCATGGCATTAAATCGCAAATTACCATCTTCCTTGGTATCATATGATTGACAAAGTAAACGCCTTAATTTTGAACTTGTATAATAAACATACTCCTGTGGTAAAAACACGAATAAATAAAAGGACCAGTCACCTGTCTAAGCCTGTAGAAAGATTCATTAACTACAGATAAACGAATAGATGAAACGGCTTTTGTAATCGATGTTCTTTAAACAACATGGCATTAAATGGAAAATTACCATCCTTCTGTGAATCATACGGTTGACAAATTGAACTCCTTATTTTTGAACTTGTACAATAAACATGATTCTGTGGTAAAAAAGAAAAAAGGAGCCTGTTCCTAGGACCGCTAACGATATCCTTAACCTTATGTTTCAAAGGATCTCGAAGGTTCAAAAAGCAAAAAGGACTGGTGATATTGTATTCATGGATCAACATACGTTTAAATGAATTGAATGATTATTTTCTGAATCATCATCACAAAAAAAGAAAGCAATGCAAAATTATCCATCCTACCTCACAGAACAGTCCCGTGCAGAGCATATCGCACATTTTCAGTTTAAGCCATTATTACGGATAGACACTTTTAAAGCTTTTCTCCAAATACGGTCAAATGCTACAGAAGCTGATAATCTGTCTCTAAGTTAAATAAGTAAACTCTTACTGTCCCAAAATATTCTCAATATATATATATATATATATATATATATATATATATATATATATATATATGGCTTCTGTGGTTATCACAGTACATAGACTGCGCTGCTACGGATAACTGATGATGAAACACAGTGCACTATTTTAGTTTTTTCGATTATTCAAAAGTTAAAAATTCACTTGTCACGCCCAACTATACAATTTGGGTATTTATGAGTCGGTTACTTCTTGGATGAGATCTTGTTGGTAGACTGCGATATTTTCGGACTGAGGGTGCCATATCTGGTTGGAAATTTGTTCTTTGAGGTGTACCACAAGGATCTATACTTGGACCGTTACTGTTTGCTTTATATGCGAATGACGTAAAAACCTTTAAAGTATAATTTAAAATTGAACTTTACTCATCTTCTTTATATGGGGAATCCAAATATACACTAAAATACCATAATTAATGTTTCGATTGAAGGTCTGTTTGCATTATTGCCCCATGCCGATCCTCAGACAAGGGTTGGAACATAATTACAATTTGCTATGATTGCATGCTTATAATCAAGGTGGTTAATTTTTTAATTTTGTATAAAACTGTTTGACAAGATGCGTAATTTCATAAATATTTTCTCAAGACTAAAAAAAACTCATACTTCAAAGTTATTATTTAACACATATGTCACAAACAACTCAAAAATAAAGATGTGCTTTATTGCTATATATTGTTTTACATTTATGACAAATAAAAAACATTAAAATTTGTACAATAACAAATAATCTACATAACAAACTTTTACTGGTGTTAAAAAGTAATTATTATGCAGATATGTACAAAAAAAAAACAATGTTTTTGTAAAAGCAACTGAAAAGTCACTTATTATCCGGCTTGTCATAATATCAATGTATCGTGGCCGAAACTGTGATGGATGAACATATTATTTACTTTACTACAAGATTAATGTAAATGTATGTTATTGTTTGATGTAAAATTCAACTCGCAGTGAATTCAAGTTTCGAGTAAGGTATTTGTAATTTTAAATGTCAGGATACTTTCGATACCTGTTGATTACACGTATTTACGTAGGAATTCAACTATGAAAACAATTTTTGGAGTATTTTTTTAATTAAAAATATCTCCCTTGAACAGTAAGGTAATGATTACGGATTATTATTCATTTGGCATGTAAACATTATCACTGTTAAAGTAACAAATTAATTCACAACTAGTGATCCTGGTACATTCCTGAATACATATACATTGTAATGAATGCACTGTTATTATAATTCCTATTCTTTGTTTAAATTCTCCTGATTCTCGGTACGGATTTGTAACCAGTAACCAAATCAACGATCTTGAGAAGTTGCACCTTAAGTTACCTAACACACTAATCATTTAACTTTTATGTATAAATTTAAGGTAGAAATCCTAATGCCTTTTGGTGTTAATTCTAAAAACTCCTTTTCATAGTAAAAAGTCATTACAATTTTGTCTTCTGCTTCTAAATTTTTAGTTAATGAAAGATATGCATATCATCATTGTGAGAGATGCCTAAATAGTATTGAATGTAAAAAAAAAACTGAATTAAAAACCCTTATCGGCACAGAATTCAAAAACATTCTCGAAAGCATCCACTCATAGGTGGTTGGTTGGCGAATGCATATTTATTGCGACCTGCATTCTGTAGTTCAGTTTTAGTGTATTAGTGAAGTTGACACATAACATGGTGGTTGTGATTCCTGACTTACGCATGTCACAACGCTCTGGTATGATTTGTTTATTTTACCCTAGTTTGTATTTATGTGTTAAGTTAGTTATTTAGCTGAAGAAGAGATCAGACTGCAGAAATCGAAACGTAGTGTTACTGATTTTTTTGTATCACTGAACGATGGCAAATGTTTGGAAAAATCCTGTTTCTTTCCTAATTCCTATCTTTAAAGTTAGTTTACTATGAATTTGTATGGTGATTCTACTGAGTGCATTGTTCACTATTACTTGAGAAACAATTTTGAAGATAGAAGGAAATTGACACATAGAAATACTAATGACACATGATCAAATTATTTCGTTTATTTGTAAAACCTCCTTCGATAAAATACAAGGGGAAAGAGAGTTCAAGCCTGAAATTAAGCGAAGTGTAAATCCATTGTAACAAAATGTTTCGTTTTAATTAGAAGCAGGAAAACAAAACAAGTAAACAAGTTATGTTTGGAACATTTTATTGCAGGAAGAGCAAATATAGTTTTTATTGATATTTCCGTGATTATTGATTGATTCTGTAGATTATACGTCCAATCATGCTGGAGCAGTATAATTTGTAATGCCACATAACACACACACACACACACACACATTTGTATGATTGTGTGTTTATTTATGATTGTTATATAGGTGATATTTGTATTTTTGCCGTGTTGTTGAGTTTTGGCATTTTGTTACAATTAAAGTTTCTAGTGATAAAACTAAATTCGATAAAAATAACTAGCTACCACGAAGCTTAAATTGTGTATGGTATTGTATATTAATATTACTCTAACCCTCGCGCGCCTTTTTGGGTGCTTGGGTGTAGGAAACATTGTAAGCTCTGTAAATTTGTTGAATAAAAGATCTTTGACTTTGACACACACGAACAATGTATATTTAGGAAATGAAAGTGCTTTCTAGATTTTAAATTTAATTTAAATGTGCAAAAAAATAACGGTTGTGAATAAAGACCTAGCTATCCAACCTTTTTACCCCAATAACTTGAAATTGCGGTTAGTGATGTGCCGCTCTCAGACATCGACAAGGTTGTCCATATTTAAGTGATATATTGATTTTTGCTGCTCCCAGTGTAGGTTCAACTGGGACGTACAAACAAGCCAGAGCTGAACTTTTCATCTGGCGAAAAATATATTACTAAGTATTTTAGTACATTTCCAAGCACTGCTCCATGTAATTTTACATTGTGAGAGAGTAAATGTATTTGTAAACATATGATACTTTTAAATTTGATATATTGAGACGTGTAGTTTACTTAGTCCTACACGCACACACACACACACGCACACACACACACACACACACACACACACACACACACACACCACACACACACACACACACACACACACATCTTTGGTCACATAGGTTATAGACTTTTATTATTTAGACACTGCTATGAAACATCAAAGATGTACCATTTTATTTTCTGTATAATTGACTGTCTGCCAACCTGTTTTTCCTTATTGGAGCCTGTTACGCGGCACGTGGTAAAATACATGTTCCACAAATATTAAAGATAATTAATCGATCTATCATTATTTGGTATTTCGCTGTATTGGCAAAGTTAAAAGGAGATTTACTAAACAGTTTGATAGTTTACTGAGAAGCAAATATAAAACTGTATTCAGTTTCATTAAAACCTATAATTGAGCGTTCGACGTTAATAATTGGCGGGTATCAGGCAAGGGTAACGTCTCACTAATATGAAAGCCCTAACTAGTAATGTAAAAGCTCAGAACCCACGCAGGTGTCAGCTGCCCGCTCCACAGATTTAATCCCGTACAAGTTGTGTAAAAACAGCGAGGAAACTCTCAAACTCTGAAATACTTTATTCAACTTTTAATTACCAAACCATTCGTAGGTGTGATAAAAACACTGTTACTTTACCTCTATTTAAGATTTCTATATCAAGTTTAATTTGCAAGTGCAGTAAAGGAAACAAGTTTGAAATAATATGTAGGATTGTTTAATATATTATTTCACCCCCCAAGAAGAAGGGTTGTGTAATATATTAAAATAACAAAATTTTCGAAATTAAATTGACTATGAATAGAAGATCCAAAACCCAGATCTAAAACCATAAATCTTGTTACGTTATAACACCATAAGTTTACTGGTTATATTCTATACTTGTCATTTGTTTGTGTACACATATACTAACTATCGTTATATACATATTGAAAATTGCAGAAATAACTAAATATGTTGAATTTAATCCACGAATATGCCCAAAATTATATAAATATTGTTTTTCATTCAGTTGCATTAAAAAAAAGAATATACCAAATAATTTTAAATAAAAATTACCTTCATCGTGTTTGTAGTCGTAATACACATCTGTGATTTTATTTGTGGAAGATTTTTCCTTCGCCAATCGCAAATACAACGCGATCGAATCAAAACAAACGTTGACTTAATTTATATATTTAATAATTAAATACTTTCATTTTACAAATAATATATAATAATAATAATAATATATAATAAATAATAATAGTGTGGGGGGTGATAATGGAATATACAAATTAAATTGCAATGATTTTCAAAACCACTATATTGGATAAACCGGCCGATCCTTCAAAATTAGATTTAATTAACATATAAAAGCATTGAAGACACATATTTAAATATGCTACCATCTAAACAACACCGGCCATACATACACAAACCGAAAAAATCTCGAAATTTTACAAAGTGGTAAAGTCACCTATTGTCAAGTTTTGAACATTTTGAAATTTACAAAATTGTAAAATTAATCTTAATGTACTATTAATTGACAATGATTTTCTAACAAAACATTTATAATTCGATAGACTTTTAAACAATATAAATTTATAACATGTACATTTTAAAACAAAAATTTAGCCACCAAGGTAGTTGAAAACATACGACAATTTGGATTTAATTATTTATTTACTTCATTGAAATGAAATGAAATGAAATGAAATATTTCTTTATTTGAGGCGAAATTAGGGCCTCATGGCCCTTTCTTACATTTAACCTCAAAACCTTCATTTACCTTGACCTAAAAGTCACCAAGTAACTGATGGTGAATTCGCTGAGTTCGAAACGTAAATTGTGCACATAAATTCTATAAAAAGTGTTAAAAGGTTTATTATTATTACATATTTGTATACAATACTTTTCGCGGTTACGTTTCTAATAGGGTTAGAACTTTTAAAGGTAACGAACTCGTAACATTGAAATAATATGGTTATTTTATAAATACGGAAAATAAAAATTATAAAATTAAGAAACTGTATAAAATGTGCTGACAGATTATAAAACCGGCTCTGTAAGAAGAGGTACGAAGTTTTTTTATAAGTTGAAACATTAATAAGTTGTATGTATTTTTTATGGGATTTACACTGTACCGAATGGATGAATCACAAGGGGTTGGATACTGCTAAGGTCGTAGTAATGAATACTCGATTTTCATGCTTAATTGTGGTAAATAAACATAAAAACACCACTTCTAGATGTTAAAAATAAAATATTGTATTGCCACGTTGCTGCAAAATAGAGTGATAATGAACTAAATGATATCATGGGGGTGGGCCTAATGGTTCCAATGTTCTATGGGAATTTTGCATACGAATTTAATCATTATTAAACTTTAAAACTAACTTCCCTTCACGTTGATGTCGACTCACAAGCGAAGATTAGTTGATTAGGAGTTGTAACCAGAGACTTGGTTAAACTCGCCTAAAACACAATCACGACGGTATTAGCCATTTATCGAGACAACTTAAGATTAATGACATCGTGGTCTCGTCAGGACATCACCACACTATTATCAATATTAATCTGCGAAATAAGACATCAACCAAGGTAAGTTACTTTACTATTTACAACTTTACTGTATATTACATTCAAAACTAGATGTCTCGCATGAAAGGGCTAATTAATAATACGAAAATATAAAGTTCACGGACGAGGCGCGCGAGGTGTTTCTCGGCAGCAAGATGGTCAGCTACAAAGTTCACGAGAGAAAAAATTAATACGCGAGCCAATTAGGTTATTAATCCGCCAAGAATTTAGTTCTAAGAACATCGGATGTAACTTATATTAACCAGTAACGAGTAACAGGGTTGCGAAATATGTATTATATAAAATACAACTAAATAACGGCACAAAAGTTTACAAAGCCTACATATTTATAAAATAACATCTTGCACCAAGATTTCATTTTCCCCAACATATCTCTTTCCCCAGTTCTTGTGAATAGTAAAAGTATCGTAAGATTTAAAATTTAATCAACACGAATTCTAGAAAATAATTTGAGCAGTTGAATAACTTGAGTGTAATAGCTATAACTGTCAAATGGGATTGGGTATAATGAATTTTATGATGACCAGTAGAGTTGAAAAAACAAATATTGTGGTTTATATAACTAATAGCTCAAACAACAAATAATGCAGTAGATTAAAAAGTGTTGTATATAAAAACTTAAAATAAAACGCGCAGGAATAAAATACAAATTAATAAGAACGAAATAGTGCACCAACGGCACGCACCGTGTATGCCTTAATTAAATTAGTTAATCAGGTTTACAGGGCTGATAACTCAATTATACGTACAATAGAGCATTTTTGCATTATATTTTATTATATAAACGTGCTTAAAATATAAAAACGTATAGTTTTTATTTTATTTATACGTTTATTTGAACTGCTAAATGAATATATGCGGGAATTGAAGGAAAGAACTGCCAGAACAAACAGTGACAATATATTAAACAAATATTACAGCTGACGTCATCATACCTATGTGATTGTTCAGTTATAAACATTACATCAATTAGCGTAACACTACAGTTTACATTCAGTTTCATGTTCCAGTTGTAACACGATAGTACTGATTCTCTAAGTGTTTTACTAAAATGTTACGTAATACTGTATTACGGTGATAAACAAAGCAATATCCTTACTCAACCAAATACGTAAGAATATCTCTGGTATGGTTAGGTGTATTTTGTATCGAAACATCATTTATCATAGTTGCTATAGTTAGGAACATTTTACAAATACATACATTGTTTTAAGGCGGTGAGTAATTTCAAAACTGAAAATGTTTATGTTGGTCCACTTTTCATTTCGACTATTCATTTATACGTCACTTTATTATACGAAATACATAGTACTATAGAGGAACTAAGACCCGGGACAGACTGAATTCCTCAAGCGATTAGAATTCCACAATAGAGCTCTTTGTCGAATTTACCTTCTGGTCGATACACAGAGATTACGGTACACAATAAAACCAAAAATACAAACCGACGGTTTACCTTAAGCCCTTTGTGAATACCCAATGAGTCAATGCAGGATTGACATGCATAAGTCTCGTTCCCTTTGCAATTCTGTTTGCCGGACATGGTTTCAGAGACAGGGCTTATAATCTTTGGATAACAATGAATATAAAACCTCATTAATGTGAATTAATATAGTTGTATTCGTATTTTATTACGAATTAGGAAGCAGTGGATGCACGGTGTATGTAGTCACACTATGGATCTGGGACTTCGTAGAAAAGGTTCATTCTGTATTTAAACGAAGCAATTTCATTGGTTGAGTGTGTATTGGAAAAGCCTATCAAACTTTTACGCTGACAAAATTATTCTCTTCTCTTCCTTTCTGGTTGTCCTCTGGATATCTCGAGAACTAATTGAACTTCTTAATGGCGCAGTGTAGCGGGTACAACGGTTATCTCAAGAAAACCAGATCAAGCAACGTCGAGCGTGGCCGCTGCTTGGAAGGGTGACCGCTGAGCGATCCTGTCCTTGCAAGCAGCCAGCCTGCCCGACCATTGGTGGTGGTTTGGAAGTCACCTTTAAGCCTTTGGTCCCAGGTTAAATGTTAGAGAGGGCTTCTTAGCCCTAACTTCGCCTGGTAAAATAAGACACATTTAATTTCCTTTTACTTTTAGCTTAGTAAAAAACTTGAAGTTATCTATAAAGATTTATTTCTATAAAGTAACATCAAGTTCGATAACGCTGTATGTCCTTACTTTGGATTTGACGGAGCATCTGCGAATAAATCATTGGAGGAGCTTGCAAAGTTTATATTCTATTTTTTTTTTCTATTTGGGTCTATCTGTTAGTCTGTCTGCCAGCCTGACCATTCTATCTCGACAGTGACACGAGCTATAGATTTAAAACTCTTTATTCTGTTTGATCATATTCGCGCACATCCCAGTGACCAATGAGGGCAGACAGAAGAAGTATAAAAATTATTTTTGGTGCTTTAAAGATATTTTATGTGAAGAGATCCTCAATTAGCCATAGTTCCTGGAAAGGAGGCCACCCTCATGTCCATCAAGCCTGAGAAGAGTAAATTCCTTTCCTGGATATTTTGGAATTTTCCTGCTTATGTACGAAAGGATACAAAGTTGTAAACAATATGTTGTTTTCGTAACGATGCTTCAACGTCCTGCTCTTTTAGCCCATCATGCTGTGGAGGAAGTGATAACGGTTCATCGAAGGGAAAACTACAGGAATGAGAATTTTCATTAAAGATGTCGCATGTAGTTGGTCAGTTTGTGAATGTTGAGTTTATCTCCAGTTTACCCTTTTAGTTCAGCGTCTGCAATCTGACGATTTCACAGACTTGATTCTTGAAATCTTTAATCATGTTCATCTGAAGAGATCCAAAAGTGGCGTTGGCTAAGAAGCTCAAAACGATCTCTTTACATCTTTTCGACAGTAGAGACAACTAGAGTACAAAATATTAGTATATAATATAATCTAGATGAAGAGGCACTCTCATTGTATCATCAGATGCACAATTATCAGGTGAATGATTCTGGTGGACGTGCAGTTCTGTATAAAACTGTGGAAGTCAGACAAAAACAAATTGAATATCACAGGCACACCTCTTCGCCTGATTAGAGCAGTAGAAATGTCACTTCCCATCTATGTCACACCGCTGTTATACCCTGCAAGAATGATACAACCCGGTCGACTGTTCTCATATCAAATCCACAAAATTTCATCTTAGTCAATGAAAGCTCATGACTTACTGATTAGAAGGTCTAGGAATAGTCCAACATAACCAGCGTCTATCTTTCTCATAATCATTACTAAACAAATTTACCAGGGCTGTACAGGTGCTATGATTCTTTCTAAATCCAGATTGGAATTTTCGAATACTTTGTTTATAATTTATAAAAGGATTCGTTTTGCCCAACAGCTCTGATAATACTTTACAAATGAAGGGTAAAGTCGAGATAGGCCTGAACTGTTGAACACCTTGATATTTATTTATGGATCTTTGGGACATAATTTATTTTTCAGCTTCTCGGAAATTACCCATTTTCTAACAACTTATTCATCAGTTCTACTAAAAGCTTTTACGGCATACGGAGAAAGCTTTGAACATCTCAATAAACATTCCGTCAGTGGAAACAGCTCTGCAATTCAACAATTTTATTCATTGTTGATTTGAAATTTTCTTCTGTAATAGGGGAAAAATGAAAAAAATTCTATTCTTCTAGTTTCTATAAAATTATCTACCGTGTCTTTATTTTCTTTAAATAATACCCCATTTTAAAGAAGTAGTAGTTTATATAATCCATATTAATATGTTGTGGAGTAAGTTTTTCTCTGTATCGTTAAACTACATCATATCATTTTAAAAATTCCCATACTCAAACCAAGCTTCTCTGTGAAATAATTTTTCTTCATTCTCCATATTAAAGAGTTAAATTCATTTCCGGTTTTCTTGTAGCCATTTTATTGTCTAAGCCCTGTATTTCGAAACGTTTTTCCTTAGTTTGGTTTTTTACGTAATCTTTTTATTAATTAAATCATTTTTGTATGGGACTCTGTTTCTTGGAACCCTTTTACAGACCAATGGACCTAGCTCGAAGTGTCAATGTCGCCGGTCATCCTGACCTAGTCCACCCTGTCCACTATGAAATGGGCTAACAAGGTGGCTGAGGTGCGGTGACTTTAGTCAGCTCATTTATCAGTTGGACTGAATTTGATTTGTTTAACAGTAGACGTAAATATTTTGATGTATGGGAGGTCTTCGAGGGGATGGAACAATGCTGAAAGAGAGGTGAGCTTAACAAGCTTTATACTAAGCAAAATCCCAGTCTCTGTTTCTTCACCTTTAAAAACAACCTTGAGACTTTCCATATCAACTTTATAAGACATAGCTTCATCACTGATAAGATATTGGTGACAGGCAATGCCATCCCTGATGTATAGGGTAACACCACCACAAATCACACTATGGGCCGACTACTGTGTATCAAAGGGATCATTTCTCAGCATTGTGTATCCTGGTGATGAGCAATTGTGGGAGGCTGGAAGGCTGAGCTTCTTCCTTCATATCCCATAAGGAGGGATCTCATATTAGGATGAGCTATTTTGAGTTGCTCATTACCCCCTAGTTTTTTCCCGTGACCTGTGAAGTCTCCAAGCTTATCCGAGGGTGGTTTTTGCTATGGATGACACTCCCAAACACTGTACCCGGGATGGAGCTCTGGTTTTTAGCAGTAAATTTGTCCACGTTCCACTTGAAAGCCTCCGAAATGACATTCACAAAAAGAGAATAAAAGTGAGATACGGCTTTTTAATTGAAGTAAACAGTCTCATACTAGGCATATTACCACCAAATTAAGGTACACCTTGGCTCATAAGAGACATTGGTGGTTCAATATCTTGAACCCTCGAACTCTTGAAATAGACCACCTCTAGCAAAGCCTAGTGTTTGGGAGCCTAAGCCTGCATACCTACCAATTTAAGTGTCATTAATGTTAATAGCGTGAATTAAACAATACAGATCATTTTAATTAAAGAGGTATATTACATTTAAAATTACCGCACCTATCGTTAAAACATTTACAGTAGATAAACCCGAGACAACTATTCTATTTAATTAACGAAATTTATTACACATAAGACATTTTAATTAAATATGGTGTTAAAGCAAACTAAGTTGTGTCACAAATAAACTATTACTGTAGGAAGAGAAAATTTTAAACTCTCATCCTAAAAGACTTGTTGGTTAGAAAAGTTAGAAAAGCATAACTGTTATTTTATCGAGTAAATCCTGAAAATAGAAATCAAAGTGCTATCTGGTGGAAACGATTCATACTAAGAGCGTTTCAATGGTTAAATAAATCAACTAATGTTCAGTTTGGCGGTACAAGTGGCAATTGAAACAATCTGCTGATTCGCACCAATAAACACAAAATGTAACCGTGACAGACATTACGGTACAGTAAAGTTCAGTGATAAGCGGTCAGACCAGAGTTTCTGATTTAAGCAGTGAATAGGAATGTAATATCCATTCAGTGTATATTTTAATTACTAAATTACTTGATCCCGTTCGTTACGTATATTATTTCATAAACATTACTATCAATATGATGTAATGTGAAATAATAATAATTGCAAATAAATATTACCAGATAAAATTCTGGTGTGACATTCATCCATCAATATATCGACTGATCACGTGACTTCTTCTATGTCGATGGTTGGATAGTTATTTTTTCCGAAGTCATAGACATTTTTTTACCAATAGTTAATAAAATATAATACATTTAAATTCTGTAAGTATGCATTCTATATGAATATTTTTATAATTCTAATATGAGTTAATGAAATGATCAGGAAACTTAAGAAAACTACATGACTTGCAATTAAATTTTATTTAAGGAAATTAATTAAAAACATATCATACCCTCCAGCCATATTTTTCATATGTTAACTAATGGTTCATATTCCCATATAAAACGGTTTTTGTTTTGGTCTTATCGTAAGATGTCCCTAAAGTTTGCTTCAAATGCCTAAGGCCAATCTCTCATGGAATAGAAATATGTTATCCCTGTCTTCAGAAAAGTCATCGTGGCTGTGACCAAAAATATTGCTTCATTAAAATAAACAGCAAGATCGTGAAGACCGATTTCAAGACCTTAAGTTTGGTTATGTTTTAAAGCAGAATGTCAAGGCTAATAACATCCCATTGTTCACGCGCAGAAAATTTCTTCAGTGAGCAAAGTTCGTGATAATACTCGTATCAGGTCGGTTTTAAAGATACTTTCATGAATTTCAGTGATTACAATAAAATTGTCACTGCTATGGATAGTACAAGAAATGTGCCCATTTTCGGGGCGTAATCAATCATCGGAGGAAATTGGGTAAATTTTTTCGATTGCCCCTCACCTCTTTTTATAAATATGTTAATGACACATTTAAACACATTTATAATTCAACGCGAATGTTGAGTATAGCTCCAGTTCACCTTCCTCTTACGTGCAGCATCTGAAACCTTATGCTGTTGCAGACTCGACTCCTGAAATCTTGAGTTTCAAAAATAGTCCCGCATCGTTTCGACATCAGAGACACTCAAACTACAAACCACAGTGAAGGATGAATTCTCACTGTCTCATCAGGTGCACAAATTAGCATACTAGGATGTTGAATGAAACTACCCCAAAGCACGGTGGAGCAACCGAGTCTTCTACAAGTAAATCAGCTATGGTGAGAAGTGCTGATTCTATTCGAATGTTGAGTTTAGCTAAAGTTCACCTTCCTCTTATGTGCAGCATCTGAAATCTGATGCTATTTGCAGACTCGACTCCTGAAATCTTGAGTCATGTTCGTCTGAAAAAAATCCAATAATGGTCAGATTTCAGTTTCTGCACGTAAGAAGAAGTTGAACTGGAATTAAATTCAACATTCCACGGTTGCTCCACCGTGCTTTGGGATCGTTTCGGTCACCATCTTAGTATGCTAATTTGTGCACCTGATGAGACAATGAGAATTCATCCTACACTATGGTTTGTACTTTGAATGTCTCTAAACGATGCGGGACTATTTTTGGAACTCTTTAGACGAACATGACTCCAGATTTCAGGAGTCGAGTCTGCAACAGCATCAGATTTCAGATACTGCACGTAAGAGGAAGGTGCACTGTAGCTAAACTCAACATTCGAATCGAATAAGCCCTTCCCACCATTTCCAATATTTTTCAATAGTTCAAATTTAGGATATTTCAGTCTATTAAAATCCAAAATATAAAAAAACGAAGATGTGGCTTTCGTTAAACCTATAAATAACTAGTAGGGGAGACCGGGGCAAGTTGACGACGTTAAGGAATAAATATTTTTAATAAAATATTGTGATAAAAATAAAAGTCTTACGATACATAAGAGTTAAGTATAAGTCTTTACCTACATTTAATTTTTTTTTAATTATCATAATATCAATTTTTTGTTTGTAAATTTTAGTTCTTATGAAACAATGCAAAAATGTCATCTTGCCCCACCCCCGGGGCAAGATGACTTTTGCATAGGGGCAAGATGACGAATGTTATGGAGGTATAAATAAACACGCTACTTTGTAAAAGAAAAGGCTGCTAGTCATTTTTATTTATGTACAAAAACTGACAAACTAGCAGTAGTCACAAACAAATTCCCCACCTTCGTAGCTTGTACAATTCTCGTGCCACCATTCACTGCACTTGGAACACTGGATCCACTCTTCAACTGGAGGATCGGAGTATTTTTCTTCACACCCAGGACATCTAACTTCACTGCCTTTTGAAGTAGAAGCTGTGTTCATACACCTAGGACGTTTTTTGTAGGGTCCAAACTTGAGTTTCTTTGAAACCTTTGAAGCTCGAAGCTCTTCTCTTTTCTTTTTTAAGCGCTCTTTTTCATCCTTCATTTCTTGCTTTACTTCCAAACACATTTTTACTGGCGTGCTTGTTATAATACTAGAACTTAACTTCTGAACTTTTCTTTTCTTATCCTTTGGTTTACCTTTAGGTAAAGGCTTAAAGTCGAAGACACTTGTATTCTTCTTTACCGGGGATTGGGGCACAGTCTACTAGGCCTACTGTTTCTTGGCGTTCACTCAGCTCAATGGTTTCTTCTTCAGGTTCACCTGGAGTTTCTGTTGTATTTGATGTTGTTGATTGGATAGTAGGATTTTCATCTTCATTATAGCTAGGGTCTAGGCCTACATCCAGGTTCTGATCAGTTGTTTGTGATGCAGCAAAGTCATGTTCGTCGAATACAAGTGGATTATAAGGTTCTATTCCTGTGGACCTGAACCCACTAACGGCATTGCCAACAGTTGCAGCCTTGAAATAAGCAATGGTCAAAAGCTCACCAATTTTAAAGTCACTGATGGTCTGTCCTGGATTATTGACCATGAAGTTGTCACAAGCTTGACTGTAAAAGGTTTTCAGCGAACCAAAGAATGAAACGTCCAAGGGCTGAAGACGGTGTGTTGTATGAGGAGGAAATCCAACCATAACAATATGGTTATCTCTGCATAAGTTGATTGCCTCTAGGGTTATGTGGGTTCTGTGATTATCGACAAGTAGCAGGATAGGAGAATCAACTGTGGGTTTTGCATTGAGGATAAAGTGGTTCAAAAACTTTACGAACAACTCTCCGTTGCTCCAGCCATTATCGCTGCAGTGGCCCACACTACCTGGTGGAGCTCTTTCCATGAGTTCAGGTCGCATTCGCTTTCTGGCAAATACCAAAAAAGGGGGTAGGTAAGTTCCCGTAGCATTGATGCAACAAATAATAGTGACGTTCCTGCCTCTCTCCCCAGACACAACTTTAGAAACTCTTCTACTTCCTTTTGGTGAAATTACCTTAGGTAATTTATTGGGCACAGTAGATAGTCCTGATTCATCTGCATTGTAGATATTAGCAGCGGGAAAATTGTGTTTTTCTCGCACTTCCTTCAAAATGGAGAAAAATTTATCAACACTAGGTTTGTTGAAACCCATTGCTCTTGCAACAGATGTTGCTTCTGGCTTACGCATACTAAAGTTGTGTTTTTTCATAAAGGTAGCCAGCCAATCCTCACCAGCCATTTTAGTTTCTTTATTAAACGGATGAGAAATCCCTAAGTGTTCTGCGTATTCAAAAACGAGTTTTCTGCACTGCAACTTGGTCATTCCAAAAAACATTTGGTCCATTACCGTCAAATAGTTGTGTAAATCTTGGAGCTGCTCTTCATTGAATACTTCTCTATATCTTCCTCCATGGACAGGCATATCCTAAAAAAAAAACTTGTTTAAGGGGAGCAGGAAAGGTAAAAAATTTATATTTATTTTATTTCATTATTTTAAAGTTTGGTACTTTTTAAGGTTTGGAAAATGTAAATAATAATCGTTGTAGGTTGCTTAGAAATGTTGTGATGAAGTAAATGAAAATGTTATGTGTATTTGCGTAAAAAGCTGGGGTACGGATTATAGTCTTGTCTTTGTAACGTGAGAAGTTGTTATACCAAAGTAAATTTTGTTTTAATATCAAAAACAAGGTGGTAAATAATTTAACTTAAAACAAGTTGTAAATATAAACGTGGTGCAAGGTGTAGGTGAAAATAGTTACCGAAACGTTCTTTTTCAGTCGGCGTCGAAGTGTTGCCTCTGGAACATTGTAAGTTCTCGCTGCTCCCAAGCAAGTCATTCTTCCCTCCTTGACCTCTGTGAAAGCAGTATCCATGTTGGTTTTTTTCCCACTCTCCTCTAGAGGAAGTCTTTTTGTAGTTTCTCACCATCTCTGGAACCAAAGTAAAACTAAAAATCTGTACCCGCATATTAAATTAATAAAAATTCAATTCTAAAGTAAAATTGTTAAACAAAAGTGTAGATTAAATTTTTTTTAAATAAGTGGTTAAGTCTCACAGTGTCGTCAGTTATTAGTTTACTTAAATCAAAATTGTATGCATAACCATACTTCTTAAAAGTTTCAGCTTTGCACCAGTAAAATTAACCGGGGCAAGATGACGAACACGCCATCTTGCCCCACGTCATCTTGCCCCGAGCGGCCGTAATAGAGTAGGTAAATTTTATTGGCATTAAGTTTAAGATAAATATAAACAAACATGGTATTTATGAGTAGCCTAATACATAAGGTAAATATAGGTAATATTGAAAATTAACATATCTTACCTGCGTATTCAATAAACCTTACGATGCAAAGGCCGAAAGTTACAAAAACGCACTCCAAAAACAACAAGCCGCTGTAACAACACACACAATGGCGAACTTGTCTTCACTGCCAGTTATTTCAGAGGCCATCCGTGTGGAGCGCTACTGACATTCGACCGGTGCTACTACCTAGCAACTAATTTGAGAAACTAACCATTCGTCGTCTTGCCCCGGTCGTCAACTTGCCCCGGTCTCCCCTATTTATAACGTTTTATTGCATAAGAGCGTTTTGAACTAATGTAGGTTTCATGGTTAAGCCGCTATACCCCTATAGATAGCCGACGTTGGTTATGCCTCACCCTGTAAAATGGTTATTTTGTTATCACCGTTAAATTTATGTTGTTTTCGTCATGGTATTACTAATTGTATGTAACCAACACACAACGATCACCGTTATTATTGTGCACATAAATCACACACATTTTCCTCCTTGATGTAAATATTTACTTATAACGGGTCACATGAACTGTTTAACTGACACAGGAACTGCGTGAGAAACGCTAACTTAAACGGTGAGTGACTTTAGACATATATTATGATATATTAGTGACATGTCAAATTTATCGATATAATGACATGTACAAGATAGAGATTGCATTTTGAAAATTTAAAGTAACCCCCATTCTACCCCCTTTTGGAAAAGGGGGTGGGGAAATATTTTTAGCTTTCCAAAAGTTCAATAAGGTTTTTTAATTATTATGGTGAAGATTGTACATCGATATATCAAACCATTTATAATATATCTCAGCGTATCAGAACTATTTGGCTGTTCAAATGCAATAAAAACTATACAATGATTACGTTCGTTATACTAGTAAGCAATTTTTCAAAGACATAAAAAATTCAATTTTCCTATTTACTAAGAAGCGAAAAATAAAATAATATTAGGTTAAAAAAGTTAAAAGTTATCATCTTTTTCATATAGTAAAAGTTAGTTAATTTGTATGTTTTTAAAAACGTTTGCAACATAGAACTACTAGGTTCAGTACAAATCTTTGTGGAGTAGAAAATTAATGTACATTAAATGTGGATAATGCTCCAAATAATTTTTAATTTGTTGAAACTGTAATCACAAGGGACCCCAAATTCTATTATACGGTGACAAACGTAAAACCTAAAAGGCGAAAAATATTAATTTCTACTCTTAGACATCTTTATAAAAGTTGGTTAAACAGGGATTAATTTAAATCATTATACCATGTAATCAACCATGTATGCAAATATGCACAAAAAGCATTTGTTCAGAATATTGCATCTTCTATTTCATAACGTCTTAACATGTGACATTCTTCAACTTTATAAAGATGCATTATAATATGTAGCAATGAATATGTAACCGTAAATATGTAATAAAACTATTTAATATACTCTACGATTGTGTCTTATATTTGTTGCATATTTATTAATATAATCGAGGCAGTAATGTATGCTCCAGTGAGCAGATTGCTGTGAAAAGAATTCACACTTTATTACGATCTTATCACTCTACACTTTCACTATTCATGTTTTCACGACATTCACATTATCTAGTGACACTCATTATGTCATTGGTGCTTGTGACGGATATAATTGTCAGCACAATGACGGATATAACCGACATTACGTCACAGCCCATCGCGTGGCTCTACATCCACGTTCAATTATAGTTGAGAATTGTAAGGTTCATCTGTATCGCAATGGAGCAGTAGAGCTATTTTTCCAGCCACTTAGAAACAATGGTTATTAGTAAATTAAGAAATAATTAGGCTAGATTGCAAATGGAAATTTATCAAAATGAGTTTTGTTAGTTGTGTTATTGCACTTAAAATATTTTCATTCAAATAACATATACGGATTGCCCTAATGGATTCATTATATTGATTGGTTTCGTATTTATTCAAGAACTGAACTATGATAAATTAAAAAACAGTTCAATTAATGTAAACACAGTTTGACATACATTCTCGTATGTAATAATATTTTACTTCTCTTCAACGAAATACATAAGTAAATAGAAACTAACTGAAATAATGTTACCTTTCATATGCATATTGTTCTTTCTTATTAATTATTTCGGATAAAATCATATATACTGGATAATACTATAGAAACAAACTATTTGCGTGGTTACTACTCTAGCTGATTTAGATCTAACGTGAAATGCATACATGGCGCAACTATGATGTGAAGGTATATGCTGAGAAAACTAGATTGCTTTGGGATCGTGTCTAAATATCTTAGTGCAATCAGACAATCAGAACACCTCATCTAGATTACACTGGATGGCTGTTGGATTAACTAGACAGACTTTTTGTAGTCTAGGTGTGTCTGATGTGGAAACGATGTATTTAATCTTTTCAAAAATTTTGGATTTCTTCAGAAGCGAATGGACTTCAGATTCCACGAGTCAAGTTTTGTGACATTGTACTAAGCAGAAGGTAAAGTGGAGTTAAACTCAATATTCACTTGAAATGTATAATATGTCATATTTACACATTCCTACTTTTTAGAAATCTTTTTATCGACTTACTTATAAAATCTTACAGAGAGTGTTCTTATTAAAATACTATACAAGATTGATGTATTATTCAACATAATTGTCATACCTAGATTTCTGCACAGACTGTACTTATTGTTTGGGTTTTAAGCAATGTACTATACAAATTTAAACTAGTATTACCTGAGGATCTGATTTAATTTTAATTTTAAAGATTACGCTTTTTATACTTAATGAACTTTGTTTTGCCTAATAGTAAAGAAACTGTTAAATACAGTGATTAATTATATTATGAAATAAATAAAATTTGTGGCACATTTTTTTCATAAAAATGAAAACTTATAGCTTTGACCTCTTACACGGAAGCTGATACTTCTTATGGACCATATCTCAATTATTAGCACGTTAAACAAATAACGTTTAAATGACGGAGAATATTGTCTTTTTTTATTAATTAGGTGGTATTTAATAAAAAAGAAATAAATTGAGAGCTGAACGTTATGCACTATGCCAACTATTACGTAGAGGGATTTTTTATATTCATTATGCAATGTACCCAGCAATGTGTGAAGCAGCTACGTGATACAATCCTCATATAGTAACTGGTATGTAAGCTCAACTAAACTGATGTGTACACTGGTCAGGGCTTATTTGCAAGTAAATATGAACCATGTTTCTGGTTGAGACACAAATACAGAGACCAAGCTGCCTCTGACAAACACACAAGCGAGTGTCAGTACACTTGTGGGTCAGGTACTGCTGGTACTGATGTTTGCAGTACATCATTCGCAGAAAGTGAGTACCACGAATTTCCCGGAATCCGAGAGGAGATACTATTTGTGTTTACTGAGCTCAAACAACTTATAGCCCTTTCGTGTGTCTAAAAATAGGATAAATTTGTTTTTACTTTACATACTCTAATCGAAATTGATATTTCTAAGAAATAAACACTAAAAACAATACTAAAAGAGAAAGTAAGACGGTGAAATATATGCAATGGTTGTGCAAAAGCAACAATAATATTGGAAAACATGAGTGAATAAAAGAATATTAAGGCAAAGGGAATTTTGTACCAAGAACGCATTGTAACGAACCGGAACACTGGAAGTCTAATAAAATTTTTATCTGTTGGGTATTTATTTGGCAGGGTGGTGGAAGATATCTCAGGATACTGTAAAATGGCTGGAGAGCTAGTATTGTTGTGTACATTAAAGTCCAGGAGCTAAGAGTCTATTTACATTGCATTATCACATGACCTTGTTCTTCATGGAATCGATAGAAGTATTTCACGCTAATAAATAAATCCATCAGCCGCGCTTGATTTTTCGGTGATATTTGAGAGGATGTGGAAAGAGTTAAACATATGAAAATATCATATCTTGTGTTAGATCATGTATTTTACCTGAAAATACCCAAATTTAAAATTTTGATACGTATATGAAAATTAACATAGTGCCAAGTACCCATGTGAAAAAGAATAATTTAGCTGGAAATGATAATTTTAATGTCTTTATTTCGTTGGATACAGTGATATTAGACACACGTCTCACAACTACTTATAAGTGTATAAAAACATGATATAACACAAAACATTTACATTTTTAACCTTTTCGACCATTTTCTATTCAAAGTCCACACTAGATTGGTCTATATTGGTCTATGGTTTCTTTCCCAGGGGGCATTTCCCTATTCACGAAGAACTGAGTGTTAGCTTATAAAATATAAATTGGATCTCGGATCATAGACTGTAATGATGAGTAAAGCTTGGCTCCCTTGTCTAAAATACAAGTTTACGATATTCTCGATATTTCAAATTTGCAGCATGTGTGCTTGCACAATCTAACCACCTCTAGATTCGTGGGCTTAGTTAGGATCATTATACTAGCTAAGAGTACGCCACACCAGGTGTTACGTAACAGGCTTCACTCGAGTTGCATGCAGAATTCTAATCTATATAGCTCATTTCAATCTGTAAATGTCCGACAGACAGACAAACAAGTGAAATTTTTAAGCCCCACGAGGGATAAGCTTCTTAAATGCTCAGCCAATAATGTTTCTGTTTTATTTAAATGTAACGTGGTTATATGTAAATAATGAAACACTTTATAATTGAAAGGTTGTGTCCGTAGTAGCAAATCTTTTGCTTCGTTTAACCAAATAAAATAAAACTTTCCTCCGAAGGAGTTTTTGTGTGGGTTTAAACATCTGTAAGGAAAATTGAACATGAAAATAAGTAAAGATTATATTTCGGTGTTAACAGAAATCCCACCTATTCCACGAATCTCCAAGACTTTTTGATTTTTTCGCCTCATTACAGTGTCTTTAACTGCTTTTTATGTGTATAAAAATTGCTTCGGTTATATAATTATCTGGCATTTAAGTGATGTTATTAAAATAAATAGATAAGAAAATCTTTGAACTTTTTTATGTTAGTGTAGCGCGCACGCACACTACTATTTTAATATAGTAATTTTTAGATGGTATTTTAGTAATTACACAGTGTGTAAATTAACTGGACTAACCCAAGTCCCTTTAACCGCGTGATGTGAGGTGACTGGCCGTGCTGAGGAAATGCAAGGGTCAGCACTCGTCAGCACGGGTCGGCAGTCGAGTTGAGGGCTCGGAGGTAGGCGGAGGGATTGGCAATGTAGAGTGTGTGAAGTAAGTTTATTTTGGTGGAGTGAGATGCGAACACACCGGTACACATATAGTAGTTTGGGTGCGCCTACGAGTGTTTTAGTGCATTTTGAATATAGATTGGACTCAAACAAAGGAGAAACGTGAGTAATTATTTCAAGACCCTTCTCAACCACTATTCTAAATTTCCCTACGAGCTAGGGTGGTGGCAGCAAAACGCTATCCCTTTTATTAACCATGAGCCTCTCTGGCTAATATCGGAGGGCTTACAGTGGTGACCAGCGGTGGGATACGATAATTAAACCAGCAAATTATTTCAAAATGATTTCAAAACTTTAAAAGAACTCTAAAAGAAATAAAGAAGTGTACCACGTGGTTGAGAAAATTATTAGAACATTTCAGTTTACACTCCATTATCCAAATAACTACTATTCTAAATTCATTTACAAATTAATTGCAATGTTATATTTCTAAATTTCGAGTAAATTCAACTTATATGAACGAAGATGGACTTGGATTAGTTCTGTGTGCTTATTACACCATGTGCAACGCCATTACACTATGAAGCGGAAGTTGGACGCCATCATCATACGTCATCATAGAACATAGAAAGGAACAAGGAGGGCATACGTCACCGGACATCCAGTGATCCAGACCGGAACTACCAACTGCCGACCACTGTCTACGCAGATGTTGTCATCTCCGTCAACGCAGTCACGATCATCCACAGCCTTCGAGATGGCAGCCCTGTCACTATTTGGTGAGCAGTGGGAACTTTGTTAAATTAAATTAAATTAAATCATTGGCGAAACCTAAGATTAGACTACGTATTATTAGTAAATAGTTGGTTAAATAATATGGTTCAAAATGCTTTGGAAATAAATGGTGAATGCAGCATTGAGGCCAGGCTTTAAGCATTAAACTTCTTTATTGACAAACAGATTCAGAATTATTTAAATAAGAGAAATTAAAAGGATAACATCCTAGTATTTTATTTTGCCAAAGCCTCCATGTCAGGTCGTCACCTCCAGGGCATTCAGTCCATCATGTTTTCAGCGTAAATATAAGCAGAATAACGTGTTGATTAAAATCATTTGCTTGGAAATAGGGATATGCCAATGATTCTATATTAGCTTACTGTTCAATTTGATTGATAATTCATTAATATCTGTATACAAAAAGAAACCCGTAGAAATTTTAATATAAGTATAAAAGAATATAATAGCAATAATTGTTGGAAGTAACTTGTTGCTGACTTATAAAAAGGGTAAATTTCGAATTATACTGAAAACAAAGTGATATCAGTTAATGTGATTAACTATTAGAGTATATAAGTAATAGCACATAGTATATCATATAACAAATACGATTATTTAATATTATTGCAGCTGTATTGAGTCACATTACAGTATTGATATACTTGTATATCGAGGCATTGTTAGACTATTGATCCATTGATAACTCAATACTACCGATTAGTGATTGGTATCATTTGGAAATCGAAAAACTTTATTGTTTGATTGATCCATTATCGAAAATTGAAAAAAAAAGGGGAAAAGTTATTTTACTGAAAAATAGGGAAACTAGTTATTCACATTGTTGCTGTCAATGTCTTTTAGGGATTTCATTTAGAGCGTTTAAGTTTAACTATTGAATATCACTGATAACCTAGAGAATTGTATAGCTACTGTATTCCAAAGAGGAAAACCAAATTTTTTTTAAATTATTAACGATGGGCACTGTACACCTAGAAGGGAAGACCGTTGAGGTCCAAGACGCCTTTGATGCCATATCGAATAAAGTGAGGTCGCTTCAAGTAACACTAGATGAAACGTTAGCCAACGCTTCTACCTCCGCGGTGAACAAAACTGAAACATCTCCGTACCCGATGGACATGACCCTTGCAGACAGCAAGCCGTCATTTGAGCTTGTCTCAAGTATAGCCCATTACGATGGAGAGAAAGCAGATCTAGTCGCCCCCTTCTTTGACAACATCGAAGGAATTGGAGAGCTCAGCAATTGGAGTGAAGCTCAAAAACTTCAAGTTTTAAAACTTAAACTAACAGGCAGTGCTCTACAGTTTGCAAAGTCAGACGAAAAATGTAAAAACTCAACAACTTTAGAAGAAATAAAAGCTGCTTTTATGGAAAGATTCGGCGATAGCCTACCAGATCATTACTACTTCGAGCAATTGGCTAGCATACGACAAAACAGAGGAGAAACTATTGAGCAGTTCTCTGACCGAGTAAAAAGGGTCAGTGATAAAACTCTAAGAGTTACAAACAACGCTGAAGCAAACCAAATTCTGAGAGAAGAGGCCGATAGAAGAGCCATGGATGCCTT
This sequence comes from Homalodisca vitripennis, assembly GCF_021130785.1. Lineage (NCBI taxonomy): Eukaryota > Metazoa > Arthropoda > Insecta > Hemiptera > Cicadellidae > Homalodisca > Homalodisca vitripennis. The sequence goes on along the minus strand of NC_060212.1, from coordinate 13,620,586 downwards.
TGTAAGAGGATTAAATGGTGAAATAGGACGGCAGACCAGGATCAAGTTCCCTAAAACATTCAGAGAAGCTGTAACCACGGCGATAGCTCTAAACAACTTAGAGAAAAGACCATCCGAATTTGAGGAGAAGACAAGGCGAGTTTTTGGAACGATCACCGATACTACGTGTTACACTTGTGGGAAACCAGGCCATAAAGCCAGAGAATGCCAATCCAGGCGAGTAGATATTGTATGTTATACATGTAAGAAGAAAGGTCACAAAGAGAGGGATTGTAGAAGTAAAAGTGAAACAACTACCTATTATTGTGAAAATTGCCGAAAAACCTGTCACCGAGTTTAAGTTGCAAGAACAAGGAAGTAGCCAAAATGATCCAAAAGCTGCTCAGGTAGCAGAAGAAGAAGAACAGGAAGAAATCATTGAAGAGACCGAAGACCATGAAGAGGCATTCAATAGAGTAGCCGGACAAAATGAAGAACAAGACAGGAGAGAACCAAGCCCAGGAACCGCAGAAGAGCGACCAGGCCCTTTTAGATCCATAAGAGATAGAAGAAAACCGTGTAGATTCAAAGACTATGAAGTTTATTAAATAATAGGAATGTATATACATATTGTTATGACAGTGAACGTGTATTGCATCGTTTATTTAGTAGTTAAAAGTAAACGCAATGTATTGAATAATTATGTATTGTTTGTTATTTGAGGATGTTATATGATACACTAAAATATTCCTCGTTAGTATGTTATGCTTCTTGTCTGATGTGTAAGTAAAAGATGTTTTAGAGTACCACGTACAAAGTAGAATGCAATAGTTACTCCGAATTGAATGGGTTGTATGCGTGAGTATGAATGTTGTATGACTGTGAAACGAATGTTGATGAATGGGTATGCAAGGTGTGTGAATAAAAGCCAAATTAAAGGATCCAAACAATTCAAATGTGTGATTGAGTACACTATAAGGAAAGAAGTTATATCTACGCAGGTTAAGATAAGAAACATAAGATCAAGCTGTACGTAATAAAATAAATTCGAATAAGTCAGGATATTCATGAAGTAAACAATTATTAGGATCTAAATGATGATTTCAGGAATACTTGTACTCTTTGTCGAGACAGGAATGGCAGAGAATGAAATGACACAGGGAATCGTTTTCAAGAAACTTCATGACACAATTATTTCCGAGGATGAATGGAAGATTGTATTAGATTTTAATATGATAGAAATAAGAGACGAACTTGAGTCACTTAAGACATTGTGCACAGACTTAGTTTATTATACGAACACTAGTGTAAATGTGTGGGATGAGGACTTTGCTTTCGAATATAGTAGAATTAAGACCGGGATAGACCAGTATGAATCCGATGTAAGTGACTTATTTAGACTTCTACCTACAGAACGCTCCAAGCGAGGACTAGTTGATGCAGGAGGATATGCATTGAAATGGTTGTTTGGTGTGCCCACTAGCGAAGATATGGAACAAGTTAATAGTAAAGTTGAAGAGATAAAAAAGATTAGCGGATCACTGTTGAGTTCTAGAGAAAACCAAATCACCTTAATGAAAGACATGAATGAAAAGATGGTAACAAATACTAAAGCCATATCAGAGATAATGACTAAACTTACTCATTCAAATAGCATGTTAATCACTTCACTCCAAGGATTCGAACAAGAAAACATTATGCTACATCGTTCATTAACAAAACATTTAAAATCTGTCAGTCTAGCACGTCATTTAGGTCAAACCATAGATGAAGCAAAGTTAAGAATTGTTGAGTTTAGGCAAGCTTTAGAATTAGTAAACACAGGTAGAATAAGCAGCAAATTACTACCACCCCATGAGTTTGTAAACATATTGCTTGACATAGGAAAAGTCATACCTCGTCATTTGAAACTAATTATACCAGTTAATGAAGAGGACGTATTTATGTATTACACCTTTTGCACTGCTCATGCTTTAGCCACCAAGACAGGAATTAGATTGATCGTAACTGTACCCTTAAGTTCGCAAGACAGACGTCTTGAACTTTATAAAGTAGAAGTTATTCCATTGTACCAAACAAACCTTCAACATTGGTTAAAATGGAATGTACAAGTTGATTATTTGTTGATCTCCAAAGAGAGACAGTATTATGCACCTATCGATTTTAACACACTAAGTCAGTGTAGACTAAGTCATTTTTATTTGTGTCCTAACTCTATAAATGTATTGCATCATAGCGTTAATGATTGTATATTCGCTCTATTCATGGGATCTAACCTAGTCACAGAAAAATGTTCACGAACCTTAACCATAAATGTAACTTCACCTGTATGGATCCAAAACGGCAATGATTGGATCTATAGCCTAAAGGAACCATATAAAGTCATACTTAACTGTATGAGGAGTTCTGATGGAGAAAACTCAGTTATCTCTCCACCACATCTAGGTTATTTAGAATTAACTTTAAACAAGTCTGGAATATTAAAACAGGCTTCAAGTTGCGCTATCTTTGGTAAATATAATAAGTTATTCTCGAGGACTCAAGGAAATATAAAATATAAATTTGACATTAACCATTTGCACATCCCAAAGATTAACCTGTTGCTATCTCACGAAGAAAATCTAATCTTTAAAAACAGTAGCTTGTTATTTGAAACAATGCAAAAAGTCAAGGACAATCTTAAAGATAATCACATAGAACTAGACCTTAACAAGCTTTTAAATGATACACATGTTTTGTACCCTAGTATCAAAGAAAGTATAGAAACCCCACTGAACTATTTCTACATTATCATAGTTTTCAATGTTTATCTTGTTCATTTTGAATAGTGTACTTTGCGTAGTTTTTGTTTTGTCACAGGAAAATGCCAACCTGTGCGAGGATGTCCTCAGTTGCTGAGCGGCAAGCCCCAACCATTCGAGTAGAACATGGAACTCCGCTCGCAGAAATTATTCAGGAGTCTTCCTTTGTTCAATTCAATACACCAAGCCCGCCTTGAAGTACGGTATTGTGAAATTCATTGTAGTGCTGAACCAGTCAGGTCAGTGTTGCAAAGACTATATTTGTTATAAATATGTGGGGACTTGCCAAGCTCGAGAAATGTAATGTAGTTAGGAGGACATATATCTTAAGTGATTGTCAATGTCAAGTAGAATTAAATTGTAGATTATAAGAACTTACGCAGCCTAAAATACTATTTTTGTCCTTTTAAGTTGTGAAAAAATGATGTAATGTAAAATGTTATCCTATACATTTTTTTTTGAAGTATTGTAAATGTTTGTTATATTCTGAGAATCTAAGATGTATCACCATGAAAATTCTGTATGATCCATCTTTCCTGAAAGGGAGAGTGATGTAGCGCGCACGCACACTACTATTTTAATATAGTAATTTTTAGATGGTATTTTAGTAATTACACAGTGTGTAAATTAACTGGACTAACCCAAGTCCCTTTAACCGCGTGATGTGAGGTGACTGGCCGTGCTGAGGAAATGCAAGGGTCAGCACTCGTCAGCACGGGTCGGCAGTCGAGTTGAGGGCTCGGAGGTAGGCGGAGGGATTGGCAATGTAGAGTGTGTGAAGTAAAGTTTATTTTGGTGGAGTGAGATGCGAACACACCGGTACACATATAGTAGTTTGGGTGCGCCTACGAGTGTTTTAGTGCATTTTGAATATAGATTGGACTCAAACAAAGGAGAAACGTGAGTAATTATTTCAAGACCCTTCTCAACCACTATTCTAAATTTCCCTACGAGCTAGGGTGGTGGCAGCAAAACGCTATCCCTTTTATTAACCATGAGCCTCTCTGGCTAATATCGGAGGGCTTACATTAGCATTTTTAAGTATTATATTTTTTCCAAATACACGTTGAAAACAATTAATTATACTTACTTTAACATAATTCAATAGCATACTTAGAGATTTCTAAAGTTCCTTAAAATTTTCACAACTAAGACACTGACAATTCAACCTATCCTAAACTTGAGGATCATACACCACTGTCACATTGTAGCAAAATTGTCAGGCGGTACAGTAACGATCATTTACAAGATACAAATACACCACACCACATATTGTAACAGGCTTCATTGAGTTTGCATGCAAAATTTCACATCTATAGCTCATTTCACTCTCAAGATGTCCTGCCGATAGACAGACAGACAGGTATTTATAAAAAAAGTTGACCACTTTTAACTTAACTTCTTCCATAATAATTGGCGAGTTTAAATATTTTAGATAAATTTATAAGCCTGCAATCATAAAAGCATATTTTTGACACCTTCTCACATTTCCAAATCCCCAGCATTGTTTTTAAGTGTGATTTTGGCAACATAAAGTCAAAAAAAGGTTCATCTATATTTAGATGTACAAATTTGTACTTTTAAGTGATTTCTTGATAAGACCTCTATTATGTAAATTTCTATGTTAACACCTTAGAAAAGGAACAATAGGTTCAAAGAAACTTATAGGTTCGAAATTCAGAAGTAATTGTCAAATCCAAAGAAAGTCAAATCTTTGTCTTTACACTTATAGCAAAAAGTACTCTAATTTTGTACTCAGGTTTGTTATTAGTTCTATTACCAACATGTATGATTCTAGTACCTGCCTAAATCCTTGAATGGTTTTTGCAAAATGCATACATACATTCTCCCAAAGCTCAGAGAGAATTTCCTTCACCTGAAAGTCATGGTGCTGTCGTACGTCAGAGGTCAGTTATCCTGACATAAGTCTCAATAAGAAGCACCATTGATAAGGTCAGATTTGTTCTTTCAAAAATATTAAAATTCTCCCCACGGTAATTGTTTAATTAGAGGTATTTTGGTCCTATAAGAAAAATAATTGTCTTTAGGCAACCCATCTCTTTTGTAACTTTATTTATAAGATTTATCTTCCACTCTCTCAATGGGTTGCATATTACGAATGTTTGTTGTGGAATCCTAGAGAACCCTTCTTTCCATCCTTTCAGCTACTCAGGAATTGGTCCTTATTTTCAAGTTTTCATTGTAACACAAATTACTCAAACGACTTTAACAACTAAGAGTAGCATGGGTGGTTATTGCGAATAGTGCATTCGGATTAAATCAAATGGAACGTACCGTACTTGCCTAGACAAAGTCAAATCAAGTGTGAACTCTGTATGAATATAGATTACTGGAGAGGGAATAAGAGGATGCTGTTTAGGAATGTGCTCAGTTTATAAATTAACACATTGAGATTTTTCATTACCCTATTTTTGACATTGCCGACTTATGAGTTAGTATATAGATGCTTTACAAGATTAAATTCACGTGAGCTAGTATCTTCTGGACTTATCTCACCTTCCTTGTTCTAGGAGTTTTTTCGCACATAATATCCTAACTAATGTCAACCGATTGTAAAATAAACCTTACTTAGCTGTACAGTATGCTGCTGGTAGTACGGTTTTTTGACTCGAACATACTTTTATTGCGTCAAAGAAGTGATAATCATGAATTGGTGAAGGAGGGATCGTGCTTTACGTAATTCGTCACTTTGACTGGCCGTAATTGTAATACTAAGCATCAATAGCTCAGAACTACATCCTGCAGGAAAGGGCGACAATAAATGAAGCTGATCCTCTTTCGTACTTACTTTAGACAGATGTCCTTATTTCAAAGAGATTAGAAGTAAAAGGTCCTGGTGCACTTTAGCCTTTTTCCATCTGGAAAATTGTATAAAAATGTTCCTATGAGCTTAGACGTGATATAACTTACATTTTCCTAATATTTTTTTGTTACATTTGACTTTAAAAAAATGATTTGTGTTAAAATTAAAACATCTTAAATTTTAAAACAAAAACTTCGTCGAGGAAGTTTAATGGTAGTATAAGAGAGAGAGATTTCATGATTATAACCAGGTAATTAAACACTGTAATGAAACTTCTAGACAATATTTACAACCTTATCACAGTTAATTAAATGTACGAAGCAATTTATTTATATTAGTTGCTTGCCAACGTAAAAAAGACAGCAACAGTTTTAGAGCATCATAAATTGTTCCTAAGTATAATGAATTTGGATGTGATGTTTTGTAGGAATAGTAGAAACAACAACCTATGGTTGATTGTGTTTTGGTTGAAAGAATGACGTTAGTATACACACCGTTACCACAAAAACATATAATATATTTTTCTCCATTATTAACACATATTTCAAATACAACTTCCAAAGGTTGTGCCCATGTAAAATTAGAGGTTACCTCTTAACCCATTGTCTTTACAGTGTATATAAGTTATGGTTATTACGGTCAAAAGTATAATGGGTTATTACAAAAACCGCAGTTCCACCACTTCATCTCCACTTGGCTCTCTACCCAGAAAAAACAAAAGCTTAGGTCTAGGTGCACAGATAAGCACAAGTTTTATCATTCCATATATTACATTTTCAAAATGCACTCAATGTTTACAGCTTTGATATGGCTGAAGTCTCTTATGTGGGGAGTAAAACAAGTTATAACATTGTTTATATTCACCGTAAAAATTTAATTGACGTCACGGAACAGCTTCAGGGAAGTACTTGATCCTATTATGTTTTTAAAATAAACAACGTCTTAACTTGTCTCAGCAATGTAGGCATGTGGGGGCATCTTCTGCATGTAAATTTTCTGTAAACGTGAGATAATATCAGGAGATATCTGTCCAAGATATTGCACTGGAAAGCTAAAAATGCAACATGCATCCTATCCGAAAATCTAAACAAATTTTTCCACAATATTTTAACTGTTTGAAATAAAGACTTTATTTATTTGTAAACCCAATGTGAGAGAATTGCAATTTGGTCTGCAATTATAACCCAGTTATATTTATGATAGTGTTATTGAATATTAGGAGTATCTGGGATTATACGTATATAGGTATTTAGGATGGATTGTCCTTCTTAATATTTTCATCCACTAATGAAAGAAAGACTAATACACGAAGCATTATAAAACAAGTAAACAATTAAAAATTGTTTAACTTGTTTTCGTTTTAAACGCGTCCTGAGATAAGAAAGCATACATCATTTCGGGACATACATTCTTGTAAATTCAGTTACAATAAATAAAAGGAATCCTTACAATCTTAACATGTCACATGGTTAAATGAAAGCGATTTGCTTACACTTCACAATTTGTATGATCACTGTTTCCTTGATATTTATATAGATATAGCTGCACAAGTTTCTGAAAACTAGGTTTCTAGAATAACTCTTTCCGCTCAGCATACTTCGTTTAATTGACAAATGTTTGGAGTTTTCAAATGTAGGACACATCTAAGGACGCGGTCCTCAAAACAAAAATACATTGAAAGGTCAAAGATAATCGTGCGCAAGGATCTCCATCCTTGCATCTCCATCTCATGCATTGTTATCCACCATAAAACACAAGACAATCATTTAAAAGTACGAATTTGTACATTTAAATGTAGATTGACCTTTTAGGCTTTAAACACACACACACACACACACACACACACACACACACACACACACACACACACACACACACACACACACACACACACACACACACACACACACACACACACACACACACACACACACACACACACACACACACACACACACACACACACAACACACACACACACACACACACACACACACACACACACACACACACACACACACACACACACACACACCACACACACACACACACACACACACACACACACACACACACACACACACACACACACACACACTCACAAAATGAATAATGAATGGTCAACTAAAACCCTTGTTAAAAGATATTTTATTTCCAGACACGTGTTTCGGTGTTCAACCATCATCACCGAAATGTTGAAAAGAACATGGAGATTTAAGATATCGAAAGGAAAGAAGAAAAATGAAACACGAAAGAAGAATTACACATCTATGTCGATTATAATAAAGATCCTTATCACATTTAAAATATCAATCTGAAAATGAGACAAACCCAATTTTTGAAAACATTAAAATATTAAATACAGAATACTAATAAAAAATACAAATGTATCATATAAATTTAACACCTGTTTAAATAGTCCACATGTGTATATTTAGTTGTTTATTTAGAGTTTATTGTACACATTGATGATGGTTTCTCTACCAAAACACGAGTCTGGAAATAAAATAATTATAAAAAGAATTTTAGTAGACCATTCATTATACTTATACAAAGATAACCTGTAATGTGAGTGAATAAAATAACATTGTTTTCATTAACTGCATGTTTTAGAGTTAGTGAAGTTGACACACAACATGGTGGTTGTGATTTCTGACTTACGCGTGTCACAACGCTCTGGTATGATTTGTTTATTTTAACCTAGTTTGTAGTTATGTTTTAGATTAGTTATTTACCTGAAGAAGAGATTAGATTTCAGATTCGAAACATAATGTTACTGATTTTTTGTGTCACTGAATGATGGAAAATATGCAGACTTTTTCCCTGTTTCCTTCACAATCCTTCCATCGCCAAAACACATTTAAAACAAAGAGCAACACAATAACTTGGTTATACGAGTAATGCTTATTGAAAGAGGAATGACAAATACGGGAAATAGTGAATATTTTACAGTGAAAGCACATAACCTGCGGGTGGTGAAACATATTAAACTGCTTTCTCTTTGGATGTTACAAAGAGAACGCGAAGCTGCAACAACGCTCCCTACATAAGTTTTGACAATAAAGTTAACTTTAGTTTTTGCAAGCTCCTTTGTGGGGACATTCAGGATTGTAGTATGCAATTTGCAGGTGCTGACATTGTTACTCAATATACTGTTTATTCTTTTCATTCTTCTGAAGTTTAGGAAAAAGAGTATAAAATTCAATAACTGTTCGTGATACAGTTTATGAAAAGCTCTAATAAGAATGTCTGTGGAGTGATGGCCAATCATCATGTATAGGTGCTTTGTGAATTCATAGTTCGTATAATACAGATAGAAAGTATTTCCAATTCTTGAATATTGACGCCTGCACAGTATATAATGACTCCGATAATCTTAATGCTTTTATTTTAACATTGCCTTGACTCTCTTCCTTATCAATGTTGCTCTTCCAGCCGTTCCAGCACCTAGTCTCGAGGCGGTTCCACACATCAAACCACTTATTCAGTTGCTTTTCCAGAACCTTCAGCACCGCTATAATTTGGATGAACTTGGGTTTTACACTCTCAAGTAACGGTTAAAGTTGAAAATCCAAAACATCATTTTCCTTTAAAACCTTTATCAAGGATTAAACCAAACAATGACGATTCAGTGGGGCAACAAATATTTATTGTAGATCGTTAATAAAAACTCCTATAAACCTTTTCTCGCTATTAACAGAATATATGATGTAAAACTACTCAAAAAACGTTTCCAAAAGGCAAGATTGTTTTTTATATTGTGTTTTATTACTTGTAATTACGTGTTCCATGCTTTAAGGCACAAAGATATGATTTGGAAATAAATTTATATATAATTACATGCTTTCCTAAAGTAACAGTTTGTTGCAGTTAAATATGAGCAAATAAGACCACAGCTTTAGGGCTTCACTTACAATTCACCTAAATGCAAATTGTAGTATTTAAAAATTGGAAATAAGTGGAAAATACATAACTCTCATACAGGATTTTTCTTGAAGTTATATCACTTATATTGGATTTGTGCGTGGCAGTACTCGTGTCAAAGTCTTCTGCTTAAATATTAACTTGCGTTTCCCAAAACTGAATTTGTCTTATCATTTATATAAGAATAGCAAAAGAGCCTTACTTAATGGTTTTTAAAAGCAATTTTTTAGCTTCACGCTCTGAAAAATAATCGACAATCATGGAAATAATAGATACATCACCATTACCCTGTTGATGCAGAGTGATATTTTGGTTCTATTCTCTGACTTTCTTCAGCTTAATTTTCTGGTTAGGTAACTTTGTATGAATATTATTTAGGCACTACATTGAGTAAATTTTATTCAGTATTTATATATGTATGTATGAAAAATTGAAGGCATATAAAATTGTGAAAGAGAGAAACACACTTTAACCAAATATAAGTTACATTAAATGACTTACACTAGAATAAGTTTTTTAAATATATGACTGTTAACGAAGTTTAAAATGTAAAATATACAAAGAAGATTCTAATACAATATTTTAAGCTATGATGGGCTGGGAGAAATGTAACAAAACTTTAGCTTAGAGAGCTACAGACTGTGTAATAACTCGAGTTAACTTATTATATACTTGGTTAACTTTATAACGTTTCTGTGATATGTTTTGTTAGGGATGAAAGACCTGGAATTGTTCTGAAACTAATTTAATATGACCTTAAGTCTGATATAAAGTTGTATTTGTGTTCTTCTATAACGGTATTCATTTTACATAACAGTTAAAATAAACGTGCGTACTTTTAATATGAGATGGATGGAAACCTAAAAATAAACCTATTTAAAAATGTATCTATTTAATCCTCTTTATTTTTTATTAAAACTTGTTCAGTAGTAAAAAATCCGTCTGTAACAATTTTGTAACATGAGTTCAGCAAAATATGTTACAAGAATAATTTGCCATTTTTATTTAACATATTGTGATATCACTGTTATTATGATAGCAAGGACTTTGTGTGAATATGAAAACTGAACAAACATTACAAACTCATTATATAAACTGCTTGAAAGTTTGTTTAAAAGTAATAACGGTTATATTACATCATTGTTTTTTTTCTGTGGTTCTATATTATTCCAGTTGAGTTGAATAGGGGTCTGACTGGAACTGGAGAATATTAAACTTTGGAATGTCAATAAGTTTTATCTTAACACACACTACTTCTACCCACTATTGTCCTGTTAATATGCTCTTGGGTTGCAGTAAGTATGAACTTAAGAAGACTTTCAGAGTTGAAATTTAAGTTTTAACATTAAATGATAACAATCTCAAGTAGTAACTGAAGGTTTTTGATAAAAGTGTACAAAATACATAACATTAATATATATTTAAGTAAAGCATTACAGTCAAGCATTAAGATAATTCTGTTACAGTCAAGAATTAAACAATATTTAACTTGGGGTATTCGTGAAAGTTCCAGTAGTTTAAATAATACAGTCAACCAATATTTCAAATAATACTGAGATAAATACTGTCAATTTCATTCTTCCAATGCCGCAATCGCTTCGTTGGTTTCGTCAAAGAATTTTCACCTAATTATAATACTAATTTTACGATTGTAGTTCATCAAATATTCAGAAATTAAACTTAGTAATTATATTGACGTAATAAAACAATTAATTGATTATTCACTTATATTCCAGGAACCTTTAAAAACCTGATCAAAATACTCTTTAAAAGTAAATAATATTTCTGAAAATTTGTGTGATGCTGCTTTGCTTGTATTTTTAATGTATAATATTAGTGCTTTTAATAGTTAAGACAAAGGTTTTAATACTGTTTAGGGAGAGTCAATTAGAATGCTCTAATTCAATTTTCTTAAAAAAATTAGGGAACCGTATCTTTTACAATGACTTAGGTAGTGTAATGACACATTATTTTCACCGTTTATGGGGTGAAACAAAACAAAGAATCCAATTTGTTTGGGATTTTTTTCGGAGAAAAGATGTGTCATCTACGCCACTGTGCGAAGTTGCTGCGGAGTGGTTTATTGTTGTCAGAACCAGACTGTCCACCACCTGATAACTGGTATCCTGCTGTATTGTTTACGCCCTTTAAAACAATTCAAGCCTGGCATTAAATTGAAAGTCAGACGTGATGACAGAATAAATTCCATTATGTCATTAAGAATCAGTGTCTGCAGAAACAAATCAGACATCGGAATTTTTCTTAATTGTAAAGATAGCAATTAATTACCAAAACATTAACGACGTAGAGCAGTGTTTCGACATAAAAATTCAGTTTATCACACTGAATCGCACAAGTTATCAATTCCTACTAAGAAACAAATGCATATATAATAAATTTTTTAGAAAATTTAAATTCGAATATACTTGTTGCATAAAGTTATGTGGCAAAACGTGTTTTTTTTTAGTTAGATTGTACCTTGATCAGTTGCTAAGTGGTTCAACACCTGTTAATAACATTTCCCAATGAGATTTAACGCTAAAGTAATTTCAAATGTTACTCTGCATTAATAATGACTAGTTTTACTGTTTTATCAGTAACAAAACCTGATAAGGCTTTCCAGAATTGTATGCACTATCCCGAGGAATGTTTTTCGGCCAGTTATTACGTAATATTATAATTGAGTACATTATTGATTATGATTTAATTATTCATATGCGCTTAATTGTTAAGTGCTTTTAACGAAATATCCTGACTTTTGTGAAACTTTAAAATTACAAGCAAATAATATATTTGCAATATTTATTTGAATGAACTTATACATTACATTATATGATTATGATTTTATTATTTATATTATGAGTGCTCTTAAAGAAATATCCTAATTTTGTGATATTAAAAAGAAGATTAACAACTATAATACTTTAAGCAAGGAATAATTGAATACTTGCATTTATTTAATGAGACTATAACATAAAGTAACATACAAGTAATTTGGTACATACTACACAATAGTTTTGACGGTGCCACATCCAACAACGTTGATCTAATTGAATTGACAGATGAAACCCGACCCTTGCCTTATCACTGAGGAGATAACCAATCACCTCATCTCGGTACAGTCTGAGCGGCCAAGTACAGTCCCGACTGAAACCTACCCGTTTACCTTGCTTTCTGTACCTATCCGCAATCATTTTTATATCTCTAAATACAAGTAGTAATGTAATGCTACCCATTTATATGTATATTATTTAATTTAATTTTGCTAACTGAACACACTACTTGCAATTGAGGCCAGCCAATTTATAAATAACTGTTGCTTCTGATATTTATCTAATTTTAAACAAAATGTTTTATTATTATTTTGTAAATAGGCCCATACATAAAAGACTACTAATTTTTGTTTACAGTACGCATGTATATTATAACTTAATGTATTTTATTTCCTTATAAAAATCAAATTATACGTTTTAAACTATTTTGAATAAATAAATTTGTATTCGTAAAATAATCGTTACTTTTCAGCCAAACTTCACATAAATGCTGTGAAATATCACCAAACTTATATTCAATATTTTTTTCCGTATAAAGCATATACGGAAAAAAAAAACACATTTACATTTAGTCTTATTTGTATACTAAATGTTAATATACAAAATTTTTTGTTTTTATTATGATGACCCTAAATAGTCTCGAACTCATAAGATTTAAGTAGATACTGGTGGAAATTAAAACTGCACCTTTTTTGAAATATTCAGGTTTATTAAATCAATTCAAACTTCAATTGTTAACCTTGTATTCCACCAATGAAATGTTTTGCACAATAGTTTAAAATTACTACTTCCTTAGGCAAGGCACTTTCGATTTAACATGGACTCACTGTCCTCTAAATACGTGTGTATAAAATATAAAAATAAAATAATAATCTTGAATAAATTTGTATGAAATAAAATAAAAGGGCTTCTTCTCAAAACTAATAAAATAAAAATTATAAATTTCTTTAAAATAAAATTCTCAAACAAATCTAAACAGTTCTCAACAGGAATTTTTCACAAGTTCCTACAGGATATGGTGCAGCACCTGCAGCTCTTAATTTTAACTAGAATCCCTATAATTTCAATTAAATTTTTACGTTTGACTTTAAATAAATAACTCCTTTACAATTTAGATATATATTAGTCCACACTCAACAGAATTTGATCGTTAATTTCAAATTTCAATTCCAATTTCAAATTAATTCACTTCTTAAATTTTCAAATTTCAAATTTAGATAAATTTAATAATTCAGTCAAAAGTACTTAGCTCTTTGGTCGTGAAGGTCTTGGAGTTTGGTATTAAAATAATCTATACCAACGGATCCTACGCCCGACACTACTTTTAAACTCGCACTAAAGACTTTACTCTATCGCTTCTCAACTCGGAATGGAAGCAGAGCGTGGTTTCTTGGCCTGCACCGACTACGCTCCTGTTCCTGCAGGCCTGTTTGAATCTCTCTCAACGCAGGTTCGCCGCCTAACAAAAGATTGAGTCCACTGTAGACTATTGTTTGGCAATCACTGCCATCAAGTCAGGTCTAGACCAGATTCCAAGCGCGTCGTGCCTGCCGCTGGATTACAATATAAATTTACTATTTTTTATTCCCTATCCATTTACAATTCTAAAATAAAATTTTATTTATTAATTTTTTTTTTTTATTTTTATCTAAAGTATACCATGTAATTGGTATACTAAATTAGTTGCTTACAATTTTCTTTGTGACATTATTAAATGTGTGATTTTTCTGTTTCTAGGGAATTTACTTTCAAAGACTGTAATTACGAAATTATAGCAAACAGGGCCTAAGAGTACACAATGGAAGTGAAAACTCTTAAATGGAAATGAACAACTGATAATTGAGTCAGATAGTGATACAAGTTTTCGAGAAGTTCTATCACTCGAAATATATTTGAGAACAAGCTGCTGGAACACTTCAACCAATAACAAATATTAAGGGCATGATGAATTTGAGCTTCATGCACTTCATCACATGCCATGACATGGCATTCTCCATGCATCGGAAAATCTTTGTACCAGGGAGTAATTTTGTATGTCCTCACCAGATCCGCAAGAAGCAAACAGTCAAACAAGTTAGAAATATAAAATATTTGGACGAAAGAAAAGGCTGACAATGTACTCTGTTCACTCCCTGGGGGCAGATTGAAAGATTATCACATATGTATCTTGCAAACCTTCTTGCATCTTGCAATGATTCCAACTCCTAAAATAATATTGAGACCTTGCCTTGATTCATAAATCCATATTAAAATAATATTGTATAAATTCTTAGGTGAATCATACAAACTACATATTTTAACTAAAATAATATTTTTTTATAAACGCTGATCAATACTATAAAAAATGTATAATAATCATAACTACTAATATAACAATAAAAGTACGGGTTTTGAGTAGGTACTTAAGAAGAATAGTATCTTATCTGGATTTAAATGCAATAATAGTGGTATAAAATTTGATTTTACTCTACACGCTTATTGGCCCATAGGCACTAATACATTGGATACCACTATAATGAGATTTATGTCAAGAACATATATCACCTAATACCCGTACGTCCAACTACCCATTACATAACCAACAAAGGACCAGTGTAATAGAATATGAAAACATTAAATATCATATAAACACCGGAATATTAAGATTCAAACAAAGGTATTTTAGTTAACTTGCACAACATTAAGTTATGAATTTATGACCTTCCAATTCTTTGCCGGTCCATCCTCCAAAATAAGGATAAAAGTACACAAAAAAACACAAGAAAGGGGCTAACTGAAAAGTTAAAATTAAACAACATTGAACAGCATTCAAAGACCATCGTTTGAATTGGGATGAAGCCAAAATAATACATGGGGAACCTCAATTATTTGAAAGGATGTTATTGGAGGTTTAATGCACTAAATTGGCAAACCAACCGATCAGACGAAATTTGGCCATTTTGGTAGCCAATTCTGAAAATAAAACCAACACAAACACCTAAAGTATCAAAAGTATTATAGATTTGTAAAAAAAATGCAGAGTAGAGGTATGGCTCTTTCCCATTGTTCCCGGGGCATTAGTATTGATATTCTTACAAAGGTTACTGAATTAATAATTCTTTGGGTACAACTCAATTGCTCAAAGAACCCAGACAGTTGTTACGTAAAAGGCAACTGGTTTAGACAATGGTTACAATCCAAAGGCGGATATACAGGTAATTGAGTGCCACACTACCGGTATAATAAATGTACATTAAGACAAATGATTAACAATATATACAGGATGTTCACAAACTCCAGTGGGTGATAGTACACATAATTTCGAAAACTTGTGTACTATTACACAGAAGCATGCGACAACCGAGTATGCTATGGGAGTGCCGATGGGCGAGCGGTCTAAGTCGTTGGACTTTAGGTCTGAGTTAGAGATAACGCAGTTTCAAATCCTGTCTGTGATCATTGCACTTTTTATCAGTACCATTGACCTTGTACTGTATCGACTCTCCCCCTTATTCTGTATGATAAGATCCTCGCACAGGCCAGTGGGCCATGAGGGCGGACAGAATAAGGCTTGAAAGGGGATCGGCCTCTCCTTAATTAAAAAGAAAAAGAAAAAAAACCTTTTGTGAACACCTAATATATACTTATTAAACCGATTATAATTTCCAAAAAATTATGGTTCTTTCTAGATTGAATAGTTCAATTCGGGAAGGTTGAAGTTATTAAATTTGGCTGAAAAGATCAATGCTGTGATAACATGAAAGTACAGTTGTTAAGAAAAGAAATGTTTGCTATCACAGTTGACATTTTTATGTCCAGAAATAATACACTACATCAAGTAAACACATTAGCCTGTTCCGCGAACAAGGGGTAGTTGAGGGTGGTCGTGGGTGTCGAGGGGGAGGCGGTGTCTGGCTTTCTAGCAAGGAAAGCGGGTAGGTTTCAGTCGGGACTGTACTTGGCCGCTCAGATTGTACCGAGATGAGGTGATTGGTTATCTCCTCATAAGGCAAGGGTCGGGTTCCATCTGTCAATTCAACTAGGCCATTACTGGAGGCAACAATAATAGTACTCCGCTATCCTCTGAATCCGTGGCGAGAAGCTGTACTTTGCGGTACAAGTGTTAGACGGCTACGTACTTATTCTGGTGTCTGTATTAAACATTACGTTCCCCACAGCAAAGTAACTTCTTCACAAGAACTGTTTTTGAGTGTCGTGAATGCTTCTAATAGATTCACCAAGGTGGTTCATATTAAAATAGAGTATATACCCAGAGGTGGATCTTGGTGAGAGAACAGCCAGCCATTTTGACGGCCTACGTTACTTAAAGGCAATAACACAACTACCAGAAATACAATCTTTGTCCCCTCAACCCAAACATTACTAGGCATTGCATTTTAAATGAATCCCATAGCGGAGCACATCATACACCCTCCCCTAACCTACCCACAAACCTACGCACTCATAATTATTTACTTACTCATTATCACAATGGTAATTAATCAAACTAATAGTAATAACAAACGTATAATTAAAATTCAACCTGTCGCTGTCGACAACACCGCACAGCAAGATGACACGAGTCACCGATCACCGCTCTGCTCTTCTGCCGCCCGTTCCTAACGACTGCATATGATCGACTCCACCGTGCTTATCCTGCTGACCTTAACATTCTGTCCTTTGCCTAACTTCTCTCTCTCTCTCTCTCTCTCTCTCTCTCTCTCTCTCTCTCTCTCTCTCTCTCTCTCCTTCTCCCCTCTCTCTCTCACTCTCTCTCTCCCCCCGCTCTCTCTCTCCCGCTCTCTCTTCCCCCTCGCTCTCCCGCCAATATAAATACTATGTGGCGAAAATCATCACAGGTTGTTAACTTACAGTTTGTTAAAGCTCACACTGTCTAGCTATAAGTAGTTCATCTATTTATGACTAGCATTTTTTGAAGTTTTGAAAACTTATTAAAAATAACTAAATGCTAGAAGACCAGACAGCAATAATGTCATAAGCATTATAAAACAATTCCCTTTTCCTTGAACCAAACTTGAACATGATTTTTTGTACGTAATTATTATTATGTGATGAATATAGCCTTATACTAGCTAGAAATGTAGCTGACTAGCAAGCAATGGACTCAAGGCCTGGGATAAGATGAGTGTACAGTCTTGGCAGACTGTTACGATCTTTTGTCTGACTGTACTTGTGTTTGATCGTCTTTCAAATATCCACAGCCTCCTTGATAGCCATCTACATCAAGTGAGTTATTAAAAAGTTAAAATATCAGAAATATATCTGATACATTTAGCGTCTTATAGTAGTAGATAGGCATTTAAAAATGCTTAGCATGACCAATATGAAAATCCCAGACATATAATTTTACACCTTCCATAATATGAATGATTAAAACATAGTTTTGGTTTAACACTGTTAATTAAATATGGCTCTCCACAGTAAGGTCTAAATATTTCATAAATGTTATTGTGGTAGTATTGGAGAACCAAAATTTTAACAGTCACTTTCTACTCTCTCGTACGCTTGACGAGAAAACTAACAAAAAAATTCAAATTAATTTCTTATATTTAGTCATGCTGCTCGTATTCAAAATTATATTTAAATCCTACAGCAGTCCAAGATAAATAAATAGAATATCAATGTACGAGAACAGATATTGTGTTTATATCACTCCCGATGTGTCTTTAAGTTCTGTAAATAGATGCAACGGTTTTACAGATAGTAAATTATATTTTAACATAGTTGTAACTAATTTCATTTCATCATTTATAGACTATGTATAATGATCGATGTCATGGTATCATTACATAAATCCTACCTTCGATCCAACTCATGGTACACTCATGGTAATCCCGGATAAGGGGGGATTAAACCTTTAATATCTCACCAACATAACAACAATAACACCTAATTCGCCTTTGAAAATTGGAAATTTATACATATAGAATTCATACACAAGTGGTTCTTTTTTATTTTTTTGACATTTAATAGGCTGGACTAGCTTTATTCAGTTAAAAGTTGTAGTATGGCGAACTTTTAAAACGATAAATAAGAATATTTTACGAT
Source organism: Homalodisca vitripennis (assembly GCF_021130785.1). Lineage (NCBI taxonomy): Eukaryota > Metazoa > Arthropoda > Insecta > Hemiptera > Cicadellidae > Homalodisca > Homalodisca vitripennis. The sequence goes on along the minus strand of NC_060212.1, from coordinate 13,601,957 downwards.
ATACTAATCATCATCATCATCTGACGTTTCCGTTGTCACGGGTCGTCGTACATAGCCTCCTCCACTTTTGTCTGTCATTCCAGGTCTCCTCTTCCTCCACCTGCACTTTCTGTAGTCCCCTTCTCTCTATGTCTTTCCACACTTGGTCCTCCCATCTTTCTCTCGGTCTTCCTCTTGGTCTTCTTCCTCTTTCCTCCTTATCCAGTGCTATTCTAGGCATTCTATTATCTCCCATCCTCTTCACATGCCCCATCCACTGTATTCTTCTTCTTTCCATTGTCTCTTGCAGTGAAACTACCTTCAATCTCTCTCTGGTTATTTCGTTCCTTATTCTATCTCTTCTCGTAGTCTTCTCTATCCCTCTTAAAATCTCATTTCTGCAGCTTGCAATCTGCTTAAATCATTTTTCGTCCACGTCCCCGTCTCTGCTCCATATAATAAAATTGGTTGGAAATAAGATTTATACATCAATACTTTTGATTCTTTCCCAATGTTCCAACTCCACACAATCTTCTTCACCATATTGAAAAACTTTCCACTCTTCCCTATTCCCTAATACTAATCAATTAAGTAATTTAAAATAATGGGCTGTTCAACTTATGTAACATCCACACTACAAAATTATGTGAGAATAAGTATTTTTGGTCCCAACATTTTTACAATCCATTTGTAACTATTCAGTTAAGGAAAATGCTTTTAGATATATATGATGATTCTATTCAAGAATTTTTGTAATGAAAACTTCCAAAAATATTTGAATATAGCATCCTAGAAGCCCAGAGCCAATTTTCAGTGTATTAAACACACAACCCGGGTTTTATTTAAATCGATAGAGGAATATTTCCCCAGAGTGAACTTGATCGTCAGCAACGCTAATACCGATGGAGGGTAATAAAAGGGTTAAACATATAAAACCATATTTTACCCAAGATTATACCCTTTCTAGTTTGATAGATTAAATCAGACCGTCAGGCACAAGCAATAGCTGTCGAGCAAAGGGTAATGGAAATGGAAAGCGCTCACTTAAAGAGTCTGTATATGGTTATCTAACGCAGTTTATCATTTATTTATATGTCGTTGGTTGGTTGGAGGTGTTCCTTTTGACACCCACACATTTCAACCTTCACCAAAGCCAACGCGGCTAGTTATCAGTTTGTTTCTTATAAGAAATTCATCTATTTAATTTAAGGAAAAACCAGGTTTTGAGCCTAAACATTTCACATTGTCTGTCAGCTCGTGAACTATAAAATCCATCTCCCTTCAGGCTCATATTTTATATTTCAAAGAGAATTTTTTAATATTCACTTTATTCTATTATAAATTTATTCTCGCAGAAAAACCCGTGAACAGAAGAATAATGTAATACTAATATTGATGTGTTAAGTGTTGGGTAATTTAATACCGGTAGATAATATTGTGTAAAGTCTATATTGTAACCTTGAAATAGTTTAGAAGTGATACTAGACGGTAAAAAATGTGGAAATGGTTACGTGGTAAAAAAGAGATTAAATATAGGTATAATTAATTAAATATAGTTTTAACCCTATATGAGAAAAAGCGATAAATTTATTTTATTGCTTAATTGTAGTTATTTCATAACTGTCTAAAAATAAATATCATCTAGAATCCAATATAACTATATATTAAAACTTAAACATACACTAAATATTGCTAACTTAGTTAAAGATGGCTGGTGCCAAGTCTATCACTTGAGTGATTCCGTTGTTGGAGCTCTTCAGTGAGCACAAGTGATATTCAAGTGCTGAACGTTGCTATTGGGTTGGAATAAGTGCCGTTGCAGTTTCGGTTCTCCTTCACGGTAAATTTATTATCAAACAATATTTTGTGTTTTCCTTGCAAGTCTCATATTTTATCCTTAACTCAAATCAACTGAATGAGTTCCTAGTTTAAAGTGCTACATCATTAATATTGGCTGAGCGTTAGCAAAGCCTGTCACTCGAGGGGTTGGGCAAATGAAATGTATGTTTGTCTGTTCGCAGAAAAGGTCGAAAACTAACCCACCTATAGAATTAAGTTTTGCATTAAACTTTATTTCTATACAGGAAATACCTAGTTTGATAATGGTTCATGACACTCCATATAACGTTGCTGAACTTTAGCGAACGTTTTTACATTGGTTTATGAGCAACTATAGCGGCAACGAGAAAATCACAGAATCATTAAAGTTGTAAACAAAGTGAGTAAAATCATTTGATATTTTCACATTCATTTGACATATTAAAACGTGTATCCTAACTATCAAAATTAAATGAGATATGGACTTGACATTTTGCACGCTACCTTGCCTTACACGACGTTTAGTATGGCGTACTCATACCTTGCCTTATGAGAGTAGTATTCTACACATAACGCAGTTATGGAAGAAGGGTTGATTCAATTTGAATGTTTGATCTAGATCTAGTTCACCTTCCTTTTCTGCTATGTGACACTGTCAACCGTGCTTAGACATCGTGTCAGAAACAACGTAGTGCACTCAATTGAGTACCTGATGAGACAATGAGAATACCACTTTATTTATGTATAGGTGCCTCTGATGTCGAAACGATTTAAATGTTTCGTTTTGTGCTTCTTCGTCACCGACTTTCTTTCGATCTCTTCAGACGAACATGACTCCAGATTCCAGGAGTCAAGTCTGATATAGCGTTAGATACTAGGCGCATTTATTTACATATCTTAGTGTACACTCATAGGATAGCTTGCACGCACTGGTAGTCACTTAGAATACCTATCTGTAAAAGAAAGTTATTATTGTTGAGTTGCTGTTGTTATTATTTATACTTATCGTATTTTGTTAAAATATAGTTTTATTTTAAAACGTTGTGTTTATTATTTATAGTTTTAAATTGTTATTTTTATTATTATTAATTTAATGCAAATAGAACTTTGAAAATTTCTAGGTGTAATGGAGGAGGAATATTGGACTGGTTGGTATCTATATAAAAATTATTCTGAGCATGCATAAAAAACTTATGTTTTTTTCTGGATCCCGCACCTGCCGTGTGAGGAGGCACCTGTGTGTGATCATGTATTGAATTACTAATTGTGGAGAAATAAACGTGTTTAATATGATAAGCCACATTCTCTTTCAATGTACACATAAAAGTATACAGAAATATAACTTCTTAAAGGTGAGGTGGTGAGCAATAAAAGTTTTGCAAATTACATTGAAGGTTGAAATTGAAATATAATTTTCATACATAATGGATTCACTTAATTTCCCCTTTATTAGGTCAATCACTACCGAACTGCCTACGTCTTGGGTTCATTTATTTCTTTTAAGAATCAAGGATCGAGGAATCAATAGTGCATTTATAACTTAAAAGCAGACACTTGTTGCTTTGCATAGAATAAAAGAACAGTCCTTAAGATAAATAATAGTTACTGGAAGATATTCCACTCCAGATTACTTTCAGGATAATTCAGTCTATAGTTTGAAAAGGAATATTTAAGTCTTGAAGTGAGACAGTGAAAAAGTTTTGTACGAGTACTAATGCAATACAACAGATTCTCTACAACATTTTATAATTTTAATCACGCGCTCCAATAATTCCAGTAACACGAACTATACAGGTATTCGGCCACAGTTGGGGCATAACAAGTCCGCAGTAACCTTAGTGAACGAATTTATGACAGGATACGATGGAACCCTAAGGCAGTTTTGAATGCAACTAGAGACGATGGGGTTAACTATTATTTCAGAGTTTAATGTTAAGAGGTTCGAAAGTTAAACACACGAGAACACAAAACGACAACACGAGAACACAACATCTGGCCAAGATAATCTACTTCTCATCTACGGTATCTTAGGTGGCGCAGTAGCGTTTCTGTTTCCCCGATCAATAAAGTATGCGTAAAGTAATCTGAAAAGTCTACTTCGGTCTAAAAGCAAGTATGTCCGGCGAGTAATATATTTTTATTGTAAAGTATTTTCAGTGCCAGTAGCTGTTAAAAGCACAATGCACGCGAATTTAAACTTGAAAGCGTAGGCAAAGAGAAATAAAATGGTCCGGTATCTCAACTCAACTACAGTACCTCAATCTCCATGATGATGCATGTCCATCCATAGGATTTAGTTGAGCTTCATTGACGTCTATCACTCAGTACAATCAATTTTCTGCTGAAGCGGGATGTGAAAACTTACATATGTACGATGTCTGTCTGTATGCGAAACATCTCAAAAGTGCGTGACAAGTGGTGGGCTGCATCACTACTTTGTATAAATATGAAAGGAGACTTCGGGCGAGTTTAAAGAATCAGTGAAATCCCTGCATTAATTCCTCCAAATGGAGAGATACTGTTCGATAAATAAATTCCATTGTAACAATAATAAGCAGTTTTCTTACCATCCACATCCTGTCCTAAGGTAGAGAGTGTTGCAGCTTATACCTGCTGAGTCTACACAAAACTCCTTAACTGAACAGAGGAATTGAATTCGAAACAGGTCAAATGCAAAGATAACAAGCCTTACAGCGTAGATTTGTTTGCAAAGGTAGTCCTTGATAGACTTGCAAATGCAACCTTTGGGTGACGGATCCCTTTTGGTAACCGATCCCTTTTGGGTAACGTATCCTTTTGGGTAACTGATCCCTTTGGTGCAAAAGCTTTATCATTGCAGGAGGCCAAAGCAAAATGGGATAAAATGAAGACCCAGTTTACGAAATTTCCTGTTTTCGTTCTGTCGGAACTCATCAGCATAGCGGAGAGCCATGGAACTTGGAAAGCCTTGAACAGCTGGTGCTGCAAAGTGTTTTACAAAGTCAAAGACAAAAGTCGAAAGACGTTTTTGTTATCTTTGTGTTTGACCTGTTTAGACTTCGTCTCTTCAGCTAAGTTTTGAGTAGAATCCGCAGATTTCAGCTGAAACACACTCTACCTTAGGACAGGATGTGGATGGTAAGAAAAATACCTTTACCTAAACTAATACCGCATGCCTTACCTGACTTTGTAAAAAATAATAAGTAGACATAAAATTAAAAATAATAGTAATGGGAAATAATAAAATTAAGTCAGATATTCATTTATAATGTACAAAGGAATTTCATTCTACAGACTGAGCGAGCACACTGAACAACGACGGTCGATCCTGGAGGAATGTTGAGTTCTGAACTACATGATGAAATGTTATTTTTAGATACCGCTTCATCCGGCAAGCATTCTTCATTAAAATTAACTAATAATACTTTCGTGTGGGAATGAGAAAGAAACATTTTGTATTTTACTAATATGCTTAAAATATTATTTGAGTTATGTGATCGAATTTAGAAACCCGTTTTTATAACATTAATCCTATGTAAATTCAACTATATAACAATAGAATTACAGCAGTGGAATTTAAAGCATTAAATGTTTTGTCAGAATCAGATTCTTACACTTTCCTTGCCCATGGATTCTTAATATTGGTAAGCCTAATTTATGAGTCTTCATATTATAGGCTGATTCTGTTTGATTATATTAATCAAGAATTTGTAGTAGCCGTGTCTCGAAAATATATCTAAGTGGATGCCAATACGACGTATTACATATTACTTAAAAATACAGTTTTTTTAAATCCTGTACAGAAAGGTTGAGAAATAATTGAATTTCTAAGGTAATTGAACCTAAGGTTAATCAAAGTTGATCCAGTCGGAAGAAATCGCTGTTCAAAGTTTAAAAAATATTTAATACCATTATTACATAAGAAATAACTAATACTGTCGCTGTTAGAAGTTAAGGGGAATACTTAGTGAACTCATTTAAAAGTAGATGTTCAAAATGTTTCCTTCCGGCCGTCTGACAATGTGCTAAGTGCACAGAAAAACCTGCTGTATTAAGAAGTACAATGAAAAGTGAAAGCATCCGGAATGAAAGTCAGTGGGAGAACAGATTTCCGCAAGGTTGATCTTTCGATCTGAGTTAAAGATAGCGCAGGTTCAAACGCAGTCTGTGGCTGTAATGCCATCGAACTTGTACCATCGACTTTCCTCCTTATTCTGTTTGATAAGGTCTTCGCACAAGTCAATGGTTCATGAAGACAGGCAAACTATTATTTAAAAGGGCGATAGCCTCTCTTTGAAATTTAGGTTGCGTTTTGTTCCTAAATTAAGTTAGTTTTATTAAGGCAAAACTTCCTTTTTCAGTAGTGTAAAGTCAATTTGTAAAGTCGGTCCACAAGGTTTAATTTATTGTGCTGAACACTCGTGGTCTAGCACTAATAATTGAGATGGAACTAACGCTATAGTGATATAATCCTGATCTAAACCTGCTTAGAGGCTAGTATTTGGAGATTGGGGTGACGAGATTTGGTTACAAGATCGGATTACCATATGGAAATTACTGCAATCTGATAAGTCTAAATACAATCGGTCCGAATATCAACCAACATGTGAATCGAGATAAAGATTTTCAGTAAAATTTGCTCTACAACTATTTGGTTTGAATCCCTTATTAAATTGCATATCTTCTAGTTTCCCTATTGAATATAATATGAATTAATGATTACTTATATATGGTAATACATTTATATGGGGCTTCTCACTCTTTCTGTAGCTCCTTTTATCTCATTCTACAATCCTTATCTCATTCAGACATCTTAAGCAATGCTAAATAATGTCTCATAGATGAATGGTTGCACAACTTCTGATTAAAGGTAAAAAGCATGAAGTTCGCAAGTTCCGATTATCGTAAATTCATACAAGAATTACAGCGTGCAACACGTTAGTAAGTTGTTAATTATTTATTAGTACTTAAATATTAATAATTTATCATCTAATAAGATATGATCTAAAATTTCCTTACTATATCTCCGTTTTTATAATATGGTTTCAACGGTTTTATTTATATATATATATATATATATATATATATATATATATATATATATAAATTTTGAAAGTCGTGACAAAAGATGTAACAGTAATTATATAACAGAGTTCAAAACAGATAAGAAAAAGCGCAAAAGTAAACATTTGGTAGTGCTGTAACCAAATTATCAAAAAAATTATTTTATCTTATAACATAAATCGTATTTACAAAAACACGTAAAATTCATGTCCATGAATAGTTTTTATTAACAAATTCATTTAAGTAATTACTGTAAATGTAGTAGTACTTATCACGTACATTTATAATATAAACCATATTAATATTTAAGTCGTCACAAACCAAAATACGTCTTCCGACTGAGGATTAAGGACTATATTTAGTTATTCATCCATCCTTTCTATATGTCTCCTATATTTAATGAGTTTATCTGCATCATTTCTATTTGTTAAAAATAATATTTTATTTAATGGTATATTTGATCTAAAATTGTATTTTTAGACAGAAACCAATATTGCTATGAAGAACATCGTATATGAAATCGGTGCATGAGAATATTGTCTTAAAAGTATCATTGGAAGATTATTACAAAACATTAATGATCATGATCTCCGAGAATGTTGATTCAATCATCCTTTCTTTATATACGTTAAACACTCCTTCTTCATCCGTAAAAAAAATAAAATCTATATTTATTAATTTAATAAGCAGTTTAATTCAAGCAATAATAAATCGTCACACGAGTGCATGAATCATTATTGATGGATCAAAGGTGCATTTTCATCATCTCTATAGTTTGTAAGGTAGATGTGTGTTGCAGCGGATATCTGATCCATTCAATAAACCCGGATCGAGTCACAAAGCAAAAATGGTAAGAGCTTGCGGTTATAGATATGTTTATGACAACAGTTGTGGAAACACGGTGTGGTCAAAGTCACTTGATTAACGGACACCAATAGGATAACCGATCTCTTTGTGGCAATAACGGTTTCGTGAACGAGAGTACGTCGGAGCGAAGTGGAATAGTGTGACCCAGTTTGTGTGTCCCTGCTTGTGTGACCCTGCTTGTGTAACCCTGATTGATTGATTTTGTAAATTTTACATGGGTTGCCACATATGGAGCAAAACGATATATAGCAGTAACAATTATAGAGAGGTTGATTTCCCAGAAAACATCCCGATTACAACAACTTTGCGTAAGCTCTGCCACGATACGCTAGTAAAATATACAGATATTATTATTTGTAAACAGGTAATGATTTGCCACAATGCCAGCTACTCTCTATATTCTATATAACTTATAAGGAGATATTTTGAGCACTCGGAATAACCGTGAGATCAGTCACAACCATTTGCATCTCACGCACTAGACCAGAAACTTCCTAGATTGCAAAGGGAGACAGAAGAGATGATATTAGGCAGCCTTACATGGACGGAAAATGTCCTTAAGTATTTCTAAGTTAAGTGGTTATCTCCACTGATCAGTGGATATAGCTATATCCACACTTCTTACTGCGTTAGTAACAGCCTTGTGATCTTGAAACAGAAGGGGATAATAATCGTTGGGCTACATTTCTGAAGTTTCGAAATCTGACCATAAACATGTGAATAAGGAGAGATCTTCTGTATTTCATACCATTACACAGAAATGTGTGACTTTTTGGACTAGAACGTGGAAATTTTCCGTCTATAAATTCTCGATTTCTTTGAGCTTTTAGCGTCTGGGTTCTTCTGGGTTCGGGAACAAGAGGCTTTTAGAAGTTCCCGGGCTCTCTGAGCTCTCATCCTCGTAATGTTCTCATAATACGGAGTTTCAATCCTCTGACAGTATGTTGTCTGTCGATATTCCTACTTTTTTCTCTGTGGAAACTTTTAGTGTCAAAATGATTTTGGTCAAAAGGAAGTTACTACTGGTGGGAATTAATGGATATAGTAGACTTATGGTAGACCTCTTTTCGCTGTATGTGTCTGCAACCACTTCGTCTCTGAAATATTCTAGCTTTTTTTTTTTTTCCTTTGGGATATTGGGGTGGATTCATAGATCCTCACACGTCAACCTGAGCTTATTGTGTGCCCCTTTGATGTTAGAGGGGTAAGCCTATCTTCGTGCCCTTAATTAGGCTAAGAAGCTTTTCCCCGATACTAGCATCTGGTTCGTCGCCTGGTTGTTTATCACCGAAAAGAGCCCTTCTCCTTGCTCCCAGTCTCTCACAGTCCAGTATTATGTGTTTTGCAGTCTCTTCAGACTTATTGCAGAGTCTACACTCCGAGTCCTCATTTCGTAAACCTAGAGTGTTTAGGTGTTTCCTGAAGTGGCCGTGTCCAGTGATCAAGGCAATCACTTGCTTAACCCGATCCCTGCCCAGCCCCATCAGCCATCTGGTGAATCCGGAGCTAGAATCGGCAAGCAGTCTTTTGCCGAGTGCTTGTCCTTGGTGACTCTGCCACCGCAAGCGGTGTGTCTTCCTGGACCATTTGTTTATACTTTGGTAAGCGGCTGACTTGCTTATACCACAACTCGGTTCTGGACCGGTGTATGGCATGCTTGCTCCGCTTTTGGCAAGCCTGTCGGCGCATTCGTTGCCACCTATGCCTGTGTGGCCCGGTACCCAACCAAGACGTACAAAGTTGCGTGATCCAAGCTTGCAGAGAGTGTTAAAGCATTCCCACACAAGCCTGGATGAAATGCTGTTGGAGTCAAGAGCTTTAAGAGCTGCCTGACTGTCTGACATTATACAGATGTTCATTCCCTGGTACCTTCTGGTGAGGCCTAGGTTGGCACAGGCTAGGATACCATAGATTTCGGCTTGAAATATGGAGCAGTTCCGACCCAAACTGCCGCTAAGGGCAGTTCTAGGGGATTGACTAAACACTCCATATCCAGTTCTACCCTTAATAAGCGAGCCATCCGTGTACCAGACAAAGCTCTTTCTTATTGTTGGGATGTTGTCTTGCGATTTCCACTCATCTCTGGAGTAGAAGTCAACAGAGAATGGCTTATTGAATACGAACTCCGTTCTCATTGTGTCGGAGACCATTTCGAGAATAGCGCTTGGGTTTACAGCTTCAGTGATGGCGCCATGGCTCGCGTTAGACGCGCCATTCCTCCACAAGCCAGCAACCATCAGCCGATAAGCTGACTTACGCGCTTCAGCTTTTATATGGACATCAAGAGGTAGAAGTCCTAAAGCCACCTCGAGGGTCGCTGAGGGACTGCTCCTTACAATAGCGCCTATCCACTAGATGTTACAGAGTTCTTAAAGCTCCTAGCCTCTGGAACCTTGAGTCAGTGACTCGCAAAATTAGGTCATTTCCCTGATCACCATATCACCCGTTACTATCCCATCCTTATGTGACATCTTTCCCATACCGTGCAAGTAAAATTTGGGTGTTCGTATGTCAAATATGAAGAAAATGTATCCTGTAATTCCCTTTCCAATAACCCAAATAATTGAATTACCTTTTTTTAAACTTCCTCCACAGCATGTCTACGTAAATTAAGGGTCTAAAAGATCTACTCCAAAGCTATTGATCCTCGTAGTTCATTCCTCCGAAATTGCTCATCTTATTGGGTACTTTTTGTGTTCCATAACAATTGTGCATTAATTCCACCAGTTACTACTCACGCCAGGCTCGTGTAATAAAATGTGAGTATTCCTTTGCTTTTAAAATTAAGGCATTATGTATGTTTTAATCTCTTCAAAAGTTTTACTGAAAAAGGACACAATCGATTAATGCATTCACAGTGTCCGTCTCCATTTACTAATGCACACAGCTTACTTTATTGACACATATAGCGCATTTTCGACTCGAATTGTACATAATTTTTTCTACTTTCAATAATAATGAAATTAGTATTTTAATTAAACCAAATATTTCGTGCTACAAACAAAACATTAGGTCAAACGACAAATAAATAATTAAAGGTCGTATTAATTAAAATTTATTGAAAAAAAAACATTCCGAACACAACGATGTATAAATGTAACTAATGTTTCGTACTATAGACGGTAGGCAAGTATGTTGCTCCGTTTGAATTAAGTTTTGCTTTCAAAGATGCCTGTAGTGTGCACAGAGTTTGGAACACTGAACGAGTTTCCTCATTGCCATTTAAGCAGCCCACAAAACCGAGGTTCCATTGTTCTCTTGTTGCAAGAAGGTAGGAAGCCAGAGAGCTACAATATCCATGTGACTCCAGAGCTCTCACAGCCAGGCTGTCACATGGAACCCTTTTACGCCTTCGTTCCGCGAATGAGGTTAGTAAGACAACTCTTTTCTTTATAAAACTTTTCCATAATTCTAGTCATTGCATAATCTTGCCTTTTCCACTGAATCTAAGAGCTATACTAATGCTATGGAATTGATTAGATTCTTATCTTAAGTAATACAGCCTAGAATATTGATGACTAAAGCGGCTCCATGGGGAATACCGAAGGAGGTCTAAGATTATGGTTTCGAAATTACAAATTAGCGCAAGTTTATTTTGTTTTTTCTTGATGATCTTACCATGTTTGCTGAGAACCTAAACGGTTGGAGACCTCAATTTAACTTTACCCAAACACAGTATTTTTTCACTTATCCGCAAAGGAGAAGTTAATCCAAAATTTAATTGCTAGAACATTTAAGAAGCCAAACAGTTATGGTCTGCTCGGCATACATTGAGAAGATACGAGCAAATTCCTTCTCAAGCCGGCCTTAGGTTTCTAAATGGGCCCTCTGAAGAAATTAAATCAATAATTGATGTACATCCGTTCAAAATTGTATTGTGACACTTCTTCTCTCATTCATTTTATACGGTTGGTGAATTCATAAACAATCTCACTAACTTCAATGTGCGATAGTACAGGGGCGATGACATCCAAAGTAGATTTTTTATTATACATTAATTTTACTGCTTGACAACTTTTATTGTTAACTAACTACGATATTAAAAAAATAAGTCGTTAACATTAAGAAATTGTATTACTTTAATGAATATACAATTATTATTATGTCACGCATGCTTTTCTTTGTAAACATTGTTTCTGGCAATAAAGGTATACTGTGTTGTTTTGTGTTTTATGTAGTGGTAGAGGCTGGACATTTTGCTTATGCTCCATTAGGCGCTCATTTAAATGGAACGATACTTCGGTATAGTAACAATGCTATAAGCAATAATAAACATAAGCGAGGCTTCCAGATACCAAGTTTTCCTCAAGATAGGGTCCAAAGACGAGACAGTTTTTAAAGCCAGACGGTACAATATAGTTTTGTAACTAAAATGTATTACCAACTACGATGGAATTATAATATTGAGTCTAGAGACCTGAAAATCCTTATAAAAGTAGAGAATTATCGGTAATAACTACTACAACTATTTTTGCGTTCACAAACAAAGTTTGAAAACACAATCATTCTAAATTAAATGGGACTTATGTGCTCTTAAACCTCACTACTAAACTTCTCCATTAAGCTCAGACGGATGATCTGAGTGTACATCAAGTTAATGGAATTATTAGAGTAGCAAATCTGATGGCATTATTGTTTAAAGAACGTTACTGATTAAGTGTGATAACGCTGGAGTTAATACATAATATATTGATATTCTCTATTGTTGTTATTATTATATTAGATATACGTATCCTGACATTGGTGTGATTGTAAAAATTTTTTTCAACGCATTATAAAATAATATTGGCATACAACTTAAATTTTTAGAAACTTTTCCAAAAGTTTGCTCTGAATAACCGAATCAATTGTTTATTGATATATTTCTCCTCATTAAACGAGGTCTGTGCGATAATACAACGACGTTCTGTAGTTGTGACAGGCCTGAGGCCTTTGGCTAAGACTTGGAATAATTTGAGAAGTATAACTTAAAGTCAGTTGTAAATGTATCTTTATACGAGTATTACACGATTTTTATATTTCTGAATTAGTTTTTAAAATGGTTTATGTGCTTATTTAACTTTTCGATACTCTAACCTGAGGGGAGAGTCATAATTAGGAATAATTTTACTTTTCTCGGAGATCAAAGAATTTTTCCGAACTATAAAACCTCGTTTACTGAATAATTCTGATTGCATACACCATTCATAAAGAATTATAGGAAATGTACGGAATGTTTTAAAATACGTTATACCTATCACTTTTGTCTTGAAATAAAATTCTTTTTAACAGTTTTGTGTAAATAATCAGAGTTTGCTTTTGCTTATTGGTCATTTACTTGAATTAATATAAATGAAACTTCATTTCTAAACAGACAACAATGAGTTCTATGATGTTACATGTCCGACGATGGAATTTGGCTGAGCGTTTTTGAAGCCTACCACTCAGTAGGCTGACAAAATTTCTCTTTTATTTGCTAGGGAAGTGGAGGGGGTGTAAGTATTTCTTTGTGATTGCATATAATATATGGATATAGAATTCATATAATAGGATACATATATTCATATTGCATATAACGTGTATGCCGTTCTATTTGTCAATAATGAAATAAAGTATAGACTTAACATTTTGCATTAAACGTTAGCGAAATATGTAACATGATAGGGATGTATTGTGGTGCACTCCTACTAATACCTTGTAATTTATAATCACCAGAATGTTATCATCACATATCGTATTTCAATGAAATCCAACCGTATATTCGGGATGAGTATGGGGTCTCCCGGCAACCACTCGTTCAGTAGTAACTTGTATCTATTTGTATAGTTGTAGGGTTGGGAAGGAAGTAATGAAGTCCGCCAGTCAGCAGTCAGTGTACAATACCAGCTGGGTGCGGACCGTGCCTGTCTCCTCAGCTGCTACTATCTACAATCTGCTGCACGTAATGTCGGGAAAGGGCGACTTCCTGGCTTCTGTCAAGGTCAAGGACTCCAGGAATTGTCTGGGGTCTCCCGGCAACCACTCGTTCAGTAGTAACTTGTATCTATTTGTATAGTTGTAGGGTTGGGAAGGAAGTAATGAAGTCCGCCAGTCAGCAGTCAGTGTACAATACCAGCTGGGTGCGGACCGTGCCTGTCTCCTCAGCTGCTACTATCTACAATCTGCTGCACGTAATGTCGGGAAAGGGCGACTTTCTGGCTTCTGTCAAGGTCAAGGACTCCAGGAATTGTCTGGGGTCTCCCGGCAACCACTCGTTCAGTAGTACGTTGTATCTATTTGTATAGTTGAAGGGTTGGGAAGGAAGCGATGAAGTCCGCCAGTCAGCAGTCAGTGTACAATACCAGCTGGGTGCGGACCGTGCCTGTCTCCTCAGCTGCTACTATCTACAATCTGCTGCACGTAATGTCGGGAAAGGGCGACTTCCTGGCTTCTGTCAAGGTCAAGGACTCCAGGAATTGTCTGGGGTCTCCCGGCAACCACTCGTTCAGTAGTAACTTGTATCTATTTGTATACTTGCAGAGTTGGGAAGGAAGTAATGAAGTCCGCCAGTCAGCAGTCAGTGTACAATACCAGCTGGGTGCGGACCGTGCCTTTCTCCTCAGCAGCTACTATCTATAATCTACTGCACGTAATGTCGGGAAAGGGCGACTTCCTGGCTTCTGTGCAGGTCAAGGACTCCAGGAATTGTCTGGGGTCTCCCGGCAACCACTCGTTCAGTAGTAAGTTGTATCTATTTGTATAGTTGTAGGGTTGGGAAGGAAGTAATGAAGTCCGCCAGTCAGCAGTCAGTTTACAATACCAGCTGGGTGCGGACCGTGCCTGTCTCCTCAGCTGCTACTATCTACAATCTACTGCACGTAATGTCGGGAAAGGGCGACTTCCTGGCTTCTGTCAAGGTCAAGGACTCCAGGAATTGTCTGGGGTCTCCCGGCAACCACTCGTTCAGTAGTAAGTTGTATCTATTTGTATAGTTGAAGGGTTGGGAAGGAAGCGATGAAGTCCGCCAGTCAGCAGTCAGTGTACAATACCAGCTGGGTGCGGACCGTGCCTGTCTCCTCAGCTGCTACTATCTACAATCTGCTGCACGTAATGTCGGGAAAGGGCGACTTCCTGGCTTCTGTCAAGGTCAAGGACTCCAGGAATTGTCTGGGGTCTCCCGGCAACCACTCGTTCAGTAGTAACTTGTATCTATTTGTATACTTGCAGAGTTGGGAAGGAAGTAATGAAGTCCGCCAGTCAGCAGTCAGTGTACAATACCAGCTGGGTGCGGACCGTGCCTTTCTCCTCAGCAGCTACTATCTATAATCTACTGCACGTAATGTCGGGAAAGGGCGACTTCCTGGCTTCTGTGCAGGTCAAGGACTCCAGGAATTGTCTGGGGTCTCCCGGCAACCACTCGTTCAGTAGTAAGTTGTATCTATTTGTATAGTTGAAGGGTTGGGAAGGAAGCGATGAAGTCCGCCAGTCAGCAGTCAGTGTACAATACCAGCTGGGTGCGGACCGTGCCTGTCTCCTCAGCTGCTACTATCTACAATCTACTGCACGTAATGTCGGGAAAGGGCGACTTCCTGGCTTCTGTCAAGGTCAAGGACTCCAGGAATTGTCTGGGGTCTCCCGGCAACCACTCGTTCAGTAGTACGTTGTATCTATTTGTATAGTTGAAGGGTTGGGAAGGAAGCGATGATGTCCGCCAGTCAGCAGTCAGTGTACAATACCAGCTGGGTGCGGACCGTGCCTGTCTCCTCAGCTGCTACTATCTACAATCTACTGCACGTAATGTCGGGAAAGGGCGACTTCCTGGCTTCTGTCAAGGTCAAGGACTCCAGGAATTGTCTGGGGTCTCCCGGCAACCACTCGTTCAGTAGTTCGTTGTATCTATTTGTATAGTTGAAGGGTTGGGAAGGAAGTAATGAAGTCCGCCAGTCAGCAGTCAGTGTACAATACCAGCTGGGTGCGGACCGTGCCTGTCTCCTCAGCTGCTACTATCTACAATCTACTGCACGTAATGTCGGGAAAGGGCGACTTCCTGGCTTCTGTCAAGGTCAAGGACTCCAGGAATTGTCTGGGGTCTCCCGGCAACCACTCGTTCAGTAGTAAGTTGTATCTATTTGTATAGTTGAAGGGTTGGGAAGGAAGCGATGAAGTCCGCCAGTCAGCAGTCAGTGTACAATACCAGCTGGGTGCGGACCGTGCCTGTCTCCTCAGCTGCTACTATCTACAATCTGCTGCACGTAATGTCGGGAAAGGGCGACTTCCTGGCTTCTGTCAAGGTCAAGGACTCCAGGAATTGTCTGGGGTCTCCCGGCAACCACTCGTTCAGTAGTACTTTGTATCTATTTGTATAGTTGAAGGGTTGGGAAGGAAGTAATGAAGTCCGCCAGTCAGCAGTCAGTGTACAATACCAGCTGGGTGCGGACCGTGCCTGTCTCCTCAGCTGCTACTATCTACAATCTGCTGCACGTAATGTCGGGAAAGGGCGACTTCCTGGCTTCTGTCAAGGTCAAGGACTCCAGGAATTGTCTGGGGTCTCCCGGCAACCACTCGTTCAGTAGTACGTTGTATCTATTTGTATAGTTGTAGGGTTGGGAAGGAAGCGATGAAGTCCGCCAGTCAGCAGTCAGTGTACAATACCAGCTGGGTGCGGACCGTGCCTGTCTCCTCAGCTGCTACTATCTACAATCTACTGCACGTAATGTCGGGAAAGGGCGACTTCCTGGCTTCTGTCAAGGTCAAGGACTCCAGGAATTGTCTGGGCTCTCCCGGAATCCTAACATCCAATGGAGGATGAATTTTTTCGGAAACAAAATTTAAAGTAAGCGTAGTTCAAGATATACATTGTTTTAAAATGTAATACAAGATGTACATCAAGTGAAGTCAAAAGTCCAGCCCAAAAATAAGGATTTTCTATTATAATAACTGATACCAGGTTTTTACCTTTAGCATTCATCTCTGCTAAACAACCCCTTTTTAATGATGTATATATAGAAATAACTTACGGTAGAAACTCCTTGTAGACCATTCTCCATTGTATCTCTACAGCCTTAAAACTATTTCTGAAGTCCAGTACTCATTTCTAAGTTTAAATTTCACAACTTGAGCTAAGAAAAGAGTATTAAACCATTTAGGATAGAACCTATATTGTAAATGTTTCAAACTTTGAACCAGCGTAAGTTTTTAAAGAGAGAAACCTTTGGGGTCGGATTAGTGGCATTGTACTCTACTAATAAATTTCTTTAATTTGACCTTTAATTTAACTCGACCTATGCTCTCATTTAAGATTTTGTTCTAACTCAGCTAATTGACAAAGACTCAGTGTTTTCTATATAGAAATCAAGCTTCATACAAAACTTAAGTCTCTAGGTCAGTTCATTTTCGAGATATCGTGCGAATGCACATACAGTATGTAATATTTGCAACCACTCGAGAGTTAGGTTTCGCTAACGCTCACCAAATAAACTGAATTGCAAATTTAAAAATCTGTAATGTATCTAAACCACGGATTCATTATCCAATACATTCACTGAGTTATTAATCTGGCAAAGCATATTAAATACTCGTCCTATAATTTATTTGATAATTAAACCTTTATAAAGAGCTTGAGTCTATATCAATCTCTAATATAAATAAACATGAGTCCGTTTCAGGTGGGTTATGGCGGGTGATCAAATTTGTCCGAGCTGTAAGATTTTAGTTTTGGATGATGATAGTGCGGTTGGATGTGAAGGTTTTTGTGGTTTTTGGTATCACTGTAGATGTGTTAGTATTTCAGAGAGTGAGTATGAATTAATTAAACAGCTTGGGGATAAAATCTAGATGGTTGTGTTCTCCTTGCGGACTTAGGTTAGAAAAACTGGTGAAAAAACACGTGTGACTTTGATAGCATTATTAAGCTAAATTCGACTGTGTGTAAACTGGTTGAAAATTGTGAAGGGTGTGTGGTTGACGATAATGTAATTTTGAATAAGAAAATTGATGAGGTAATTGAAACTACCAATAAATTTAGTTGACGTGTCTCAGCACTCTAAGAAATATAGTCCGGATGTAGACGTCTGTAGTGTGAAGAAAAAAAACAATGTTGTTGATAGTAATTGTGATTTTTGTCACAGGCTTACGAACGTTCAACGACACAGACAGCTGAATGTAAAACTGCAGAACAAGAAGACCAGGACCAGACTGTTTACTCCATGGTGGACATAGACTGTAAAAATGATTTGAGAGATTCGAATATACAATCGACTACAGAAAATCGATGTGTTCAGTTGTCGTCTGGTTTGATTAATGATACAGTGGAGGTGGATACGATTGATAGTGATGAAACTAACCTGGAAAACTGTATCGTACAAAAAATCTTCCATCTTTTGACCAAAGCAAATCTGAAAAGTGTGTGAGGGAAAAGAACCTAGGCCTATTATTGGATTAGTCAATAAAAAGGGAAACCAGTATGGGAGAGGAGAGTTACTAAGCCCGTAATAATTGGTTCCAATACACAGAGAGGTGGGCTTAAGTCAGTTGAAAAATTTAAGTGGGTTTTTTATATCCCGTTGTGCACCAGATACTTCTGTTGATGACATTGTAGGTTATGTTACTGTTGATGGTGTAGAGGTTTCCAAAAGTGAGAAACTGAAAACCAAATATAGTGACTATTCAAGTTTTAAGGTATGTATACTTGACAAACATTTTGAACGGGTGTTGTGTCCTGATTTTTGGCCGGAAGGAGTTTTTGTAAAGGAGTACGATCCACCTAGAAATACATTCAAGTCCACAAATGGGCCTGGTGTGGTGTGAAACCCGGAAATTTTTTAGGGAAGAGGTACCGGTAAGTAATCCCTTGAGAACACAAAATTTTTTACGCTTTTTCCATCAAAATGTTGAAGGAATTGGTAACAAGCTAGACTTGGTTGAACTTATTGTGGATGATGTATCTCCTCATTTTATGGTTATTACAGAGCATAAAAAGTCAAATGAGGATTTAAAACTTTTTAATTTTGAAGGTTATGCTCTTGTGTCTTCTTTTAGCAGGATCTCTCACAAAGGAGGAGGGAGTTGCCTTATTTGCCAAGAAACATTTAAGTGGTTATATAAGTGATGTTTCTTGGGCTGCTGACATTAGTGTGGATATGGATCTCGAGTTAGCGATGGCCAAGTTGAACATTCTGAACTTTGTGATTTTTTATTTTATGTATATATAGATCCCCAAATGGAAATTTTTTTTAACTTTTTAGAAAAGCTGGATTATGTCTTGCATAGGTTAACCTTAAGGAATGGGAATGTAAGAATTTTAATTTTTAGGGGATTTGAATGTAAATACTTTGTTTTCTAATTGCCAGTCAAATGA
Source organism: Homalodisca vitripennis (assembly GCF_021130785.1). NCBI lineage: Eukaryota > Metazoa > Arthropoda > Insecta > Hemiptera > Cicadellidae > Homalodisca > Homalodisca vitripennis. The sequence continues at coordinate 13,582,936 of NC_060212.1, read as the reverse complement.
ATTTAGTGACTTGTTGTTGTCTTATGGGCTTTGTGACACTTTAGGTCATATACCAAACCAGAGTTCAGGATATGAATAGGCCTAGCTCAATTGATCATATCGTCACTAATGTGGACGATTTCGATGCTTCTGTGATAAATTGTTTTGTGTCTGACCACTTTGGTCAGATAATTGACATATATCACTGTAATCTTTTGGGTGTTGAAGTGGCTGGGAGAGAAGGGTCTTCCAGGCCTACTCAGAAAAAGATCTCTCGAAGAGTTTTCTCTGATGCTAATGTGTTAGCGTTAAAAGCTGGTTTGGCAGGGGAAAGTTGGGATAATGTTTATGATGCGATAAATTTAGATGAGAAATGGAAATCTTTTATTGATACTTTGCTGTGGCATTTAGATGTCAATTGTCCTATAAAAAAAAGTAAGTTGGGTAACGGTATGTCCCCGAGTATTGGTAAGGTTAATCTTGATGCAGATGTTTTTAATACTGCGGGAAGATATGTCCATGTATTATGATTTATATAGAGAAACTGGCATTTTAGACTATAAATTAAAGTATGATAGCTGTAAAAAGGATTTTCGCAAAAGGGTTGCAGAGGCTAAGTCTAAGCTTATTAATGAGAGAATTAACAACTCTAAGAATGTGTCCAAAAGTAGCTGGGCATTTGTAAATAGCATTAGAGCTCCTGTAAATAGTGTAAATAATATTGAATTAGTTGATAAGGATAACTGTACAATTTCAGAACCTGTAGTGGTAAGCAATATGTTTAATAATTTTTTTGTCAATTCATGCTACATAGATGATACAGAAGCTTCACAAGTACAAAATTCAGATTTGGACTTGGGGTCCGCATGATGATGATGAATTAATTTTGATATCAGATGATGAAGTGTTAAAACACATAAACAATTTGAATAATAAGACATCTTATAGTTGGGATTCAGTTTTCACCAATTTTGTTGAAGAAATGTAAATACGAGCTGATTCCTATACTTCTATTTTTAATACAAAGTGTTTTTAATGATAGGATTTTTCCGCAATGTTTGAAATTGACAGTAGTTAGGCCACTTTATAAAGAAGGGTCCTAAGAACCTTGTAGAAAAATTACAGGCCGATTTTCCCTAACATCCACTTTTGGTAAAATTGATTGAGAAATTTATCTTGGTGAGACTTAAATTCTTTTTCACACAAAACAATCTTTTGTCTGGGTATCAGCATGGTTTCAGGGGAGGTCGGAGCACCATCTCCGCCGCTGCTGATTTTGTACATCAGTCTTTGGATAAGTTAAATAATGGCTTCAGAGTGGCGGGGGTGTGTTTGGATCTCTCCAAAGCCTTTGATCGGGTAAAATCATGGTACTCTCTTGAAAAAACTTGTTCAATATGAGGTGCCTGTTTATATGGTTAAACTTATTAAATCTTATTTGGGTGATAGAATTCAGTATACTGAAGTGTTATTTGATGATGGTGAGATGCTTGGGAAATTTAAGTCTGACTCTAGAAGAATTGATTATAGGTGTCCCTCAGGGTTCAATTCTGGGTCCTTTCCTGTATATAGTGTATGTCAATGACTTTCCTAGAGTTGAAAATGTTTTTATGACAATGTATGCTGATGATGTAAGTGGATGTGCTGGGCTAATAATTTAGAGATTTTAATAGATGTTCTTGGGAATTTTGTTAATACTGCAAAGTCTTATTTTAAAGACCTTAAATTAGTTCTTAATAGTAATAAAACTGAGATGGTTTTCTTTTGGTTTAACTTCGCAGGATTGAATGTGTCAGTCACATCAGATAACGGGGTTGAATTAACAAGTAATGATTGTGTTAAGTTTCTTGGTCTATTCATAGACAAATGTTTTTCCTGGACAAATCACATTAATCATGTAAGGTCAAAATTGCTGTCAGGAATATTTTTGTTGAGGACGTCTTTCTGTTTTATTTTGATATTGTAACTCAAGGAGAGTGTACTTTGGGGGTGATATATCCCTTTATCTCTTATGGTTTATTGTTGTGGGGATGTACCTTTAATTGCCATGTTGAAAAAATCTTTGTCCTTCAAAAGAAGGCACTAAGAGTTATGTCTAAGGTAGATTCAAGGAGGACATGTAAATGACTTGTTTGTTAAGTATGACATAATGACTATTTATGCTATGTATATTTTTCCAGGTAGTTGTACTTGTAAAAGAAGATGAAGTCTATACAATGTTAGGCTCTAATATACACAATTACAACACAAGGCAGAGATCTGATTTTTACAGACTGAGGCAAAATTACTCTCGAACTGAAAACAGCCCCTTTTATTAAGGGAGCAATTTTTTATAACAGGCTTCCCAATTCATCTGAAACAATTAACGGGGCAAAATTTTAAAACAGGACTGAAAAAATGGCTAATAAGTAAAGCACCATATTCTTTAAATGACTTGGGCCTGAACTTCAAAATTGTGTAGGTAAAGTAGGCTTCATTATTAATTTATTTTAGATCCTAGCTCAATTATTTGCATGTGCTATTTTGCATCTGCATGTACGATATTGCATGTTTTATTTTATTTCATGTATTATGTTAATGATTTGCTTGTTTAGCTTGTATTATAGGCTATTGTATGCATATGTATTTATAATTATAATTGACTGCTTGTTTTGACTATGTCTATGCATGTATTATGTTTCAGACAATAAATGAAAAAAAAAAAAAAAAAAAAAAAAAAAAAAAAATATCGATATTCATTAATAAACGGCTGAAACTACATTATCGGTGTCCATTATAGATGATTACATAGCGTAATATCGATGTTCAACTGGACCAAATGCAATAGATTGTTCAAAAAAGGTGACCTCTCTAATATAAATAAACATGAGTTATATCGATATTCATTAATTAACGACTGCTACTACATTATCGGTGTCCATTATCGATGATTACATAGCGTAATATCGATGATAAACTGGAAAAAATGCAATAGATTATTCAAAAAATGATGACCTTTTCTCATTTTTTAAGTCGCAAAACAAGTTTAAACCGGGTGGATATATCTTACTCAAGAGCATTTTCATTCAGTTCTTTCATTAAACTTTGATAATAATAAAATCCGTGAAATAAAGTTAGTTATTTTGTGCATTAGATTTGCCATTTTTATATCAAGGCTTCACTTTTATAGGTTTGGAACAATTTTCAAACAATTCTTGCGAGAGAAATCTAATTTTTTATGTCAGATCGAATATTTTTTCACTATTTTTTCTGCCGATCTGTTAAAAACGGATGCGAGCAATTCAAAAAAGTGGAATAGTTGTAATATTTAAAGCAATAATGTATACTGACGAACACAATATAACTATAGGTAAATCTTAACGTTTGTCGGATATAACTAACCATACAATATTCAAATGCATCAAATACCTGTTTGCGGAGTTTAATATGCTTAGGAAACTATTTCGGCTACATGTAACAAAACCTTAAATTGCTTTAAAACAACTAACGATTAAGACGAACGATTTAAGACTATTCAAAGAAAAATAAAGAATTAATATATTTTTGTTTGTTAAAAAAGGTTATAAAGTATTTTGTAGTTTCCTAATGGGCCGACACTAATGCTTCCCTCCAAAAATATCCCTTGAGTTAGTGTCATGTAACAGAATAAAATTCAAGAGGGTCTGATCACAGATGCTTGAGAGAGCTATAAACTATTTGTGTAGATATTTTCTGTAAGAAAAGGCTTTCAAGGCCATCAACTGCTGAACAGTTGCAACTCCGCTATCTGTACAGCTATAATATATTTCACTGATAACGCTTTAAAACTTATTCTTAGTAATTCAGGTAACAATTTAGATAAGTATGGAATTGATTTAACGTTAAATAATCGTATAGCCACTTTTATTTTGTTGGCTTGTGGTCAAGCCGATAGCTACCCCGAGCCTTATTTTTTATCTTAGCTACAGCAGGTCTTGTTGTCTGCTAAGTGCTAGGTGTCTAATCTAGTTCTTGTTCTGTTTCGAGATTATTCTGGTTTGGGGGTTTCACGCTCTTATCTCTCCAAGGTTCAATAGAGTGAATAGGTGAACTTCGGTTCTTCAAAGCTGCCTCTCCCGCTCCATAAACGTCCTTAGTCTTACCTTCTAAAAGTTCCACGTACCTCTTAAAATATTGTGTTAGGGCACAGTACTTCCCAAATTAAACAATTACGAACGTTAAAGTGTTGCAGTTTTATAAATGTTTCTTTCACGCAAACATAAACCAATGTATACCATTTTAATTAAATCGATTTTTAAGACATAACTTAAAGACTTTTAAACACTTAAAGACTTTTATTAGTATAAATTGTGGTATCAGAAGTTAAATAATGCTATTAAATATTTTAGTTACCATCCAAATTGAAAACTATTTTAGTTTGTGTAATATGTTTAGAGATATTGTATATTTATTCACAAAAAATTGTACAATTTGTTGTCTTTAGTACTATACTTTACATTAAAACAAATTTTAAGTAAATATTTATTGATGTTATTGTCTTCCTGTACTACATTCATAAAACTTAAAATGAAACAGTAAAATAAACACGAAATACCCGAGAATGTGGAGTTTGGAATGTCCAGAGTGAGAATGCAAATGGCTCTATGAATAAAAACTCCATGAATTACACAGAATCCTCTTTGTTGAATATCCCAGAAGTTGTAAGTAATCCTCTTTGTGCCTATTCGCAAGAGAGAATACAATATGGTTTCCATGGTCAGCAGCAACAGAAGTGCTTCAATTGCTCTGGTGTATTCTTCATTAGTAATACAAAATACTATTTACGTCTCACACAGCTATAACTATGTAAATTTCTAACATATATACAAAGTGTAACAAAAAGATTGGGCTGGCTATGCTTTTTCAGATGTTTATGTGATACTAAGCTAAAAATTAAGAGTAACTTTTTCTTCCGATTTCCACTTCGATTAGCCACTATTCACCATTTTTATTTCTAATGAAAATGTTATTATATCTAAAACTAGAAAAGCTAACTAAAGCTGACCAAATTTTGGCACATCAGTTTGAAAAGGTAAGAGGAAAAATATTGTGTTATTTTATTTAATATTAAAGCGAGATATAATTTCATATTATATGCATAAGCAAGCTCGACCACTTTAAAGGTACTCTTGTAGAAGCCAGGACACACAACTGATAACTCTCAACTATGACATGTTGACGTTCCCGGCTTGTGCAAGCGTATCTGTAAATTAGTCGTGCTCGCTTATATATTCGGACTTAAGATCACATGTTAGTTTATGAATTTTTAAAAATTTTATTTTATTTTAACATTTAGTATTAAATAACTTATATTATATATATATATTATACATGTTATTTCATACATAATGTTCAAATAAAATAAAATAACAAAAAATTCCAAATCTTTGAAACGATTTTTAATATTCATTAAATTTATGCAAAAGGAAATTTTAAATAAAAATATGCATGAAAGGCTAGTTGATGTTTTGCATGAAAGATTTATTTTCATTCTGTAAACTATGAAGTACCGTAATTAATTATGGTATCACCAACAGGGTTCCTTGCAACCTACGTAAATGATCTAAAACATGAAGCAAAATCCCGAAGCATCATCTCGTTTGATAAACTGGGAGTTCTTTAATCTAATCCCTCTGAGGTGGAAGTCCTTTGATGTGAGGTTGTTTACAATCCCTCTGAGGTGTAACTCCTTTGATGTGAGGTTGTTTACATCAATTTTGGCGTCACATAGGCCTCCTACACACTCCACCTCATTAGTAAGGGGTAACACAAATAATCCCGCCACAAGTCACAATATACATATTTATCATTCAATTTTAAATTAGATATTTCTTCTGGAAGTATGCGTAAATTAAATATGCCACTAATTCAGTAAGTACTACTAATTACAGCTGTAACTATAGTACGTAAAAACACGTACTATTTACACACAACTTTCCACGTTCCTAAGCGTAATTCTGAAAGCCATGCTTTTAATAACATGGAAAATTAAAAACTTTGTATCGTCGATAAATTTTATAATTATAACGGATGATATGAGGAAAAGATGATGATCTGTTGTTGCTCTAATTTACAAATAGATCTTAACATCTCAGAAATATAAAATGTGTGTTACCAAATCGGAAAACAAAAGTATCGACCGACTGCCAATTTACATTGTATAAGCATGCCTGGCTATTCTCGCAACTGACAGGGGAATGTTGCGTTGCATAAGCTCTAGCCTCTCTCTTTTCTTGTAAATGATAATGGAGTATTGCGTTGTATAAACAATAAGCCTGATTATTCTTGCAACTGATTGGGGAATGCTGCGTCGTATAGGCACTAAGCCTGGCTATTATTACAATTGGTTGGGAATGTTGCATTGTATAAGCACTAAGCCTCGCTAGTCTTGCAATTGGTTGGGGAATGTTGCCTGGTATACGCAATAAACCTCTCTATTCTTGCAATTGATTGGGGAATGTTACGTTGTATAAGCACTAAGCCTAGCTATTCTTGAAATTGATTGGGGAATGTTCCGTTGTATAAGCACTAAGCCTCGCTATTCTTGCAATTGATTGGGGAATGTTGCGTTGTATAAGCAATAAGACTGGCTATTCTTGCAATTGATAGGGGAATGATGCGTTGTATAAGCACCAAGCCTAGCTATTCTTGCAATTGATAGGGGAATGTTGCGTTGTATAAGCACCAAGCCTACCTATTCTTGCAATTGATAGGGGAATGTTGCGTTGTATAAGCACCAAGCCTAGCTATTCCTGCAATTGATAGGGGAATGTTGTGTTGTATATGCACTAAGCTCGCTATTCTTTCAATTGATTAAGGAATGTTGTGTTGTATAAGCACCAAGCCTACCTATTCCTGCAATTGATAGGGGAATGTTGCGTTGTATAAGCACCAAGCCTAGCTATTCTTGCAATTGATAGGGGAATGTAGCGTTGTATAAGCACCAAGCCTAGCTATTCTTGCAATTGATAGGGGAATGTTGCGTTGTATAAGCACCAAGCCTACCTATTCTTGCAATTGATAGGGGAATGTTGCGTTGTATAAGCACCAAGCCTAGCTATTCCTGCAATTGATAGGGGAATGTTGCGTTGTATAAGCACCAAGCCTAGCTATTCTTACAATTGATTGGGATTTTCCGGTCATTTGCAGTCGTGCAGTGAAACAAAAACCATCAGTAACACTATGTTTCTAGATCTGCAATCTGATCTCTTCTTCAGGTAAATGACTAACCTAATACATAATTACTATATAGATTAAAATAAAAGCATAAAAATCATACAAAAGCGTTGTGACACGCCTAAGTCAGGAATCACAACGATCATGTTGTGTGTAAACTTCACTAACTTTAAAACATGTACTCGTAAAAAAACTAAACACAACACTAATCATTAAAACTGAACTACAGAATACGTCTGCATTCGTCTACCAACCACCTACGACTGACCAGAGGCCAATAGTAAATGGCAATCGTCAAGGCAGAAATAAAACGGGAGAAATAAAAAAGAAGGGGGCAGGATATCTACCCTTCTAATTTTCTCTGATAATCCCGGCACATAAGAGATGTATCGAAACGAAAATGTATCACTATTCTGATTTTCTGACTCAGGAATGATTCTTCTGATTTGTTTGCAATTATTTATTACTATTACTCTAAGCCTGGCTTTTCTTGTAAATTATAAAGGAATATTGCGTTGTATAAGCAATAAGTCTGCCTTTTCTTGCAATTTATAGAGAATGTATAGTAAGAGAAATATATCGTCAGCATCACTGGTTATGGTGGAAAAAAGGAGTCATTGTGGGTCAAAAGGGTTAAAAATATAAACGAATAGAAACGATAAATTGTTTCTTAGCTTAACGCAGTTACAGCCAGGCTATCAATTAATTATAGTTACCCTAGATTAGTTATAGTACCCAACTACAATCCCAGATCAAGTGACCATTCGTGACGGTTATCTTTAAACTTTGTTACTACTAGTAACATATTTATGATAACCTAATTTAAACCTATTTATATCCCGTAAGTAGTAGACAGGGACAGAGTATACACCTCGCCGTCATCGCTTCCTTTTGGGGAGGCAGTAAAGAAGAACCGTTCGTCATGATAACATGTAATTTTTGCAGTGGCTCAGATAAAGTCTGCTCATTCTAATAATGTAGTTGTTTTGGGTCCTCGGTAGTAAAAACTATTTCTAAAACAATGGCCTCTGGATAATACCAAAGTACTTTATATGATTATTCGACTATGATTCAATATTTATTTATGTGCTTGACGGTTAGTATGAAGTGTCCTAGGCTATGAAAAATATTGTTTGAGAATATAATTATCGTTCTATGTTTTACTGCTATTATACCTTCCCATTTCTACCTCTACGAAATTAATGCGGCAGACAATTAATTTCTTTCTTAGAAGAATTCCAAGAAAAACCTGTTGTTTTTATGTAATGCAAACTGGTTGACCGGACTATACCAGAAAATGTATATTACTTTCCAAGAAGATACTGTAAAATCAAAGCTATAAAAATAATAATGTAAAAGTTAATGAAATAGTATATTCTGAGCTTCGTTATGTTATGTTATTGTCTCGTCAGATGCACAAATGATGATACAATGAGAATACCATTTTACATAGATTGCACGAAATTTTGTAGTCTAGGTGTCTCTGATGTCGAAACGATGCAAACAGTTCATTTTGCGCTTCTTCGTCACCGACTACTTTACGATCCTTTTAGACGATCACAACTCCAGATTTAAAGAGGCAATTCTGCGACGGCATTATATGTCAAATGCTGCACTAAAGAGGAAGGTGAACAGGAGATTATATCAACATTCTCATTGAATAAATTCTTACTGCCATAGCTACAAATAATACACTTCACATTCATTACTGAAAGGTAACCGAGTCAAGAAACGTTGAGCGTGGCTTCTGTTTGGATGGGTGACCGCTAAACTATTTTTTCTATACAAGTAGAACTCCTGCTTGGAAATTTGTGGTGGTTCAGAAGTCACCTTTTTGCCCACATACCACAGAGGACTTATTTTACCTGGTGAAATAATACACTCTGGACTTTTTTATTAGTTGCTTACGACATGCTTTCTTAAGATAAATTATTTATTGTTTTTTATTTAGTACATTCTGTCTTAATATTTTTTATATTTTCTAAGTGTAATTAATTGAGCTCAGAGTATATTGTGTTCTACAACAAAATTATCTCTTCATTTAGCTGCATCAGTTCTTTGACAAGTTATTATAAGTAGTTATGGCTCTGTGAAATATAATAAGTTTAGACAAGCAAGACGGTGTTTTGCAACCTGCATTACTTTGTAGAATAAATTATACTAAAAAAAAACTATATTCACTTAAATAATAAACTTAAGAGTTGCGTGGCTCTTTGTTTTCAATATTTATAAAATTGAAAAATGCTGAGATTTAACAGACTACTATAGACCCCGGAGGGGCAAAGTCGAGATTACTGCCTCCACCGGTGTGAGGCCCTATAGTACTGATTAATTAAAAACACCCATTACTACCTTGAGATTAACAATTAAATATTTATTGTTATGAAGTTAAATTTCTATTTCTTGTTAATAACACAAAGCCTTGAACCATTTTTAGAATTACTATGTCCATGTAGCTTTTGGGAATAATATAACTTGATAAATACTTAATTATGCTTTAGGATGGTTTAATTACCTCGCTTCATCGCCTGTTAAATTATTTCCACTTTTTCTTTGTTTAAAGCGTTGTAAATATATTTTGTCTCATAAAGAAATACGATCAGCCTATTAACGTTTTTCATTTTTTATTCTTGCTATATTTTCCAGGAGGATTTCCCTACCCCTCAGTGTCTGACCATGAGCTGTTACAGTATCTTGTCTCTGGCATATGCCTCGAGCAACCAGAAAACTTGTCCGATGAACTGTAAGTGCTCACTCTAGCAGATAAGTATCTCAGTATATTTTAATATACCTTGTTTTTAAATAAAAAAGTTAGTTAATATATGTATGAAAGCTTTTAAATGTATCTATCAATTTTAAATGTGTTTGAACTGTATCAAAATAAAATTAAAAAAAATATGGTTATTATTAAACGGTAACTTGAAATTGAACTGATATTTTAGTAATTTTTAATTCAGACATTTATATTTTATTGAATGGATGCAGACTTAATTATGCACTTACAAAGTACGCAAACACTTTGCATCGCAATAAAACTGTTTAATATCCTTGTAGAATTATAAATAAACTCTTTTAGATATACAATATTATTCTCTGATCATAAAATAATCTCATTTTTTAGCTATTGTTTACTATATAAAACAATAATATTTATGACATAGAGGGTCATTTACTGTCAGATATTGTAACAGATACATTTTTGACAATTAATAAATATAAGCTGTTTGAATCAATTACCTGAAATATTATCTTGTCTGAAATATGTTTTTACCTATGTTAAATGTACAATTATGAATAGCAGCTTTTAATGTAAAATTTATTTTAAGTACTTCACCACTCAAGAGTACTTGTATCACATTTATAAAAGTATAAAAATGTGATATTTTCATCTCGTAACTGTTTATATTAAATTCTTGTTGTTATTTATTATGCAATGTGTTATTTAATGCTTCCTTAAACCAACCTCTCCAAATATGTCGGCTAGGAAGAGGAAATAAGATTTTGAGATGGATGAGAAATCAACTACAGGGTGGTGCATGTCCTTCATTGCGTGTATAATGATCATACTAAGAAACTAAACTTTTCTAAAACTCTAAAACTTTTTATTTAACTATTCTACTAATTTGACCCCAGGAAAAGAATAAAAATATTTGCGATTATAGAGCAGACGAGTGACTCATAGCACATGTGACTGTTTTTTTGTATTCTGTTCCTTAATACCCTACACGGACTTACAGTTTATACATGTCTGTCAAACAGAACACTAAAATCAGCTTTGGTTAAAATGATTTAATATTGATAAGTGATTTAATATTTTACAGTTGGAGTGTAAGTAATTTGTCTAATAGTCCAGTAAAAATTTAATATTTTAACAACGAACCAATCACACAGGCCACTTTTTATTAAAAGTCATTATCCTCTTCATGCAGTTACAATAGGTTACACGTTTATTGGGATATATAATTTTGGAAAGATTTTATAATAAATTGTGCAGCATTTAAAAGTGATTTAATGGGTGGCCATTACAGTTATTTTACAATATTGTAACTACATGCATTATAGCCAGAGAGTTACTTTACAGAAATATAGCTAGATGCATCATAGGCAGACAGTTATTTTACAGAAGTTTAACTTACATTAATCAGAGTCAGACAGATATGTTACAGAATTATAACTAGTCAGATAGTTATTTTACAGCAGAATAACTACAAGCATCATAACCAGAGAGTTACTTTACAGCAGAATAACTACAAGCATCATAACCAGAGAGTTACTTTACAGCAGAATAACTACAAGCATCATAACCAGAGAGTTACTTTACAGCAGAATAACTACAAGCATTATAAACAGAGAGTTACTTTACAGCAGAATAACTACAAGCATTATAACCAGAGAGTTACTTTACAGCAGAATAACTACAAGCATTATAACCAGAGAGTTACTTTACAGCAGAATAAGTACAAGCATCATAACCAGAGAGTTACTTTACAGCAGAATAACTACAAGCATTATAACCAGAGAGTTACTTTACAGCAGAATAACTACAAGCATCATAACCAGAGAGTTACTTTACAGCAGAATAACTACAAGCATTATAACCAGAGAGTTACTTTACAGCAGAATAACTACAAGCATCATAACCAGAGAGTTACTTTACAACAGAATAACTACAAGCATCATAACCAGAGAGTTACTTTACAGAAGTAAAGCTACACACAGCTAAGCCCGACAGAGATCTGACTAGATTAGATGGAGTGGACCCGCTTAACGCTCAGCCATTTAAATCTCATAGTTGCTAATTTTAATATAAGCATACTTTTTAAGACCACAACCTAGATTATACAATACATTAATTTAACATTTTCATGTAAACATATTGTGGATAAGTAATAAAAAACAGAACTGTCGTGTTGTAGCTTTACATTGAGCACTTGATACACTGCCAGAGTTTAATTAAACTCTAGAAGTGAGATCTGACACCTGCAATTCTGAGCCCAGTTTGATATCATGCTCTTGTTAGACACTCCAGAACCATTATGTGTGTTGGTGTTATATGCAGCTTGCATCATCATTGGTTACGTATCGTGGGTTTGAGTCAGTTTACACCAGGGCTTCCTAGAATATTCAACTTCGAAACTGTTTATTAAATCAGCTCGGTTGGAATATCAGCACTCATTTAAATATTTAGCTAATTAAAACGAATCGTGTACGAGATGCTGATGTACCAAGAGCGATTATCTTTTGTTTAGTATTTTTTAACCTAATTACTTTTTGTGTTGCGATATACTGTAACGTTATGACACCATAAAAATAGCATAGGATTGTTTGACAGTAGGCTGTACCTATTTTAAGCTTTTAAAAAGATGCAAGTGCATTCCTGTGTTTAGACAAAGGTTGTGTGGTCCGTGGACTAGGGATTTTTACGATTTCTAATCTTTATCCTACGGTAATAACAGAAGTCTACAGTGTTTTTATGCTTGCGTTTCAATAACGTTATAATTTACAAAAAATTGTTGCTGTTTACATGAATGTTGCCCAAGGATTACTTACTGATGACGTGCATGTAAGTCTGCAAGAGTTCAGGTGTATTGCAGAGGGAAGTACAAAGTGTGGAGTTGGGAATTTCGTGATTCACAATTGAGAGGCTTGGGGACATCACGCTCTACAGATTGGTTCGTGACTCAATCGAAGATGACTTCATTCATGATCTGCTCGCATTGAAGAAGGATATAATGCGGGTATTGTGTTTCTGCCACCTAGGGCGTTGTTACTCGATCAAACGAGCATGCGTGGACATAAATTTAGCAAAACATAATTAAATATTTATTGAGAGGTTGTAAATATTTGCTTACTAAGTTAAACTTCCAAGATAATGGTTATAACTAGGAGCTCCATAACGAAACCAATACCGCATATTTTGAACTACCTCGTCAAGAATGGCTTTTAAGACGGTAATGCAATAAAACCTTTTTCCTCGTGTAATTCTAAAATTACAAACTGAAAACATATATTTTTACGGTATAGCAACTTAGTCATAATCTGATCGCAAGTTTCCGAGTTGTTAAGTTTTAAAGTTACAATTGGTTGAAAAGAGAGAAAAATCTGTAATATTTGTTTTTACCTACATAAAAGCTGGAAGTTGTTATTAGTAAATAATTTGCTCTATATGTATAAAATGTAGTGTAGCTTTACTAGTTTGGTTTCGTTAACGTTAACACTTGGGTATTTTCATTTTTGAGCCGAGGGTAGGGTTAAAATGGTTTTCAAAATCTATCACGAACTTTGTATTGAGCTATCAATTTAACAACTATTTTAATAGTCTTACATGATTAAATTACACGATAACTAGCGGTGATATCGTTTAGTTACCTTCGGTACATTTTAAGCGCCTTTACCATATACCTCCACCATTACAATAACATCTTACGTGCAATATAAACTAAAGATGCACTAAAAAGGGCAGTTTATATAAGAAATAAAAAATCGAAATCCTTTTAGAACACCATAGAAGTGATAATACTTTTCTCCTGTAAGTGTGCATTAGCATGAAACTAGACTGAATGTTATGTGGAAGTTGTCTGTTCAAAATCTAGTCTTTGATGTTAAGAAGGCTGGACGTAAGGATCAAATCTATTACTTATTTTGATTCAATAAGTCGCAACTCTACTACGCTTTCTGTTTGAACATATTTTCCATTTACACACTTAGCTACATCATTAGTCAGATAACATCGTAGTTGCCGTATTCTAATTTAACACGAGTGCTCATAAAGTTTACTGAGACCTTCTCACTCTATTTGTCATTCATATACCTAATTCGCTAATGAATGTTTACTTCCTCCGCGCCTAAACATCACACAGTTCCGGTGCCACAATGAATGTTTACAATGTTACAAAGTCTTACTACCTGTACATGAGTTATACTGTACACTGTAACATCGCATTTGGTATCTTTCAACTGTTTTATCATATGCTACACTCATCACCACATGCTGCTCGTATGTTATTAAACTAATTCTCTGCTTTCCACCTTATCATTATAGTATTTATTTCTCAATTTTCTTTGGAAAAATACGTGAGAAATTGCACTTAGTCTTGAAAGAACCTTTGCGCTGATTCCGGAGTGACAGGATATTCAGGATGGGTAAGGATGGGAGTAGGGACCGCCTCCTGTCGAGATTACAAGGAAGAATTCGGGGTATTAATCTCATTCATGTCTCCTCAGAAGAAGGGGAAGCCAGCTCTGAACCAGTCTCTCCAGTCATACCATGGAGGGGGTGTCACGCCCTTATGTCTAGGCCATCAACAGCTATTAACACTTAAGGAGCCCAACCAACTCCAAAAGTAATTTCCAGCAGTAGACTAGACCTAACTATCTACCCTTGCACACCAATATTTGGGGTTATTGATATACCCCTCCGGAACATCCAGAAAGTTGCCCTGATTTATATATTTAATTGATATTAAATAATTGTAACTGAAGTTGCAGAAATATGCTTCATAGAATATCACGTGAAACGGTCTCGTATGTTAGACATGTCCCGGTGACACGTTCTGTCAATACCACGTGTCGAAGTGGGTGTCTAGGCAGAGACAGCGCTTGTGTCTGACGTGCTTCTCTATATCATATAAACTATATGACTGTATTAAAATGTCATATGTGGTGATAAAACTAGTGATAATTGTAGGCTATTTTATTTTTTTTTAGTTCCTTTATGACGAATATTTTGGAATAGTATTTAAAAATTACATGAACCTAAAACTTTTAAACTAAGCTCTTACTAAAATTGTTTCTATCTACGTTTGAAATAAACTCAAATATTTATGAAAAGCACGTTAAAGTCTGAAAACTTAGCTGATAGTATTAACCTCGGCGCGTAAGTATTAAACCTCACATTATATTAAATGTGTCCCGTATTAAGTGTTAAACTACTGTAATATAATTTTCTAACAATAATACATGTAGTTAAAATATTTTACAATAACTGTATATATATATATATATGGTAGCATATATATATATATATATATATATATAGTAATGGTAGCACATTCACCCGGCAAGTGAGAGATCCGGGTTCGACTCCCGGCGGAGCAAGTACTTTTTGTGATTCAATGTTTATTGAAATTAAATAAGGCTATTGCCATTTATACAATTTAATGTAAATAAAAGTCGTTTGACAGGTATTTGGTCTTCCGATCATATGTTAGTTTGCTTATTTAAACACATATGTGACAGATACGGCCAAATACAAAATAATTGAATCGGAAAAAGTAAGCGCTCTGTGGTGTAATGGTAGCACATTCACCCAGCAAGTGAGAGATCCGGGTTCGACTCCCGGCGGAGCAAGTACTTTTTGTGATTCAATGTTTATTGAAATTAAATAAGGCTATTGCCATTTATACAATTTAATGTAAATAAAAGTCGTTTGACAGGTATTTGGTCTTCCGATCATATGTTAGTTTGCTTATTTAAACACATATGTGACAGATACGGCCAAATACAAAATAATTGAATCGGAAAAAGTAAGCGCTCTGTGGTGTAATGGTAGCACATTCACCCGGCAAGTGAGAGATCCGGGTTCGACTCCCGGCGGAGCAAGTACTTTTTGTGATTCAATGTTTATTGAAATTAAATAAGGCTATTGCCATTTATACAATTTAATGTAAATAAAAGTCGTTTGACAGGTATTTGGTCTTCCGATCATATGTTAGTTTGCTTATTTAAACACATATGTGACATATACGGCCAAATACAAAATAATTGAATCGGAAAAAGTAAGCGCTCTGTGGTGTAATGGTAGCACAATCACCCGGCAAGTGAGAGATCCGGGTTCGACTCCCGGGATATCCCAATAAACGTGATACCCAATATACATATCCCAATAAACGTGATACCTATTTTAACTCCACGAAGAAGATAAAGACTTTTAATAAAATTTCGCCTACCTTAATGTTTCATTATTAAAACTGTTAAGTTCTTACTGGACTATTATACCAGAAAAAAACATATTTTTTAATAATTACTTAAATGAATGAATTATAGTTGCGATCTAAATTAATACGAATTATTTACATTGGAACCGTAAAATATTAAATCCACTTATCAAAACTACGTTATTTCAACCAAAGCTGATTTTAGTGTTCTGATTAATAGAAATGTATAGACGGTAAGCTCGAGTAAGGTATTAAGGAACGGAATACAAAAAGCAGTCATATATATTATGAGCCCCTGGTTTTAGCATCTATAGTACTATTCCATTAAAATTAAAGGTTTAAAATTCCATTCCAGATCATGAACGGTTTAAAATAGAAATTAATTGGTATTGTATACGTAACCTACAGCTCATCTAACCAACTGTAAGTATGGCAGGAGCTGCAGTGAGTAGTCAGCAATGCTGAGATATGATTGTGACATATGGAACTGAGAAAATGTGACATGAAAAGACGAATCGTGGTGATATTTTAGAAATGAAAGCTTTCTTTAAACCTTTCTTATCAAATAGTTTGAAATCCGCGTTTGCTAGTGGACCAAATAAATAACTCCAAAGTAATTGCAATTGGAGGATCAATTAGAATAATTTAGACATTCCATGTTTATGATCCTCGGTCCTGATTACTATTTTTGTTTTAAATGCATATATTTTTAAAAGTTTACTAATATAATATATACATACTTTAAGGCAACATAGCCTTTTCTGTCTATTATACAGAGAGTTTGGCCTCTTTCTTTTGTATATTAAACAATTATATATTCAATTACAATATACTAGAGTGTGTTTTACTCTCTAACTTTTAGTAAAATACATTTTGTCATTAATGCAGTTTTGCAATAGCACACATAGAACAGTAAGTATTTAAAAACATGTTGCAAAAAAGCTATTTATTTATTAGATACAAAAACGTTAAAAATCACAAATAATTAAAGAATAGTGTTAAAGCTATTCATAGAAGTTCGCTATTTTAGTGGCATTTAACATTTTTATTTGGCATTTACTTTAACGTTAATGGAAGTGACATCTTATGGTTATTATAATGATCAAACGTTTATGTTGAACTATAAAACCAAACATTAATCCAACCAAAGCTCTCAACGAGTAATCAATTAGTAATAATTAACTATTATTCAAAGAGCTTATTGAGGTGTTATAGTTTCCACATTTTAACACGCTGGAACATTGTTAGTTTGGTAATATAATCCGTTTAAAATTACATTTCGTACCGCATGTTAAAATGGCAAAAGCTCTGTTATTAACGTAATAAGGTACTAATTATTTATTTCCACTCACCACTTGCCAATACTGTGTTGTCTGTAACTTAAATACCACTTACGAGTAAAATCGAGCTTGTTTTATACATTATTTCTCAATATAAAAATGTTTCACTAATTCTTGACCCTCATGAATATGTTACAATGTGGTAGTAAAGGAATTAAGGGTAATCTTACATCATTTACATATTAATGTAATTAAAAATAAAATAAAATTCCATAACCTTATAAGTTAACTCCACATTTTATAAGATTACTTTGATTAAGGAAGGTAGGCGTACGCCACAACACGTGACGTCACACACTTCGCTAAGGTTGCATGAATAATTTTAAGTCTATAACTCATTTCATGCTCCAAATATTCTGTGGACATATAGATGGATAGAAAATCATTCGAAAATGATGTTGATAGAAACATGACGCATCATAGAACTCATTCTTTTAGAAATTAAGTTTCAAAATTTAAATTTTACATATCAAACCTGTCACAACATATCTTACCACATGATACATGCACATTTTTGTTCAGTAAGTTGGATTTCATATCAGTGTTTAAGTCATTTAAATTTAGCCACCAAGTCGCGATAAAACTGCGTTGTGTGTGCTGGGATAGTTGGGTTACTTATAAGAGTGTGATGTCCGTTTGCAAATTTATTTATTATGGCATTTTCTCATTGCCATCATAGTTACCCACAGAACCGACATAAAAGTATCCGTTACCCTCATGGGGTGACATTCACCATCATTGAAATCAGTGTTCATACAGAAATGAGGCCTCACACAAAATTTCAAGTCTGTGGATCAGTTAGCTTTCCAGATATGGTGCGGACAGACAGCCAGATATGAATTTGTCATCCTCACGAGTGACAGGCTTCACTAAAGCTCAGCCAATAAAATCTATCATTACGTACATGAGATATAAGCTAAGACTTAGCTGACTTGGAATGTGTTTGATCTACAATAAAAAACCAGAGTATTAGTTTAAACGCTCAGGTTGCATACAGAATTTCATGTTGTACCTCATTTAACTCTAGAGATGTCCTGCAGATAAAGTTTCAGGCAATTATATAAAAAATGAGTTTTTAATATCCCTCTGGATAGATAGTGCACCAATCACTCTTTCTTGCCTTTTTAAAAATGGAATTTAATTATAAATTTAAAATTAAGCAATTTTTAAAGCATAATGATAAAATCATTATAGAGATATCTTGCAAGTGGTAACATAAGTTCGAGACATTTGTCATCGTTATATGCTATAAAAGGTATAACACAACGTTTCGAGGATTTGAATCTATCCTCTTCGTCATGTGGGGGAGGTGTTAATACATACAAAAATAACGAACAGAAATAATTAAACAAGGGAAATAAAAGGGTTCACACGTACCCAAAAGCTGTTTGGAGTCCAGTCCAGGCGTTGTCACTGCACAGGATGCAAGTGCTGAGCACAAATCACAAGTACGAGGATAACAATCACACATGGATACAGTGGAATTGTAATTGTTAATTTACTTTCTGTTCGTATTATTACCTCCCCCACCTGACGAAGAGGATAGATTCCAACCCTCGAAACGTTGTGTTTAACCTTTAACAATGGAAAATATCCGAAATTATATTATCCTTTCAAACCTTCCATCGTCAATACCTAACATTAAAAAAAGAATTGCAAGTGGTGTTACGGTGTTGAATGTTAAATAAAATTCATGTTACAATAAGCTTTTTAACAAGATTGTTTGTTTAGCAGTTGTTTTTTCGCCATCGCGGTCACACATAAAACCACTACATATGTCAGTTTGCTGTCGTGATACCGTGTGAACAGACATACAGTTAGGAAATTAATTTCCCAGTTCCACCATTGACAAGCTACGCTGACACTCAGACAACTTTATTTATTTATTACACAACGAAAACAGAGTGTTATGGTTTAAGTATTGTCACCAGAAATGATCAAAGTAAACGTAAAGAAAAATCATTCAGTTTGTATCTCATACACGTACTGATCATCATAGTTAAATATAGAGGTTTCCATACCGTTTTTCATTGAGAAAATCACCTTGAAATTTATTTTACTTAATGTTAAATTTGGGTGTTCATAAAGGCCCCTATCGGTTTGTTTTCAGAATTCTTGGATCACTGAAGTCTATAAATCTTATAGATGTGCAGTATGTAAATTTTTTTTCGTACTGGGAACCGATAAGCAAAACAGTTTTCCGTCAGAAAGACGTGCAAGAAGGCGTAAATCCCTCGGTCTCCTAGCAACAATTTCTATAAAAATAAATCACAGGGGAAACTATTCCTAAATTGAAAGTGCTTAAGTTAATAGAGCTTTCCAAACCTTTGTATCGAGAAAATGCTTTGTCACAAATGTTTATTTAGAATTATGAATTGCTCTCTGGTATATTGTCTTTAACTTTGACTTGTAAACTTTGATTAAATAACGACAGACTTTTTAGATCTTGTAATATTACATATTTTAGTTTACATGGGATTTATATTCAATTACATTGTTGAAAGGAATTTAATTATTTATTATGGGATCACAATAAATGAGAAAAACTGTTTGTCTTTTTGAACTGGTTTTATGTATTTAAAGAAAGATTTCATTCTTATGTAGGTTTTCACAAATTCTAGCATTTCACTCTTAAAATATTTCTAATTTGATTTTAATTTTACAGTTATGATTAACTTTCAGGTACTCTGAACCAATATAAACTTTCAGCGAAAATATATTAAAAAAATTAGTTTGCTCCTAAAATCTAGAATGTTTTACATAAACAAACAGGTAGATGGTGTATTAAGCACTCTTTTATATACCATTAAAACTCTTGTCTAAAATAATATTATACAAAAAATGTGAATTATCCTGAACATTGTAATTGTATTATTTTTAAAATTGTTTACCAACAGGTTTTATTTAATGATTTAAATGTACCTTAATGTAATACATTTGGTTAATTCCAAGCTACGCTCTATCTGTTGGTGATTATTTACCAGGCTAAACAATTGTGTAATATGTATTTTTTATATTAAAAGATGTTTTAATATAAATATGATTTAACACGTACAGTTATAAGCACTTTTAAAAATCTTAGATAAAAAAAACATGTTTAATTACTATGCAAAACTGTGGTGTATCAAGTAGGTCAGTTAAGCAATAGTAATTAAAATTGTACCAGAATCGATATAAAGAGTCGATATTGAATGGATATACAGAGTCGATATTGAAGCGATATACAGAGTCGAAATTGAATCGGTATATGGATTTATATATAAGTCTGTATTTTTCGTCCTCACCGAAATAGAGAATGAAGAGCGGCATTTTATGATTTCGATTACCTAAAACATGAAATAATGTTATTATTTTGAATAAGTTATTCGATTGTTAACAAAACGTCTATCTTTTCTGTAAGTAAAATGAACCATGTTGGTAACCTCATTTTACGATTCAACTACAAGATCTACTATGTATAAAAGGTACCGTACTTGGTACAGAGTTCAATAATGTTTTTTCGTAAAATAACGGATTTTTAGTTGTTTTATCAAATCAAGCAAGACAATTACTGAATATAATTTTTAGGATTGAAACGATTTGCCCAACACCTTCTGACTTATATTTATGATAGCTACTCTTTATTTATAGTAGAAAAACATCATCTTTGCTTACTTACATGGTTGTTCAAAAACGTTTAAAGGCAGCAGTGAAGAAGGAAAGAGTACTTGAGTAAATTTACTCGTAAGACGCGCAATTTTAACAAACGCCAAGAGAGATATCTTAAATCCTTTGCCGTGAACAAAACAGTCTGTATGCCATAACATGAAAGTTCAGCTTAGTTATATTCCTTGTTAACGAAGTAAAAAACCCTTTCTATACCCTTAGGGTACCCCTGGCTGCACCGTAAACAGTGACTCTAAAAATACATTATTTCTTTTAAAGAATTTTATTTTAAATGTTTTTACCCAATGCTCAGATACTAAATTATATTTAAGGATTCATGGATCTTATTACTTGCTAATTCATTTAAATAAACATCCAGTTTTTGAAAATAAAGACATTTACTAATTAAAATGAAACTAAAATTTACCACTTCTTGATTTAAATATTTTAATATTTAAAACAATAAAAATAAAATAAATAAAAATAAAATTCCCTTTCGTACATTTCTTATGGTTTCTAATAAATATCTGTTCTTCTCAACTTAATAGAGCGGTACTTCAATATACTTATTACCCTCAGTGTATTTCGATTATTCTTCTCTAAGTTTTATTAATTGTATTTATAAAAGTACTTATCTTATTGAAATTAACTAGTGGCAAAACAAAAAAAGTATCAAAATTTGAATACAATGTTATGCGATTTAGAGCAGATTTTTATAAAAGGGCAAACTAAAAATTTTGAACTACTTTACATTAAACGATGGGGCAACTACAAATAATTAAAATTGAGACGCAATTGCAAATCAAAAATATTATTCAGCATTAACTACTCGATTAATTTCAGCACAATCAGGATTGGCAGTAATCAAATGGTGAAAGGCGTAGGCTCCGATGGACACAAGCTCCCAACTCAGAGTAACGCTCAGACTTACTTTACACACCGAGCAAAATTAAATACGCATCTATTTGTTTACTGACACTTTTATTAATAAAACTTATTTGATTTAGAATGTCTCGGTACTTGTAACCTACTTGTACTCACTTGGAGAACACGTGTGGTCACCGTTATAGATTTCTTGGAATTCCAAAGAAGCTTATTTGTAAAAGTAAATCTTCACCATCTAGGGCAAGTGCTTTCAAGTAGTTGTTGAACAATCCATGCAGAATGATAAGTATATTTGAAAGGAGTTTCCCTGTTGCTATTTTCATCAAACTGTGTTGTCGACATCAAACTTTTTGTACCGTTATAGCTCTCAACTACAAACTTATTTGAAATTCTAATTTCAGCTACGATTTCGCAGATTTAATTAAATAAACTAAAGATATACCATGTAAATTTAATTAAAAATAAGTATATTGATTCAATTATTTGATTCAAGGAATTTATTCCTTGACTTTATAACAAGTAGAAGTTGTGAGAAATAATAGTAAACATGCAAAATATTCTCATGCTAGTGATTGAATGAATAAATTAATGAAAATTTTAGTGTAATTGGACGCTTGAAAAAAAAGAAAAAAAAACATGTTTGCATAATCTTGAGCCGAGGCTTGCGTGAACAATTTGATATGCAACATGTAGCACTTTAAGTATCATATCAGGGGAAGGGGGAGGGCGGATAATCCTACTTACGTTCAAAATTACGTGTATATGTATACCTAAGTAAAAATATTTAAAGATATTTCGTTAAAAAAAATTGTAAATGTGTTTCCCACACTTAATTATTTAATTTAAGTGATAGATTCAAAATATCGAACACCCTCTTTAATTACAAAAAATTAAAAGAATGTTATTTTAATTAAAAATTGTATCTAATATAAAACTAGAATACCCACTAACTTCAGTTTGGGCCTTAATTGTTCTTATTGTCGTTAGCGCTACAAGTATACATGAAGCCAGCTCTGGTACTTTTGTAATACTATCTCAAAAAAGGAAAAACTCTGGTTTAGATCTTCTCGTATCTCGGAAACCGTAAAAAGCAGTCTGGACGTTTAAAGGAAAATAGTGAATTAAATATAACCATTCTCCGCCGATATTATAGTTTGAGAAGTCTCATATTGTGGTACGTCTTAAAATTGTGTAGGTACATGTTTCTTCATAGGTAATGATTTTTATTATTGCATTACCTCTGTAGCACAAGTAGGTCCACCAGTTATATTTCAGTTCAGAAGTTTCTAGTGAGTTATAATAACGCTTCAGCTTATCAGGTATGTAAATATTAATGGATTCTAGAGAGATGATAATTACTATCCCAAAAACAGTCCAACAATACTTTTGTTTGAAACTTTTATCTGTATATTTCTTTAAAATAAAATCCATACAATCTTAAAATAAATCTTTAAAACTTTAGCAGGCTTGAACAAGACAATTTGTAAACAGAAACAGTCTTATTTATAATAAAATCAGTAGAGGTGCTCTTATCACATACCGCATGTAAAAGCTGTCAAGAATTTTCTCTGCGTAAATTTAGGTTGGCAGCTAAGACGAAGCACGTGCAGTCTAGGATTTAATACTTTCTCCAGCCCATTAACTTTGTTATCCTGATTGACAGTTTACTATTGAGTGTTCCTTCTTTCTTTAAAATATATATTTATAGAATGGAAGCATGCTTCAAGGCCTATCTTGATTTAAATTAAAGTCAAAATGCAGATATATTTTTACGTTTCTTGAACTGTAATTAATTTTGAACGTTAATTTGGATATTTTTATACAATGAATACAATAAATGTTGTACGTAGATTATTAATTTCAATGTGGAATGAATTCCTGTTTAATTACTATCAATATTCAACTAGACCAGAGATTAATGAGATTAAACTGCAAGGTATGTATGAATTTATTTGTTACTAATGTATAATAATGAATAATAATGTACTGTCTTGTTAATAATAAAACTGAAAATATACGGGATATTACATTTTATATATGGTGATGTTACCACACAATGAAATTAAATCCTTGACTTTTTGAAGCCTAGGAGTCTCTGATGTCAAACTACGCAAAGAGCTCGCTTTGAGTCTCTACATCGTTGACTTTTTTATCTCTTTAGATTATAGGAGTCAAGTATGTGACAGTGTCATATTTCAGACGCTTTATTAAGTGGAAGGTGCACTGGAGCTAAACTCAAATTTCACATTGTATCAACCCTTCCCACCAGAGCTACGTTATATAAAGAAAGTTCGGTTTTTCTCCACCGTGCTTTGGGATTGTGCCCAAAACATCGCAGTGCACCTGTTAAGAAAATTAAAACATTTTTTCTTATATATTACACTTTATTTTGTGGTCTAGGTGTCTTTGATGTTGATTCATATTTCGCTTTTAGCTTCTTCGTCGTTTACGTTTTGAATTAGAATACAGGAGTGAAGTCTGCGACAGCATCAGGTTCAAGACGTTGCACTAACCGGAAGGCATTTGGAGGTAAACTCAACATGTACTTTAAAAGAGAAACTCTTATGCCGATACCTGATCAGAAATTTACGAGTAGTTTAATCTGTTACCAATTACATTGTTAGATACCGGATAATGAATAGTGTAATATATAGCTCCATTGTTTCACTGTTTTGTAGGTGTTCTAAAGGTACTCATGCGAATTTCCATATATTTGTGCGTCTGAGCAGTCAAAGTAAATCTGGTTTATATTTAGCAACACACAAAGAAACAAACCCATTGTTACATTCCTCTCGATTACAGAGTACATCCCCAGAACTGTGAGCTGTAACGTAAACTGCGCAAACAAAGCCACAACTGGCGTTAAATGCGGCAGATGTAGAGAGTACCCTCAAAGGACAGATCTCGCTACAAAACCGCTGCACTTTACACGCGAACACAGTTTTTTTGTCGAGCTCCAGAACTTTTAAAGGTTAACTAGACACACCAATTAGCTACATCGTGGATTGTGTGGATCCAGTGTGTAGCGATCAGAGCTTCTGTAACATCTTTGAATTAAATTACAGAAGTTAAACAAGCAAAAACGCACACTCACGCACGCACATATTTTTGTAATGCCAAAGTTCCGAAAGCAACGTTTTGCGGCTTTCATAAAAGTAAAAAATGAATAAATTATTTATTTAAAAAAATACACAAATCTTGAAAACTTGCACAATATACAGATTTATTGAAAAATTACTTCTAAAAAATTATAAAACATAATTCTAGTCATATGCAAATTTAGAAGTCTTGAAAATGTATAGGAGAATTGAAAACCCTTTACCTTCCTGTATTTTAGGGTTATAATAAAACCCACTCCAGCCAAATGCGGGCCCGCAATAGCAGTATTTTTAATAAAAATACTCAGTCAAACATACTGTAGTACAAAACATTATTAAATTATTAAAATGAGTATTTAAAAGTCCATGAGCCGTAACTATGCTTCCATAATTTTCCTCTCTCCAGCTTTTACTTCATTGGCTTTGTGTGCACAATTACTTTTGTGCAATTCAAACTAAGTTAATGTTATTGTTTACCATCAATAGCCTGCTCTGAGGTAGGCGTGTGTTGTAGCTGAAATATGCTGCTTTATACAATAACTTCTTAGCTTAAGAGACAAATTGAAATAGAAAACAGGTAACAAAGCAAAACATCTACAAGAGCTGTTCACTGTTACGATTGTAATGACTGATGGAGTCGGCCTCTCCTTTAAAAATATAAATTGAAAATATATTAGAACTACTATGAAGACAGTCCTCAGGACACTTAAAACACTCTGATATCTCATCACAACTACATACAAGTTTTTGAGATACACGGGTTTTGTGAACGAAACTGGATTTTTCCGAACATTTCCCACCATTCAGTGATACAAAAAGTCAGTAACATTACGATTCGAGATCTGCAATCTAATCTCTTCCTCAGGTAAATAACTAACCTGAAACATTATTACAAACTAGGTTAAAATAATGAAATCATATCTGAGCGTTGTGACACGCATAACTCAGGGCTGCGGAGAGACAAAATTGCTGCTTGTTTAAATAATGAATGGAGTTTTCATTCTTAATGTATCCGTACATAACCGGAAGTGCGTCACCACTAATTAGAGCGTAGTTGTTTTACGCTAGCCCTATGACGCCAGTGCTCAACATGTGTACTGAAGGTCCGCCACTCTGTTTGTTATTCCCATGTCTAATTTCCTAATGAATGTTTGGTTCAACAGTGCTCTGTAATAAATTTATGACTGAATTATAATAAAATTTACATACTGAGTGTATAAATTTTGTAAATAACACAAACTAAAATTAATTTACTAACAATTATAACATTTTTTATATGTTACAAAATTACAACATGTTTATGAGTATATGAATGGTGAGTTTAGCTCCAGTTCACCTTCCTATTCGTGTACCGTCTACAATCTGGCTCTGTCACGGACTTCTGAGACATATTCGTCAGAAACAGTCCAAAAAGAGGTAGCGAAAAACTCCAAATTAACTCTTTATATCGTTTCCACATCATAGACATCTAGAGTGCAAAATATTGAGTAGTATAGGTAATTACGTATTGTCATTGTCTCATTAGGTGCACGCGATGTTTTAGAAACAATCTCTAAAAACGTGGAGCAACCGATAAATGACGTTGTTATCGTTGGAAGGATTGATTTTTGGATCTCTTCAGACGAATATGACTCCAGATTCCCGAAGTTAAGTCTGTGACAGCTTCAGATTCCGGGCGCGGCGCTAGGTCGATGGTGAACTTGAGCTAAACTTAACATTCGCATTGTATCAACCCTTCCCACCATAACTGCATGTATTAAATATGATGTATATGTTTCAAAACACTTATACTATACTATAATATTGAATGTTTAATTAGCAATAATTAACAAATTATATACATATTCGTCATTAACTAATGTAAAATTTGCTCCAGAGAAACGATGTTATAAAGTCACGAGCCGATGTAATTATGTACAGAATTCCGTTCGTAAACCAACGCGGTAAGGCGGAAATTAATTTGGTATGTGTTAAAACTATGTGGCATGTAGTAAGCCAATGTACTATGTAACTAATACTGTGACACATAAGTATGCAGTGATATTATTTTCTAAAAAGTACGACTGTAGGACGATCTGACTAACCTGATGATAAGCAGCTGTGCCTTTATTGAGCAAATACATGTAACTGTACATTTTTGAGTGAGATCTGACAAGCCTGATGATAAGCAGCTGTCCCTTTACTGAGCAAAAAATGAATTTACACCCTTAGATATAAGGGGTTGTTTGCCCATAACCTTTTAGAGATGTATCCTCGTAGAGATGTTTTGTTAATGTCATTGAGTTTCTTTGGAATTTACCTTTCAAATAAAATGTCACAAGATAAGGGTTCCAATTTGAAAATTTAAAGTGACCCCCCTTTTCCCAAATATGAAAAAAGGGGGATATTTGAAACATTAAAAAAGCCACACAAATTATTTCAATAAGTATCGTGAAGATTTTACATTGGTACATCAATCCGTTTGGAATATATATACAGGCGTATCAGCACCGAATTTACACCCTGTATACATGTCTGATAGTTGCTAGTGTTGATAGGTTACATCGGTAATTAATTTTATTTCTAAATATTCTTCGTTAGACTAATTATATATGTTTTACTTTTGTTGTTTTATATATAACTCTCAGTAAGGTACATTGCAACTCGCTCATTTTGCGTTTGATTGGGCGTAGTTCAACGCATTTAGGCATACCCCCATAGGCGCAATTGAGATCTCGGAGTCGGTCGTCGGTCAGCGTCGCTTCACCCTCTTGATTCTGAGTCTCATTGGAGTTAGTCTCATATATAGCCTGTCATTCAGGGAAACATGGCTTTGTAGCCTCCTCTCTAAAATTGTTTCTTGATGGTAATTGATAATCAAGGTTTTGGCTCCTATTTTACAGCATTAAGTGTAGTAATTTTGTGGGTTTTGCTCCACCCCCCTTTATGTCAAGTGTCTGGAAAACGCGGTTGTACTCATTCTTGAGTATTCAACATATCTCCATTCCAAATTCAATATGATGACCCTGAGATAATCCGTTCAGAAGAAGGAGATTCCTTTAATTGTTCCATGCTGCGTGGCATGAAGGCAACTTGGGTGAATCCGGTATTCCTTGTGAAGGAATTTCAGGACATTTGCCATCGTTTAATGACTCAAAACAGTAAAACTACGCTTCTAGATCTGCAATCTGATCTCTTCTTCAGGTAAATGACTAACCTAAGAGATAATTACAAACTATGCACAAATCATATCAGAGCGTTGTGACTCGCATAAATCAGGAATCACAACCAGCATGTTGTGTGTCAACTTCACTAACTATAAAGCATGCACTTAATACAAAACTAAACACAACACTAATTATTAAAAATGAACTTCAGAATACAGGTAACAATACGCCTGTATTCATGATTAGTTTTGTATTAAATGAATGCTTTATAGTTAGTTAACATGACACACAATATAGTGGTTGTGATTCCTGACTTAGGCGTGTTTCAACGCCCTTGCACGATTTGTTTATTTTAGCCTATGTGTTAAGTTAGTGTTTTACCTGAAAAAGAGATCAAATTGCAGATCTCGAAACGTAGTGTTACTGATTTTTTGTTTCATTGAACGATTGCAAATGTCCGGAAAAATCTTGTTTCCTCCAAAATCCTTCCATCGCCAATAATAAACTCCGGTATTCGTTGTTTTACTATATAGGTTAATACCAGTTTTCCTCATGTATATTTCCCCCTATCCTACCCACAATGTGTTTTAATTCTATTATGTAACAAACCTTTTAATGGGTTCACTTCAAGCCATATTTGTTGACATAATGATTCTATAAAACACTCATTGCCTCGTATTGTTATGTTTATGCATTAACGGTAATTATTGTTAATTAAATCTCTCTACAAATTATTCACACGCGTTGGAATACACACTGATATATCGCAATATTGTATTAGTATATGCAAGTAAAATTTTGCTTATAAACAGTGTTGAAAATTGCCGTAGCCATGGAGATGACGTTCTATTGTATGGATTAATATTAAAACCGAATATGAAGCAGACTCTTGCTCATATCAATAACGGAACCCTCCAGTACCTCCAGATGTGCCTTTCCTCGACGTCATTGGTCCTCTTGAATATTCCACCTAAACCCTAATCATGTGTTACGTCCAATATAAAAGATTACAATCTCCATAGAATCCATGCAAAATAATAATGATTTCACTTCTTAGTATTGCTTTGAACCATTTGAAAAAATAAACACATTTATTTATAGACTAGGTAGGAGTACCCAATTCCGTCTTTCGATTGGTAAAGTTATGGAGTTCTTTCCGAACTCCAATTTTGTTTGTGAAATATTCACAAAAGAAATATAAAATAAATAAAAACAAAATTATAAAAACAATATAACAACAATAAAGATTTTATGAATAGGAAATAAAGTAACTGTCCAAAACAAGAAACCATTGCAAGTCAATTCATCCTGTCCCATTTTCTTCCTTTATAGTGCTGTAGCAATATTATAATGTTGGTCCAATAAGTAGTTACTTTACCTTTGAAAGGACTTGACACCACATCCCTTGCATGGAGTGTTGTGGAGGGAAATAGTGTCAAATTGTGGAGGGAATCACCTATAGCTGCAGAGTTTTCATGGAAAATTTCAAGTTTCAACTCATTTCATTAGGTTACTATGACACATTAAAATAAATATATAAAGTCACTCAGTTTTTTTATAAATTAATTGTTCACTGAACGATTTATAAAGTGAAGCACAAACGTGGATATGAAGCGGGAAGTGTAGATGGAGAGAAGAGGGTACAATACTGTAATGGTGCCACTCACCGAAATCACCCTGTCACCTGCCACAGGCACAGGGCGACACGGTTGAGATGTCTCCCCTCCCAGAGATTATCGCAGAGTCTATAGACACACTGTCTATAGATACATTTACAGATGAGAGCAGAGTGCAGCACATTCCTGAGTCCTCCGGCATGAAAAGTTAGGTATATATAATTACACGTGGTCATGGTGAGGGACGATCATCTGAGAGAATATTATTATTTAACCCTTACTTCTTGTAGAAGTCCTTTAAGGAAGTGTGTGGAGCGCGATAGGCTTACAAAAATGGAAATAAAGATCCTCCTCAGTTTCTCCTCAAACTTACATTCCAGTGAGGAACTCATTAAATTAAGGCAAATTCGCTTCAATCGAGATTTCAATTGTTTTGTGTTTTGTTTGATCTCATCAAGAAGTTCCTATGTATCGATTTTGTGACAAATTGTCAAGGTAGAGAGTGAATGAATGTCATCATTCAACATTGTTCCTTATATATAGCTGTCTAATGTCTTGATGTCACTATATGTCGTTCTGATCAGTCCATACTTTCGTTCTGACACAGTAGATCAGGTTGAGGTACAAAACCTAAACATCGGGTATTATATGTATCTTTCTGTGTATTTTGAAATAATTTTGACAACTAGTTTGTGTCATAAATGCTCGTTTAATCTCTTTTCTAGTACATAAAATAATATCAAAACTAATGTAGGTTAATGAAAATAAATAACCAAATACCAATGTATGCTGACCTCTCAGATAAATATTCACTATCTCTTTTGAAAAATATCGCTATTGTAAAGAGCCAATTACATATTCTAAATAAAAATACTTGAGCTTAATAAAAACTGCTCTTGTGTTAATTAGTTTTAGTAAAAAATACAGTTATCAGACAGGGTTATTCAAGATAAAGTGGACTATTTTCAATGAGCATGGTAGAACGGGTTCAACTTACAAAGTAATACCTTATAAAAGAGAACATCTCAAAGCTGTTTCAAGATTAAACGTTAGGTAACTGACCGCGCACGTAGGGTTCAACTTACAAAGTAATACCTTATAAAAGAGAACATCTCAAAGCTGTTTCAAGATTAAACGTTAGGTAACTGACCGCATACCTAGGGTTCAACTTACAAATTAATACCTTATAAAAGAGAACATCTCAAAGCTGTTTCAAGATTAAACGTTAGGTAACTAACCGCATACCTAGGGTTCAACTTACAAATTAATACCTTATAAAAGAGAACATCTCAAAGCTGTTTCAAGATTAAACGTTAGGTAACTGACCGCATACCTAGGGTTCAACTTACAAATTAATACCTTATAAAAGAGAACATCTCAAAGCTGTTTCAAGATTAAACGTTAGGTAACTAACCGCATACCTAGGGTTCAACTTACAAATTAATACCTTATAAAGAGAACATCTCAAAGCTGTTTCAAGATTAAACGTTAGGTAACTGACCGCATACCTAGGGTTCAACTTACAAATTAATACCTTATAAAAGAGAACATCTCAAAGCTGTTTCAAGATTAAACGTTAGGTAACTAACCGCATACCTAGGATTCAACTTACAAATTAATACCTTATAAAAGAGAACATCTCAAAGCTGTTTCAAGATTAAACGTTAGGTAACTGACCGCATACCTAGGGTTCAACTTACAAATTAATACCTTATAAAAGAGAACATCTCAAAGCTGTTTCAAGATTAAACGTTAGGTAACTGACCGCGCACGTAGGGTTCAACTTACAAATTAATACCTTATAAAAGAGAACATCTCAAAGCTGTTTCAAGATTAAACGTTAGGTAACTGACCGCGCACGTAGGGTTCAACTTACAAAGTAATACCTTATAAAAGAGAACATCTCAAAGCTATTTCAAGATTAAACGTTAGGTAACTGACCGCGCACGTAGGGTTCAACTTACAAAGTAATACCTTATAAAAGAGAACATCTCAAAGCTATTTCAAGATTAAACGTTAGGTAACTGACCGCGCACGTAGGGTTCAACTTACAAAGTAATACCTTATAAAAGAGAACATCTCAAAGCTGTTTCAAGATTAAACGTTAGGTAACTGACCGCATACCTAGGGTTCAACTTACAAATTAATACCTTATAAAAGAGAACATCTCAAAGCTGTTTCAAGATTAAACGTTAGGTAACTGACCGCATACCTAGGGTTCAACTTACAAATTAATACCTTATAAAAGAGAACATCTCAAAGCTGTTTCAAGATTAAACGTTAGGTAACTGACCGCGCACGTAGGGTTCAACTTACAAAGTAATACCTTATAAAAGAGAACATCTCAAAGCTATTTCAAGATTAAACGTTAGGTAACTGACCGCGCACGTAGGGTTCAACTTACAAAGTAATACCTTATAAAAGAGAACATCTCAAAGCTATTTCAAGATTAAACGTTAGGTAACTGACCGCGCACGTAGGGTTCAACTTACAAAGTAATACCTTATAAAAGAGAACATCTCAAAGCTATTTCAAGATTAAACGTTAGGTAACTGACCGCGCACGTAGGGTTCAACTTACAAAGTAATACCTTATAAAAGAGAACATCTCAAAGCTATTTTCAAGATTAAACGTTAGGTAACTGGCCGCGAACCTAGGGTTCAACTTACAAAGTAATACCTTATAAAAGAGAACATCTCAAAGCTATTTCAAGATTAAACGTTAGGTATCTGGCCGCGCACCTAGGGTTTTGCTTACCACGTAGCTCAATTTTACTCTGCTTTATAAATAGGAATCCGTCTTAAATCCATAATTATTGAATTGTAATTAATTGTTAATACGAGTATCTGTTAATATTAACAGTACATAGTTAATATTAAATTATTATAGTACGTTGTAGGAAAATCTATACTGAATATCAATTTTAAACATATAGTTTTAACTGATAGTCTTATTTTTAAACTTTAAATCTAAGTTTCTTTTGTGAATCTGTTATAGATTTAAGACTAGTTCCTATTTATAAAGCAGTCATTAAGGTTTTCCACATTAAGGTTCACTGTTCACACAGAAGTTTATCAGCATGCCACAAGCTATTAAGCTCTCGACTACTATCACACAAGACCAAACTCCGTATATATAAAACCATTATAAGACCAGTTTTTTTATATGGCTCAGAAAACTGGGTGTTAAGTAAAAAAAAAAAAAAAAAAAAACAGAAAAACGTTTGATAGTATTTGAGAACAAATTATTGAGAAAAATCTATGGGCCAACCCTTGAAGATGGAGAGTGGAGGGTAAAACATAATGTGCAGTTGAGGCAACTATATATGGACCTAGACATAGTGGCCGAGGTGAGAAGTAGGAGAATGAGATGGGCTGGCCATTTACTAAGGAAGGAGGACAACTCCTTAGTCAAGAACGTCCTTGTAAACAATTCGGAGGGCAGAAGACCACCAGGAAGGCCCAAGTTGAGATGGCGAGACCAGATCAGAAGAGACATAAGAAAACTGGGAAGAAGGGAAGAAGAGGCAATGGATAGAGAGATCTGGAGGCAGTGTGTTGGCGAGGCAAAGTACCACCTTGGGTACCAAGAGCCACGGCAGTAAGTAAGTAAGGTTCACTGTACCACAGATGCACGGGCAGCTGTTAGGTTTTCTTTGAATCCCAGATTGTCTAATCAATTCGTTAGTCAAATTCTGACTAGACTATGTTAAGGGGTATTGACTTATACACTCTTTATAGCTCCTCTTATGCGTTGCCTTGACCTCCAAGAGGGTCAATGGTAATGAGGGAATAACAACTTGATCTTTGACAACCCCACGTAGATTGAAAGAGATATTTTCCTGAGCTAAACGTGTTCTGTGGCGCAGTTAACCAAAATATATGAAATTAACCTTTCTTTATTCAAGAAAGTACTGTCAGAGGAACAACCTACTTGGAAATTTTGAGTAATTGGGTCATCCCTCAATGTTAAAGATGTATCTCTGCCATATTGGTATCACTATGTAAGACTATAAGCAATGACCGTATCATTGTATTAGTAGGATAACCGATTAGTAGCGAATCAATTATGCATTGACCACCTCGCAGTTAGGACTAGAGCCCATATCTCTTCCTTCTGACGGATATGTTAAAATATTCAAATTATATTTGCAAAATAATTCAATTTAAAGTTTCATTATAAAATAAAATTTTGATAAAAAAACACAAGTTTTTAGATAGAAATATAAACATAATTTTCAAAACCTAAATGTCTCTTTTATAGCATGAAAATAATGTTTTGTTACTGTTAAAAATTCAGTTATTTATCCCTTAAAATCGTTCTTAGTAGCATTTATACTTACATCTAATTACACTTTAATACACACTTTAAAGTAAACAATTTTCAATTTAAAACATCAGCATTTTCTAATAGTTGTAAAGAAAACGAGTTTAACGTCTCAACAGTTTCACTTAAATCTGAGAGGATGAAATTGTTATACTGGGACAAAATCCATCTGGAGGGATCTGTTTTGTGAGTAAGTTCATTTCACTTTACTCTTCGTCCATTTTTAAATAAGGTATAGAGAGTGAATTTTCAACGTACTGTAATTTCAAGAATATTTTGCAAATGGGTTTTTTATGAGCCATGAAGAAACTTCTCCTTCTTCTTTGGATGGGATACTAATTAAACCAAATTAAAAGCTATTTAAAGTAGAACTTTTTTATTTCAGTATACCTTCGGCATAAGATATATTATGGCTTTGCACATAAAAGTCTTTAAACCTTAAATGTTTCTTAAAATAGGTTGTAATTATTTTAATTTGATAAAATCACAACAATTATAACATACTGGAAGTGAAATTAAAGCATATGCTCTTATATGACGTTGTACTCTAATACAATAAAGTGTCGTATTAAATGTAATTTATTGGACACAAACATGAAAACCATATTAAGAGATATATTTTTGTGTCAAGTCTGACGGAATACGTTTTATTTTGGAACAGATGTTTAAAAAGCATGTAACCTTTTACAAGATATAATTTATATAATTAATTTTGATGTATTTTTTACGATTTAAATTGTTTTATTTTCACAAGAAAAAATATTGGGTAACGTAGTTATTTATTGCAATTCACCCTTTCTTCACAATATATACAATTTGTATCGTCAATCTCTATCATATAAAACTGTATTTAGAGCGGAAAGGATATTGAATATCGATAGTGTGATGACATCCTTCTCCTGGATAAATGTCGAGTTTTTGCCTTATCATACTTACTCAAGTCATTACAAGTATTCGATTACATGTCCTTAAAAACCCTAATGTTACATACTCAACAAATTGTAATGAGGATACTCTTAGCCCCAATATTAAAATTTTGCAGGGATTTCCTTTATATCCCTCTCTACACGTCCAGGACACCACCTTGAGCTCTCAGAGAGTGAGTACATCATACTGTAACCCTTTACTTTAACAAATTTCTACCTAAATTAAAAAAGTAAAAAATAAAATTTTAAAGGTGCAAAAAATAAAAAAATATAATGAAACATTAATTGTACAGTATTAATGGATTCTTTTCTTCCTGAGGCTGAAGGACATAGATTTTAACTACCGTATCTCTTGCCTGTAATTTTAACGATTCATTTTTAATTCCTCAGTTATAAATGCCGTCAATAATACAATATACAATAAATGTGCTTGGTATTCACTGCATAATTAGAATCATACAGAAATGGCATGCATAAAGGTAATTTCTTACTTTTACAACAGGTGGTGACAGTTATGAATATACAAGCTCTGTGCATTTTATTGATTTACACCAAATATGAGTTATTAAGGATTTCAATCTCAGTATTTATTTATATTCTCCATGTATTGTCCTCATGCAGAATTCGCCGTAAACTTGGCCATTTAGCTAAACCGTATGGATCTATACGCTGGTTTCCATTAAATTTATAGCTGTATAACAGAGGCACCATAAACACACCACTTGTATAAGGATCAAGAACACAATTTTTACATAGATTGACAAAGAAGTAATGGTCTTACCAATGGTGTACCAATTTTGTTATTTAATATAAATAAGAATTTTTATTTCTTAAATAAAAAATAATAGTTTTGAAATTATTTCTAAGATTAAATAATGTGAGTCCTTGTGTAACTGTAAAGTTAATAAACTACTACTGTTTTTTAGAACATTTTAATTGTTAATTGAAAAAACTATTACTAGAATCATGAAACATGTGTTTAATAGGTATTAGTTAACTAACATGTTATATCAAGATTGAAGGGGGAGAGTGTCTTCTGGTTACCGTACATTTTCCTGCGGGTATTTCGATTTGAGGAAGTACTTGGAGCAATTTGGTGTTTGTATGTTGCAAAGTCAAATAACATTTCAATTGCGTAATTTTAAGAATCGTATACTCGTTTATAAATTTTAAGTCTAACTGTTAAGTTATCCTTCTAAGTGTCCAAAATTATTATATTTTAAAATTGTATATATAAGTTCGTATATTCTTGTTGAACTGTACAATTTTAAAATATGAATATTTGGTTTAAATTTAAAGCAAAATTAATTTGTTTGTTCTTTATATTCAATTAATATTTATTACATGATGGATATCAATAAAATTCCATTTTGAGGTAGACTATGAGAGCCCTTGAAAGTTGGTGTTAAATATGTTATCTCTTTTAATTTGTATACATCTTTAATTTTTCAGGGGGCTTCCTTCATTATACTAAAACGTACTGTTATGCAGTTGTAAAAATAAATGTAGACAAAACGTTTTTTAAATTAACAAAATTTAGTTAGTTAACGTGGTGTATAATTGTAAAACATTTGTTATGAACAAATATTTTTAAACGTAGTAAATTTGTTAGGAGTTAAAAAAATGAATGGGTACCACCTGAATCAGTGATAGATTTTTAAATTTTAATATACATTTTATGAAGTATTTTTGAAATAGCAATGTTTTAAAATAACGTGTTGGTTGGATTACATGCAAATTTTGGATGGATAATCGTCTATTATTCATACAAATTTATTTTAAAAGTTCCAGGACAACCGATGACCATACTGATTTGATAGAATAACATAAGATGAGCTCATGATTGCAAAACCTTGTTATAAAAGCAACAGCAACTGACATATTTTAATATATGCATTATGTGAAACCTTTTCAATGTATATATATATTGAATAGGCTTTAAATCTAACGAAAGGTATTCCTAATGAGGTTGCCTCAGCTAGGTCCGTAACCTTATCTCGCAACATTATCTAGGGGTTGTAGTACATCCCTGTTGACAGCGACCCTACTCCATCCTTCCCTTGGTATTTGGGATGTCACTTGTCAGTCTGGACGTCTCGGGGGAGTAATGAGATCCAGAGGTCTAATCACGAAGATAACATTATCCGGTTTAGCGCTAGATTGGAAGTTGACACTGGGCTAGTGAGCTTCTAGCCTTAAAACAACCAGTAGCAATAATGTATATCCCTTAGAGCAATAGTGATTACAGTTTAAAATGTCTCCCATTATACTAGTCGTCATATTTCACAGTTTCCACATTAAACGTGTTATGCAGTTTTGAGTCTTCAGTACGTACTATTCCGTACATAAAAATTGTATGTTTAAAATATCAAAATTATTTTTTAATCATAAGTTTAAAAGTTCCTGTAATGTATAATATCAGTTTGGTAAATACGTTTTATAATTTAAAAATATATATTCAAAATTTGTGATCTCTCAAAACTAAAATATTTTACTTTTTCAAAACATTTTCAATCGAGTTATGATCCCATATAAGTCAATTTTACTTATATGGGAGTTACACTGAAGTTACACAAAATTTTTAAGAACATCATAATAATTATTTAAATTCTTTATAACTTCAAGATATTATTTATAACGTTCCAAAATTTCCATTGTTTTGAAAATATAAAAAAAACGATAGAACATGAACATTTTTTCATATTACTCGGTCGTAATATAATCAATGTGTACAAGTTAATCTTTTAGAATACTAACAGATCGGCAATTTCATATTAAATT
The DNA here is from genome assembly GCF_021130785.1 of Homalodisca vitripennis. Lineage (NCBI taxonomy): Eukaryota > Metazoa > Arthropoda > Insecta > Hemiptera > Cicadellidae > Homalodisca > Homalodisca vitripennis. Next base: position 13,545,064 of record NC_060212.1, on the reverse strand, counting down.
AAAGACCTCCATAAAAATTTCAGGGTATCTCTCTTTTAAATATATAATTCCAAAGGAAAAAAAAACCAATTGCAATGTGTTATACACACATATTACTAGAAAATGTAGGAAAAAAGTTTTACTAATAACAGGATGATGTAAGATATACTCTATTGCATTATGATCCTAATCTTCTTAGGTAGCAAAACCGTCTTAGAGAAATATCAAAGATTTATATTATTATAGCTTTGAGAAAGATTATCTTCGAACGCTACTGAAGTCTTAACTGAGTAATTTAACAGTCTAAGCTTTTTGCAGCGTTTTATGCAAGTTTAATAGCGTACTAGGAAAATTGTTTTTGTTGTATACTTCCGTTGCGATTTCACCAACAGAGATTTAAAAAATTTTTGTACAGTATTTGTACATACTCTTATCTGAAACAATACATTACATATTTGATTTAATAAGAGGATATTATTAGGAAAATACTCATTGCTTCATTATTTGAATTACGATCACTATAAGTAAATTTATAAATGCAGTTACAATAATAATTTTTTGCCACTACAAGGGAGAGCTGTACCCACACCACACCACGTGTCGTAACAGGCTTCTCGGAGTGGGAAATATATCTTTCTCGCCATATCTTACCAAATAACAAATTCAGATTTTCGTTCAAGAAATTTCATATCAGCTATCAAATCACTGATGATGTTATATATCTTGGAATAGTCACGCTACATGTGTTAATATGTCACACGTTTTAATCCATCTTATTTGACAAGCAGTTAACCTTCTTGAACCATGTTCAAAATATCAATCGTGGTGTAATGAATAGGTTAAGAGTGTTGTTTAGGTTTAAGGGGTTGCTCCAGGAGGAAGTGAAACTGAAGATTGTCAAAGCTGTGGTTTTCCCAGTTATTGTTTATGCTCTTCCTGTATTTGGGGGAAGATTGACCCTTGAGGGTGCGGTCCTGATTGATAGGTTACAGAACTCTGCTGTAAGATTTGTGTACGGCCTGAGAAAATTTGATCACGTTAGCCAGTATCGCCGTACAGCAAGGATCCTCCCGATAAAGTACATTTTCAAAGTCCAGGTGGCTTGCCTTGTTCACAAGGTGTTGCTGACGGGAAAACCCTCTTACCTCAGGGGGATGCTACAGACCCGGGCTGAGATTAGGGACTGTCACACTCGGCAGGACGCCATGCTGGAGGTGCCCAGGGTCAGGCTGGAGATGGGGAGGAATGGATTTCGATACTTTGGCCCCCAGATATACAACAGTGTCCCTCAAAGTCTAAAGGCTTATGGATATTCCTCGTTTAAGGACAATCTGAGACTGGCTTTGGAGGAGGAGTGTTTCACCTCTAAATAACTGTGTAATGTATTAGATTAGTTTAAGTTAGGTTAGATTAGTTTAATTTTATATTTCTCGGATGATGATATAGATTTGTATGTGCCTTGATTAAAAATGTATGACTTCAGTTATTTTGAAAATCAACAATGTAATGTTGAAAATCGCTGCAAATAAAGACGTTATTATTATTATGTATAGTTTCTTTACGAATATATTTATTCTGCTATTTTTTGTTACCATCATAAGAGCAATGTAAAAATATCCAAATCCCTCAGCCAAATCCCTTATAGTGATATTTGCAATCATCAAACTCATGTTTCTCGTATAGAAATGAAAGTAAATGCGTAACTTCAAGACTATATATAGGTCATATCTTGCGTATACAGACAGATACGCAGAATCATAGTTTTTGTAGCTCTAAAAGTGATAGACTAGTAAATCAACCCTAATAAGTTAGTGTGATCATTTTGTGTTTATATGAACGTCTATGCATTAAGAGCGTTGGAAACGTAGAAACCTGAAGTTTGAAAATGAGTGCACAAATAGCCAAACCTGGGTTGTATATTTTGCATTAAAAACAACTTAAAAGTCAGTATAACGTTAAAAAATCTTTTTGATCAATTGTGAAATAGTTTCTCAAACTATATCGCTTTCAATAAATGCTACGTATTATGAGTTGCAAAATTATAAGCAATATTAAATTCCAAGTACGTGGCAATTATTTATTAATGGTAGACCTGTTAAGTACACACGCTTATTGTTTTACAAAATTACATTTTTCACAGTGTTAATCACGTAATGACTAGTACTAGCACTTCAATGAGGAAAATCTAATGCTTTGTCTCATGAACTTAGAGCGCTGTTGTGAAGTACTTTCACCCTCAACACATCCACCGTCCAGCTCTATCGGGAGTGGTTCTTCTCAATTATTTCTTACTAGCTGTTTCCCGCGGCATTGCACGCTTTTCGTAAGCTTTGAAATGTCAACTATTGGTGTAATTGAATTTTATTTACAATGCCGATGTAGAGTTTGCCTTGTTGCCACGATCAAGAAAATCTGTTTATGTTTATAGCCATTTTGCACGTACATGTACTTTATTATAAAGTGGTCTAACACTCAAACTTTAAGTTCAATCAGAAATGTATCTTAAAGGGAAATATACATAATAACTTGGCTATGTAATAGTGTTTGGCTATGTAATATACGTAACTGTCTCGTAATTGCAGTTTATAGTGTGCAAGCGCTTTTAAACATTTTATCTTTTGCAGCACCGCTTGATGATGAGTTACATCAATGGGCATAGCTTATAAACCTTCTCCGTGGAAAAATACATACTAATTTTTATAATGGTCTGTCTAATATTTTGCGATTCCATAAAGGCCTAACACCCAAACATTCATTTTTATATAAATAGATGTCACATCAAAAAACGTCATTAAAATTAAGACGTAATGGGCAAAAAGATATTAGTAGGATATGAAATTGATAGTAAGGATTGATAACCATTATATTGAAGTGTTTTACTTTTTCTCTTAGTTTTCCTAACAACTAACAAAGCCAAAATCTTGAATTGTGTTGTTGTCTTCGCTGTTGGGAGCAATCAATTTTCAACAAATGTTAAGCAGCACCAATTGCTGTTATCAGTTAATTTAAAACACTTCAATTTTGATATACTAACTTTACACGTAATATATTATGCTAATATTTATGGAAATAATATATATCTTTATGTGTTTTAGTAATTGATAATATATATTTTAAATGAATAATTCCAAACAAATTAAAAAATATATTGATTTATGTTGGAAAACTTTAAAACTTTACACCACGGTTTAATAAAAATCCTAAGTACATAAGTATAATTTGCAACAAATTTAGCTATTCCTAGCTATTTGTGGAATTTTCCGGACCAACTTCCAACAGTTATTTTTTATCGTTGCCACCCCTTTATAGTAGGCTATTTACACACATCTTAAGTGGTAATTTTCTTGGATCTACTTCTTTCCAAAAACAGGCGTCTAATGGAAAGTACTTGGACATTCTTATAGTGATCAGATCACCGATAATCAACCGAGGTCTTAAGTTTCAGTTTAAATATAAACAGAGCTTGTCTAAATACCAATTATTTCGTAATTCGTGGTGCTATATATTGGAAAAAAGTAAAATAGAAAGCTGTAATAGATTTTAGAAGAAAACTATATTATGTGTTTTTAAACACTGTTATCGTGTAGCGACCCGCAGAGAACAGATACTTATGATTGAGCTATTTTTTTTTCATGCAGTTTACGAACACTCAGGACTGTTATTAGTGGTGTAGATATACTATTCTTCATTACAGAAGGAGTTTGCAGTAAATAAAATGGTTCAGAAAATCAGTGAAGACAAAATGTTATGTGGCTAAAGCGTATAACATTAGCGATAATATTTTTCTAGTTTACCGGCAGTCATTATCGAGGATATAAAAGATGATCCACTGGAGTCAATCGAGTGAGCATTAACTGGATATCAAGTTTTATCACGGTTCTAATTTAAACGTGACGATTGTTCTCTTGGAATGGAACTAAGTTAAATTTACAACTAAGATTAAAGTTTCTTAACTACACGCAATTAGCTTTAAAACCCATTTGTTCGTCATCAGCAAGGATAGTTAGTCTGCGAAGTTTCACAGGCTTTCTTCTTGCTTAAGACTTTGAAACTTCTACCGGATATCTTTAGTCACTTTAAGAACTGTATTACGAGTATTTTAGAAGCTAATGTAACTCTTAATAAATAATAGTTAATATCTTAAAAAATTGCTGTATTTATAATTTAAGAATATTAGTATTTTTAAAATTATTATACTATCAAAATAGTTGTTTCTTGCAGCGATTGTAAGCATTTAGAATTACGTACGTTTTTGCATTTGAAATATATCGAAATAACTATTGGGCTATACCTCCGGAGCTCAAAAGTTTCAATATTAATATTATGGGGGCATTTTGTATTGGTTTTAAAACAGCTGTTACTAAAAAAACTAGTGATATTCAGTCATTTTTACTCAAATCATTAATCAGCTGATTGGTTACAAACATGAAATGCCTTGTATGATTGTGCTTTGCTTGCAATATGTGTTAGAAAAATATTAAAACGTAATTAATTGTTCTAACAATTGTTAGGATTGTTACATGTAACATGATTGTAGTAGTGAGAGTAATATGTGGCTGTTTGGTGGAAAACTGCTATGCAATTCAATTTAGTTCAGTTTTAGACATAAAATATTAGTTTTAAGCTCTACAACCACCGTAAAAAATACAAGAAATTATTTTTCTAACATTGAAATTATTATTTTATTATATTAAATTATTTTAAACGTGTTACAGCATTGTGTTCACTGAAGTTTCACGAAATTGGTTTCCTTTGGAATTAAAAGGCGCTGGATAGCTGTAGGAGTTAAGACAGGCGACCGACCTGTTTTTCATTAGCTCTCAGTTTAGCGTGTACCTGAAATATGAGTATTTCCGTTTAAACATTATCATGGTCAATTATATTATACCATAAAAGGTTTAACTAAAAATGTAACAATACTTACTAGGATTACTGTCCACTGGTATAAAATTGTTCATTTGTTACTGAAACAGTTTGGGCCATTCTATTAAATGTCATTACATTTTGGGTTGAAATTCGATCCATTTCGATTGTTTTTGTTGGAACCTATATTTTGAGCCCAGTCATGGACCTGAAATATTTGTATAAAACTTTGATTATTGTGCATCCAGAGATTGGAATTCTTTCCAGAGATCGGCATTTCAGTGCATGATATAATATTTAAAAAGGAATTTCCTCCGTTATTTAGAAGAAAGTTGCGTGCAAAAATCACGGACAAATGCTGTTGATAATGAATCAGCGGAATATATCTACTAGTATGATTTTTTCAATTTGTTGGTATTCATTTACATAAAATATTACGCAATATATGATAAATGCTTTAATTTATTTATTTCACTAAAATATTTGACATTTGACTTGTATTAAATACTAAAATAACGCAGACTGTAACTAAATAACGTTTGAGGTATGCAAGCTATGTACCTACACTAAATATTATATATGTATATGTATATTGTTTGATGATAACCTTCACTTCACCAGATACACGGAACTTTGACAACACAAACATGCAGATACGAAGCTGCTGTGTTTGGTTTTACCAAGTTATTACTTCCGGTGCTGAGTTCAGCCACCAATTCAGTTGTGGTAGTTTCCGTTACAATCAATCGTAGTTTTAGATTAAATATAATTTGATGTAAACCATGCAATAGTTCATCTAAGAACTAGTTAGTTTAATGAGTTAAAATAAAGTTCAAAATGTATACACTTACTGTATATAGAGAAGAAAGACTAGAAATGTGTAACACATTTTAATTATTTAACTTGACAGGTGAAAATATTCGTATTTAATGTAGAATATTACAGCCATGACATACACATTCCATTAAGTTTTTTATTTTTATATTTACTTTTTTGAATTAGACGGGATTCCTCAATATAAGGATCGTTAAATTAAGTTGGCGATACTGTTAGTATGTGTCCTCCAAAAAGCATGTTTGTAGGATTGTATGGTATTCGTTTTTTGCTTTTATACAAATAAGTTAGGTGTACGCTTTACAACTGTCTCTAAACAGACTTCGCTAAGGTAGATTGCTTAGTTTTAACTTTATAGTTCATTTCACGCTTTCGATGTTTTGCAGACGGACAGACATCGTGTAAATACGTGTAAGAGATGTTTACATCGGCAAACAAAGCAGAGAAATTCTGCAGGAACAATGCCTACTGAAAGATAGGTTTCAATGACGCTCAACTTAAAAGGGTTAGAAATGCCCAACCGCAGTAAATCATTCTTTTCTATGTAGAAATAACGAAGTTTCATGCAAAAGTCTATAAATCAGTTAATTTTTTTAATATAAGTGCTGACTAACATACAGAATTATACAGCTCTTTGAGAGATAGGCTTCGCTTACGCTAAGCAAGTAACCGAAAACATTCACCTATGTACCACCAACAACAAGTAAACATCGATTTTCTAAGACATAGGAAAGGAATGTACAGCTTTAAACGTCAAAGAGGTTTTTATTAACAGTATAGGAAATGTTAAAGTCATCAAATTTATATAAGGGCAGATACGAATGTTTTTGTAAAAAGAGTTGTAAGCTTCGTACCTTGTACCGAAAGGACGGAACACAAGGGGCTGGATATCTCTGACGTTTTAGTAAACAATAATCGATATTGCATGGCTTACGTATACATTTAACTGTGGTAAATAAAATATTCAAGCACCACTTTTAGATGTCAAATGAAACATATGACTTGTCACGTTGCTGGCAAAATAAAGTTTAATGAACTAAAATGATATCTAGGTTGTGGACCTTTTTGTTCCAATGATCTTTAGAACTTAAGAACTTTCAGAACTTTGCATTACGAACTTAATAGTTTAATAAAACATTATAATTGACTTCAATTCGGTTTAATGTCGACTCATACTTGCGGCGTCAGCATCTTGGCTCGACATGAACAAAAAGGAAGATTAGGAGACTACAACATGAATACTGGAAGTACTCGAAGTTGAAGAAGAAGTAGAACAAGAACTTTATTTCGAAGTATTCACACTCGTCTGAAACAAAATTGCAACGAGATTAGCCATTTATTGAGACAACTTATAATCACGACAACGTGGTCTCCTCAGAAGAACATCGCCACACTTAAAACCCAATTTAATCTGACGAATAAACCTTCATCGCAGGTAAGTTACTTTACTATTTACAAATTAACTTTATTTTATATTCGAAATAGATGTCTCGCTTGGAAGGGATATTTTATAGTATGAAAAGCGTAAATTTTACTTACGGACAGGGCGCGAGGTAATTACCGGTGAGCTGTCGAACCACTACAAAGTCCAAGAGAGAAAAATGGCGACGCCTGCCAATAAGTTTGTTAATCTACCAAGAATTTAGTTCGGAGAGAAACATTACTAACCAGTAGCGAATAACAGAGTGGCGAATATATACCAGATGTCTTAAAACTCACACCTCCTCTATTAACTTTCTTATGAATAAAGATGAAGTGTTTTGTTTTGGGGCATGTTTATAAATGACCAACTGAAGATATTTTACTATTGTGTGAAAACTTTGTATACCCTCCCTCTCCATGGGGTTGTTTGGGGGTGGGTAAACATTTTAAATAGGGATCCCTAACAAGTGAAAGGTACCATAAAAAGAAGAAGAATGGCACAAAGTAGAGGTCTATAATGTTACTCTATCAGATTTGGTGACTAATGAGAATTTAAATTGGATAAACTGGTTGGATATAAAGTTATTGTAAAACATATAAAGCATTCACTCACTAAATATTTTGTAAACTTATGACACCAAATTGTAAAACAAGTTAATACAAGAATCAACAAACATCAACAACCATGAATAACATAGCACTAGGAGATGGTGTAAACTGGACGGAAATGTATGTTTCACATACTAACTGGTAACCACTAAGAGATTATATGGCGAAACTAGCCATTGCTATTCCATGGACATCCTACTATACTTGGGCCAGACACAGTAAAACTTAATAATTGTTATGTCGTTCATGGTTGTTGATATTTGCCGATTCTTGTGATAACTTGTAGATACAATCATCGGCTTCGTAGAGACGAATTATTTAGATCACTTTGCAAAAGAAAACAGTGCAGGCTGGAAAAGAAAAGGATGCTTTCTGTTAAACAAAGTTAATTTTGATTAAGGTAAAACCATAATTTTACCAAAGTTTTATTTAAGTTAGAATACAAAATAAATCTTTTATTTCAGCACTCGCCAACGGAAGAGGAAGAGACCATCCTGGATGTCCGTCTAGCCTCTAGGGTTTATAGGTTGAGAAAATGAACTACTAAGTCATTTTAAACATCAGGATACATATATCCAAGACGCTGACTGGCCAGTTTCAGAAACCATGTCTGGATCCTCTCAAATTTCTCCTGAAAGTAACGCTGATGGAGTGGCTAGATAAGGCTACTCTTCGCCAAGATGAAGGTCCGCCTGAATGAGTAACGCTTCTTGGACTGAAAAAAATTTGATAATAAAGTTTCAGGTTGTCAGCGAATACAGGTGCTCGCATTGAGGATTAGACAAAACGTCATTTATGCACAAATTAAATAAAACGGTTCGAAGACGAGGCCCTGCGGAACTCCTGACGTTAGATTGAATTTTACATAGTTAATTTATAGCGGACTTTAAGGATTCTACTTTCCAGGTATGGGACAAACTAACTGAGCAGTTGACCTGAAAACCCATAGGCTTACAATGGATAAAATAGAAATAACACGGTGGAAAGTCTTGGTAAAACTTAATTCTATAGCACAGACTTTACACAGAAGCTGTAATCGAACAATATCTATATTTGTTTTCTATCTATATTGTGTAATTAATTGGTCAAAAAACAGCTGGTTCCTATAGTTACTAATAATGAATTACTGAAATATTTTCTTAAAATACACAGAAGATACATAAATATTACTCAAAGAGTTTCTTACAACGAGCTTCTCATATTACAGTTTGTAACTCCTGCAGTTTCAGGGAAAATACAATTTAATTATCTTTCACAGGATTGAAAAATATGTTGGGCAAGGATATAAATTAATCTTTCAAAGTCGTAAACAAACGAGTTTTTAACGAGTTTCTGAACAAAGAGGAGACTGTCAAAGCTTGGATCTTCAAAGCCGTATTGATGTTTAACGGTTTTAAGAGCTATGACATTATTCACACAGAAGCTATTTCGCTACACCTGACAGTCAAATTGCTGTAAAAGGCTGGGCGTGTGTCAGGTACAATTTACACACTCTAAGTACGTTTTTGACGAAGAAAGTAATGTTTTTGGACGTTTCTCATCATTAAATAATGACAAAGAGTACATTAAAAATTTGCAATCTGGTCTCTTCCTCAGATAGATAACTTAAATATTTAAAATGTACATTATGAAAACAAATTTAATCAGAGCATTTAGTATGATACGGGAAGAACCTCGATAAAAATGTTGCGTGTCCACTTCATATTCATTATTTTTTAAACATGCACTTAATAAAACAAATACTATTTTTTTTTAACGCATTGAATAATACAGTTCACGGTAAGTCTCAACTCGACGACCAACCACTTACTCTGACCGTTGTTCAGAAGTAAATTGCAAATAAGTCAGATAACGGGTTTTATTTGACTATCAGTTCGAGTCTTCTAATTTATCTATATTATTATCTTAGATTGTGTCCAGTTTACTTTTATTTCCACACTATATTTTATATGTAATAATGTAACAAAACAGTTTTATGTAAAATGCCAGTATGATTTAAAAAACCAAAAAAATAGAATTATTATTGGTGGTGAAATAGTAACGCATATGTACAATTTGAAACGATTCAGTAACATCGAAATAAGGAATTATGCCAAATATTACGAAGCCTTGCTTGTTCAATTGCTAGTTGCTAAAAAACAAGGATGGTTTCCTCATTTTATCGTGGTGCAATTATAGATGGAGTTGTTGTAAAACCAGTTTAATGTAAATTAAATATCTGTATTTACTGCAGAATGTTTTATTATAACTGGTGATTTAACAGATTTAAATTTACGCCGCGGCTTTGCACACTCCTGTCTGTTTATCTCCACGATTTCTCTATTTATTTATTTTTCAATTCCAACGGTAAACGCCAGTTATTTACAGAGACAATACAATCAATATGGTGAACATTAATTCAAGCTTATCTTACCAACAAGAGCTAAATAAATATAAAGACAATTACAGTTTAAGTAGCACTTTAGTGAGCTATAAAAGTGTGAAAACTAGTAAAAGACTGATATGTGATAATATTGATGCAAGAAAATCTTTAAATAAATGTAAGAAGCACATAATAGAGAATTTCAACATTAACGAAACTACCAGAACGCGTTCACCCGTTTACTTCAATTGCTTGATGAAGATTCCCTTTATATATAAAACATATTGAGTTTAGGATGGTTCTTGACACAGTGTGGGGATTTACTGAGTAGTAATAATAATTGTTATAATCATGTTATGGGTGACCACGATGGAAGAGATAAAATCGTCGAATAAACAAATTTGTAAATAGATTGAATACAACCATATGACGTCACACGAAGTTATATTTGGTGGATTGTTTGGTAAGACTTCGTTACGTTGGCTGAATGTTAGGAAAGCCTTAATATAAGAGGGATGTCTCCAGAGTGAACTAATCTATTAACTTGAAATGTTGACATTTTCCTTAGTATAAGTGTTCTGGAAAAAGATCTTCTTCAGCCTGCCTGTCTCTCCCTCTCTGCCTCGACTGTCTGTTTCCGCTGGATATATAAATACCGAAATACTAAAAGATTTTGCATGCAGCGTTATTTATAAAGATTTTTACATAGTAAATTTCGTGTTTGATAATGGACTCTGTGTGGGATTTAGTTAAGCCTTTTCGCCTATCTCAAGGATATCTCGAAATAGATTTTCTTATAAATTTTGGATGCATTTTTTTTTACACATACAAGAGTCAGTTTGATAAATGTACATGTGACGTATACTCATGTGATTTGGCTGAGCGCTCAGCACGCTGGGAAAGTTTCTCTTTCGAAGCCTGTTACGCAACACGTGGTGTGGAGTCCTACCAAGTATTTATACAGGATTTAACTAGAGTCTTTAAATATTTTATTGTAATGCCATCTGATGTTTTGTACAGTGTACATAGATTAATACAAACATTAATTAGAGTTGAACATTTGTATAACAAAACATATATTTATACACACGTAAACTATACATTTGATTATATAGTGGTTTCAAAAAAACTATTTAAGAAACAATAAATTAGGCAAATATTTTGTACATCGATATGACTAAATATAAACTTTGTAAAGATAAAACAATATGTACTTTTTACTATTGTACATTTATGTTGCAAAATAAAGAAGTATGTGCTGCCATAATCAATTAATATTCTTTGTTTGGAAAGTTTTTATAAAAGCAAAGCTAAAAAGTCTATTATATTATAGTTAACCATTTAAAAGTTAAATAAAGTAAAGTAATTTCCTTACATCTGATTCTAATCAGTACGAAAAACCTATATACAAGAAATAAGAGATGTTGTAGTTTGTTCGTATGTTCGAATAAAGTTAAACAATATCACTAAACCACACCTCCATGTGTTCATTGTTATAATGAGTCGGTTATTTGCTGAAAATAAACACTAGGCGCGCGTACGCTTGAATAAAACCACTTTCAGTTTCCTGGTATTCATTGATAATGCTAGAGCGCGCATTTACACTAAACATAAAGTTCTACATTGTGTAACGTTTCTTTGTCAGTTGTACGAACTGCTTTTCACTGAAGTATTTCTCCACTATGAAACCTTAAATATACTAATTATCACAATCTTAAGGGAAATATGTATACCAGATAATACTACAATGAGCTATGTATGTTCTGAATCGCATACAATCGAAAATAATGTGAACTAGATATAATAGCTGTTCAATGGTTGCTTACTGAAATCAATATAATTTAAATTAAAAAAAACCAAAGATGTTATTTCAGGTAAACAAGGAAGTGTAACTTTTGTAAGTTTATTCTTTAAAATTGATGTAAGCATTGTATTGTTAAAGAGACACGTGTGCAATATTTTGTAAGAAAGTCAGAGAGGACTGACACAAAATACATATTAATAATAATGGATGAAGTATATAATTTGAAGAATCGTGTTTCAAGTTTTTAAACTACATTAATTAAATATTGCTGTGAAATTTTATTGACAGTCGCGTGTTGTAAGGCTATTCTTCGATTGCCAAAAGTGTAATTCTATATGGCATGGTCTTTTTGAAAGGACATATACAACCAATACCAGTCTAACAAATAACGAACCAAGTGTTTTTAGTCTAATCTTAATATCTCTAAACACACACACATATATATATATATATATATATATATATATATATATATATATGTATATATATATACATAAGTAGATAGTAATATGGGGTTCCTGGCGCACTTTCGGAGCCAACCGAAAAGCAATGTAAAATACTGTTCAATGTACCATAAAGGAAGCTGAGAAATAACACAGCAAATCTCAATGAAAAATTAACCGAATCTACAGTCGTTCGTCTCCAAAAGCGATCGGTACATTACTATCTACTCTGTGGAATGAAAAATTAACCAAATCTACAGTTGTTTGCTTCTACTTTCTTAAGCTGTGCTTTGTAAAATGTTGTCAAATCTGCTACGAATAAAGGAAAAATCTTAATAAAATTTAATCAATTTAAAACATTTTTACTAAAAACATACTGTACTTTAATAAAAAACTTTTCTACTAAATAAACAACATGAACTCACCAAGCTCTCTTCAGTTTCTAGCATTTCAAAAACTTACAAAGAAAGACAATTTTAACGAGTTCAACGAATTACCAAAACATTTTAAAGAACAGTTGATACTTTCCTTAAATGATACAGAATTCAAAGAACTTGTAAAGTCTTTTGCAGAAAAAACGTCTAATGGAGTGTTTTACTATCGGCAAAAAACTAAAAAAGTAAGGGATTACATATTTAATATAATTACGAAAGATATTGAAAAGAAAGTAAAAAATAAACAAACAGAGAGTTTTCATCGTTTTTTTATGACATTTTTCCCATATTATACGTTCTTTCAAGATAATCAAGACTTAATTGATGAATTTCTTAGGAATTTTTGTGAGTATCAAGATTTATCAACACAATTCATTAAAGAGCATTATAGAATTTTTCTTATAGAATATAGCCACATTTTGTGTGAAACAAAAGGTATTACTGTAGATAATATTCCATGTGATTCCTATGAAGAAAGACACCAACTATGGTTATCAAAACAGTACTATGACGTGGGGAGGGACTGCAAGTTTTAGAGTTAAGACTTTATTCTACAAAGTTAATTGTTATAATTTCTTTATCTTTAATAGTCTTCTTTCCAGTAACAACCAAGTGTAATTTTTCATTTTTGTTTAATTCTTTAATCTTTTTTTCATCCAAAACAGTCAAAAATCTGTTCGGCAAGTGTACTTTACAATCTTCCAACTCGGCAATTATTGTAAACCCGAATTTATCTTTCATTTTCTCCAAATTCAAGATTCTATGTTTCTTCCTTTCTTCCAATTCATTTAACTTCTTATACTCTTTAAATTTTACATTCTCCAATATCATTTAACTCCTTCAAGAATTCCATTTAAATAGAAAAAAGTCAAAGTCAAAAAGTGCAAAACCATTTCTCGGTCGACCTTTTCTCCTCCCTCTGTCTCTTTCTCTCTCCCTCTCTTTTTATGCCTATGACACGATCACTTCTGCCGTTTATAGGCTAGGATCTATATTCAGGCTAGAGAGAGAGAGAAGAGCGAGATACGGATAGAGAAATGGTTCCGGAATACGATCTGAATACTTCTGAACTTGGTGTTTCTCCGCTATGGCCACTCGCATTGAAACAGTTCAGAAGTAAACTTCCTAACCGACCAAACCGAATTCGCGGACATATATACTCAGCAACACAATACAACAGCCCATCGAGAAGTAAAAATTTAAGAAATTAATTTAAAATATAATTTGAAAATTACAAGTAACAAAATGTACGCATATTTAAAATAGGTAAAATTATCTAACATTTTGAAAAAGAAAATGTTATAATAGTAAACGGAAACACAATTTTTATTCTTTAAAGCAATCTGCATTACCGACATTTTAGTTCCGAAAGAATGCGCTATGCACGAGGTGTGCCACTACAGACCGACCATCACGATAATCGCTTCGCCCGCGTCATATCCGTTAGTGATATCACGCCGTGAGAGGCACAATCGTTGGTTTACAATCACCATTTAGATAAATAAATTTTTCTATATAAATGGAGCGCGATAAAATATCATGTCCGTTCTGCAAAATAGAAATTTTAAGAAAAAACTATGATCGCCATTATAATTCTAAAAGTCATGAAAAAAACAAGCAAATTTACAATAATGAACTAAATTATTTAAGACAGTGGGCTAGAGAAAATAAAATTGCCGATCACGAAAAACATGTTTAATATTGAGAAATTACGTGAATTAAAGAGAAATTTCAAAGTTGAAAAGAAAAATCTCGACCTATTTAATGATGAAAAACTTCATTCAATAGCTGAAAAGTTGGCTATCGGTACTAACGATAAAACCAAGTCTGAAATGATCGAAGAAATTGATAAAACTCTTAAAGTAAAATCCGAAAATATCATTGATGTAGAAGTTTTATCCTCAATACACGGTCTTTTCAAGCAATACATTTTAACAAACTTGAACGACAATTCCATGTCAATTTACAAATATCTTTCAATTATGCGGTCAGAAATTAAAAGTTTAATCGAGAAATTTCAAGAAAATGTTAAAAATATGAAGGGCTATCTCTCTTTGGAATGTGAATACGAACGAACTTTAGTGAATGGTGAACCGCAAACATGTCTAATGTATTTTACTATCAAAGCAGACGAAATCTTTGACGTAAACGACTTTATTACTAAGCAATTTAATAAATTAACACATCGAGAACAAACGAATAACCCAAATAAAGGTTCCGGATGGACATTTAAAAGTTGTAAACAACTAGTTTTGAGCCTTAACAAACACGAAATGATGAATGCAGGATCATACATCGATTTACCAAAGAATATCAAAGATAAAAAAGCTTGTATAAATATAAAAAAATAGAGATGATTTTTGCTTTATTTACTCAATAAGATGTGCTATTGAAAAACCAGAAAGAGACTGTGAACGTGTAAAGCAATACGAAAAATTTGTGAATGACGAAATATTTTCAGGTTTTGAGTATCCAATGTCTCTGAAAGATATACAAAATATTTGAAAAACGAAGCTACAATTCCAAGTATAAGTATCCAACAATGTCTATCAATGTCTACAGTTTTGATGAAAATATTAACATTGTTCCGTTACAAATTTCTGAAAAATATGACGCTGAAACAAACATTGATTTATTGTATGTTAAACAAGATGATAAATCTCATTATGTTTTGATAACCGATTTAAATAAGCTTGTTTCTTCGCAGTTGTCTAAACATAAAGAAAGAAAATTTTTGTGTAGAAGATGTTTAAGCCATTTTTACAAATCTGGAGATTTAACAGATCACTTAGAAATTTGTAAAAATCATGAAGTTTGTAAGCCAATTATGCCATTTCCAGGTCAAACAACTAAATTTACTAATTATCAAAAGAAATTTAACCATCCGTACGTAATTTATATGGACTTTGAGAGCATATTAGAAAAAATTCCGACATGCAAGAACAATCCCACAAAGATCGACTACAACCAAGATTCAGAGGCACATTCCTTATGGTTTTACTCTATATTTAGTGTCGAATGTGACCAATCGCATGTACAAACCGATATGTTATCGTGCCAAAAATGAAGAAGATTTGAAAAACGTCCCGACAAAATTGTTTGAAGAACTCAATAAATTATCGAAATACATAGCGAAAAAATATAATTCTAAGAACATGAAACCTATGAAATTGACAGAAGAAGAAGAAATTTCGTATCAAAATTCAAACGTTTGTCATATCTGTGAATGGTCTGCTTATGATGTTGGGTCAATTCAGTATGGTTTTACTCCTGATAGTTGGAAAGATAAGAGTTATAATAAAGTGAGAGATCATTGTCATTTAACCGGCAAGTTTTCGAGGCGCAGCTCATGCATGTTGCAATCTAAATTTGAAATTTCCTCAGAATATTCCCGTTTTCTGCCACAATATGTCAAATTACGATACTCATTTGTACATAAAAGAATTGGCTAAACAATATGGAAATGTTGATTTGATTGCAAACACCGATGAAAAATATATAAATTATTCTGTAAATTCTGGATATGGCTATGAATTCGAAGGTGATAAGCCAAGAAAATTCATCAAGTTTTCGTTTGTAGACACGTTCAGATTCATGGCCTCGTCTATAGAAAAGTTAGCTAAAAATCTAAAGAGAGAAGACTTCAAACATACAAATCATTTTATACAAGATGGACTGAATGAAATTATAGAAAGACAGCCAAATGACGACGACGAGATTTTTAAAATTCTATCTGGAAAAGGAATATTTCCCTATGAATTTATCGACAGTATTGAAAAACTTGATTACACAGAAGAATTGAGAATTCAAGATTTCTATTCACTTTTGACAGATGAGAGCATATCTGAGAAAGATTATCAACACTACTTGAGCGTTTGGAACAAATTAAAAGAGAAAAATCTAGGAAATTACTCTGATCTCTATAACATTCAAGATGTTCTATTGCTCGCTGATATCTTTGAAAATTTTAGGAATATTTGTTTGAATTGCTATAAGCTTGATCCAGCACACTATCTAACAGCTCCCAGTCTTGCATGGGATGCTATGTTAAAATTAACGAAGATAGAATTACAATTAATTAGTGATTATAATATGTATTTGATGATTGAAAAAGGCATTCGCGGGGGCATTTCTCAGTGTACTAAACGATATGTTAAAGCAAATAACAAATATCTGAAAGATTTCGATAAGACAAAACCTGAAAACTATTTACTTTATGTCGATGCAAACAACCTTTATGGTTATGGTCTTATGCAAAAACTGCCGTTTAGTGATATCAAGTGGATGAATCCTAAAACATATACAAAAGAAGAGTGGCAAGAAACAATTTTAGAACTCACTGGCGACGAAGATTATGGCTATATTCTCGAAGTTGATCTAGGATATCCAACAAATTTACACGAACATCACAAGGATTTACCTCTTGCTCCAGAACATTATAAAAAACAAACTTTGCACAACTCTACTGGATAAAACTGAATACGTTGCTCATTCGAGAAAATTTGAAGTTCTATTTGGAACAAGGTATGATTTTGAAACATGTGAATAGAGTTTATTGCATTCGATCAGAAGCCTTTTATGAAAGAATACATTGATTTTAACACAAACATGAGAACCAAAGCTACAAGCGACTTTGAAAAGGACTTTTATAAGCTGATGAACAACTCAGTTTTTGGAAAATCTATGGAAAATGTGAGAAACAGATGTGATATTAAGCTTGGAAATGAAGAATTTTCAATGAAACAAGCTAAGAAAACAAATTTCAAATGCTTTAACATCTTTGACGACAACTGTATAGCGAGTCACATGTACAAACAAAAGGTTAAATTTAACAAACCGATTTACATAGGATTTTCAGTTCTCGACCTCTCAAAATTGCTAATGTACGAGTTTTTATTACAACAAATTAAAGAAGTTTGATCCAGATTTGAATCTGTGTTACATGGATACAGACAGTTATTTTCTAGAATTGAAACGAGATCCTTTTAAAATTATTAAAGAAAATATAGATGACTTTGATACAAGTGATTATCCAAAAGATCACGAATGTTTCACTACTAGAAATAAGAAGGTAATAGGAAAATTCAAAGACGAACTAAATAGCGAAGTTTTAGAAGAATTTTGTGGTTTAAGGTCTAAGATGTACTCGTACAAATATCTAGATAAAAACCCAGTTAGGTGTAAAGGAATTAAGAGAAGCGTTGTAAATAAAACAATAAATATCGAAAACTTGAAGAGATGTTTGTTCGAAGATAAAGAAGAATTTAGGGAGATGACAGTCATCAAAAGTTATAAACATGAGTTGTACACTGTTACCATAATAAACAAGCTGGCACTGAACGCTAAAGATGATAAGAGAATTGTCCTAGAAAATAAGATCGATACAGTACCGTATGGCTATAAAACAGATATATTAGACGAATTAAATAAACTTGGAAACTTTGATATGTAAATGGAAGATGATTTGATTCACTGCCACAAAATGCAAGAAAAAAACGAAAAGTATAGATTCTAAAATTGTTCAAACTCAAAACGGGTTGTATAGAATTGCTGCAAAATGTTCAAAATGTAAGACAAATAAGAGTAAATTTATAAAGAATCCTTATGAAAAACAAGTAAAGAAAGAATCTAAGAATAAGGAAGAAATCGAGATTGAAGCTAGAGAAATTCATGCACCGGTACGAAAAAAGTTTAAAAAGAGAAAAATTATAACATTAGGAATTGACGATTTATGGGCAGCAGATTTAGTTATAATGTCTAACTATTCAGATCAAAATGATGGATTTAAGTATATGTTAAATGTTATTGATACTTTCTCAAAATATGCTTGGTCAAGAGCTATCAAAAGAAAAAACGGCAAGGATATTTCAAAAGCTTTCGAAGATATAGTAAAAGATGCCATAAGGATCAATCACAAACCTCCTAACCTACTTCATACAGATAAGGGTTTAGAGTTTAAAAATAAAGAATTTAACGATGTTTTGAGGAAATACAACATTAAGATTTATCATACTGAAAACGAAGAGAAATCAAGTATTGTAGAGAGATATAACAGAACTCAAAATGAGAGAATGAAAGTAATTTTTGAGATTAATAAAAACTTTAAATGGATCGATATTCTTCAAAAAATCGTAAACAATTATAACGATACAGTTCACAGCACAATCAAAATGAAACCGAAAGACGTAGATAAGGATGCAGAAAAGGAGTTATTAGAGACCGTTTTCAAGTATGTTCCACCTGAAATTCACACGAAAACTAAATTTAAAGTCAATGATCATGTAAGAATTGTTAGTAAAAAACAAACATTTTCGAACAAATATAAGAACAATTGGTCAAGAGAAATCTTTGTGATTTATCAAATTAATAACACAGATCCTGTAACTTATAGTATAAAAGATTTAAATAATGAAGAAATAACCGGAAAGTTTTATGAATATGAATTGAAGAAGTCAAAACTGTAATATAAATTTTCTATATATAAATGGCGCATCAAAAGAAATGTACAAAGTGCAAAGAATTTAAAGATTTAAATGAATTTTATAAAGATAAAAATAGGAAAGATGGAATGCATTATAATTGCAAAGATTGTGAAAGGGAATATCATAAAGAATTATATGATAAAATAGAAAAATTAACTTTGGAAGATAAAGAATGTCTTAAATGTAAAGAAACTAAAAAAATTTCAGAGTTTAATAGTGATCACTATAGTAGAGATAAGAAAGACTCATATTGTAAAGATTGTGTAAAGAAGAATCACCATAGATTATATTATGAAGATACTCAATGTGAATGTGGAAGAACTATAAAAATGGTTAAATAATTATCAAAAACATTTACAAACAAAATATCATAATTCAAGAGTTTAACATTTTCATCGTGTAATAATTTTTTCTATATAAATGGAGTCTCAAAAAGAAATGTACAAAGTGTCAAGAAGAGAATAGAAAAGACTGTTATTGTAAGGAATTATACGTTAAAATGGACAAATTAACTTTAGAAGAAAAAAATTGTTACTTTTGTAAAGAAATTAAAAATATTTCTGAATTTAATAACTGGCAGTATAGTAAAGATAGAAAAGATGCTTTTTGCAAAGATTGTGCTAAAAAAATTTTCAGCGAAAGTTATAAAAACGAAATGCCTTGTGAATATGAAAAAAGAATTCTACAATGGTTACCTAGTTATGCTAAACATTTACAAACAAAATATAATAAATCGAGAGTTTTTAGTAAAATTTAGAAACATTTTCATCGTGTAATTTAGATATTCTATAAATCAGTCGAGATTCTGCCATATTTGTAGTAAAATGATTTCCGTTGTATAAAATATTCAAAGATTCTTTAATTTGGTTGTAGAGATTTATACTATTTGGATCTCCTTGTCTTAATAAAATTTCCATTTCTGGGTAATCAATTTCAAGTTCTTTCAATCTTTTCGGTATTTCTCTCTTTTGAGCTCTGATAACGTAATAAGGATATTCCCACATGTGATTCTTCTTAATTAATACAAAAACATGGTGTTTTTTCTTAGCAAAATCTTTACAAACAAGGTCTGGTTTCATTAAGTCAATTTTTACACTTTGTTTTGCGATTATTTCCGTTTTTATTTCATCTTTAATTTGCAAGTGTTTAACTTCGTCCTCTAAATATTTAATCTTGTTTTCAAGTTTGTACTCACCAAATTTACGAATACTTGGCAAAACTTCTTTTGTAACCCAATTTTTGAAGATTTTTGCCTCTTTTTTATGTGATCTCAAAATTAAAGAATAAAGTCCAGATTCATTGATAAAAACAGTGTCAGGATGAAGATTGTTAAGGGGCCATTCGAATAGCCCCTTGTTTTTTAAGTAAAAATATTGAATTTTGTCATCATCATCAACATTTAATTTAATTGCGTTTTTTGTTTTTTCATAACCTAATATTTCACAAACATCTTTAGCCTTAAACCAGATTACATTGATTTCGTCTACAATCGTTACAATGTCTTTATTATTGAATATAAGTTGATTATTTATTGGATCTACAACTGTCTCCATTTAGATAGAAAAGAAATTTAACTAGTAATTTTTATTTTGAGAATAAAGCCCAGATTCATTAATGAAAACAGTGTTTTTTTGAAAGTTTGAAGGCGGGGGCGAATCACCCCTACCTTCAGAATGTATGTTTTCGAAGCTTTTTTTATATTTTGGGGTCCATTTTAATCCTTTTTCAATCTTAAATATATTGTTGTTTTACTCTCATTATTTAATAAATTTCCCTCAGAGTCTTGTATAGTTAGAAACGATTTTTTGAATTCTTTTAATATTTTTTCTAATTGGAATATAATCGATTTCATTCGGTTTTTCACTGATTTTTGATCCATAAGCAACATTTGGGAAAAATGTGTACAAAATTTCAGATTCTTTGTGTAAATGTTCGGTATGATTTTCAAAACTAGGTTCAACGAGATTGCAGTGCACTTCAATTACATCGAACGGTCTAAATTTTGGCGTTTTATTTCCTAAATATACCTGATTTGGCTCAATAGTTTCTTGAACAAACCCTAACAAATCTACAATAATTGCTGAAAACATTATTCTTACTGGTGATTTTATTTGAATTTTATTATAAAGATAATTTTTTTGCATTTCAAACTTGTTTTCGTCAAAGTTTAAAGATTTATCTGATTGTTTGAATGTTTTCAGATAATTTTTAAGGGAATTTTTTATTTGATCGAAAGTATAATATCCTTTGTTTAAACCATAATATTTTGTTATGTTCTTCTCACTAAATCCTATACAATAAGGAGAAATTTCACTAATATTTATTACAAAATTGTCAGAATAAAAACCGCTTAAACCGATAAAATAATTTGATTCTTCCTCTAAGTGTATAGGATGTTCCAAGTTTAAAACTAATTTAGAGCTTTCTGAAGTCAACTTGAACAGCTTCATTTTCGCAAGCGTTGCTTCAAGATGAAAATCTTCTATTTAAATGGAGAAATTTTTACAGCAAAAAGATCAGATAAAACTTCAAACGTTTGAAGAAAATAAGAAAGATCAACCAATCAGATTGTTAATTGTTGGTTCAAGTGGATGTGGAAAAACAACTTTATTATTGAATTTTATCTACAATAGGTTGATTCCTTATTCCAATTTGTATGTTTTTAGTAAATCTTTAGAACAAGACGCCTATAAAAAATTACAAGAAAGATTTGAAAATATTGAGAAAAACTTAAACAAAAAAATATCACATTTTTATAATGCTTCCGAGGACATAGTTCCGTTAAGCGAATGTAAACCCAATTCGTTAATCGTTTTTGATGATTGTATTTTGGAAAATCAGGACGTTATTAAGGAATATTTCGTAATGTCTCGTCACAAAAACATATCTTGTATCTATCTTTCCCAATGCTTTTCAAAGGTTGATAAACAAGTTATAAGAAATAACCTGAATATGTTGTGTATTTTTAAGCAAGATGATCACTATTCGAGAAAGATTTACAACAATTATGTGGGATCTGATATGAGTTTTAACCACTTTATTGAGTTATGTGATAAAATTTGGAAGGAAGACTACGGATTTTTAACTATTAATCTAACTTTGAAGCCTAAAAATGGTAAATATTTGAATAAATTTTCTAATATAAATGCTGCTCAGTGGTCTCGATAAAAATATTTGTTACAAATTATTTTTATATTATCTTTACTTTTTATTTACATTATGAAAACAACTGAAAAACGGTAAATCTGTTACGTTCCACGTTCACGTTCATGTTTCACGTTTAGTGTTCACGTTTCACGTTCGTGTTTCACGTTCATGTTTTACGTTTCGTGTTCACGTTTCACGTTCATGTTTTTACGTTCGTGTTTACGTTTCACGTTCGTGTTTCACGTTCCACGTTCACGTTTTACGTTCCGTGTTCACGTTTCGTGTTCACGTTTCCACGTTCCACGTTCACGTTTCCACGTTCCACGTTTCAAAATTTTCCTAAATAAATGGCGAACGTAACTTCAGAAGAAGCAAAAAAACTTGATCAAATAGAAAAGAAATTAATCAAAGAATTTAAAGAACAGATTCGAATTGATGAAAAAGAACAAGAATTTATTCAAAAAATTAATCAACCTGTAACATCTGCAATTAAAAATGTTGAGGGCAAAATTGAAAATGTTTTAAGCGATAATCAAAATTTGATGAATTTGGTTCCAGTTGTACGACAATTTGCTGATATTTCAATACCAGAATCTGAGTTTGAATTGCCAAAATTACCATCTTCAACACCATTTAGACCTCGAATCATTGAAGGACTCTACCATAGTTGAACCAATAAGTCCTGGAACAACGGATATAATAATTGGTGAAATTGGTAAAAAATTTCTTCCTAGAGCAAAGGATGATAAATTTGGTTTGTATTGGGACAGAAAAAAGAAAAGTTTTATGATTGGAAATTTGCCCGTGAATTTTGAGCATAATGATATCATTATTAATGAAAAAAACATATGAAGGAACTCAAGGTTTATGGAGATTATTAACAGGCACTGATGTTCCAAAAGACGGTTTATATTCTGAAGAAGACTTGAAAAAGTATACTGAAATTTTATGGAAATCTGATTCAATTTACAAAAATAATGATCCATCAACTAAGAAACCAAAGTCAAGTAAAGGTAAAAAATATCTCAATTTGATTAAACCAATTTGGGAAAAAAGAATCGAAGGATCAGGTGTGAGAAAATACAGTGATAATAAGATTGAATACAGATATATCGACGATTTGACAAAACTCGATGGAATTATTAATTATATTTATGCTCAAGAGAAGGCTGGAAACAACAATTTTTTGAACGAAAAGAAAGCGATTAAAGATTTTATTTCGAACAAACTTGATGAAATGATTGAAAAACCTGATGGAATTAAATATTTAAAACGAGTTTTGCCGGCAATAAGTTCATCTATGATTGAGGGTAGCGGACTTTTGAATGATTTTTATCAACAATTTACCTTTTGAATTACACGTACCAACTTATCAGTATCTGGGGCCTGGCACAAAACTCGAAAAAAGACTAAAAAGAGGAGATCCTGGTATAAATAAATTAGATCAAGCTGCTATGGAACACGATATTTTTTATGCAAAACATAGAGACACAAATTCCAGACATATCGCAGATAAAGTTTTGCAAGATAAGGCAATGGATAGATTTTTATCAAAAGATGCTAGTTTAGGTGAAAGATTTGTTGCGCTTCCAACAGCTGGAGCAATGTTTTTGAAGAGAAAACTAGGAATGGGAATCGAAGAGAACTTGAAATTTTAACTATATAAATGGAGGTGAATGTAAATTTCAGCAAAAATCAGAAAGAAAAAATAAAATCCGCTTTTAAGAAGAAAATACCCGTTAGTATTCAATTTAAAATAGATCAACTAAAAAATGGCGAAGATAAGATATTTTTAACAAATAGACAATACAATAAACTCGAAAAACATAAGAAAAACAATAAAGGAACCAGAATAGAATTTTCTTATAATCAGTTGAAAGAACTTAAAAATGGTGGACTTTTGAAAGATTTATTAGATTTTGGAGAAAATATTCCAGTTGTTAAAAATGTTGTTCCTTATGTTCGTAAAGCTGCTCCAATCGTTAAAAAGGATGTGATTCCTATTGTTCGAAACATTTTAAATTGGTTAGATAAAGAGTTGGAAGATGTTACAGGATCTGGATTAGATGAAAAAACTTTGAATTACGTGAAATCAAACATTGAAAAAAAAAATTTAAACCTTTAACATTCGGGGAATTGGAAGGAATCTGCAAAAACATTAAACATTTTAGAGGAATCTTCATGAGAGATACATTACCTGAAAAAGTTAAGAAATTTGAATGTGGAATTGTGAATTTAGACTCGATTATGGGAAGTGGAACGCATTGGGTTTGTTATTATAAGAATGATAAGAATGCCTGTTATTTTGATTCGTATGGAAGAATTGAGGACAAACCGCCGATAGAATTGATCAAATATTTGAAAAAATCAAGCGTCTACTACAATGATTCTCAGATTCAAGATTATAAAGATCCCCCAATTTGTGGTCATTTATGTGTTTTTGTGTTGAATGAACTGAGTAATGGTAAAGATTTTAAAGAAGTTGTTAACAAATTATTCCTTAATAAATATGGATTCACAAAATATTTTTGACGTATTTGGAACACAAATTATTCAAAATGTAGATAATAGTTTGAATTTTGATAGTTTGAGAAATGAGTTTGATAACAAGTTAGAAAATGTATTACAAAACCTTCCAGATTCAGATATGTTTGCTGTCGAGATTGAAGATTTTAAAGCAGAATATGATAACAAACTTGCAAATTTCATGAGTTCAAATAAAGTTGCTGATAAAATAAAAAACATTGGAAAAAGAAGTTGATGATGGTGTAAAAAAATTATTTACCAATTTAATGTCTCATATCGAAAAAGCTGATAAAATTACTGAAGCGATCAAAGTTGAAAAGAATTATGTTAGTTTAGCTAATAAAAAAAGAATTGTCGGTGTTCGACCTGGTATTGACAAACATGATGTTGTTGTTAAAGAACAAATTTTAAAACCTCTAAAATTATCAGAAAACATCGATATTGTTGATTTACATGATCCGAATGTTAAAAATGCCTTAGATTTTAAAGGAAAAAGAATTAGCGGTGTTAGTAAAGGAATTAATCCATTTGATGTTGTTGTAATGATTCAATTAGAAGATCCTATTAAAATGTTTAATGAACTAAAACAAAATTATGAGAATCATAAACAGCATGTTAAAGATTTTACAACAGAAGTCTATGAAAAACTTGAAGCGAGAAGTAAAAGATCTATAGAAAATTGTGATGAAAAATTTACAAATTTTGAGGAAAATTTCAATCTATATAAAGGCGATCTTTATGGAAAAATAACAAACTTTTTGGAACATTTCGCTAAATTTCAAGAGGGTTTTAATGAAACCGATAGAAAAAATGGTGAAGTTTTTAAAAGAGTAGTTACTAATCAATCTTTACTTCATGATAAATTAATTAAACTAGAAGAAAACTTTGGCGAAATTAATGAAAAAGTTATAAAAAATAAGCAGTCTTTTGATAAGTTTAGTTTAGATGCCACAAAAACTTTTGAGAATATTGATCATAAACTCGTTGAATACAACGATTTATATCTCGATAAAGTAAATAAACTAGAAGAAAACTTTAATAAATTTAAAGAAGATGTTAATAAAACTTTTGAAAATATTGATAACAGATTTAATGGATTAGGCGGCTATGATGACTAATTTTCCTTATATAAATGGCGCTCATATATTGTGTGAGATGTAAAGAAAAAACTGAAACAAATGATATAAAATACTATGCAAACATCAATGGAGTTAAGAGAATTTCTGGAAAATGTGCTGAATGTAACGCAAAAAAGAGCCAATTTATAAAAACTTGATTTTGAAATTTTTTCTTAATAAATAGAGATGGCGGGACATTACAGTGCTTTCAAACTTTTTATCATGCAACACGAAAGAGATTTGAAAAAAGAACATTGGGATGACATTTCTCAAAAATATGAATTATCCGAAGATATGATGAGATTATACGTAAACAAATTGAATTGGTATAACATTGCAAAATATCAAACTTTATCATCAGAGTTCATTCAAGAAAATATACATTATCAATTAAAAGATCATATGTCTGTTCTTTGTCTCTATCAACACTTGAGTATAAAGTTTTTGGATGAAAATAAAGATACAGTTGATTGGAACAATATTATAGATAGCGGTTACTATCCTGTGCAAATTTTATTGAAATATGTGACCGAGATCGCAAAATTTAAGGAAGAGAATCCTGAATATGACGAAGTAGATCATTAAAAATGACTCTAATCTTTTTAATTATTTTACTAAAATTTATATCTTTTCTTATAAAAACGTACATTAGATCGATGAAAAGATGATACACGATGTTTAAAATTTCTCTTATTAAATGGCGGACTACAGAAAATATGCTAGTGATATTGAAAGGGCGGAGTTTAAAAATTTCTATCCAATTAGTAAAAAACATTTGAATGAACCGAATAAAAGAACTGAGTTTAATATTGATTTTGGAGATAACTTTTGCTCGTCTAACTTCCAGTTTTATATTTCTGGAACTTTAACAAAACAAGATGGTCAAGCATATCTTGGAACTGATAATGTTAGATTAATCGATAATTTTATACCGTTTTTATTTTCTAAGATTGAAGTAAGAAAACACAATAAATTGATAGAAGAAGTCGAAAACTGTGGCCAATTAAGCACAATTAAAGGAAACTATTTCGTATTCAAAAAGTGATGTTATTTCTCAAACTTCTAATGGCTTTGAATCAGATTTTAAATTTGGTGTTTTTGAAGCAGCTGGAAATTTATCTCATTTTGGATTAGGATTTTTTGAAAATGTTACTATTCCGATCTATAAAGGAGGATTTTATCTAAGTTTTATAAGAGCAGAAGACGATGATGTGATTCTGAAGACTGCAACTGGAAATGTTATGCCTGTTGATGGAAAAATAACAATTACAGATTTTTTTATTAGAGTTCCAATGATTGATTATAAAACCACGAGTAAAATTAGGTTGATTGATGAAATTACAAAAAGTCAAAACATTATGTTTAATTTTCTAGATTGGCAATGTATTGAACAAAAAGGTATTTCCGGAACAACTTATTCGTTCGATATTACAAATATTTATAGAAATATCTTCAATCCCAAGTTCGTTATCATAGGTTTTCAAACAGATAGACAGAATAATCAAGAGAAAAATCCTTCAAAGTTTGATAGTTTGAATGTAAAAAATATCAGAGTAAAATTGAACGGTTCTTATTATCCAGATGAATTACAAAACTTAAACATTTCAGGAGGTCTTTTCAGAATCATGTATCAGATGTATCAAGATTTTAAGAAAGTTTACTGTAATAATAAGGAAATGTATTACAATCCTAAAGAATTTTTAGCGAATAGACCTATTTATGTCATTGATACAACAAAGAGTATGACAAATATTTCTGGTTCAAAGAACGATATAATTATCAATATGGATTTTCAAAAAGCTGTTACAAACGCGATTTGTTATGTTGTTGTTGTCTCTGAGAAATTTTTAGCCTATGATGTGATTAAGAACGATATTAGAGAAATTCAGTAGTTAATGATGTTCATATTATTCTCTTTCATTCCTTCTAATATTTCAAAAATATACTCTTTCGCCACTGAAAAATCCCGATTTCTCCCGTAATAATCTTTATAATCGTACACATAATATCCTAAATAGTTGTACAATAGAATGAAATTATTTCTATTTATCTCTGTTGTAGAAATGTAAACACAAACATTTGCGCTGAAAAATTTATATCTCGGCAGACTTAGTTCCATAATCTCCATTTATAAAAAAATCTTTTTGTTTAAATGGAAGAGTATAATGCCAACTGTTACAAGTGTTCTAATAGAGGAGAAATTATCGATAAAAGATATTTAGTTTGTAGAGGTTGTAATTTAATTTTGTTAGAAAGACCTAAACCTAAGAAATTTCGAAATAAATTAACACATTTGAATAACCTGCTTACAAAATTGCAATATGGAGACAAGAAGCAAACAAAATTTGTTACAGAATTTAGAAAACAGAATAAAAATTTTTACTTATCTCTTGGAACCATTGACAAAATTATTTTCCTTTTCAAAGAATACATTAGGTTTTTAGGTATCGATACACACGTTTATTATGAAAAGATATTACCTGTATTTTTTCATTATCTGGATGTTGAATTTGTTTATGATTTTGAACCAGAAATCCTCGATGATTTTATAGTACATTTGGAGAAATTAAACGAAGAACCTCTTGAAAAGAATGCGGTTTTACTCACATTCTCCCCGACTTCTCGAGTGAAGGTTAGCAAATTTCATTTTTTCCGTCTTTAAAATTTTTTCTATTAAATGGAGTTCTTGAAAGAGTTAAATGATATTGGAGAATGTAAGTTTAAAGAGTATAAGAAGTTAAATGAATTGGAAGAAAGGAAGAAACATAGAATCTTGAATTTGGAGAAAATGAAAGATAAATTCGGGTTTACAATAATTGCCGAGTTGAAAGATTGTAAAGTACACTTGCCGAACAGATTTTTGACTGTTTTGGATGAGAAAAAGATTAAAGAATTAAACAAAAATGAAAAATTACACTTGATTGTTACTGGAAAGAAGACTATTAAAGATAAAGAAATTATAACAATTAACTTTGTAGAATAAAGTCTTAACTCTAAAACTTGCAGTCCCTCCCCACGTCATAGTACTGTTTTGATAACCATAGTTGGTGTCTTTCTTCATAGGAATCACATGGAATATTATCTACAGTAATACCTTTTGTTTCACACAAAATGTGGCTATATTCTATAAGAAAAATTCTATAATGCTCTTTAATGAATTGTGTTGATAAATCTTGATACTCACAAAAATTCCTAAGAAATTCATCAATTAAGTCTTGATTATCTTGAAAGAACGTATAATATGGGAAAAATGTCATAAAAAAACGATGAAAACTCTCTGTTTGTTTATTTTTTACTTTCTTTTCAATATCTTTCGTAATTATATTAAATATGTAATCCCTTACTTTTTTAGTTTTTTGCCGATAGTAAAACACTCCATTAGACGTTTTTTCTGCAAAAGACTTTACAAGTTCTTTGAATTCTGTATCATTTAAGGAAAGTATCAACTGTTCTTTAAAATGTTTTGGTAATTCGTTGAACTCGTTAAAATTGTCTTTCTTTGTAAGTTTTTGAAATGCTAGAAACTGAAGAGAGCTTGGTGAGTTCATGTTGTTTATTTAGTAGAAAAGTTTTTTATTAAAGTACAGTATGTTTTTAGTAAAAATGTTTTAAATTGATTAAATTTTATTAAGATTTTTCCTTTATTCGTAGCAGATTTGACAACATTTTACAAAGCACAGCTTAAGAAAGTAGAAGCAAACAGCTGTAGATTTGGTTAATTTTTCATTCCACAGAGTAGATAGTAATGTACCGATCGCTTTTGGAGACGAACGACTGTAGATTCGGTTAATTTTTCATTGAGATTTGCTGTGTTATTTCTCAGCTTCCTTTATGGTACATTGAACAGTATTTTACATTGCTTTTCGGTCGGCTCCGAAAGTGCGCCAGGAACCCCATATTACTATCTACTTACATATATATATATATATATATATATATATATATATATATATATATATATATATATATATACATACATATATATATATATATATACATTCCAACATTACCTATCACCATATACCCCTTTTAAATCTTTGTCTACAAAGTTCTTAAGCCTCTCTGTAATTGAAGTTGTAACTTAAAAAAAATAAATAATACCCATTAGAATAAGCTAAGTACAGCAGAACTATTGTCTCTATACTCATCAAAAGTTTCATTACAAAATTTCAAAATTTTTTAACCAAGAATTTATAATTTTAAATGTACAAAGGTCTATTAAAGTTTAAAACATTAAAATGCAGCTTTTACATATGAAAACTTGCATTACTTATATATTGTATAAGTATTGAGAGTATTTATAATTATTAAACACGACATACTGCTATGTTCAGTACTTAGTCATTTGAGATGATTTTAGTTTTGAGTTTTTTATCTTATTTAGTTAACTTTATGTTTATTCTAAAATCAAAAATAACATTTAGAATTACGCGAGAATTATTAAAAAAAAATTAATTCTGTATTTGTTTCTTCTTTCTTTGTTTTAAAATAGTGGCATATCTTCCAAGATATATTCGTGACTGTATAGAGAATTTATCGCCGTCTCTCATTAAATACAGTAGCACAAACACCTGCCCCTCCGATGGTACATTTGTTGGCCGATACGGAAACGGATACAATACATCATTAACTGAAACGGAAGATTGTTGCATCTCGTTGAAACCTCTCGTTTCTATCGAGTGCGTTCAGTTCTCGATCGTGCAAATTTTTAGTATAATAATGAAATATTATCTTTAACATATATTTTATATTTTTCATAGAGATTAATTTACAAACAAACAGTGCGCTGAGAACATTTACAATCAACGCGCACAAATAAAGAACCATAAATCATAAAGAACCATAAGGTGACTGACTGTATGTATATTTAATTTACTCAGGCTATTGCTTAAATCTTAAACTATACAACAGAGATTTTAATACGATGTATTAATAATGTGTTAATAATACTCAATAGTGTCAAATCCACGGTTTTCTATGGCATCGTTACATCAAATTACGTCATACCTTACTTGACAACTAATCTCATTTTGAAGCAGATAGGGCTTCTTATTCACAAAGAATCCGCTAGGCTGGGTCTTCCACTTTATTCTCATCTGCTTTTAATAACATAATACACTTACTGGAGGGATAGGTCCAATAAGTATAACAACCAATCACAAACACCCTCAGCATATTTTTTTGTAAGTCATCAATTTTCTTGAGATTGGACATGTTAGCCCTAGACGTATAAAAGTAACATAATATGATTTAATATATCATATATCTAGTTAGCATGTATCAGAATGTATTACCAGTAAAAGTAAAATAAATTCAGTGTAAATATAAAACTTAACACAAATAAAATTTAAAAACCTCATCAAATAAATATAATTAACTTCAAACCTTGATAATGGTACTAAGATATTACTGTCTTAGTAATTATCTTTTTTGATTATGCTAGGCATATAAATAATAAATGCATCTAAATTAAATGAAGTCAAAGCAATATTTTTCATGAAATAAAACTAAATACATTTAAAATAAATAAACTCGTTCAGTTGCTAATTAAATACAATCTGTTTATATGCTATTTTCAACCCCTCAGGAGGGGTCACTTCTGGATGGTTCATATCTTTAAGTTGAAAATAAATTGGGACAGCAAAATACGATCTTCATCTGGGCAACTCTATGGATTTCCTGGAATACGAAATCGCTAACTAGGTTTCTAGATATCAGTCCTGTTTATCAGCCTCTGTGTTGTTCTGATAATCTGATAAAAAGGGAACTTACGTTCAAAATCCTTTTTTTCTGGTTTTTATCTTTGATTCCGGTTTAGACGTCGAAATATTATCAGTATTAAGATTATAGAAACTTCAGTTTTCTTTAAAATATGAATAATTACACGTTTAAGCGTTTTTTGCAGTAGAGAATTCAATGGAGAATTCTAGGAATTCGGAGGCAGGGAGAGTGGAAGTGTTCCACATGAAATGACTTATGATTTTGTAAGATACATTTGTTAAAATATCATATTACCAGTTCCTACGTGAATTATTATTCCTTCACTAGTATTTACATATTTATTGTATTATTTCAAGTGGTAGTCCTTAAATTAGTATTAAAATTCAAATCTTTCACTGCATTAGTTTCTTTACAAACCGGAAAGTAAACGTATTAACGAATCCTGTTCTTTGTACGTTACAGAAGGCTTTCTATTTGCTATTAAGACGACATTGTTATTACAAATTTCATAAATACCATAACAGAAGCTGTTGAAAAATATTTTAAACGGAAATACAGTTTTTAATAAAAATTAAAAAACCACCTGTTGTGCAGTGTTTATCGTAATGTATAGCTAATTAAAAATTGTATTAAAACAGTTTAATTAAGACGGCACTTACTTAATAACCAATTATATTGTTCTAGAGAGGTTGCTAGTTTTTAAACTATAAGAACATTTAAAAAAAATTATTGTTTTCTATTTATATTAGGAAAACTATATACAGCTCGTAATATTAGAGTTGGTAACCACGAATGGCCGTTGAAAGAAGACTAAAAACGGTTTAAAAACTTATTAAAATATTTCCGCATCCAGTAAAGCACAAAGCAAGTAATTAGTCACTTACAAAGCCACCCTATTATCAATTAAGCCAAAAGGTGCTTAATTGACAAACAATGAAGTTTCATTACGCTGGACTTTCATGTTAACCCAATCAAACGCTATGTCCAGAAAAATAGACAGAGACAATGAATGCCCTTGGAGTTACTTCAGCAATCAATTACATTTCTTAATGATGTTCGAAATGAGATATAAAAATATTATTTTAGTAAATTTTGCACTGGGTCATTGTAATTACTTTTTGTTTACAAAGTGATTGAAAGTTGATGTGAAGTATTGTAAACTTGCCTTTAGTTAGTGGTTCAAGAATGCATATGAAATTGAATAAACCAATACGGTGGAGCATCGAAAACCCGACAGAATGGGTTATCGCGCAGATCAACAGACAGCTACCCCAACAGTACAGACGGTCCGAACAGACATATGGACGGACTGAACTTTGGCCTTTTTGGCCCCAATTCAATAGGGTCATTCCTTGGTCAAAGAGGAGCCTAGGTGCCAAGTTCCACGTCCTCACGTCCTTCTATTGAGGATTATCGCACAGACGGACAGACAGACAGACAGACAGATAACGGACACTGTTTCAAGAAGGCTGTGGCGAGTCCTTAACAATGCTTGCATGTATGGTATTTTTGTTAGTTACTAATACATTTATCTGCATACATATAGATTAATAACGTAAAGAAAAAGTCCTTGGTACCAATATTAAACACTGTTATGGTTAGAAAAGGTATAACCCAACGTTTCCAGGATTGGGACAAAAATACAGATTTATTTTTGTATGTACTAATACCTCCCCCACTTGACGAAGAGGATAGATTCCAATCCTCGAAACGTTGTGCTACACCTTTTGTAACCATAACGATGGTTTGTCTCGTAAAATTCAAAATTAACAACTAATTTGAGTTATATAAATTAGATATTAGATTATTTGCAGAAATAATTAATGATGATACTTATGTAATTAAATTAAATAAATTTAGCTTCAATTCATCAGCAAAAGAGCTTTAGAAAGTGTTTGATGCATCGTAATATATAACTCTAAGCCGATTATACAATTAAACTAAGTCAGTCCTGACTATGGAAACTAGAACACACCAGTAAGCTCCTATAGAGGGTTCCATACCAGTTTAGTTTCAGTAAATGTTTAATGTGTAATATTGTTTAAAAATTTAGAGGATTAAACCTGGAAACGAACTTGGATGTTACATAAGTTTATGTAACACATATAAACTTATTCTCTCCCCCCTCACCCCCCTCTCAATCTACAACTCTCAACAATAGTACTTTTTATTCAATATAGATTAAAAATAAATTTGGCTATTGCTATTATTCAAATTGATTTAAAGGTACATATATATTTATTTATATGTATTTATATATATGAATATAACGGTACTGAACCAACATTGGCTGGTCATTAGAATTTTCATTCAACCCTGTTCAGTTTTTTTGACATCTTGGATTCATCATGTTTGAATATCATGTTTCAAAATATATTCATAATATTATAATACTTTATTTTAGACTATGTTCCTAAGTACTTCCTAATAGGTGTGTTTACGAAATTTTTAAGTAGTCTATTTCATTCGAAAAGGATCTATCTATTCCAAAACAAACAAAGTAATGTATACCTTACTTACATTATTGTAAGGTAATAAATTGTATTACTAATTGATTAAAAATTATTTGCTTTTAAATTTTATTTACTTCTTTGTTAATAGAAATTATATTTTTATTATTTTATTCATGCAATAATGCCCGGTAATGGACATGTCGTTATAGACGTTTAAATACCCATCTATCTTATTTGACCAGTTTTACATTGTATATTTATTTATAGAATCCTTTAAACTGTATTATTATATATTCCTAATGTGTCACTATGCATACAAATGTGGTCAAACCCACCTGCTTACAACGATAATATAGCAAAAGAATAAGTTCATTACATTTATATTTCGAAAACATTTTGATCTATTACAACAAATTCTTGACATGAATTCAGAAAACCTCATTCATATCTTTACGTTCCTTGGTTCATTTATTACAGACATCACAGCCTTTATACATTAAATCTCTTCTTTTTCTTTACTGATAAGGTTTTAATAACACAAGCCACAACGGCTTGGTGAGGTTTGAATCCTGTTGGAAGAGCTGGATAAAGTCTTTATCTCACATTGCTTCCTTCAATAACAATTTTGCTTAAACTAAATAATATTTTTAATTAGATACTTTGCAATTCGTCGGATGAGATGAAATTAAAAAGTACTAAGATGTTTGAAATGTTTTAAAATTAATATTTTGGCTTATACTCTAGTTGGTATCATTACAATCTCACAATTAAGTAATCAATATTTACGATTAAGTGGGAGTAGCCCAAAGTGAGAAGATGAAAGTAAAATTTCCAGAATCGTTCATTAAGCGGATCGTTCGATCATCTTAATGAGTGATTGAATCTTCACAGATTAGTACTTATAGCATAAGATGCTTCTCAAGATTATAAACAGTTTATACTTGAGAAAGAGTGAGAAAACGTAAACATAACATAGTCATATGTTCTTGTCTCAACCTGTAGGCCACTAAGATGATTGTTTATTCGTTTGTATTCAATGATTCACACAATTCTTGTAGTAACATAATCCCCAATGACATTGCGTATTTAGTCCGACATGGCTTTCATTAGTTTCTCTCGCCCATTCATGTTTACTTACATAGATTTCAATGGTCATGTGTAATAAACGCATTAGTATTTTAACCACAGGATTTAATTCAATGCTTGATGCGTTTAATGGGCCTGCAATAGCCGAGTCTATGTCAGAGTCAGTTTCAGATGCTGCATTAAGGAATGTGATATGGAACTAAATGCAACATTAGCACTCAACCAAACCTTCCCACCGTGGCTGTAATATGAGTACTGTTATCTGTTTATCGGTATAGTAAGAAATTAAAATAGGTATGCAAGTTTTTTAATTAATAATAATATAAACAATGTTTTTAGTAAATTTTTCAAATTAAAAGTAATTTGTTATTAAATTCAGAAATATAGGTTTTAATATTCATAGTAAAATAACAGTTATGTGCTAAATTATTTTATCTTACTAATCACACATTAACTTTTCCATGCACTCATTCGACCGTAAACAGTAAAATCTACACACCCCCCCCACCTGTGCGTTCCAAATAAAGCTTATATTCAACCTTCCAGTATAACTCCAAAAACTAAAACGTTAGACATCGCGGCTTAAGTCTTGGTCTATTTTTACTGTACTCGTATAATTTCACATTCTGATTTTCTCTTGAAATAGATAAAGTAAAATTTTCTCTAAGAAAAATCAATAATTTTCCTAGCTTGAGACAATTAAAACACACCGTCTGCACATAGTTATTAGTTATATAACCTTTGGACAACTAGATAAAGATACTGAAAGTCGGTTTAAGGATATACACTTTAGTCGGCGGAGTAAGTTAAGTACTTTTTGTGATTCAATCTTTATTAAAATTTAAATCGGGTTATTGCCTGAAATTGAATCTCAGATTAAATTATTCCAAGAACTCTATTAAAATGCACAAGAATGAAACGCCAATTAAGTATTAATCAAAGATACTACCAAAGATGATCACTGCGATTAACTTAATTGAGTGAATTAAGAGAATTGAGTGAAATATGTTTACAAAACTAAAACTCTTTATACGTTCATTAGATCATACATGCCTTATCTCTTGAATTATGTCATAACATTGCTTAAAATCTAAGGATTTATCACTTTAAGTTGATTTACAAGTTTATTTGAGCTACTATATTTATATTTACCTGGAAAATTCTAACAATACAAATGTACACGTATCAAAGTAATAACTGCCAGAATACAAACAGTAACAATATACTGGGTGGCGCAAAAAGGATGTTCGGATTTGAACTGCGTAGTACAGTGGAAGGTGAGGAGGGGGGGACCACTGCCGTCATCTGCAAGTCGGCCATTACACCCATTCAGTTTGCCACGAGATGGCGCAGTGGACGGTCGAGCATCGTGTTTTTTGCTGTGAAAACAGTTTTTCAGAAATAATGAATCTTTTATTACTGTGCAAACGATTGTTTCGACAACGTTTTGGTTTAAGCGCGTGATGAACCCATTCCAGATCGCAGATCCATATCACGTTGGGTGACTGCATTCCAGACAACAGGGTCTGTCATGAGTGGGTAAATCTGTTGGGCGTCCACGTACGGCAGTTTACTCCACAGAACATTGAGAAATGTTTAGAGCGTCAGTGCTTCACAGTCCGCGTTGTTCCACCAGGCGTCGTGCTCAAACTTTAGGCCTCAGCCGTCGTTCTTTGCAGCGCATTTTAAGCCGTGAGTTACAGTTTCACCCATACAAAATTATGATCACGCAAAAGCTCTATGATCGTGATTTTGAGCACCGAAGACGATTTTTGTGAAACAATGTTGGACATTTTGTACTCTAATTAATGATGTTGTGCTTTTAATGTCGGATGAAAGCCCATTTCCATTTAGACGGCTATGTCAACAAACAAAAACTGTAGGTATTGGGCAGCAACTAATCCCAGAGATTGCACCAAAAGCGTCTTCATAGTGCTAAAGTAACAGTCTGGGTGTGGAATGTCAAAAATTGGGGATTGTTGGTCCTTATTCTTTTTGAGGAGAACAACGCTACAGTCCACTGTGAACTCGGAACGTTACGTTAACATGCTACGTAGCTTTTTGGGGCGAAACTGCGAGAGTTACGTGTAAATCGAGATCGAATTTGGTTTCAAACAGGACGGGGGCCACGGCCCACACAGCCAATGACTCCATGTGTGTCTTAAGGCGGATGTTCCCCCACCCACATCATCTCGCGTTTTGGAGATGTCCGCTGGCCCGCTAGATCAACCTGACCTCTCAGCCTGTGATTTTTTTCTTTGGGGAATACCTAAAGTCAAAGTCTACGTAAACAAGCCCCGAAACTTAATTGATCTGAAGGAGGCAATCAGTGCGGAAATCTATGGCAATTCAAGAAGAAACTGTAGTGAAAGTGATGGAAAATTTCAAGGAAAGACTTGTGGAATGCATCACCGAGGAAGGACACCATCTTCCGGAAGTTATTTTTCCGTACATGAATTTTGGAGGTTATTTCTTGTAATTGGGTGCCTGGGAGCATTTAGTTATGTAATTGAATAAAATTAATTTGTAAAACTGATGGAGTTATAGTTATTTAAAATCCGACCATCCTATTTGCGCCACCCAGTATTAAACCAACATTATTGATGACGTCATCTGCCAAAGATATACACTGTATTGTAGTTCTACTACTAACTACGCAACATAACATAAATGTCCGTTATTACATAATATTTGTACGTAACAAACTAGAGATCATGTGCAGTATCAAATGGATACTAAATATGTTTAATAATGTTTAAAAATAGAGAGAGAAGAATCTGTTACAGGTTTGAGGCACTTTTATCGAATCTTCCCTATTGCAGTTTATAAGTTATCACATTTTCATAACCTTGTTTATTAAAATGTGGTGTGTACAAGGTCAAGGTATGCAACTGGTCAGGCTGGTTGCTTGATCAGAAAAATTTTAATTTCGTTCCTAACTGTTGAGCCGGTTCCCTGATATATGTGGTGGTCAGCCAACACAGTGTTCACCTCTGTCTCGCACAGACTGTGTGTGGGATACGAATACTTACATAGGTCCGGCAATATTGTCCATCAATCGACTCAAACAGTGTTGTCCACCTTTATGATCTTCCGGTCAAGCCGGACCTGAACGACGGTGGTGATCCTCCTGTCTAAGAGAAGGTCTAACTGTACGATCTAGGTCTTTTCCGTCGCCAGAGTCAAGCCGTGGTCATCAGCCCAGACAACACTCGCAGCACGACTCGGAGAAGGAGGTATTTAGTTTTCTCGAAGGTCCTGGCAGTATGAATACGGCAAATCCCACAGAGCAGTGTATGTACGAGGGAGGTTCCGCCGTGTGTGATGTTCCGCAGGACCCAGGATTGAGTCCTTGCAGCTCCTGCCGTGATCTCCCTCTACCGCGGTCTGTGTAATACACTCTTAGCGGTAGCAACACGCTCGTAGCGGTAGCAACACGCTCGTAGCGGTAGCAACACGCTCGTAGCGGTAGCAACATGCTCGTAGTGGTAGCAGCACGCCGTATCATAAGAAATACTACTGTAGCTGTAGAAACACACTCCTATCATAAGTAATATTCTTAAAGCAGTAGCAATACGTGTGTACCTGTAGCAGCATAATTATAGCAATAGCAACTCTCCTGTAGCAGTAGCAGCCCACTTTCAAACTAGTAGCACATTTCAATGGCTCGTTTCACCAACTTGTTGTATCGTTTCATTATATATGATGAGACCGTTCGCCTCACATAAGTTTTATTGTATAAAATTACACCCAATCGAATCATATTGTCTATTGCAAATAATGTTTCTGTTTATTTTGTTAGCGTTATACCGAAAATTACTTCTTCAAACGAAGATGCAATGGATTTGCGTGTTGAATACAATTTTTTAAACGAATTGTGGATATTTCAGTTGGATATTTCGGTGTGATTGTTACTTATCAATTCTCAGCGTTATCCTGAAACCAGAGAAACATGATTACATAAAAATCTCGTTTAGTGTTGTTACTTACGCAACACAAGGGGAGTCAATACAGGCATCTCCAGGATTGTATTTCACTCAATTCTATCTTGAATACATTGAAAATAATGCTTTACCTTATATACTCCAAAAACAAAACGTTTTTATTAAAACTAAAATCTTATATTTATACAATT
The DNA here is from genome assembly GCF_021130785.1 of Homalodisca vitripennis. Lineage (NCBI taxonomy): Eukaryota > Metazoa > Arthropoda > Insecta > Hemiptera > Cicadellidae > Homalodisca > Homalodisca vitripennis. The sequence continues at coordinate 13,505,646 of NC_060212.1, read as the reverse complement.
TACGGAATCTGTAATGCTTTAAAAGTTTCTTACTGTTAACAGTAAAATTTAAATAAGCGGTATAAAATAGTACTTTGCCTAGTAATAATGTATTCAAATAGAATTCCACTTAGTATAAAGTATCCAACAAATAATTTGTTAAAATCTATAGAATATCTAATGAAATCTAAATAAATCAAATTGTTACGTTTACACGAGCTGAATGAAGTACCAGATACAATCAGTAGAATAAATATCGATGATCGATATCACATTGTTCGACACCGATTGGAATGCTTTCTCGGAAATCTATGGTTTCAGTTTTGTTTGAAATTGAAAATAGCATTTAAATATTTGCAATAATGTTCCTACGCTCAATGTGTTCTTTACACTTGCTTTATTTCAAATGTAACAAACAAAACAATGTTTTAAATACTATAAAAAGATACATATTAATTTTTGAGGATCTGTTGGCTGTTTAATTTGACGTGTATTTTAGACAGTTCGCAATATATTTCAGAAAAGCCCTAATCGATTGTGATAGTGATACACTGAGATGCGTGAAGTTCTGTGCAAGTTTATTTCCACACACGTGCAACAATGTTGTAACCAAGTTGTCTTCTTAAATTGGAAATATAATAATCGATCCTTTGTGAATTATTATTGTTAATTTGAATCTACCGTTATTACAACAAATTTGCTATGGATCCATGAAGGCTTAATTAATTGATACGTTTGCTTCTGCGTGATTCTTATCAGAAAAGGTAAATGAAATTAGAAAAATGTGTGCCTTAATCTGAAAGAATTAAGTGCAGTTTGGACCTTAAAACTGTGCGCCTTTGCACGCAGTTTTGCAGGTTTTTGCACCTATATGTACACTTCTGGTTCGAGTGCATTATATTTCCGACACCAATTTTGAGTTTGCCTTGTTGTCACGATTAATAAAATACGCCAAAAGGTTTATAATTATCGCCAATGTAATTTACTTCGTTTTTAATATTTTTGGTTTTGTTTTCCTTTCTGATCAAGAAAATATACACACAGATCAGAGAAGCTTACTTTTTTCATCTTAGAACTAAGAACATCAAAGAGAACTAAGATGGATTTTATATGTCTTTAAATTTATAGTAAAAGTTCTGTAATATTTTATAATATTTAGAGCTAGAATTGGTACATTAATTCAAAAGAACAGTCCAGTAAACTTCCATACAACATAATTCTTGCCTACTGCTTCAAAGGGAGTCTTCGGTGTTAAATTCTGACTTATTTTTCATGACATTTTCTAAGGTAGATTAGTTTTCGTTTAATCTTTAAAATCTAAAACAGCGTCCAAAATTAAGGTTACTTAATAGAACATTCATTCACTATAAATCCAAACAAATTAAAATGATAAACAATGTTTACACAGAACAGTTCATTAAATTTGATAAGTTCATTCAACTAGTATTACACAACTTTAAAGACCAAGATGGGATTTTTGTAAGTTAAAAGAATAGCGTAACCTAATTGGATTTTCGAAATAAGCATAGGCATATATTCATACCAGGATCCTCAAAAATCTCCATTGGCAATTTCAGTACAGTTGGTTGAGTAGATTACGCGTGAAAACAAAACAAACAAACAAAGGCACTTTCGCATTTATCATATTATTAGGATATTAGTACTCCAATAAATTTGTATTAATTATATTGGAAGTCATAATTCTGTAAACCCTTAACGTATTTTGTTAAATTTTATATTTTTGCTTTCTCTAAACATTGACCCTCATTAATTTATTTTGAACTAGAGAAATGTCTAAGAGTCCATAAAGTGTATCAAAATTTGAAAATTCCCACCACTTTGAAAATACATGATGTAATATATCTACGCTAATTCACTGTTCTATATAATGGTAATCACAATGAGTGTGCCAAAAGTAATTTTCCCTAACATAAACAGAGATAGAAGCACAAATAAGCAGTTGCTGGTATAGGGTCCATTTTATATTTTTATTTTTATACCCAGAAACAATTTCTGATATATTTTCAGCCAATTATAGAGTGTAAGCAGTTCATCCAACTCAAAAATGGGTAGATAAAGGAAGGTGATACGATTTGGATTTTAGAATTTGAAAATAATCTAATTTAGTTTTATTAAAGTAAACTGCACACATTATAACCACTTCTTCCTTGAAATGTGAATCAAACGGTTGTAGTAGATATTACCGGATGTGGTGATACTCAACTGTCTGAAGCGGTGTTACAGTGTGAATCAAACTAAAGCAACTAACGACATCCGTTTGGCACCAGTAAACTATACCACCACATATAACCTTTATTGCTCACAGCGAAAGTTCAGATAGCTGTCAGATTATAACTTTGTGGTCAAACTTTAGCTCTCTCCTCGTTTAACTTGCTGTTCGTTTTTCGAGATCGTTGCAGCGTTTTCCCATCTGCTGGTGAGAGTTCTGCGACTCTGTCACCCAGCTTCAGCTTCACCGATAAACATCTAACATAATCTAAATCCGTATTTATTCTCTCATCTGTGTTTTTATTAATGAATTTTGAGAGGCTGAAAGAGTCTGGTCATGTATTTCTTCATACCCATTTCTACGAACAGAAGACAAAAAAGCGTTTTCCTCAAACATGAGTCACACTTCCAAGACTACGAACAGCACGCGAACGAATAAAGTCATCAGCAAGGAAAACAGTTTCACACCTTTCCGATATTATAATAAAATGGCTTATAAAGATCTCAATGTAAAAATAGATTTACGGCAGGTTTAACTTCAACTGAGCAGGCCGAAACATGCAATCAGATAAGACGGGACGTTGTAGATAAGAGGTCCGGACTCATCGGTGATCTGATAGATATTCCTAAAACTTGTATTGAAATAAACCAGAGTAAAATATTCTCACATCAGTACGTGTTTTGGAGGAATTTCAGTGCGTCATTTGCATTTTATAATTACTTTGGGCGCCTAAGGGTGCATGTTTATTAGACTGGACCAAACCAATTATCACTCAAAATTGAACCACCTTCGGATATCATTAACAAAATGATTCGAAATTGATGTGATGAATTTCCAGTCAAGAAATTTGATTGGGTGACATTAGAGACCTCTAGACTATGTCAGTCTTCTTCACTTTTAAAATATCTTTAAAATGAGGTTTCACCCGCTAGGGGTTCATTTTTAAAGATTTTGACTTCCCTCCAAAAACTCCATTTGGGAGAGAAGGAGTCAACAATTTTCATACATCAAAAAACATCTCACTTGGTCATAGGAACATTCCCCAAATTAAATTACTCCATATTTATTCATACGGAAGTTAATGGGGGGAGGGGGACTTTTAAGACACCCGGTATATAATATCTTGGTATTTAGTATAAAAACTATAAAATATAAGTGTGAAATCTGTTTGAAATCAATATAAAATCTGTTAAATATTAACGTTGCATATCTATTGGGATTCAATATATAATGTGTTAAATATGAAAACAAAATTCCTTGAGATTAAAATTTAATGTGTCTAATTTTTGTCCAATTCTATGACGATAACGAATTGTTAAATTCCTTGCTAATAAAAATGAGTGTCAAATTCTAATGATAATATTTTTTATCTAATTGTGTTTTAATAAAAACTCCGTGCCTAAAACCTTGTCCTTATTGCTATAAAGAAATGTTTTGGTAACACTATGATAGTCATTACTTTTCTAAGAAGCATTAAAGAATAATAAAGTGAAAAATAATGAATTTTACCGTTTAAAAGTCTGTGCGAATGAAAATATCATTTTCAGCTATCATAATTCAAAATTATAAAAACTTCCAGGATCAAAAAATATTTTGCAACACGTTCTAGCAAAATATTTGATAGCAAACGAGCTGTAAAATTGATAAAAATAGTCTAGAATTGGAAAAAATCTTGAATAAATTTGATAAATTCGTATAAAAAATGTATAAATACAATTATTTTAGTTCGATATTGTAAAAATAAAAGCTAATTCAAAACCAAAATTTTGGGAAAATTATGTTAAAAATGAATTAATATTATATCTCAATTTAATTAAAATTCTGTTTAAAATAATGAAAATTTGGTCAAATGTTTAAAAATGATATCTTTTATAAATCAAAATTATTTTTAAATAATGTTAAAAGTGTATAAAAATTCTGTACTCAATGAATTAAGATAATTTTGTTTCAAAAATGTTGTTCAAAATTATTGAAAGTTTTATCTGGAACCAATAAAATTTTGTTAGGAATGATGATAACTGTTTATTCGCAGACACTCTTGCTTATGGTTGCTTACTAAAGAAGAGAGCAGACGTGGTGTGGACAGGAGAGGTGCGGTGGATTAGAGCAGAATACGGACTTGTTGCGAGGGAAAGATCTCACCTGAACGTCTCCAGTCGGTGTCTCTGATGTCAAGAAGAAAATTTTATGAGAAAAGTTTGCAGAGTATGTGCACACAAATTAGTAATGATGCCAATATTGCAGCTTGTCTCCGAGTTGTGTGGGGTTAAGTGTTGCAAGAAGAGAGAGGGTGATGATAGCTGTTCAGAGCAAATTACTGCTAAGTAATGGAGAAGAATTACTTAGTTATGTCGCATAGTGCGATCAGAATGGTGGCTGAAGACATTTCATAGGACATCAGGAAGACATGTAAAAAGAAATATAATGTATGGCAAGATATAATAAGTATGTTAAAGGAGAGGAGATGTCGAGGAATTCTGGAGGAGAGGCAGGGTAGATGAAAATCTGACAAGGAAAAAGGTAGTTTTGAATTTCGGCCTTATTTGAGGGATGAAGGGATTGAACGATGGCCATGGCAATTTCAGTTTGGAATTGGCGGAATATGGATTGAGCGAGGAAATGGAATGTTCGTGGTGCAGTAAGGAAGAGAGCTCTGGACATGTGTCATGGTTTTTAGAGACGCAGAAGGAAATTCGGGGGGAAATTCGAGGGATGTTAAGAGAAAAGGAAGTGGAAGATTAGAAGTGTCCGTGGTTAGTGAAGACGTGTTCCAGTGTTTATGAAAATTGGTGTCATAACAGTAGGAAGTATTAAAATAACGAGAAAGCCTTAATTGGCTTTCCAGGTTTTAAGAAGTGGAAGTATGGAATTGAGTAAGATGTTATGATTTAAAAGCAGGATAAACCTAATGCTTCTAAGGACCAGATTAATGTTCCAATCATTGATCAGCTTGCTTTAGGACTTGAATATTGTGAGCAGTGTAAGCATTCTCTAAATGGTGATGGATCAATCATCTGATTGTGATTGAATCAGACGTTTGATTGTGATTGGATTCTCAGAAAGCTGACGTAAGCTTCGTAGAACACAAAGGGATTAGGAGGAAGCAAGGCTGAAGGAAAGGGGCTGCAATACAGTGATCAATGTAGTGCAGAGAGGATCACGTGACATAGCTAGAGCTAGCTTATGATATGTATTTCTCTATTTACTAACATTGAGAAACTCAATTGATGAACATATTTTTTTCGCCTTTGACATGAATTAACAACAATTTTTGTCTCAATCGCAGATTTATTGAAGTTAATTAAATTTTCCGTGTTGTTCAATGCGAAACGACAATAAACAAAGTTTTACTTACGCTAGACTGTTTGTTGAAATGTGTTTAGAACTTGGCTCAAAGTGACTGTAAATTGAGGACCATTACTGTTTCAAGGAAAACAGTTTATTAAATTTACACAACTTCCTTCTAACATGACAGTTGAGATGTCTGTAATGTAATTACTATATCCAATATATTTTGTATTTCAGAGAGGCTCACTGTAACATTGACAGTACATGCCTTATATGTCATATATATTGTTAAACTGATTACCTCACGTAATTCTGGTAAAGTATATAATAAAATTAGAATATCTTGATTTTATCAAGGTTTTGTGCACAATTGTTTAGAATTCGGTAGAATAGTAAATGTTGCTTCATACCAATAAAATAGACAAATAAAACACGTTTTAGGTTATATTTGTTATTATTAAATTCTAGAAACACATCACAGAGGAAGTTTTTCATCCAACCATATTCAATTCTTTTTGTTTTGTTTTAGTTAATCTAATTGTAGTGGCAACTGCTGGTGTCTCAGTATTTGTTTTTAAGAGAATCGCGTTTTAATATTTTACAATATACACATATTTGGACTTAACATAAATGTTTGCTTGTCAAAATACTATTATAGTACGTTGTTATTAAATAAGCAATATATTGTGTAATTCTTTAAAATAAAACATTCTCACATTATTACCTCTTATATTTGAATAAAATATATATATATATATATATATATACACACAAAAAATTATATATAAAAATATAAAAAATAAAAATATAAAAAAATATAGATATAAATATTTATATTTTATTTTATATGTATATTTACCTCTCTTATATTCAATAAGAATATTATATAAGATGATAAGAGAATAAAACATTCTCACATTATTACCTCCTATATATCCTAATAAAAGAATATAGAAACTCTTGATTTACAACAAATATTAGAAAGCAACATATTTTTATCGTTACTGACCATCAGTAAGCTTTTTAAAACACTTTCTTATCTTACGTATGACATCAATGTTTCCTTTACTTGCATTTTCAAAGTAAAATGTAAGTTTGCCAACCATAGTATTTGTTAATTGGTATTACCTTTGTACCGTGTTCTTGATTAATTACGATACACAGCAAATTTTGATTTAATTATAATATAATCTTAAAACGCTGGAAATGCAATAAATTCAAAATTGACTTAACAATTTTTTTACCAATATTTAAAACATTTTTTTTAAGACATTAAAACAGACATTTTTTACCAAATATAAAAATTTTTACAATTCTTCAAGTTTTAAATATAAAATTCATTCACACACAAAAAATATATAAAGAGTCTGGCTATCTTCTAAAATAAAAATTGCTTTTTGTAAAAAACATTCAATTAAACTTTCTTTGACAAAATACTTGATAATCTTCTTTACAAATCTTGATCAAAGATTTTAATTACTATTTTTATATACTTTGAAAAGATAGAATATTAAAATTAAAATTGAATAAAAATTAAATATTTTTGAAAATTGTAAAAAATATTAAAATGTACAAAAACTAGAAAATTTACTCAAAAAGGTCAAAAGTAAAATTTTTAAAAGTTAAAAGATCAAAAAAGTTTAAACCTTGTTAAATTTAGTATCTTTATACAGTACATAAATGAAAAACTTGAGATAAATATTCCCATATTACTATTTCACTAATTGTAACCAGTTTGAGTTCAGTTGTGGGTCTGTTAATGTTTTTTTTTGAAAACGAAAGGCCTTACACAAAAATAATCAGCGAAGTCATTGGACCATAAACATATTCAACTCCTTAGCCGTCGTGTAAACTTATCGACTCGAGAACCCTTGGCCCAATTTACTTCCTGGATAATGCTCAATGATTATAATACACGTCGAAGTCACAGGCACAACGACGGTTCACCGGAAGTGCTTTGTCAATGCACAATCGCTTCTTATAAACCGATGCTGGGATAACAAGCACTGGTCGTAAACGGTTTGAAATGTTTGTCGACATGGCTGTAGAGACTGTAATTATAATCTTTGGATTACACCGACAAGAAGTAATATTCAAATACAAGACAGGAAAACCATATTTAAGTCCTTTAAAATAACTATATTATATATGTTTAGTATAACAAGATCCGGTTGTCGCACGGCATAAGGCTTCAGATTATGGACATAAGTTAAAGAAAAGGTTAATCGTGTCTGTTAACAAAATAATTTTAATTCACTGATTTTCTTTTTTGGCAAATCCAATCACACAGTGAACCTAGCAAATTTTCCTACTGTCTGTCTTTTTGCTTGCTAGCAGATGTGGGCTAATTGATGAGGGCATGTGCTATCCCCATTGAATTTGGATCAGCGCCAGCAAAGCCTTTTATTCAGGTAGCTTGCCAAATATATCGCCTATCTGTTTGTCCGTCTGTCTAGGGGTTGGCATAAATTATTTTCTACCAGTTTGTCTGCATGACAGTCTGATCACAGGATATACAAAGGAGAAAATGAGTTTCCTGCATTATGTTTGAAAAGGTCTCGCAGATGCCAGATGCTCACTAGAACAGATATAACGGCGTTATATTTAAGGATCCTTCATCTGAAAGCATGTTGTGTGAAAAATCCTTTTCTGAAATAGAGACCTAGGTTATGTTAATCATCAGCATTGGAAGTTTCCTCATTAAGATAGGAGTTATGTAGGTACGAATAGATACTTCAGCGATCTGTTCTTTTAGCTCGGAAATATTTAGAGTATGTAGTTACGGTTTATTAAGGGAAAATACATTTTAGGCTCAAGTGGTAATAATGATTTATTTTCCTTATAAGTTTTACAAGGTTATAACATAATACCTGGTAGGAACAAATACTGCCAAATTATCCAGTATATGGATAACAAGAAGAGAACAAAGTGAATAAGCCTTAACAGTTAAAATATAATTATATTATAAAGTATAATGTACTAAAGTAGCGTCCAGCTTTACATAAAACATATTGAATGACATCGGCATTCAGTGCCGTCCAAAATTCATTTACAAGTTAACAGATCAATGGTATTTCTCATTAAAAAATGAGTATTTAAAATGTTATTTATGGCGCAGCGATGGTGGGAAGAATTGATTCAATGCGAATGTTGAGTTTAGCTGCACATAAGAGAAAGGTGAACTGAAGATAAACTCTGCATTCGCATTTAGGCTACTTATGAGTTATTGCTTGTTACGAGTTATGAGTTATTGCTTTTTATACCCTTTTGATACTTTTGCATCCTTACTTTTATCATCTACGCCAGAGTAGTCCATATATTATATTTAATTTACAATGTTTTTCTATCCTGTGAGAATTAAATTATCAAAAGGATCAATGCACGTGCATTATAAACTCTAGACACTTAACAAACTTACTACTTGTTTCGATTTTTTCAAACTCAATTAATATGGAAGAGTCAAGATATTTTTAAAACTTCTGTTGTAAGTTAAAATGTTTATTTTTTCTTAAAATTAATAGCAAAAACACCTAGAGAAATGAATCTTACTGTGTATGGTTGGCGTATTTTTGTACCTTTTTGTTTTCACACTAAGAGCGTATTGTTTTCCTGGACAAGAGTTACTTTTAGGATTCAAAAATAAATTGTATATATCTTTAAATTTTATATTTTAGGGTTAGTGTGTAGTGTCTATAACTTGTATAAGACATTTAGTAGACTATCAAACAGCATGCCACCTGTATTAAAGGACGCATATGTCGTTTCATTTCATGCTTTAAGCCTAAGGTAAGATTAAAAAGCTTGTCTCTTCTCATTCTCTATTAAGTCATACTGCCTACACGATGACAAAAGAGCTCACTTGCAAAGAGAATCCCTTTCAGCATCTTGAAATCTGCCTCCTTACCTCATTAACTTTGTTTATAATGGGGTCTTTTTAAAGGAAAATTACCAATTAACTTGTTCCTTAGAGCTTAAGATTGTTTAAGTAACCTTTATCCTGAATAAAGTTTTGAAAGAACTCTCTTGAACAATATCGTTCTTAGAGAATAATGTCCTTCCTATGAATTTGAGTTGCACTAATCACAAATTATCTACTTGAGTCACTAAATTGATGATGAAATCTAAGAGAATAATGTCCTTCCTATGAATTTGAGTTGCACTAATCACAAATTATCTACTTGAGTCACTAAATTGATGATGAAATCTATTTTTATACAGGAAATATATAGTAGATTTTGTGTATAAATATAATATACTCATATAATAATCTATGATACATTTGTTAAACGCCTCCTCTACCAAATGTATTTAATTTTCTTTTGTTCATGTTATGTTGTTCAGAATTAACCCCATCTTCAGTGACATGGGGACTTTGACAGGGTTCACAAGAGTCCATCTTCTTCTCTATGTCACTATCTATTTTTGACTACCATGTCGTTACGATGACATGCTTGTTAACGTGGGTTTTGCACGAAACCAACCAGTCCAATGTAAGGTAAGTTTCATAATAATTAAGATATTCCATTACTTCTGGTTTATTTTTATAAATCTTACAGTTCAGTGAAAAAGATGTATGGTGTTTACTGTGATAAAAGACGAAAAGGAGATTATATTACAAAATTGACAATTCAAAAGTGCCAGAACGGAAGTGCCAAACTAAAAGTGCCTAAGACAGCAAGTGCCACAAGCCTTAAATGCCTTTTAATTAAAATGAAAATAATTAAATACTTTAAAATGTAGGTGCCAAAAACATACAATGACATTATTTTTAATTTATATCACTTTTTACGTATTAACCTAGAGATAGTAACTTCATATTTTTAAATATTCAAGTACAGTGCTATCTTATAAACTGCGTAATTTGCTACCATATTGAAAATTCTACGATCTACCAATTTTATATTATTACCTAGATGATTCTGTACTCAGTTGATTATCGCCAGCTCAAAATCCGTCAGAACGGACGAGGGACGTTGAATTCGAATGCAGGCTTGCACCGCTTTTGAAATGATCTCTTCGATTACTTTTGAATAAGATAACTTATTATTATCTTGCATTAACGCATATACCAGGGGTAAAGCAATGGTGGTTTCACCGTCGTTAGTAATAGAAGAGCTTGAACATCTTTTGGATTTGGATTTTTTCACAACAAGTTTCCTCTATCATGGAGAGTGGAGGTTAGGCGAGCAGACCATTCTCCATGGAATTTGCTCAAAAACATATGAAGTTTTTGCTTTAATTATAAGTTGCACTTTAATATATAAACATTTATTTAAACCCAGATCTAGATTTGTATACAACAAATATTTATTTGAGGTTTATATAGTAACATCTTTTACGATCAGTAGGGTAGACCGGGGCTAGTTGTGACAGGGGCATGTTGTGACAAATAGTTTTTCAGAAAATCCACAGGTAGCCGCACCACCCGGTCACGTAGACATATCCTCCTTCTTACCTGCAGTCTGCTGGTGTAGTTTGACAGTGATGCGTTGTGTTTGTGCTAGTCTTTAAAAAATTTTGTAATTTCGTAGTTAAAAAGTACAATTTTGCTGTTGTCTTAGATTTGGTGTATCTCACACATACCACAAGGTAAGGAACTCATTTTATTTTTATTAGATAGCTTGTTTATTCTCCCTACGTACGGTATTGATACATTTTCCCTATGATTGGTCGAGTTGCGTGCAGGTCGCATATAGTAAGATGGCGGACGGTGGGGCTAGTTGTGACGACGGGCTGGGGGCACATTGTGACATGTCACAACATGCCCCAATGTATAATAATGCGTGTTTTATTGGGTTTGTTTCAGATTGCAGATAATGGTGAGAAATTACAAAAGGAAAACAACCCGTGGTCAGTGTAATATAAAGATCTACGAGTCAGCGTCGTTAGATGTAAAATCTGGAACATATAGCTTAAGACAAGCAGCTGAAAAACATGGTGTTAACCGAATGTCATTACTTAGGTTTATTAAGAAACAAGAGAGTAACCTAGATAAATGTTTTAATATGGGGTACAAAAAACCTAGACTGATATTTTCGGCTGAACAAGAAAAACAACTCTCTGATTATGCTGTTCAGGCAGCGAAAATATTTTATGGTATCAGCCCAAAAGAAATGAGGAATATAGCTTTTGAATTTGCTATTGCCAACAAAGTTCCTGTCCCTGAGAATTGGGTTGCTAATAGGCAAGCCAGTAATGATTGGTTTACAAAGTTTATGCAGCGCAGCGAAAATGTTTCCATTCGAGTTCCTGAGGCCACCAGCTTAAGTCGTAGTACAAGCTCCAATAAACATAATGTCGATTTGTTTTTTCAAAACCTGGAGTTAGTGTTGAATCAAAACAAATTTACAGCTAATGACATTTGGAATATTGACGAGACAGGGACTGGAACTGTTCAAAAACCGGTGAAAATTACAGCACAGAAAGGCGAGAAAAGAGTTGGAGGTATGACTTCAGCCGAGAGAGGGACTAATGTGACTATGGTTCTAGCTGTAAATGCAGAGGGAAATTCAGTTCCTCCAATGTTTGTATTTCCTAAAAAGTTTTACAAGGATCATTTTGTACGTGATGGACCAGTAGGTTGCTGTGGCACTGCTAATCCAAGCGGTTGGATTACAGGCCCTGACTTTTTGTTTTACATGAAACATTTTGTCAAAAAGGTTAGGTGCTCAAAAGAATCACCAGTGTTGGTGTTGCTCGACAACCATAGTGCTCATCTGCATATAGACGTTCTTGACTATTGCAAAGAGAATGGCATTACTCTGCTGTCGTTTCCTCCCCACACAACAAACAGACTTCAACCACTCGACGTCTCTGTTTTTGGTCCATTTAAGAAATTATTCAACGATGCTATGTGTGGGTGGATGAAATGTCATCCTGGAAACACAGTCTCTATTTATGACATCCCAACTATAGTGAGAACAGCATTGCCAAAAGCGGCAACACCATCAAACATACAGGTAGGATTTCGTTCTACTGGAATATGGGAATTCAATAAACATATTTTTACTGAAGAAGACTTTCTATGTTCTTCAGTAACCGACCGTCCATTGAATAGCCCTATTGTAGAAGTGGGCCAATGTGAGGTTGAAGAAGGTAGGCCTAGAGATGATGCCACCATTAGGGAAATGGAAGAGTCTCAGCATCACCAAGAACCTCAACCCAGCACATCATATGCCAACCAACTATGTCCATCTAACGCCCAGGTTTTGTCAGTCAGCCCTATGGATATAAGACCTCTACCAAAAGCTGGTCCACGCAAAAGTCAAAAACGCAAGAGCCTAAAGTCTGCAATTCTGACAAGCACACCCGTTAAGGAGAACATTCGCATAGAAGAGATGAAGAGGCGTGAAGTTAAAAAATGCAAGGAGTTGAAAATTAAAAAAAAGCTGTTTGATATGAACAAAGAAAGAAAACGCCTACCTAAAAATAAAGAATTGTAAATAAAAGACTTATTTCAAGAAAAAAGGAAGAAAGCTCTGAAGACAATGAGGAACAAGATTGTTTCTGCTTAGTTTGCACAGGTCCATACAAAGAGTCAAAACTTGGAGACGATTGGGTGCAGTGTATGGAATGTAAAAAGTGGGCTCGTGTTAAATGCACAAAGAATGAACGTTTTTATGTTTGCATAAACTGCCATTCAGAAATGGAGATGGGTTCATCTAGTGATGATAATGAGCAATTGTATTCTGTTACATCTGACTAGAGACATCTATTTTTATTTTATTTTATTATTATTTTTTATTTATTTATTATATATATTTTTTCATTTCCAGACTTACCTTCTTGTTACACTCACCTATTAATTATGTACCCTTATATACTCAAATTTAAAATATAACACTTATGATAACAGTGTAGTTACTTTCCAGCCTTATTTTGTAATACCTGCTGCTTATTATAGTATATGTCACAATCTGCCCCAAGCCCGTCACAACTTACCCCACATTGGGGCATGTTGTTACAAAATGTATGAGTTCATAAAACCGTTAATATACTGTTACATATGTTTTTTAACAGGTCAATGGTACTAAATAATTATTCTTAATGAAATAAAGTAACATATTGAAGTATTAGTAAAGGTCTAAAAATAAAGGCAACATTAAAAAAAAATATAATATCCAAAGTGGCACAACTCGCCCCGGTCTACCCTACCTCATCATTTCAGTAATTTTTAGTTTTGGCAGTGATTAGATTTGGTATTTCATAGTCTTTGAATTTTTATAATTTTTATGATCTAAAATTAGGGTACAAATGTGCCAATTTAAAAGTTCCAATCATAAAAATGCCAAAATTACTCTGTTTCTGATTATAATATAAAAATATAATCATTATAATCAATAATATCACAGTATTTTTGGACTGTGTAATGTTCTCTATCACTGACATATTTACAGTTGCACAATCTTGCAGCGTTGACGAAGTCTTTTTTATCGCACCCCAGGCTGGAATCGTCGATCTGCACTGGTTGTGGACGTTAACAGATATTTCACGACATATACTTTAGAAAAATAATATTAGGTGCATAAAACTCAAACGGAAGTCGAGCTAAACACGCTCAGTTAGAAAATTCTGAAAGGCTGCGTTTGCACATGTGTATGTCTGCACATCGTGGTCCGAATAATAACTATGGCAGTGTACTACCTTTTGATGTAGATGATGTAAGTGTAAAATTAAATCCGTACAATATAAAAAAACTTTGAAATTAATTATTTTATTGTTCTTGCTGCTGACTGACATACATTTAATGCAAGAAAGAAAACGCCTTGAGAATGGCACAGGACAATGTGTTTAATCCAAAATTGTAAAAAACTCTATGTTTCATCCTGATGTCGTTTTATCAAGATGGAAATATCTTATTGCAGATCACATCGTGTTTCCGAGTTTTTATTTATATCCGCCATTCTTCTTACAAAAAATAAAAAACACATCACTACATCATTTGGGTTTTGTGTGTAATAAACAGTTTGACGATAATTGAAATAAAGTACGCCATGCTATGTTGCATATATGTAGTACTTAATACTGAAACAGCGTATCATTGCTTCTACAAAACACAAGCGATGTTTGAAACGATTAAACAACAAACCTTTACATAGTTAAACTTCCTAGGGACGATTATACAAGCTTTGAATGTCTATGAACTTGGTTAAGACTTTCATAATTGAAAAGAGGAGTTTGAAGACAATCCCTCTCGAAGTACGGATAGTGCGAGACTTTGGTAGGGCTTTACGCAGAGTTTACTTACTAAAGATTGTAATGCAAGATATAATCGGTTTGTTTTTAGATTGATTACTAATCTTGATTAGTACAACTTTTCAAAATAAAAACATATAGAATTCAATAACCGCACTAAACTCAAAAAACAAAATAATTGTAATTTGACAAAATGAAAGTTCCCAGAAGCCAATACCACACTAGTTTGGAAAGAGGTGTCAAATTTTAAGTGACATATGTACTAGACAATTAATTCTATAGTTTACATTATAAAAAATTCCTCCTTATTGAAGTCCATCTAAGTATAATGTGTAATTTTTAATAAGTAAAGAAAGAAAGCTTTCAAATTTAGAACTTTATATTCAATAGTTGAATATTGATAGGTTCACTGTATTTGCCGTTAAGTTTAATGATTGTACAATACAATACAATACTTATATGTTTATCTATATAAGACGTTGCACTCTATACGAAAATGTGAATTACAAGTACAGGTATTTAATTTGATATGACAACGCGGTAATGCAATGACATCATCTACTTTACAAGAATATGTTCTGAGACAATTATTATATCCATCTAAACTTGTTTCATATAACCGCGTTCTATGTTCAAGTTGCATTTTTTATGTAACTTAATTACTTTTTAATGTATTTAAAAGGTTTTGCGCAGCATTAAAAAACTGTGTAATATTGGTACTGATAGAGTACCGTAACCAGGGGTGAATAGAACCACTTCTGAACTATGGTTTAAAATTGTGCATAATTTTGGTTTGCTATAAAACACAAATTTACAATGTTTTTACAGTTAAAACCATTCTTACCCTAATAAAGAAAAAGTAAATAAAAATCTGATGTTTGTAATTACCCTGAACATGGGGGTGAATGGGGTGAATATGGTTGGTTATTAGAGGCTCATCACTTCTCTATATCAGAAAGTTCATTTTAGATTGTTTGTTGAATGTATTTTTTATAACATTCTCCAGCCAAAGGTGTTAGGATAACCTTTATATTCTTTTAAATCGCAGCTTTATTCAGTGTTTTATTACAGTAAATACCATACACCTTCTTTTATCTTAGCTGTAGGATTTATAAACATAAACCAACAACTTATAGAACGAGAATGTGGAGTTTAGCTCCAGTTCGCCTTCCTCTTACGTGCAGCATCTGAAATCTGATGTTGTCGCAGACTTGACTCCTGAAATCTGGAGTCGTCTTCGTCTGATGGGATCCACAGTCGGCGATGATGAACCATGAATCTCAAAACGAACTCCTCGCATCGTTTCGGCATCAGAGACACCCAGACTACACTAAATTTTGAAAACGTGTTCTCATTGTTTTGAGAATACAATTGATAGCACCAGATTGAAAACACTGCACTAAGAGGAAGGTGAACTGGCGCCAAACACAACATTCATATAATTTATCATTGTTTCAAGAATTATAATATGTCACCTAAAATTGGGTAAGTAATGAAGTTTTGAGAAAAAACTCGATCTCTGTGTCTTGCTGTTTCTGGATGAAATAAACTTTTCCTCGAGTCAGAAGTCATTAGAAAACATAATATAGAAAGAACGTAAACAATAACATAAATCTACAACATTGAATATGATACAGTAAAAGTTATCACCTTCAAAATGCAATGGTTTATAATTTGCATAAACATATATTTCAACACAAAAGCATTTAGCGTTCAATCAAATACAATAAATCAATTACTTTTTTGTGGTGTATAGAGTCAGATGATGTTGCGATGGAGGATCTATTATTCACATTTAGGAATTTAGTTTTTATTATAGTTTTATTTATTTATTCCACTTTGACTCTCTACAAAGACACAACGTTATGGTTGGATAAGTACACCACGTTCACTGATCCAGTTCATTCTTTACCGGAATCCTTACAGTGACCTCGCAGACTTGCACTTGAATTCCTTCATCCAGAAATAATGACACTATACGAGTATTCCGGATGGGTACGGTTGGTGGAAGGATCAACTACTGTTGAATTCATGTGAGGAAGGATAACGGGACACCTTGGGAGAAAGGGAAGCTAGAGAATGGGAGAGGGGAATCCATTTCCTCTCGTGTTTTGGCTCCTAAACAGTCCTCTACTCCAGTAAACTTTAGCTATCCACCAGCAAGTTACCCAGTTATCTCAAATTGGTCGATTAGTGATATGCCGGTCCTGGGCATCAATTGGATTCCCCAGATGTAAGATGCCACATGCGTTTTTTCAATGTCCAGTATAGATTATACTGGCGGCTGGCGGATACAAAGTATACCCTTCTGGGAATAAAATATTGGTTAATTAACTTATCATATTAAATTCTAGCGAACAAAATTTGAAGGTTTTATAGCAATGCGATATTTATAATATTCTAGAGATTGACTAGGAATACATAATACATGAATTCTCTTTGAAAGATAAAATCATCTAAATTTAAAAAATGTCTATTATTAATTCGCAGATAAAAAACAAACATATTTCTAATATAATATTCACAAGTTTAAGTACATTATTAAGTCAGAGACGAAATGCTTTTATAAAGGAGAAAAGAGAATTTAGAAATAGCATTTTAGCTCCTTTTGATATACATCTTATTCAGTCTTTGATGAAAAAGAAATGTACGATACTAAAAACAGCAGAAAATCATTGAAAGTAAAACACGAGAGTATAAGTGGGCTTTCTAGTAAATTAGATTTCCATGACTTTTGCTTTAAAATGAATACCTGATGCATCAATTAAATAGATCAAAAAGCGAGAGGATGAATATAGAACTGTATTGATGAAAATGTTTTACTGCCAGTCAGAAATACAATATGGGAGTTTCTCATTATTTCTGAATGAGTTTTAAATATTAACCGTGTCTGACATAATTGCAGTGGCCTGGAAATATTGATAGTAGCAGTAAACTTTGTTTGAAAACGATTTATAAAATTACTTTTGCTGAATGTTATTTATTAACAACAAACATTTTGCTCGTCTGATATTACAGATTACATTCAGTTTACATGATTAGTTTTCAATGATTAAAATACTGTTGCAAGCATTTGAAGCTATATCAGATAATATGAAATACTCAGTAATGGATTATTTTTGGAAATTTCAACATTGATTGTGTAATGGGTGATTAATGTAATGTATTTAATAAAAGTGCTTTATGGTAATTTTTTCTCTTCAGTCAGAAAGGAAGTTTTGACATTGAGACGTTCAAATGCTCCTTATTATTGTGAAGGATCTAAATATATTTATGAGCATAATCCAAGATCAAACGGACAAATAAAGTCTAAGTGCTACACAAATTTCGTATCCTTTGAAATATGCCCCGCTAATAATGAACATTAACAAGGAAATTTGTATTGACAGTTGTGATTTTAAATTGTCAATGTGAAAGAACAAAACAAATATAAAATACAATTTTTTTACTGGGTGAAATCCTTGAATTAAATGACGTGAGTACCTAAATAAGAAAATAAGCATTTTATTCTATATAAAAGCAAGTTTTGTTTTTACTGTATCCACTCAACTCTAAAAAAATTTCATTTCATCGTTTAAAAATATAACTAATTATAATCCAACCAATTAAAATAAATCAACATATTACTAACCAACAATTTGTCAACACTGAAATCAGGAATTTGGTTCGATGTATTATTAAAGTCCAGTAAACTTTAACAAAAAAGAACCGAAAACATCCACATAAGTTAGTTTTACATTTTAGATTTACGTTTATACAGGGCGTTTATGTTTATGAACTCTCCGTCAATATTTTCTGGATTTGTTCCGTAAATTTGCCATCGTTCAGTGATACAACAAAAAATCTGTAACACTGCGTTTCAAGATCTTCAATCTGATCTCTTCTTCAGGCAAATACATAACCTAACACATAATTACAAACTAAGTTAAAATAAACAAATAATACCAGAGCTTTGTGACTCGCAGTCAGGAAATACAGTCACCATGTTGTGTGTCAACTTCACTAACTCTAATGCAAGCATTTCATAAAAAACACAACAAACACTACATAAGACTTGTTGTAACCTGTATTCTGTTTTTATTTTTCAATAATTAGTGTTTTGGTTTTTATAAATAAATAAATGCCAATTGTTGTAATAAAACATGTTTCAGACCTACTTAAAACGTTTTAAAATTGTACAAGGAATACTATGAGGAAGTTATTACAAAAAAATTATTGTAATACATTTAAAAACTATTCGTGTTCATCCAATAAAAGATAGATTTCATAAAATATTAATCATTAACTTTTGATTAGTAGGTTGAGAAGTTATTTACGTGCAGTTCTTCGGAAAAATAAAATTTGGACAGAAAAATCACAGACACAGTATTAGGTAGATGAACTCTTTTAATGTCCAAATTGTGGATTAGGATCACAACGTAAAAGGATTTATAATTACGTTAAAGCTCGAGTATACACATGGGGCAGAGCTTGGATTGTAAATTTGAACTGAGTAAACCCCGCATCTGGTTGTGACCCAACAGACTGAGGCCACTTTGACTTTGACAAACAGACGATGTCATGGGCCGGGTTGACAATAGGTCGGGTGCTCAAGGTTTGTTGTCAGTGGAGTGTACAGTATTGGAGTGCGTCATTTACACGGTGTAAGTAGCTAATATCTTCCACCTGGGCGAAGATAACAATTTGATATCAAATGAATCATTTATTCATTTATTCAGATAATGTTCGTGTTTTCTGAACATACAACTAACACTCCATTTGCGTTATGGAATGGACAAGCTTTTCTTAGAGCCAAATTACCCTCTTTAAACCAGGACTCAACAAGAAATTAAAAGAATCCGAAAACAAACTTATCAAATGTATACAGCCACCACTGCCATATACTGAATGAAATATATTGAATAGTTAGATTTGACAATTTCAAACTCATAGCCTGATAAACCCTTCTGGCTAACTCATAAGAAGAATGGTAAAGCTTGTGTCATTTCAAACATATAATAAAGGTTGCTTTATAAGTTCAGGATTCCAAATATTCGTAAAAATACATTTTTCTCCAAGCCTGTAAATAACGGTGATGTAATTTGGAACCGTTGCCATATTGCAACGAAATGGCGTACTAACGGACCTTATTGCGATTGACCGACTTTTTATAGAAAATATACCTAAAAATAATTAGTTGATTCAATTCAGTTAAATTCCATTCAGTCATTCTTTATTGTCATTAATTTAGTTGAACTAAATATTAATTAGAGGATTTTGCGTATAACTTAGTTCACTAACCTTCCCTAAATTTCAGAATTGAAACAATTATTCTTGTGTATTAACAACTTGTACAAAATAAAATTGTAAAAGAAGAATTAAACTTCTAGAATATGGAATATATAACGCATGACAGCACATCAGCTGCAGATGCTCCCAGACGATAACGGCAAGTCAAGTCAACGTCAGCAACAAAACATCTTGAAGCCTTATCAGCAACTTGCCTCGTATTTATCGTTAAAATGACAGAAACGCCACTTCAACTCTCCTTCTAAAGTACAATCTTTATTTTTAAAAGAATTCTATCATTACCATTTTGAGACTATCAGTAGATTCTCGAAAATAGACTAATTTCGCTAAGAGTACATTAATTTTTCTCATTAAGATTTCCTTTGAGAAAATTTGAGTTATAGTGAAAATATAATTGTCGGTATAATGGAAAGCAATATATTTCTA
This sequence comes from Homalodisca vitripennis, assembly GCF_021130785.1. Taxonomy (NCBI): domain Eukaryota; kingdom Metazoa; phylum Arthropoda; class Insecta; order Hemiptera; family Cicadellidae; genus Homalodisca; species Homalodisca vitripennis. The sequence continues at coordinate 13,485,239 of NC_060212.1, read as the reverse complement.
TTTAAAATTGTGTTTGAGCTCTACTTCCCTTATTGTTAGCGCGTTCTTCTCTATAATTTGGTCTAATTAATTGAGATTTAATGTGAACGTTCCAGGGGTGTAATCGCTCAGCTTAAAACTTAACAGCTACTCTCTAAATGTAAGTAATTCCTTACTTCATAAAGAGTACATATTATTAAATTTATCAGCTTTTGACATTGTCAGCGAATAACAAACTCTATTTGTTATTTCCGTCATCTTATTGTTATTCCCTTCCCTGATTTTGATTTGTTGATAATTAACAGACCTTCTATTAATGTTATTTAATTATTAGTAAACGCATAGTTTACAAGTAGGCCTTGAAAATATTACTAAAGATGCTCGAAACCAAAATGACCTGTATATTTGAAATTTTGAATGAAGCCCCAATTTTATATCAGCAACTCTGAGTCGATGGTGGTACACGTCATCCCATAGGATTTGTTGAGTGTAAGAAAAGTCTTTAACCTTAAATTTTTAATATATTAAACAGAAAAAATAAGAAACGGTAAACGAGAAAATGGTAGAATAAATATTTTTGTAACTGCGTACAAAATACGACATTTTAAAGTGTTAGATATCATTACATTAACCTTATTTATACAGTGAAAAGAAAAAAATAAAGTGGGAAGCCAATGATAGAAGACGGTAAGAAGATCTGATTCCAGCGCGTCTTTCATTGTAGAACCTTCCTTACGACACCGGAACTTTTATTATTTACACACTGCTATGTAACCTACAGTAAGTCTGTAGAATAAATTTTCCAAGATGGAATTTGCCTGTGAGCTTCGTTGCCTATCAACTATTAACCTCATATAATCTCCCAGTTGTTTACAGGGGATGTTCAAATTTATTTTCTGTGTGATGTTTAACCGTCATCTGTTAGCAGGACGTTTCGAGAAAAAAATGAGCTATAGACTTAAAAATGTTGCATTCAAATCTGTGAAGCCTATTAAGCGACACGTACTGTGTCTACCCCTACGTCCTATATATCTCCATAGATTGAAATAATGCGCTATTTAATAGTACAATTTAGTCATATGACTTCTCGTAATCACAATTTTCTACCGGTTTTAATTATGTAATTACTTATAAACATACTGGAAGCCATGTCTATTTGTAATGATAAACAGACGATCTAATGCTTTCCTAACTGAAAAACATGCCTGCCTGCTTCTTGGACCTCTCTCAAATGGTTTAGATATTAAGCTTTCACTTTTGTATTTTTTTGGAAAATACTGAATTTATTTTTTGTTTCAGAGTTTTCATGAATGTAAAGTTATATGTCTATAATTCTCAATATACGTCTTGATCTGACTTAGAAACTGAGTACTCTTGCTCACCACGCGTGTACCTTTGACATTTCGTCTTTAAAATAGTTGTGTGATAAGTGAATTTACCAGTTTATGGAAAAAGAAGTACTATAATACACACATGTTGAATCAGTACACGCAGAAGGCTGTTGTGTTTTTGTGGTTTTTAAGTATATAACTCATTGCAACAATGACACAAAGGAGCTGCTTACACAAGAGAGCGTTATTTCGGCGTTGTCAAAATATTGTTCTGTTGCTTCCACTGAGAAATTCTGCAGATTAATTTCAATTTAACCCTCAAGAGTCTGTGTTGTTATCATTAACGTCAGACATTCGTTGTAACAAAAATGATAAGCTTTGATGTTGATGGAACTGAAACTCAATCTGGATATTTTGTATACTTATATATTAAGCATACTCTCCGTAATTAATATAAGTTTTTATTGAAAGCTGCTAGAAACTCAAACAAATCAAAAAGGAAAGAAATGGATAAAATGTTGTGAAATGCGATGGCTTCAACAATTATTTCCCCTTCGATTTCACCCAAATGCTGCACGTGGATGAAGAAACTTTTTATGAAGGATGAAGTAGGAAAATACGCTTATCAAACAGAATAGAGAGTTCAATTGATCCGATGCGGTGTAGCAGTAAGGCTTTACAAGTTTATCTAGATTGAATTAAAAATGAAAAGGCCTACAAATGTTTCCTGATTTTCCGCTACCTTGTTTATGGAATGACGATAATGCGGACAGTAATATTGTGACCTGCATTATTTATTAGAGGTTATAATAATTAGTGTTCTTTTTATTAAATGCATGCTATAGACATGGAATTGACACTGTGGATGATTTGTTTATTTTAACTTAGATTTTAGCTTTGAGTTGCGTTTCATCCACCTGAGAAAGAGATCAGATTGCTGTCCCGAAACGTTACTTGATTTTTATCATTGCCTACAGCAAAAATCCGCATTAATTCTGTTATAATAATAAACCTCCCTCGTTGAAACAAAATTTAAACAAAGAACTACTTAAATAACAAGAGAAATAAATTAAGTTAAATTACACTTGGGTCCAATTATATACTCATGTTATAAGCGTAGCAAACAAAAGATAATGACGAAAGATAATTAGATATTTTACATTAAAAGGTTTATCATTGGTATGTTTGGAAGTAAAGTAATGATAAAGGTGAGGAAATATATTTTTATTGTCAGACAAACATCCCAACTGAATCACAAACCGCGCAAAAACCCTGAATTCATCTTGTTTACATAAAACCACCGAGTTTCCAGCTACATATGTAAATATCGCGCTCCTGTTGGCCAAACATACAACTAGCGTGAAAACTGCGAAGAAGAATAACAACACTCTGGGAATATCACAGTTTTTCCATTTCTGCTACTCTTAACAATGCATAGAGTGTAAAGTCATTCTACTCAATCTCGTATATTGCTATGCTATCTTGCTATACTTTATGTTGTGATTTTAATGTATATGGCACTCTATAATTCTGTTTCAACTATACCTTTTTTTTTCTGTTTTTTACTCGCCTTTTTTAGTAGTACTTTGTTATATATTATAGTCTTTGCATTTAAATTGTTCGATATTGTTGTTGTTGTATTTTATAGTTTATTGATTATTTCATGTACATGTATGTAATGGTATTGTAAAAGTGGCGATTGCCGTGGAAATAAATAAATGAAATAAATAAATGAAATGAAATATAATCAAGCTAGAGTAAAAAATGAAATGATTAATTGTTTCCACTCGTCTTATCAGTTAATTGTTATTGAGTTGTCATTGTGTAAACACCTGAGCGTTACTAAAGCCTATCACACATGGGGCTAGAAAAATTTAATTTCAGCCTGTCCAACGATATCTCGAAAACGAACTGACCTATTTTACATAAAGTTTTCTTTCTCTATGCAACATTGAGTGCAACGATCGTGCATGGCACTCCATTGAGTTTAGCTGAGCATAAAATACAACACCTGAATAAATTAATGCACAGAAGTGCAATTGAATGATTTAGCATATAAACGGATAAAGAGATTTCAGTAAGTGAGATATTGAAAAAAACAATATTTTATGTCACATTCAAGATGGACACAGAAATATGAATTTCATTCAATAACTGATTCCATCAACTTTGCGTAACCAACAAGGAAACACCGTCGCCTCTTATTGTTTGATATTGTTTTCCTTCCTAAGAAGCAAATACAATAAATTATCTTGTAAGGTGAAACGCTTTATTTATAACTGATGTCAAGATAACTTTTCGAAAGCAGTAATGTACTTAATCGTTATTCCCTGATTCAGTAGACTTTCCAAAATGTTTGCTTTGTGAATAATGTTGGGCAATTTTAATTAATTTCAAACATATGTAGAAACCTCAACACAATTAAACAGAAATACGTGTGGAAATCACGTATACAGAATCAATAGATGAGATCCTTGTGCATTTCTATACCCAAGTGACATTGGTGAATGTGAGCATTTCTAACACCGGTGGGTAAGGAATAATAAGAGGTATCTGCAGCTTCAAATAGGCCATCTATGCCGATGAGAGTTATATATGATACACTCTTTTACCGTAAATGAACTTTTCATTATTAATTGTTACTTCTGAAGATGAAAAAAAGAAAGAAATTGGGGGTGGCTTATTCAGGAATAAATGTCATCATTTCAGTCCTCCAGAAAGAAATGAAAATGCTGCATTAGTAAATTCCACAATATCACAAACAGAGTTGTGCCAATATTAGATATACTTTTCATAATAAACAGATAACTTATTCCTTTAAACTTAGGCAGACGGGATAGTCAAACTGATATTGCAGGAATGTGAACGTTTGAAATCATTAACGCCATTGCTGGACTACTCTCAATCGAAAGATTAATAAATATATATTGTAAATTAATATTTAAACTTTAAGAATAGTGATGTCATAGGAGATCCTTTCGAAGAGTAGATTGCATAATTCCCGACTGAGTCGCCTGATGAGGAAACATTGGTTTTGAAAGGCCTCACACGAAAAATAAATAAATTGGAAATGGTATGTATTATTTCCATTTACTAATATTTATTATTGTAATATTAAAAGAATGAAATAGTTCATTATAGTTGCATAAATAAAATTAAGAATAAATAAACATTTAAAAACACTAATTTTTAACATAACTTTAAAAAAAGCTATATTGAAAATAAGAATATGAACACCACCATCTGGATAAATGTAAAAACTTCCTTTTATTTATGTTTCTTGGTATATATTGGACTGAGTGTATAAGTCTACCGCTTAAGTCTACCCTAAAAGTCTTAACTACACACAAACAGAACATTGTGCGCCCCAAATTCTTGCTATCCACATTAAAAGACTGGTTTTGGAATTCGAATAATGAAATGGGAACTCAGTGAGACGTAGTTGGATATTTCATAATTGTACAACTTGCCTTGGCACAGACTGTGGCGTTCTTTGTAGCTTCAGGTTGTTCCAGGAATCCTTTTGTAATAACATTTTGGTTTCTTGGATAAAGCATCTTTAAAGTGGAGATTTGTTTATTGCATTTATTGAAACTCACAGCTACAGAAATTTCGTATTTTATGGGTTTGTTGAAAATATAGTAAATGATATATGTATCTAGTACTTTAATTTCCTTGCTATAGATGTATGTGATTTAAAATAAAATGTTTATAAAAAAAAATGAACTATAATGTATAAAAAGGAAAATTAGATGTTTGTTAAACGCATCGATCCTGTAAGCTCAGGAACTAAGATATTTCAATATTCTGCATTTGATGTACTCATTATTTATTGCACTATACACAGTGTATTCATAAACCATTTAAGTTACACAATTAATTATATAGCTTCTTTTACACAATAAACATATAACTAGTAATTAATATTATGTTTTACAATAAACAACAAACAACGTTTGGTAATTAACTAATTATTAATTTAATTAAATTTTGTTGTGTTATAAATGCTTTTATCAGTAATAACAATTACAGGGTTTTTCAATAGATGGAAATGTATTTTATAATTTACGAGACTATCATTTCATCTATATATTTTAATATTTTATTTTATTGCATCATACATTTTGCTCCATTACGCTAAACAAAACATAAACAAAAAAAAATATTGTTGTGCTAAAAAATAAAATTTTTGAATAATAAGTCAGTTGAAATACATTTCTTACTTGTGAGTGAAGAACTCTAGCGTGGAAAGTTATGTCTGAAAAATAGCCCATCTTTTATGTGTGATTAGTAAGGGACCATATGTGGAACAGTTTTTAAGGAATTTAGTTCGGACTGAGTTAGATGGACACGTTAGTCCATCTATAAGTAAGGAAATGTTAACTTTACTCTCTGAGACAATGTTTTAATATGTTTTTTTGCTTATTAAATGATTTAATAAATGATTGCGAACTTCATTTAACTCTAAAATCTTGAATAGAAGTCATTAAAAGTTGAAATTTGACTTTCAACAATGACAGTACTCGGAACCGCGATAAAGTTTCCACGGATTGCTGATTTTATTTAATTCAGACTGTGGCTGAATATTTCCAAAGAAGATTTTAATTGTGTTTTCTAGTTTAAAAAAATTTGAAATCCCGTATAGTTATTGTGTTTGTCTCAGAGGCCAAGAGTTTGTTATACTGAAGTCTTACTGCACATTCAGATGTGGTATTAATAATGTAATATAACTTTTAGGTTATGTAGGGACTTTTGTCTAGGACGAATATCGCTTACTAATTTACTTTATTTAATATAACTTAGTCCTGATCCTCTAATAACGCAAAGTTTAAATAACGAATAATTTAACTAATTTAAATCATTACAGGACGTTTTTTGAAAAGTGCGATGGTTAAAGTTAATACCATATTTTGCTTATTTAAAGATTAATAGTGGCATTTATCAAGTTTTAATTACAGTTTGCCTTTAAAAGTAGGAGTTAACCTATTTAATTAAAAACATGTAACCTCACTAACTGACTCGAATAAATTTAACTTTTACAATATTCGTTGCTTTTGTAATAAGTAAAACAAATACTGAGTATACCAAGAAATGAAATATGTGTCACAGTTACTAATTCTTTAGAATAAGTTTTTATATTTTACATTTCTAATAGGAACCGAAATATTCTTAGTTGGATTGATTACTTGATTTTTACTTACACATTATTTGATAATTTATAGTCTATTATTTACGTATTTATTGTAAATGTTCTGTAAACGATATGGGTTTAGTGGTAAAGAGGGCTTGATAGCCTTAATTCTGCCTCTGTAATAAATAGAGTTTTTAATTTTATTTTATTTTAAATACCAAGTAGAAAGTTATTTTCATATTGATCACTTTTCGCTGACATCATTGTCACACAATTTAATTTATTAAATCGTAAAAATCACTAACCTTTTTTCACATTGTATTTTAGGAAAATTGAAAGGACTCGTATGATAAACGTGCTTCAGTGCATACGAGTCAACAGATACAAATATTGCTTTATAATCGCGATATCTTACTTCATATTTTTCGACATTGCTTTTTACAAAATCTCGTCTTCATATTTATTTTTTTGAGTCGGATTTCTATTACTATAAATTTAAAATGTCAAGTAAATTTCCATGACATTTTATTGAGATTTAAAGATGTTAAGCTTTAAGCGTTAACAAGAAGATAATTAACTGAGAATTAACATAATTAAGTTCTCTTGTTTCAAACCATTATGCTATTCTATTGGTGCATTCCATCTTAATTTTCGTCCCTTCAAGAATATGCTATAAAATAATAATTTTAAAACAGTTTACATCGTTGTTTTGTGAAGACTACCTGTCAGGGGATAATTTGTATTTATTTATTTCTAACGGACATACATCTCCATTTTATGTACAAGGATTATAATAACAATAAACTTACAAACAACTTACCTTTTTTTAAATACCGAAGGAATAAATCGACGTTTGGACGGCTGAGTAGACAAGTGATAGAACAATGTAATAAAATAATGGTATAATATATATATATATATATATATATATATATATATATATATATATATATATATATACATATTATATTAGTGGCAAAAAAATCACGAAGAAAATCTGCTTATTCATTGCTCGTACTTTTCTAATAAGAAACTCTTATGAAAGAGATAAGAAAGAAAGAAAAGGAGACGGTTTCACATTTTTTTGCAAGGGACTGAAGCAATGAATTAAAATTTTGTAAAGATTGTTCTGAAGTATTTTTCTTAAGGGATTTAAAATTTTTTAGGTATAGTATTTATGTAATAGTTTTAATACTGAAATCGTAGATATAATTTTGGAAATTATAATACTAAAATTCGATTTGTTCTTACTATTTGACAAATAACTCAATTAATTGGCAGAAACTAAGCAAGTAGCACACAAACTTAGTTTTCAGATCACGTATTTGTCGGGTTGAATTCAGCAACAAGGTTGCAGACAGAGCAACGTTTCCTAAGACAAACAAATTAAACCTTTGAGGTAAAATGAAATGGGATATTCCTATTTAACTCTAAAGTTTCTATTTGGTGAGGTGAAATTAGAACTTCATTGTTCTCTCCACCACCTAATGTCCTTAAATGTATGTTTTCAAACACACACACATTATTAGTTTCTAAAAAGGTTTTATCATAGTTTTACATAATACTATTAAAACCAGTAACACTGCGTTTCGAGATCTACAATCTGATCTCTTCCTCAAGTGAATTACTAACCTAATACATGAGTACAATCTAGATTAAAGTAAACAAAAAAAATCAGAAAGTTGTGACACGCATAAGTAAATAATGTTGCGTGTCTATTCTATGCACACTAACTCTAAAACATGCCTTTAATATACACTAAACACTAATTATTAAAACGAACTACAAAATACAGGTCAGAAAAGGTCTGCACTCACCGCCCAACAGAATAGGACTGACCATATTAGATTAGATTAGATTATTTCCTTTATTCCTTAGGTGGAACATAGGGCTGCCACAAAGTCGCGCCATTCTTCTCTGTTCTCAGCCATCTGCTTCACGTTTTGCCAGGTTTTTCTTACAGTTCTCAACTCTTTTTCTTCTGTTCCATCTCCAGGTCATCCTTGGCCGGCCCCTTTTTCTATGGCCTTGAGGGTTCCAATCAAAACTATGTCTTGCTATGTTGTTATGGTCTCGTCTCATTATATGGCCTATCCAGCCCCATTTTCTGCGTCGGATTGTCAATTAGATTGGTTCTTGCCCACTCCTACGCCATAGTTCCTCGTTTGTCACAGTATCTGGCCACCATATCCTGTGAATATTACGTAAGCAGCGATTTACAAACACCTGAATCTTCATTGTGAGCCGTTTAGTTACCTTCCATGTTTCACAGGTGTATAGGAGAACCGACTTCACATTACTATTAAAAATCCGTAACTTAGTGCCTTTTCTTATCATTGCCGATCTCCAAATAGGCCACAATTTTGAGAAGGCTTGCTTTGCCTTGCGTATTCTGCTGGCTATGTCCTCGTCTGCCCCACCATTTTCACTTATCATGGTTCCCAAATAACAGAAATTAGGAACTCTCTCAACACTTTCATCCCCGATCTTGAGATTTTCCTGGTTTTGACTACTGACACGGATTTCTTTTGTCTTCTTAACATTAATTCTGAGTCCATCTCTAGCTGCTTCCAATCTGAGGTCATTTAACTTGCTCTGCATATCACCAAAGGTATGAGAAAGGAAACATAGGTCATCTGCAAAATCAAGATCTTCCAATCTCTCTGCCAACCTCCATTGTATACCTCTCGGTCTGTTAAGCGCCCTTCTCAAAACAACGTCAAGAACCATAAGAAAGAGAATAGGAGACAAAATACATCCTTGTTTAACTCCTGAAAGTACATAAAATGGTTCAGAAACTTTACCATGACGCACTATTTTGCAGGAATGACCACTATACAATGCCCTAACTAGATTTATTATTTTCTGGGGAATACCAAACGTCTGCATTGCCTCCCATATTTTTCTTCTATCCACACTATCGAATGCTTTTTCAAAATCTATGAATGAAAGGTATAGTGTTGCTTGATACTCTGTAAATTGTTCTATAATAACTCTCAGTGTGTTGATCTGGTCTGCACAAGATTTTCCTGCCCTAAAACCGCTTTGCTCTCTTCTTAGCTTGTCATCTACAGACTCTCTTATTCTATTTAGAATTATTCTACAAAGTATCTTGCTCAGGACCGATGCGAGAGTTGTTCCTCTCCAGTTGTCGCAATCTGCTAGATTCCCCTTCTTTGGTATTTTCATCAACAGACCAGTATTCCAATCTTTTGGCACATATTCATTCTCCCAGATATCAGTTATCAGGGGGTGGATAAAAAGTGCTGTTTCATCTGCATTCAGCTTTAAAAACTCTCCTGGGATATTATGCTCTCCTGGGGCTTTACAATTTTTCAGCTTTCTGATAGCTTCAGCAATTTCCCTTTCCCCTGGTGCATTCACTTCTATTCCAACCTGTTCTTTCATTACCATTGCAACATTTGCATCTTGCTCTCTATATATCATTTTGGTTTACAGTGCGGTTTAGGACTTCCTGGAAATGTTGTCTCCACAGTTTTAACTGCGCCTCTTCCGTCACCAACAAATGTCCTGTTTTACTGTTAGTAGGTTTACTGTCCGCAAAGGCTTTCCTTCTCGAGAGACTTTTAGTTATCACATAGAACGTCTTACTATCTCCCCTGTCAGCTGCCTCTTGTGCTTTATCCGCTAGATAATTTATATACTTCCTTTTATCTCTTCTAAAAAGTCCCTTAACATTTCTATTTGCTCTGCTATATTATCTTGATGCAGCTTCTTTTTGATCTCGAGTTCTGCATTGATTGAGTATATGTTTTGCTTGTTTCCTATTCTGTATTGCCTCCCATGTTTCCTCGGAGATTAAGTCCGGCCTATTCTTATTCCCATAGCCCAAAAATTCTTCTGCTGTGTCTTGAAAGATTTCCTTGAAATTCTTCCATTTTTCCTCTATTTTTTCTGAGGGATTTTCTCTCTCGTGAGGAGCTTCATCGTCAATTTCGTCCACCCTTAGAGCCTGGAATCAATTTTTCAACTGTATGCTAAACTGCACTTTCTTTGTTTCATCTTTCAGTCTGACCAAGTCCCACTTCCTCTGAGCACATTGGAGTTTTACCGCAATTGATGATATCTTAAGCCGTGTGACTCCTATTATCAGGTGGACTGACCAGAAGCTAATAGTAAATGGCGATCGTCACGGCAGAAACGAGATCGGGCAAAAATGTAGGGATAGGAGTAAGTATGTTTTTATTGGTAAATTATAGATACTATATTGTGACTCCGCATTGGTTTTCCACAAATCTCTAATCTGTTTGATACTTTACGTTTTATAGTTAGGTTTTTTCAGAATTGGAAACCAAAGCGATTGTCAGTTGATGTTGACTAATCGGTTGGTTTGGAATAGACACTCAGCGAGGTTGTTGTGGTTCCTGATTTATTTTACGATTGTCTTGTGATTATCGTTCTGGTTTGTTTGTTTTACTTTAATCTAAATCGTAATTATGTATTAGGTTACTTATTCACCTGAGGAAAAGATCAGATTGCAGATCTCGAAACGCAGTGTTACTGATTGTAATTTTGTCTCTGAACAATCACAATGTCCAGAAAATCCTGTTTCATTCAAATCCGTTTATAAAAAAACTTCAAACAAAGAAGAGTTGTATGTAGTTATGAAACAGTACAGTACATACACACAGACAGGTATATGCTAAAAATAATCGGTGAGCCACGGAATTGTGTGAACTCAGACGGTAACTTGCGAAGTGGGAGGTCAGGTAGCAAATATTTTCAAGGTACAATTCACAATTACGTGGTGCGTCCCTAGTGTCGGACCTCAGAACTAAGGGTCCGCTACGGAATGTCAAAATTTCATTATATAAAGTATTGTTACAAACAATGTGACGGTGTTCTTTAAAATGATCGTAAAAATGTTTTAAAACTCGTAAACTTTGTTATTTGAAGCAAGTTAAAAAGTGTGTTTCAAAACGTTAAGTTTAAAATGCCAAGCACAGTATGTGTAAGTGCTGATTTCACTGCCGTACGAATTAGAATTAATGGCGATTTATGAAGAAAATGTGTTTAAACAAGGTGATTGAAATTACTTAAAATTGACCTGTTTCAGAGTGTAAAATACAGTCATCCTCAAATCAGACCACGTGGTGTATCGAATTTATTGAACTGTCCGCACTACTACTGCTCCCTGTCATGCGTCTGCACTACAGTATTTCGTCAGTAGACGATTCTGCACTCCTGTGATTCAGATAATGCAATGCACAAATCAGACCACGTGGTGTATCGAATTTATTGAACTGTCCGCACTACTACTGCTCCCTGTCATGCGTCTGCACTACAGTATTACGTCAGTAGACGATTCTGCACTCCTGTGATTCAGATAATGCATAAAACATATAAGTAATATAATCATAAATAATTTAATTTTAAAGTGATTTTTAGTTCAAAAGAAATATTTTTGGAACACAATTCTAGTTGGAATAGTTATTAATTTATTGAAGTTATATTAGTACAAATATCAATACAATTTTCAATCTAAATAGTGAATGCAATCTTATAGTAGTAATTACTTAAGGCAGTTTCAATTGGTATCTGAAACACTCCTGAGATATAGAATTGATTCTGGAAAATATTCCATTCTCAAGATTCATTTAGGAAATTGGACTTTAAGCTTAATGTGGTAAAATCGATTTCGGGTTAGAAACAATTGGCTGAACCCTATGGCTCAATAAAATAAAATTTTATATAAATTAAAAATGTGTAACTCACATTCATTTACATAATGTAAAATGTTGACATTTTATATAATTAGAGGTTTTTATTTCGGTCAGATTACAACATGTTTTAATCTCCTACTTTAAATAGCTTTCATTTCAATTGGAGTTATACAAAAATTATATTTTGTCGCATTTTTGGAAGTTATTTTATAGGACTATGCATTACAAATAAAGACACATTTTCAGGCTCAAAATCAATTTTGCATCTAAAGAGTTGTGTTTCGAGGTCTTGAAGAGGCTGTAATACTGATTTTACAAACGCCAATTACTTCAGTAAAGGTAACTAATACTTGGGCTAGTAATAGTTTCGACTAGTGAGGAACCTTAGTCGTACATATTCATTATTCATGTTTTCACGACATTCACATTATCTTGTGTGAGCTATAATGCTAAATTTAATTACGTAATTGGTGCCCCAGACAAGCATTATCAGCACAATGACAGGTTATAACCGACAATACGTCATAGTACATCCACGTTCGATGTATTTAGTGGAATATTACGGCAATACGTCATTGCCAAACCCGTGGCTCCACATCTACGTTCCATCTATTACATTTGAGTATTGTATGGTTCATCTGTATCGCGATGGCTGTAATGACGTCATAGCCCAACGTGTAGCACAACCACGTTTTACGTGCCACCACCAGATCTGGCCGTCATCCATTAAGAGGCTGTAGTGGAGACGACCTTCCCTTTTCTATTGCACTTGACCTAAACACCACTTATGTGGGTGTACGATGAAAGTTTCTTAAAGGAAGTTTTCGAACATCTGGGACACAAAATGTTGTCCGTTATCAGATAAAATGACCATTAGAATGCTAATCTTTGCAAAAAGCGTTTAAATAACTTAAATGCACAATCCTGATGTTGTCCTTTACGTGGGAATGACTACGATCCATTAAGTACAGACATCGGAAACAATGAAGTATTACTTCACTTTACAAGATCCAGCAAAGATATTATGTTAATATGTGATGAAGATTGAATTTACTGGTTCGTTGCTATTAAGACAAAAGGTTGTCCTGTAAATAAGGTTGTGGTTCCAGGTAATGTCACATAATTTTTACAACCTCTGAGGAAGTTTTCTTATTATTTCTCCTTTCCCCAGGAGGGTTCACTTCTGGCTGGTTTATAACTTCCAGTTGAACCCACAGCAAAATCATATTTGTCACTTAAATCTGTGCAAACTTATGAATTTCCAGGAGTGGTACATCAATAACATCAAATGACGAGATTCTTGTGTGCAAGGGTAATTCGATATGTCTAGTCTACTGCGAGAGATGACTGTTGGAGTTGGTGGGGATTGTTCCCTAAGAGCCAAAGGCCCTTGCCCACCTAGACATAAGTGTGTCACCCCCTGCCTGCTTAGACTTCAGAGGCTGGTTCAGAGCTGGCTTCTTCTTCCTCCTAGTGGACATGGCTTGAGATTAGTGTTCTAAATCTTTCCTCGTGAATTTTGACACGAGGCGGCCCTTAACTCCAACCTTACCCATCATTCTGAAGGTCCTGTCACTCTGGAAACATTGCAAAGGTCCTTCTAGGAATGGGTGCAATTTTCTAAGCTTCTTCTAAGTTTTCTCCTTCGGATATCCTGGTGCACAGGTGAGGTGTTAATGCATGTTAGAAGAGGTAAACTTTTAATTTCCCGCTCTTAAGGTATAAAAGGATTACACACGGATGATAACCTTTTAAAAGTCTCTTCATCGTTAAAGGGTGAGAAATGAGTGTTAGAGTTGAAATTATCTCCACGTCTTGTAGAACTTTGCGTATTCACAATTGTATTACTACTCGCATTCGGTGATGTTCTTTTCCGTTATAGATCAACTTTACTTCTGAGTTCAAAATAGAGTTCCTGCACTCCACAACAGTAATCGATCTCTGAAGCAGTATCAACGAACTTACCTGGCTCAATTGTCTCTTGCAGACGTCCGAACTATTCCCAGAACTCACGAGCTGCCGATATTCATCCTCTATAAAATTTGCTTCCAACGTGGTGATTCAGTTTTTGGCTTGTCACCAATTATTATATAAATAATTTTAAAAAACTTGTCATACTCAATCAAATTACTAGTCCTCAGCGTTCTTAGTAAAATACAATAAAATATTGAATTTTCCTAAACGTCCTATCTTGTTTTCAGTAGGGATTGTACGAATTATTGGATGTATAAGAAATATGGTATAAAACTGTAAGTTTGTTTTAACAAAAATGAGATTTTATTATAAATTTAAAATATTTAAGTCTTTAAACCTAATGAGCCTTACGATGCCTAATAGTAAAAGTAAAAATAGTAAAATATTAATTGCTAAATAACACTCATAAAATATGTCATTTTTGTTTTTCTTAGAAATGATAATTTACACGTTTAAGGTAAGCAAAGTCTTTTAGTAGATTAATAAACGTTTCTTCATAATTAAGTAACCTTAATAAACGATCACCCAATTATTATTATTTAATTTTTATTATTAACTTTCGACCAATAACGTCTTAATTAAGGGGGAATCGCTTTAATTGAACTTTATTACATAAAAAGTAATTAAATACCCTAGCCTTATTTAGCCACTATTCTGTAGAGGGATTTTTTATTTTTATTTCACAATGTGTCCTCAATATTGAAAGAACTACGTGAAACAATCCTCATATAGTATGTAAACTCAACTAAACTGCGGTGTACACTGGTTAGGGCTTATTTGCAAGTAAATTTGAACTCTGTTTCTGGTTGTGAGATACAAATACTGAGATCAATCTGCCTTTTGTATGCATGAAACACACAAAGTGAGTGTCAGTGCACTTGTGGGTCATGTACTGCTGGTACTGATGTTTTTTTAGTACATAATGCGCAGAAAGTGAGTGTCAGTACACTTGTGGGTCAGGTACTGCTGGTACTGATGTTTGCAGTACATCATTCGCAGAAAGTGAGTGTCAGTACACTTGTGGGTCAGGTACCGCTGGTACTGATGTTTGTAGCACATAATTCGCAGAAAGTGAGTGTCAGTACACTTGTGGGTCAGGTACTGCTGGTACTTTTGTTTGTAGTACATAATTCGCAGAAAGTGAGTGTCCGTACACTTGTGGTCAGGTACCGCTGGTACTGATGTTTGTAGTACATAATTCGCAGAAAGTGAGTGTCAGTACACTTGTGGGTCAGGTACCGCTGGTACTGATGTTTGTAGCACATAATTCGCAGAAAGTGAGTGTCAGTACACTTGTGGGTCAGGTACCGCTGGTACTGATGTTTGTAGCACATAATTCGTAGAAAGTGAGTGTCAGTACACTTGTGGGTCATGTACTGCTGGTACTTTTGTTTGTAGTACATAATTCGCAGAAAGTGAGTGTCAGTACACTTGTGGGTCAGGTACCGCTGGTACTTTTGTTTGTAGTACATAATTCGCAGAAAGTGAGTGTCAGTACACTTGTGGGTCAGGTACCGCTGGTACTGATGTTTGTAGTACATAATTCGCAGAAAGTGAGTGTCAGTACACTTGTGGGTCAGGTACCGCTGGTAGTGATGTTTGTAGTACATAATTCGCAGAAAGTGAGTGTCAGTACACTTGTGGGTCAGGTACCGCTGGTAGTGATGTTTGTAGTACATAATTCGCAGAAAGTGAGTGTCAGTACACTTGTGGGTCAGGTACCGCTGGTAGTGATGTTTGTAGTACATAATTCGCAGAAAGTAAGTGTCAGTACACTTGTGGGTCAGGTACCGCTGGTAGTGATGTTTGTAGTACATAATTCGCAGAAAGTGAGTGTCAGTACACTTGTGGGTCAGGTACCGCTGGTACTTTTGTTTGTAGTACATAATTCGCAGAAAGTGAGTGTCAGTACACTTGTGGGTCAGGTACTGCTGGTACTGATGTTTGTAGTACATAATTCGCAGAAAGTGAGTGTCAGTACACTTGTGGGTCAGGTACAGCTGGTACTGATGTTTGTAGCACATAATTCGCAGAAAGTGAGTGTCAGTACACTTGTGGGTCAGGTACCGCTGGTACTTTTGTTTGTAGTACATAATTCGCAGAAAGTGAGTGTCAGTACACTTGTGGGTCAGGTACCGCTGGTAGTGATGTTTGTAGCACATAATTCGCAGAAAGTGAGTGTCAGTACACTTGTGGGTCATGTACTGCTGGTACTTTTGTTTGTAGTACATAATTCGCAGAAAGTGAGTGTCAGTACACTTGTGGGTCAGGTACCGCTGGTACTTTTGTTTGTAGTACATAATTCGCAGAAAGTGAGTGTCAGTACACTTGTGGGTCAGGTACCGCTGGTACTTTTGTTTGTAGCACATAATTCGCAGAAAGTGAGTGTCAGTACACTTGTGGGTCAGGTACCGCTGGTACTGAAGTTTGTAGTACATAATTCGCAGAAAGTGAGTGTCAGTACACTTGTGGGTCAGGTACCGCTGGTACTTTTGTTTGTAGTACATAATTCGCAGAAAGTGAGTGTCAGTACACTTGTGTGTCAGGTACCGCTGGTACTTTTGTTTGTAGTACATAATTCGCAGAAAGTGAGTGTCAGTACACTTGTGGGTCAGGTACCGCTGGTACTTTTGTTTGTAGTACATAATTCACAGAAAGTGAGTGTCAGTATACTTGTGGGTCAGGTACCGCTGGTAGTGATGTTTGTAGCACATAATTCGCAGAAAGTGAGTGTCAGTACACTTGTGGGTCAGGTACCGCTGGTAGTGATGTTTGTAGTACATAATTCGCAGAAAGTGAGTGTCAGTACACTTGTGGGTCAGGTACTGCTGGTACTGATGTTTGTAGTACATAATTCGCAGAAAGTGAGTGTCAGTACACTTGAGGGTCAGGTACCGCTGGTACTTTTGTTTGTAGTACATAATTCGCAGAAAGTGAGTGTCAGTACACTTGTGGGTCAGGTACCGCTGGTACTTTTGTTTGTAGTACATAATTCGCAGAAAGTGAGTGTCAGTACACTTGTGGGTCAGGTACCGCTGGTACTTTTGTTTGTAGTACATAATTCGCAGAAAGTGAGTGTCAGTACACTTGTGGGTCAGGTACCGCTGGTACTTTTGTTTGTAGTACATAATTCGCAGAAAGTGAGTGTCAGTACACTTGTGGGTCAGGTACCGCTGGTACTTTTGTTTGTAGTACATAATTCGCAGAAAGTGAGTGTCAGTACACTTGTGGGTCAGGTACCGCTGGTACTTTTGTTTGTAGTACATAATTCGCAGAAAGAGAGTGTCAGTACACTTGTGGGTCAGGTACCGCTGGTACTGATGTTTGTAGTACATAATTCGCAGAAAGTGAGTGTCAGTACACTTGTGGGTCAGGTACCGCTGGTACTGATGTTTGTAGCACATAATTCGCAGAAAGTGAGTGTCAGTACACTTGTGGGTCAGGTACCGCTGGTACTTTTGTTTGTAGTACATAATTCGCAGAAAGTGAGTGTCAGTACACTTGTGGGTCAGGTACCGCTGGTACTTTTGTTTGTAGCACATAATTCGCAGAAAGTGAGTGTCAGTACACTTGTGGGTCAGGTACCGCTGGTACTTTTGTTTGTAGTACATAATTCGCAGAAAGTGAGTGTCAGTACACTTGTGGGTCAGGTACCGCTGGTACTTTTGTTTGTAGCACATAATTCGCAGAAAGTGAGTGTCAGTACACTTGTGGGTCAGGTACCGCTGGTACTGATGTTTGTAGCACATAATTCGCAGAAAGTGAGTGTCAGTACACTTGTGGGTCAGGTACCGCTGGTACTTTTGTTTGTAGTACATAATTCGCAGAAAGTGAGTGTCAGTACACTTGTGGGTCAGGTACCGCTGGTACTTTTGTTTGTAGTACATAATTCGCAGAAAGTGAGTGTCAGTACACTTGTGGGTCAGGTACCGCTGGTACTTTTGTTTGTAGTACATAATTCGCAGAAAGTGAGTGTCAGTACACTTGTGGGTCAGGTACCGCTGGTACTTTTGTTTGTAGTACATAATTCGCAGAAAGTGAGTGTCAGTACACTAGTGGGTCAGATACCGCTGGTACTGATGTTTGCAGTACATAATTCGCAGAAAGTGAGTGTCAGTTCACTTGTGGGTCAGGTACTGCTGGTACTGATGTTTGTAGTACATAATTCGCAGAAAGTGAGTGTTAGTACACTTGTGGGTCAGGTACCGCTGGTACTGATGTTTGTAGTACATAATTCGCAGAAAGTGAGTGTCAGTACACTTGTGGGTCAGGTACTGCTGGTACTGATGTTTGCAGTACATCATTCGCAGAAAGTGAGTGTCCGTAAACTTGTGGTCAGGTACTGCTGGTAGTGATGTTTTTAGTACATCATTCGCAGAAAGTGAGTGTCAGTACACTTGTGGGTCAGGTACCGCTGGTACTTTTGTTTGTAGTACATAATTCGCAGAAAGTGAGTGTCAGTACACTTGTGGGTCAGGTACCGCTGGTACTGATGTGTGCAGAACATCATTCGCAGAAAGTGAGTGTCAGTACACTTGTGGGTCAGGTACCGCTGGTACTGATGTGTGCAGAACATCATTCGCAGAAAGTGAGTGTCAGTACACTTGTGGGTCAGGTACTGCTGGTACTGATGTTTGCAGTACATCATTCGCAGAAAGCAAGTACAGCGAATTCCCGGAGTCCAAGAGGAGACTGTGTTTACTGATCTCAAACATCTTATAGCCTATCCTTGTTCCTAGATATAACACTTAAATCTAGTACAGTGGCAGTGTGGAAGAAATCGCAGGGAGCTGTAACATGGCATTTAAGAGCCGGTATGGTTGGTTCTGAAAAACAGAGCAATCATTTGTTTACAAATTATGGTCCACGAGCCGAGAGTCAACTTAAACTGCATAAATACATGACCTAGTTCTTCCTTAAATCGATATAAGTATTTCATCCCAGTAACAAATCCTTCAGCCGCTCTTGTTTTTTGTGGCGTTTGAAAGAGAGGATATGGAAGAGGTTAAATTATTAAAACTATATTTTCTTTCTTAGTTTTTGTGTTTTTAGCTGATCATATCTGAATTGGAATTTTTGACACGTAAATGAAAATAAATTATATTCCTGAAATTTGATCATCTCCGTCTCATTATTTCGTTGGCTCACAGCTATACAGCTACAAGTAACCCAACAAACTTCTCAGATGGTTTCCTCTCATCAAAATAATGAAAAAAGTTTATACAAACTTATGTCCGGAAACGCTTTGTTTAGCGAGCTACGGCTAGTGAAAGACTTCAACGGATTTTCTAGGAAAGGACGGCAATGAAGCGAAACTGATGTTTTTATGGGTAACTGAATTTTATCTTCAGACATTTAATATTTAAAATGTATTAAGCTAAAACATGGTCTTGTTATTTTTGGGATTGAATAAATGTGACTTCTTGTAATGTATAGGTGATTTTAATTATAATTTCTATTCATTAAACATATATAATTATACAATCAGTTTTGTTTGTTGTTTCCTGTCTTACAATCAACGATCGAAAATTTCCGAAATAGATTCCAGTTTTATATGCAATACTGAATTAAAATGAATTGTAACATAAATTAAGTAAAAAAAGCAAAGAACTGTATACACGATATAGCGCTGTTCTAATTAAAACTTATGAAGAATAAGTAAACAAACAATATAAGTATTAATAATAATAATAAATACTTGAAAATGAATTGTAAATGGTAGAAGACGTGATCCAAGTGGTATCTGTACATAAGTTTGGTATCCAGTTGAGAGCAGTTTAATCAGGTTACAATGTAGAGTATCTGAAACAAACTTCCGTCTGCCTACCCTGTATATATACACAAGGATCTGTTGTTATTGAGAGCTCTTAAGTTACCTGCTCCTGGTGTTTGATAATGAAAGGTGGGAGCGGTTCTTGGAAAAATATTCGGAATTTGTTCTTATTCCAGTTTTGTTTGGGAAGTACCTTGCTTCTGGAGTGTCGATTTGACTGGGCGATCACGTTCAACTTTGCATAAGTAGAACGTTTTAGGAATTTAGATAGTTGAATTGTAAAAACAGTATAACAAGCCAAAGATATAGGGATAATCACGGCTTTTGCTGCATTTCAGGATTAATTTTGAACGTTCAGAAATAAGCAAAGTGTATACTGCATTGCCATAGTATAAAAATAGCTTTGAAAATTTACAATAACTTTAAAAATCACATGTAGCTGGTATCGAAGGCAGAGAAATAAAAGAACAATTTTTCTGTAATGAAGTGAAAGAAATAAACTATATAATCTTTATCGTATGCATTTTATATAAAGTAACACCGACTTGGAAAAGTGTAGGCCTTAATTGACAGTTGTCCCAACTTTCAAACTCTACATGTTTTTGGACAATTTTCAAATTTCAGAATCAACATTTCTACGAGTTTCTGGGAGTACTTTTGTTATTACACCCAAAAGCTTGTTGTGTGCATTGTATGATTATACTTGTAACATGATAACGGTTTGTTTATAGACCTATCATGCTTCTTCACATGTTGTGCTGATCTTTTCTGGAATCACCATTAAGAGTCCTCTCTTTAATAAAATCTAGATATCCTACATTTAATAGTCTGAGCATAGGAATTTGGGATTTACCACTAAATTATTGCATCTCAACTCCTCAATTCCAAAAAGAGGTGTTCAAGCTCTCATTGGATTTTTGCGGACGGTGGACACAATGAAGTTATAGTGTTTTACGGTTTGAAAAGAGCACATGCAAAGAGTTTAAGAGTATTTCATCCAAATTGTTATGCATTGTTGTTTCAGTTCCAAAATGTCACAAAAGAGTGAGTAGTCTTTGACAATACGACTTCGCAGTTCTAGAATATCTGTTTAAATGAAACAGTTTATTTTTCTTGAGTTTTAAAATATTAAGAAGTCAAGAGTACTCTTGTGCTTATTCCATCCATAAAGTTCTCAAGTATTTTCAGTGAGCGTAGGTAACTGTAAAAACTTTTTTCTGTACCTTTCTTTGTTGTAATAAAATGAATATCAGAGTCACTACGAAACAGAATGTCATTTATCCACTTAAAAATGTTGGGAAGTCGGGCACCTCATGTACATAACAAAATTGTTATTTAATGTATTTAAAACTTAAGAGTAATTTAAAACTGACATCTCTTTTTAACGCATATGGAGGTTTTAGACATCATGCAAAAAACATCAATGAATTTACCAGAGTATGTTTTATGTTGGTTTTGCCCATTTCGTGAAGGTTACCTCTTCACCTATTGTCTTTACAGAGGGTAAAAGGTTTGATTGTTATGGTCAAAGGCCAATGGTTTTTACAAATCTTGAAGTTTGACCACTTCATCTCCACTTGGCTCTCTACCAGGAAAAACAAAATCATACATCAAGTTGCGCAGATAAGCATAATTTTTATCATTCCTGATATTACATTTTCAAAATGCACTCAATGTTTACATATTGTTTAAAGTTTTGATGTGCCTAAAGCTTCTTGTGTGGGGAGTAGAACGTGTTATAAACATTGTTTATATTTGCAGTACAAAATTTAATTCACGTCACGGAGCAGCTTCAAGGGAAGTACTTGATCCCATTATGTTTTTAATATAAACAACGTCTTAGCTTGTCTCAGCAATGTAGGCATGTGGTGCCACCACTACATGTGAATGTTCTGCAAACGTGAGATAGTGTGAGGAAATATTTTTCCAAGATATTTTACTGGCAAGATAAAAATATACATACTTTAAAAAAAATAAAACAAAATTTTACACAAAATTTTGTTAAAATGTTTTTAAAAACACTTTATTTATTTGGTAAACAAAGTGTAAGAGAATTGAAATTTGGTCTGCAATTATAACCAAGTTATATTTATGATAGTGTTATTGAAGATTTGTTGTATTTGGGATTATATTTGTGATAGATTGTCCGTCGCAACCACTGCAATACTAATTGAATGACCACCATTAATCACAGGCAACAGTGCATCTGTACAGTGAAAGTACATAACCGGCGGGCGGTGAAACACATTACAGGGTTTTCTCTTTGAATAGTTCAAAGGGAACGCAAAAACTGCAACGGACCTCTCTACAGAAGCTTGTACAACCAAGCTAACTCACTTTGGATTTTGAAAGCGTCCTTTGTATGAACATTCACGATTGTAGTACAAAATGTGTTGATGCGACATTGTGCTACTCACATATAAGGTTACTTCTTTTCATTCTTCCGAAGTTCAGGAGAAGATTACAACTGTATATAACTGTGAGTGGTCAAGTTTATGAAAACTCTAATAACAATTTGGTGGACAACCATGATCTGTACTTTATGAATTCACAGCTTGTACAATACATATGGAAACTATGTTCTCTTCACGACCATTGACTCCTGAGCTGTACCTATATCTCAACTGCCTGGATTTTAATATCTCTACCTTATCGATTGTCCTCTTCCTGCTGTTCCAGAACCTTATCTTCAGCCAGTGCCATACGTCAGGCACCTTATTTAGTTGCTTTTCCAAAAACTCAAGCACCGTTAAAATTTCAATGGAATATCATAGTTAAACAATTATTCTAATGACAACGGTAATATTTACAGTTCTTCTATCGTACATTTAGTGAATTTGACACAAAAAGTAAACTTGCAGATGGTTATAATTTTATGCAATTATCAAAGAGTTTTCAATATGGTGTTTTTCTGATAAGGGTTTCGGAAAGTTTTGAAGAAAAATATGAGGGAGGTAGGCGCACACACTGTGATTAACTTTTACCCTCAGCTTGTTTGAAAATCTCAATAAATAAAGCAAGTTCGTGACGTGGGGCTACGATTCATTGAAGGTTTTGGTCGAGTATTAGTCAAAATTGGCTAATAATAGAATATATGAGAAATAATTAGTGGTTCTTTCATTTTAAAAGGTTTGTCTAGTATTTGAACACACCAATATATATTTGAAAAATAATTTAATCAACTAAATGTAACACCAACAATGTTTGCTTCTGCAATAAAATTTTGGAATATACGAGTGTTAATTTAAACATAGGTTTAACATGTAAAATATACATAAAAGAAACAATACTTTAAGTTAAGGCGGACTGGGAAAAATGTGGCAGAACTTTAGCTCAATGAACTACAGACTGTGTAACAACTCGACTAAACTTTTTATATACTCGGTAAACTTTGCAATGTTTTTGTGACATGTTTTGTAAAGTATTAACGAGCCTGAATTGTCCTGGAAGTAATATAATATGAACCTTATGTAGGATGTACAGGAGTTTGTAAGTGAAATAAACGTGGGCGTTTTTTTACCTAGACTTTGACTTAACAATCGTGTCTAATTTTTAAAATTCTCTTCTTCTTCTTGGTACGTGTTTACTGCAATTTAATTACACACACAAACACCAAACTACACCTACCTTAGCTATGCGTGTTGTCTGTAATATATTTGTGATGTATTCTTCAACCTGCAATAATTTACTAATTTTACTCAATAATCCAACAAAAAGCAATATTATATGTTATTATTAAAGCAAGGAAATCTGCGTGAATATTAGTTAAGTTAAAAAGTAAAGGAAATTATTGCTACTTCCTCTTGAGAATAAAGAGAAACTGATCAAACTTTACAAACAAATTATACGGAGCGTACCTAAATTCCCATTTCCTCCCCCTAATTAAATTTCCTTTAAATAGAGATGGAGTGATTTACTTTTGAGATGTTTATATTACAAAATATGGAGTTTTCTGTTGTATGAAAATTTTTGACTGCCCTCAAAATGACTGTATTTTGGCTGTAAGTTAGAATTTTAAATAGGAACCTCTAGTAAGTGACCACTTTGACACAGTAACTGGACTGACTGTGTCGCACATACTAAATGGTAAACAATAAGTGATGACATGGCAAAATCAGATATTGGAATTCCCAGGGATCCCTAATAGGCTTCGCTCAGACAAAACAAAACCCAACAAATGCTATGTTAATAATGGTTGTTGATGTTTGTCGATTCTTGTAACAACTTGTTTTATGATTCTGTGAAGTTCTCTAAATGACTAGCGAGTGAATGTTTTATCTGTCTTACAATAACTTTTAATGTAACTTAAACTGGGGTTTATAAATGTTAAAATTTTATTGGGCACCAAATTTGATAGGGTAACAAATTATGACCCCATTTCGGGGGAGACCAAAATACTCATACGTCAATAAACTCCTAAGTTTGTCATATAAACATAACCCAAATTGTATCACACCATCTCTATTATTAAAAAGGAGTCGGTGGTAGGGGGTGGGAATTTTAAGACATAGGTATACACTATTTGAAAGTTCGTTTAAACTAATAACGGTTAATAATGTGGAGAGCAATCAGCCAGCCATGTTACACGGAAAGCAATATTCACAGCGAAACCGAAATACCTAGAATTAATTAATATTACTTAGTTATATTATTTAGTTTATTGAACTATGAACGTCAGGAATATAAAAACACATGCAAACAAACAGATAGATACTATAATAATAGATAGGGATATTAATTTCATTGTATTCATAAAATAAATTGACTGGAAGGGTCAACAAATTAATATTAATAATAATTAATATTAATTAAAAGTTACTAATGAATATAATTTAATTAGAGTACACGATCATCGGTCCTCTATAATTCTGATCTTTTGTGTTATGGATACTATTTTCCACATGCAAGCCAGTAGGCTATATGAACAGACAGAGTTATGCAGAAAGGGGAATATTCATCTCCTTGATATAAAAAAAATTCTTACGTCGCCAATAATGCTTGATCACTATAATCTCAGGTTCACAGTTATAGCTGAAGCAACACCTCCATTGATGCTAATCTCTTCCCCCACTGCACGACAGATATACGTATTACACGGTAGTTGAATATTCAAGAAGGTCTGATCACGAATGTCTCAGGTTGACAGTGAGGGCTGCGCCAACACGTTATAACGGATGCTACCCCCTCTCCACCAATCCTGAAGACAAACACAACCATTTCTTGACATGATACATATTACGTGACAGTTGAATATTCATGAAAGTCTGATCACGAATGTCTCAGGTCGACAGTGAGGGCTGCGGCAACACGTTCTAACGGAGGCTACCCCCTCTCCACTACTGCTGAAAACAAATGCAATCATTTCTTGACATGATACACATTACAAGGCAGTTGAATATTCAAAGTCTGATCACTAATGTCTCAGGATGACAGTGAGGGCTGCGGCAACACGTTATAACGGATGCTACCCCCTCTCCACTACTGCTGAAAACAAATGCAATCATTTCTCGACATGATACATATTACAAGGCAGTTAAATATTCAAGAAGGTCTGATCACTAATGTCTCAGGTTGACAGTGAGGGCTGCGGCAACACGTTATAACGGATGCTACCCCCTCTCCACCACTGCTGAAGACAATCACAATAATTTATCGACATGATACATATTACAAGGCAGTTAAATATTCAAGAAGGTCTGATCACTAATGTCTCAGGTTGACAGTGAGGGCTGCGGCAACACGTTATAACGGATGCTACCCCCTCTCCACCACTGCTGAAGATAAACAAAATCATCTCTCGACATGATACATATTACGTGGTAGTTGAATATTCAAGAAGGTCTGATCGTGAATGACTAAGGTTTACTATTAGGGTTACGACAACAACTTAAAATGGATGTTAGGCTGCAAGTGTCAATGTTTCACTGTGCCCTATGAGCCCTATGAGTGATAGGTTTCGCTAATGCTCAGCAAATTACATTAATTCTCTTTCTTATTGAAGTGTGCCGAGATTGCAACTCAGTGATGAAACACTTTGTTTATGTTTTATGTATTGTTTGTTGTAACAGTAGGACTGAACTTCTTTTCACCAAACCAAACACAAAATGTTCTCAGAAGTATAAATCAGAAATAAACTTCCTGAAGTCTTACGGACAGGGTTTTTGCGGAGTTTTGACGTCTGTAAATAAAATTGAACGCAAGATAAGTTAGGATTACATTGTAGTATTAACAGACATCACTCTCCACCTTATTCCACGAATTACTGATACTTGTATTTATTTTTGTCAGTTGTTTGTCAGAGAGATACGTTTGTTTTCAAGATATCGTGCGAAGAAACAGACAGAAATACAATTTATTAAGGCCGACGATTGATAGGCTTCACTAAAGCTCAGCCAAGTTGCAGTATAGAGTATCATGTAATTACATTTCTTCTACACTAAAAAGTTGATATGTTATTAATATTTTCAAAGCCCTTTCTATATCCATTGTAAGTTCGATTATAGAGCTTTTGCAATAGAATAGAATAAACTTAGTTATTAATAGAAATGCATTCAATAAAACGTAGAAGTCTTTTTGGAGTTTTATTTTAAGTATTCTTGCATGGCCGGCAACCTTGAGCATTGAAAGCTGTAAAAGCAGTGCCATCTTGGATTGTTCTTGTCGGCGTCGTATATTTTTGTGTAAGGTCAGCGTTTGTACTTATTATTTTCTTGATTACAGTCGACAGTTCCTTAATTTGTCGTTTATTAAAGATTTTATCTTTTCTATGATCATACTCTAATTTCTAGGCTAAATAGGCTTATTTACTTAAGAATGTAAGTATATGCAATGCAATTAATACTATTCATATAATTTTTCGGAACCACTTTAGCTATGGAACAGGTATTCCTTTTAATATTATTTAATGTCAGTTATAGGTTTAAAAATACAACAAAAGCATAAACATTATAATTTGTGCTATCGAAATTATAGTGTATTGTTTTCAAGGAAAACTGTTGAAGGTTTCACAGAATGCACATGAACATAGCCTGAGGAGTGACATGTTTTATTTATAAAATATATTTCAATAAAATTAAGAAGACGTAATCTTAAACATTTTTTGCTACACCAAGAATTCTATTATAAGGAATAAACGAATAAAAATACTTCTCTGCAAGAAGCTTCATGTACATACTTTACACATTTTATATCTAAAATTTTCAAAATTTCATAATATTAATTTTAGTAATTCTTGTGCAGTGGTCTAAAAAATCCAACTTATTTTGTTTTCAGGATTTTTAAGTAAATTTAAACTATTTTTACAGTAAAAATCCGATTTCACGTCATTGAAATCGCTCTTTGTCATAGTTGGATCTCACCAACCATTTTAATATTCGTATAAGGTTGTTCACATAGAAAGGTTTTTGTGATAGATAAGAAAATTAGCTCATTACTATGTCGCAAAGGTTTAGGAACGCACACTTTCAGTAGACGTTAGTAAGTGTCGTGCCAAGGCAGTGATAATTTGTTAGCGTATTAGTAACAGAGCAATACGATGTGTCGTAACAGGCTTCGCTGAGGTTGTACGCATAAGGTCAACAATAAACGAAAGCAAAGGCAGTCGAAAATTCTCTTGAAAGAATATATGAAGAGGATAATAAAGCGTAGAATACAAAAGTTAAAAAGTATTTTACGATTGAAAAGTTACATAGGTACCTTGAAGATAATGTAACTGATTTTCCTGAAATAAATTTTGAACAAGCCTGACCTAATAAAATCATCATTAGGGGAGTTAGAGCTGAATTTCTAATGAAGGTTAAAAGGCTCAAGAATTCAAGATATTCCATTAATAATGTTGAGACTTGGAGTATAACAGACAGGCAGAAATGAAAGCTGCGTTAAAGTTCAGCCAATTATTGTTACTGTATCGCCAGACAATTGTCACTTACACCTTTTTTACAATACGACAGAAGAATGAGAGGCACAAGTTTAGGACAATTTTTATTATCAGTCAGTTAGGAAATTGTTAGGAACTATATTAAACTGGGTTTAAGGAATCTATAAATATGTTTTTGACTTATCAACATTTTTTAAAGAAACAATTTTTAAGAAATACTAAAACACGAAAGCACTAATTGTTCGTTTATTGTTAATTTATAACATCGGTTGAATGCCAGCTAATTAACATCAAAAGTAGTTAAACACAAAGCAATGAGACCACAAATATAATAAAAGTATTGATGATTCGTGGAATAAGTGGGATGTCTGTTAACACCGAAATATAATCCTTTGTTCAATTCTCCTAACAGACGTCGAAACCCACACAAAAACTCTTTCTGTAACGCTTGTTGGGCGTTTATTCCTAATTAATAATTCGGAGAAAATAGTGTATTTGATTTGATGAAACGAAGTAAAACCAATCCTCGTGTATAATAAGTATTGCCATGTGACTTAATGTGACTGAAAATCAACTAATGTTTACGATTAACAATTTCTTATGATTTATTTTTTGTATATTGTCGATGAAGTAGTAACACAACGCAATATTATGAGAGTAAATAAAAAAATAAGTATATTTGGAAAAGTTTGGATTTTTCCAAGAAAGCACAAGTGTCATCTGCACGAATGTGCGAAGTTGCAGCGGAGTGCTCTATTTGTGTCAGAAACAGACCGTCACCAGTTTGATAGCATGGAGACCGCTCTACTCTCTATGCCCCATAACACAACTCAATACTGGCATTACATGTCAATTCTGATGATAGCATAAATTCAATTATGTCATTAAGAAGCAGAATCTGTAGAAATAAATCGAACGTCAGATTTGTAAAGATCGTAAAGATAACAAAGATTTACCATAATATTAATAACGTAAAAAAGTTTAGTTTCGTCATAAAAATTCAATATATAATACTGTACAATTCAAGTTATCCGTTTTTATTAATACAAAATTAATATTTACTACTTTTCTTGCAATTACAATTCTAAATCACTTGTTTCAAAAATTTGTGTGATAAACGTGTTTTTTTTTAGGTTTAAACGTCTTGTATTTCGACAATAAATAAGAAAATAAACTATTGAAACGGATTTGAAGAGTAATAAACAACGAATAATTAATTGAATATTTTCAGAAATTGTTTTGAAAATAAAAGAACGCGTCACAAAGTGAGGGGTATATAATAAAGAAATCTGAAATAAAATCAGTCTTGTTGGGCCGATTATGTATTACCTAGAAAATACTGATAGGGTAGCAAGAATGGTCCTGTTAATAACCTTTCGGAAAATTAACAACCTTTTCTAACGAATCTTTCTTTTTTATAGATAACACATTGATATATATTGATAACACGTAGATTGCGCATCGGCCATACCTATTTATCTCACAGTTGCCAACGGCGCTGTGTAGCGGATACAACAGTTATCTTAAGATAACCGGATCAGGCAACGTCGAGCGTGGCCGCTGCTTGGATGGGTGACCGCTGAGCGATCCAGTCCTTGCAAGCAGCCCGCCTGTCCGGCCGTTGGTGGTGGTTCGGAAGTCACCTTTCAGTCGTTGGTCCCCAGGTTGTGTTATAGAGGACTTCTTAGCCCTAACTTCGCCTGGTAAAATAAAGTATCTTTACTTTAATTTTTACTTAGTTTCTTCATGAAACGTGGGAAATCTTCAGTTCTACTGTGTGTGACGTTACTAGAAGTGTACACCACGTTCTCCTCGTGTAGCATTTAACATACAGAAGAATTTTTGTCACTTGCCGTATTTACAGCATTTAAAGCAATATAGCGAAACTATTTAGATATCTTATGTTTGACTCTTCAATCTGAAAAATATGCAAATTCCTTACCAGTACTTGACGTAGATTAGTTCGTATTGGGTTGGTCTCCTTTACAGTCCATCTCTAAAATCTATTGTTAATTATTTATGCATTTTTTTTTAGTTATACATTTACATACGTATTTAACTTTACTGTTAATGGGCTAATTCTCAAAACATATGCGCACCGTGATTTAATCCTACCGTCAAATGAGTAGGTATCATATATGCTATCGGGCAATTGTAAACTCTGTGTTTTCACCCCCCCCCCCAAATAAAAAATGGTTGTTCCCTATATTAAATATTTTTACCACGAGCTCCTAAAATGGCCTGTCTGTCCAATTAGAGAGATAGTAATGGGGAACTCTTGTGAATTCTGTAAGGAAAACTGAATTGAATTTGTTAATCAAGCTAAAAGTTTCTCGGGCCTTGATTGGATAGTCAAACGCTCGTTCTGATGTTTCATACTAACATGCATATGGACTTCTAACTAGATCATATACTACCAAAATTTACTGTCATGTCAATTTAAGATAATGGTATGACGTCCTTAAATATATTATGGTCCATATGTTTTTAACTGTCAAAACTTATTCAAATCATTCTGGAATATTATATCATGGATTACATTATATACTTTGAGTAATGCCTATGTATATCACATAAATGTTTAGGACAGTGAAATACTTAAGTGTTAAAATAAATATTTATTGCATTACAAAATATGCATAACATACTTACATTTGAGATTACCCCACACAAGAGTAAACTTTAAACCTATACAGAGAAACAAAATGAGAAGTGTCTTATTTCTGAGTTACAATTCACTTATATTCTTAAGAAAAAAATAAATATTTATCATACACTTGTTAAGTAGAAAATTATATAAACGAGATATGGTTAAATAAAAGTATGTTTAATAACCACACATGGGCAATCCTTAAAAGTATTCCTTTCCTCAATTTAAATCGATTGGGGGAGTATGTAAACTAACAAATGAACAAAATATGGTGATTAAAATATTTAAATCATAACATAAAATACAGGAGTTGTACGGCTAAAATCAAATATTGACAAGACTCAGCCCTGCTCAAAGGTCAGAATAAGCACAAATGAAACAACGATAAACATTGTCCTGATGCAAGCATCAAGCATTATGTGAGAGGAAATTTCAATACTTTATTGATTTTCTAATTCTTTCATGCGAATGGTTAAAGCATGAATGTCCTCTGTATATGCGTTTGTCAACAAAACATGTAAATCTTACCGAATGATTTAACGGTTAATATGAACTAAATTATTAGATATGCAAAATGAAATTGAATTATTATTATATAAAGAATTCATATTACCAAACATAATTTATATATACAGGTAATGTAACCAGCAAATGATTTACAATACAAGTCGCTGTGTCATGATGCAAGTTTAATTTTCATTCTAATGTCCATCCCAACAGAGAGAGTGGTGAAGCAGCGGTTTTGAGCAAACTGCTCACCCAGTGTCCAGCGCCAGCTGCGAGTCAACAAACAAAGCTTCTCTCAGCAAACAACTGTCGCTTGCGGTGTATGTTTGGAGCTGTGCGACGACATACATCTGGTATCTTGCTGGCCGAGTAAAACAGGCGGCGCAGAAATATGCGCGCACTCAAACATGTATTTATAGAGCAAAGTTTGAGTGATTATTCTCACAATCTTGAGGCTAATTTAAGCAGATTCCCAAAAATATTGGCAACAAGTATTTGAATCTTTGCTATTCGTCAGGATTGGTGTTTCACAATTCTATCACAAAAGTAGTTCCGGCCAACAAGTCTCGTGACGTAGGTCACAATCTCGTATTACCAGTTACAATTGAAATAAAATCAATATTAATTTAATTAATTTAATCAAACGGGTATAATGTATTTGCATGAAAAATATATTGCTTGGAAAATAATGACATAATATAAAATAATCACGCCACACGGGACATAAACAAATACACAATGATACATTCACTAATCCTCCATCGTCCTTAGAAAATTCTACATAATTGCAGCGCAGGATATAATTGTACAAGTTGGGTGCCTCTCAGTCAATTTTAAAATACACGTGTTAATATGAGCTTATGAAATTGAGTAGGCCTAGAGTTTCAGACTGGTTTAGCGCCATCGACGACTGTGCATTTTTATTTAATCTGGTGGACTGTTGACGGATTTAATTTTCCCTGAGATAGCAAGAGTTCAAAAACTACTGTTTTGTGTAGTCCAGTTTCCAACCAATGTACCAAATTTTGCCACTAGTTTCAGTTATAAGTATGTATCAGCCTCTGGTCAAGGATCATGTAGACATACACAACAAAATCCAATATTTAGTGTCTTGGCGGAGTCTACAGATAAAGATCTTAGAAAGCTATATTACCAAACTCTCACTACTTTTGAAATATACGGATTTTTATTTTAAGTTTGAATGATCTGAAAATTTAAAGTTCAATTTCGTGTTCCAAGCTGTAAGGTCTTGTAATGGATTAAAATATATTTTAATGAAGCAGATACAAATTGTAAAAAGCGAACATTATTCCATTAAGCAAATTTTGTGTAAGTAAGTCTTCTCCATGACTTAATGATATACTCAGACTTTAAAGTTAATAATGTTATCTTTAGAACTCGAGAAGGAGCGTTTGTGCCATTAATACATACTTTCTCCTATGGAGCTGATGACCACAAAAATGCCTGGAAAAGAATTAAAAATATTTTACTAAGGTCATCATCTTCTACTTCAATGTTACTATATGGGTAGCCTCATATATAACTTTACGAATAGAAAGTACAAGTGCTATCCAGAAAGTAGGTTACGTTTCGCTCTGTAGCCACTAGGGGTGAGAGTATCACACCATTTTGGTGTCAGGGCGTTTCTCTGTTCAGTGGCTATAAACCGTGATGACGTGAGGTTACTGTCTCTCCTTGTTGTTTTACAATAGCAGTTTAAAAGGTGAGCCACAATTGAAAGTTCCGCAATTTGTGAAGTAAGGTGGGTAATACGTTTTTTGTTGGATAACCGCAATAAGCCAATTGAGATTTATCGCCAACTCTGTAGAGTTTATGGGATCGGTCTGATTACTGAAGGCGGAGTGCGTCAGTGGTGCATTCGTTTTAACAATGGCCGAACTAATGTTCTTGATGACGAACGAAGTGGACGACCGTGCATTGTAACCGATGAAATTGTTTCCATAGTTGATGAGAACATTACAGAAGACCGCCGATTCCCAATAACAGAACTCCAACTTAGTTTTCATCAAATTTAAAGAGTTTGTTAAACGAAATTGTTTACGCTAAACTGTTAACTACGTTAACCAAATTGTTAAAACTAACCGTAGTAGATTTTTTAATACTTTAAAAGAGGAACTAAATGAAGTTATTCGAGATATACAGTATTATAATGAAGATAAATTATTGTAATTGTAAATTTTATTAAAAAAATTTGGAAAGAGCTTAAAAAACAAGTAGTTAAAAGTTCAGTATAGGAAATAAATTTATTAAAGGCAAACCCCTTGCCATAGCATTTCAAATTTATCATGCTTTGTAATGACTTAAAACATGAAGCCGTATAACCAAAACAAGCATTATTTAAAACTATATTTAGATTGTAAGAAAGCCATATCACAGTAGTGGTAAATAATCAATAGTATGAAGAGTTGACCAAATTGAATTGGCAGATAAAGCCGATCCTTGACTTATAGAGGAGATAACCAATCACCACATCTCTGTACAGTCTGACTGGTCAAGTACAGTCGCAACTGAAATCTTGCTTTCCTTAAATACATGTTGTAATATAATACTACACATATTCTATATAGAGTTTCAAATTTTGGTAACCAATCGCTCTACTTGCAATCGTGGCCAACCAATTTCAAAATAACTGTAAATTTTCTAATGTGTTTTTGTAGCTGGAAATAAATTAATGTATTCATTATTTTCTAAAAAGACCTATAAAAAAACAACTGAAGAAATTATTTGTATTTTTTTACAATGCGTATGTGTATTACAACTAAATGTGTTCTTTTCTAATACAATTATATGTATTAAAGTAAAATATTACTTTGAATAAATGAACTTTTATTAATAAAATATGCGTTACCTTCCATCAAAACTTCATATAAATTCTGTCAAATAGTAATAGACGTATATTAAAAAAACTTTTCCATACAAAACATACTTCGATAGTACGTTGCAATTCTTAATGAAATCAAATAAATGTGTGATTTTCCTGTTTTAGGGAATTAATTTTAAAAGGTTGTGATTACGTAAAGTAAAACAAACAGAACCAAATACCACAAAATGGAAGTGAAAACTTTTAGATCAAAATTACTCTCGGCCGAGATGAAGCCAATTTATCTATCATCATCATCGTTGAAGAAATATCTCGGTAACCTATTCCGTCTCTTTGCTTCATGCCATTTTCTAAGAACTCCAACAGAAGTATTATCTGGAATTCAGAAGTAGACTAGGACATTTCCAGCAGCAACTCTGAGGTAACATATAGTGATTAGGTCAAATCCAACCTCCGTACTCAATTGAGTATGACTGTCGCTTAAGGGAGTATTTTTTATATTACACAGATTGTGTCATGAAACGTATTAATGAATTATTTACTACACCAATGAGCCGAAAATTTATAAATAAACACAAAACTTGTCATTTGCTTCAGTTTTGTTATCATAAGTTTCATTTTTGTTACAAGGTTTTATATCTAATTTTTATTGTTACTTCACTTTCTTAACGAAGCATTAGACTAAATGTTTTATTACTCTCACCAATTTAAGCAGTAATATTTGGAAATGAGGATTTACTTAGGATACTATTTTTTATATACCACGTGACGCTTGCTATACAATTATAAAAATTAATAAAAATATAGCGTCACCCTGAAGCCAAAAATTACGGGTGATGTATTTTATAATTTCTGAGTCTAGTTGTATATTGTAGTAGTTAGGAGAACCACATCCCTGCAATTTACTTTGTCTGGCTTTTCCATATACATTTATAAGCGAAACTTCCAAATTCATTCCTGACTATATACTGGTCTAACACATTAAACAATGAAAGTGGCAGCTCATGAATAAAAAAAGATTAAAATTGATTCTGTAGATTTGATAAACGTAAAAAGTAAAACATATGGTATGTACAGCCCTCCCATTTACGAAGTCGGTTTATAAAATCCTCTCAAACATTCTGCTTGTTTTCTCGTTCTTAGTGCAAAATTATTTAACTACATGTTCAGTTTCGTTTCTTGGAAGAGCTTCAATAAAAGATTATGAAATTACCTTAGTGTAATTATTATTTAGGCTAAAATGCTAATTTAAAGAAAACAAATGATTTAATGCACAGTTCTAAACTAGATGTAGTGACTAATAGCCTAGTTGAATCGTTATGCTAATAGTGTTCAATAGAACGTAACAGTATTATGTACTGTATTTCGTTTATAAATAATTATACTATGATGTTCAGAGTTATTAATAATTATCATAATACATGTAAATACTACAGAGAATACACTTTGCAGTGTTTTAGGATTCTTAGATTCCACGAAGATTACAGTCTACTTTCCTTGCAGCAAAAGGTCGAAATGAGTTCTTATATTTTAAATATAACATGGCAAGTAGTGATCCTCATTAGCATTATTTTTCTTACAGTTTATAAGAGGAAAGTCTCAGAGAAAATACTCCAGTAATCATCATTCGTGTGCATAATGGTGTAAATTTAAACAAGGAACACTATATTCGTGTTCATTATTAAACCAACCATTAATTAGTCAGTGTCCATTATTTCATGTTGCCAATAGCGCAGTGTAGCGGGTACAACGTTTATCTCAAGATAACCGGATCAAGCAACATCGAGCGTGGCTGCTGCTTGGATGGGTGACCGTTAAGCGATTCTGTACTTGCAAGCAGCCCGCCTGCCCGGCCATTGGTGGTGGTTCGGAAGTTACCTTTAAGCCGTTGGTCTCCAAGTTAAGTGTTAGAGAGGACTTCTTAGCCTTAACTTCGCCTGGTAAAATAAAATGTTTTTAATTTTTACTTAGTTTCTTCATGAACGTGGAGAATCTCCAGTTTTAAAGTGTGTGGTCCAGCCTTTAACAGAAAAAGGGGTTTTTGTCACTTGCTGTCTTAAATCTTAAAGATCACCTGGGAGACGAAGAGACTGACATAGCGAAACTATTTAGATATTTAAATAAACTCCAACTTAGCCTGGTAAAATAAGGAATCTTTCCTTCCAAGATACCTTCCAAGTATCTTGACAGGACCTTTTAGAAATCGTGTCGTTTTCCATCATTTCGGCTGTGCGACAGCTCTTGATAGAAACACAATAGAGTCTTGAGCCTTGGTACATAGTTTCCTCTCATTCCAAAGAAGAACACTATTGCTTTTGGAAGAAGGTCAGATCGAAGTATGTCTGTACGTCGTGTGTAACTCTTCCATTTTGTCGGGTTTTCAAAAAGGTTCAATTCCTGGACAGCATGGCTGATCCCTTGTATACTACCAAAACTAGTTTTTCTGCTTCGAAAATCTTTTGAATAGTGTTCTGATTCGACATGAACTCACTCATAAAGTCCTATATAATTTAAACAATCAGGTTGACCTTATGTCAAATAATTTCGGTGTTTTTTTTTTCGTGGAGGCAAATACATGTGTTGGCAGACAAGACCCCATTCACGATGGTATCCAAACGGGGCGGGATGGTTCTTCTGGGCTCTTTGATGGTGGAAACCGCTGCCCTGATCTCAGAAACAACTTCTTCGCCTCTTTTTGACCAGAATGAAGACAACTCAAATCCTTCCTCATCTGTGTATCCAGTTCGTGAGGATTACTTTTGTAACGATCGATCCGTAAACTAGGTGGGTGGGAGAATTGGCATCTAAAAGTTGCGTACCTCTAAATAGTGAGTCTTATGGAAAGAGCTCATTTGTACGTGACTGATTTTGATGTTCTTCTGGTTGGTGAAACATGGCTTAATGCTGGTTGGCCCACTGACAACTATAATCTACCAGGTTGCAATATACTGAGGAAGGACCGAGTTGATACGAGGACCCAACATGACAACCGGTCAGGTTCCTGAGGAATTGTACTTTGGTATGGATTTACTCCTGGTAGTGGTGTCATGCATTTGTGGAGTTTATAGGCCTCCTAGTTTTGACATACACTCTTCTTGAGCCTTTACTTCGCTCTTTCTTCACTGAATTCGCTGTTCCAATAAATCATTGAGTATATTTAGGAGATAATACATACTTGGTCTAAAAAACAATCAATGAGCCTAAGTATTTAAACTGGCTTTTGAGGGAAACAAATTCAAACATTTTACGGCATCCTCAGACACTTTGTTAGACCACATTATCGTGGACAGATCGGCTTAGGTCAAGGGGACAGGTGTTATAGATGCATATGCATCGAAGGTGAGGGGGTAAATATGACGGACCACAAACTTGTTCACTGCACTATTGTATGTTCAGAGGAAAGGAGAAACCAAAGAAGATAATGTACATAGACTTCTCTAGATTTAACTCAGAATTAGCTGTGGCAGAAATCGTCCAGATAAATTAAAACAACTTTTTACATATGGTTAAAGTGGATGATATTGAAACATTTTTGTATAAAAATATTAATATTAGATCACAGGGAAGATATAAATTACAATAGTAACAAGGAAGAAGAAACTTTGAAAAAATAGAGAAATAAATGAGAAAATTTCCTTAAGAGCAAGCCAAGGAAAATATATAGGAAATCCAGAGACAGTAACTATTGGGGCGGATATACAAGCATGAGATACGAACTAAATATTTTGATCAGACAAAGAAAAAGGGTTTCTTTCTGGTGCTCTGTGATAGTAAAAGTTAAAGAAAATGATAGTGCTTAAAGAAATGTGACTTAGCGATAGATGAAAGAAGTAAGTGGATCTTACAAGATCTAGATGTAGAGGAAATGAATGCTATTTTGCTACAATGGGAGGAGCATGTGAGGCATGCGATAATGTCATTAATCACCGAAATGGAAATCGTCTGAAAGCACCTGAGACAGAGACTGAGGTTAAGTCTGCGATGAATTCACTTACGTCTAGCGCAATAGGGAGTGATAAAACCTCTATACAGATGATGAAAGCTGTGAGTCTGAATGCCTTAGAAGCACTAACTCACCTGGAGAATCAGTCGCTAGCTAATATCGTATTTCCAAAGCACTGAAAAAATGAGTATCCGCTCACGAATATAACTGCCCTAAAGGAGTCCAAGAGTCAAGACCCATCTCAATATTGCCAGTTATTTCGAAAATCGTTAAAGCAATTGTAGCTTGCCAGATCAATAAATATATATAATTATAGACTATATTACCAAAAGCACAGCATGGATTCTGAGCAAATCACTGTACTTGAACTGCCCTGGTAAACCAGTCAGAGGTGACTGGAGCATGATCGTACTTCTAGATTACTCATAGGCTTTTCGATGAACCACAAGTTACTAATGGAAAAAGTGAATCATTATAGCTTTGGAGAGGAAGCAATTCAGTAGGTACAATCGTACTTAGCAAACAGAAGAAACGAAGTTCAAGAGTGAGATATATCAACTGCTCTTAAGAGAGAGAGAGAGAGCGAGGTGTACTTCAGGGGAGCTGCTTAGGGCCTATACGTTTCAACATTTATACATCAGAACTTGTGTCCAGAGCTGCACGCCACATTTATACGCTGATGATTGTCAGCTGAAATTCCTATGATCCTGAAAGATTTCAGAATGCCATTTTCCAAATTAACACTGAACTTGAAAAGATTTTGTTTTGGTACTTCGAAAATAGCCTCAAACTACACATAGGGAAGTGTTCTGTGTTACATACAGCCCCACAAAACCACATACAGGAAATACAGTAATGGTGGTTTAGGTGTCACTTTTGGCGGCGGGAGTCTATCAATTTGTGATAAGATCAAAACTCTTGGAGTCGTTTTAGACAGTGAACTCTCTTTTGCAGACCACGTGTCTTATAATATGAGGGGTTTAGACGTTTGTTGACTGAGACTATAGAACTCCAACTCATGCAGTCTTTAGACATAAGTTTTCTATTATTGTTACCCTGCATATGGGTAACATGACGCTGAGGTATGTGTTTGCTCTGAGACGAAAAGATCATGTGTCACAGTATCGTGATGCTGTTAACATCCTTCGCATGGGTAACTTCTGCAAGCTGTTCACACAAACTGCAGGACTCACAAAGTCCTCCTACTCAGGTAGCTCCACTACCTGAGTGAGGGACTGCAGTATCAGGACGAGGTCTCGCAGCTTGTCAGCCGCGACCGGAAGCTTCACTTCTGTAGAGTTTGTAAAAATAATGTAAAAGATGGAGGTAAAAATTAAGATTTGACTTGAATTAGCCTCAAAACAAGTTTGTTACTGAGGAACGTTTGTAAATAAAGGAATGATCATTTATCTATTATTTATTTATTTCATATAAAATGTCCAAAAATAATACAGTTAATAGTTTCGCACAACTCAGCCAGTTCCGCGAACAAGGAGGGTGTTTGAGGGTGGCCCTGGGTGGCGAGGGGGAGGGGGTGTCTGAGGGAGGATACTGGAGGCTAAATATCTCCCGTCAGTGTAGCGCTGTTCTCCGTGGCGAGGAGCTGTGCTTTGCGGTACAAGTTTTAGCCGACGACTTACGTATTCTGGTATCCTGATACTAAGCATCTAATCAGTGACATAACTCTTTCAAGAATTCTTTTTAGTTTCTCGAATACATACAATATTTAAGCTTATCAAAGTGGTTAAAATTAAAAACATTCTTTTTGTGAAACTATATAAATTGAGGTAATAAATGTATCTATACTATCTAATTTTTAATAAAAATAACTATATTCATAACAAATAATTCAATTTTTTAAATATTAAACTATTTGACAAAAATCAAAGTTTTTCTCAACATAGCAATACAGTTTATGTGAATTAAATGATTTTAGCTACCAAGACTCAAAATAACAGTTCGTGGACGTCGTTTGTACGAAGAAACTGTGTTTCGACTAGTGATGGTTTATTAATTTACAATATGCAAGACCTGTGAACGTTGTATAATCAGTATGATTGTGTTTTGACGAAAAAATGTACGAACAGTTTTGTAAGTTTAGTAGACCAGACAGTAATGGTGACATAAAAAATGTAATTCATATAATGAAAATTGATTCTTTCTTTCAAAAATCTATTGATGAGGTCTTGCAGGTAAATTAGTAATATCAATATGAGATTTTATTATAAAATGATAGATCAAGCCTCGTGCAAACTTAAAATGTTCGAGTCTACCGTACGATGGACTCAAGGCCTGGGGTAAGATGAGTGTACAGTCTTGGCCGACTGTTGTGATCTTGTGTCTGACTGTACTTGTGTTTGATCGTCTTTCAACTATCCACAGCCTCCTGGATAACCATCAGCATCAAGTAAGTAATCAGATCAGAGAAATATTGTATTGTTCATACTTAGCGTCTTATAGATGTATAAGATCAAGACATTTTAGTATTCTTAGAATAAAAAATGTGAAACCTCCTTACATATTGTTTTATCCCCTTTATTTTCCATTCTTATTTACTCGATATGTACAATATGATTAAAACAGTTAAGTTTTGTGCTGGAAAAATTGGAAAACCAAGATGTTGCACGTCACTCTAAATTCTTGTACTCTCATGAAGAAAAATATCTAAACACAATAATTCTAATTCAAATAAATTTTTTGTATCTAGTCTTGCTTTTTGTATTGAGGATTATATTGTAATCCTATAGAAGTGAAATATAAATCGATTGATTAACAAAGGACAAGAACAGATATTGTGAATACTTCGATTCAATAGGTGGATTAAACGGTTTCACAGGTAGAGATTATATTGTAAAATAACTACAATCAATTTAATCTAATAATTTACAAGTATAATTAACAATTTCATAGCGTTATTATAATAATCCCATCTCTGTTCTAAATCCGAGTTTCGAGAATTTCACCAGCTTAAAATCTCAAGAACATGATTACAATAAGAGATTGTTAGCCTTTGTAAAATTATAATTTTAAATAGTTATATACATTTAGAATGCATACACAAGTGGTTCTTTATTATTTATTGATATCTCATAAGATGAAAGATTCTTCGTTCAGTTTAAAGTTTCGGTATGGCAATTCTAAAAAATAAAATAAAAACATTTTAAGATATAATAATCAATATAATCATTTAAAATAATGGGCTGCTGAAATTATGTACTATTATAAACCAATCTTTGTTTGCAGTTTGTTTTTAGAAGATGGAAGGATTGTGAATTAAACATGATTTTCCGGACATTTGCCATTGTTCAGTGATACAAAAAATCGGTAAGACTACGTTTCGAGATCTGCAATCTGATCCTCGAAGATTAGATTGCAGAATTAACCTG
Organism: Homalodisca vitripennis; assembly: GCF_021130785.1. NCBI lineage: Eukaryota > Metazoa > Arthropoda > Insecta > Hemiptera > Cicadellidae > Homalodisca > Homalodisca vitripennis. The sequence goes on along the minus strand of NC_060212.1, from coordinate 13,444,163 downwards.
AAGAAGGGATCAATTCCAGATCTCGAAACGTAGTGTCACTGATATTTTGTATCACTGAACGATGGAAAATGTCCGGAAAATCCTGTTCCCTTCATTATAATCTATGTTGTACGGAGTGAAAATTTGTCGATTCATTGCATTAGTAGAGTCAAGTTCTGTGTGTGTAACTATTTACTTATGGACAATATTTTAAAATGGATGGAGGTTAAAATTTCTGAAAACACTGTATTAAATAGTGGGCCGATTCTGTTCAAGAATGTTCATAGCCAAAATGTTCAAATTTGGTGTACGTATATCTCATAAAACACAGATTCCAATGGCGCAACTCAAATTACCAGTTTTGATCTCTATATAATTTTAATGAGCAAAAAACTTTAAAAGTTTTATACACATTTGAAATCGTAACATGAAAAAGTCGGTTTGTGAGGATTTTTTTTGTTTTTAGGACAGGCAAGTTTTATAAGCGGGAAAGTTTGAGATAAAGAGTTGAATTATTTTTTTCATTCGAAACTTTTTTTTCTAAGACCAGTCGTTTTCCTGATATTATCGGCAAAATATAGGCGAAAACCCTGACCGCATCGCCCGACCTAAAACAGATCGCCTACACTCCAGGCCGCTCTCGGCTCTTAAATTAAAACTCAACATATCGTTAATTTAAAATTCAATTAAATTTAATTAATTAATTTTAATATGTTAAACATTTTAAAACCCCATTTATAAGGCATTCGCTTATCATTTCATTTAAATAGTAACTTTCATTTAGTGCAATTAAAGTTGAGGCAATATAAGGTACAATAAAGTAAACCACTATACATAGACTTATTATGTTTATAAATAATGTATTTAATATAATGGAAATTACAATATGAAAATTAGAAACATAAATATCCAAAGCTTACAATAAAACGTACCTCTCTACTGTCCTAAAAATGTTACAGGTTTTAATAAATGACTGCGTATTCTGCTTTTGTGTAATGAGGCACTGACATTTTTGCAGTGGTGGTGTAGTCGCACTTTGAAGTATTGTTTACAAATAGCTTTTTTAATTAATATAAGGTGATTTACCTCAGAATCTTGTTCAAAACAATGCCCTCCTGGGAGCAGATTTACACCGATACACTTTCGTAACAATGAATTTACCTTTCTGTCCTCTAGTTTTTTCACAGTTGTCTCGTCGCCTTTATTAATACGCAACTTTACTTCTGTTTCACATAATTTTCAACAAAGTTTCACAACACCTTCAGAAGGCTGTAAAAGTCCTCCTCGGTTTTTACAACTTATCAAACTGTGGCGGTATTGCGTTTCCTCATTAGCCTGTAACAGCAGTAGGCACCCTCTACAGGCTATGTTATTTCTTAACGTTCTTACTATAAAACCAGAAAGGTACTCCACAATATGCGTCGTTACATTTGAAGTGTTTCCTACAATATCATAGAGATAGTCGAGATCTTCATCTTCCTTCTCATGTTCTAAAACCTACCAGACAGCAACGAACACAGTCTGAGCGCTCGCCACTAGGGTGAATCATCCCAAGGTCGCCGCCATTGTTGTAGCGTCGCGTGCCAGAGTCGACTTCAACGGCCAACCCCACTGCTCCATCTATTGGTCTTATGTGATCGCTGTGTATACGGTTAGCTCACGGTTTAAATTTTATTTACGTCTGTCGGATGTTTTTACGTATTCTTTTTTGTTACCCTTCCATTTCAACCTCCACTAAAGCCAACGCGGCTAACTACCAAGTTCTTTCTTTATCGAAAGATTTCTCCCTCGTTTTCAAAACAACCCAGGGTTTGAGATTATATATTGCACATTGGTTCTCGGCTCCTGAAATATTAAATCCATCTTCCATCCTACTTCGCCATATTGTTGATTTAAGTTAATATTTTATATAAAACAATTTCAAATTACAATTCAAAATAGTTTATTCATTTTGTGTCCACAAAAATGAACTATGCTCAAGTAAACATATGAAACGTCAAATTAGCACCATTATGTCATTTGTAAAAAGTCAATAATTAACAAATTTTAATGCTATACTACCTTAAGATACTAATTTAAAATATTTGTGGCAGCGAGTGAAAAAAAACTTTGTTTTCTTTTTAATCCTTTAAAAATTCCTCAACCGTGTAATAGGTCCTGTCAAGGAGATCGTGTTTAAGGAAAACTTTGCATTTGTTGGAATTTTGAATGTTTAGATGTGAAAGCTTGTTATAAAATTTCAGAGCTGAGTAGTAAACTTCATATAAGGTTAATCGGTGGACGGGATACTGAAGGTCAATGTATCTCAGCTAATATTTATGTTCATACTGGTTATTGAATTTTATTGAATATGTACATGCAGAGAGTTTCATAAATATATAGGGAGGAAATACAAAATCATAATTCTACATTGAACAAAAATGGTTTGCAGGGCTGCCTGTATTTCAGCTGAAACATTATCCGAATAATTATTTTTTGAAAAAGAAAATCTTGTTACAGTCTACCCAGTTTCCCCAGAAACACCATAGGTGCGAGTAGACATAGGCGTAGTAGACAGTCCAGAAAGTTTCAGGATTAACGACTTGAGAAAATGTATTCGTATTCATATTGTTTTGAAAGTTGTATATAAATTCATTATCTTTTCATTTCATACCATTAGATAATCTTGTGCATAGCCTATTTGATGTAAGATCAGATTTGAAATAGTTCAAAAGAGATAATTATATTTTATTTATTTAATATTTGTTTAGGAGCATAGTATTTGCGATCCAATATAGTTGTACAAAATAACATAGAGATGTGGCAATTATTACTAACTGAGTGATAAATATGCCGGGTGCCAAGTCTGTCACTTGAGTAATTCCGTTGTTGTAGCACTTAACTGCGAGGTGACACAAGTGATACTAAAGTGCCTAACGTTGGTATAGGGTTGGAAGTAAACCTCTAATTGCAGTGTCGACTTTCCTTTACGGTAAAAGTCATTATTAACCAATTAATTTTTCCTTGTTAAATAACTAAAGTGTCAATGGTAACTAATGTGTAGTGTGGTAACTCATGTCAACTAAACTGAATGAGTACCAGTTTAAAGTGCCACAACACTAATATTCCTCATTAATTGGCTGAGCGTTAGCAGAACCTATCGCCTATCATTGGAGGGGTTGGACAAATTAAATTTCTGTCTGTCTACATGTCTGTATGTTCGGAAGAAATGTCGAAAACAAACTCACCTGTGGATATAAATTACATTATACTTAATATATATACATGTAGCGTACAGTTCCATGGTGGTGCATGACACTCATATGATGTGGCTGAGCAACTATGATGACAACGAGAAAATCGCAGAATCATTAGAGTTGTAAACAAACTGAGTACAATCATATGAGATTTTAACATATGGCGTAGTATCAAATGTAGCTTAGAAATGAGATATAGATTGGAAATGTTGCATGCAACCCTAACAAAGCCTTACGCGATGAGTGTTGTGGCGTACTTTTACTTTTTAACACCCCTCCCCCAACCCAAACAACCCAACACCCCCAACCCTAACCCATTCATATACAACATCACTTGGAGACTTGGTGTGTAAATTTTAAACCCATTATGTAACCCAACTTGATGAAGAAACTTGTAAATATATTACGTAACAGAATATTTCGACAAATATCTCATCTGTTTTTGTTGGCGTAAAATTCTGAAAAACCTATATTCATGTTTAATCTACTTAGTTAAACTGTAAACCTAATGAATGCCTTAGAGACTTTCAACTTATAGCTAACGCTACAATATCGGCCCGAGTAGATTATATCCGCCCACATTCGTAATGAACATACATTTACATGTAAATAAATACTTTTTCGATTACACTCTAGTGTCACTGCAACTATAAATAATTTGTACGAATTTTTGTAAGAGTAATATAAATGTGTCTATAATTATAGAGCAACCGTTATGTTCTTCGGAATAAATTTCGGTTCTACAATAAAAGAGTTTAGTGTTCAAATGCTATGTAAACTTTGCATACAGTGTATACTTATTAGATCAGTGTCATTTATTTAGAAATATTAATGCTAGCCATATTTTAAGTATAAAATATAGGATAATTATGCAAAAGTTACAGCTGGAAGGCTGACGTGATTGTTTGCTCGGAAAGGTGTCTGTGATTTTCGTTAATTTACCTGTGTTCTGGCTGCCGTAATCCTCTTTACTCATCGAACTTCACACTATCTCATAGCAGTGAGTATCGTGTATTTATGTGAACACCCCACCACCTTCCAAATCCGTCGCTAAACGCATTTTAATAAACCAACTTTTGTATCTAATAAACAAAACACACCTTACGAACCTGTCAACGAACATCTGTGTATACATGCTAATGACGTCATCCATAGAGGAACCTACGCTGCGCGACTACTCATCCACAGCCTTCTGAATCACACAGCGTCTTCAGTGTCATCACTATAAACATTTTTTATAATCTGGCTTTCTCGGCGGTGGACTGAGCAGCTGTTGAGGAAGTTCTGGATTTGCATCGTTCAAATACACACCCGTCCTTTATTATTGGAATCGTCTGTTTATTTTCCCAGTAAAATGGCTAGTACTGCAACCACCTGTAAAGTTTGTATGAAACAGGTTCTAGATTCGGAGGAGGGGATCGCATGCAAATCAAAATGCAGCCGCTGGTTTCATCGAGCTTGCGTAAATATGTCAAAGGTACACCCAATTCTGCAAAGATACGAACAAGAGATGGCTTTGTAACCGAGTGGACTGCGTGCCCTTTCTTGAGGATCCTATCGTAGTTTTGACATCTAGTCTTACTAAGCTCATGAATAAGATTGATAGTTGGTCCGATCAAATAGGAAAAATAACAGAAGTCACAGAGGGCATCGGGGAAATAAAAACAGATATTGGACTTATCAAAGAACAGATTTCTATGCTTGAACCGCGAGTCTCAGCGAACGAAGCAAAAATAGACAATTTAATATCTGCAGTGGAATCTATTATAGAAAATAAATCAAACAACCCTGAGTCTATCATCAGTGAAGTCAATGATCGATCCCAGCGTGCCAAAAAATGCTATTATACACGGAATTCCAGAGCCTAATGGCAGGGATGCAAGGGCAAGGGTTGAACAAGATAACGGATCAGTTAATTCTATCTTTCAGTCCCTTAATTTATCTAACCTTCAAGTGACCAAAGTAATCAGGATTGGGAAGCAGTCGCCAGATAAATCACGCCCAGTTAAAGTAGCATTCAAGGACGCAAAAGATGCCATTTCCTTTTTTTAAAACTTTCCATCCAGACTCCTGTAAAGAAATCTTCCCAGGTTGCAAAATTGATGTATCCCGCGATCGCACGCCAATGGAAAGGTCTTATTTGGCTGAACTCAGAAACACTCTCGACGCTAGATCAAAGGCTGGTGAAAGAAACCTCACCATAAAATATCAGAATGGAACCCCTAAAATTGTGCAATCCTCAAAAAACTAGCTTCGATCAATGGACATCTCTTAGCTTATTACCAAAACGCTAATGGTTTAAGAAGCAAACTGGAAGAACTAAAATTATCCATAGCCACATCCAAATTTGATTTGATAATTATCACTGAAACAAATCTCTCTGATGACATACATGATGTCGAAATATCTCCTAGTAACTATACCTCTTATCGTTGCGACAGATCGCATTTAACCAGCTCCAAATCCTGTAAGGGTGGAGTCATGGTCGCTATTAAAAACAACATTGCATCAACCCGGCTATTGTCTGGTGTGAGCAATATTGAGCATTTGCTGGTAAAGATTGAGCCCTTTAAGGGCATTTCCTGGCTCCTAGTAGCTTGCTATATCCCTCCTCAACAGCATGTGTCCAGTTAAAACAGTCTTCTATCGTCCATTGAAGAGGTGTCTACAGAACATGAATTCCACGTAATTATTGTAATCGGGGATTTCAACTTACCCGGTGTGGATTGGGCAGATCCTCTAAATTGTGTTCACACTCCTGCCTCCAGAGTGATGCTATCTCTCATGGAGCTATACGACCTTCAACAAGTTAATTCTATTTACAACGGAAGAGGAGTCCTGTTGGATCTAGTTCTATGCACAAATAAAAACACTATCGTATCTCTAGAAATTGATGCGCTTCTGCCTGCGGAGGAGAGGCACCACCCTCCACTGTCCATTATCTTGCACTGCAGCAACAGAAACACCAAGGGTTGCACCACCAAACACTTTAAGCCTGACTTTACAAGATGCAATCTTTGGGAAACTTGCAATTCCCTCTCAGTCGTAGACTTCACAGCCGTCCTGAGTTCCACTGATCTCAATGAAGCAACCGAAAAATTCCTTTCTACGATCGCTGAAGCAGTCAGGCTGAACTCACCATTGAGAAGAGTTGGTGTCTCACCATTTCCCAGATGGTTCTCTGCCGAAACAAAAGATCTGGTAATTGCAAAACAAAACTCTACACAGACAGTATAAGGAGCGACCGACAGTCTGCAATTACCTTCGTTTCTCCAATGTGAGAGCGTCTTGTAAGTTATCTGCGAAGAGAGACTACCGTCAGCACTTAGAGAGAGTGGATCAGGGAGTATCCGTGAACCTTCGATTTCTTCTGGAGCCACGTTAACGCTATTAGAAACTCTTCCTCGCTGCCCTCACGCATGTTTTACAACGACATCGAATCAAAGGAACCTCAAGGGATGTGTGAACTGTTCAGGGATTTTTTCTCCTCAGTGTATACGAGGCCCACGGAGATATTTATACCTGTAAGTGGTGACCACTTTGGAAACTCCATTTTTTCAAGACTCTCACACCAAGAAGTATTGAGCAAGCTGAGGAAGCTCGATGAGACCAAAGGATGGGGCCCTGATGAAATTCCCCCGATGGTTTTGAAACATTGCGGTGGTCTGTTGGTGGGGCCAATTTGCGATCTTTTCAATGCGTTACTGTCATCTGGTGTCTTCCCAGAATCTTTAAAATTAGCCTACGTTGTTCCCCTCCACAAAAAAGGGGCCGTTGAAGATGTTGCTAATTATAGACCAATCTCGATTTTGCCAGCTATTGCCAAAGTTTTTGAGGACCTCTTTCTTGACCGTTTAAAGCTTAAACTGGCTGGCTTAATCTGCGCACAGCAGCATGGTTTTATGAGTGGGAGGTCTACTGTGTCGAACTTAACGTTATTTCAGTCCAAAATACATGAAGCCTTCACCGTCAATAATCAGTTAGATGCCATATATCTGGATTTCTCCAAGGCTTTCGACACGGTAGACCACACACTACTTTTGAGAAAATTGCTTTTGATCAAGGATTTGGAAGCACGGAAATTAAGTGGCTGACAAGCTACCTCTCAAACCGGCGTTCATTCATCAAGTTTGCTTCGGCCACTTCATCAGAATTCATTTCATACTCTGGAGTTCCCCAAGGATCGCTGTTGGGACCCTATCTCTTTTCACTCTTCATAAATGACCTTCCTGAAGCTCTACAATGCGACTCACTTCTGTTTGCTGATGATGTGAAACTGTTTTCCATCGTATCCACTGAAGAGGACCACCTACGAATCCAGGAAGATCTTTGTGCGATCGACCGCTGGTGCGAAGAGAACAAAATGAAACTCAACACTAAGAAATGCCAAGTGATGACCTTCCATCGGAATCTCTCCCCCATTGTCTATGAGTTCAATATACGCAGTGAGCCCTTAACTCGTGTACTGCAGGTAAAAGATCTTGGTATTACATTAGTACCTTCACTGAATCCTGAGTTGCATGTGCGAAAACATTTGCAGCAGAGCAAACAAAATGCTTGGATTTGTCTCCCGCTTCTCAAAAGGCTTAAGTGACACGGCTTTAAAAACTTTGTATTGTGCTTTGTATTGTACGCCAAATCCTTGAATATGGCTCTCCAGTGTGGACCCACACCAGAAGTTTCTCATAGATGAACTAGAGACTATTCAAAGAAGATTTATTCGAATGGTGGGTGTCAGGAGTGGTCTTCTCTATCGTCAGGTTCCCATCGGGGAAGTGTCTCGTGATCTGGGACTCCTGACTCTTGCGGATCGCAGATTCTCCGCTGACGTTGTACTGCTGTCAAAGATCCTTAACGGCAAGATCGACTGTCCCGATATGCTGAGCCAGATCCTCTTCAGGACCCCTTCAGCCACTCGCTCCAGAGACCTGTTCGCTAGGCAGCAACATCGCACCAACCACGCAGCAAACAATACGATGTACCAACTTCGTAACGGGTGACGTGTTGAGGGCTATACGCCGTATCCGCAGCAATGCTGTGGGGTATGACGGTATTCCAATACGCCTCATTAAAAATATCCTCTTTGCTGTCCTCCCTATTATTACTTTAATCTTCAACACGTCATTAAGAAGCTGTGTTTTCCCTTTTCAATGGAAGTCTGTCCCTTGTCCCTCCCCCTCAACAAGATCTCGGCTCCAGTGTCATGCTCGGATTACAGGCCGATAAGTATTCTACCTGCACTATCTAAAGGCCTTGAGAGAATTGTGCACTGTCAAATTACTGAATATCTGACTAACTATAACATATTAAGTGACTACCAATCTGGTTTTCGCACAAACCACAGTACTGAAACTGCACTGCTAAAGGTAACTGATGACATACGACTCGCCATGGACCGTAGACAGGGCACAATTCTTACTTCTCTTTGATTTTTCTAAAGCTTTCGACAGCGTAAACCACAAGTTATTGTTAGCTAAATTATGGGTAGTAGGGTTTTCTGATCATGTTCTTAATTGGCTGAGATCATATCTGTCAGAAAGAAGGGCAGTGTGTCAAGGTTGCTGACATGACTTCGGACTGGGGGTGTGTTACTTGTGGGGTGCCTCAGGGTTCTATCCTGGGGTCCCCTACTCTTTGTACTGTATGTAAATGACATTCACCGAGTTCTCAAATAATGCAGGTATCACATGTACGCTGATGACCTACAAATCTACTTGCACTTTGACTCCATTATCGACTCCATTAATGACTGCATCAAACAGGATCAATGACGACATTTAAAAATATTGTTTTATGGTGTGGAAACCATGGGCTTACACTAAACCATGCAAAAAACCAAACCAATACTTATATGCCACACACGTTTACGGAACTTTCTGGACCCGAACACTATTGAATCCTTAATTATTGACGGAACTACTCTACCATACTACGAAACAGTGAAAAATCTTGGTTTGACATTTAACTCGAATTTGACTTGGACTGAGGCGGTGAGGGATCTATATGTAGCTTTGCATCTGTCCAACTGAAAACGCTTACAAAGATTTCTACCTGCAACTACTGTTGACTGTGCAAACTCTGTGAATGACATGACGGTAGCACTTAGTGAGAAGCTGCAAAGGACTGAAAACTACTGTTTACGTTACGTTTATGATGTGAGACGAGACCAACACATTACACACCGTACTATATTCAGGGAAATATTTTGAAATTAAAAGAACAACGATCAATCAAAATACTAAATTTAGTTCATTCAATTTTACAATCTGGATTTCCAAAATATTTTTCAAACTATTTCCAATTTATATCTCATGATAGTGTAAGAAGCACTCGCTCTGGTTCTCGTACCTTAAGAATGCCCCAACACAGGACTGTAGGATTTGATAGATCTTTTTCAAGTGATGGGTTGTCGTCTGTGGAACTCCCTCCCCCCAGAAATCACTTCCAATGAGGGGGATCGGCGGTTTTGTGGCGGCACTGAGACGTTTGTACCATGAACGGTTGGTCGGGGCGGTCCGTCCTAGGGGTCTGTGGGTGTGGTGCTTGGCATTGTGTGTGAGGAGTGTGAGTGAGTCAAAGCTGCATATATATTATTTATTTTCAAGAATATTCTTATTATATATTTATAAATTATTGTTATTAGGTATTAATTATAGTTTTTGGTTCATATTAAAAATGGAAGTTGTAATATTATTTTGTGTTATGATTGTATAATTATATTTTTATTTATTTATATTTAGAAGTATCATATTTATAATTTTTTAGTGTTTTGTTTAATTTAATGTATTTAGTAAGGTAGATTAGTGTTAGTATTAATTTGGTTAATATTTGTGAATAATTATTGATCAGACAGGTTAAGTGTAAGAAAAGGGCCATGAGGCCCTAACTTTGCCTGTTGAAATAAAGGAATTTTCATTTCATTTTCATTTCATTTCAACTTCAGAGTTCTGGTAATAGCGTCGCCGAAATCGTTGACTTTTTTGTGGACAGTATACCAGTGCTCAAGAGGAGGATCGCCGGTCTGCATGAGTTATCTGCCTAGTAGTTGCACAATGAGGGAAGACTCGTTCTTATACTTTACCTGTACGTCTCTCATTGCTGTTATTTATATATTGTGTCTTGTTAATTCTTGTCTATTCTTGTTTATTCATGGTTTTATTCTCATTGTTTCGTGCTAATTTATTGCTGTTATTGTTCGTTGTTTTCCATAGTTCAAATCACGGTACACTAATAATTAATTACGTTATTGTCATTCATAGTTTATATCCGTTTCGTCACTTAAATAGTTTATTAATCGTTATTGCTCTATTTGTCACTGTAGTTTTTTACTTATATTGTTTAATTATTGTTCAAAACTGTAAAAATGGAGATGTCCGTTGAAATGTAAAATAAAAAAATAAAATAAAATAAAATCTTGTTTAATATATGCTCAAAAAGCAGATATATGCTTTGAATTCGTAGCTACGACTTTTACATGTATCACGATAAATATAAAATAATAAAAATGTTAAAAGTAAATGAAGTTATAAAAATAAAGTGCAATGGCTATAATCTCACAATTATAGTTTATACAATGAATGTTTTATGTTTATAAATAAAAAAATAATAGTAATATAAAATACAATAAAAATATTTTACAACTGATTTAATAAAGAAATGATGGAGTTTAAACATATTTTTACGATACATAATAGAATCTCGGTTAGTTGCTATCGTTATATGTTAAATATGTATAACACTACGTTTCGAGGATTGAAATGTACTCTCCTTCTCAGGTGTAAAAAACCCTTATATATAAACATATACTTAAATCCTTATATCGTGCAGCAATGAACTGCCACTATAAATACAAGTGTCATCATAACCAACAACAGCTTCAAGTCCAGACAAGAGAAAGTGAACCTGAACGTTGTCTCTGTAGAGAAGTCAAGAGCACAAACAACGCAGCACAAGCACACAAGTAAAGTGGGACAACTAACAAGACAGTTCATGTCGGCATTTCCTTTTTATAGCGGCATTTATTTTCTAGGCGGCGATATCACGGCGTGTTTCCGACATAACGAGACAGAAAGGCGATCGCAGGAGGGCAATTTTCAAGTGACAACTTCTTTTGGCGGGCTATGGATGCACGTTATGCACGGGGGAAAAACTTTCGTTTCACGTCACGGAGTGAAGCGTCACGCTTATTCGCTCTGTAGCCGCTAGGGGCGGGACTCTCGCGGTCATTTGTTTGATGGGTATGGCGTTTCTCCGTTCAGTGGCTATCCAGGCGGCGCGCTAGTGAAAGGTTACTGTCGCTCCTTGTTGAATCGACTACTTCTTTTGGCGAGCTATCGATTGGTTTTAATAAATCTACGAACTACTAATTTATTCATTAATGAATTAAACGCACATTTTATTAACTTACTGTATCATTTAAATAGCAGTATTTAAACCTCAACAGAGTCTAAATTGAATTTCACCAATGTGTTGATTCAAACAATAATGCTAAATACAAATTCTACATGATCATTGTTAAAACATTAGAGATTGAATGTCGTAAAATATACTGCATTGAACACAATTACCAGGAATGGATGGGCTCAGATATACAGGAATAACAGAAATGTTACTATTTTATATTATTTATGGAAAACACTGAATACAAAAAACTTACATTTACGTCAGCCAATTTACGCACGCCTAAAATATCAATTTATTCAGCTACTGAATATTATTATCTCTTCAGAAAAAACACTATTATAAACTACTAATATAACCACGACCCACAGATACTGCGAAAAGCACTTTATGAAGTTCATAATAGATAAAACTTGTCAGCTAGTAAGCAAATCACATTAAACCCTCTTGCACAAGGTTATGCTAAAATAAGAATAATGTATACATTTAAAAAGTTTATAAACTTTGTATTTATTATGAGAAATCGCTTTAGAGTAGTGTACAATATGTTGCAAATTCTAGTAATGGAAATTAATTACAGGTTATTTATTTATATTGTACTATCTAAATAAAAAATTGGTATTCGTAATATTTAAAATGATTTATTTCTGTGACAACTCAATGTTTTTCGTAAAACATTCAATGAAAAACATTGGAATTTTAGTTTAAAAAAAAACTACGGTTTACGTTTCATGTTGTTTTTAAAATCTGATTTACAAATATTAGGCTTTAATGGCCAATATTATTTATATGTTGACGAATATACAAAGAAATTATATTCAACATCTGGACTGGAAGAACCACTAAGTACTAAGTTTCAATTATAGCCTATATTTTACCGTCACTGAATTATAACAAAACCTCATACAGACAGACAGATAAAAACCTAGTCATGGTAGGCCTATACGTTATACGAGAAAATGATTTTATTATCTAAAGAGTAAGCTGGCAAAATAGTGGCTGATACTTACGTACCAAACAGTATATAGATTGGGAGATTCATTACATTTGTATAAACACGAATAGCCTAATTTAATTTCAATAACAAAAAACTTACCTTAAATAAGCTACCAAGATGCACAACAAAATGCAACAGACTGATTTTGCCTACCACTATTTTCCTAAAACTTCAATATTATTAGACTTTACGAAAACCTTTGTGTGAAAGGTAGTAGCAAAAGCGATGTGAGAAATACAAACAAACTCCACATACAAACCAATGGTTTTGTTTCTTGTTTATTCAAATCGGGTAAACAATGAAACGTGTTTTACCTGTCATATAAATTAAAGACTAAATATCTGTTTCTATTTGTATTTGAATCCAATTTTTAAAGTTTTGCTGCGTAAAGGTAAATGAAAAATAGTTTTTTTTTTCATAACAACGTTTTTGGTTATTATATGCATTTTATCGTTTATTGTTCTCTATTTTACGAATATGTAAACGTTTTAAGCTTGTTGAATCAAAGCAATGCCATATTAATAAAATATTCCTTCTAAATTAATTCAACGAGACTTACATAATTTTAAAAGTTAAATTAAGCTGCTACATTTGTAATATGGGTAACTAATATAATTTAATTGATACATATTATTGTGATAATGTTAGTTATACGAAAAGAAGTAATTTACTTTAGCTTTGAAGTTATAAATATTTTGCTCTGTTTCAGGAGGTGAACCCGTCTGAGGAAGAACGTCTGGATAAAAACAGTTCAGGTAAAATGATAAGGTACAATCTTTCTCAAAATAGATATAAAATTACAAAGGAATAGAACTTGTTAAAGGTAGGGTGTTAAGTAATTATAATTTACAGTTACGTTGAAGATTGAAGTTGAAATATAATTTATAATTTTAAAATATTCCATTAACTTGATATCTCCTAGAATTGCAAGTGTCGTGGTTTCGTTTATTTCTTCTAAGGATCAATTTTTAAGGTATGTAAACTACGCTTTATTGCTTTCTTTGAATAAGGCTGAGCGTTTTATAACAACCGTTTAAAAAAATGCGCTCATTTGACCTAAGACCAATCTCACTTAGGAGATCATAATATATTTTTATACTAACTTAACTTAGTAGTTAAAAGTAATGTGTTAAAATACTATTCATCCTGATACATATATTTGGTTAGAACAAGAGAAAAACACTGCACTTTGCCGTACTTAAAACAAACTCCTGTACAAACGATCCTCTTGGTCCGGAAAACTCCCGCTCCACCTTATCCAGATTTTCCGAAATCACTATTTCGATACAAAAAAAGAGAAGATCTCCACCAAAAGACAATCAATATTCCTATTGGCTATCAATCTCAGTCATCATACCGAGGCATGGCGCTAAACACAAGTAGCAAAAAGAATCAACGATGATGGATCACCAAACCTCACAGTGATGACTTACATATCTCGCCTGCCTTCAAAGTCTGCTCATAGCCATTTATCGTTTACATTCTCCAAATGAATACGGCTCTGTTAATTCCATCCAAACTTTTCCCATGGAAAAATGAGTCATGCGTTCAAACCCTTCATTACATCCAACGAAGGCAGTAAAGGTAACGCAATTAATCGCACTTAGAAGGTAACATACGTTCATATTAAACGTATAAACGATATTAGTGGAAGTCAGTGAAGATATTGTGTCAAGATTTTATAAAGATGCCTTATGATATGTGCGTGGTGCTATTGAGTCAAATATTGATTGGAAATTTTAAAAGATAGTGTCATTCGAAATAACAAAATAATCACCAGTAAGCATCCAAAACCGAGAAAGAAGTCGGCTACTGTAACATTAAAAGGCTACTGTAACAGTGCTGACTGCATAAACTGTATATGGAAGGAAGGGTTGATTTAAATTAGAAAGTTTAATTTAGTTCCAGTTCACCTTCCTCTTATTGCAGCGTGTGGTATCTGACGGTATCTCAGACTTGACCCCTGGCATCTGGAGTTACTTTAGTCTGAAGAAATTTGATAAAGTCAGCGATGAAAAAGCTCAAAACGAAGCTTTATATCGCTTCGACAGCGGCGGCTTCTGCAGCTACACATCCGCTGGTCTATATCCCTGGGTAATCTACTGTTGAATATTCACTGGGCACTATTATGGAATGTTTTCCTTCTGTTGACAGGTAGCAGTACCAGCTCTAGACAGATTTTTGTTCCCGCCACGGTTGCCAGTGGTCTGACAGTGACCGCGGTAGTCTACAACAGTCAGCGGCGGCTTCTGCAGCTACACATCCGCTGGTCTATATCCGCGGGTAATCTACTGTTTAATCATCACTGTTCAATGTTATGGAATGTTTTTCCTTCTGTTGACAGGTAACAGGACCAGCTCTAGACAGAGTTTTGTTCCCGCCACAGTTGCCAGTGGTCTGACAGTGACGGCGGTAGTCTACAACAGTCAGCGGCGGCTTCTGCAGCTACACATCCGCTGGTCTATATCCGCGGGTAATCTACTGTTTAATCATCACTGCTCAATGTTATGGAATGTTTTTCCTTCTGTTGACATGTAACAGGACCAGCTCTAAACAGATTTTTGTTCCCGCCACGGTTGCCAGTGGTCTGACAGTGACAGCGGTAGTCTACAACAGTCAGTGGCGGCTTCTGCAGCTACACATCGCTGGTCTATATCCGCGGGTAATCTACTGTTTAATCATCACTGCTCAATGTTATGGAATGTTTTCCTTCTGTTGACATGTAACAGGACCAGCTCTAGACAGAGTTTTGTTCTCGCCACGGTTGCCAGTGGTCTGACAGTGACGGCGGTAGTCTACAACAGTCAGTGACGGCTTCTGCAGCTACACATCCGCTGGTCTATATCCCCGGGTAATCTACTGTTCAATCATCACTGCTCAATGTTATGGAATGTTTTCCTTCTGTTGACATGTAACAGGACCAGCTCTAGACAGATTTTTGTTCCCGCCACGGTTGCCAGTGGTCTGACAGTGACGGCGGTAGTCTACCACAGTCAGTGGCGGCTTCTGCAGCTACACATCCGCTGGTCTATATCCCCGGGTAATCTACTGTTCAATCATCACTGCTCAATGTTATGGAATGTTTTCCTTCTGTTGACATGTAACAGGACCAGCTCTAGTCAGATTTTTGTTCCCGCCACGGTCGCCAGTGGTCTGACAGTGACGGCGGTAGTCTACCACAGTCAGCGGCGGCTTCTGCAGCTACACATCCGCTGGTCTATATCCCCGGGTAATCTACTGTTCAATCATCACTGCTCAATGTTATGGAATGTTTTCCTTCTGTTGACATGTAACAGGACCAGCTCTAGACAGATTTTTGTTCCCGCTACGGTTGCCAGTGGTCTGACAGTGACAGCGGTAGTCTACCAACAGTCAGCGGCGGCTTCTGCAGCTACACATCCGCTGGTCTATATCCCTGGGTAATCTACTGTTGAATATTCACTGGGCAATATTATGGAATGTTTTTCTTCTGTTGACAGGTAACAAGACAGGCTTTAGGCAGAGTTTTTGTTCTTGCCACAGTTGCCAGTGGTCTGACAGTAAACGGCGGTAGTCTACAAGAGTGAGCGGCGGCTTCTGCAGCTACACAACCGCTAGTCTATATCCCCGGGTAATCTACTGTTCAATATTCACTGGTTCACTATTATGGAATGTTTTCCTTTTGTTGACAGGTAGCAGTACCAGCTCTAGACAGAGTTTTGTTCCCGCCACGGTTGCCAGTGGTCTGACAGTGAAGCGGTAGTCTACAACAGTCAGCGGCGGCTTCTGCAGCTTTACACATCCGCTGGTCTATATCCCCGGATAATCTACTGTTTAATCATCACTGTTCAATGTTATGGAATTTTTTCCTTCTGTTGACAGGTAACAGGACCAGCTCTAGACAGAGTTTTGTTCCCGCCACGGTTGCCAGTGGTCTGACAGTGACAGCGGTCGTCTACAACAGTCAGCGGCGGCTTCTGCAGCTACACATCCGCTGGTCTATATCCCCGGGTAATCTACTGTTCAGTTAAAAATGTTCTTTGCTATAGCATGGTGTTAGATACAAATTAGTTGAAAAGTGTGTTGTATTAGGCGAAAAATACTGTTTCTAATACATTATTCAATTCCATTCGGTTATCTCGTCAAGAATAAACTCTGATGTTCGCCGAAAGTTAGATCCAGATGATTTAATGGACTGGAAACTGAGGTGAAACGCTGAAAACTTTATTAACACCGAGGAATCGAAGCTGTAAAATTTACACTTTCATTTTAATTGTTCATTAATACAAAACGTTTTTGTCCAGACAAAAGGAACTCTTTCCTCTTAATGTTGTGCATTATGAGTTACAGAGAAATACAAGTCATAGGTCTAACTCCTCCTCGTGAGAGGAATTTACATATTCATCATAATAAACAATCTACATTATTACATATACTGGCTCTTATCATAACGTGTACTTGAATTTAAAAGGGAAATGAAACTATGGACATATTAGGAATTTTAATATTTTATTGTGAATTGTATTCAATAAAACTAGAAAAATACCTGAATATTCGAGTGTATCAATCCGGGAAAAAATCGACGGGAAAACCGATTTCCACAAGGTCAATGACGTCGGACTTTTGATCTGAGTTAGAGATTGCACATGTTCAAATCCTGTTTGTGACCGAAACACTTTTGTCAGTACCACCGGCCTTGTATTGTATCGACTCTCCTATTTATCCTGTTTGATAACATCCTCGCAAAGGCCAGTGGACCATGAAGATGGGCAGAATAATGTTTAAAAGGGGATCTGCCTCTCATTAAAAAATATTTTGTGTTGTGATTTACGCTTAATTATGTCAAATTCTTTTTTATTGAGGTAAAACTTCTTTATTTCAATAGTAGAAAGATTTAATTTACACAAAAGTTTTAATTTTTGTACAAAATTCTCGTGGTCCAACACTTGCAATGGAGATGGAACTAATATTGCAGTGTTCTAGTCCAGCTTCCGCTAGAACTTGGAGATTCAGGCGACGAGATTTGATTACAAGGTTACCACAGTCCATATGGACATTAGAGTAATCTGATAAGTCTAAATTGAATCGGTCAGCATATCTACCAACATGAGAATTGAGATACGGTTTTGTCAGTCAACTGATAGAATTACCTTAGCTCAACATCTGCGTGGTTCAGATCCCTTATTAAACTATATATCTCCTAGTTACCCTATTCAATGTAATATGAACGATTGATTATTTCTGCATTATAACAAGACTATATATCTGGGATTTCCCACTCCTTCTATCCTCACTTCCTCCTCATTGCGACAGAAATAATGGATAAGTGCCTGTTTCAATTCTGATTAAAGGTAAAAAGCAAGATGTTTGCAAGCTCTAACAATCGTAAATTCGAACAATAATTTCACCTTGCAGCATATTAGTAAGTCGCTAATTACTTATTAGTAATTAACTATTAATAATTAATCAGTTAATAGGATATTAACCATAATTTGCGTAATTAATCTCACATTGATGATGTATATTCAACGGGTATAATAATAGTCGGCATTTTGAAGCTTGAGACAAAGGATGTGACAATAATTGATATAACAGCATTAAGACAGTAATGAAATCGCGCAAGAATGAAACACGCTATAGTTGTTTATAAACAAAAAATATGAAAAAAATGTATTTTGTTGTTCAAATTACCACAAGTTGTGTAACGCGTTTAAAACGACTTTTAAATGCACCTATTATTACTCATCAATAATTACATTGAAATAATGACCTTTAATAAAACATAATCTTTATACAAGTTAGTGTACTATTTCCACTATTTTACGTACAAACAGTAATATTATGGGATGTACTTGTGGCTAAAATATTTACAAACAAATTAAATGATAGGGACTGAAAAACTATGTAAATATTGTGAAATATGTAAATGTTTATCTAAGGGACAACACACACAAATATGTGTCAGAGTTGCAAAATACTCTGTGTAAATTTACGTCTAAACATAATGAAAGTAGTGTTCTCTAATCAGAATGTTAAACATATAGAATTTTATTTGCATAACGGTCAGTATAGAATACTTTCAATGTATATTTAATACATATATTTTGTAATTATGTTTTATTTCACATTTAACTTCTTCTATTTTTACATTCCACGCCCTTATTCTACATTCTTACATCCACATAATTTTGGAAGAAGATAAGAACCTGGTGTCGAGAGAGAAATAAAAGCGAGCGAATTAAAGCTAAAGGAATGCTATTTTGTAAGTAATGAGTGAGTGATAAATTTTAGCTTGGTTAAAAAAAGAATTAACCTTTTTCATACGATTCATAGTACTTGAGTGACAATATACTATTATTATACTATCATTATATTAGTGAAACGCATGAAATCTAAAGTTGTCACAGACTTGAATCCTGAAATCATAAGTTAATGTTCGTCTGAGAAGATCCAAAAAAATCGGTGGCGAAGAAGATCAAAACGAACTCTCTGCATCGCTTCGATTTCGGACACACCTTGACTATGAAAAGTGTGTCTAGATGAAGAGGTGTTCTCACTGTCTTATCAGGTGCACAATGGAAGTAAATAATAGCGGACTTGGTAGTCAGCATAATAAAAGGTGATTTTTTTATTGGTGCGGTTTTTAAAACTAAATAAAAAAATGAAAAACAACCAGCATTGACATAAAAATGCATTTATTTGAACTACAGTGTCATGACATTAACGTTTAAAAATGATTTCTGGCATATGGGCTCCATTTCGTTCGCGTAGAAAGCCCAATCGAGAAGTCCAATTTTCGAATACTCTTTCCAGCAGCTGTGGTTGAATTCCGCCAATAACTCGACGAATGTTAGGTTCCAAGTCATTTAATGTTTGTGGCTTGTCAGCGTATACTTGTGACTTAACATATCCCCACAGAAAGTAGTCTGTTGGCGTGATATCACACGACCGTGGGGGCCAGTTGACACTACCTCTAAATGAGATGATACGTTCACCAAATGTTTCTGCCAAGAGGCCAATTGTGTCGTTTGCCGTGTGGCACGTCGCGCCGTCTTGTTGGAACAAGACATTTTCTAAATCCACTTCAAGTTCGTTTAGCTGAGGAAAGAAAAAGTACCGTAACATTGTCCCGATAGCGTTGACCATTTGCCTTAACAGTCTGGCCAGCATTGTCTTTAAAAAAATAAGGGCCAATAACACCACCTGCCCAAATGGCGCACCAAACGGTAAGTTTTTGTGGATGAAGGGGCATAACAACAAATTCTTTTGGGTTTTCATCACTCCAAATCCGACAATTCTGTTTGTTGACAAAGCCGCATAACCAGAAATGAGCCTCATCACTGAAAAAAATCTTGCCTGCGAAAGCTGGGTCACGTGTTATCTTATGTTGAGCCCATTCAACGAAATCAAGACGCTTGCGATAGTCTAATCGTTTCAGTTCTTGCACCAACTGAATCTTGTATGGATATAGGCGTAGATCCTTCCGTAAAATATTCCATAGAGTTGAGTAGCAGATCGCTAATTGCTGCGCACGATGACGAATCGACACACTTGGATCCTCTTCAACACTATGAGCAACAGCATCAACAGCCTCTTCGGTCCTTACTGTGCGGCGTCTCTGCCGATGCTTGTCAACAAGAGTGTGGGTATTACGAAAACGATTAACCAAAGCTCGAATACCTGACTCTGATGGACGATTATGAGGTCCGTAAATCGGACGAAGAGCTCGGTAAGTTGCCCGAACTAAACTGCGGTTTTCAAAATAAATTTGCACTATTCGCAAACGCTCTTCTTTTGTAAGTCTGTTCATGGTTACTATACAATAATACGCACTAGACAATACAAATATCGAAATGACATAAGATAATAAACAAAGATCAGCTGTTTTATTCAAATTTAATTGTTGTGTTTAATAGTGGTGCCAACTTAAAAACCACACCAATAAAAAAATCACCCTATATTATTGGGTAGATTTGGTGTGCAAAATCGGCCTATTAGAAAAAATTGCCACTCCTTTCTTATATAGCGTCGGCCATTCAAATTTAAAAAAATTCACAATTCCGTCATTTATAACTTTAGACAGAACGTAAAAGTGTTTAAAAATGCAACTTGTTGTCATCAACAATGTATGTGTTTCTATAACGGGTTTCAAGACATTGATTACATGTAAATCTCATCTGATTCTTTCGTTCACCAAGAACTGGTGAAGAAATGTTGAGGCAAGTTCGAACTTGGTACACAAATTGATGTTATAATATCAGCCAAGTTCATTGGCCATTTTAATATGTCATTTTGTCCTAAATGGTGAATGTTCAAATTAAAAATACTCACAACTCTGTTATTAATGGACCTACTTGGAAAATGGTTAAAAAAAGCTGGAATTATGCAATTATGAAATAAGACATATTGATACTTAAGTCACAAAATCAACAAATTTCCGACAGAAATTTCCTACAATAGACAGCCTTACTTGGACGGGTAGTTTACCCAAGTTATCGCCTAAAGTGGTGTCGTTGGTCTATTTTGCTGAGTTGATAGTATCGGATCCTAAGCATTCTTATTTGAGTAAGAGATATCGTCTCTAATTCACACCATTTCACGATAATATGTAAATTTTCTTTAGATCCTCTCGATTCCTCTCGGATTTCAGTCAATGGAAGCTTCTGCATTCGGAATCAATGGGTCTTTAAAAGTTTCAGTTTTTATACTTTATTCTGCCCGTCCTCATGGGCCACTGGTCTGCACGAGGATCTTACCATACAGAATAAGGGGAGAGTCGATACAGTACAAGGTCGATGGTTCTAATAAAAAGTGCAAAGGTCATAGGTAGGATTTAAAACTGCGCTATCTGTAACTCAGACCCAAGTCCAAAGTCTTAGACCACTCGGCCATCGGCACTCCCAACCACTAGATGTTCCAAACTCTTAAAGCTCCTGACCCCTGAAAGCTCCTGGCCCCTGTAAGCTCGCGGCCCCTGTAAGCTCGCGGCCCCATGGGAGCTCGCGGCCCCTAGCAGCTCGGGTCAGTAGCTCTGATGAAATGACAAGATGAAATCCCTGATTACTGTAATCACCCATTAGTATCCCAATCCCATCATTTTTTTATATTTATGGAATACTGTGCATGCCAAATTTTGAAAATCGTATGCAAATATAACGATGAAAATTTATGCCTGTTAGACCCTTTCCCAATAATTCAAAACCATTGAATCGCCTTGATTAAACTTCCTCCACAGCACAACTAAGTCAAAGTTAGTTAAAATTGAGCAATCTAAAAGATCTACATAGTAGGTATATTCAAACAGAATCAATTCAGTTCATTCTTATGGTTCATAGATTGGTATAAAACCTTTATTGGGTACAATTTGTAGTCCATAACAATTCTTTAATCTCACTGGTAATGACCAAAATACGATTGTGTAATAAAATGTGGGGTTTCCTTTGCTTTGAAAACTAAAGTTTCATTTTTGAGCAGTTTACAGTTTTTCATAAAAATCGACACGACTCATCAATGCTTTCATAGTGCAAATCTCCCAATTTACTACTGCACACAGTTTAATTACTGATACAGATTAATTAGCTTCAATAATAATCAAATAATTATTTATATTATATCACATTTTCCGGTTGGACACCATTACATTACAAGGACTAATTAAAGGTTTCATTATTTTAAAATGTTTTGAAAAAAAAAACCTTTTGGAATACATCAAAATAGAAATGTAAGTAATATTTAATTTACACACTATAATCAATTAGCAAGTATGTTGCTCCGTTTGAATTACGTTTTCCTTTCAAAGATGCCTGTAGTGTGCACAAAGTTTGGAACACAGTGAACGAGTTTCCTCATTGCCATTTAAGCAGCCCACCAAACCGAGATTCCATTGTTCTCTTGTTGCAGAAGGAAGGAAGCCAGAGAGCTACAATATCCATGTGACTCCAGAGCTCTCACAGTCGGGCTGTCACATGGAACCTTTCTATGCCTTCGTTCCGAATAAGGTATAGTAAAAAACTCTTCTCTGTATACAAATCTTCTTCAAGTTTCCATAATTGTAGTTATTGCAAAACCTAACCCTTCCCAGAGGAATTAGGAACTTAACAGTCGTCCAAGTTCGGCGTACTAGCTTATTCATCCTCTGGAAAAGGTACACAAATGCTATGCAACTGGTTAGATTCTTATGTCAAGTAATGCAGCCTACAATATCGATGATAAAAGCAACTCTTGTCATTACGTTAATGGGGAATACCAAAAGAAATCTAAGATTATAACTTTGAAAATAAAAATTAGCGAGCAGTTATTATGTTTTTCTTGATAATATTCCTTTGTTTGCTGAGACGATAGCCCTAAATAGGATGAAAGTTGGCTGGTTCACACAGAGACCTCATCATAAACTCCACAAATCGCATTGATTCGTTTCTTAATTCGCAAAGGAAAAGTTAACCCAAAATTTAACCTCTATAAAATTTAAGAAGTCCGAACACTTAATGTCTTGAACTTATTGAAAGTCCAAACAACTACTTCCTCTGGGATTGTGACCAGCTTTACTGCTAAATAAATAATCAATTACTCTTTTTTTACGCTTTGGTAAAGAAATAAATTAAAACTGAGCGTTCACATCAAATCCTACGGATTTCGTATTATAGCATTTTAATCTCAGCACATGTACAGACGTTTCTGCAACGTGAATTTTAAAATGATGTGGTCTCTTTTACTTTGTGAAACGCTATATTTCACATGTGGCTTTATTGATTAAGGCGTCATTGTCCGCGAACTTTTTTTGACTGGTGGAGGATGTTTAATGATATGTAATACTCTTGACATCAACTTGTCACCAGAGATTTGTGTATAAATAAGACTATTGAGGCTTACGGGATTACAGTTTGAGTTTGTACAGCCTATTGTGGTTTCTAAGTCAAAGCCCATTCCCCAGCTTTACATTTACTCATACTTTACCACTAGCGTTGCTTCAGTAGTGTTTTGCAGTCTAGTAAGTATTTGATTATTTTAATTATTACATTGTCAAATTAATATCCGGTGTATTTCACATATATTAAAACCTATCCACCTTATCCTTACAATTGTATTTATCCATAAGTGTATTATCAACATTCAAAAACTGTATGATTTGTCATATCAAAATCTGAGTATAATAGGTCAAGTTGACTCGAAATTCTTTCTTTTTGTTCTCTTTTTGATATTGCACATAGTTCTGAAAGGACCTCTGCTCTACTTCCGGAGTTATAAGATATTTCGGATAGGTAAGATGGGTGTAGGAACTGCTTCCTGTCGAGATCCACGAGGAAGAATTTAGGGCATTAATCCCAGTCATGTCCCCTCAAAACAAGGGGAAGCCCACCACTGAAGCCAGCGGCTCTGAACGAGCCTCTCCAGTCAAATCAGGCAGGGGGTGGCACGCTCTTATGTCCAGGCCAGCAGGAACCTTTAACCGTTAGGGAACCCCACCAACTCCAACAGTTATCTCCCGAAGTAGACTAGACCTATCGAATGACCCATGCACCCCACAATCTCGACATTAGCGGTTAAATAATGTGACCTTTCTGGAAATTCATAAGGATGCCCAAAATTTAAATGACACTTCGGTTTTTGCTGTGCCCAGAGTGGTTAAACTGGAAGGTATCAACCAGTCAGAAGTGACCTCTCCTGTGGTACTCGAAATTCTTACTGATCTATTTAATGTTTAATTCTGGATAATGAAACTGGATGTTCTGAAAGTTATATTTCCAAACTAACTCTTCCAAACTAGCTCTGAAACTTTTCCTGGCGTACATTAAGAGTTTAGCGCTGACCGCAATAAGTTCTCGGATTTAATGAACTCCTTCGACATAATGTGTAGAGTGTATTTAACAATTGAGATGTTAAAATTTATTTAAAATCTTATAATTGAAATTTTAATTCCGTGGTTAAAATCATAGCAAATTGAATAAATACTATATCGGTTATCTTAAAATTCCCCCAATCCTATTAATTCCTTTTCTAAATAGATATGAAGTGATTTATATTGGGCTATGTTTATATGACCAATTAAGGAGTCTTTTGATATTTGAAAGTTTTTGCCTCCCTCCCCATAAAATTGAGAATTTGGAGGTGAGTCAAAATGTTTACAATTTTAACAGGAACTCGTAAGAAGTGACACTTCATTTTAAAGGTACCCTAAAAAAAGAAGAGATCTCTAACTAGAGGTCTCTAATGTTCCTCTAGTGTATTAAATTTCGAATCTTAAAAAAAACATTATCTCTTATGAACATGTTTCCAGTAATAACAAATTATTATTATATGTATGTAAATATAATAAAAACTCACCTCAATCACACTCGGATGAGATGCTCAAATTGGCTGCTATGTACTTATTGAAAAAAGTAAGGGCTGGATTCAAAACCGCGTTTCACATTTCAGGCGTGATGCGGTGGCAGGCGTCTTCGATCCTTGTTCTTAATTCATCGAGGTTTAGGTTATCTGTCTTACAGTAACTTAAAATGTAATTTAAATTAAGGAGATTTTATAAAACAATTAGAAATTGATTTAATCGCTAAATTTGATAGAGTAACTATCAAGATCAGCTAAATCAGAGACCTATAATTTGTGCCCACTTACTAGGGGTGCCTATTTCAAAAGTGTGACTTGCCCCCCCACTACTCCATTTTTGGAGTGGTTGGGGAAAATTGGGGGGAACAATTTTCATACATAAAACTCCTCAGCTGATCATATCCTAATCATGTTCCAATGTAAATAATTTTATATCTATTCATAAGAAAGTTATTAGGGATAATGTGAAAGTTGTACTATACGTATAATATTTCAATCTTAAAATACATGCTACATCAACTTAAATTATTCATACAAGTATTCACTTTAGTATATAAGTAGACACTAAAAATTATTGCGCAAACAGCAAGTAGGTATCACATAAACCAGCCTTTTAAGGTAGTTCAAATTATACAGTTAAATATTGATTGTATTAGTTGTTCAAGAGATACCTCATTCTATGGTATGAATTGAGGCACGGCAAAAGTAAACGCTCAAACTTCCTCGTACTCTTGTGGAGTGAGAGGTCAGGTAGCAAATATTTAAACGTTAACTGTCAAAGTGACGTAGCCGTAGTGTCACTCCTCAGACATAGTTGAAATATTGAGTCCAGGAATATTTCAACCTCCACTTAGTGCAGCATCTGATATCTGACGATGTCACAGACTTCACTCCTGGAGTTTTCCGTCAGATTCAGGCGCTCCACTTATCAGAAGTTGAAATGGAGCTGACAGCATTAGCAATAAACCCTTCCTACCATAGCTTCGTAATGTGTAATTGAAATAATCCTCAGTACACTACCTCCGTATGAACTATGCATCTCTTATGTAAATAATAAAAAGTAATGTAGTTTTGAGTTTAAAACGTTAATTTTTCTTTTTAGTGCAAAATTTGATCTTCTCAGATCGGTGAGCTCTTAATATTTTTATTATATTAAATTTTTTTCTCAACAGAAAAATGTCCACTAACATTCCATGAGACAAATATACATTTTTATATATAGAGCTGGGGACTTGGAAATGTGTTTGTGAGTCAGGCAGTATACTGCTCTTTCCATGAATGGGATTCCTATGAAATAAAAAGGGGATTAATATAAAGGGTATACGAGTTTCCTATTAGTACTTTCTTTTCCTATCATCTTATCTTCTTCTGTTGCTTTGAGAAGAACCCCTACAACTCTACTGTTGCAGGACACTACAGAACTGAAGGTACCTTCCCTGGGAGCCGCCATCCCCCACGAGAGTCTCCATGTCTGGCCAGGCTGCAGTTACCGGGTCACCATAGAGTCCAACCCCCACGACGGCAGATCCTCGGCCTCTGTCGTGTACACTGTCCCAGGTAATCTTCGTTCCGGTTATTTACATTCCTTTTCCGGAGAAGAAATGTGTGTAGTCGTCTAACTGTCCTCCATGTTGCAGACTGTGTAGAGGACGTGTGTTCGTGTGCCCACGCCGGGAGACTCCCGCGACCGCACGTTAGAGTCTCTGTCAGTGTGGCGGACACGATCAACATCACGTGGTTCCTTCTCGATCGTGATCAACATCAGGAGTTCAACATCTCAGCTTTCATTGTTGGGTAAGTGAAATACCCTATCTCGCAAACCGTTTGTAAGTATTTAATGTCACTCTTTGATGATGAATGTTTAGCAGCGAAAGTGAATATCTTACATTAAAAATTAATTTCCCTCAGTAGTTAATATTTGTTTGGAATCTCCTAGAGTCAGATGTAGCTGTAGACCTGGAGGGTTATTGCTTAAAGTCTTAAACAAACGAAACATAATCTTCTAATCACTATTTCCATTCGCTCATACAAAATTGCTGAATCAAACTATAATTATTCGTTTATGCTGCATATTTTACTTATGTTCCATCTAGGCACACATTGGATGGAGCAATACACTGGTATAGTAGCAGTGTGAATTACTGTAATAAGTGGAGGCCCTAGAATTTCAGATGACAAGTTATCATGAAGGTGAAGTCCAAAGATGAAACAGTTTGTAAAACCAGACTGTACAATACCAGGTTTTAACTACAAATATTATTATAAACTACTGGTTAAACATTGCCACGAGTGAAAGAAAAGTCTTAATTAAACGATATATATGTAGTGTAAAGTAACTGGGACTTGCCTGCTCTTATAGCTCACTACTACATTTCTCCATAAAGCTCAGACAAATTATCTGACTCTACACCTAATACTGTAACTGCAGTGTAAAGTGATAGGACTTATGTGCTCTTAATCCTCACTACTACACTTCTCCATTAAGCTCAGACGGAAGACCAGACTGTACACCAAAGTAATACTGTAACTGTAATGTAAAGTAAATGGGACTCACGTGCTCTTAAACCTCACTATTAAACTTCTCCATAAAGCTCAGACGGAAGATCAAACTGTACACCAACATAATACTGTAACTGTAGTGTAAAGTAAATGGGACTCACGCGCTCTTAAACCTCACTACTACACTTCTCCATAAAGCTCAGACGGAAGATCAGACTACACTAAAGTAATATTGTAACTGTAGTGTAAATTAAATGGGACTCACGCGCTCTTAAACCTCACTACTACACTTCTCCATAAAGCTCAGACGGATGATCTGAGTGTACACTAAGGTAATACTGCAAATGGAGAGGCTACCCTGCTGGTATTATTGTTTCAAGAACGTTTGCTGCTGGAGTCAATACATAATATAAATAGTTCTTCCTTTCTATAAGCTTGAAATTATTACTATACAAGAGAGATGTAATAAAGCTACTTATAAAGTTCATTACATTCTGTTAAATATTAAAATATATAACAATTAAAATATTATCAGAGTCATAAATATATATATATATATATATATATATATATATATATATATATAATTTCACATAGTAAATAGTTATCTTTGAAAACTTTAACTTTATATCAATTTTGTTATTATAGATGTCTTATAAAGTTTATTAAATGCATACTAAACTAGAATTAATCTTAATTTTCCTGGAGAAACTTTCAAACCTCGTTCGCTGAACTATTCTTTGTTGTAAAAACAATTTATTAAGTCATTATAATAGTATTTATAATTGCATAATATTTTTGAAGACAGTTTTTGAAATAACTGTTGTGATTGGCTAAGCTTTAGCGATGCCTATCAGTTGTGGTGCTAGAAAACTTCATGCCTGTCTGTATGCTCGAGCACGCTATTTAATAAACTAACTGACCTATATACATGAACTTGTGCATTAAGCTTCACTATATGTGTTGAACACTGAGTTTGACTGTGGTACATGTCACTTCTAGGGATTTGGCTCTATGTTAGCGAGTATTCTTATACATTGGCTTAATGGGTAACCGTGGTGGCATTGAGGAAATACCAGAAGAAATACATTATAAAAAAACTTAGGATACTCATGAGGGGGTTTCTTAAGTGATATGAAGCCAAATTGTACCAATATAGCCAACATTATTCTATAACCACTTTGTATGTAGACTTTTATTATTAAAGCACTGATATGAAAGCCAATTTAATGAATAAATATGTGAATGTATCATGAGGCAAGATATTTCGAGAAATATTTCATCTGAAGATTTTAATTTGGCATGAGCTTTATTTCTACAAAGACAAGAGTTCTACGATGGGCCATGTCCAACCATTGAAGTTGGCTGAGCATTTTTGAAGCATATCACTAAACTCAAACAATTTCTCTTTTGTTTGTTGGTTGATGTAAATATTTCTTTGCCGTCTGTAGTTTTATCTGTCAATAATGAAATGAGCTGTACACTTGACAATTTCCATTGAACCTCAAGTAAGTCTAAATGCCGTGTAATTAATAATCAGCATCCGTATATTCTGGATGAGTACTTGTGTATTGTATACAATGTTAAGTCCTTAAGCACAAGAAACTGTGTAATTATCCTTCTAACAAGTCCCAGTATAAACAAAGAGGGAGATTACTAAGAGGCTGCTTTCAAGGGCCTGAAATTGCTGCTCCTTTTAAGTGGGCTCCTTTATACCACTTAGGTAGGAGTTAGAATTACCTCCAGAGTAGAGTACGGATTAGAAATGGAGATTTATTTGTATAATTGTAGGGTTGGGAAGGAAGTAATGAAGTCCGCCAGTCAGCAGTCAGTGTACAATACCAGCTGGGTGCGGACCGTGCCTGTCTCCTCAGATGCTACTATCTACAATCTGGTACACGTAATGTCGGGAAAGGGCGACTTCCTGGCTTCTGTCAAGGTCAAGGACTCCAGGAATTGTCTGGGCCCTCCCGGCAATCACTCGTTCAGCAGTAAGTTGTGTTTATTTAACGAAAACCAATACTATTGTAATATTCTCTTCGTGTGTTTTAACATTCCTTCACACTGTATATATTATTAAATATACTTGTTTGCAGTTTCCGGGGAAGAAAACTACGCCGTCACAGGGTTCACAAAAAATGAGGTAAGTTCTTTTTTCGCATAGATAGTTAAAGTTACATAAATGTTTAGTATATTTCCATCAATTAAACGTTGATAAATATTAGTGTTTAAAGTAAGAACCTTTTATTACTTTAAGATAGTTTTAGTGTACATAACATCAGTGTATAGCAATAAATTTCAATTTATTTTTATTATTAAATACTGTTACATTAATTTTATAGAGCAATCTTTTTCATTTCTTTTAGTTCCGAGTAGCCGTTTGGATGTAACTTTTTTGTAAGTGAAGGTTTATCCCAAAAGGTGTTTTGTGCTTAGGGGATATTCCTAATGATTTAACTCTTTATTTTATTTTAGTTGTAATCACTTATTTTATATACTTTTACTACTTAAAACCTAATATTTTGGATGTTAATAAAGCAAGTTTATTTTTGTAAATACTATGTAATGTGTGTAAAAGTATTTGTATGAAATAAACTTCATTTTAAATTTGAAAAATTCCAAATTTATTAGTGTTATTCTATTACACATTACTTAGCATATTGCAGTTTATTATTCAATTAAGGCATGAGTTTAGAACCGCATTTGTATAGGTTAATGTTGGTAACGGTTAAAGAATACGATTGCGATCTTTGATAGAGTTATTGAGCTCTAAAGAGGTGTTCGACAGATAAATCAATTCAACCCAAACGTAAAAGTGATAAAAGGTACAGATCGAACCATTTAGCTTGAAGAGCGGCCAGCGCAGGCGCACGAGCTATGCAGCACTCAATATTCCAATCATGTTCTTCCTAATTATTTAAACCTTGTCATTGATTTTTGATAAGCATTGAATATGGCCAATCTCCGAAACAAAGGTGCTAGAGTGTCTACTAAAGTAACAAGATCACCATCAGAAAGTAAAACGTAAAAACGATAAAACTCAATCAGTTTTATAGGCATTAAATAAATGTGCGGTTACAACTTTACGTAACCAGAAATTTATAATGTAATAATAGAGGGACTTGTTATAGTCAGTGGCGCGAGGTTTTAGAGCGAACTGTACTCCTCCACTCGGATGGTTCTGGATGGTTCGATCTGTAAGAACGTGTCATATAGACCTACCAAATACATGAAGTTGTAATAAGCTAGTCGTGGAAACATACATTTTATAACTAGTATCTAAATTGTACACAATACAGTCAAAAATAACCAACCAAAGTACAGAGCATTTGTAACAAATCAAGTCATCTTGATAAATTCAAAAAGCTATTAGGAGGAAAAATCTAGTTTTTGTTGAGAAACAATATGCCGTTTAGGCAAAATGTTTGACCTCTGCGGAAACTATGACAAATCAATACAGTTGTATTTGAATATTCAAAATATTGATATTTGCTGGAGTTTATAAAAAATAAAGCAATAGCACTTTTTGGAAGAAGTAAAAGTTCAAACATTGAAATGCAATCTCATCTTTCAAACAAACACAAATTAGTAATCAAACCGTTGCCTAAATACATTAAAGCAACAGAGTACCAACTCAATCAAACATTACAGATTTTTAAACTTTACAAATCACACCAAGTAAAGTATAAATTAAACTGTTGCTGACGCTGCTGCCCAGTCTCTCGTTGGTGGTGGCGTTTTGAATTGTTCTCATTAAAGTGTGGCATCGTGGTTTCCACTAATGTTGCAAACATTACACACAATTGCAGTGGATTTAAATACTCAACACTACTCAGTTGGTGTGATAGTGGCTTCTGGTGTGGCGCCGGGGTCTCCACTGGTGTCACAATACAATATACACGAATTTAACTCCTCAACATTGCCCAGGTGGTGTGGATGACGCTGCTGCCCAGTCTCTCGGTGGTGCTGGCACTCTGTTTCGCCCTCGGCAAGGTGTGGCGCCGCGGGTCTCCACTGGTGTCACTATACATTATACACAGATGTAACACCTCAACATTGCCCAGGTGGTGTGGATGACGCTGCTGCCCAGTCTCTCGGTGGTGCTGGCACTCTGTATCGCCCTCGGCAAGGTGTGGCGCAGGGGTCTCCACTGGTGTCACTATACATTATACACAGATGTAACACCTCAACATTGCCCAGGTGGTGTGGATGACGCTGCTGCCCAGTCTCTCGGTGGTGCTGGCACTCTGTTTCGCCCTCGGCAAGGTGTGGCGCAGGGGTCTCCACTGGTGTCACTATACATTATACACAGATGTAACACCTCAACATTGCCCAGGTGGTGTGGATGACGCTGCTGCCCAGTCTCTCGGTGGTGCTGGCACTCTGTATCGCCCTCGGCAAGGTGTGGCACAGGGGTCTCCACTGGTGTCACTATACATTATACACAGATGTAACACCTCAACATTGCCCAGGTGGTGTGGATGACGCTGCTGCCCAGTCTCTCGGTGGTGCTGGCACTCTGTATCGCCCTCGGCAAGGTGTGGCGCCGGGGTCTCCACTGGTGTCACTATACATTATACACAGATGTAACACCTCAACATTGCCCAGGTGGTGTGGATGACGCTGCTGCCCAGTCTCTCGGTGGTGCTGGCACTCTGTATCGCCCTCGGCAAGGTGTGGCGCCGGGGTCTCCACTGGTGTCACTATACATTATACACAGATGTAACACCTCAACATTGCCCAGGTGGTGTGGATGACGCTGCTGCCCAGTCTCTCGGTAGTGCTGGCACTCTGTATCGCCCTCGGCAAGGTGTGGCGCAGGGGTCTCCACTGGTGTCATGATACATTATACACAGATGTAACACCTCAACATTGCCCAGGTGGTGTGGATGACGCTGCTGCCCAGTCTCTCGGTGGTGCTGGCACTCTGTATCGCCCTCGGCAAGGTGTGGCGCAGGGGTCTCCACTGGTGTCACTATACGTTATATACAGATGTAACACCTCAACATTGCCCAGGTGGTGTGGATGACGCTGCTGCCCAGTCTCTCGGTGGTGCTGGCACTCTGTATCGCCCTCGGCAAGGTGTGGCGCAGGGGTCTCCACTGGTGTCACAATAAATTATACACAGATGTAACACCTCAACATTGCCCAGGTGGTGTGGATGACGCTGCTGCCCAGTCTCTCGGTGGTGCTGGCACTCTGTATCGCCCTCGGCAAGGTGTGCGCCGGGGTCTCCACTGGTGTCACAATACATTATACACAGATGTAACACCTCAACATTGCCCAGGTGGTGTGGATGACGCTGCTGCCCAGTCTCTCGGTGGTGCTGGCACTCTGTATCGCCCTCGGCAAGGTGTGGCGCCGGGGTCTCCACTGGTGTCACAATACATTATACACAGATGTAACACCTCAACATTGCCCAGGTGGTGTGGATGACGCTGCTGCCCAGTCTCTCGGTGGTGCTGGCACTCTGTATCGCCCTCGGCAAGGTGTGACGCAGGGGTCTCCACTGGTGTCACAATAAATTATACACAGATGTAACACCTCAACATTGCCCAGGTGGTGTGGATGACGCTGCTGCCCAGTCTCTCGGTGGTGCTGGCACTCTGTATCGCCCTCGGCAAGGTGTGGCGCTGGGGTCTCCACTGGTGTCACAATACATTATACACAGATGTAACACCTCAACATTGCCCAGGTGGTGTGGATGACGCTGCTGCCCAGTCTCTCGGTGGTGCTGGCACTCTGTATCGCCCTCGGCAAGGTGTGGCGCCGGGGTCTCCACTGGTGTCACAATACATTATACACAGATGTAACACCTCAACATTGCCCAGGTGGTGTGGATGACGCTGCTGCCCAGTCTCTCGGTGGTGCTGGCACTCTGTATCGCCCTCGGCAAGGTGTGGCGCAGGGGTCTCCACTGGTGTCATGATACGTTATACACAGATGTAACACCTCAACATTGCCCAGGTGGTGTAGATGACGCTGCTGCCCAGTCTCTCGGTGGTGCTGGCACTCTGTATCGCCCTCGGGCAAGGTGTGGCGCCGGGGTCTCCACTGGTGTCACAATACATTATACACAGATGTAACACCTCAACATTGCCCAGGTGGTGTGGATGACGCTGCTGCCCAGTCTCTCGGTGGTGCTGGCACTCTGTATCGCCCTCGGCAAGGTGTGGCGCAGGGGTCTCCACTGGTGTCACAATACATTATACACAGATGTAACACCTCAACATTGCCCAGGTGGTGTGGATGACGCTGCTGCCCAGTCTCTCGGTGGTGCTGGCACTCTGTATCGCCCTCGGCAAGGTGTGGCGCAGGGGTCTCCACTGGTGTCACCGGCTATGTATGTGGGGTCCTGGCACCTCCTTGCGCTGTCTACGGCCCGAGCAGCCTCAGTGGACAAGCGTCTACAAGGCCATCAGTGTCGACAGGTACCTGCTTTATCAGTTATGTTTGTGATGTCCATTACCAGATATATAACTATTCTACTAGGACACTTTCCTTTTCTCGACATTTCCCAAAGATCCCTCTGTTAATTTGATGATACCTTAAATTCTTCATACCCATAAATATGCATCATATGTAGCTCAAGCCTCAAGTTACCATATTGTTGCATAGTTTAAGGGTTAATCATTAGATGTCTCAATTGAGTCGTAGGTGGTTGGTAGACGAATGCAGACTTATTGTGACCTGTATTCTGTAGTTCAGTTTTAATAATTATTGTTGTGTATGGGTTTTATTAAGTGCATGTTTTTAGACTTAGTGAAGTTGACACACAACATGGTGGTTGTGATGTCTGATTTAGGCGTGTCACAACGCTTTGGTATGATTTTGTTATTTCAACCTAGTTTGTAATTATGTATTAGGTTAATATTTGCCTGAAGAAGAAATCAGATTGAAGATCTCGTAGTGTAACTGATTTTTAATTTCACTGAACGATGGCAAATGTCCGGAAAAATTATGAGGAAACACCGACAATCTCACCAGCCAAGCTCTACAGTAGACTGACTCCCACGCAGCTCCCAACACGATAAACAGCTTCACTTCCGCTAAATGAGACTACAGGAGGGCAGAAGCTCATTCTAATCCTGTTCCATCACGTGATGGCCTTCCCGAATGATTAAAGGATCATTCTAGCCTCACGATCAAACTGAAAGTACAGTAAACTTCTAGGATATGTGGGAGAGTAAAAAGGCGAGACACTGAAGACAGTTTGATTCAAGAAATAGACAAACTTGATAAGATAGAACATTTGTCTACGGGGATAGGGAATATTAGAAAGGGCCTTGAGTAGTTGACAGTGTAATGGAGGCACATAATACAGTTAAAAGCTCTAACTTTGTTTCTGAATTTCCTCATACCATCAATATTGGCTGTCGTAGATTGATGTAATTGTTTGTATATCGTAGCAGAAAATAAATAGATTCTATGCATATTTGTAACAAATAAATTGTAACGAACTTATTATAAGGTTTAATTATATTATACTCCATACCAATCCTGAAAATTGAGTATATTTAATATAATGTGTGCACAAAAATACACATACGACTACTAGTTTCCACTAAAAGTAGCCAGTTGTTTACTATCAGATAAAATGGAAAGTTAAGTAGAATAAGAGATTAGGGTTAATCATTAACAAAACCATTAGCAGAAGTTATTTTAGAACCTGGTAGCGTATTTACTCCAATAATTACAATTAATTAAACATTTTCCCATTAAACTTCTAAAACAAAGAGGTATTTTTACTATTTAATA
Organism: Homalodisca vitripennis; assembly: GCF_021130785.1. Taxonomy (NCBI): domain Eukaryota; kingdom Metazoa; phylum Arthropoda; class Insecta; order Hemiptera; family Cicadellidae; genus Homalodisca; species Homalodisca vitripennis. Next base: position 13,408,991 of record NC_060212.1, on the reverse strand, counting down.
TTCCAATTCTGTTATAAATTAACTTCTTATAAGTTTTGTTGACGTGCTGGAATGTATAAAGACTTATTTCATTCGATTTTCGTATAATCTTTAGTTAGAAGCGATGAACGTTTGAGATTTCTTCGATTCTCTAAATTTGTAGATTGATCTTACACAATTTTACAATCCGGTATTCTACGTATATTTGCTAACTAATGAATACTTCACTGACACGATTGCTCAAAATACCTAGCTCATAATCCTTGTAATACTTCATAACTGAACTGCAGCATTTATTAGATTCCTTACGTTTCTGTTAACATTTCTTACATGGAGTTAACCTTGTCACGTTGGGGAGTTTGGTACATTACCTGTCTTGATGTGTTGCAGTACAGTACTTCTGCAGCTTACATATCTTGAAGGAAACAGGATTTTTTCTGGACATTTGCCATCGTTCAGAGAAACAATAAATCAGTAACAATACGTTTCGAGATCTGCAATCTGATCTCTTCTTCAGGTAAAGAACTAACCTAATACATAATATTACAAACTAGGTTAAAATAAACAAATCTTACAAAAGCGTTGTGGCACGCCTAAGTCAGGAATCACAACCTACATGTTGTTTGTCAACTTCACTAACTCTATAAACATGCACTTAATAAAAAACTATACAAAAAACTAATCATTAAAACTGAACTACGGAATACAGGTCACAATGCGTCTTCATTCGTCTACTAACCACCTACGACTGACCAGAGGGACTAGCCAATGGTAATCGTGACGGCAGACTAAAAAAAGATGGCGGAAATAAAAAGGAAGGGGGACAGGAATGGGCCCTTTCGTTATTATTGGTTCATGCGAGAGGAACTTCTTAAAACCATATTGTGACTCCGCATTGGTTTATTACAAATATCTGATCCGTTTGATACTTTTGGTTTTCTCTTTAGTTCATTTTTTAGAATTGCCAACCAAAGCGGCCTAATCTCGACTGATGGTTGACTGATTGGTTGGTCTGCCAATTTAATGTATGTTGCCTCAATTAATTTCCTTTTGAAGAAATGTGGTTCCCGATGTATTATGTTGGCTTCATCCCAATTCATATGATGGTCTTCGGACCAACAATGGTGTGCAATTTTTTTACTTTTTTGTTAGACCCTTTCTCGTGTTTTCTTTGTGCTCTTTTATCCTTACGTTTAGTGGTCTTTTTGTCTCGCCTATGTATTCCCTATTGCAACTACATTTTATACTGTAAACACAGTTTTTGGAATCCTGTGTGCCATTTTTTGGTTTTGTTTTTTGCGAGACTTTGTCTAAGAGTGTTGTATGTTTTAAACGTGGTTCTAATGTTGTACTTTCTACCTACTCTTCTAATTTTCTCCGATAATCCCGGCACATAAGGGATTGACATAAACGCAAATTTATCACAATTCTGTTTTTCTGACTCAGGAATGATTCTTCTGGTTCTTTTGCACTTATTTATTACTAATTGAGGGTATCCATTGCTTCTGAGATCCGATTCAACTTTCTTAAATTCTTCTTTTAATCCATCTTTATCTGAGCAAACGCTCTTTGATCTATCAAACAACGAGTAGGCTACTCCTTCTTTCACAGATTTTTGATGGTTGGATTGATAATTTAAATATTTTCCTGTGTGTCATCTTTCGAAAAACAGTTGTCTTAAGGACATCCCTATCTCTTAATACACACACAACCAAAAAGGGAAGCTTGTTTTGGACTTCCACTTCCATTGTGAGGCGGATGGAAGGAGAAATACTATTAATGTGATTCAAAAAATTATTTAATTCAATGTCTCCATGAGAAAAAATAACAAAGGTATCATCCACATACCTCCACCAAATCTTCGGTTTGAACTGAACTGAAGCCAAAGCTTTTCGCTCAAATTCCTACATAAAGATATTGGCGAAAGTAGGAGACAGTGGAGAACCCATTGCCATCCCCTCATGTTGACGGTAAATTTTACCCTCTAACTCAAAATAATTGCATTGAGTGCATAGTTCTAACAGTTCCATAATTACTGGCACGGGAAGTTTAGTTATATCCTTTAATGTTTGGTCTTCTTTGAGACGTGATTTAATAATTCCGAGTTTCTGGAACTGGTACATTTGTAAATAGACTTTCGACATTAAAACTTACCAGTTTGTCAGTTTCAGTCAACTTTAGGGATTTTGACTTCTCTTCAAAATCCCTGGAATTTTTGATGAAAGAGTCAGTTTTTCCTACCAATGGCGTTAAGATGTCCAAGAGGACTTTAGACAATTCCCTGCAAGGTGAATCACGAGAACTAATGATGGGCCGGAGAGGGATGGTAGGTTTGTGGATTTTGGGAAGGCCATACATATGGGGGATTTTGGAGTGGTGAGGAGTTAATTTAGATCTAAATTTATCTGAAACGTAGTGTTACTGATTTATTGTTTCACTGAACGATGGAAAATGTCCGGAAAAATCCTGTTTCCTTCACAATCCTTCCATCGTCAAAAATAACCTTCAAACAAAGAATTACATATCTTGTTTCATCTATTGTAATTAAAAAGCATAATTACCTCTGAGACATGTATTAAACGTCACATATAATGTTACTCATAGTTGCTCTCCTTATCTTTTTGTCACTGAAACTGTAACTGTGATTTCTGTTATAAAATTCCTTAAAATAGCCATAATTTGAGTACAAAATAAGAACTAAAACAATTAGATTCAGTGCTCGTTATACTCGACGAAGACACGAAACTGCCAATATTAAATAAGCCACTGATACTAGTATCTTTGATGTAGTATTTTATAAGTCGATGGTAAACTGCTAACTAATGTATGTTTGCAGACAGTTTCAATTGTACGTACCGTAATGAAGAGGACAGTATAAGTAGACGTATTAATGCGCTTACAGTAATTTGAGGTATCTATTCTGCGAAATGTAAAACATTAATTTATTGAAGTCTGCCAAAGAGAAACAATTGAGCAGAACTATTTCCAACATGTCACATAATACCATTGAATCCACTTCCGTTTACACATTACTGCACTTGTAAACGTATTCATCCACTCCACAAACTATCAAATACGTGTTAAAGTTTATATTTCCAACATGTCACATAATACCATTGAATCCACTTCCGTTTACACAGTACTGCACTTGTATACGTATTCATCCACTCCACAAACTATCAAATACGTGTTAAAGTTTATATTTCCAACATGTCACATAATACCATTGAATCCACTTCCGTTTACACATTACTGCACTTGTATACGTATTCATCCCACTCCACAAACTATCAAATACGTGTTAAAGTTTATATTTCCAACATGTCACATAATACCATTGAATCCACTTCCGTTTACACATTACTGCACTTGTATACGTATTCATCCATTTTACAAACTATCAAATACGTGTTAAAGTTTATATTTCCAACATGTCACATAATACCATTGAATCCACTTCCGTTTACACATTACTGCACTTGTATTCGTATTCATCCATTTTACAAACTATCAAATACGTGTTAAAGTTTATATTTCCAACATGTCACATAATACACTTAAATCCACTTCCGTTTACACATTACTGCACTTGTAAACGTATTCATCCACTCCACAAACTATCAAATACGTGTTAAAGTTTATATTTCCAACATGTCACATAATACCATTGAATCCACTTCCGTTTACACATTACTGCACTTGTAAACGTATTCATCCACTCCACAAACTATCAAATACGTGTTAAAGTTTATATTTCCAACATGTCACATAATACCATTGAATCCACTTCCGTTTACACATTACTGCACTTGTAAACGTATTCATCCACTCCACAAACTATCAAATACGTGTTAAAGTTTATATTTCCAACATGTCACATAATACCATTGAATCCACTTCCGTTTACACATTACTGCACTTGTAAACGTATTCATCCACTCCACAAACTATCAAATACGTGTTAAAGTTTATATTTCCAACATGTCACATAATACCATTGAATCCACTTCCGTTTACACATTACTGCACTTGTAAACGTATTCATCCACTCCACAAACTATCAAATACGTGTTAAAGTTTATATTTCCAACATGTCACATAATACCATTGAATCCACTTCCGTTTACACATTACTGCACTTGTAAACGTATTCATCCACTCCACAAACTATCAAATACGTGTTAAAGTTTATATTTCCAACATGTCACATAATACCATTGAATCCACTTCCGTTTACACATTACTGCACTTGTATACGTATTCATCCACTCCACAAACTATCAAATACGTGTTAAAGTTTATATTTCCAACATGTCACATAATACCATTGAATCCACTTCCGTTTACACATTACTGCACTTGTATACGTATTCATCCACTCCACAAACTATCAAATACGTGTTAAAGTTTATATTTCCAACATGTCACATAATACCATTAAATCCACTTCCGTTTACACATTACTGCACTTGTAAACGTATTCATCCACTCCACAAACTATCAAATACGTGTTAAAGTTTATATTTCCAACATGTCACATAATACCATTGAATCCACTTCCGTTTACACATTACTGCACTTGTAAACGTATTCATCCACTCCACAAACTATCAAATACGTGTTAAAGTTTATATTTCCAACATGTCACATAATACCATTGAATCCACTTCCGTTTACACATTACTGCACTTGTAAACGTATTCATCCACTCCACAAACTATCAAATACGTGTTAAAGTTTATATTTCCAACATGTCACATAATACCATTGAATCCACTTCCGTTTACACATTACTGCACTTGTAAACGTATTCATCCACTCCACAAACTATCAAATACGTGTTAAAGTTTATATTTCCAACATGTCACATAATACCATTGAATCCACTTCTGTTTACACATTACTGCACTTGTAAACGTATTCATCCACTCCACAAACTATCAAATACGTGTTAAAGTTTATATTTCCAACATGTCACATAATACCATTGAATCCACTTCCGTTTACACATTACTGCACTTGTAAACGTATTCATCCACTCCACAAACTATCAAATACGTGTTAAAGTTTATATTTCCAACATGTCACATAATACCATTGAATCCACTTCCGTTTACACATTACTGCACTTGTAAACGTATTCATCCACTCCACAAACTATCAAATACGTGTTAAAGTTTATATTTCCAACATGTCACATAATACCATTGAATCCACTTCCGTTTACACATTACTGCACTTGTAAACGTATTCATCCACTCCACAAACTATCAAATACGTGTTAAAGTTTATATTTCCAACATGTCACATAATACCATTGAATCCACTTCCGTTTACACATTACTGCACTTGTAAACGTATTCATCCACTCCACAAACTATCAAATACGTGTTAAAGTTTATATTTCCAACATGTCACATAATACCATTGAATCCACTTCCGTTTACACATTACTGCACTTGTAAACGTATTCATCCACTCCACAAACTATCAAATACGTGTTAAAGTTTATATTTCCAACATGTCACATAATACCATTGAATCCACTTCCGTTTACACATTACTGCACTTGTATACGTATTCATCCACTCCACAAACTATCAAATACGTGTTAAAGTTTATATTTCCAACATGTCACATAATACCATTGAATCCACTTCCGTTTACACATTACTGCACTTGTAAACGTATTCATCCACTCCACAAACTATCAAATACGTGTTAAAGTTTATATTTCCAACATGTCACATAATACCATTGAATCCACTTCCGTTTACACATTACTGCACTTGTAAACGTATTCATCCACTCCACAAACTATCAAATACGTGTTAAAGTTTATATTTCCAACATGTCACATAATACCATTGAATCCACTTCTGTTTACACATTACTGCACTTGTAAACGTATTCATCCACTCCACAAACTATCAAATACGTGTTAAAGTTTATATTTCCAACATGTCACATAATACCATTGAATCCACTTCCGTTTACACATTACTGCACTTGTAAACGTATTCATCCACTCCACAAACTATCAAATACGTGTTAAAGTTTATATTTCCAACATGTCACATAATACCATTGAATCCACTTCCGTTTACACATTACTGCACTTGTAAACGTATTCATCCACTCCACAAACTATCAAATACGTGTTAAAGTTTATATTTCCAACATGTCACATAATACCATTGAATCCACTTCCGTTTACACATTACTGCACTTGTAAACGTATTCATCCACTCCACAAACTATCAAATACGTGTTAAAGTTTATATTTCCAACATGTCACATAATACCATTGAATCCACTTCCGTTTACACATTACTGCACTTGTAAACGTATTCATCCACTCCACAAACTATCAAATACGTGTTAAAGTTTATATTTCCAACATGTCACATAATACCATTGAATCCACTTCCGTTTACACATTACTGCACTTGTAAACGTATTCATCCACTCCACAAACTATCAAATACGTGTTAAAGTTTATATTTCCAACATGTCACATAATACCATTGAATCCACTTCCGTTTACACATTACTGCACTTGTATACGTATTCATCCACTCCACAAACTATCAAATACGTGTTAAAGTTTATATTTCCAACATGTCACATAATACCATTAAATCCACTTCCGTTTACACATTACTGCACTTGTATACGTATTCATCCACTCCACAAACTATCAAATACGTGTTAAAGTTTATATTTCCAACATGTCACATAATACCATTGAATCCACTTCCGTTTACACATTACTGCACTTGTAAACGTATTCATCCACTCCACAAACTATCAAATACGTGTTAAAGTTTATATTTCCAACATGTCACATAATACCATTGAATCCACTTCCGTTTACACATTACTGCACTTGTAAACGTATTCATCCACTCCACAAACTATCAAATACGTGTTAAAGTTTATATTTCCAACATGTCACATAATACCATTGAATCCACTTCCGTTTACACATTACTGCACTTGTAAACGTATTCATCCACTCCACAAACTATCAAATACGTGTTAAAGTTTATATTTCCAACATGTCACATAATACCATTGAATCCACTTCCGTGGATTTACATTCAACACATTACTGCACTTGTATACGTATTCATCCACTCCACAAACTATCAAATACGTGTTAAAGTTTATATTTCCAACATGTCACATAATACCATTGAATCCACTTCTGTTTACACATTACTGCACTTGTAAACGTATTCATCCACTCCACAAACTATCAAATACGTGTTAAAGTTTATATTTCCAACATGTCACATAATACCATTGAATCCACTTCCGTTTACACATTACTGCACTTGTAAACGTATTCATCCACTCCACAAACTATCAAATACGTGTTAAAGTTTATATTTCCAACATGTCACATAATACCATTGAATCCACTTCCGTTTACACATTACTGCACTTGTAAACGTATTCATCCACTCCACAAACTATCAAATACGTGTTAAAGTTTATATTTCCAACATGTCACATAATACCATTACATCCACTTCCGTGGATTTACATTCAACACATTACTGCACTTGTATACGTATTCATCCACTCCACAAACTATCAAATACGTGTTAAAGTTTATATTTCCAACATGTCACATAATACCATTGAATCCACTTCCGTTTACACATTACTGCACTTGTAAACGTATTCATCCACTCCACAAACTATCAAATACGTGTTAAAGTTTATATTTCCAACATGTCACATAATACCATTGAATCCACTTCCGTTTACACATTACTGCACTTGTAAACGTATTCATCCACTCCACAAACTATCAAATACGTGTTAAAGTTTATATTTCCAACATGTCACATAATACCATTGAATCCACTTCCGTTTACACATTACTGCACTTGTAAACGTATTCATCCACTCCACAAACTATCAAATACGTGTTAAAGTTTATATTTCCAACATGTCACATAATACCATTGAATCCACTTCCGTTTACACATTACTGCACTTGTAAACGTATTCATCCACTCCACAAACTATCAAATACGTGTTAAAGTTTATATTTCCAACATGTCACATAATACCATTGAATCCACTTCCGTTTACACATTACTGCACTTGTAAACGTATTCATCCACTCCACAAACTATCAAATACGTGTTAAAGTTTATATTTCCAACATGTCACATAATACCATTGAATCCACTTCCGTTTACACATTACTGCACTTGTAAACGTATTCATCCACTCCACAAACTATCAAATACGTGTTAAAGTTTATATTTCCAACATGTCACATAATACCATTGAATCCACTTCCGTTTACACATTACTGCACTTGTAAACGTATTCATCCACTCCACAAACTATCAAATACGTGTTAAAGTTTATATTTCCAACATGTCACATAATACCATTGAATCCACTTCCGTTTACACATTACTGCACTTGTAAACGTATTCATCCACTCCACAAACTATCAAATACGTGTTAAAGTTTATATTTCCAACATGTCACATAATACCATTGAATCCACTTCCGTTTACACATTACTGCACTTGTAAACGTATTCATCCACTCCACAAACTATCAAATACGTGTTAAAGTTTATATTTCCAACATGTCACATAATACCATTGAATCCACTTCCATTTACACATTACTGCACTTGTAAACGTATTCATCCACTCCACAAACTATCAAATACGTGTTAAAGTTTATATTTCCAACATGTCACATAATACCATTGAATCCACTTCCGTTTACACATTACTGCACTTGTAAACGTATTCATCCACTCCACAAACTATCAAATACGTGTTAAAGTTTATATTTCCAACATGTCACATAATACCATTGAATCCACTTCCGTTTACACATTACTGCACTTGTAAACGTATTCATCCACTCCACAAACTATCAAATACGTGTTAAAGTTTATATTTCCAACATGTCACATAATACCATTGAATCCACTTCCGTTTACACATTACTGCACTTGTATACGTATTCATCCACTCCACAAACTATCAAATACGTGTTAAAGTTTATATTTCCAACATGTCACATAATACCATTGAATCCACTTCCGTTTACACATTACTGCACTTGTAAACGTATTCATCCACTCCACAAACTATCAAATACGTGTTAAAGTTTATATTTCCAACATGTCACATAATACCATTGAATCCACTTCCGTTTACACATTACTGCACTTGTAAACGTATTCATCCACTCCACAAACTATCAAATACGTGTTAAAGTTTATATTTCCAACATGTCACATAATACCATTGAATCCACTTCCGTTTTACACATTACTGCACTTGTATACGTATTCATCCACTCCACAAACTATCAAATACGTGTTAAAGTTTATATTTCCAACATGTCACATAATACCATTGAATCCACTTCCGTTTACACATTACTGCACTTGTAAACGTATTCATCCACTCCACAAACTATCAAATACGTGTTAAAGTTTATATTTCCAACATGTCACATAATACCATTGAATCCACTTCCGTTTACACATTACTGCACTTGTAAACGTATTCATCCACTCCACAAACTATCAAATACGTGTTAAAGTTTATATTTCCAACATGTCACATAATACCATTGAATCCACTTCCGTTTTACATTCAACACATTACTGCACTTGTATACGTATTCATCCACTCCACAAACTATCAAATACGTGTTAAAGTTTATATTTCCAACATGTCACATAATACCATTACATCCACTTCCGTGGATTTACATTCAACACATTACTGCACTTGTATACGTATTCATCCACTCCACAAACTATCAAATACGTGTTAAAGTTTATATTTCCAACATGTCACATAATACCATTGAATCCACTTCCGTTTACACATTACTGCACTTGTATACGTATTCATCCACTCCACAAACTATCAAATACGTGTTAAAGTTTATATTTCCAACATGTCACATAATACCATTGAATCCACTTCCGTTTACACATTACTGCACTTGTAAACGTATTCATCCACTCCACAAACTATCAAATACGTGTTAAAGTTTATATTTCCAACATGTCACATAATACCATTACATCCACTTCCGTTTTATATTCAACACATTACTGCACTTGTATACGTATTCATCCACTCCACAAACTATCAAATACGTGTTAAAGTTTATATTTCCAACATGTCACATAATACCATTGAATCCACTTCCGTTTACACATTACTGCACTTGTAAACGTATTCATCCACTCCACAAACTATCAAATACGTGTTAAAGTTTATATTTCCAACATGTCACATAATACCATTGAATCCACTTCCGTTTACACATTACTGCACTTGTATACGTATTCATCCACTCCACAAACTATCAAATACGTGTTAAAGTTTATATTTCCAACATGTCACATAATACCATTAAATCCACTTCCGTTTACACATTACTGCACTTGTAAACGTATTCATCCACTCCACAAACTATCAAATACGTGTTAAAGTTTATATTTCCAACATGTCACATAATACCATTACATCCACTTCCGTGGATTTACATTCAACACATTACTGCACTTGTATACGTATTCATCCACTCCACAAACTATCAAATACGTGTTAAAGTTTATATTTCCAACATGTCACATAATACCATTGAATCCACTTCCGTTTACACATTACTGCACTTGTAAACGTATTCATCCACTCCACAAACTATCAAATACGTGTTAAAGTTTATATTTCCAACATGTCACATAATACCATTGAATCCACTTCCGTTTACACATTACTGCACTTGTATACGTATTCATCCACTCCACAAACTATCAAATACGTGTTAAAGTTTATATTTCCAACATGTCACATAATACCATTGAATCCACTTCCGTTTACACATTACTGCACTTGTAAACGTATTCATCCACTCCACAAACTATCAAATACGTGTTAAAGTTTATATTTCCAACATGTCACATAATACCATTAAATCCACTTCCGTTTACACATTACTGCACTTGTAAACGTATTCATCCACTCCACAAACTATCAAATACGTGTTAAAGTTTATATTTCCAACATGTCACATAATACCATTGAATCCACTTCCGTTTACACATTACTGCACTTGTATACGTATTCATCCACTCCACAAACTATCAAATACGTGTTAAAGTTTATATTTCCAACATGTCACATAATACCATTAAATCCACTTCCGTTTACACATTACTGCACTTGTAAACGTATTCATCCACTCCACAAACTATCAAATACGTGTTAAAGTTTATATTTCCAACATGTCTCATAATACCATTACATCCACTTCCGTGGATTTACATTCAACACATTACTGCACTTGTATACGTATTCTTCCACTCCACAAACTATCATATACGTGTTAAAGTTTATATTTCCAACATGTCACATAATACCATTGAATCCACTTCCGTTTACACATTACTGCACTTGTATACGTATTCATCCACTCCACAAACTATCAAATACGTGTTAAAGTTTATATTTCCAACATGTCACATAATACCATTGAATCCACTTCCGTTTACACATTACTGCACTTGTATACGTATTCATCCACTCCACAAACTATCAAATACGTGTTAAAGTTTATATTTCCAACATGTCACATAATACCATTGAATCCACTTCCGTTTACACATTACTGCACTTGTATACGTATTCATCCACTCCACAAACTATCAAATACGTGTTAAAGTTTATATTTCCAACATGTCACATAATACCATTACATCCACTTCCGTGGATTTACATTCAACACATTACTGCACTTGTAAACGTATTCATCCATTTTACAAATTATAAAATACGTGTTAAAGTTGGTATTAGATATCCTGTAAACTCTGTACGCCATTTATAGTTTTAAACTTGTTTAATTTAAATTCTTTTCTTAGAAAAACTTTCAATGAAAGTAATATGAAAAAGTTGTACATAGAGAGTTTTAGTATGTTTGATAGAATATTAGAGACGAGTAATTTAAGTAGGCATGGTTGGAAGTTTTAATGATAATTTGGATATGATAGTGTAGATACTTTCAAAAATAAGTATTGCTTTTCTGATTCAGTAGGTATATATGTCGCCGATATGTTTGGCAAGCTTTGATACTTTGAAAGATTAAATTAACATTCATTTGACCAATTTAAAACAAATTTAACTGAACATTGAAAAATGAGGGTAACATATAAGTTAATTTTTTTGAGGTTAACTACCACAATACCGACTCAAAACTGAACATATTAAAACATAAAGTAATTTCACAGAATCTATTTTTGTATGTCTTAATGTCTCATGTCTTATGTAGTTCGTACAGTTTTTAAATAGTGGAAGATGTACTTATAAATAAACGAAAACCTTTATTTAAATCTTATTTTGACGTTAATATTTGTAATATATTTTGATGTTGCAGTGGCAGATCGGGAAGAGTCAACTTTCCAAGTCTTCAAGAGAGAAATGTTCTCTACGTGGAAAAGGAGATTGAGGTAAATATTATGTTAGGTTTTGGGTAAACAGATAATAAACCGTATACGCTTAATACGTTTTAGTATGATAATGAATACAGGTTGTAACTAATTACGCGGATTTGTATTGGATAAAAATACGAATATTTATATATCGAGAAACACAAACAAACGTTTGACCATCCATATGTGCGATGAGTCACGATAAGAAGTCCTAGAGACTAAAAAATGATAAATAGGTTTCCTATTAATTAAGAAAGAACTCTATTGATGGACTTTTATTGATTTTGAGATTAAAAGGTCAAATATCAATCCGACTGTGTGATAACTCTTGGTAAAAAGTCCTGAAGTCTTGAAACCTGGTACAAAGGCTCTTCTTTCCCAGGGAAGAACTGTATTGGCTTTGGTGTGTATAATATGGTATATATTGTATAACAAAATATATTTTTAATAATAAAGTACGGTTAAATAAAACTTGTAATACGAAAAAGGCCGCCGAACCAAATCATTTTAAAAACTCACCGCGAATATACTGTAGTTCTGAGAATTATTGTAATCATGCAAAAGTATATAAAACATTATACACGAAGTGTTTATGAATGTAAGTTGCAATAAATATAAAAAATAAAGAAAATAATTCAATCGTAACAAAATATAATTTAATATACAACATTAAATTTTGGGGGTGGTGAATGCGATGGCTTCAAAACTGAAGTAGTTGAGGTCGTAAATTATTGAAACGAGTCTCAAATGTAGTGGCGTCGGTTATGTTTTAGTTGGTATTGAATTGTGAATCGCTGAACGATTACAAGTCGAGTATCTTGTTTGATTGCAGATAACTGTTTGTGTAAATTATGATCACAAATATACACAACTTCAGTTCCTAGATCGATGTGTATGTAAAAAATACTTAAATTTAAAACAATTAATGTAGTTAATGATATCACTTAATTTAAACTCACCGATCTTCATGCTGGCTGAAAACTATTCAAAACTGAACAATGTTCCAAACTGTTTGCGAGAAATGTAGGGTTAAGTCCATCGTATATTGCTCAGGAGTTTAAAGTTTACCATAGTTGTGTACCTTTGAAAGATTTGCAATATGTTGACAAAGGAGATGAGTTTTCTAGCTTGCATACGTCGCCTAGGGGTGTAATATCTTCATAGTCTAGACTTATATATATAAAAACTATTGAATAAGGCGATGGTTAGTTTGAAAAACATGATTTTGTTGAAAAAGAATTATATTTACTGTTAGTTGTGACTTATATTTGACAATTTTTTGTTTGGGAAATAGTAACTGATAATTTATTAGTCTTCAGATTAAATTTCTGAACATTATCTAACTGACTCATCATACATTTTAAATCAATGTTTTGTGTAAAATACGATTTTATCTACGCATGTCTATTTAATATTACCCGAAATATCGAGTTATTACGGTAGATTAAGTTGTTACATATGTAATATCATTCCAAAACATCTAATGGTCTTTAGTTATCGAATGCGGCTAATGTTTCATTGTGGTAATTTTGAGTATGATTACCTAATAGCGCATTAATATATAATTTTACATTCAGTTTCTTTTCATTATTTCAATTTTTAAATTTTTCATACGCTACTTGTTTCTACAGAATGGAATCATAGAGTGGAGTTTGTAAGTAACCTTACTTAAACCGAAAGTACACTCTTCTAAGTCATTCTATAGGCATAATTTAAAAAATATATGGAAATATGTGCTCACCTTAGTTTGAACAGATTATATGATTTTAAAAGCAGCTACGTATAATGTTAGGATAGGTTGAAGTGATTTGAGACCTTTGATAGAAAAATGCAGATCGTACTTTAAACAGAGTTTCTTCCCATAATCTAACATTGATTTCTGTACTTAGCACATTCCATACCTAATTTCTAATCCTTTAAATATTAAAATTCTATTCTAAATCCCATTCATATAGATTTATATATGAGAATATATGAATTTATTGTAATGCCAGTTATTACATATTATTCTAACTGAATTGGGTCAAAATTAAATTGTGGACCACAAATAGTATTGCCAAATTCACTGATATTGGACAAGGGGATTATATTGAACTGTTCTTAATTTGGGACGAATTCATCAATTCTGCTAAGGAGTAAATGTCAGAAAAATGCAATATTAGTCTCCGAACTATGGAAAGGCGTAAGTGTTTTAGAAAGAGGATGAAATATATCAGCTAACGGATTGGAATTCATTAACACGTCTGGTGTTTAATTAATAGAACTTTAAATAAAATTGTTGACTATAACTATAATTGATATTTCTGATAGGCATTGATAACATCATGCAACGATACAGCAAGGACTATATTCCAGAGGTAACTGTATAATATACCAGAGGCAACTCTAGAATATTCTTTGTGTGAAGGAAGCGAGGGTGCGGGGAGAAGCTGATGACTACGAAGTGAGTTACAGTCGCTTGGCTCTGGGCAGACAGATCGGCAAAGGCGCCTTTGGACGTGTTTTTTCTGGCCAGGGCTGAGGCTATCGCTGGTATTCCAGGCAGCATTGTGGTGGCCGTCAAGAAACTGAAGCGTAAGTTGTTATTATCTCTTGCTCACCTCCCACCCTTATCACTCCCCTTATATCTTTTCTCTTGATAAATATCAGTAGATAACAACCTAAACCGAGTTAGGGTGTACATAGATAACATTATCCGAGTTTCAACCATTAATAAACCTTCATATACCATTGTTGGCAATGATTACGATTACTATATTTAGATAGCAATTAGCACCACCTTGGAATGCAACAGCAAGTACACTATTACAGCCTTTTGTCTATTGCAGATAGATATCCAATAGGACGATTGAAGTGAAAGAGTTCCTGTGAGAGGTAGAATGATATAGCTATTGTCTACAATACACACATAAATACCACGGTAATCTACGATGATTTTGAGCAACTTGATACTGATACAGAAGGATCCTTCAGGGAATCTTCAATAATCCCTAACAGAGCAGGCACAAAAGATGGTTTGATTTTCAGATAATTTATTAATCTTAAAAAACAGAAAGGGCATGATTGCTCAGTTTTTTTAGGCAATACCCATCTGTTTCAGACAAGGCGACTTGTGACGAGGTGGAAGAGTTCCTGGCGGAGATAGCCATGATGAAGAAGGTAGGTCGACATCCACACATAGTCACCATGGTGGGGTGCTGCACCCTCAAGCAACCCTTCTGTATGGTGATGGAGTACGTACCTTGCGGTGATCTGCTGGCCTACCTGCGCCATCTTAGGGACCAGTCCAGACCCGTGCTACAGTCAAGCGCCCTATCTAGGTATGTACTTTTTATGTGTTACTTACCGGTAATACGTTATTGATTAATGCCTGAAATAAGCTTTTTTGAATACGTCTTTAAAGAACACTGGCAAATAATATTTTATGGCATAATTGTTTGAAATATACTGTGACGCTTTCTACATTCATTATGAGTTAATAAAATAACAACTGATAATCACGTTTATTGAGAGTGTGAATGTAATCTCACTAACATGCCCTCTGACAGTCATAGTTAATTATTTGTATTTAAAATATCATTATTTGAATTAGTCACATTTATGACTGTAGAAGAGTAACTTGGCTAGTAAAGTATCCTGACGAGATAGATAACAGAGTTAGTAACATTCCTTGAAGTTTCCACTTAACTCATTTTTTAGTACTTTCAGCAGCCTTATATATTAGTCAACTTCTTTAAACAGTATTTAGTTTAAGTGCCCAACGGAAAACAATTGGGAAATGGATAGTAATAGAGGATAAGAAAATTGAATAAAAGAGCAGTGTTTTCTACAAGTATTAGCCCCACAAATAGGGGAGTGGAGGGCTATGTGACCCTGTAAACTTCTAGGTCTGACACAGTACCTATCGCGAATGTCTCATACAATATGGTTTTGCTAGTTTTATCTATTCTGATCTGCATAATTCATACCTACTGTCTCCAAAACCTCTGGTGGTGATTTCCACAATTATCTAAGACGTTGAAACTAAAACTTATTAAGGCCTCTGAGGATATTCTGAGATGATTTAAAAGTCACTAAAGCAGCCCACACTAAAATAGTTCCCAGTTAGCTGGTTTGTCCGAATCCCCTCTCTACATCCCGCAGCTAACGCGCTGTTGCCAAATTTACGTATACGAACACCAACATATCAATCCGATGCAATAAACATCATCAGCTAATGTCCGGAACATGTACTTATGATTTTCATCGGTTTAGCAGACAACATGCACATAAAGTAGACGGTGTCGCTACAACAACGCTATATAGAGAACCGCTTGAAATATCATCGGACACCTTCTTGTTACAGTAGTAATCAATTTATCTATAAATGTTAGACATCTTTAATGAATTTTGAATTTCGTCAATCAATGTATCCTCTGCTGATATGATTATTAAGAAAAAGTAACTATTTTGATGATGGTCAGCCTGTCGTGAAGTATCAATATATGTATGTAAAAATAATAGTCATCCTAGAATGTAGAATCAGTAAAAGCAAGTTTTTACTATAAGGATAGTAACTTTGAACAATTTAAATTTCGACTAAATCTTGCATTTACAAATGTACAGGGTGTCCGCAACGTCAGATGCCTCCTACATCACGCCCATCCCCACCACGAGCTGTGTATCTAGCACTCAACCCTCCACACGTTGCAGTAAGTACATCACTTTATGGTACTTAATACTTAAGCCGTATAAAGTACAAGGACATAATGTGAAATGTATGATGTACCGTAATACAAGGAAATTTTAGTGTTTACATGTCAGCCAAGTTAAATTTAGTGGATATATTGTGGTTGTCGAAGTTACTGACTGTTTTGATCTTCAAGAAACAGATTTCTCTGTTCTGCTTATATTTGGCATTCATAGTTCTACTAGGCAGATAGTGAGAGGTGTGTACACGCTTATAGTCTTTTGTAATTAGTGTTTTATTGCTTTAAAACGATATTTTTCACCCGTGGGATTGAGTGACTACTACATTGTAAAATAAAATGAGAAATATAGTTCATTGAAGTTCCAACATATATTATAGATATTTATATCCAATATTGCTAAAGCTAAGGCAAACGCAGATCAACAAATGTCAAATTACTTCTTAATGAGATTATATAAAATTTTAATATGTATTCTGTATGATAAAAAAATTATTTAAATGTTATAACGCTCTGTGAATGAATGGTTTTTGTATCGAAATCATTAAAAACTCATTTCATTAGAAACAAAATTCATTATGAATTGTCTTCAACACATCCCAAAAACATTGTACGTCTCGTAAGGCTTTTTCATTTATAATAGTCAAAGAAGAAAAATTAACTGACAATTTCCTTAAATGAGTCAAAATGCTAAAGCTACTACTTTTGTCACAAGCAACATTCATCTATTTATGTCTCATTATACGCATACCAGGAGATCTTGTTAGCGTCGAGTTTAAAAAATGCGTAAAAAACCTTTACATCAGAGATCGTGTTCATAATCAAAAAGCGCACTCTATAAATTGATATAAGAAGTGCATGTCCTAAACGATCAAACTTCAGTATTAAACTATAAAGTTGATAGGAAAGTCTTTAGTAGGTGAGCCAATTAACCAAGTTTCAGGCTGTATCTCACAAGCCTTCTTTGTTTGTAGAATCAAAGTAGGGTATTTAGAAAACTCTGAAACAGAAGATGGTGGGAAAGCGTCTCCGTTTGGTGGAGGCTGCAGCTCATATAACATGTTTACTACTGAAAGTTTTCTGATAAATGGCGACATGGTGGCATGTAAATTGACTCTTGGAATGAGTCGTCATTCCTGTTCGTTAAATTCCATTAAGAGGAAGTTGAAACATGCAACTATTGAATTTTGATTGTTCTTTTTGAGTGGCAGGAAGTAATTATGTACGTATCTAAGTACCACAAGGAGAAGAGGAATGTCAGAAAACTTCACAGATCGAGGATCGGTTGCGGATTTAGAGAGAGTTCGCTGTATACCTCCTCAACTGCATGGGTAAATTTTGAGATAGAGTATAGAGATTTTAGTAAATTACCATAACAATAATATAAATCACCCAGGCGAATATACTAAACGCAAATATTTTATTATCTAAAGAAACGTTAGGGTGTATAAAGCAAAATATATATTATTTTGTGATGCCACAAAACCTGGCCTCGTGATAAGACGTAATAAACAACACGTAGCAACAAATTACTAAAGTACCAAACATTAGAAAATTAAAACGATACGCAAGGTTGCTTTGATGGGAGTAGTTGATTAATTACGAAAGTACAGCATCTGAAATCTGACACTGCCACAGATCTGTTTCCTGGAATCCTTGAGTCCATGTAGGTCTGAAAGAGATAATCAAAGTCGGCAACTAGCTCGGTCAAAAGGAACTCTTTACATCGTTTCAACATCAGAGCCATTCACTACAAGAAAGGCCAGGCAGCCAATCAATGTAATCTAGATGAAGAGGAGTTGTATAATCTGTAAAATTATCGTAATTAGCGTGTTAAGTTTATGTATCATTCACGCAAACGGAAAATAATAAATTGTCAAGTTAATTCAAACCGATCAGAAACCAGATTCTAAGATGTATAATTTAGATTACGATACGTATAAAGTATGTTATCAGAAGTTAAGCAATTCCATTAAATACTCTTAGTTATCATCCATATTGAAAGCTTTTTTCAAATTCTATAATATTTTATGGATATTGTTAGAAAAGAACATCCCTAAAAAATGGCACAATTTACTGTCTTAAACTATAACAATATTTAGTGCTATTCGTGTACAAGACAACGAATTATAAGTTAATAGTTTTTGTTGTTATGGCCTTCCTGTACTAAAATATAAAACTTAATGGAGTTTGGAATGTCCAGAACGACAGTACAAATAAGGTATGAATAAAAGTTGGCTTCATAAGTTACAGAGAAATCTGTGTTGTTGAATATGTTTGTAATCCTCTTTGTAGCTATTCGCAAGAAGGAATACAATTTAGTTTCCGTGATCAGCAGCACTGAAGTGTATATCAGTATTACTGGTGTATTCATCATTAGTAATACAATATACTGTTTGTGTCTCTCACACTTATAACTATGTAAATTTGTAATGTATACAATATATAACTAAATATATGAGCTACGGGTATCTATGAACGGCGAGCAAATGCCACAACGCCACACTTTTACTTAATCTATTTAAATTATTTTGCCTGTAATTATTACTTATACGGAATATTAATATTCATTATATTAAAAAAAAAAAATGTAATAAGCCTAATTTAATATCAATAAAGATTGATTCACAAAATGTACTTGCTCCACTGGGACTAGAACCCGGAATCTCTCATTTTCTGGACGAGCATGCTACCACCACACCACGAAGTTCTTATTTTGTATAATTCAATTCCGAGTATTTAGCATTTGGCCATGGTCGCACGCGTTTAAGCCAATGCAAGAGCTATATAAATATTCTAAAATTATCAATTTAATTTCCTTCATACATAAATGAATATAAGACATACCACATTTTTAATATTCATTCAATTATAATATTAAGAATTTTAAATAAATTATTAAAGGCATGAAAGATTAGTTCATGTTTATTATAAAAGTTTGTGTTCATTCTGTAAACTATGAAGTAGTGTAATTAATTATGCTATCACCAACAGGGTTCCTTGCAACCTGCGTCAATTATCTAAAACATGAAGCAAAATACAGAAGAATCATCTCGTTTGATAAGTTTGAAGTTCTTTAGTTCCTCTGAGGAGGAAGTCCTTTGATGTCAGGTGTTTTACATCTATATTGACGTCATATAGGCCTTCTACAGACTCCACTTCATTAGTAAGGCGTAACACAAACATGCAACAGATTACAGTATAATGTATATATGTACACTAACTCACATATAACACCAATTCAGTGAGTACTACTAATTTAAAGCTGTAGCTGTAACATTGCTGCACGAAAAACACATCTACTTACACAGAACGTTCCGGTGCCTTGGTGTAATCCTGAAAATCGTGCTTTTAATACCCATGTCCAATTGCAAACCTAACATATTAACAGGAAAAGAATATGTTGTTGTTCACCAATAAAAATTAATCTTTGTCCAACACAATATTTGGCCAAACATATTTTAACTGCAAAAAAATATATAATACAGAATGTAAGTATAGGAACCTAAAATCAATTTGCATTTATAAGCACCAAGCCGGGTTTTTTCTTGCAATTGATAGCAAAGGGAATGTTTCCTAAGAGAAATATATGTATTTTCAGCATCACTAGTTAATTTTTAAAGGGGTTAAAAAAAGGTAAAATAAAACGATAATTATTTCTCAAAAATTTCTATTAGCTTAACACATTTAAGAACGACCTTCAGACAAGCATCAATAATAAATAAATCTCACTCAGAAAATTAGATAAAGTGAATGAAATTTTCGGTATATCGTCCAAAATGATCTAATATAGGGAAATTACCGATCGGAAGTGCCCCTGGCCATTTGATTTCATTTGTTTGCCAGAACACATGTGGATCGTTTGGCATATTAGCTTTAAAGCTTTTCTGACATGATATAAATCATTTCGAACAATTCAAAATGATTTTTAAAAACTCTCTGAACGTAACTGTATGATTATAAATAATAAACAATAAACTTATTCTGATATTTAGGATACACATTTTTAGATTGGTAACTTTTTAGATTACTGTAGATTGTTACTTTTTTAATGAAATAATTTATAAAAAGAAACATTCTACAGCTTATAATAAAACTTTTGTGTATGCCATAAAATTCTAATTACTTATTCTTTGACATCAAAATTAAATATTAAATTAAGAGTACAAAATTAAAATTTCTTACTTAATTATAATGATAATAATGTTTTGATAATACGAGTTGGTACAATGATTCCGAATCTTGTATTGTGACATTATCTAATAAATACGTAAAAGACTAGTAAGTTCTTCGTGTTTACCAAGTTTGAAGTCGAACTTCTGTTGTGCAGGCAACGTGAGCAGTTTAATTCTAGACAGCACGAATCTAGAATGTGAACTAGACCCCAGGGAACTGCACAGCTTCGCCACACAGATCGCTAGAGGCATGGAATACCTAGAGAGCAAGCAGATAACACACAGGTAAACGTGGGCAGTTTAATTCTATACAGCACGAATCTACAGTGTGAACTTGACCCCAGGGAACTGCACAGCTTCGCCACACAGATCGCTAGAGGCATGGAATACCTAGAGAGCAAACAGATAACACACAGGTAAACGTGAGCAGTTTAATTCTATACAGCACACGAATCTAGAGTGTGAAACTAGACCCCAGGGAACTGCACAAGCTTCGCCACACAGATCGCTAGAGGCATGGAATACCTAGAGAGCAAAACAGATAACACACAGGTAACGTGAGCAGTTTAATTCTATACAGCACGAATCTACAGTGTGAACTTGACCCCAGGGAACTGCACAGCTTCGCCACACAGATCGCTAGGGGCATGGAATACCTTTGGGGGGGGGGGGGGGTGGGGGGGGGGGGGGGTGGGGGGGGGGGGGGGTGGGGGGGGGGGGGGGTGGGGGGGGGGGGGGGTGGGGGGGGGGGGGGGTGGGAAATCTTCTCTGCCAATATGGCAGCTTTGAATTTTATCCATGAGGCTTCGAAGTTCACTTCTTCTGTTAATTTTAGAAGTTAAGGTGTTGATATATCTTCTCTGCCAATATGGCAGCTTGAATTTTATCCATGAGGCTTCGAAGTTCACTTCTGTTAATTTTGGAAGTTAAGGTATTGATAAATCTTCTCTGCCAATATGGCAGCTTGAATTTTATCCATGAGGCTTCGAAGTTCACTTCTTCTGTTAATTTTAGAAGTTAAGGTGTTGATATATCTTCTCTGCAATATGGCAGCTTGAATTTTATCCATGAGGCTTCGAAGTTCACTTCTGTTAATTTTGGAAGTTAAGGTATTGATAAATCTTCTCTGCCAATATGACAGCTTGAAATTTTATCCATGAGGCTTCGAAGTTCACTTCTGTTAATTTTGGAAGTTAAGGTGTTGATATATCTTCTCTGCCAATATGGTAGCTTGAATTTTATCCATGAGGCTTCGAAGTTCACTTCTGTTAATTTTGGAAGTTAAGGTATTGATATATCTTCTCTGCCAATATGGCAGCTTGAATTTTATCCATGAGGCTTCGTAGTTCACTTCTTCTCTTAATTTTGGAAGTTAAGGTGTTCATATATCTTCTCTGCCAATATGGCAGCTTTAATTTTATCCATGAGGCTTCGAAGTTCACTTCTTCTGTTAATTTTGGAAGTTAAGGTATTGATAAATCTTCTCTGCCAATATGGCAGCTTGAATTTTATCCATGAGGCTTCGAAGTTCACTTCTTCTGTTAATTTTGGAAGTTAAGGTGTTGATATATCTTCTCTGCCAATATGACAGCTTGAATTTTATCCATGAGGCTTCGAAGTTTCACTTCTTCTGTTAATTTTGGAAGTTAAGGTGTGATATATCTTCTCTGCCAGGGACCGACCAGGCAATGTCCTAACCCGAAAAGGAAAGGCCACGGATGGAAGAACTCAAGACTAAAATAAACATTTATTAATGTAATGTGTAATTTTATGTCTAGATAAATGCAGACTATTGCTACTTTCCGCCAAATACTCGGCCAGTATATAATCAGCTGATGGTGATATAATTATTATTTTTACCATTTCTTATCCACCAAAACCAACACGACTCATGATCAATTTCTTTCTTAGACCCTTCCGTTGGTGACACTGTCAACAATTTATATTTTCCAAGTAACAGTAATTTTTGCAATGATGACTCCAAAGTCTTTATCGGCAGTGAATGAACTTTGTGAACCTGAAAGTTAACAAACTTTACTTACATTTAACTTGTTACAATTTAATTACTTTAGAAGAAAGAACTCCTGTGGAAAAAACGGCGAATACAAATGCCAAGTGTCTTTTCTCACCGTTCAACTTCTGTTACGAATTCCAACAAGTCGAGAACATTTTAAATATTAACATATTTTTTCAGTTTTGTTATTTTAGATCTATTACGGCCCCGCTCACATCAATTTGCTTGCGAATACGGTAAACTGTATATCTGAATTGGAAAGTATACGTACTTCCTTGGAATTTAAGAAATTATTAAATAAATTTCTAAAATTTCGTCGATTAAAGTATTAATTTCGTGTATTATTCAATGATATTGCATTGGGCACGTCTTTTTTAAGCACAAGGGTATTTTTATATTTATTGCTCTTAAAGTAAAGTGCACAGAGAATACAAAAATAGACACAATCTACGTATTTAAAATTAGCTGTTCTTAATTTGTAGATATTTATACTCACACTAATATTATATTTATGATATTCATACAATATTTTGGCTTAAATGATACACAACATAAATTCACATCAACTAAATTAGTTCGAACATAGCTTGCTACAACTTTAAAGCTTGAAAAAATGTTGTCGTAAATTAAAATAAACTATACTTTATTTTTGTACTAATTTTGTACCACCAATATGTATTTTTGTACCAGTAAAATAAGGGATCAAGAAAATATATAGGTTTTGCCATGATGGAAGAGAACTAACTAGACGTGCCGTTGCCCATGCACTGCTGGTTGCAGCTGATTAGTTGCAGGCGCGTGTTGGATTTACCGCACTTTCAATTGCTGGCCGTGGCTAATGTTTATGTTAATTGTTACTGGTGATATTTTTTGAAGTTTGAGATGATTTTGTTTAATTTTTGTGCATCTGAATAATGCCCTACCATACCGGGTTGTGTAATTTAATATGGTTTTTAATTGGACTATTTATAGTACTTTATATTACCCAACCCGCTATGGTAGAGTATTGTTCACGTACAAAAAAAATCACATTAACTTCTAGTGACACCACGCCTAGCAGGTGAAATTACGGCAAGTCCCTCACGCGCCTGCAACTAATCAGCTGCAACCAGCCGTGCACGAGCAACGGCACGTCTAGTTCTCTTCCATCATGGTAAGCAAAACGTATATTTTTCTGAGCCTTTATTTTACTGGTACAAAAATAAATTTTTGGTTGTACAAAATGGTACAAAAAGATTGTGTAGTTTATTTTAACTTACGACAACATTTTTCAAAACGTAGACCTGTGAGCCTATTTTTTTGGTGGTACGATATGGTACAAAAAGAGTAAAAAATTCTAACATAGTTTTTAAAATGATTGGTGATGGTCGGTTCACAGTTTCATTATACAGCTCTTGCATTTTAGATTTCAAAGTTTTCGCTATGTTTGTCATTTAGGTCTATTCCATGTCAGAGTAGGACGTGTTCCACCTTCTTGTGTCGTGGTTCAGGATAGAAAACGTCCCTGTCAGCATTGAACGGTTCATAGAGCATTTTAAATGCTATAAAGTACAATATTCGTTGGAAATACAATATCGAATATCAATATTGTTAAAAACGTAATATTTAGTTTTCAATCTTTTATGAGGCTTATGTGTTATTCTATGCATCCTCACACTTTCCGATCTTCCTACTGTGCAGACAAAATATTCTAAAGCTGAGATTTAAAATAAACTCTGAGGCCTAATTCTAACTGAAGGCGAGCGCAGTAGATCTTAAAACAAACTGAGTGGTGGCCGGCAATTCCAGACACAAAGGGAAAGTTAACAGAATTATCCTTTGAGGGTAGACGTCTGCGATTGGAGTTGTGATTGGAAGTGATCTGCTGTGACTTCAGTTACAGCTTTGAAAACCAACTTCGAAAGATAATCTTTGATGTGCTGCTAATAACATTTCAGTAATCCGACTTCGATTACTATTATTGACATTGGCAAAGCTCATCGCGCCCACGCCCAACCCAAGCTTTAAAGTTGTAGCAAGCTATGTTCGAACTCATTTAGTTGATGTAAATGTATGTTTTGTCTCATTTTAGCCAAAATATTGTATGAATATCATAATTGTAATACTACATGGATATTAGTGTACGTAAAAATATTTAAAAATTAAGAACATCTAGATTTAAATACGTAGATTGTGTCTATTTTTGTATTCTCTGTGCACTTAACTTTAAGAGTAATAAACATAAAAATACCCTTGTGCTTAAAAAAGGCGTGCCCAATGCAATATCACTGAATAATACACGAAATTAATACTTTAATCGACGAAATTTTAGAAATTTATTTCATAATTTCTTAAATTCCAAGGAAAGTACGTATACTTTCCAATTCAGATATACAGTTACCGTATTCGCAAGCAAATTGATGTGAGCGGGGCCGTAATAGATTTAAAATAACAAAACTGAAAAAATATGTTAATATTTAAAGTGTTTTCGACTTGTTGGAATTCGTAACAGAAGTTGAATGGTGAGAAAAGACACTTGGCATTTCTATTCGCCGTTTTTCCACAGGAGTTCTTTCTTCTAAAGTAATTAAATTGTAACAAGTTAAATGTAAGTAAACTTTGTTAACTTTCAGGTTCACAAAGTTCATTCAGTGCCTATAAAGACTTCGGAGTCGTCATTGCAAAAATTACTGTTACTTGGAAAATACAAATTGTTAATAGTGTAATCAACGGAAGGACCCAAGAAGGAAATCGATCATGAGTCGCGTTGGTTTTGGTGGATGTGAAATGGTAGAATAATAATTATATCACCATCAGCTGATTATATACAGACCGAGTATTTGGCGGAAAGTGGCAATAGTCTGCATTTATCTAAATGTTTATTTAGTCTTAAGTTCTTCCATCCATTGCCTTTCCTTTTCGAGTTAGGACATTGCCTGGTCGGCTCTTGGCAGAGAAGATGTATACCTTCCAAAATTAACAGAGCAAGTGAACTTCGAAGCCTCAAGGATAAAATCCAGGCTACCAAATTGTTGTTGAAGATGACAAAAGTAAAGTTTATTGCGTCACGAAACGATACATTTCTTACAGCAATAGTCGATCTATTTGCAATACCAGCATAATGAAGCTATGCTCGGAAAAAGATCAAGCATTTTAATCACGTGAATTAACTTCATCAAATTAATGTGTTACCCACTTACTAAAAAACGTAAACAAACAGTTTATAGGCACAGGCAATAGTCCATGTACTTGCAATACCAGGTGACAAAGCTTTGCTCAGAAAATTATCGAGCTTTTAATCACGTAAATTAACAATATGAAATGTTTTACCAACTTACTAAAAACTAAAAACAAACCATTTATATTCATTTGATTACGCATCAGTATGAGTATTTATAGTATTTTTGTTTGTTTTATCTATTGTAGGTTTGCATTTTTTGTACTAATCGTATACACTATTTAATCACTTCGTGCCAACACGGTTATCCATTAGTCTCATATTCTAACTGAATCGTCAATTCTGACAACCAGGAGTTGTCCTGGTGTAAAGGATAACGCCAATTAATTTCAAAGGTCCAGAAAATTCAATTAAAAAAAATAAAGAAAACTCTGGATGTCAATGTTAATTTTGTAGGGTCATTTTGTATTAGAGTATAGAATCGAAAAAATGAACTCCTCTGCAATGGTGTATATATACTGAAGATGGTAATGGGGCGGGGGTGGGAGATGAGTAATGAAACGTTCGACTCTTTAAAGTCTAGCTTGACATAATAGCACAAAGAGATTGGCTGGGCGAAACCACTGACATGATGTGGCTAGTCTATCAAAGACAAAAGGTTAGCCAAAGGGCTGTCCATGGTCATCTCTTTGTAATAAAATACCAAATTAAAAGTCTCCCTTTACCTAATTTCCTCTTATTAAGATCTAACCTTAAACACATTTTTAATCTTACTTCATGCTAAAAGTATATTAAAGTTAGTGGTCAAAAGACATCAATATAAGGTAAAGAATTCAAAATATTGTAAAAGTAATGTGGTCCGTAGAAACATACCAGTCTTTGAGGCAACATTTCTTTTTTAAGCTGTTTTATATATTTAAAGGTTTATAGTTGGAAGGTGTAAAATACCCAACAATAATTATCGTTAAAAATTGAAGATTGAGGCTTTTTATATTCTGAATTATTTTCATCAGAGCAAGAGTAGTGTTATAATAACATGAAAGACACATCCATCCAAGCAACAGTCACGCTCGACGTTGCTTGATCCGGTTATCTTACGATATCCGGTTATCGGTTATAACCGCTACACTGTAACATGGGCGCTACACTATATTGAAAATATTGATTGCGGTAACGACAGTTATCTTTTTAACGCTCCTTTTATATAGGACGAATTTGAGTATTTATTAAAATAATTTTTTACTTAAGAGTTGCTGTTGCATTACATTTTGATAAATATTCATAGATTTGTATGTGTTTTGAGATAATTTGATTACATTTGTGCGATTCTTCATACATATTAAAACATATTTAGTTTCACAATTTTGTCACATTTTATTATTATTTTTCATCCTTTAATTTTAAGAAAAACGAAATATAAATTTCCTGCATATAAATACAGAAAATTGCTTCTAAAATATTTCATAAAATTTAAGCGTTATAGGCCTATACATACATTTTTTGTACTTTATATAGATTTCCGAATGGTTCTAAAACTTTTTCTGGTTAAATTTTAAAATAAATTTGACTTCTAAAGTAGTGGGAACCTCATGTTCTAATCTACTTAAATATGTGATAATGAGATGTTAAGTATTTAAGAAAATGTACTATTCTAAATATTATAAACACATAGTTTACATTTTATACATTGAAAATATAAGGATTTTATTAAAAAGTATTTTTTTGGATTTCGGCACACAATTATTGTAATTATCCAAATTTAAATTGAGCGAGGCCTGAGAACCGTAAAGAGATAAAACTTAAACCCCAAGAGGGTTTTAGAAAGTGAAAAGGGTTCTCGTACTGCTGGAAATTGTGACAACAGTTAACTGGAGAGACGACACTTTGCATCAACGATTACCTCTTCTTCCCACAGCTATTCCTAAAGTAAGGAAATTCTTCCGCCTGAAAATAAATGATTTGCAACAAGTAACAAAGTAAGTAAACTTTGCTCATTTTCAATTTCAGTTAAGTTCCTGCTGTGCCAATAAAAACTTTACAGAGGTTAATTCAAACATTGTTTAGTCTTGGAAGTTATAAATCATTAACACTTTATTCAACGGAACAGCTCAACGTTTTAAGACTAGATTGAAAACATAATATTGTTCATTCTTTGAGATGACTTATGATTGTTTGTCAGTGGCAATATGTATAATCAAACAAATAATTATTGTATATTTTAAAATTAGAAAGTTAACCCAAAAAAGAACAAAATATATTTTAATATAAAAAAATGTTAAATATGAAGGCATGCCTCGGCATGAACTAATCTGAGATCATTTCTATAAATTTTTACTAACAAGAATGCACCCGTACTAGAATAGAAGCTACTCGCCGAATCAGTGTTTTTTTCTCTTAGGACAAGAATCTCAGAAATTACACTTCATCCTAAAAGGACCTTTTCGCTGCTTCCGGAGTGACAGGACATTCTGGATGGGTAAGCTCGTGGAAAGGGGCCGTCTCCTGTTGAGATCCATGAGAAAGAATTTAGGACACTAATCTCAAGTCATTTCCCCTTGGAAGAAGAAGAAGCGGAAGCCATCTGTGAACCAGCCTCTCCAGTCAAAACAGGCATACCCTTATATTTAGGCTAGCAAGAACTTTAGACTCTTAGAAAACTAATCCCTCCAACTTTAACAGAGATCCTCCGCAATAGACTAGACCTATGGATTTACCCTAGCCCTTGTACCCCGGAATCTCGACATTTGCGGTTAGTGATTTGCTGCTCCTGGACATCCATAAGGTTGTCAAAGTTACATGACGCTTATTGCTTTG
Organism: Homalodisca vitripennis; assembly: GCF_021130785.1. Classification (NCBI taxonomy): domain Eukaryota; kingdom Metazoa; phylum Arthropoda; class Insecta; order Hemiptera; family Cicadellidae; genus Homalodisca; species Homalodisca vitripennis. Next base: position 13,379,662 of record NC_060212.1, on the reverse strand, counting down.
CTCAGTGTGGGTTCAACTGGAAGGAATAAACCAACCAAAATTGAACCCTCTTGGAGGAAGGGCCACGATCTTACTGCAGGAAAAGAAAATTGGTTCTTAGTGCTAATCGGTTAGATTCAGAAAACTCAAATTTGAATATTAAAGTTACCAGAGTTCAATTCTATAATTATAATTCTTTAAATACTTTAAATTCCTATTAATCACTTGACAGATGAATACAAAAGGCAATCCAAAAGATTATCGTTAATTATTATTGACTTTACGTCAAAGGACTTATGACACTTCAGCTGAAACTGATTTCTGGTAGGCTAATAGTTTTTTCAACACATTTTATTGCCTCCAACCAGAATAACTGCGACTAATAGGTTTAGTTTCACCGACGTTATGAAATACCTATTCATTGGAAAATGCGCTACTGCATAACAGAAATATAACAAACGCTTTAGGTTTATTCGTGTTGCATTCGACTAGACGGGAATGTTTAAAAGTCGGATATATCGTTTGGAATTCAATTTTAGTGCTGTTACAATGTCATATATATATATATATATATATATATATATATATATATATATATATATATATATATACAGGGTGTACATAAAGTCCTGCACGGGTATAATATTTTCTGAACGATAACAGATAAATAAACAAGATTTGGTACATCAATACTACACCTAAAAATCTACTTTTTGAAGGAACTATCAGTTTTCTGTAATATCATGGGGACGTCCCGCAAGGAGTCAGAAGGAAATCTTAAATATGAGCATAGGTCAATATGGACATCATTTTAAAGGGCTTATCTAGCAGAGTTTAATGCCGCAAACCACACTCAAAAAGAACCCGGAAAACCCCGTTATCAATATATTAGGACCAAATTTGTAACCCTTGAGGATAACTAATGTCATAATTCACTTCTGTACAACTGACAAGCATAATGTAGTAGTTAGCTGCAGTATTTGTTTGGTTGCAGTTTTGCTTTACTGGGGTTATGGCTACTAATAAAATGTAACCAAGTAAAATCTTTGAACAGCCGCCATTTTGTACTGGATCAATCTTTTTGAGTGCGGTTTGCGGCATTAAACTCATTAAACCATATTGACCTATGCTCCTATTTAAGATTTCCTTCTGACTCCTTGCGGGACGTCCCCATGATATTACAGAAAACTGATAGTTCCCTCAAAAAGTAGATTTTTAGGTGTAGTATTGATGTACCAAATCTTGTTTATTTATCTGTTATCGTTCAGAAAATATTATACCCGTGCAGGACTTTATGTACACCCTGTATATATACAGCACCATGCCTTGCATGGTTATGATTTGAACGGATGTGCCAGAATAAATTAATGTAATTTCTAACTTTACTGAATCATTTATCACAAATTTATGCCTTTGGAGGATGGGCACTGAAATATTTAAACTCAATATATACAGTACCATTTATTTTTGTAATTCATAAATACAAAAGTTGAAAATGTTGTAAATCTAACAATTGTTAAATTTTATTTAAATATTTATTGTGCCAGGTTAGCGGCAATAATATAGAGGTTTGAAGCTTTTTTTCTTCGTTCTAGGATAACATTTTCACTTTGTATTTCAAAAAAATGTATTACTTAAAGTGTTTTCCGAAATTGGTGGAAAACAAGGAAATATGAAATCAGAATAGGAAATTATGAAATATGAAATTAGTATTGCATAGCATATTGCATGCGCTCTGTGAACCACGAAAGGTCTGAATGAATTACTTTCAATAGTGTCTTAAAAGTATTTCAAGTTTTATATTTAATTCCTTGCAGTATTTCCAGAACATATTGTTTGGTTTCCCCTTGGCTTTAATAGTGGTCAGTATCAATGCTCGCTTAACATACAAGTATGCAAAGTACGTTATCAAGTTATGTCACACTTTTAATTGTTTACAATTACTTATTATTGATCACAAATGTATGAAACAGATGTAAATAAAAACAGCTGTTTATGCAGTTTTGTTTTCATCAACTTGGTCAACAACAGTTATCGTCTATAGTTATGTGTGGTAACGTGTTTTCTAACATCAGTTCATCTACTTAAAATAAATATTTGGTGTGCTCTTTCGCGATACCGTTTTATTGGTCCATTTTTCTTTACTGAAACACTATTAACATATTGATTTATTTCGATTTGCTAGAATACTAAAATCCTTTTTAAATAAATTCTGACAACGCTGTTTATGTAAACATTAAATATAAGTGGGCCTAAGGTACTGCCTTGGAGTACACCATAACTCACAGGTACGGTGTCCAGTATTAATGTTGTTGATTGAAACCATTTGCCTTCTATTGTTAAAAATAACTGTTAAACCAATCTGAAGCGTTTTTATTAACTCCAATACTTCCCACAAATTAAAAATGGAAATGCGATTTTTCAACACGATGAGCACCTCCCCATTATGACAACGGGTTTTGACTTTTTAAACAGGAAATTGCTTAAAATTTGGATTGGTTGAGGTGGGTGTAGGCCTTTCCCATCGTGCTCAGTTGACCTCATCCCTTTAGATTTTAATTTATGGAGCTATAAAGGAAATTTGTAGTGAACAAATTCAAAATATTGACCCCTAAGGCGACGAATCAGAATTGTGATTGAACCAGTTACTCTAGAAATCCTGATCAAGGTATCCTGAGGTCAAAGTTCACCTGGACGCCGATCCATGGTACTCATGTCGATCTGAAATAACAGACATAAAACTGTTCAAAGTATTCTTTAATCATATGTCAATCTCATTCTTATGCTGTATAACTTACTTCAAAGTGTGACATCACTTTGTGGACACAATGTAACCATTCCCAATCTGGAGAAGATTTGTCCAATAATATGTCCAGATCAGTCACTGTATTCTTCGCTTGTGTCCTAGTGGTTGACCTTTGTTGCTACTACTATTGAAATGAGATGAAAAATGCCTTTATTAAAGAGGCGGAGTTTGGGCTTCTCTACCACTCAACCTCATATTGTATACTACAGTAAATTTACAATAATTGAATATATAAACATGTAAACTGTTAACCTACTTATACTTATACTATATTATACTTATACTTTATAATAAAATGTAAACAAGATCGCTTCACATAAAATAACTCATGGACTTAAAAATATAATTCTTAATGAAAGGTCAAAAAGAAGCTAACAATGTAAAAGAGAAAATAACAGCAACAATAACACATTCAACCGCTCCGAACACACTGTTCTGACCTCACATACACCGCCTGTCACCCCCAGAGATCCCCCCTCTCCCCAGCATCAAGTCCCTGACCTTTGCCCGGAAGCACGCACGACCCTCAATTAGTGATGGGAGAATCGAATACTTTGTATTCGATTCTTTGTATACTTGTATTCGAATACTTTTGCTCAGCTGAGCGTTTCTAACAGACAGCTGGTCTAGACCTGTCTTACTTTTTTCCCGCAATCTATTGTTCCTGGGTTATTTCACTTGTTTGTCACGAATTCACCACTGTATTCGAATACTTTGGCTTTTGGTGCCTCATATAAACAAGTCATACCCATGATATTACGAACTTCAGAAGAAATATCTTTGTTTACCTGCTACTTCAGTTCCGTCTGAAAGACTATTTTCCACAGCAGGTCTTGTCACTAATTACCGTAGAAATAGACTGAAGCCAGAAAACCTCAATAATATTTTGTATTTACACAACAATATAAAATAAATATTCATATTTGTCTTTATTGCTTAGAACTGTAACTCTTAAATAATATGTATTTTTTAATTTAATAATTATACAATTAATTATACATTTTTTCAAGTATTAAAATTTGTAATTATTTTTTCAAACTATGAATCTCCCCTAAATTATTCTTTTCAAGTCTCCATATATGTATTCATTTTAAACCTCATATGAATACGAATACAGCTCTTGGATATTTTATTTGAATACTATTTGTCAGAATAAACGAATACTCCAGGTTTGAATTAAATTCTTCCAGAGAAATTGTATTCATTTCAAAAGTATTCGAATTCATTTTGATGTATTCGAATATGTGAATACTCTGGCTGTATTCGAATACTATTCGATTCTGTATTCGACTCTCCCATCACTACCCTCAATACTTCTAATATCCTCAGGGAGAGCTTTCCAAAGGCGACAAGCCTGAACAGTAAACGACCTATTAAAATTTGTTGATCTTTGAATTGGAATTGATTGTAAAGTGGCTATTTGATTAAAATCAGAGCTTAAAAGTTGTGTAAGCGAATAGACTCGTAGGCAACCTATGAAATATAGACAACTTATTTCAATTTTAAACAACACCAGGATGACTATCACTGGTAAATAAATACATTTTCCAATATGTATTTCTTTACTGCAAGGCCTTTCGGAATCAATACTACAAGACTCTTCATTCAACACCAGGATGATAGTCAAAACGCAGTTCAAAGTATCTACGAAAAGGACATTGGAGGTTTTTACTTCCAGCACAGTTCCTCGGTTGGGGGGGGGGGGGGGAGGTAGTTTTTAGAGTGAGATGCCTCACGGAAACACGAAATTGCTGCCGAGATAAAGTTTCTAATAACCGGGCTAGCACTACATCTACGTGGTGAGCGGCACAACAGTTAAAACCCGTATAATATATCCCACAATAGAGGTTTGTATGTGTAAAGCATGTATGCTGTTTTATTTAGACATAACATTATACTTGTGTTCCGAGAACTACCCATAAATGTATTCGTTAAGAACACAAATAAAACCGTTATACAAATCATGTCCAACTGAAGAACAATGTTTATTCGTGTTCGTCAACTAATAAAACATAATGATGGTGTAATAATTTCACAGGGCGTGAAAAAACTAGCGTAAAATTCATTTAATAACACGAGAAAACATTACTTCACAGTGTTTTCCGTCGCCCTTATTCCTGTATGAATGACGCTAAGGAAATGCAGTTGATAGTGTCTTTAAACTGCCAAAACCGGTTGTACATTACAATAAAAGAGTGGTTTCTTTGTGATTGATTTAAGTAATGTGGTTGAATAAAGCGTAGGCCTATCCATATCGGAGAATTTTCAAACACATTTTCTTCAGCATCCCTCTCTTCAACCATTGTTGGTATTGGATATTTTGTTTTGAACTTGCCTTTTTAATCAACATCCGTAACTTAGCAGGCTTACAGTCTTTGATAATGAACAATAATGATCACTGTGAGTCATATGGGTTATTTGTTGGTTAAGCTTCAGCCGATCGCGTTACTTCCCCCCCCTTTAGCTTATCTGTACAGATGGCTGTACATTATTGGTAGTTTCATATGTTGTCTGAGAATACTGTTGTCCACGAAGAGACCGAAATATTTAAAGACAATCACTGTTATACAAACACTGTTTCGAAATATGTAAACCTATAATGAAAACAGATGTGGAATATGTTTTCATTTATATTGATATGCTTATATATGATTTCCAATATCTGTAAAGAAAAATCCACGACTATTCCCCGAAGAATACTTTTATAATGTAAAGATCACACCTTAAAGCATATGACATTTTTTTTAAATAAAATATGAATTTTTGATAAAATTGAAATTTGAGTTTGTAAAAATCACAAGTATAAAAATCTTTTCAGGATAACAGGTTTCCGCACATTTGCCATTGTTACACGTTACAAAAGGTATAACACAACATGTCGAGGATTGGAATCTACCCTCTTCGTCAGGTTGGGGAAGGTATTAATACACACAAAAATAAAACAATCAGAATGAAGAAAAGAAGGGAAAGAAAAGGGTTCAAACATACCCGAAAGCTACTTGGAGTCCAGTCCAGACGTTGTCACTGCACAAGATGCAAGTCTCAAACAAAAGCCACCCCATCACACCAGTACAGATGAAAGTGAAACACTAACACACAAGCAGCGCTTCGCTTAGTGAGGTTATACGTATTAGAATGGCATCGGATTAATATTGAGCCATTACCAATACACATATTTAAAACATCTAAATCAATTCACTCCCCTAAGTAACCTATATATAAATCTATATACGGTACACATAGCTATATAACAATAAACTTTCGTTACTACACAACCACTAGATCGATTATCACTATATAGCTTAATCTTAGTCAAACTGAAATGTAGTAGCACATTTTACAAAGAGGTAATATAAAATTTAACAAAGTGTAAAAAGATATTTATTGCTTAACGTTTGTTACTGTAACAGTGAAGGGTTTGAAAGGATAATAGGATTTCGGGCGTTTGGCAACGTCCGAAATCTTATTATCCTTACAAAGATATTGTTGTCTTTGTTGTTTTTGTTTCTTTGTGCACTTAGGACAGGATGTTGAGAATCCTCTTAATTCCCTTAATACCTAATGGACCTTTGTGCTTACTTCCGGAGTGACAGGATGTTCAAGATTGTCGAGGTTGGGGTAGGGGTCGCGTCTTTCTTACATTTCATGAGGAGGAAAAGTGGGCTATATCCCATTTAGAAGTACAGTGACATACCTTAAATTAATAAAAGGCCAGTTCTGCTACAGGATCTCCAAACAAAGCAGGGAGGGGAACATAATTTAATTTCCAGATTGGCCTTTAACACTAAGAAACTTCACTCACTCCAACAATCATCCTCTGAAGTGGACTAGACGTATTGATTTACACTTCTACCCCAACATCTCGAGATCTTGGGCATAGTGATGTGTCTTGGACACATCTTTTGGGTTCACTAGAAATAAGGTATAAACCATCCAGGAGTGAACCTTCCTGAGTTCTGAGTTAGTTGAACAATTCCAATTCGTTAAACTCTACGTTTCCAACTACACAACAATAGAGGAAAGTGCCCAAATTCGGACCCCCATTTTGTTTTTATATTATAAAATATATAAATTATTGAAAAAACCTGTTTTAAAACTATGTAATATTTACTTTAACTATGTCGTGTACTATTTGTAATTTATTTATGCCAAAAAATATATATAAGTTACAGGAGTAAATACAAAAATTTGTAAACCTTACACTTCAGTGAATTTCAAAAAGGTTGCCTAAACTGGACCCCTGGGTAAAATGACAAAAAAAACTTAATTTACTGACTGAACTAGGAAAGGGAATAAAACTGAAAATCAATTGCAAAACGGTTTGACAGAAAAGTTTTTTTATTTGAACATTTTTTTAACGTAGAAAATTGAAAATGTGAAAATTCAAGGTTGGGAAAATGTACATTGGGTTCAGTGAATAGGTTGTAGATTATTAAAGGCAAAAATCACAGATATAAATTGTCCTTATCAGCTCCTGCGCAATCTACATGGGCCCACATAGAACACATGATACACATTACCCAGAGTTCTCCTTTATTTGTCCTCTGAAAACTTTCTGTCGCAAAACATACAAGCCGCGTCGTCTTCTTTGGCTGGAATTACACCAGGAGGTACCTCGAGTTCTGAATTTCCGGATGAGACACTCTCATCTGCTTCACTGCCGGATACTTTTTCATTCCCGTTCATCAAAAGAAAGACGTTTCTTAACCATTTGTTTTCCTTTCTTCCGGTTTCCCCCGACATCCTCCAGTAATACGGTTCTTTGGCCTTTTGCTGTGCTTCCTTCTCTTCTTTAGCTTTTTTGGCCTCCTCTAATTGAGTTTTATAAGGAGTAGAAGTAATGACTGTAGACTTGCAGGCTTTTCGTCCTCTATTTGACGTTCTTTTCTTGACTTGTGGAAGTGGGGTTATGTCAAATGGGCTGATCTGACAAGATGTGGCAGGGCTCATCTCGAGTTCTTCATCCGGCAAAGGAAGATAACCAACTACTGAACTTGTTGATGCTGATGCCTATTTAAATCGATCTCTTGAAAACCACCTTGTTCATTCGAAGTACTTTGGTTCTGATTTATTGGTGGGCTTAGGTTTGTGCCTTTAGGTTTATTTTTCTTCAATACAGCTTCATAAAAGAGGAATCTCTTTGTTTGTTAGCTTCTTTTATGTATTCAGCGTCCGAGAATATTGTTTGTTCAATGGCCATATCCCAGTTACTTTAAAACCATTGATCGCTACTTCAGCTCTCTGACATTTGATGTAAGCTTTACCAAATAACTCCATCACATCAAACGCTGGTGACAGGACGTTGGTTTAATTCTGAGCCACTGTCTTATTTCATCACTGTAATGGATTTTCAGAGGACCCATGAAGGGTCTTGTCCAACGGCTGGAGTTTATGAGAGCAGTGGGGAGGCAGAGAAAGAATGGTCACATGATTTTCTTTTGCCAGGGTCAATTAAATCTATGTTTTGGGTGTGGCTAAAGTGCCCATCCAGCAACAAGAGCACAGGTTTTTCTTTGGTGGGATTGGAGAACTTAATGAAATGTCGAAACCACTCTGTGAAAGAATTTGTCTGAATCCATCCTGAAGGATGTGTGGAAAAGATAGTTCCAGCTGGAGCTCCTTTTGTAAGTTTGTTCACAATCATGTTTTTTCTAGGGAAAACTACCAACGGGGGCACAAAAGAACCACTAGCACTCATGCAAGCTTACAACAGTGATTAGGGCTCCACGCTCTCCTGAAGTCAAGGAAGCAACCTGTTTTTTCCCCCTTAGACCTACAACCTTTGCTACTTTTGATTGAACAACGGTTATTCCGCTCTCGTCAACATTATAAATTCTATCAGGAGTAAATTTTTCCTTCTCATAAACTTCATCCAAAAGGCCAAAAAACATCTCAACATTTTCCTTGCTAAACCCAAGAGCCCTGCTATAAGAAGTCCCAGTTGGCTTTCTTTCTGATAACTTAGACTTGTGCCTTTGTAAGAAAAGACGTACCCATTTTTTCCCTGCAATTTCATTTTTGAAAGGGTGTGCGATTTGATTTCTTTCTGCCAATTGGACAGCGATTCTTCGGAGATCAGCACGAGTAAGACCAAAAAATGATGCCTCCATCGCAAGACAGTAAGTAACTAGCTCCTCTTCAATATCTTTACTCAAAACAGTTGGCCTACCCCTCTTTACTTTTACTGCCTCTTCAGATGTGCCGTACTTAACATTAGATAATCTTATAAGAGTAAGTTTTGGGCACATTGAAGTGTTTACTAGCCTTTTTCCATCCCATATTTTTTTTACGAACTGCGTCTATTGCTTTTTATCATGTCAGATTCATTCCATTTTCGCTGGGCTATTTTCCCCATTCTTTCTTTTTAATCTGAAAACAATACAATAAGGAATATAATCTGGAAAAAATAACTAGGCCTATTTTTAAATAAAATATCACACGTTATGCAGGGGGTCCAGTTTAGGCAACTGTTGGGGGTCCGTTTTAGCACCTCATTTCTGAATTTTTAAAAAACGCCATATTTAATTAAAAAAATATCCCATGGAAATAATTACATGGTTACGTGATTCCTTCAACATTACCATTTAAGAATATATAAGGGTTGTAAGGCTTACCTGTCACTTATCGCGTCCAACTAAAAAAAACTGAGCACTCACAAAAACTTTTAGTATTGCAAAAACACGTAATGGCCGACTGTCAAGAAAGCAACTGGAGCAGGTGACGCTAGCGCTCTTCTACTTTGTGGTGGAACCTTGCACTAGTATTTAAACTGTTTGTTGCTAGGTTTCAGCACTCATCAGAGACAATAACCATGGGGGTCCACATTAAGGCAGGGGTCCGTATTTGGGTACTTTCCTCTATTATGTTTTGTGTAGTTATACTTCTTCAAATTACAGCCTTGAAGCCTTATCTCTCAGTTGGCTGACACATTTACCATTTGTATGCCAAAGAGGTGGACATTTTTTCTGTATGATCTCTTGTCTGTCTGTAATTAAATGAGCTGTATATATGAAATTTTGCATTTGACGTCATCGAAGCCTGTTACGTACCACTTATAATGTAGCGTACTCCGAACTTGTCTCAATAAAATTGACAGTAACTACGTACTTAGTAATTATAACGTTTCGTGAACTAATGATGCATATATTATGAAAAAGCGTTCTATTAAAGCACGGGTCTCACAAGAACTTGGAGAGTAACCTTTCTAAACGTTTTATAAAGTTCTCTTTTCATTGGCATTAGTGACAGCAGCTAAGTCAGAAGACACAGCGTCTGTCATTACCTCATCTTCCCACAGCGTCTTCCACCACAGTAAGTTTTTTTAACTTTGGACACAAGTAAGTAATGGCAAAGTTGTAAGGTACGGTAGTTAAGCTTTCTTAATTTTCCACTATGGTATAGTTTATTTTTTGTTTATAAATAAATGGCTGTTCTTGTGAAAGTAACAAGATTAGAAAGCAAACTAATTTACATTTCAGAATTAACGTGTACAATATTAAATAAGCAATGGTAGAATCAGGTATTGGTCTTTGGGGGGGGGGGGGGGGGGGGTTTACGTCCTACACATGAGGCACGATATTTTAGACCGGAGACCGGCTCTTGGACGATGGGGATGATGTGGGCGGATGATTATAAATTGCAATTAAGTTATAGACGTAGGGTTTCACAAGCATTTTCGTACCATTGAACGTTTTGCAAGGCATTTATTCAATTATAATCATAATAATAGCTTTAAGATTTAAAAATTTAAACCATACCTATCGTTTTAGGAAAAAATACCTGCATCAATATAGTTGAAGTTTGTAGTGGCTCATTAAAAAAATATAAATACGTATCGAGGGCACAAATATAGATTTAAAAATTGATAAGTTTATTTTAACGTTTCATTGTGCACCTTTTGCACAAATATGGGCATAAACTGAGTTCACATGAGTTTGTAAAATCATGTAAACTAAAAATAAGTGTATTATACAGTGGCAAATATCTATTAATATGTATCCTTCGATTCAAGGACATTTAATATCCTTGGTATGTGCAAAAACCCGTATGAGAATATATGTTAGCTTGCAGTGACGAGACATTGCATATTAAGGTGAATTTTGCACGAAACCAACCAGTTTCCGAGTTTCATAATAATTATTTCATAACTTTTGGCTTATTTTTATAAATCTTACAGTTAAGACAAAATGAAGTATGGTATTTACTGTGATGAAATATTGAAAGAAACTGCGGTTTGATTAATATAAAGAAAATAGTTTTATATTATGATTGTTGAGTAATTTTGGACTGTATAATGTTCTGTATCACTGATCTTCTTTACAGTTGCACAACCTTGTAGCGTTGACGAAGTCTTCTCGACCGCACTCTGAGCTGGAATCTTCGATCTGCACTTTTTGCGGAGGTTAACAGATGTTTCACGAAATATAATTTACTCAAATAATGTTAGGTGCATCAAATTGAAACGGAAATCGAGCTAAACATGCTCAGTTGAAAGATTCTGAAAGGATTGTGGGGTTGTGGTTGTACATGTGTGAAGGTTTGCACCATCGCAGTCAGAGAAATAACTAAGGCTGTGAACTAGTTTGGGTGTCTATGGTGTAGGGTAATATAAAAAAATGAAATGAATTATTATATTGTATATTGCTTGGTATCTGACGCACATTTAATGTAAGAAAGAAAACGCTTGAGAATGGCACAAAACTATGCTTGTTTAATCCAAAATTGTAAAAAACTGGAAATTTCATCCGGATGTCGTTTTATAAATGTTAAAATATTTTTTTACAGACCACATAGTATTTCAAAGTTTTTATCCATATGCGGCACTCTTGTGAAAAACATTAAAACCACACCACTACATCAAATGGGTTTTTTATGCAACAAATAATTTGACAGTAATTGTACAGTAATGTACGCCATGGTAAGTTGTATATATTTAGTACTTAATAATGTAAACCGTATATCATAGCTTCCACTAAACACAAGCGATGTGTGAAACGATTAAACAAGAAACTTTTCCGTAGTTAAACTTCCTAGGGACGATTATGTAAGCTTTGGATGTCTATGAACTTGATTAAAACTTCCATAATTGAAAAGAGGAGTTTTAAGACAATCCTTCTTGAAGTTCGGATAGTGCGAGACTTTGGTAGGGCTTTAAGCAGAGCTTACTTACTAAAGATTGTAATGCAAGATTTAATCGGTTTGTGATTAGATTGATTAGTCGATAACTGATCTTTAATTATACAGTTTTTAAAATAAAAATAAACCGACTTCAATACTTGTACTAAAACTACAATATAAAACAGTGAAAAATAATTTTATAATAAGTTTATAAAAGCCAACCAGTTTTTAAAGTGGCGCCAAAAAGTAAGGTACACATGTATTGGACAATTAGTTATATACAGGACGTAGCCAGAGAGGGGGTCCAGGGGTCCTAGCCCCCCAACATTTTAAATTTTTCAATTAATTCTTTAGTAAATGATTATTATTACTTAAATAATTCAGTATGTACTGCTTTAACAAAGAATCTTTCTCAGGAAAGAAACGGGTTAAGAACTTTTTAAGGAACAAAATGAGCCCTTACTCTCTGTCCACTACGGGAAAATATCAGTTGTCTGCCCCCAATATATTTTTCCTGTCTACGTTCTTGGTTCTATAGTTATGTATTATAAACATTTCCTCCTTATTGCAGTACTTATAAATATAATGTTTAACGGCTTATAAGAAACGAAAGGAAACTTTCAGATTTAGAACTTTATATTATAGTAATTGATACACTCAATACTGATAGGTAAACTGTATTTGCCGTTATTTTCAAAGAGTGTGCAATAAAATAAAATATTTATATGTAGATCTGTATGTAGATCAAGAGGTTGTACCCTCTATGAAAGTATGAATCATAAGTACAGGTACTTAATTTGATTTGTAACCGAAGTAATCCAACGACATTTAAATTTATTTTATATTTAATTTTACAGTAATTTAATTTACACGACCATCTTGTAAGAAAATTATATTCCTTTAAATCTTTATTATATAACCGTATTTAATTTTCAAATTGCATCTTTTTAAATTTAATTATTTACGTTTTAGTGTATTTAAAACTTTTTTCGTGCCTTCGAAAGCTGCTTGGAGTCCAGTCCATAGGGTACGTATTAACGTATTAAGTTTTCTTGTGGGGCGAATAGAAACACTAAAACTTGTTTATTTCTATTCAGCTCATAAATTCTGAAAATTTAATTTTAAATATATGATTTTTTTAATGATATCCTATACTTCATATTGCTATTTACTTTTATAAATATAAGGTATTCTTACTTATTTGAAAAGTCCACCTAGATGAAAAACACATGTGAATCAACAATGTAAATATTACAATAAGAAAAAAAAAACAGGAATCAGTGCTGCCAACCAAACAAACATTTATTCCCCCTTCGGCTTAAAGTGATGAATAATAAATGATATAATAGTTATATTATTTCGCTGTAATAATTTACGAATTTAAATACGAAATTTTGTTTCTATTTAACCAAATTTTTCTATTCACACTATTTTAATTTTGTCAAAGTAAAATGATTTTCTTAATTGTACCTTGATTATAGTAAATGTATTGAAGTAGGTTTCTAAAATAAGAAATTGTGTTATTTTTAATTTTCGATTGACTAATGTTGTGTGTTTTCTTCTGTAATTAGGAATACACGTGAGAATGTTCAGGAATTAGGAAACTGGTGACTAAATTTGTTTTAATTTATTGTTTTAACGGAACCATTCAATTTACAAATCTGTACATTATGATTGATTATAGATGACCATGAATGTACTGTACTATATCTATACTTACATAAACCGTTTTACTCTAACATCATGTGGCCCAAAAGACAATAAGAGTTGAATATATACCAATGGCTAATGGTGAAAAATATTTACAATAATTCCCAGTATTAAAAGAATAAAAGCTATAACATGCATAACAGCGAAATAGTGCAGACTTTCAATTATGCAGCAACTATAGACTGTACAATAAACGCTTTACTCTATTTAGTAAATCGAGTAGTTAGTAAATGTCCTGCATGTAACAATGTTGACCTCCACAACCAGTGTAGATTGACGATTGTAACCCTGGGTGCACCTGAGAAGACTCCTTCAACACCACAAGGTTATTGAACTGTTAAGGAGGTAATAATATAACATAAAATTATTTTTTTATAAAACTATATTCTTTTAAACCGCAGCTTTATTCAGTGTTTTATTTCAGTAAATACCATAAACCTTCTTTTATCTTAGCCGTAGGATTTATAAACATAAACCAACAACTTAAGAAAGAGAATGTGGGTTTTAACTCCAGTTTGCCTTTCTCTTACGTGCAGCACCTGAAATGTATGCTGTTGCAGACTTGACTCCTGAAATCTGGAGTTATGTTCACCTGAAGGGATCCAGAAATAGTCAGCGACGATGAACGATGAAGCGCACAACTCCTCGCATCGTGTCGGCATCAGAGACACCCAGACTACACTGCATTTTGCAGAGGTATTCTCATTGTCTCATCAGGTGCAAAATTGAGTGCACCAGATTTCAGAGGATGCGCTAGCTAAGAGGATGGTGAACTGGAGCTAAACTCAACATGCATATCATTGACCATTGTTTCAAGAATTATAATTAGCTACCAATGATAGGTAATGACATTTGGAAGAACTCGATTTCTGTGTTTTGATGTTTCTGGATTGAATAAGCTTTGCCTCAAGTCAGAGGTCAGTAGGAAAACAATATAAAAAGGACGTAAACAAGAACATAAACCTACTACAAATGCTAAGGTTTTATCATAAACAAATATTTCAACTCAAAGAAACATACAGTGTTCCATTTTTTACTGGAACTTTGTGCATTTAACTTTTTAAATAATAAAAGTGGTTTTTATATATAAATAAAAATTATTAAATATTTTTTTATGCATTATATTTTAATATATGCGAGTACTACATAGGGCACAAGCTAAATAAACACAAACTACCAATGACTTTTTTGTGTGTGTATAGAGTCAGAGGATGTTCCGATGGAGGATCTAGTACTCACATTTAGGAATTTAATTTTTATTACAGATTTATATATTTATTGCACTTTGACTTTCTACAAAGAAGCAAACGTTATGGTTGGATTAGTTCACCACGTTCACTGAGCAGTTCATTCTTCCTTACAGTGACCTCGCGGACTTGTACTTGAATTCCTTCATCCAGAAATCATGGCAATATACGAGTATCCAGGATGGGTACGGTTGGTAGCAGGATCCGCCTTCTGTTGAAATCCCATGATGAAGCATACCGGGGATAATGTCAGTTATATCACCTTGGGAGAAAGGGAGGCTAGAAAATGGGAAAGGGCAATCCATTTTCTGTCATGTTTTGGCACCTAAACAGTCCTCTCCTGCAGTAAACTATAGCTATCCACCAGCAAGTTTACCCCATTATCTCGACTTTGTCGGTTAGTGATATGCAGGTCCTGGGCATCTATTGTATTCCCAAATGTAAATGGGTTAAATACTATGTTTTTTTAGTAGCCAGTATAGATTGTACTGACAGATACAAAGTACGCCCTTGTGGGGATTAAATATTGATTAATCAACTTATTATATTAAATTCAAGCTAAAACACTTTGACGGTTTTAGCAATGCAATATTTATAATATTCTAAAGGTGGACTAGGAATACCTAACACTTACTGACCATGGATTACTCTTTGAATGGTTTGTAAAACTTCTACCTTTAAAAAATGTCTATTTTGAATTCGCAGATAAACAAAAAAAAGCACTTCAGATATAATATACGTTAGTTTGAGTACATTCTTAACTCAAAGACGAAATGCTTTTACAAAAGAGAGAAGAAAATGTAGAAATAGCATTTTAGCTTCTATTGATACAAGTCTTGATGAAGAAGATACGTACGATAGTAAAAACAGCAGAAAATCATTAAAAGTAAAGCACGAGAGTATAAAGTGGGCTTTCTAGTAAACTAGATTTCCATGACCTTTGCTTTAAAATGGATGCCTGATGCATCAATCAAATCACAAAACGAGAGAATGAATATAGAACAGTATTGATGATGAAAACAGTTTACTGCCAGTCTGAAATACAATATGGGAGTTTCTCATTATTTCTTAATGAGTTTTAAATATTAACCGTGTCTGAAATAATTGAAGTGGCCTGGAAATACTGATAGTAGCTGTAAAGTTTGTTTGAAAACGATTTGTAAAATTACTTTTGCTGAATGTAATTTATTAACAACAAACATTTTACCTCGTCTGAAATTACGGATTACACTCTGTTTACATAATTAGTTTTCAATCATTAAAACACAGTTACAAGCTTTTAAAAGTTGGCAGATAATCTGAAATACTCAGTAATGGATTATTTTTAGAAATTTCAACATTGATTGTGTAATGATGTAATGTATTTAATAAAAGTGCTTTATGGTAATCTTTGCTCTTCAGTCAAAGAGGAAGCTTTGACATTGAGACGTACAAATGCTCCTTATTATTGTAAACGTAATGAATAAAAAGAAGGAATATAAATATATTTATGGACATAATCCAAGATCAAACGGACAAATAAAGTCTTAAGTACTTCACAAATTTCGTATCCTTTTTAAAACATCTCCCGTTAATAGTGAAAATTTAATAAGGAAATCTATTAACAGCTGGGTTTAAAAATTGTCAATGTCAAAGAACAAAATAAATATAAAATAAAATTTATTTTGTACTGGGTAAAATCCTTGAAGTAAATAACGTCATTACTTAAATAGTAAATAAGTATTTCATCGTACATAAAAGAAAGTTTTGTTTTTATTGTATCCACTCAATTATTTAAAACACTTTCAATGTGTGAGAAAATAATTATTTATATTAAAACCAATTAAAATAAACCAACATATTACCACACTAAGGAATACAATAAAACATTTATTAAAAAATAATGACTATAACATATTTTGATGTATTCATTTTCAACAAAAGCTGCTTCAAAACCGACGACGTAAAGAAATTCAAAAGAATTGGTTTAAAACAATCTAAATCATTAACTTTTTATTAGTAGGTTGAGAAGTTCTCTACGTGCAGTTCTTTGCAGATATAAAATTTGGACAAAAAAAATCACAGGCATTAGGTAGATAAAATCTTTTAATGTCAAAATTGTGGAATATGGCCACAACGTCGAAGGATTTATAATTACGTTGAAGTCCGAGTTCACACATGGGGCAGGGTTGATTGATTGGGGGTTTTGATTGTAAATTTAAACTGAGTAAACCACGCATCTGGTTGTGAGCCAACAGACTGAGGCCACTTTGACTTTGACAAACAGACGATGTCATGGGCTGGGTTGACCATAGGTCGGGTACTGATGGTTTGTTGTCAGAGGAGTGTACATTATTGAAGTGCGTCATTTACACGATGTAAGTAGCCAATATCTTCCACCTGGGCGAAGATAATGTTCTTGTTTTCTGAACGGACAACTAACACTCCATTTGCGTTATGGAATGGACAAGCTTTTGTTAGGGCCAAATTACCCTTTTTAAACCAGGACTGAACAAGAAATTAAAAAATTTAAGAAGAAACTGATCAAATATATACAGTCACCACTGCCATATACTGAATAAAATGTACTGAATAATTCGATTTGACAATTTTAAACTCAGCGTGATTAGCTTTTCTTGCTAAATCATAAAAAGAATGGCAGAGTTGTGTCAATTCAAACACTAATAAAGTTTATTGTATAAGTTGATGATTCCAACTATATTTGTGAAAATCAAATTTTTTCTAATCCTGTAAATAACAATGATGTAATTTAGAACCACTGCCGTATTGGATCGAAATGGCGTACCAACGGTTCTTATTGCAATTTCCCGACTTTATATACATCATATATCTAAAAATAATTTGTTCTTTAAAAAAAGATTTTATAGACTAAAAACCTAATGTATGCATTAAATTCAGTTTAGTTCAATTCAGCCATTAATCATCACCATTAATTTTTAAAAATTAGTTTAAATAAATTTTAAATAAATTCAAAAACTTGTTAAGTATGTTGCGCACAATTTACTTCACAGACCTTCCCTACATTTCATAGTTAAAACAATTATTTTTGTGTAATAACAAAATAGTAGAAAATAAAAATTGTAAAAGAAGAATTAAACTTCTAGAATATGGAATATATAACGCAGGACAGCACATCAGCTGCAGATGCTCCCAGACGATAACGACAAGTCAAGTCAACGTCAGCAACAAAACATCTTGAAGCCTTATCAGCAACTTGCCTCGCATTTATCGTTAAAATGACAGAAACGTCACTTCAACTCTCCTTCTAAAGTACAATCTTTATTTTTTTAAAGAAGTAATTAAAAGGAAATAGAGTTAAAAGAAGAAACTTTAAGTAATAGAATTCTCTCATTACAATTTTGAGACTAGCAGTAGATTCTGGAAAATAGACTAATTTCGCTAAGAGTATATTAATTTTTCTCATTAAGATTTCCTTTGAGAAAATTTGAGTTATAGTGAAAATCTAATTGTCGGTATGGTGTAAAACAATATATTTCTATTTAAAATTGTGTTTAAGCTCTACTTCCCTTATTCCTGGCGCGTATTTCTCTTTAATTTGCTCTAATTTATTTAGATTTAATGTGCAAGTTCCAGGGGTGTAATTGCTCAGGGAGTAGCTGTTCAATTACTCCCTAAATGTAATTAATTCATTACTTCATAAAGAGTATATACTATAAAATTTATCATCTTTGACATTGTCAGCGAATTACAAACTCCTTTTGTATTTCCGTCATGTTATTGCTGTTCCATTACCCGATTTTGATTTTTTATTATTTAGCAGACCTTCTATTGATGTTCTTTAATTACTAGTAAACGTACAGTTTACATGTAGGTCTTGAAAATATTACTTAGTAATGCTAGAAAAAATGACCTGTATTTTTGAAATTTTGAATAAAGGTTCACTTCTATATAGGCAACACTGAGTTCGATGATGGTACACGTCATCCCATGAGATTTGTTGAGCGTAAGCAAATTTGTCACATTGGTCTTATCGGTAACCATGGACGAGAAAATAGAATAATTTTTTTTTTAATTGAGTACAATCATATGGCATTTTAACATGTTACTTATCAACACATTAAGCTTATTTATAAAGTGAAAAAATAATACTAAGGGAAGTTATGGATCTGATTTCAGCAGTCTTTCATTGTAGTACCCTCCTTACCTCACCGGGACTTTTATTATTTACACACTGCTATGAAACCTATATCTGTAAAGTTTACATTTTCCAAGATACTTCATTTCTCCATAGACAAGAATGAGTTCTATGATGATGAATGTGCAAACATGAAATTTGCCTGAGAGCTTTATTCCTCCTGGTTTTTCCCGGGATTGTACCATAGTTCTAATTCTTTATGCTGAATCGCGGTAGGAAGTAGGCTCTTATTAACTAGACGCGGTGCGGGGATTATTGTTTGTTCAGTTGGACAGGCAATCAGCTGATCGGTCAGTGACGTATCGGGTGATGCGTTCCTCCCGGCTCGCTGGAGGAGCAGTCAGTCTAGTCTTGGCGATTGAGGAGTACGTGTAGCGGTCGAGTTAGTAGCTGAAGTTCTTTCTCTAACCCAATAGTTGGGATTTAGAGTAATTTATTTTTCGTGGGTAAAGTCAATTTGAAGTATTTAAAATTTTTAGTGCGTTTTAAGATCCGATCTGCCTCCGTAATCTTCAAAGTAGTAAGTCCCGTACCAGCGTATAGTTAATATCTTTTATTTTATAATACTGTATTAAAAATTTCTAAAGTTTCCCATCTTTTAGAGTCTGAAAATTTAATTCAAATTTTGAAGTTTTGTGAATTAAATTTTGGTGATAAAGTAAATATCAAGTTTTGTGTTATATTAATTTTGAGTATTTTGAGAAGAGAACTTTTATTTTTGTTTTGTTAATTTAAACCATTTTTGGTGAAGTATACATTTTAGTTTAATTTTAATTTCAGTACCTTTTGATCAGACTCTTAATTAGATTTGATTGATTGAGTGATTTTTTGAATAAAATTGAATCAAAAGTTTGTAAACTTTGTAAACTTTTGGGGTGAACTTGAATTTCGGAATAAACCAAGTATTTCCGAAAAGTTGTTTAATTTATAAAGTATTAGCTCCATATAAATTACAATATATGTGCTATAATAACGGTACATAAATTGCGCAATCTGCTATTTCCTTTTGAGCATAAACTTGTACAACAGGTTATTTACAGGAAAGAACTTGTAAAACTTGCATAAACTTGTCTGATACCTGTAAGTGTGTGTAACTTGTATAAGACTTGTATAAGACTTGTATGAACTTGAACATTGTGTATAAACCTGCATAATTTTGTGTAGTGTGTAGACTGAGGACTTAGAATAATATTGTCAGTTTGGAATATTTGATTTATTTTAAAGAAAATTATTTTAAAATAAAATGGAGCTAGCGCATGTAGATCTGTTGCTCAAAAAGGAATTAATATTTGAAATAAATTTTAGGACGGAAATGCTTTTAAATACGACACCGTAATAATCTTAGGAAAATGTGAAGGTCCACTTTGAAATTTAATATTAGGGACAGTGCTTGTAATCTGAAAGTGGGTAAACAATAAATCAAATAATTATAGGTATTGAAGAAAGGGGTCAAGAACAATGAGGGCAGGAGAAAGGATTATTGTGAGGGTTTCCTGTGTAAATGTAAAAAAGGTCCGGATGTTCCCAACCCGCAATAATTCAGCGCGTTGTAAAAGTATTTGTTCAGAAGAGTCCGTTATCGTAAAAGTTTAATTATAAGTGAACCCGATAAGTGAAAGCGAAGTGACTCTGATAAGTGAAAACTAAGTGGGCCCGATAAGTGAAAGAGTTTATGACACGGCAGTAAAGATAGGACTGGGCAATATGATTGAATATTTTCATGTGAAATGCTTATCGGAAATAACAAGGAAAAATATTGATCCTGGTAAAATGTGTTTTTTGTTTTAAAATAAAGATAGCTTGTTTTTTTTTTTTAGGTGCATAAAGTATTAACAAATAATAAGGTACAATTCTAAATTAAAATTTAAATACAAAATGTGAAATTTTAGAACTCAATAAACATTAACTCCCCCGCGCAAAGGTCAGTATGTTTTATTTTCAGGAAAATTATATTGTTGAAAAGGAATTGAAGATGGGTCTAAAAACAATAAAATGACAATATAATTTTTTTTTCAAATTAACTTCAAGAATTGATTATTATAATTATGTATTAATTTGGCCCAAAACACACAAAACAAGTTAAGTATGAGAGTCCAGTAGTTTATTATTATTATACAAATAAATATTGGAATATAAAAGGGTGATGTGACGACGTTTTTATTTCAGCAGTTGTATGGCTAAGATGAGAAGTCATAATGGTGACGGGTCTTTTACACTACTAATCGTTGACTCAACGACCCTTTCTGAGAAAATAACAAATAAGACAGGGTCATTTAGTCTACAGGTCGTTGAGACAAACGACCCCATTTTGATATTTAAGATTTTCTACATAGGTTCGTTGTGACAACGACCCAGTAAAATGAATGAAAAGGGTCAATTACTCAACTGGGGTTCGTAGCAACAACGCCACTTTTTGCCAGTTTAGTTTAAATATTTCAAAAGATGGGTCGTTGTCTCAACGACCCTAAAAATTATATTAAATGCTTATATTGAAAGAACCAGGTCTTTTTACTCAACCATTCTTTGTGTCAACGGACCAAAATGGAGAAATGTATAAGCAATGTGAAGAGGGTCGTAGCGACAACAAACCCATTTTTAACTCAATGGATAAAAATATAGTAAGAGGGTCGTTGAGACAACGACCTACTTTTAACTGTTCAGAGGTTTCTTTTAGTCTACTAGGGTCTTTGTGTCAACTGCGTGCAGCCGGACATTGTGGCGAGATGTTACCGCGCACCAGTCGTACGGCGCTGAATGTTGCGCTCGTATTGATGTAGCGTACATAAATTCTCTTGCCACTATAAATTTACAAATGTAATAATTTGTTTTGTATTCATTTAAAATTTATATTAATATAAACCCCTTTTACCGGATACAGATATACTTTATAAGCAGTAATGATAAGATCATTACCAAGTAAGAGTGATAAAAATGGAATGCAAATAAATATTTAAAATGGAAATTGTAACGATAAATAGCAATTCTAAATATCAAGAATATAGATCAAATTAATAATAGTAGATAAAAACCTGGAATAACAAAAACCTTGTTTCTTTTATTTATGGTTGGTAGTTGTTAAAATAGCCTATATATATATATATATATATATATATAAACAAATAAATATATATACATATATATATATATATATATATATATATTTATATATATATATATTACATACATTTTTGGTCTGTTGTGGTTATGGATTCTGGGGGTTGTGATCGTGAAAATCCTAAATATCTCCCGGAGATTCCAGCATAAGGTAAATTGCAACTGTTTATTATTACATGCACCTAAAAAGTTTCCTTACCACCATTTTGTATTCTATTATTTTGTATCAAATGTTTGGTCAAATTTTCAAAACATTTGTATCTGGTTTGAAAATTTTTAAATTTCGAAATAAAGTTTACTGTTGCTGTTGGTAGATACACTTTTGCAAAAAGAGTTACGGGACAATGTTTATATGCGGCTTGATAAAAATACAAATACAATTTATAGGGAGATAAGAACTTCCCAAAATAAAAGCATTGCCTTATTATTTACAAAGATAATTATATTAATCTTTTAAATGTACTTAAGTTTTCGAGTTTTATATAACTTCGTTACAAAATACTTTCTGAATGGCAGTTGAATTGAAATTATGGCGATATTCAGAGATACACTGACATTGCGAGTGACATTGGGAGTACTCAAAATAATTTAGTATATTGAAGGTAAAGGTTAGCAACTTGTAAAGGCGTGCCTTTGATCCGATTGTTTGCTTTATATGAGGAAATATTAATAAAACTATCAGAAACACTCTACAACTAATGATATAATGCTCGGTGGCTCACACTGGATTTAAAAATTGTAACATAAAAATCTAAAAATACAGACTGAAGGTCGTTCGGACTAGCGTGCGTTCGGATTACTGTGGACACGGATTCAAAGTGGACAGTTATTGAACGTTTAAAATGTTGATTGTGGGGTGACACCATAGTGTGTACTGGCTAGCGATAGTACTAAAGATTATTTAGCAAGCAATTGGTATAAAGTGCTAAAATTAACAGGATAGTCAACTTCTTAATTTTTTATTGTTGACATCAGTAACTATGGTTATGGAAAGTGAACGTAATTTCATTCAAAATTTAATGTCAGACCAAGCTACTGTAAAATTTTCAAAACTGCACTTCAATAATCATCATTTTAAATAAAAATACAGTGGATCAATGTATTATCAAAGTAAAATTTCATGCCTACAACTTTAAATCTTGTTTTAAAACAAGATGTCATTCTCAATAGTCATAACTTCAGTAGGAAAACAAAACTATGATTAAATCCGTACCGGCTGCCACGATGCCTTCCAAGGACCAAGTCATCAGTGGGAACAGAAGTTTTTGAAGGATAAAATTCTCCGAATCCTTGTCGGTGACCAGGATATCGTCCTAAGTACATGAAACCGTAAGTTTAAATAAACGTTTTCTGAAAACTAATAGTTGAATATTTTGCTAGCTGTCTGGATTTCATTACAAGAACCTAAACTCAAAAGTATGAAAATTTTAGTGGAAGAAAATAGTTGTGATGGATTGTCACAGCAAAATTCCTTGTCGACGGTCTAGATCTCAAGTCTGGACCTGAAATTCTCCGGGGCGAAACAACTCTGATGGACTGCCACAGCAAAATTCCTTGTCGGCGGTCTAGATGTCAAGCCTGGACCTGAAAATTCTCCGAGGCGGAACAACTCTGATGGACTGCCACAGCAAAATTCCTTGCCGACGGTCTAGATGTCAAGTCTGGACCTGAAATTCTCCGAGGCGGAACAACTCTGATGGACTGCCACAGCAAAATTCCTTGTCGGCGGTCTAGATGTCAAGCCTGGACCTGAAATTCTCCGGGGCAGAACAACTCTGATGGACTGCCACAGCAAAATTCCTTGTCGGCGGTTAGATTTCATGCCTGGACCTGAAATTCTCCGAGGCGGAGAACAACTCTATTGGACTGCCACAGCAAAATTCCTTGTCGGCGGTCTAGATATCAAGCCTGGACCTGAAATTCTCCGAGGCGGAACAACTCTGAAGGACTGCCACAGCCAAATTCCTTGTTCGGCGGTCTAGATGTCAAGCCTGGACCTGAAATTCTCCGAGGCAGAACACAACTCTGATGGACTGCCACAGCAAAATTCCTTGTCGGCGGTCTAGATGTCAAGCCTGGACCTGAAATTCTCGAGGCGGAACAACTCTGAAGGACTGCCACAGCAAAAATTCCTTGTCGACGGTCTAGATGTCAAGCCTGGACCTGAAATTTTCCGAGGCGGAACAACTCTGATGGACTGCCATAGCAAAATTCCTTGTCGACAGTCTAGATGTCAAGTCTGGACCTGAAATTCTCCGAGGCGGAACAACTCTGATGGACTGCCACAGCAAAATTCCTTGTCGGCGGTCTAGATTTCAAGCCTGGACCTGAAATTCTCCGGGGCGGAACAAACTCTGATGGACTGCCACAGCAAAATTCCTTGTCGGCGGTCTAGATTTCAAGCCTGGACCTGAAATTCTCCGAGCGGAACAACTCTGAAGGACTGCCCACAGCAAAATTCCTTGTCGACGGTCTAGATGTCAAGTCCGGACCTGAAATTCTCCGAGGCGGAAAACAACTCTGATGGACTGCCACAGCAAAATTCCTTGTCGACAGTCTAGATGTCAAGTCTGGACCTGAAATTCTCCGAGGCGGAAACAACTCTGATGGACTGCCACAGCAAAATTCCTTGTCGGCGGTCTAGATGTCTAGCCTGGACCTGAAATTCTCCGGGCGGAACAACTCTGATGGACTGCACAGCAAAATTCCTTGTCGGCGGTCTAGATTTCAAGCCTGGACCTGAAAATTCTCCGAGGCGGAACCACTCTGATGGATTTACACTGCAAAATTCCTTGTCGACCACAAATTTCTTATCAAATATCTAGATGAGTAGCCTGGACATTAAAGTTCTCAGTGGAAGAAATCAAATTTTACGGATTGCAACAACACAGTTCCCTGTCAAACGGTCGAGCAGATGGCAAGCCATGACCTGAAATTACTAGTTGAAGAAAATAATTCTTATAAATAGAAATACCGCCATTCCTTCTTATTGGCTTGAATGCCATTGTAGGATCTGACATTCTCTTGAATTCATGAATTGATCCAACTTACAGTAGTTACAAATTCTATAAACAGCTTAGTAGTCTCAGGTACTGTCTGTACTTGGGGGGTGGCGGAGGGTCAATTGTGAAATAAAGTTGTAAATGAATATGAAAATATTTGTTTTTATTTCAACGAACGATAAAAAATCCTTAGTAATAGTTTAAAAAGATAACACACTATTGTGAATGAGCTGGTTTTAATGTTCAATAAAACTTACAAAAACATTCTTATTCTGGCTGCATTTTCACAAAGCTAAAATAGGCTGCATCTTATAATTTTGTCTTTTAGGAGACTTAAAAAACTCTATTGCACTTAAAGAAATTACTGTAAAATATACAATCTCCTTTTCACCTATAAACAAAATTATGCAGTGTTCAATAATATTTATCGTCACTGTGTTAAATAGAAGAAAATAAAAGAACCATTTTTCACTTTTATATTTCAGGGGATTTAATACCGTCTTTCAGGAAGTTTTTTAAATTAAGTTAATACAAATCTATAAAACGTAAACAAGAATCATGAAAATGATAAATTTAAACACAGTGCATAACATTTGATAAAGTCCAGCTGACGTAAAATTTTTTCTTATTTAATCTTGTTCGAACAGTTGATTTTTTAGAAAGGATGGAATAAAACTTTTAATTTTTTAACAAATTTTTAATCTTTAACAAGAATTTAAATTTATATCTTTACAAAATTTGTATTAAAATTAGAACAAATGGGTTTTTTTGTCTTCAAACATGATTTAATGAGTTTGCTCTACGTGCTTTAATTTTAATCTGTTGTAATTTTCATCAGGGAATGGTGGTAGTTGGTGTATTCCTTTTAATGTAAAACACTCTTGTTTATGTTCTAGACCATGTCTTGCTAATGGTTTTTCTTTATTTTTATAGAATATATCAAACCTATGCCCTGTCATACGGATTCATAAATGGTTAGATGTTTTGGCCAATGTATTGTATGGAGCATTACTTGCAATTTATTTGGTATATTAGATTTTTAGAATTACAGTCATTGTTGTCAATTATAGGATGGCTTTATATGAAAAATATATATCAAAGGGAGATGTTGCGGCAAGCCAATCAACCTTTTCAGCAAAAACTACTTCCTTTTTTAATATTAGTATTTTTAAATAATTTGTTTAACTATTTTGCTACCAGGCAACTTATTTATAGAAAGGTGTGTCTCTGATGTTAAATTTCCAAAATATACATGTACGTATATTTTATATACGTAAAACTCGAGACCGGTTGCAATAAAACTATTGCATTGTCTGCTAACGACACCATTTTGAGGAAGGAACCACCTCACCCGAGCCTTTACCTGAGACTACCTCACTGTTGTTTCTGTACTTGTAGTTAGAATATTTAAGTTTCATTCCATTGATATTTGACCATAGATTAATTTAAACTGTTAAAACTATCCAATGCAAACAAAACCTCTTTTAACAACTTATACATGTAATTAACAAATCGATTACATGGTATAGTTGATACGCTAAATATTCTACAGTTACACGATGGGATTAGCTACTGAGTGGTAAGAAAGGTTTGATATCAGATGATGTATATAGTGTCGACTACAGTAACTCACCTAGACTTATAGATGAACTCAATCAGATATAATAAAAATAACATACGGGTAGTGGAGCGCACAGAATTCAAGTTCGTATATGTTACAATATACCTAATATATTACGCTCAGCCGAAAAAATGAGTATACATGCGCCAAAATGGAGCTCCTTCTTGTCTATGTATAAATAAAGATTCATATAAAATTTAAAGCACACAAAAAAGACATTTTTAGAAATATCTTGCGGATGGATAGTGGTACTTTTGTTACCATGCCACATCTAAAAATATCATATGACTGTACACAGTTTGCTTACAAATTTATTTCTTCTGCGATTTTCCCGTCACTGTACGGTTAACCGCAATAGCAATTTAAAAGTGATCGCTATAAATCAGTAAACCATATATAAGTCAATTCGTTTTTCGATATATTGTGCGGTCATACAGACATACAGAAATTAAATCTTTCGTCCTTCTCAGATGAGTGGCTTCGGCACTGTCAATCGAATTCCTCATAGTGCATGTTTTTGGAGTTGTAGTTGTCAAAATCTAGTATTAGTGTTTTCATTTGTTTGCAATGTTTTCATTTTAACTTTAATTTGAACGTTGGGTACTGTTTGATTAACCATTTAATAATAATTAGAAAAACCTCAACCTGTTTCCGACAGAAGTAGAAATATGAATGACAGTTACATTATTTCAGTTTATGTACATGAGTGAAATATATTTTTAATACATAAACAAGAAATGGGAATCATAACTAGAAATGTATGTCTTAAAAATATTTCTTATATTTTATAAATACAACTGTTACCAGACTTTAAATCTAGTTCAATAATATATACGTATAATAAAAAAAATATTTAGATATAATACTTATACAAAGTATTTACCCTTATATCAGATGTTAGGACTAAACTCGGCACAGACTAGAAATGTATGTCTTAAAAATATTTCTTATATTTTATAAAATACAAATGTTACAGACTTTAAATCTAGTTCAATAATATTTATACGTATAATAAAAAAAATATTTAGATATAATACTTATACAAAGTATTTACCCTTATATCAGATGTTAGATGCCTACCGGGCTAGGAGTTGACTGATTGACCTGTTTCGTTTTTGAAAGTGCTTGTTTGGGACGGAGGGGCGTTGAGACAACGATCAGTTGAGTAAACGCCCTAGAATGTCTTATTTGAGGTTAGATGCATTATAGGGTCTTTGAGTCATCGACCCTTAATACATATATTTCAACTTATTCTGAAACTAGGTTGTTGATTCTACGAACCTTTTTCTACTTTTCAACTTTTAATTTATATTTGGGGCCGTTGATACAAAGATCCGTAGTGGTAAACGGCCCAATTTAATGAATTAGATAAAAAATATAGAAAAAAGGGTCGTTGTGTCAACGAACCCACTTGTAGTTCTATTCTTATATTTCGGTATATGGGTCGTTGTGACAAAGAACCATTGGATTGAACTTTTAGTTTTCTTAGTAAATCGGGGTCGTTTGTCACAACGCTTCGTAGAGTAAAAGACCCCTGTTATTTGTTATTTTTTCAGAAAGGGTCGTTGAGTCAACGATTAGAAGTGTAAAAGACCCAACACTAATATTGCAAATATAAAAATAGGGTCGTTGAGACAACGATTCGTAGAGTAAAAGAGCTGCCCCCGTCATAATATAAAATGCCAGTGTAAGTGTGTGATAGGAGTGTTTGATGTAAACCATGTAATTTTCAGGGACAATGAATGGGCATTTAATGGTGGATAAAGTAAATACACAGATGTATTCTGATGTATTGTGATATATCATGAGATATATTTCTTCCCTGTTCCTTCAAATGTAGAAGGACAGGGTAAATTTTGGTAATGTTGTGTGGTGTTGTTGTCCCCTGTTCCTTCCAATAGAGAAGGACAGGGTAATATTTTTTGGTATACAATGAGTTGTATTGATAGTGATATTTCTTCCCTGTTCCTTCAAATGTAGAAGGACAGGGTAATATTGTTTTTTATCACTATATGAGGTTTATTGTGTTGTAAACAGTTGATTATTGTGCCATTGTAATCCCTGTAAATTGATTGTCTTGTAATTAATAACATTTGGTAATGATTTACATTCGCGACACTGGCGCAAGCGTACAATAAGAACACCGTGAAAGACTGACAGCCATACAATCATACGGAGGGAATATTTTTGTAAAATGGAATGTCCTCCAAGAGCTCAATGCCTCGCGGGCTGAAATTGTTATTAGATTGGAGGAGCAGGTAGCAGTGCTAGTAGCGAACCAGAGCCAGCCAACCACGAGATCCACGAGGCCGCCGCACTGCACCGGCCGCACAATCATTGGAGATGCTACCTGCCTCGACTCCTCACCTACCACATCCCTCTGCGATGGCTATCTGGGGACCCACACTGGACGTCGGACACCTTCTACCACATCACCCCTCGGACTACACATCACAGCCTCCACGTAGTGATAAGTACAAAAGAATTGTTATTTAAAAGTGTGCATTGTGGAGGGGATATTATTGTACTTAGTCCGGGATGAGTGTTTAAAGGTTTAGGTTCCTACCGTGATTGCAGCTTCGGGCTAGGGAAAATATGTACCATAGTTCTAATTCTTTATGCTGAATCGCGGTAGGAAGTAGGCTCTTATTAACTAGACGCGGTGCGGGGATATTGTTTGTTCAGTTGGACAGGCAATCAGCTGATCGGTCAGTGACGTATCGGGTGATGCGTTCCTCCCGGCTCGCTGGAGGAGCAGTCAGTCTAGTCTTGGCGATTGAGGAGTACGTGTAGCGGTTCGAGTTAGTAGCTGAAGTTCTTTCTCTAACCCAAATAGTTGGGATTTAGAGTAATTTATTTTTCGTGGGTAAAGTCAATTTGAAGTATTTAAAATTTTTAGTGCGTTTTAAGATCCGATCTGCCTCCGTAATCTTCAAAGTAGTAAGTCCCGTACCAGCGTATAGTTAATATCTTTTATTTTATAATACTGTATTAAAAATTTCTAAAGTTTCCCATCTTTTAGAGTCTGAAAATTTAATTCAAATTTTGAAGTTTTGTGAATTAAATTTTGGTGATAAAGTAAATATCAAGTTTTGTGTTATAATTAATTTTGAGTATTTTGAGAAGAGAACTTTTATTTTGTTTTGTTTAATTTAAAACCATTTTTGGAGAAGTATACATTTTTAGTTTAATTTTTAATTTCAGTACCTTTTGATCAGACTCTTAATTAAATTTGATTGATTGAGCGATTTTTTTTGAATAAAATTGAATCAAAAGTTTGTAAACTTTGTAAACTTTTGGGGTGACTTGAATTTCGGAATAAACCAAGTATTTCCGAAAAGTTGTTTAATTTATAAAGTATTAGCTCCATATAAATTACAATATATGTGCTATAATAACGGTACAGGAATGTTCAAATTTATTTTCTGTATGATGTTTAACTGTCTATCTCTCCGTAGGAAATCTCTAGACCACAATTTTCAACCTTTTTAATTATATAATTACTTAAAAACGTACTGACATCTATTACATACATACATAGATGATCTAATGCATTTCTAACTGGATGACATCCCTGCGTGCTTCTTGGACCATCTCTGAATTCGAGTTCTCTCTCAAATGATTTAGGTATTGGGCTTTCAATTTTATACTTTTTGGGTAAATGCCGAAATTTTAGTATTTTTAGGGTTGTTATGAATCTAAAGTTATATGTCTAGAATTCTCAATATACTTTTGTATATACGTCTAGATCTGACTTAGGAACTGAGTACTCTTTCTGTTTACCTTCGAATTTTTGCCTTTTAAAATCGTTGTCGTGTGGTCAGTGTATTTACCAGTTTATAAAAAGAATAATTAATACACACATATTGAACTAATACACACATAAGAGTGTTATACTTTGACGTTGTAAGTGTGTAACTCATTACAACAGTGACACAAAGGAACTGCTTACACAAGAGAGAGTTATTTCGGCGTTGTCAAAATATTGTTCTGTTGCTTCCACTGAGAAATTCTGCGGTTTAATTTGAATTTAAACCTCAAGAGTCGGTGTGTTTATCATTAACGCCAGACATTCGTACTTCATTTTATAACAAAAATGATAAGCTTTGATGTTGATTGAACTGAAACTCAATCTGGATATTTTGTATACTTATATATTAAGCATACTCTCTGTATTTAATATGAGGCTTTATTTGAGGCTGCTAAAAAATCTAAGAAATAAAAAAGGAAGGCAACAGCTAAATAAATATATGTGAAACACGGTGGCTTCAATAATTATTTTCCCTTTGATTTAACCCAAATGCAACTCGTTGATGAACGAACTACCGGACCCTACAGGCCTAGATAGTTTGGTTGGAGATAGGGACCACCTCCTGTCGAGATTCTTGAGGAAGGATTTTGGGCATTAATCGCCATCTTGTCCTTGTAATCGCTTCTCCTTGGAAGAAGCCTGCTTTGGGGCAGCCTCTACAGACAAAGCAGGCAGGGGGTGGCATGGTCTTATCCCTAGGTTAGCAACAACCCTTAATACTTAGGGAGCACCACCAACTCCAGCAGTCATCTCACGTAGTAAACTAGTTATATTCTTGCCCTCCAACATCAAGATTTGAGGTCAGTGATGAGCTGCTCCTAGACATCAACAGAGTTGCCCAGACTTAAGTGACAAATCAATTTTTGCTGTACCCAGTGTAGGTTGAACTGGTAGGTATAAACCAGCCACAACTGAAAAAGAGATCTTATAGCTGTCCCGAAACATTAATTGATTTTTTCAATCTTTGTACGACAGCAAAAATCCGTATTAATTTTGTTACAATAATAAACCTCCCCTGTAAAAACAAATTTTAAACTAAGAACTACTGAAATAATAAAAAGATAGACTACTAATACATAGATTATAATATTGTTTTATAACTCCCTGGGGAGATTTTTCATATTGATGTTATTTTTTCCAAATTATGTAAATTTAAGTTTGAGATATTCTGTAAAGAAAAATTAATCAACTTAAATTACACTTTCGGTCAATTTACATAAACGTAACAAATAAGAGATAATGACGAAAGACATTTAGACATATTATTACATTGAAAGGTTATCATTCTTATGTTTGGAAGTAAAGTAATGACAGAAGGTAAAGCAATATATTTCCACTGTCGGACAAATTTTACACCTGAATCACAAACTGCGCAAAAAAACTCGACTTCATCTTGTTTAAATAAAACCACAGAGTTTCCAGCTACATATGTAAATATCGCGCTCCTGTTGGCCAAACACACAACTAGCGTGAAAACTGCGAAGAAGAATAACAACACTCCGGGAATATCACAGTTTTTCCATTTCGGCTACTCTTAACAATGCATAGAGTGTAAAGTCATTCTACTCAATCCTCAATATTGCTCTGCTATCTTGTTATAGTTTGTGTTCTGATTTTAATGAAAAGATTATTTATTCTACTCGTCTTATTCAAAACAAATTCGTCTTATTCTACGTACTAAATTTTCAAAACAAATTAAAAAATCTTGGTCTTACTATGAGCTCAAGTCTTAAGTGGAATGACCAGGTTACGATAACGTGTAATAGAGTATTTGCTGGCATTCACAGTTTAAAGCGTTTTGCTTTATATCTACCATTCAGTGTCAAGGTTATGCTGGTTAAAACTCTCATACTGCCACACTTCAACTACTGTGACGCTGTGATCAGTGACATGACTGTTGAGCTTTCGGACAGGCTTCAACGTGCTCAAAACTATTGTATCAGATTTATTTTCAATCTCAGACGTTATGAGCATGTGACTCCATTTTTCAAACAGCTATCGCTTCTGAAACTTCAAAAACTTCGCCAACTTCACATTCTTTCAACTCTACATTCAGTTATCAGAAACAAGTCACCTGTTTACCTGTCCGAAAATTTCAAATTTATTTCCGATATAAGTGAGCGACCTACGAGAAGGGGATCCACGTTACTCTCAATTCCTGTTCATCGATCGAACTTCTTCAGTAGGTCGTTCACTGTTCAGGCATGTCGCCTCTGGAACTCTCTTCCTGATGATATTCGTGTTATAGAAGGTCGGGCTCGTTTTGGGGCGGGGGTCAGGGACTTGTTGCTGGGCGGTCTGTAGGGGTGGCGGATGGCGGTGCTCGTGGCGTGCTTGTGGTCAGGCTGTGTGTTTGAGAGAATAAATGTAGCAATAACAAGAAACTATTTAAAAAGTAAAATTGTTAATTTAAGTTTTAATTTATCTTTGTTTGAAAATTTTCTACATATTCAGCTGATAAATTTGATTTTTAATTATTACATAGTAGTATATATTTTAGTTAAATTTAAATTTAAAATGGAATTTGTTATAGTTTTAAGGTCATTAAATGTAAATATGTATATATATATATATATATATATATCTGTATATTATGTGAGGTTGAGTGGTAGAGAGGGCTAAATAGCCCTAACTCCGCCTCTTGAATAAAGGCATATTTCATTTCATTTCATTTCTTATCAATTAATTATTATTGAGTTGTTACAGTGTAAATACCTGAGCTTTAGTAAAGCCAATCACTCAAGGAGATCGAATCATATAATTTCTGTCTGTATGTCTATCTGTCTGACCAACTACATATATCTCGAAACCGAACTGACCTGTTTTGCATAAAGTTTTCTTTCTCTATGCAACATTGAGTTCAACGATGTTGCATGTCACTCCATTGAATTTAGCTGAGCATAAAATAAAAAACCTTGAAAAATTAATTCACCGAAACGCATTTGTATTATTTGTTAGCATACATAAAACAAACAAATCATTAACGGGTCAAGGATTTTCAGTAAGTAAGATATTGAAAAAAAGACAATATTTTAAGTCACATTCAAGATGGACACAGAAATATGAATTTCATTCAATAACTGATTCCATTAACTTTGCGTAACCAACAAGGAAACACCGTCGTCTCTTATTGTTTGATATTGTTTTCCTTCCTAAGGAGCAAATAAATTATCTTGTAAGGTGAAACGCTTTATTTATAACTGATGTCAAGATAACTTTTCGAAAGCAGTAATGTACTTAATCGTTTTATTCCCTGATTCAGTAGACTTTCCAAAATGTTGCTTTGTGAATAATGTTGGGCAATTTTAATTAATTTCAAACATATGTAGATAGGAATCTCAACACAATTAAACATAAACCTAAATGGAAATCACGTATATAGAATCAGTAGATGAGTTCCTTGTACATGTCACTATACCCAAGTGAGGTTTGCGAATGTAAGAACTTCTAAAGCCGCTGGGTGACGAATAATAAGAGGTACCTACAGCTTCAAATAGGTCATCTATGGTGATGAGAATAGATAATATAATACACTATTTTACAAAAATACCGTAAATTAATTTTTCCATTCTTAATTTTTGCACACGAAGGTGAAATATAAAAATAGAAAGAGATCGGATGCCTTGTTTTGGTACAAACTTCAATCATTTCAGTCTTACTGAAAGAAATGAAAGTGCTGTATCAGAAAATTCAACAATAGCACAAGCAGAGGAGTGACAATATTAGATATACTTCTCATAATAAACAATTAACTTATTTTTACAGCGAGACAGTCAAACTGACGTTGCAATGTGAACGTTTGAAATGATTAACGAATTGATATTATCACCTAAACTACTCTCAATCGAAAGATTAATAAATATATTATGATAAGTACTATTTAGACTTTAAAAATAGTGGTGTTATATACATTCTTTCCGAAGAGTAGATTGCATATTTCTTAAACAGGTTTAAGTTATATTCAAAGCTATTCATTCTGTGACTATCCACTAAAATTATATGCAAGTATCTTTTACAGTTTCTGTGTAATCAACATCATAAAATATGTACATATCGTATTAAAATTGATCTAATTTTAACGCTATTTTACAAAATGTTTAGTTTTGTTTCCAACGGTCTAATTCCTCCAATTTCTGTTTCTGCTCCTCATGCAGCATTTGGCATGCAGGATTTTAGATACTAAGTTCTAAAATCTTTGGAATCAGATATCAGACCTCCGGTTTTTATTTTTTTCTGAATGCTCGAGGTTTAAAC
Organism: Homalodisca vitripennis; assembly: GCF_021130785.1. NCBI lineage: Eukaryota > Metazoa > Arthropoda > Insecta > Hemiptera > Cicadellidae > Homalodisca > Homalodisca vitripennis. The sequence continues at coordinate 13,344,845 of NC_060212.1, read as the reverse complement.
ACCTGATTTACAGACCGTCGAATTTGTAAGGCTTATGTATTTAATTGCTTGTTGATTTCTTTCTCTTCTAACATTAAAAAAATTCTATCCGCTTAAATGAAAAATATACTGGTCCACGATATTCAGATGTTTGTGTCTTTTAAGAACTTTAACAGCACAAGGGAAAAATGTCACTTATCTTGTACCTTCTTACTTCGTTGGCAATATAATTATTACATCCTTTTCATCATGGATATCCCTGCATGTAGGTGTAAAAGCTTTATAATTTTAAAATCTGTTATTGTTGTGGAATAATTTCTGTAAAACACACCGCCTTATTCATTTGTTGACCTAGATTCCCTTCAATGTTAAGGGAATGTTCACGTATTTAGATCTCAAATTTCCACAATTAAATACCAAACCTCGACGAACAGGAGAACATTATTTACACAACCAACGAAGGATCCGGAAAGCATTAAAAGCAGTAAGTTCCGGAAAATCAGATACCTGAAAAATCCGTATTTTAACGAAACCAACAATGGGAAACCCTAAGGAGACAAAAACCTAAAAAACCTATCTCAAAAGAACAGTAGAAATGGGTGTTTAAGATTTTAGAGTACCGCATTTGTATACGTAAAAATCTTAAATAAATTTTAGGGTATCAGATTCCCGGATATTACAGTAGTGAAGTTCTGATTTCAGGGCTCTGGGATTCAATGAACTGGGGATACAAAATCATGCCGTATCTCTTACAGTTTAAAGCTGTATAGAAATGATTATAAGCCTATTAATTTAATTTTACAGGAAGTTAATTGAAGTATAAAAAGGGGGGAATTAAATTATGTCTCGCTGTAAGATTAGTTTTTGTTGAACTTGTAGGATCAGTCACTGCCCTTGAATCGAGTCCTAGTAATACTCCAGGAGACAAGAGCCAGTTTTCATACAACTAGTTTGATCTTGAAAAAGATAGAGAAATTTCTCTAAATTCAAAACGGAATAAATAAAATTATAATTTTCCAGAGTATATTTTATTAGCTTGACACACGCAAAAACTTCAAAAATTTAAACTTTTAGGTACCCATTGACAATTCAAAGATAGGTGTTTAAGAGAAACTAAACAATTAAAGAGAGAGTAAACAAAAATACGTGAGATTGGCTATGAAGAATGAGATCACGCTGGTTTATTATTGAAATGATCTATATAGGGGTAGTTGCTCGGGCATACCCCCCTCTCTCTCACGCTCGCTCTCTCTCTCTCTCTCTTTATTTATTAAACTAAAAAATAAAAAAAATAAAATATTTGTCGGATTTTTAAAAAAATAGTTTTTATCCGTTAAACAGACGTCAGCTAGCTCTAGGCATAATTGTTTCCGCTGCGGTTACAGATGTAGGAATTTAGCTGAGCGCACAAAACCCAAATACTACCCTTTCAAGAAAAACACTATCTGTTTTGCGGGTTGCGTTTACATGCTAGCTGCTGAGATGAAGGCGCAATCACTTTAACGTCAGTTTAAACTCGCGATGTCTATTTACCGATTATTATAGTTAATAAGTTATTAAAAAACATCAATTAACAATTTCCTATTGTTTTCTGTCCTTTGCCACGTAAACGCTAGACACAAGAGAGCTACAATTATATTAAGTTAAGCTTGGCCCCATGTGCTTGGCTAAAGAAATATGGTTGTCCTCCTCCGTAGACTAATGGTTATAGTCTCGGCTCTCTAACTGAGAGATCACGGGTTCAAATCCCGGGGAGGTCCAATCAGGCATAGACACGATTGATAGAGTACTATGCAAATAAATACTAGTGTAATAAATCAGAGTACTTTGCAAATAAATACCAGTGTAATAAATCAGTGTACATCGAAGCCAGCATAGCTTAAAGCTGAGACTTAAAAGAGAAGAAAAAAAAGAAATATGGCGATCGATGTGTTGCCACCCAGATGTAGTAATGAACTGGAAACGAAAGGCAGACAGTTCTTAGAACTTTGTTAGTAACAAGGTTCCAAGCTGACAGGAGGGATATCCCTTATTTGTCCCTTAAACGAAACTTAACGAACAGTTTTCATGATTTTACTTGAAGAGTTATAACTTTTTAGTTTTATACAATGAAATAAAAATATATTATGGTCCATTTTATACATTACAATACTTAAAGATATTTAAAATTTTATATACAATAAAATTCCACATATATTAACACACTCACATACGTATGACGTAGTTTTCACCCTGAACGTAAAATAATTAAATGGAAGAAATTACCTTTCTCATATAAGTTTTTAATTGTATTTACCTTAAAATGTATTAAATAAAAAAGCCTATGCGACTAGTTGAAGGATCTTGTTTTATTATTCTATATTCTTTATACTGTACTACTAATACATCACGTTTTACATAACTTAATTTATGTTCTGACCAGGTTTGACAACCAAAGGCATCTATATTAAGAAACAAAGTCAATGTAGAAATTACTGAAACAATTTAATTAGTTAAGAAAAAGATACGTGCAAAACAAAACTATATAAGTAAGAAGACTTATGCCACGCGTCAGATAAAAAATATATTTGAAAAGTAAAACATTTTTATTACGCAACACAATTTTGGGAGGAGACAAATCAAAATAGCTACTGTAATACCTAAACAAACAAATATTTCAGCATCGTTCCAAAAATAAAATTTAAATGAATGAAAATGTCAAAACACAAATTTATAACTTACCTTGACAAAAAGCGTTATTGAAAATAAAAATATGAATACCACCATTAGAGTAAGTTTAAAAACTTCCTTTTCTTTATGTTTCTTGATACATATTGGACTTGAAACGAGCGGCGTAAGACATTTTTATTTAAAGCAGAGGCCAATTCGCTTTGAAAACCTTCCCCTACGAGGCCACTGGCCTGTACGAGGATCTTATCAAACAGAATAAGGAGAGTCGATACAGTACAAGGTCGATGGTACAGTTAATGTGCAGCGGTCACAGGCAGGATTCGAACCATTTGTGTTTCAACATGTTTTGGCTTTCTAATATTTAAAATATTATTTTTGTGAGTCGTATAAGGACTTAAATGTTCGGAATAAAAGTCGGGGAGACTATTATATAAGCGGCCTACACTCGTTATTCGGTTGTTTGTATCGAACAATTCGATATATTATCCAACTTCGATATGTAAACATCGTAGACGATAAGAGTTTTACTAAATTACCGTAACAAGAAGAATCTCTTAAATTAGAATCTTAAAAACATAAATTTAACACTAAAGTTACAAAACAATAAAACAAACTATGGCCTAGACTTAGATATCAAAGAACCTTAACAATATTTATAACTTGCCCAGCTTGATATCAACGAGTAACCGCTTTTGTGAAATGGAGGAAAGAATTATTCTCATTGGTTACCAGAAGCCAAACCTATATGTTGAAGCCACTTAAACAAATATGTTCACTTGTGAGAAATATCTCACATATTTTTCTCATATTCATCGCCATTTTCAAACTCTCAGAATATTTAGTTACTTCTTGCTGTTTATGGTTTACATTAAAATTACTATAACTAATAAGTTGAAATCATATGCTAAGTTAAATAAATTACAATATCGAATTATTCATTCGGATAGAAACACCGAACCATTCGATACAAACAACCGAATAACGAGTACAGGCCGCTTAAGTCTACCCTAAAAGTCTTAACTACACAGAAAAAGAACAGTGTGCGCCCCAAATTCTTGCTATCCACATTAAAAGACTAGTTTTGGAATTCGAATAATGAAATAGGAACTCAGTGAGACAGTGGGGTATTTCATAATCATACAACTTGCCTTGGCACAGACTGTGGCGTTCTTTGTAGCTTCAAGTTGTTCCAGGAATCCTTTTGTACTCCTCGTAATAACATTTTGGTTTCTTGGATAAACTAGATTTAAAGTGGAGATTTGTTTATTGTATTAATTTAATCTCGCAGCTGTATAAGTTTCATATTTTTAACTATTTGTTGAAAATATAGTAAATGAAATGTGTATCTAATTCTGTAATTTCCTTACTATAGATGTATGTGATTAAAATAAAATGTTGCAATATAATTTATAAAAAGGAAACTTAGATGTTTGTTACACACATCGGTCCTGTAAGCTCAGGAACTAGGATATTTAAATATTCTGCATTTATCGTATTCATTATTAATTGTTGCACATATACAGTGTATTAATAAACAGTTTAATTACACAATTAATTATATAACTTCTTGTACACAATACTCGTGTAACCACTAATTAATATTACGTCTTACAATAAACAACAAACAGAGTCTGGTAGTTATATAATTGCAATTAAATATCATATCCAGTTATTGTGTTTCACACGCTTTGATTTGTAATAATAGTATACAGTAGATAAAAGTTAAATATTATTATTTAAGAGACTATAGTTTAATCTATACATTTTTCATTTTATGGTTTATTGTACTTCCTTATACATTTTGTTTTCTCCATTAACACAAAAAAAACGCAAAATTGTATTTCTAAAAAAATAATTTTTATTAATTTGGCAGTTGAAATATTTCTTGCAAGAGAGTAAAGGACTCTAGTGTGGAAAATTGTCTGACAAAATAGCCCATCTTTTATGTGTAATTAGTATGGGATCATATGTGGAATAATTTGTAAGGAATTTAGTTCAGACTGAGTTAGATGTACAAGTTAGTCCACATTCAAGAAAGGAATTGTTAATTCGATTCGCTGAGAAAATATTTTAAATGTTTTTATTAAATTATTTAAATAAGTGCAAACTTCATTTAACTTTAAAGTCTTGTATAGAAGTCATTAAAAGTTGAAATTTGACTTCGGTACAATGCTTGGAACCGCGATAAAGTTTATACGGGTTGCTGATTTAATTACATTTAGTACATCGCTGAATATTTCAAAAGAAGCTTTTAATTGTGTGTAGCAGTTTAAAATAATTTCAAAGCCCGCAAGATTATTGTATTTGTCTAAAAGGGCAAGGATTTGTTATACTGGCATCTTATTGCACCTTCATCTGAAGGTGGCTTTATTAATACTACATCTGTGGTATTATTAATGTATTATAATACTTAGATGTTATATACGGACATTTTGTCTGTGACGAATATCGCTTACTGACTTACTTATTCATTATAAGATAGTCCCGATCCTCTGATAACGCTAAGTTCATATAACGAATAATTTTATTAATTTACATAATTTTGAGACTTTTTTTAAAACGCGATGGTTAAAGTTAAACCATATTATGTGTATGAAATTATTAATAGTCACGTTTCTCAAGTTTTAATTTCAAATTTACCTTTAAAACCAAGATTTAACGTATTTAATTAAAAAAATTTAGCCACACTAACTGACTTGAATAATTTTTTTTAACTGTAGAATATTAGTTACTTTTGAAATAGGTAAAATAAATATTGAGTCTACCAAGAAATGAAATATGTGTCACAGATATTACTTTTTTAGACTCAGTTTTCAAAATTTACATTTCTAATAAAACAACTTTTCATTATTACTTTTGCTTAAATATTTGTTTTTATTGTTTCGAATTATTTGAAAATTTATATTTTTTTTAAATATGTATTGTAAATTTACTATATACAAGTACATTGTCTTTAAGGGAAATTTAAAGAATTCGTATAATAAACGTGCCCTAATACATACGAATCAATATTTCTATTCAGATAACAATATTTCTTTTTAATCGCAATATTTTACTCTCCTATTTTTCGACGTTTATTTTCACAAAATCTCATCTTCGTACATTTTTTTTTTTGAATCGGAATTCCATTGCTACAAATTCAAAATTTCCATGACACTTTATTGAGAGTTGAAAATGTTAACCAGTAAGTGTTAACAAGAAGATAATTAACTGAGCTGTGTGCTCCGACATCAGGTCAGTTTGCAGGATAATGCAAACTGTTGTCCTGTTCTCTTCCATGGCGCAGCCCATCTTAATTTTTGTCCCTTCAAGAATATGTTATAAAATAATAATTTGAGAAATAAATTGAGAAGTTTTGTGATATCTGCCTATAAGGGGATAGTGTTTATTTATTTATTTCCAGCGGACAGACAACTTTATTTGATATACTAGGATTGTAATAATATTGAACTGACAAACAACTTAACCTATAAATAAATACCGAAGGAATATATGGACGTTTAGATGGCTGAGTAAACAAGTGACAGAACAGTGTACTAAAATAATGCCAACTAAAAGCTATAAAAAATGTACCCAATAATTAAAAAAGTAAAATAAATAACCAATAAAACAGCAGGACTAGTGATAGCAATGAGTGTAAAGTATCATAGTGTTTTTAAGTTTTACATGTAGCCATAATATTAATAATATTACCATTTACTTAAGAAAAGTATTAAAACATATTTATTTTCAAAGCTATATATACATTAGTGACAAAAAAACACAAAGAAAATCAACTTATTTATTGTTTGTACTTTTTTAATAAGAAAACCGAAAGAGATAAAAATGAAAGAAAAGGAGATGGTTTCATAATTTTTTTAAGGGACTGAAACAATGAATAAAAAGTTTGTAATGAGTGTTCTGATTATTTTTCTGAAGAGATTTAAAATTTTTAGGTATAATATTTATGTTATAGTTTTAATACTGACATTGTAGATACAATTTTGAAAATTATAATACTAAAATTCGATATGTTCTTACTATTTGACAAATAACTCAATTAGTTGGCAGAAACTAAGCAAGTAGCACACAAACTTAGTTTTAAGATCACGTATTTGTCGGATTGAATTCAGCAACAAGGTGGCAGACAGAGCAACGTTTCCTAAGACAAACAAATTAAACCTTTGTGGTAAAATGAAATGAGATATTCCTATTTAACTCTAAAGTTTCTATTTGGTGAGGTGTAATTAGAACTGCATTGTTCTCTCTACCGCCTAACGTCCTTAAATGTACGTTTTCAAACACACACACATTAATAGTTCCTAAAAAGTTTTTATCACAGTTGTACAAAATACTATTACAATCAGTAACACTGCGTTTCGAGATCTACAATCTGATCTCTTCCTCAGGTGAATGACTAAACAAATACATCACTACAATCTAGATTAAAGTAAAAAAAAAAAAAAACAAACCAGAACGCTGTGACACGCATAAGTAAGTAGTCACAACAGCCGTGTCGTATATCTATTCCATGCATACTGTCTAAAACATGCCTTTAATATAAACTAAACACTAATTATTAAAACTAAACTACAGAATACAGCTCACAACAGGTCTGCACTCACCGGCTAACCAACTAGAACTGACCAGAGGCCAATAGTAAATGGCGATCGTCACGGCAGAAACAAAAGGCGGAAAAATGCAGGGACGGGAGTAAGTCTTTTTTATTAGTTCATTCTAGATGAACTTATTAAAACTATACTGTGACTCCGCATTGGTTTATTACAAATCTCTAATCTGTTTGACACTTTTTTTCAGAATTGGCAACCAAAACGATTGCCAGTTAATGGTTGATTGATCGGTTGCTTTGGAATAGGCACTCAACATGGTTGTTGTGATTCCTGACTTAAGCGTGTCACAATGCTCTGTTTTTTTGTTTACTTTCACCTAGATTGTAGTAATTTATTACGTTATTTATTCACCTGAGGAAGAGATCATGTTTAAGATTTCGAAACGCAGTGTTAATGATTGTAATAATTACAATCATTAACACTTAACAATTAACAATTATTGTGTAACTGAACGATGGCAAATGTCCGTCAAATCCTGTTTCCTTCAAATCCTTCCATAAACAAACTTCAAACAAGGAAGTGTTGTATGTAGTTATGAAGCAGTATAGTACACACACACAGGGATATACTAACAGTGATCGGTTTTCCTGTCCCCAAGCGTGTGGAAATTGATTATATTAGTTATGTAACCTTGATTAGCATAACTAATAGATAAGTTCGCTATCGAGCGCTTCCACTCTGTGCAAATACGAGTAGTCAGTCTAAATCCGATTACGTCAGGATTATATGACATTTGACCGCATTAGATACACAAGAGATAATTTATTCCATTTTAAAAATTGAGGCAAGGAATTGTGTGAACTCGAACTGCAACTTGCAACGGGAGAGGTCATGTAGCAAATATTTTCACGGTACAATTCAAAATTACGTGGTGCGCCCCCAGCGTCGGGCCTCAGAACTAAGAGTCTGCTACAGAACGTCAAATTTCAAAACGTAAAGAATGGTTAAAACAATGTGCCGGTGTAAAATGAAGTAAGTAAAAGCGTTTTAAAACCACCGGTTTAAACTCGTGGAGGTGTAATTTGAAGCAAGTTTAAAATATGACTATTTAAAAACCTAATCTTTAAAACGCCAAGTACAGTGTGTGTAAGTGCTGATGGTTATTTCCCTGTCGTACTAATTACAATTAACGGTGATTTATGAAGAAAAGGTGTTTAAACAAGGTGCATATGTAAGGGGTTTAAAATGACTTAAAACTGACCTGTTTTTGAACTAAAATACAGAAACGGTAAAGGAGACCACGTGGTGTATCGTGTATATTGAACTGTCCGCACTACTACTGTCGCTCTGTCTCACATCTGGACGACAGTATTAAACTCTCCAAGACTTGGCAATCTTGTGATTCAGATAATACAATGCACAAAGCAGACCGTGTGGTGTATCGTGTATATTGAACTGTCCGCACTACTACTGCGCTCTGTCACACATCTGGACGACAGTATTAAACTCTCCAAGACTTGGCAATCTTGTGATTCAGATAATACAATGCACAAAGCAGACCGCGTGGTGTATCGTGTATATTGAACTGTCCGCACTACTACTGTCACTCTGTCTCACATCTGGACGACAGTATTAAACTCTCCAAGACTTGGCAATCTTGTGATTCAGATAATACAATGCACAAAGCAGACCGCGTGGTGTATCGTGTATATTGAACTGACCACACTACTACTGCGCTCTGTCTCACATCTGGACGACAGTATTAAACTCTCCAAGACTTGGCAATCTTGTGATTCAGATAATACAATGCACAAAGCAGACCGTGTGGTGTATCGTGTATATTGAACTGTCCGCACTACTACTGCGCTCTGTCTCACATCTGGACGACAGTATTAAACTCTCCAAGACTTGGCACTCCTGTGATACAGATAATACAATGCACAAAGCAGACCGCGTGGTGTATCGTGTATATTGAACTGACCGCACTACTACTGTCACTCTGTCTCACATCTGGACGACAGTATTAAACTCTCCAAGACTTGGCAATCCTGTGATTCAGATAATACAATGCACAAAGCAGACCGCGTGGTGTATCGTGTATATTGAACTGTCCGCACTACTACTGCGCTCTGTCTCACATCTGGACGACAGTATTAAACTCTCCAAGACTTGGCACTCCTGTGATTCAGATAATACAATGCACAAAGCAGACCGCGTGGTGTATCGTGTATATTGAACTGTCCGCACTACTACTGCGCTCTGTCTCACATCTGGACGACAGTATTAAACTCTCCAAGACTTGGCACTCCTGTGATTCAGATAATACAATGCACAAAGCAGACCGCGTGGTGTATCGTGTATATTGAACTGTCCGCACTACTACTGTCACTCTGTCTCACATCTGGACGACAGTATTAAACTCTCCAAGACTTGGCACTCCTGTGATTCAGATAATACAATGCACAAAGCAGACCGCGTGGTGTATCGTGTATATTGAACTGTCCGCACTACTACTGCGCTCTGTCTCACATCTGGACGACAGTATTAAACTCTCCAAGACTTGGCACTCCTGTGATTCAGATAATACAATGCACAAAGCAGACCGCGTGGTGTATCGTGTATATTGAACTGTCCGCACTACTACTGTCACTCTGTCTCACATCTGGACGACAGTATTAAACTCTCCAAGACTTGGCACTCCTGTGATACAGATAATACAATGCACAAAGCAGACCGCGTGGTGTATCGTGTATATTGAACTGTCCGCACTACTACTGCGCTCTGTCACACATCTGGACGACAGTATTAAACTCTCCAAGACTTGGCACTCCTTGTGATACAGATAATACAATGCACAAAGCAGACCGCGTGGTGTATCGTGTATATTGAACTGTCCGCACTACTACTGCGCTCTGTCTCACATCTGGACGACAGTATTAAACTCTCCAAGACTTGGCACTCCTGTGATACAGATAATACAATGCACAAAGCAGACCGCGTGGTGTATCGTGTATATTGAACTGTCCGCACTACTACTGTCACTCTGTCTCACATCTGGACGACAGTATTAAACTCTCCAAGACTTGGCACTCCTGTGATACAGATAATACAATGCACAAAGCAGACCGCGTGGTGTATCGTGTATATTGAACTGTCCGCACTACTACTGTCACTCTGTCTCACATCTGGACGACAGTATTAAACTCTCCAAGACTTGGCACTCCTGTGATACAGATAATACAATGCACAAAGCAGACCGCGTGGTGTATCGTGTATATTGAACTGTCCGCACTACTACTGTCACTCTGTCTCACATCTGGACGACAGTATTAAACTCTCCAAGACTTGGCACTCCTGTGATACAGATAATACAATGCACAAAGCAGACCGCGTGGTGTATCGTGTATATTGAACTGTCCGCACTACTACTGCGCTCTGTCTCACATCTGAACGATAGTATTAAACTCTTCAAGACTTGGCACTCCTGTGATACAGATAATACAATGCACAAAGCAGACCGCGTGGTGTATCGTGTATATTGAACTGTCCGCACTACTACTGCGCTCTGTCTCACATCTGAACGATAGTATTAAACTCTTCAAGACTTGGCACTCCTGTGATACAGATAATACAATGCACAAAGCAGACCGCGTGGTGTATCGTGTATATTGAACTGTCCGCACTACTACTGTCACTCTGTCTCACATCTGAACGATAGTATTAAACTCTTCAAGACTTGGCACTCCTGTGATACAGATAATACAATGCACAAAGCAGACCGCGTGGTGTATCGTGTATATTGAACTGTCCGCACTACTACTGTCACTCTGTCTCACATCTGAACGATAGTATTAAACTCTTCAAGACTTGGCACTCCTGTGATACAGATAATACAATGCACAAAGCAGACCGCGTGGTGTATCGTGTATATTGAACTGTCCGCACTACTACTGTCACTCTGTCTCACATCTGAACGATAGTATTAAACTCTTCAAGACTTGGCACTCCTGTGATTCAGATAATACAATGCACAAAGCAGACCGCGTGGTGTATCGTGTATATTGAACTGTCCGCACTACTACTGTCACTTTGTCTCACATCTGAACGATAGTATTAACCCAGATATATGCCTAGTGACCCTATATTTAGGACACTTGTAGTGTTCTCCATAAAGCTTACTTCTGAAGTAGTTTCCAGCTTTTTCCAACAGGTGGCAGGGTGGTTGCTGTCTTCAGTAAGAGCTAACTGAATGCATCTGAGCAACAATCAAGTGAATGCTTCAACTAGTTTGTTTCTTTAGACTAGTTTTACAAATTTAGGATTTCCAATCAACTTCATGAGCTCTGCGCCATGTGCGAAAAGTAAGTACAATACTATTATTTCGTAGTTTTTAAACCTATTTAAGTACATTTCCTAATAACTGACTAACTAGTTATTACATTTATCTTGAAATGTGACCGTTCTAAATTCAGACCGTTTATAGGTTATGTTTGGAATTGGCCCGTCCTACATGTAGTCCAGTAGGCATATGTACAACAATAAATGCTTCCCACTCTCAAATGAGTTTCGACCCTTGTATTTCAAGTCGTGACTTAGTAATTGGGTATAAACTTTTTGTTTTTAAGCATCAATACAATTTTTTACAGTTATTTTATAAAAAAATTCTGAAAAAACCTTGTTATTTATCGTACTTTGAATTTTTTTAGGAACTTGAACCTTCATGAAATTTTGACGATGCTAGAAGATGAAGAGATCCAAGTGCCACCTGATGAAGAAATTGGCGTATATATTCAGCCACCAATCAATGCAAATGATGATGTCACTGATGAGGATTCTGGGGATGAGGACATGACTTCAATCCATCATCTTCCAGGAAACCAACTATTGGCCCCGGCTGAAGTTTCCCAAGAATTTGAACTGAGTGACCAACAAAGATGAAGAGGATCCTTCTTTATCACAACCAACCTTACCCTCTAGTTCAGCGAAGATGGACATAGCACAGCCACCAAATAAAAAAGTAAGACGAATTTCAGAATTTCACTGAAGAGAAACCAGCAAAAAAGGTTAGTAAGCCATTCACTAAAAAGCAGTACAAATGGGTCAAAGAGGACCTAAAACTAGATGATACTATTTGGAGTAATAGACAGGAAGTACAAACAAAAAATTAACACCAATGGAACAGTTTTTCTGTATTTTCGATGATGATATTGTAGATTTATTAGTTGAGAAAACAAATCGTTATGCGGCATTACATAACCGTTTAGGTGATGTAACTGTCGATGAAATGAAATGTTTCATAGGAGTATTGTTGTTGAGTGGTTATGTTCCATTACCTCGAAGACGAATGTTTTGGGAAACAGCTTTGGACACTCGCAATGAATTAGTTGTAAATGCAATTTCTAGAGACAGATTTGAGTTTATTATGTCAAATTTTGCATGTTTTGTGATAATGACAACCTCAATGCTGATGACAAGTATGCAAAAGTACGTCCCATTGTTTGATGCATTGAACAAAACATTTTTTGATTACGCACCACATGAGGAACACCACTCAGTTGATGAGTCCTATGGTCCCATATTTTGGGAGGCATGGTTTGAAACAATTCATCAGAAACAAACCTATTCGCTATGGTTACAAAATTTGGGTTGTGCTACACACCCAATGGCTATGTAGTTTGGAAAGACCCCTACCAAGGGAGCAGCCACACCTTGGACCCTCAGTATGAACACTTGGGCCTTGGTGCCAGTGTTGTTTTGCAGTACTGTGATGTTCTGAAGAAGAATGGTGATTTCCCGTACTTCTTGTATTTTGATAATTTTTTTTCTGGTCTACCTTTGTTTGAGAAAACTGTCCCAAAAGAATATAAGAGCTATTGGTACGGTGAGAGAGAACAGAATAGCAAAGTGCCCACTGACTGATAGTAAAGATTTGAAAAAGAAAGAAAGGGGAACTTTTGAATACGAAAAAGTATGTTGATGAAAATTTAATTATTGCAAGATGGAATGACAACAGTATTGTCACTGTTGTTTCAAATGCTGTTGGTGTACAACCCATACATCAGGTAAAACGCTTTTTCACTTTAAAGCCAAGAAACATGCTTTCATCCCTCAACCAAACCTCATACACCAGTACAACAAAAAAATGGGCGGAGTGGACCGGTGCGATCAAAATATGAGCCTGTACCGAATCCAAATCAGAGGTAAGAAGTGGTATTTCCCTCTGATCTGTGACTGCATTGACAGTGCAGAACAAAATGCCTGGCAACTTCACCGCCATGCGGGAGGGAACCTTGACCACTTGTCTTTCAGACGCAGACTTGCCTGTAACCTGCTAGAAACATTTGGTAAAGGGTGCGCGTCAAAGGCTGGACGGCCATCGAAACAATCAAAAGTGGACTCCAGGTTTGACAGATTGGACCACCTTGTTGTTCCTCAGGAAAAGCAAACGAGATGTGGGCATTGCCATGCCAAGTGCACTACCAGATGCCAAAAGTGTGATGTTGGTCTTCATACTAAATGTTTTATTGATTACCACACAAAGCCATAAACTACAAAATGCACTTACTAAAAATTTTATTTAAGCTTGTTTTATATATCTTTGTTAAAAACACAGTTGAATTAAGTACATAAAACATATATATCCAATGTAAATGTAACCCTTCTAAAAATAAAAAGCATTTTTGGAATATTTTAGCATTTCACTCATATTTTTCCTACTGTCCTATATATAGGCCACCCATTATTTACTAAACGACGATGAAATTTTTTACAATTATTGTTAAAATGTGTTGAAGAATACATTTATAGTATAAAAAAAAACTGTAGAATTAAAAAAAATTAAAAAAAAATAATTCAGGCATATCTGGGTTAAACTCTTCAAGACTTGGCACTCCTGTGATACAGATAATACAATGCACAAAGCAGACCGCGTGGTGTATCGTGTATATTGAACTGTCCGCACTACTACTGTCACTTTGTCTCACATCTGAACGATAGTATTAAACTATCCAAGACTTGGCACTCCTGTGATACAGATAATACAATGCACAAAGCAGACCGTGTGGTGTATCGTGTATATTGAACTGTCCGCACTACTACTGCGCTCTGTCTCACATCTGAACGATAGTATTAAACTCTCCAAGACTTGGCACTCCTGTGATACAGATAATACAATGCACAAAGCAGACCGCGTGGTGTATCGTGTATATTGAACTGTCCGCACTACTACTGCGCTCTGTCTCACATCTGAACGATAGTATTAAACTCTTCAAGACTTGGCACTCCTGTGATACAGATAATACAATGCACAAAGCAGACCGCGTGGTGTATCGTGTATATTGAACTGTCCGCACTACTACTGTCACTTTGTCTCACATCTGAACGATAGTATTAAACTCTTCAAGACTTGGCACTCCTGTGATACAGATAATACAATGCACAAAGCAGACCGCGTGGTGTATCGTGTATATTGAACTGTCGGCACTACTACTGTCACTTTGTCTCACATCTGGACGACAGTATTAAACTCTTCAAGACTTGGCACTCCTGTGATACAGATAATACAATGCACAAAGCAGACCGCGTGGTGTATCGTGTATATTGAACTGTCCGCACTACTACTGTCGCTCTGTCTCACATCTGAACGATAGTATTAAACTCTTCAAGACTTGGCACTCCTGTGATACAGATAATACAATGCACAAAGCAGACCGCGTGGTGTATCGTGTATATTGAACTGTCCGCACTACTACTGTCACTTTGTCTCACATCTGAACGACAGTATTAAACTCTTCAAGACTTGGCACTCCTGTGATACAGATAATACAATGCACAAAGCAGACCGCGTGGTGTATCGTGTATATTGAACTGTCGGCACTACTACTGTCACTCTGTCTCACATCTGAACGATAGTATTAAACTCTTCAAGACTTGGCACTCCTGTGATTCAGATAATGCATAAAACTAGTAACACATTAATATTACTAAACATTTAATAAAAATAAAAAAGTAACATAAACATAAATAATTTAATTTTAAAATGATGTTTCAGTTCAAACGAAATATTTTTTAACACATTACTAAGTTCTTAATTGGAATAATGCTTTATTTATTGAAATTGTATTAGTACAAACAAACTATTTTTTTAAATTACATTGTGATTGCCATCCTGTAGTAGTAATTACCCAAGGCAGTTTTTATTGGTATCCGAAACACTCCTGATATAAAGGATGGTTTGTAGAAAATACTTTTTGGTTAGAAATAGTTGGCTGAACCTTATTGCTTAAGGAAAGTAAAATTTTTATAAATAAAAAATATGTCACTCTGAGCCGGTTCTAAGACTTGAGCCCAGTTCTCCCCGGCTCATTGTTGTGTATTTATATAGTATTGTAAGTGTTGTTCGTTGTGGCTGCAGAAGGCACTGACTGTGCTGTTTGAGAGCGCTCTGCACATCCTCTTGAAGAGTGGCAAGGAACTTCTAAATTCTCGCATGTTAGTGGAAGTCCTTAATACAGTTTTGCATTTTTTAAATTATATTTGTTATTTCTTTTTTTTAATTTTACCACTAACATGCTGGCTTAAGTTGCTGTTTCGCACTGACGAGGTCCAGGAGAGGAGCTCTTGCCTCCTGCTGCTCTCTCATCATGGGTGGTCGCAGACAGTTTCTAGGGTTTTCCTGCTCTGCTGGAAAGCTGGCCTCCATAATGAGCTGAAACCCCCTAGTCAACATATGTGATACCCTGCTATTTGTTATTTATTTATTTGTTTAATTTATTTACTTGTTATTGTTTCCAGTATTATAGTTTATATTTTGTTATTTAGTTTTTATGTTTAGATTAAGTGCTATTTATTCTTATTTCTTGGTTTTCATTAGGAGCCCGCCCTTAGCCGAAGGATACCGGGTGGAATTGGCAGTTCTTGTTTTAAATTATGCCTGTTCCTAATTTTTTAATCCAGGTGCACCTGAGACATACGACAGAAAGTTTGGGGTTAATTGTCTATCCACGCTATCCACGGTGTTTTTTCCTTCTAGTTTTAATTCTGATCCGCCATCCCATTCGCCACCATGGGGGCTTGCTTCCTAATTGTCTATTTTGGGTGTGCGAACGGAGATGTGCGGTTTTAACTCACATTCATTTACATAATGTAAAATGTTCATATTTTTCTCTTTAGCGATTTTTATTTGGGGTTGATTACAAAATTGTTTAATTTGCTACTTTAAATGACTTTGATTTTTAACTGGAATTACTAAAATTTTTTGCATTCAGGGAAATTATTTTATAGGACTATGACAATTATAGGACAAATAAAGAAACAATTTCCAGGCCAAGATCCATTTTGCACCTTAAAGAGCTGAGTTTCGAGGTCTTGAAGCAGCTCTGATACAGATTTTACAAGTACCAATAATTTCAGTAAGGATAACTAATACTTGAGCTACTAATAGTTTTGACTAGTGAGGAATCTTAAAATCGTAGTCCGTTGCCATGTTACTGAAATATTAAAATGGAAATTTGTGATCTCTCCTGGCTACTCTAGAATGAAAAATAATAGATAGCTTACCCGAGTTTTAAAGTGAACCACAAACTAATAAGTAGAGCTAGTGTATTTTTTAATTAGACATACGCAGTAAATAATTCACAAACAATGCATTTTTACGTCACTAATAACAAACACTACAAGATACCGGTTTTTGGTGCCTTTCAACCAAAACACAACGTTCAAAATAAATCGGAATCCCTACCTTAATCGGTAGGCCACATTTTACATAAGATAGTGTAAAAGTGTACTGTTTACAATGTAAAATTTAAGGATTATATAAAAATGTTGTTATTAAATTACCAACTTAAATTTTTGCGGGCTATGGATGTACATTTTCTATGGAGGAAAAATTTTCGTTTCGCGTAACGGAACGAAGCGTCATGATTGTTCGCTCTGTAGCCGCTAGGGCTATTGCGGCCATTTTGATGTCAGTCAAGGCGTTTCTAAGTGCAGTGGCTATACAGGCATGCTAGTGAGAGGTCACTGTCCCTCATTATTGAATCTACTACTTCTATTGGCAAGCTATATTGGTTTCAATATATCAAACTACTAATTTATTTATTAATGATTCAACGTAAAATTAACTAACTTAGTTCATAATTTAATTGCACTATTCAAGCTCATCGGATTCTAAATTTAATTTCAGTACGGTTCATATTACTTGCAATTTCAGTTCACTACTAGTTTCGCCCTGACGAGATTTAAATAAGTTGATTAGATCTTTTCTAGTTAACAAAGCAGTAGTGTAATTTAATCCTGGAAGAAGATTAGTCTGTTGATTATAATTAAAACCTTTACTCAATTACATTGAGCCTTAACTTATATTCACAAATAAATGACGTAAAAACAGATTTTAATAAAGATTATTCTGACGAAACGTCAAAACATTAATTGACTTTTTAGAAAGTAAATTAAATTTAACAATGTAAAACGCTGATAATATAAGCACAATATATGGAAAAAAAACAATAGATGCCAATGTTTACAATATATTTAGCAAGGGTTTATTCCTGGGTTGTTATTTCTTATTTCAGTTATTATAAACCCATAATGTATTTTTTAGAATACAATGACAATGAAAATGAAGTAATTATTATTTCGGAAATACGAGATTGTAGGGAAAATGATACTGACCAAATTATAGAAACTAATGCAAAAGATAATAAAGAAAATGTATAAATATTAATTATCCTAATATTTAGAAGTTAGTGATCGTTGTAGTACATGAAATGTAAAAAATATATTACAAAAATAGCTATAAAACTAATAGAAAATATAAAAATTTGTATGTTAAAGTATTCAGTGTTATTATTTTATACTACAATATTATTTTAGAATATAGTAATATATATGTATATATATATATAATGTTTTATATATATATATTATATTATTATACATATTATTATTATATATGTCGGCCAGTCCCGCCTCTCCATTTTTTAATTATTAATTGGGCGGTTCAAAAGATTCGCAATTCTGGACTCGTTATGAAGCTCTTAGTGTAATTTTGTAAACCACTACTTGAAACGTTTACATTTTAACACCTACAAGGATACTAAGTAGGGTTTGTTAGTGCAGTCCGCGGGCCACTAAATCTAGTTATTAAAGCGCAAACCCCCAGACTGGCCAGGGCGATATTACGGTTAGCGTCCGGTCACTCCTTTTATATCCTTCAGCTAATGTACTCGTATACAGTATGGCTTCTCACAATGTCAAAGGAAATTAATGTCTAGTACCTCATATGCATATATTCACAATTTTATTCATTGAATAATATTTTATAAATATGTTCTATAGATCATATAACCAATAAACCAATTTAATTACGTAATCTCCAGAATGCATTGAATTCGTCACTGTTACCATTTATAGTATAGAACTTAGATAATAATACTAGCATTGATGTTTGGTACACTCATAAATCGTGAAACTCTTGGAATATTCTGAATATTAATATAAAACAATAGGATTCATCCCTAATACAAAAAAATTTACTTTGTCGAAATTTATTGCATATATTCCAACCGTATAAGGTTCTCAGCCCTTAGTAGGGTTTTCGTACGAAGGGAATAAAAGTGGCGTAATATTATATGTTTAAAACAGTTTACAATATATCTGGAGAAGTATGATGTCTAATACAAAACTCTGTGGAATAGAAAATTAATCTACGATTATTTTGTATAATGGTCCAAACAAGTTTTATACTTTTGAAGGTTTAATCACAAGGGATTCCAGGTTATCTTATACGGAGTAAACAGTAAAAATTAAGACGAAATATATTAATATATAATCTTAAATGAATTTCTAAAGGTTGATTTTATAAGATTAAAAAGAAATTAATTTAAAACATGATGAGGTAAAAAACCATGTGTGTAAAACAGCATTTATTCAGAATATTGCATCATCTATCTCTTAACGTCTTAACATCTGAGATGTTATACATTCTTCAACTTTATAAGGATGTTTTATAATACGAAACAATGAATCTGTAACAGGAAATGTGTAATAAAATTATTTAATATACTCGTAATACCTAAATTGTGTCTTATTTTTGTTGCATATTTAATAATATAATCTAGGCAATAATGTATGCTCCAGTGAGCTGATTTCTGTGAAAAGAACTCAGACTTTATTACGATCTCAACTATTCACATATTTATTATTCATGTTTCACGACATTCACATTATCTTGTGTGAGCTATAATGGTGAATTTAATTATGTAATTGGTGCCCGAGACAAGTATTATCAGCACAATGACGGTTATAACCGACAATACGTCATAGTACATCCACGTACTATCTATTATAGTTGAGTATTGTATGGTTCATCTGTATCGCGATGGATATAATAACGGCTATACGGCAGTACGTCACAGCGAAACCCGTGGTTCTACAACTACATTCCATCTATTACATTTCAGTATTGTACGGTTCATTGGTATAACGATAGCTATAATGACGCCTATAATCAACATATATGACGTAGCCCAGCGCGTGGCACTACTAAGTTCCATCTTTTTTATATTTGAGTATTGTATGGTTCATCTGTATCGCGATGGCTATAATGAGGCCTATAATCAACATATACGTCATAGCCCAGCGCGTGGCACTACTAAGTTCCATCTTTTTTATATTTGAGTATTGTATGGTTCATCTGTATCGCGATGGCTATAATGACGCCTATAATCAACATATACGTCATAGCCCAGCGCGTGGCACTACTAAGTTCCATCTTTTTTATATTTGAGTATTGTATGGTTCATCTGTATCGCGATGGCTATAATGAGGCTTATAATCAACAAACGTCATAGGCCAACGTGGGCACTACTAAGTTCAATTTTTAAAATTTGAGTATTGTATGGTTCATCTATAGCGCGATGGCTATATTAACGCCTATAATCAATATACGTCTACTACATTCCATCTATGTTATATTTAAGTATTGTATGGTTCATGTGTATCGCAATGGCTATAATGACAACTACAATCAACTTACGTCATACCCACACTATTAACGTACCTGAAGACTTAAAATGTAAAATGTTCAGGTGGGTTGATCACTTTTACATGAGTTTGTGGCAAGAGTCTGTCGAGCATTAGGTAGTACACTACTTCTAGGAGAACCACGTGCATTGGATGTATTACGGTACCCAGAATAAACTGGCTCAGTGTTTCATTAACCCTCTCTCAGATTTAGCAAGCTCAAATACGTTAGCGAAATGTACGACTTTCTGCAACATTTTTGGTGTAGTATCCATTGGTAGCCTAGTCCATATTTCCGAATCTCTTAACCAACGAATAATTTTAAAGTTAGAAAAATTCTGATACCAAATCTCCATACTTAGAGTTGAATTCACAATGTGTTGTTAACTTCTGTAGTTCAGCGGCTAATCGCGTTACTGTTTCCCCATTTGATTGAACTTTAAAACTTAATTTGTGTTGTCTAGCCCATAAACAATGTTGTGGTTCCAGGAAATCTCATAAAAGTTTTACAAGGTCTGAGTAAGTTTTCTCCTCCCGATCTCCTGGTGCACAGAAGTCATGTAACTTTTGTTGGCAAAGAGTTGTGAATGCTTGTAACAAGAAACAAACGTTCCATTTCTCGTCCTTAAAGTTTCCACACGGTTGATAACATTTAAAAAAGTCTCTTTATCGTTGAAGTGGGAGAAATGTTAGAGGTGGACTGATTTTTTGGACTGAAAAATTTCTACATGAAGTATGTCCACATCATGTAGAAATTTGGGTATTCACAATCTTATCCGTTATGCATAAACTTTACTTCAGAGTTTAAAATAGAGTTCCTGTACTCCACAACTGTAATCGATCTCTGAAGTAATATCAACAAACTTACCTGATTGAATTGTCTCTTGCAGACGTCCGAACTGTTCCCAGAATTCACGAGCTGTCGATGTAACATCTAACTGTGAAATGTATTCCTGCAACTGTCTTCTGCAAACGGAACTACTACTGGATACTTCATCCTCTAGTATTTTCGTCCGACGCGGTATTTCAGTTTTTGACATTTCGCCAATTATTATATAAAAAATGAAAAACACTGTCTAAATGACTTGTTTATTCTGTAATCTTCTTGCAATAACAACGTAATACTTAATCATATTACTAGTCCTTAGCGTTCTTAGTAAAATGCTATGAAAGATTTAGTTTTCATAAATGTCCTATCCAGGTTTCGGTAGAGATTGGACAAAATATTCAATGTTTAAGGAATGTAGTATAAAACTCTAGGTTTGTATAACCTGAAAATTAGATTTCATTGTAAATTAAAATATTTAAGTTTTTAAACCTAATGAGCTTTATAATGCCTAATAGAAAAAGGAAACGGATAAAAACAGTGATTAATGTAATTATTTATAAATAAAACTCTTATAATTATGTCATTAGAGATTTTAGATATGATAATTTACAAGTATCATGCAAGCAGATCCTTTTAGTAGAGTAATAAACGAATCTTAATAACTGAGTAATCTTAATAAACGATTACTCAATTATTAGCTTTCGACCTATAACGTCTTAATTAAGGAGGAATCGTTTTAAGTTTTAACTTGAGCTTTATTTCATAACAGTAATTTCTAGAGCCGAACCTGATTTACTAAAGCAACCATTCTGTAGAAGGAATTTTTACATTTATTTCACATTGCCTTCTCAATATTGAAGGAACCACGTGAAACAATCCTCATATAGTAACTGGTATGTAAGTTCAACTAAACTGATGTGTACACTGGTCAGTGGTCAGGGCTTATTTGCAAGTAAATTTGAACTATGTTTCTGGTTTTGAGACGCAAATACAGCGACCACGCTGCCTTTGACAAACTCACAAAGTGAGTGTCAGTATACTTGTGGGTCAGGTACTGCTGGTACTGATGTTTGCAGTACATCATTCGCAGAAAGTGAGTGTCAGTACACTTGTGGGTCAGGTACTGCTGGTACTGATGTTTGCAGTACATCATTCGCTGAAAGTGAGTTTCAGTACACTTGTGTGTCAGGTCCCGCTGGTACTGATGTTTGCAGTACATCACTCGCAGAAAGTGTCAGTACTATTATTGTGGATCAGGTACTGCTGACACTGATGTTTACAGTACATCACTCACAGAAAGTGTCAGTACTATTATTGTGGATCAGGTACTGCTGACACTGATGTTTACAGTACATCACTCGCAGAAAGTATCAGTACAATTGTGGGTCATGTACTGCTGGTACTGATGTTTGCAGTACATCATTTGCAGAAGTTGAGTGTCAGTACACTTGTGGTCAGGTACTGCTGGTTCTGATGTTTGCAGTACATCATTCGCAGAAAGTGAGTGTCAGTACAGTTGTGTGTCAGGTACTGTTGGTACTGATGTTGCAGTACATCATTTGCAGAAGGTGAGTGTCAGTAAACTTGTGGGTCAGGTACTGCTGGTACTGATGTTTGCAGTACATCATTCGCAGAAAGTGAGTGTCAGTACAGTTGTGGGTCAGGTACTGTTGGTGCTGATGTTTGCAGTACATCATTCGCAGAAAGTGAGTGTCAGTACAGTTGTGGGTCAGGTAATGCTGGTACTGATGTTTGCAGTACATCATTCGCAGAAAGTGAGTGTCAGTACAGTTGTGGGTCAGGTACTGCTGGTACTGATGTTTGCAGTACATCATTCGCAGAAGGTGAGTGTCAGTAAACTTGTGGGTCAGGTACTGCTGGTACTGATGTTTGCAGTACATCATTCGCAGAAAGTGAGTGTCAGTACAGTTGTGGGTCAGGTACTGCTGGTGCTGATGTTTGCAGTACATCATTCGCAGAAAGTGAGTGTCAGTACAGTTGTGGGTCAGGTACTGCTGGTACTGATGTTTGCAGTACATAATTCGCAGAAAGTGAGTGTCAGTACAGTTGTGGGTCAGGTACTGCTGGTACTGATGTTTGCAGTACATCATTCGCAGAAAGTGAGTGTCAGTACAGTTGTGGGTCAGGTACTGCTGGTACTGTGTTTGCAGTACATAATACACAGAAAGTAAGTGTCAGTACAGTTGTGGGTCAGGTACTGTTGGTGCTGTGTTTGCAGTACATAATACACAGAAAGTAAGTGTCAGTACAGTTGTGGGTCAGGTACTGTTGGTGCTGTGTTTGCAGTACATAATACACAGAAAGTAAGTGTCAGTACAGTTGTGGGTCAGGTACTGTTGGTGCTGTGTTTGCAGTACATAATACACAGAATGTGAGTGTCAGTACACTTGTGTGGGTCAGGTACTGCTGGTGCTGATGTTTGCAGTACATAATACACAGAATGTGAGTGTCAGTACACTTGTGGGTCAGGTACTGCTGGTGCTGATGTTTGCAGTACATAATACACAGAATGTGAGTGTCAGCACACTTGTGGGTCAGGTACTGCTGGTACTGATGTTTGCAGTACATCATTCGCAGAAAGTGAGTGTCAGTACAGTTGTGGGTCAGGTACTGCTGGTACTGATGTTTGCAGTACATCATTCGCAGAAAGTGAGTGTCAGTACAGTTGTGGGTCAGGTACTGCTGGTACTGATGTTTGCAGTACATCATTCGCAGAAAGTGAGTGTCAGTACAGTTGTGGGTCAGGTACTGCTGGTACTGATGTTTGCAGTACATCATTCGCAGAAAGTGAGTGTCAGTACAGTTGTGGGTCAGGTACTGCTGGTACTGATGTTTGCAGTACATCATTCGCAGAATGTGAGTGTCAGTACAGTTGTGGGTCAGGTACTGCTGGTGCTGATGTTTGCAGTACATCATTCGCAGAATGTGAGTGTCAGTACACTTGTGGGTCAGGTACTGCTGGTGCTGATGTTTGCAGTACATCATTCGCAGAATGTGAGTGTCAGTACACTTGTGGGTCAGGTACTGTTGGTGCTGATGTTTGCAGTACATCATTCGCAGAAGGTGAGTGTCAGTACAGTTGTGGGTCAGGTACTGCTGGTACTGATGTTTGCAGTACATCATTCGCAGAAAGTGAGTGTCAGTACAGTTGTGGGTCAGGTACTGCTGGTGCTGATGTTTGCAGTACATCATTCGCAGAAAGTGAGTGTCAGTACAGTTGTGGGTCAGGTACTGCTGGTACTGATGTTTGCAGTACATCATTCGCAGAATGTGAGTGTCAGTACACTTGTGGGTCAGGTACTGCTGGTGCTGATGTTTGCAGTACAATCATTCGCAGAAGGTGAGTGTCAGTACAGTTGTGTGTCAGGTACTGCTGGTACTGATGTTTGCAGTACATCATTCGCAGAAGGTGAGTGTCAGTACAGTTGTGGGTCAGGTACTGCTGGTGCTGATGTTTGCAGTACATCATTCGCAGAAAGTGAGTGTCAGTACAGTTGTGGGTCAGGTACTGCTGGTGCTGATGTTTGCAGTACATCATTCGCAGAATGTGAGTGTCAGTACACTTGTGGGTCAGGTACTGTTGGTGCTGATGTTTGCAGTACATCATTCGCAGAAAGTGAGTGTCAGTACAGTTGTGGGTCAGGTACTGCTGGTACTGATGTTTGCAGTACATCATTCGCAGAAAGTGAGTGTCAGTACACTTGTGGGTCAGGTACTGCTGGTACTGATGTTTGCAGTACATCATTCGCAGAAAGTGAGTGTCAGTACAGTTGTGTGTCAGGTACTGCTGGTACTGATGTTTGCAGTACATCATTCGCAGAAAGTGAGTGTCAGTACAGTTGTGGGTCAGGTACTGCTGGTGCTGATGTTTGCAGTACATCATTCGCAGAAGGTGAGTGTCAGTACAGTTGTGGGTCAGGTACTGCTGGTACTGATGTTTGCAGTACATCATTCGCAGAAGGTGAGTGTCAGTACAGTTGTGGGTCAGGTACTGCTGGTGCTGATGTTTGCAGTACATCATTCGCAGAAGGTGAGTGTCAGTACAGTTGTGGGTCAGGTACTGTTGGTGCTGATGTTTGCAGTACATCATTCGCAGAAGGTGAGTGTCAGTACAGTTGTGGGTCAGGTACTGCTGGTACTGATGTTTGCAGTACATCATTCGCAGAAAGTGAGTGTCAGTACAGTTGTGGGTCAGGTACTGCTGGTGCTGATGTTTGCAGTACATCATTCGCAGAATGTGAGTGTCAGTACACTTGTGGGTCAGGTACTGCTGGTACTGATGTTTGCTGTAAATCATTCGCAGCAGAAGGTGAGTGTCAGTACAGTTGTGTGTCAGGTACTGCTGGTGCTGTGTTTGCAGTACATAATACACAGAATGAGTGTCAGTAAGTTGTGGGTCAGGTACTGTGTGCTGTGTTTGCAGTACATAATACACAGAATGTGAGTGTCAGTACAGTTGTGTGTCAGTACTGTGTTTGCAGTACATAATACACAGAATGTGAGTGTCAGTACAGTTGTGGGTCAGGTACTGCTGGTGCTGATGTTTGCAGTACATAATACACAGAATGTGAGTGTCAGTACAGTTGTGGGTCAGGTACTGCTGGTACGGATGTTTGCAGTACATCATTCGCAGAAAGTGAGTGTCAGTACAGTTGTGGGTCAGGTACTGCTGGTGCTGATGTTTGCAGTACATCATTCGCAGAAAGTGAGTGTCAGTACAGTTGTGGGTCAGGTACTGTTGGTGCTGATGTTTGCAGTACATCATTCGCAGAAGGTGAGTGTCAGTACAGTTGTGGGTCAGGTACTGCTGGTGCTGATGTTTGCAGTACATCATTCGCAGAAAGTGAGTGTCAGTACAGTTGTGGGTCAGGTACTGCTGGTGCTGATGTTTGCAGTACATCATTCGCAGAAAGTGAGTGTCAGTACAGTTGTGGGTCAGGTACTGCTGGTACTGATGTTTGCAGTACATCATTCGCAGAATGTGAGTGTCAGTACAGTTGTGGGTCAGGTACTGCTGGTACTGATGTTTGCAGTACATCATTCGCAGAAGGTGAGTGTCAGTACAGTTGTGGGTCAGGTACTGCTGGTACTGATGTTTGCAGTACATCATTCGCAGAAAGTGAGTGTCAGTACAGTTGTGGGTCAGGTACTGCTGGTACTGATGTTTGCAGTACATCATTCGCAGAAAGTGAGTGTCAGTACAGTTGTGGGTCAGGTACTATTGGTACTGATGTTTGCAGTAAATCATTCGCAGAAGGTGAGTGTCAGTACAGTTTTGGGTCAGGTACTGCTGGTACTGATGTTTGCAGTACATCATTCGCAGAAAGTGAGTGTCAGTACAGTTTTGGGTCAGGTACTGTTGGTGCTGATGTTTGCAGTACATCATTCGCAGAAGGTGAGTGTCAGTACAGTTGTGGGTCAGGTACTGTTGGTGCTGATGTTTGCAGTACATCATTCGCAGAAGGTGAGTGTCAGTACAGTTGTGGGTCAGGTACTGTTGGTGCTGATGTTTGCAGTAAATCATTCGCAGAAGGTGAGTGTCAGTACAGTTGTGGGTCAGGTACTGTTGGTGCTGATGTTTGCAGTAAATCATTCGCAGAAGGTGAGTGTCAGTACAGTTTTGGGTCAGGTACTGTTGGTACTGATGTTTGCAGTAAATCATTCGCAGAAGGTGAGTGTCAGTACAGTTGTGGGTCAGGTACTGTTGGTGCTGATGTTTGCAGTAAATCATTCGCAGAAGGTGAGTGTCAGTACAGTTGTGGGTCAGGTACTGTTGGTGCTGATGTTTGCAGTAAATCATTCGCAGAAGGTGAGTGTCAGTACAGTTTTGGGTCAGGTACTGTTGGTGCTGATGTTTGCAGTAAATCATTCGCAGAAGGTGAGTGTCAGTACAGTTGTGGGTCAGGTACTGTTGGTGCTGATGTTTGCAGTAAATCATTCGCAGAAGGTGAGTGTCAGTACAGTTTTGGGTCAGGTACTGTTGGTGCTGATGTTTGCAGTAAATCATTCGCAGAAGGTGAGTGTCAGTACAGTTTTGGGTCAGGTACTGTTGGTGCTGATGTTTGCAGTAAATCATTCGCAGAAGGTGAGTGTCAGTACAGTTTTGGGTCAGGTACTGTTGGTGCTGATGTTTGCAGTAAATCATTCGCAGAAGGTGAGTGTCAGTACATCATTAATTTACAAATTATAGTCCACGAGCCGGGAGTCAAATTAAACTGCATAAGTACATGACCTAGTTCTTCCTTAAATCGATGTAAATATTTCATCCCAGTAATAAATCCTTCAGCCGCGCTTGTTTTTTGTAGCGTTTGAAAGAGAGGATATGGAAGGGTTAAAATATTAAAAATATATTTTCTTTCTTAGTTCTTGTGTTTTTAGCTGATCATATCTGAATTGAAATTTTTGACACGTAAATGAAAATAAATTATATCGTACCTGAAATTTGATCATCTCCGTCTCATTATTTTGTTGGCTCACAGCTATACAGCCACAAGTAACCCAACAAACTTCTCAGATGGTTTCCTCTCATCAAAATAATGAAAAAAGTTTATACAAACATACGAGTATGTCCGGAAACGCTTTGTTAGCGAGCTACGGCTAGTGAAAGACTTCAACGGATTTTCTAGGAAAGGACGGAAATGAAGCGAAACTGATGTTTTTATGGGTAACTGAAGTTTATCTTCAGACATTTCAAATGTATTAAGCTAAAACATGGTCTTGTTATTTTTGGGATTGAATAAATATGACTTCTTGTAATGTATAGGTGATTTTAATTATGATTTCTATTCCTAAAACATATATACAGTAATTATACAATCAGTTTTGTTTGTTGTTTCCTGTCTTACAATCAGCGATGGAAAATTTCCGAAATAGATTCCAGTTTCATATGCAATACTGAATTAAAATGAATTGTAACATAAATTAAGTAAAAAAAGCAAAGAACTGTATACACGTTGTAGTGGTGTTCTAATTAAAACTTATGAAGAATAAGTAAACAAACAATATAAGTATTAATAATAATAAATACTTGAAAATGAATTGTAAATGGTAGAAGACATGATCCAAGTGGTGTCTGTACATAAGTTTGGTATCCAGTTGAGAGCAGTTTAATCAGATTACAATCTAGAGTATCTGAAACAAGCATCCGCCTGCCTACCCTGTATATACACACAAGGATCTGTTGTTATTGAGAGCTCTTAAATTACCTGCTCCTGGTGTTTGATAATGAAAGGTGGGAGCGGTTCTTGGAAAAATATCCGGTGTTTGCTCTTATTCCAGTTTTGTTTGGGGAGTACCTTGCTTCTGGTGTCGATTTGACTGGGCGAATCACGTTCAACTTTGCATAAGTAGAAAGGTTTAAGAATTTAGATAGTTGAATTTTAAAAACAATATCACAATCAAAATATATACGGATGTACACTGCTTTTGCCGTATTTCAGGATTAATGTTGGGCGTTTAAAAATAGTGGGTAGTTTATTGCCATAGTATTAAAATAGCTTTTTGAATTTACAATACACTTACTATCAAATTCGGTGGTATCGAAGGTATAGAAATAAAAGAAAAATAATTTTTCTGTGATGCACTAAAAGAAACCACTTAAATACAAGTCAGGGACCTCGTTTGCATAGCAAAATTATTATTTAATATATTTAAAATTTAAGAGTGAATATAAAATTGATGTCTCTGTTTCAATGCATATGGACGTTTTAGACATTATACAACACTGAAAAGACACGTTCAAATTCGTATAATCGTTATTACATGTAAGGTAAGAGTAATCTACACAATTCGTTGCGCAACAGGCTTTAGAGGTTAAATCCAAAAAATTATAGTATATAGCTAATGTCATTATTGATAGGTAGAACGGCAGAAGTTATATGACAATTATTGTACATAATTGTAATTTCTAAGTATAATACAATGTTTCATGGCGATACTTTTAACGTGTCCTACGTATGAGTAAGGGTTTTGTCAGGGTAACGTCTGTTGAACTGATATTAGCTGGTCTTATCTAATCTCTCTCGTTATCTCCGTTTATCGCAGAAGATATTCGCGCACAATATCCTCATTAACGTCAATATATTGTAAAAGACACCACGTTTTGCTTACCGTTATGTGTTGACAGTAGTATGAGTTTGGTGGTTGGTTGACAATACACTTTCACAAATACTTTCATTTTGTCACAGAAGTGATTTTTTGGTGGATGGGGTGGTGCAGAGTGAGTTCAGGTAGGCATCGTAATATCCGTGATGTGTAAAGTAGACTGACCGTAAGTGTAATACGTAAGAACCAAAAGTACAGAATAAAATCCTCTAGCAAAGGGTGACATTTATGATTCTCTTTCGTCCTTCCTTAGGCTTTATGGAGTTAATCTAAAGCGATTAGCAATAAGAGATCCTGGTTGTCTTCATAACCTTTTTTATAACTGTAAAAATTATCTAAAACGTCTTAATGAGTTTAGACATGACACGATAACACGATCCCACTAAAAATGAATGTTTAACATTTTGTTGAACTACAATAGATAAAATAACATATTTTAAAACAAAACCTTTGTTAAAGGGGTTTTAAAATGAGAAGAGACTTAACTGTTATAAGCATTTAACTTGAAACTGTAATGATACTTCCAGACAATCTAATTAAGAAACCAAATAAACAAAATACTGTATTTCCAAAATGTAAATACATAATTAACAATCATATGTAACGTACAAAATACAATACACACTCATACAGAACGATGTTGTATGACAAAGTAATATAATGTTATTCGTCCATGTGGATATCCACCTCTTTAGCGTACTGCTGTGTAGAGGTGGTAACAGGGTATTATAATGTGCAATGTGCCAGAAACTCCCAACAAAATATCAAGAATACAACCATAGGCATAAACCAAGAGTACTAAATATACATTAATACCTTGTTAAACATTTTATCAGACTTAAGAAATAACTCGACACAGTATAAAACTTGAAAAAATAATTTAGATGTACATCAAAATAAGGATACTATATATACATATACATATATACACACATACACACACATAAAAAAACTGTAATCTGTTTAAACCATAAAGATATACATGACTTAACGTAAGAAAACTATGACGTAAAGAATAATTATTATCATCAGAAGGAGTAGTAATAATTAAAAAAAAAAAAAAAAAAACAGTAGGAACAATTTATTTATACTACTTATTCGTCCACTAAAGTGTAAAGCAAGAGATTTTGGAGCATCTTAAACAATTGTTCCAAGGTATAACGAATTTGGCTCTGAAGTTTTCTAGGAATAGTATAATAGTATAACTATAAACAACAAAATATGGTTGATTTTATTTTAGTTGAAATAATTATATTAGTATATACACTGTTACTAGAAAATATTAAATATAATTTTACTCAATTATAAACACATTCAAAGAAAAATGTCATAGAATTTGCCATAGCATGTTTTATGTAGGTTGTGCCCATTTAAAGTGGAATTTACCTCATCACCCATTGCCTTTGCAATGGATAAAAGTTTTGGTTATTACGGTGAAAGGTATAATGATTTTTACAAATCTTGAACTTCGTCCACTTCATGACGACTTAAACAAAAGTCTCTACCCGGAATAAACAAAAGCACAGGTCTAGGTGCGCAGATAAGCACAAATTTTATCATTCCAGATGTTACATTTTCAAAGACACTCAACGTTTACATATTGTTTACAGCTTTGATGTGACTGAAGCCTCTTGTGTGGGAAGTAAAACTTGTTATAAACATTGTTTATATTCACCGTATAAAATTTAATTTACGTCACAGAGCAGCTTCAAGGGAAGCACTTGATCCCATTATGTTAAAACAATATAAACAACGTCTTAGCTCGTCTCAGCAATTTAGGCATGTGGCGCCACCACTGCATGTGAATGTTCTGCAAACAGGAGATAATGTCAGAAAATATTTATCCAAGATTGATGAAAATAATCTTTTACACTAAATGTTATTAAATGTTTTTAAGAAACAATTTATTTATTGGTAAACCAAATGTAAGAGAAATGCAATTTAGTCTGCAATTATAACACAGTTATATTTTATAATAGTGTTTTTGAATATTTGAAGTATCTGAGATTATACATAAATAGGTATTTTGGATGGATTGTTCTTCACAATATTGTCATACATTAATCTAAGGAGGGTAAATTAATCTTTGAATTACACGAATCATTACACAAAAAATAAATTGTTTTTGTTAAAATACTATCGGACAAGAAAAGATCTTGCGGGACATATAATATTGTTAATTCAGTTGTAACGAATCAAATGAATCATGTATATCTCTATAACCTTAAAAAGTTATAGGTTTAATGAAAATTATTTGTTTGTATTAAATCAGTTGTATGACCACTGCTTCTTGATATTTATGTAGAAATAGTTGCAGAAGATCCTGAAAACAGTGTTTTTAGAATAACTCGTTCTCCTCAGTTTGGAGTCATGGATTTTAGAACACATCTAATGACGCGAGTTTCAAAACAAAATACACTGAAAGCTCAAACACTGTCCTACGCGAGGATCTTCATCCTTTCATCTCCATCCAACGAATTCTTCTCCGTCACGGCTCCCGAGGGAATAGCGTATTATTAAATACAGAAATACAAGGATTTAATCAAAATTCCTCCATCACATAACTCCATTCTGATAAAAAGTTAAGGCACTACGGTCAAAACGATTAGTGATATCATCTCAATAACTTGATAGTAACAGTAATGCTAATTGAATGACCACCATTAATCACAAGCAACAGTGTATCTGTACAGTGAAAATACATAACCGGCGGGCGGTGAAACACATTACAGAGTTTTCTCTTTGAATAGTTCAAAGGGAACACAAAAACTGCAACGGACCTCTCTACAGAAGCTTGTACAACAAAGCTAATTCACTTTGGATTTTGAAAGCGTCCTTTGTATGAACATTCACGATTGTAGCACAGCATTTGTTGTTACGACATTGTGCTACTCACATATACGGTTACTTCTTTTCATTCTTCCGAAGTTCAGGAGAAGATTACAACTGTATATAACTGTGAGTGGTAAAGTTTATGAAAGCTCTAATAACAATCTGGTGGACAACCATGATCCGCACTTTATGAATATCACAGCTTGTATAATACAGATGGAAACTATGTTCTATTCACGACCATTGACTCCTGTGTAGTGAGTGTAATATATCTTCCTTACCGATTTTCCCCTTCCTGCTGCTCCAGAACCTTATCTCCAACCAGTTACAGACATTAGGTACCTTATTTAGTTGCTTTTCCAAAACCTGTAGCACCGTTAACAGTTGAATGGAATATTATAGTTAAACAATTATCCTAATGACAACGGTAATAGTTACAGTTCCTCTATCGTACATTTAGCGAATTTGACACAAAAAAGTAAACTTGCGGATGGTTATAATTTTATGGAATTATCAAAGATTTTTAGTATGGTTTTTTTCTGATAAAGGTTTCGGAAAGTGTTAAAGGAAAATATTAGGGAGGTGAGCGCACACAGTGCGACTAATTTTTAACCCTCAGCTTGTTTCAAAATCTCAATAAATAAAGCAATACTGTGATGTGGGGCTACGATTCATTGAAGGTTTTGGTTGAGTATATACATTTGAAAAACAATTTAATCAACTAAATGTAACACCAACAATGTTTGCTTCTAGAATTAAGTTTTGGAATATACTAGTGTTAGTTGAAAACATAGGTTTAACATGTAAAATATACATAAAAGAAACAATACTTTAAGGTAAGGCGGACTGGGAAAAATGTGGCAGAACTTTAGCTCAATGAGCTACAGACTGTGTAACAACTCGCCTCAACTTTCTATATACTTGGTAAACTTTGTAACGTTTTTGTGATATGTTTTGTAAAGTATTAACGAGCTGGAAGAACTAGAATTGTTCTAAAAATAAGATAATATGAACCTTAGGTAAAAAAAAACTTTAACACACAGAGCTAAAAACTGTTTGTAACAACTCGCCTCAAACTTTCTATATACTTGGTAAACTTTGTAACGTTTTGTGATATGTTTTGTAAAGTATTAACGAGCTGGGAAGAACTAGGTAATTGTCTGAAAATAAGATAATATGAACCTTAGGTAAAAAAAAACTTTAACACACAGAGCTAAAAAACTGTGTAACAACTCGCCTCAACTTTTCTATATACTTGGTAAACTTTGTAACGTTTTTGTGATATGTTTTGTAAAGTTATTAACGAGCTGGAAGAACTAGAATTGTTCTGAAATAAGATAATATGAACCTTAGGTAAAAAAAAACTTTAACACCACAGAGCTAAAAACTGTGTAACAACTCGCCTCAACTTTCTATATACTTGGTAAACTTTGTAACGTTTTTGTGATATGTTTTGTAAAGTATTAACGAGCTGGAAGAACTAGAATTGTTCTGAAAATAAGATAATATAAACCTTAGGTAAAAAAATCTTTAACACACAGAACTAAAAACTGTGTAACAACTCGCCTCAACTTTCTATATAAAGGTAAAACTTTTGTAACGTTTTTGTGATATGTTTTGTAAAGAATTAACGAGGTGGAAGAACTAGAATTGTTCTGAAAATAAGATAATATGAACCTTAGGTAAAAAAAAAACTTTAACACACAGAGCTAAAAACTGTGTAACAACTCGCCTCAACTTTCTATATACTTGGTAAACTTTGTAACGTTTTTGTGATATGTTTTGTAAAGTATTAACGAGCTGGAAGAACTAGAATTGTTCTGAATAATAAGATAATATAAACCTTAGGTAAAAAAATCTTTAACACACAGAACTAAAAACTGTGTAACAACTCGCCTCAACTTTCTATATACTTGGTAAACTTTGTAACGTTTTTGTGATATGTTTTGTAAAGTATTAACGAGCTGGAAGAACTAGAATTGTTCTGAAAATAAGATAATATGAACCTTAGGTAAAAAAAAA
The DNA here is from genome assembly GCF_021130785.1 of Homalodisca vitripennis. Taxonomy (NCBI): domain Eukaryota; kingdom Metazoa; phylum Arthropoda; class Insecta; order Hemiptera; family Cicadellidae; genus Homalodisca; species Homalodisca vitripennis. The sequence continues at coordinate 13,310,816 of NC_060212.1, read as the reverse complement.
ACTTTAACACAGTAACTTTCACACACTAACTGATAAAAAGTAACATGTCAAAACCAGTTATTGGTATTCCCAGGACTTCCTAATGTGCTTCGGTCGGATAAAACAAAACCTAATAATGCTATGTTAATCATGGTTGTTGATATTTGTTGATTCTTGTAATAACTTGTTTTATGTTTTTGTATCCTAAATTATAAAAAATAACTAGTCAGTGAATGTTTTGTCTGCCTTACAATAACTTTAAATGTAACTTAAACCGTGGGGGTTTTATAAAACAATTCAAAATTTTATTGGGCACCAAATATGATAAAGTAGTATTGGAGACATCTAGTTTGCATCATCCTTCTTCTTTTTAAAGTAGCTTTAAAATAAAGTGTCACTTGCTAGGGGTTAATATTTAACAATTTTGACTTTTAAAATACCTACCCTATTTGGAATGTGGAGGGGGTGATTAACAATTTTCATGCGTCAAAAAGTCCTCAGTTGGTCATATAAACATCCCCAAAGTTAATGACTTAATCTATATTCATAAGAAAGTTAATAAGGTGACGGTCTGGAGGGGGTCGAGTGGGACTTTAAAGACACCCGGTATACACTATTTGAAAGTTTGCTAAAACTAATAACGACTAAATTACAGCATTGATTTTTTTCTGTAGTTCTATATAATTCCAATTTAATTTAATTATATTTAATGAAGTGAGAACATGAATATGCTTCAGTAGAGTTCTGACAAACTGGAGAATATGACACTCTGGAATGTCAATACATTCTACTTAACACACAATACTTTCCACTGTTTCTTGTTGATATGAACTTCCTACCTACCTAACTTTGTTGTTGGGTTGCAGTAAGTATGAACTTAAGAAGACAAGACGCTTTTCAGAGTTGAAATTTTAAGATGCAAAAATACTCTCACAGTTTTAGCATTAACGTCGCTGAGTGGCACCAACTTCAAGTCACTGAAGCCATTAGTGTACAAAAATTACATACCGTTATTATATGCTTGTATATTTAAGTAGAGCATTTAACCGCTACAGTGACCAATGACAAGTATATTATTTAATGTATTTGTGGAAGTTTCAGTACAGAAAAACTGTTGACCAAATTTATTATACGTCTATATAAATGAAAGAGTTATTTGAAATCAAACTGACTACCTATAAGTCAAATAATACGGTAATACACATCAGTAAATTTCATTCTTTTAATGTCGCAATCGCTTTATTGGTTTTATATATTTTTACTCCTAATTATAATTTAATAACAATTCATGAGTATAGTAGAAAATATTTAGAAAGTTCACGTAGTAATTAATGTGACGTGATGACAGGATTTGCCATCGTTATGTGTTACAAAATGTATAACACAACGTTTCGAGGATTAGAATCTATCTTCTTCGTCAGGTGGCAGAGGTATTAGTACATACAAAAATAAAGAACAGAAAGCAGGGAAAGAAAAGGGTTCAAACCTACCCAAAAGTTGCTTGGAGTCCAGTCCAGGCGTTGTCACTGCAGAGGATGCAAGTCCCGAGCACAAGTCACGAGTACGAGAAACACAATCACACATCACACCGGCACGGATGTAAGTGGGATACTGTAAAGTGTTATCCCTTTTGTAACATATAACGATGGCAAAAGTCCGAAATCCTGTCAAAGATCCCATCATAAATAACAAAATTTAAACAAAGAAAAAGTGCTTTGAATCAATAAAACAATTGATGACTCACTTATATTCCACAAACTTTTCTAAAACTGGAAAAAATAAATTCTAAAAGTAAACAATTACAACATTTCAGAAAAGTTATGTGATGCTGCTGCTATGCTTAAAAATTTTCGTCTACTTAATGGTTTAATCGACTAGAGTTTTTAATATTTAAGATTTAATAATATACAGTACTTCTTTAAATTTTTAATTTTCTTAATAAATTAGGGAATCTTATCTTTTACAATGACTTAGGTCATGTAATGACAAATTATCTTTACCCTTTACAATATGAGACAAGATAAGGAACCCAGTGCGTGTCGGGAAATGTAGATATAAATATTATATAAATAATTGACTTCATATTTAAGTAAACACATATAAGTGTTTCTTATTAATAAATATTCACTGTATAATGTGTCGAATCTTTGTTTTACACAATTTTATTAAGAACTTTTGCGTTGATTATTTAGTAATGTTACAGTAAATAAATCCATTAAAATAAAATCTCACCTTTAAAATATCGTTCGCCTTTGGTGAATTCAATTTTAGTGTATTATAAAAATTAACAGGGCACTATTTTGTACTAAATCGAGAAAGAAATCTCTGATTTTTTGAATATTTGTATTACAAGAACCTTAAAATGAGATTGATAGAAGTTTAAATTTTAACTTCCGCAAAAAAATAAAAGTTCCTTCATTTTAGGGTAGGGTTAATTAAGACAGGGCTTTATGGCCCTAAATCGCCCTTTTGTATATATAATACAAATACAGTCATTTGAATTTGAATTTTTTTAGGATCGGGGGCTGAAGTTTTCCATGTTATAACCCCCCCCTTCCATGTTATAGCTTGATATATTTCTGTTCAAAAGTTAATGATAGGGAGGAGGCTTTAGGGACACCAGGTATTTGAAACATTAAACAATTATATTTAAAAAACTTCGTCCCCAAGTACGTTTCAACTCAAATGCAGTTTATTTCGTAGAAACGAATTTACAGCATAATTATAAATATATAAGCTCAGTTTTAAGTTTATTAGTAGATAATGTCTATTATAACAAATTTTTTAATATTAAGTTAACAAGTAGATTAAGAATAACTTTACTGATTGAGCTACATCATTCTGTGAGTTTTTAAGTAATCAGCTGTTTTAAACTAAACATAATTACTCTCATAATATCATCACTGAAAATTTGGAAACCGAAATAACTTATGGTTTATGTTATGTATTACGAGTATGTATTTTCAGTATTTTTCAATTCTGATTAAAATATTAGAGAATGCTCAGAATAAGAAAATTATACAAAAAATACAGCAATTTAGTATTTAAATGTAGTGAAAACTACTAAACGTAATTGAAGCGTTTGAATAAATTTGGATAATTATTGTTTCGTTTTTGCTAAGCTTAGAAGCTGTTGTCATCTTCTACGTTTCCTGTTCAAAAAGCGTCAAAGCTCTACTAACACTAATACTATTTTCATATGTAATACGTAGTGAAGTAAACGAAAAACTTTTCTGAGCTATACACAAATATTTAAAAATAGTAAATAAGATTATTTAGTTACTCAGTCATATGACTTTTTAATCACCAGTGATAAAAACACGTATTGACAAACAGTCAGACACTAAATAAATCAAGATGGTATATCATGTTATCATAGTAACATTGACATAAAGTTATGTTATTTGTATCGAGATTGTATTAAGTGAACAAACAGGTAATAACAATTCATTAGAGCTTGAGAGAGGAGGTTAACACAATTACTACGTAACTTCAGATATAATACGTAGCCCTCCAAAACCTCAGTGTGGAGAGCAATCAACCACCCATGTTACACGGAAAACAATTTTCACAGAGAAACCGAAATACCTAGAATTAGTAATTATATTACTTAGTTTATTGAACTGTGACTGTCAGAAATATGAAAACACATACCAGCAAACATATAGATACTACTGTAATTAAATCGAGGGTAATATTAATTTCATGGCAAATGTATAATTATTTAACTGAAATGGACAATAATTGATATTTCACCTTAAAAGTCATCCTCAGAAACTCTTGTTCTGCTATCAGCTAAATGAGATTCCAACCTTCTGCTATAAATGTGTTTTTCAACGGACATGATTTAATTACTCGATCATCAGGTCCTCTGGAATTGTGATCATTTGTCTTATATATACTATTTCATTGGCACAAGCAAGTGAGCCGTAAGAACGGGCCAACAGATTTATGCTGACAGGGGGATCGTCACATCCTTGAAATAAAAAAAAAGATAATTCTTACGTCACCAATAATGCTTGAACTCTTTAATCTCAGGTCAACAGTTATGGATGAGGTAACACGTTATAATGTATGATACGATGCTACTTTATTTACTAGTTTAAAATATAAAAGGCCTAATATTTCTTTTACTACAAGGTACGTCACACCATGTGTTAAGGTTGCATGGAATCTTTCAAAATCATTCCCATCCATCAAATCATTCCCATCCATCAGATCAAAACCATTCGTTCATTTCATTCTCCTGCGGATGTTGTCCTGTGGACAGAAAATTAAAAAAAAAAAAGAATTTGATACAAAAATGAAGTATCACAGGATTCATTTGTGTAGAAATGCATTTTCAAGAAAAATTTTAAAATCTACACATAAACTATTTCCCATGATATATTAGCACATGTTTCATTCCCATTGTTGTTTAATAATTTGGGTTTAAATAATAATAGTCTACAATATCAAGTTGATCACCATCATAAAATGATGTTGTGTGTGTTAGAATAGTTGGATCGTGTTAATGTATCACATGTCTTTAGTCTGTTTGTCTTTAGTCTGATCTTTAGTCTGTGAATCTTTAGTCTGTCTTTAGTCTGACTGTCTTTAGTCTGTTTCCAAATGTATTTATTCTGCTATTTTCTCATTGTCATCATGTATACCTTTAAGGCCACTTTAAATATACTCGCTAACACTCAGCTAAACCCATGAGGTGACATGCACAATAATCGAACTTAGTGTTCCTCAGATACTGCACAAATGAAGCTTCAAGCAACATTTCAAGTTTGTAGGCTAGTTAGATAGACAGACAGAAAGAAATTAATCGTTTCAAGCCCTACGAGTGATAATGCTTCACTAACGCTCAGCATATAACACAAATTCTCTGTTTTATTGAATGTACCGAGTTTGAAACTCAGTGATGAAACACTTAGTTTATTCTTATTGTACCGTTGCCTCATATTAGTAACTTAAGTTTTACTTCTTTTCATCAGACCAATCACAACATTTTCTCCGAAGTATCAATCAGAAATAAACTCTAGAAGTCTTACTGACAAGATTTTTGTAGAGTTTTGACGTCTCTAAGTAAAATTATACACAATATAAGATGTGAAAAGTTCGGATTAGTTAGGTGATTGCGGTGTGACAGACATCATCCTCCAACTTATTCGAGAAATCACTGATACTTTTATTTATTTTTGTCGTCTCAGTGTTCCCCATTTAGAAATGAAACTTCATTGACAATTTCCGTTTTAGAGGTCAGTTCGTGTTCAAGAAATCGTGCGAACTAACAGACATTAAACTTGTCAAGGCCCACGATTTGGCTTCACTGAAGTTCAGCCAATTAACAACAAGTTGTGGTATAGAATATGATATAATTACTTTTATTCTACACTAAACAATCTATGCCCTTTCTATATCCATTGTAAGTTATATTTAGAGCTTTTGTATACTTTTGTACTACTTATAGAATAGAATATCCTACTCAGTTATAAGTTATCAACAGGAATGCATTTAATAAAGTATAGAGTTTAGTGACTCGAGTACGTTCTTATTATATTTTACTTTATAGTTTTGCAATTATTTGGTGAATATTGTGTAATTTATTGTTTGTAAAAATGCAAAATATCCTTATTTTCTGAAATATAAAAATAAGTAATGTCCCAGAAGGAGTTTATTTTAAGTGCTAGAACTTTTTAACTTGAAAATGAAGCTGGTAAAACGTGTTACGCTGCTAATCGCTGTAAAGCTCGGAGGACTGGGGGATATGTTGTACTCACCAGTAAAAGAAAGAAAGGCAGGCGAAAATTGTCTTGGAAGAATATATGAAGAGGATAATAAGGCGTAGAATATACAAGTTGAGCATTCTTTCTAACGATTTGAAAGTTACATACATACCTTGAGGAGAATATGCCTGATTTTCCTGAAAGAAATTTTGAGCAACCCTGTCCTAATAATAAAATCAATTGTCATTAGGGGAGTTAGAGCGGAATTTGTAATAATTATTAAAAGGCTCAGGAATTTAGGATATTCTATTAATACTGATGAGACTTGAAGTAGAGCTTACCACTCTATGAAGTACGAATGGCAAGGCAGACAGATAGACAGACAGACAGACAGGAAGGCAGAAGTGAAAGCTTCGTTAAAGCTCAGCCAATTATTGTTACTGTAGCACCGGACAATTGTTACTTAGACCTTTTGTTACAATACGACAGAAGAGTGAGAGGCTCATGTTTAGGACAATTAATTTATTAGTGTCAGTTAACCCTAGAGCTGGCAATGGTTGTTCCTGAAATGCCACAGTATTTTAGATTGATATGTAATGGGTTTTTTAGACAAGTATTTATACCAATCAACTTACTCCAAATGTAACATATTATACATGATTTTTTTCAGAAAAGACTACAGAATCTAAATATGCATAAAGAAATTAGATAAATTAGAAAAAAAACACAAAAATTTTGTTTTACTTTCAAAAAATTTTTTTTAAAAACTTTTTTACCAAAATATTCCGTTGCCTAGCAAAGTTCCTGTGTATCAAGTAAGAAATCTGAGATATACATTTTACTCCAAAATGTTATGCTTATTTCGGAAATATATAGTTGTTGCACTTTAAATGCATAAAATTATACTTATAGTAGTTTATAAAAAAATCCGTACCCGTATTTTATTTTACGAGGCACGTCCAGAAAGTAAGTGTACTGGTACTCTCACAGCTGTAGGGAATAATTTTTCGACATATTAGCAACACTGCCGCATAGCTTGACTACTCCCCTTCAAAACGAGGCCAATTTGAGGTTAATGTGTTGAAAATTCTTGACGCAGTACCATCTCTCGCGAAAAATGTCGATCGTATCTCCCGCCAAGTTCGAAATTCGTGCCGTCATTCGCTACCTCGTTGTGAAGGGAAAAGCTCCGGTTGAAATTTATAATGAGGTGAAAACTGTATAGACTGCTTCTTAGTTTCATAGTGTAGTGGGTAACCAAAGTTTCATCTCCAGTAACAATAGAGTAGAGAAAATCATCGCCTTCAAGTTCGTAGCGTTCCAAAAGCTCTTTGTAGCTCTGCACTCAATTCAACTTGTGCTGTTCTGTCAGCTGTTTTGGGACCCATCTCGCAGACAATTTCCGATATCCGAGTGTTTCTGTGATTGTTTCGTGTATCTGGGATATGCGGAAACATCGCAGAAAGTTCATCTAACGTCAATCTGCGATCGTCACGGACCGCAATCTCGTTTTGTTCCCAAGTTCGTCAATCACAATTGAAGGTCTTCCACTCATCTGATCGTCATGATTCAGAATCTAACTAAATAGTTGATTAATGAAATAAAAAAAAAACAAAAAAAAAAAAAAAACAACCTATACGAAGTATGCGGCAACGACTGATCAAATACGATGAAACAAACGTTGTGTAACAAGCGCTACAGTTGTCGTCAGCTGTCAACCGATTGACTAGTGCGGGGCGGAATAACATTTTGCATTTTGCAATGTACAAAGAGAATGTAACATAAAAGCAAAGACCAACAAAACCGGTATCAATATGTAGATTGATTCCTCTTCTTTACATTGGTGTGAGATAAAACGTGATTGGTTATTAATTACACGTTCACGAGTCATGAAAACAAAACAGTGCAAATGGACCGCATATGCGGCGATTGCCAGTTCTAGGGTTAAGAAACTTACAGGAATATATTGGTTTTAGGAATCCCTAAATACATTGTTGATTTGATTTAAATTATTTATAAAAAATTATTTAAAAGAACATTTTTTAAAGAAAAAATTTATACGAAATACTAAACCTCCATAAGCACAAATTGTTCGTTTATTGTTAATTTATAACATCGGTTGAATTCCAGCTAATTAACACATCTAAAGCAGTTGAACACAAAGCAATGAGACCACAAATATAATACAAGTATTGATGATTCGTGGAATACATGAGATGACTGTTAACACCGAAATGTAATCCTGTGTTCAATTCTGACAGATGTCGAAACCCACACAAAAACTCTTTCTGTAACGCTTTTTGGGCGTTTATTCCTAATTAATAATTCTGAGAAAATATTGTATATTGATTTGATGAAACGAAGTAAAACCAATCCTCATGTATAATAAGTATTGCCATGTGACGTAATGTGATTGACAATCAAATAATGTTTACGGTTAACAATTTCTTATGATTTATTTTTTTTTATTGTCGATGAAGTAGTACCACAACGCAATATTCTGAGAGTAAATAAAAAATAAGTATATTTTGAAATGTTTGGATTTTTCCAAGAAAACGTAAGTGTCATCTGCACGAATGTGCGAAGTTGCAGCGGAGTGCTCTATTTGTGTCAGAAACAGACTGTCACCAGTTTGATAGCATGGAGACCGCTCTACTCTCTATGCCCAATAACACAATTCAGTACATACATTACATTTCAATTCTGAACGTAATGATAGCATAAATTCAATTATGTCATTAAGAAGCAGAATCTGTAGAAATAAATCGAACGCCGGATTTGTAAAGATCGTAAAGATAACAAAGATTTACCATAATATTAATAACGTAGAAAAGTTTAGTTTCGTCATGAAAATTCAGTATATAATACTGTGCAATTCAAGTTATCCGTTTTTATTAAGACAAAATTAATATGTACTACTTTTATTGCAATTAAAATTCTAATTCACTTGTTTCAAAAAGTTGTGTGATAAACGTGTGTTTTTTTTTAGATTTAGCTGTCTTGTATTTAGACAATAAATAAGAAAATAAAACATTGAAATGGATTTTAACAGTGATAAACAACGAATATATGATTGAATATTTTCAGAACTTGTTTTGAGAATAAAGAAAAGTCACAAAGTGAGGGTCTATAATAAAGAAATCTGAAATAAAATCAGTCTTTTTGGGCAGATTATGTATTATCTAGAAAATACCGATAGGGTACCAAGAATGGTCCTGTTAATTACCTTTCGTAAAATTAACAACCTTTTCTAACGAATTTTTCTTTTTTATAGATAACACATTGATATATTGATAACACGTAGATTGCGCATCGGCCATACCTATCTATCTCACAGTTGCCAACGGCACTGTGTAGCGGGTACAACAGTTATCTTAAGATAACCGGATCAAGCAAGTTCGAGCGTGGCTGCTGCTTGGATGGGTGACCGCTGAGCGATCCTGTCCTTGGAAGCAGTCCGCCTGCCCGGCCGTTGGTGGTGGTTCGGAGGTCGCCTTTTAGCCGTTGGTCCTAAGGCCTAACTTCGCCTGGTAAAATAAAGTATCTTTACTTTAATTTTTACTTAGTTTCTTCATGAAACGTGGGGAATCTTCAGTTCTACTATCCTTTAACAGACAGAAGGATTTTTGTCAATTGCCATAAATATTAAAGAACTCCTTGGAGATGAAGTGACCAATATAGCGAAACTATTTAGATATCTTAAGCTTAACTCTTCAATCTCAAAAATATGCTAATTCCTTACCAGTACTTGACGTAGATTAGTTCGTATTGGGTTGGTCTCCTTTACAGTCCATCTCTAAAATCTATTGTTAATTATTTATACATTTTATTTAGTTATACATTTACGTATTTCACTTTACTGTTAATGGGCTAATTCTCTAAACATATGCGCACCGTGATTTAATACTCCCGTCACATGAGTAGGTATCAAATATGCTATCGGGCAATTGTAACCTCTGTGTTTTCGCCCCCCCCCCCCCAAATAAAAAAATGGTTATTCCTTATATTACATATTTTTACCACGAGCTCCTCAAATGTCCTGTCTGTCCAATTAGAGAGATAGTAATGGGGAACTCCTGTGAATTCAGTAAGGCAAACTGAATTGAATTTGTTAATCAAGCTAAAAGTTTTTCGGGCCTTGATTGGATAGTCAAACGCTCGTTCAAATGTTTCATACTAACATGCATATGGACTTCTAACTAGATCATTTACTACCAAAATTTACTGTCATGTCAATTTAAGATAATGGTATGACGTCCTTAAATATATTATGGTCCATATGTTTTTAACTGTCAAAACTTATTCAAATCATTCTGGAATATTATATCATGGATTACATTATATACTTTGAGTAATGCCTATGTATATCAAATAAATGTTTAGGACAGTGATATAATTAATTGTTAAAACAAATATTTATTGCATTACAAAATATGCATAACATACTTACATTTGAGATTACCCCACACAAGAGTAAAATTTAAACCTGTACAGAAAAAAACAAAATGAGAGGTGTCTTATTTTTGAGTTAAAATTCACTTATATTCTTAAGAATCAAAAAATATTTAGCATACACTTGTTAAGTAGAAAATTATATAAACGAGATATGGTTAAATAAAAGTATGTTTAATACTCACTCATGGGCAATCCTTAAGAGTATTCCTTTCTCTCAATTTAAATCGATTACTTATGTTTTGAAAACTTCTCTTCATTGCTCTCCCTTTAAAGTAGCGGGAGCATGTAAACTAACAAACGAACAAAATATGGTGATTGACATATTTAAATCATAACATAAAATACAGGACTTGTACGGCTAAAATCAAATATTGACAAGACTCAGCCCTGCTCAAAGGTCAGAATAAGCACAAATGAAACAACGATAAACAATGCCCTGATGCAAGCATCAAGCATTATGTGAGAGGAAATTTCAATACTTTATTGATTTTCTAATTCTTTCATATGAATGATTAAAGCATGGATGTCCTCTGGATATGCGTTTGTCAACAAAACATGTAAATCTTACCGAATGATTTAATAGTTAATATGAACTAAAGTATTAGATATGCAAAATGAAATTGAAATATTATTATATAAAGAATTCATATCACCAAACATAACTTTATATATACAGGTAATGTAACCACAAATGATGTACAATCCAAATCGCTGTGTCATGATGCAAGTTTAATTTTCACTGTAATGTCCATCCCAACAGAGAGAGTGGTGAAGCAGCGGTTTTGAGCAAACTGCTCACCCAGTGTCCAACGCCAGCTGCGAGTCAACAAACAAAGCTTCTCTCAGCAAACAACTGTCGCTTGCGGTGTATGTTTGGAGCTGTGCGACGACATACATCTGGTATCTTGCTGGCCGAGTAAAACAGGCGGCGCAGAAATATGCGCGCACTCAAACATGTATTTATAGAGCAAAGTTTGAGTGATTATTCTCACATCCTTGAGGCTAATTCAAGCGGATTCCCAAAAAATATTGGCAATAAGTATTTGAGTATTATTCACTAAAGTTCGTTATGCGTGGTGTTTCACAATTCTATCACAAAAGTCGTTCCGGCCCACAAGTTTTGTAATGTAATCTCTTATTACCAGTTACAATTGAAATAAAATCAATATTAATTTAATCAAACGGGCATAATGTGTTTGCATGAAAAATATATTGCTTGGAAAGGATAAAGTATATAACTTGAATACTCACGCCACACGGGACATAAACAAATACACAATGGTAAATTCACTAATCCTCCATCATCCTTAGAAAATTCTACAAAATTGCAGCGCAGGAATTAATTGTACAAGTTGGGTGCCTCCCAGTCAATTTGAAAATACACGTGTTAGTATGAGCTTATGAAATAGAGTAGGCCTAGAGTTTCAAACTGGTTTAGAGCCTTCGGCGTTTGTGCATTTTTATATATTCTGGTGGACTGTTGACGGATTAAGATGGCAAAATCTGAGAAGACAGGAGTCCATAAGCTATTGTTTGGTGTCTTCCAGTTACCAACCAGTGTACCAACTTTTTCCACTAGTTTCAGATGTGAGTAAGTCTCAACCTCTGGCCAAGGTGCATGTAGACAAACATAACAAAATCCATTATTTAGTGTCTTGGCGGAGTCTACAGTGAAAAATCTTTGAAAGCTATCTTATTAAACTCTCACTACTTTGGAGTTATACGGATCACCTTTTTAAGTTTGAATTCTTTGAGAATTGAAAGTGCAATTCGTGTTTGACGCGCTAAAATCTAGTTGACGCAGATAAAAATTTGAACAAACCATTATTTTGTCAAAGCGAAATTTATGTAAATAAGTCTTCTGAAAGACTTCATGTGCCATGAAAACCTATATCAAGGCCATGTTGTTGAGCTTACGTTGCATACACCAGACATTGGAAAACCTTTGTACCAAGAAGTACAATTCATTTCCTCCCGCAATCTGTACTTTAACAGTCAAACTAAGAAGAAATATAAAATATTGGACAGTACAGAAGTCTGACATATACTGACACTGTTCACTCCCTGGGGCAGATTGAAAGATTACTACAGATGTATCTTGTGTCGGTCATGTATGTTGTGATAAGTCCAACTCGGTATCATACTATCACAGATTGCCTGGATTCATAAATAAAAGTTTAGAATAATACTTTTATGCGAATTCTATAGTGAAGCACATTCAAATTACACGTTGTAACTGAAACAGTTTTCTTTCTAAACGATGATAAATACTAAAAAAATTAATTCAAAGTAGGCTACTAATGTAAATAAAAAAACGTTTTAGAATAACTGACTTAAAAAGCATAGTACGAGTATCTTAGCTGAATTAAATCAATAATATGGGGTTTTATTCTCATTTTACTATAATCGAAAATGGCCCATGTACATCTGTACAATGGATAACACTGTAATGAGCTTTATGTTCAGAATATTAATCACTTGATTCCTGTCTGTCGATTTCAGCGTGTAATATGAACTCATTGGGAGCGTTAATTACACCTGTAGTGTACATGTATTTGGTCATCAAACTATTAAACACATTTTTCAAATAACAGTTCTGGATGCTTTTATCTATTACCATGTATATTATATATTGAATATGTATCCCAATTTTAAATGAATTCCTCAAGCCCCTCCCCCCTGAAATTTTTAAAGGCATAAAATTGCACCTAATAATTTGTTTTAAGCTAAAACACATTTATGAGGACAAATTCAATAATATCATAGGAGTAGATTCCAGAACCCTTGTTTTTGAGGGGACCCCTGATTAACATTAAATATGTTAATGACTTATTCAATGCATCAATGAGCCTGTTTAAAATGTCCATAATGAAGTTGTATTTTTTTAATACGTTGAATGATTTGGCAATGTTATAGATTGATGTCAGCTATAGTAGACAATTAATTAATTAACAAAACTTGCTATTTGCTTTAGTTTTATCAAATTGTATAAATTTAAGGTAATATTATTGTTTTTATTATTTTTGAAATATTATACGTTTTATTGCTGTTACTCAGTTTTATATCTAATTATTATTGTTATTTCACTATCTTAACGAAGCCTTACATGAATATTTTATTGCGTCACCAATTTAATTAGAGAAATTTGAAAATGAGAACTTCCTTAGGGTAGCATTTTTTTAATATCACGTGAAGCAAGCTACAAAATTGCAAAAAATAAGGTAAATAGAGCACCCTGAAGCCAAAAAAATTACGGGTGTTACGTTTTATAATTTCTCAGTCTAGATAAAGTAATATTGTAGAAGTTAAGAGAACCACATCTCTGTAATTTACTTTGTATGGCTTTCCATATGTGGAACTTCGAAATTGATTCCTGATTATATACTGCTCAAGCCATTAAAAATGATAGTGCCAGCTCATTTAATAAAAAATTGATTCTGTAGATTCGGAAAAACACAAAAATGTAAAACATATCATATTGTACAGCCCTCCCATTTTGAACTCGGTTTATAAAATCCTGTCAAATATTCTGCTTGTTTTCTTGATCTTAGTGTAAAAATATTTAGGGTTATGATCAATTTTGTTTTTTGGAAAAACTCCAATCAAACGTTATGAATTTGTCTCAGTCTAATTTTTATTCAGGTCAATATGCTAATTTAAAGGGAACAAATGATTTTAATGCACAATTCTAAATTAGATATAGTGACAGATAGCCCAGCTAAATCGTTATGCTATAAGTGTTTAACGAAATGTAACATGTATTATGTATTGTATTTCGTTTATAAATAACTAAACTGTGATGTTCGGATTTATTAATAATTATAATAATACATTTATGTAATACCTTGCAGTGTTTTAGAGTCCACGAAGATTACAGTCTACTTTCCTTGCAGCAAAAGGTCGAAATAAATTCTTATATTTTAAATATAACATGGCAAGTAGTGATCCTCATTAGCATTATTTTTCTTACAGTTTGGAAGAGGAAAGACTCGGAGAAAATTCTCCAGTAATTGTGCATAATGTTATAAATTTAAACAAGGAACACTCTATTCGTGTTCATTATTAAACCGACCATTAATTATTCAGTGTCCATTATTTCATGTTGCCAATGGCGCAATGTAGCGGGTACAACAGTTATCGCAACGTAACCGGATCCAGTAACATCGAGCATGGCTGCTGCTTGGATGGGTGACCGCTGAGCGATCCTGTCCTTGCAAGCAGCCCGTCTGCCCGGCCGTTGGTGGTGGTTTGGAAGTAACTTTTAAGCCGTTGGTCCACAGGTTAAATGTAGAGAGGGCTTCTTAGCCCTGACTTTGCCTGGTAAAATAAAATGTCTTTAATTTTTACTTAGTTTCTTCATGAACGTGGAGAATCTCCAGTTTTAATGTGTGTGGTCCAGCCTTTAACAGATAAAGGTTCAATTCCTGGACAGCATGGCTGATCCCATGTATACTACCAAAACTAGTTTTTCTGCTTCAAAAATCTTTAGAATAGTGTTCTGATTCGACATGAACTCACTTATAAAGCCCTATGTAATTTAAACAATTAGGTTGACCTTATGTGAAATAATTTCGTTGTTGTGTTCGTGGAGACAAATACACGATGGTGGACATCGATGCCCGACTTCAACAACAACCTCATCGCCTCTTTGTGACTAGAACGGAGATTACGCAAATCCTCACTTATCTGTGGTTCTAGTTCGTGAGAACTCCCCTTGTAGCGATTGCTCTGAGCATTTACCTTCGAGGGCTTCTGATCGGTCGGGATACTAGATGAACAAGGCAGATGAGGGAATAGGCATCTAAAAGTTGCGTACCTAAACATGATGTCTCTAAATAGTGGGTTTGATTCAAAGAGCTCACTTGTACGTGACTGATTTTGATGTTCTTTCGGTTGGTAAAACATGGCTCAATGCTGTCTGGCCCACTAACAACTATAATCTACCAGGTTACAATATACTGAGGAAGGACCGAGTTGATACAAGGACCCAACATGACAACCGGTACAACATGAGGAATTGTACTTTGGCATGGATTTACTCCTGGTAGTGGTGTCATACATTTGTGGAGTTTATAGACCTCCTAGTTTTGACATACATTCTTCTTGAGCCTTTAATTTGCTCTTTCTTCGCTATGAGTTTCTTCATGAACGTGGAGAATCTCCAGTTTAAATGTGTGTCCGTCCAGCCTTTAACAGATAAAGGTTCAATTCCTGGACAGCATGGCTGATCCCATGTATACTACCAAAACTAGTTTTTCTGCTTCAAAAATCTTTAGAATAGTGTTCTGATTCGACATGAACTCACTTATAAAGCCCTATGTAATTTAAACAATTAGGTTGACCTTATGTGAAATAATTTCGTTGTTGTGTTCGTGGAGACAAATACACGATGGTGGACATCGATGCCCGACTTCAACAACAACCTCATCGCCTCTTTGTGAATAGAACGGAGATTACGCAAATCCTCACTTATCTGTGGTTCTAGTTCGTGAGAACTCCCCTTGTAGCGATTGCTCTGAGCATTTACCTTCGAGGGCTTCTGATCGGTCGGGGATACTAGATGAACAAGGCAGATGAGGGAATAGGCATCTAAAAGTTGCGTACCTAAACATGATGTCTCTAAATAGTGGGTTTGATTCAAAGAGCTCACTTGTACGTGACTGATTTTGATGTTCTTTCGGTTGGTAAAACATGGCTCAATACTGTCTGGCCCCTCTAACAACTATAATCTACCAGGTTACAATATACTGAGGAAGGACCGAGTTGATACAAGGACCCAACATGACAACCGGTACAAACATGAGGAATTGTACCTTGGAATGGATTTACCTCTGGTAGTGGTGTCATACATTTGTGGAGTTTATAGACCTCCTAGTTTTTGACATACATTCTTCTTGAGCCTTTAATTTGCTCTTTCTTCGCTGAATTTGCTGTTCCAATAAATCATTTAGGAGATAATACATACTTGCTCTCAAAAACAACCAATGAGGCTAAGTATTTAAACTGGCTTTTTGAGGGAAACAAATTCAAACATGTTAAGGCATCCTCAGACACTTTGTTAGACCACATTATCGTGGACAGATCGGCTGAGGTCAAGGGGACAGATGTTATTAATGCATATGCATCAAAGGTGAGGGGTTAAAGATGACGGACTTGTTCACTACACTATTGTATATTCAGAGGAAAGGAGAAACCAAAGAAGACAATGTACAGAGACTTCTGTAAAACAACTTTTTACAGATGGTTAAAGTGAATGATATTGAAACATTTCTTTGGATCAAAATATTGATATTGTATCA
Source organism: Homalodisca vitripennis (assembly GCF_021130785.1). Lineage (NCBI taxonomy): Eukaryota > Metazoa > Arthropoda > Insecta > Hemiptera > Cicadellidae > Homalodisca > Homalodisca vitripennis. The sequence goes on along the minus strand of NC_060212.1, from coordinate 13,294,369 downwards.
CAGGAAGATATTAATTACAATAGTAACAAGGAAGAAGGCACTTTGAGAAAATATAGAAATAAATGTGAACATTTCCTAAAAAGCAAGCCAAGGAAAACATATAGGAAATCCAGAGACAGTACCTATTGGGGCGGATATACAAGCATAAGATACGAACTCAATATTTTGATCAGGCAAAGAAAAAGAGTTTCTTTCTGGTGCTCTTAGTGATAGTAAAAGTTAAAAAAATATGTGGGAATGCTTAAAGAAAGGTGATTGGAGCATGATCGTACTTCTAGATGACTCGAAGGCTTTTGATTCGATAAACCACAAGTTACTAATGGAAAAAGTGCATCATTATAGCTTTGGAGTGGGAGCAATTCAGTAGGTACAATCGTACTTAGCAAACAGAAGACGAAGTTCAAGAGTGAGATATCAACTGCTCTTAAGAGAGAGAGCGAGGTGTACTTCAGGGGAGCTGCTTAGGGCCTATACGTTTCAACCTTTATACATCAGAACTTGTGTCCAGAGCTGCACGCCACATTTATACGCTGATGATTGTCAGCTGAAATTCCTATGATCCTGAAAGATTTCAGAATGCCATTTTCCAAATTAACACTGACCTTGAAAAGATTTTGTTTTGGTCCTTCGAAAATAGCCTCAAACTACACATAGGGAAGTGTTCTGTGTTACATACAGCCCCACAAAACCACATACAGGAAATACAGTAATGGTGGTTTAGGTGTCACTTTTGGCGGCGGGAGTCTATCAATTTGTGATAAGATCAAAACTCTTGGAGTCGTTTTAGACAGTGAACTCTCTTTTGCAGACCACGTGTCTTATAATATGAGGGGTTTAGACGTTTGTTGACTGAGACTATAGAACTCCAACTCATGCAGTCTTTAGACATAAGTTTTCTATTATTGTTACCCTGCATATGGGTAACATGACGCTGAGGTATGTGTTTGCTCTGAGACGAAAAGATCATGTGTTACAGTATCGTGATGCTGTTAACATCCTTCGCATGGGTGACTTCTGCAAGCTGCACAAACTGCAGGACTCACAAAGTCCTCCTACTCAGGGAGCCCCAGTACCTGACTGAGAGACTGCGGTATCGGTATGAGGTCTCGCATCGTGTCAGCCGCGACCGGAAGCTTCACTTCAGTAGAGTTTGTAAAAATAATGTAAAAGATGGAGGTAAAAATTAAGATTTGACTTGAATTAGCCTAAAAACCAGTTTGTTACTGAGGAACCGCTTGTAAATAAAGGAATTACATTTTATCTATTATTTATTTAGTTCACATAAAATGTCAAAAAATAATACAGTTAATAGTTTCGCACACCTCAGCCAGTTCCGCGAACAAGGAGGGTGGGTGAGGGTGGCCGTGGGTGGCGAGGGGGAGGGGGTGTCTGAGGGAGGATACTGGAGGCTAAATATCTCCCGTCAGTGTAGCGCTGTTCTCCGTGGCGAGGAGCTGTGCTTTGCGGTACAAGTTTTAGCCGACGACTTACGTATTCTGGTGTAGTGATACCAAATATTCTAATCAGTGACGTAACTCCTTCAAGAATTCTTTTTAGTTTCTTGAATACTTACATACAATATTTAAGCTTATCAAAGTGGTTAAAATTAAAAACATTCTTTTTGTGAAACTATATAAATTGAGATAATAAATGTATCTATACTATCTAATTTTTAATAAAAATAACTATATTCATAACAATAATTCATTTTTTTAAATATTAAACTATTTGACAAAAATCAAAGTTTTTCTCAACATAGCAATACAGTTTATGTGAAGTAAATGATTTTAGCTACCAAGACTCAAAATAACAGTTCGTGGACGTCGTTTGTACGAAGAAACTGTGTTTCGACTAGTGATGGTTTATTAATTTACAATATGCAAAACCTGTGAACCTTGTATAATCAGTACGATTATGTTTTGACGAAAAAATGTACGAACAGTTTTTGTAAGTTTAGTAGACCAGACAGTAATGGTGACATAAAAAATGTAATTCATATAAAGAAAATTCATTCTTTCTTTCAAAAATTTATTGATGAGGTCTTGCAGGTAAATTAGTAATATCAATATGAGATTTTATTATAAAATGATGGATCAAGCCTCGTGCAAACTTAAAATGTGCCAGTCTACTACCGTACGATGGACTCAAGGCCTGGGGTAAGATGAGTGTACAGTCTTGGCCGACTGTTGTGATCTTGTGTCTGACTGTACTTGTGTTTGATCGTCTTTCAATTATCCACAGCCTCCTGGATAACCATCAGCATCAAGTAAGTAATCAGATCAGAGAAATATTGTATTTTTCATACTTAGCGTCTTATAGATGTATAAGATAAAGACATTTTAGTACTCTTAGAATAAAAAAATGTGAAACCTCCTTACATATTGTTTTATCCCCTTTATTTTTCATTCTTATTTAATCGATATGTATGATTAAAACAGTTAAGGTTTATACTGAAAAAATTGGAAATCCAAGATATTGCAAGTCACTCTCTACATTCTTGTACTCTCATGAAGAAAAATAACTAAACACAATAATCCAAATTCAAATCAATTTTTTATATCTAGTCTTGCTTTATGTATTGAGGATTACATTTTAATCCTATAGAAGTGAAAGATAAATAAATTGATTAACAAAGGACAAGAACAGATATTGTGAATATTGCGATTCAATAGGTGGATAAAACAGTTTCACAGGTAGAGATTATATTGTAAAATAACTACAATTAATTTAATCTAATAATTTACAAGTATAATTAACAATTTCATAGCGTTATTATAATAATCCCATCTCTGTTCTAAATCCGAGTTTCGAGAATTTCACCAGCTTACAATCTCAAGAACATGATTACAATAAGAGATTGTTAGCCTTTGTAAAATTATAATTTTAAAGAGTTTTATACATTTAGAATGCATACATAAGTGTTTTTTTTTTTATTATTTATTGATATCTCATAGGGTGCGTGATCTTCGTTCAGTTTAAAGTTTCAGTATGGCAACTTTTAAAAATAAAAATAAAAACATTTTAAGATATAATAATCAATATAATAATTTAAAACGATGGGCTGTTAAACTGATGTAATATTATAATCCAATTCTTTGTTTAAAGTTTGTTTTTGACGATAGAAGGATTGTTAAGGATACATGATTTTTCTGGATATTTGCCATTGTTCAGTGATACAAAAAATCAGTAACACTACGTTTTGAGATCTGCAGTCCGATCTCTTCTTCAGGATCGCAGAAGCAACTAAAGTTTTATTTTCATTGAATTTATAGAGTCAATTTCTGTGTTTCCTCTGTAAACATTTACTTAAGGACAATATTTTAAGATGAATGGAGCTTACTAAATACTTACTAAGCTCAATTAGTAAGTACTAATAGTACTAAATAGTGGGACGATTCTGTTCAAGAATAGTTATAAATAAATCAAACAATATTTTAATATGACAGACGTACATAATGTAAACCAATTTTCAGTGTATAACACAAAACCAGAATTATTACTGAAGAAAGAACTCGATCGTGAGCCACCGTACTTTTGGTGGAGGAAATTGAAAAGGTTAAAATATAAAATCATAATTATTTTCCATATTGTATTTGTTCGGGTTTTATATATTCAAAACCCGGCCGTCGGATACATAAGCAGTAGCTGACGCACAACGAGATATAGAGAGTGCAAGTCCCAACTGGGTCTGTATGTGGTTTGGTAACGCTGGTTTAAAATGTACTTACGTCTGTCGCTTGGATTTACGTATTCCTTTTGTTACCCTGCCGTTTCAAACTCCATCAAAGCAAACTACCAATTTATTCCTTTATCGACAAGTTTCTCTTTCGTTTAAAGAAAAATCCCTTTAGACAAAACACATTGGCTCTCGGCTCCTGAAATATTAAATCCACCTTCCTTCCGACTTCACCATATTGTTGATTTAAGTTAATATTTTATATAAAACAAATTCAAATTCAAAAGAGTTTATTTAAATTTTGGTAACAAAACTAGCTATGCTCAAGTAAACATATGAAACGTCAAATTAGCACCATTACATCATTTTGTAACAAGTCAATCATTAACAAATTCTAATGCTATACTACCTTAAGATACTAACGGTATTTATGGCTGCGAGTAAATAAAAACTTGAAATTACATTATTTTTACTCCTTTAAAAATTCCTCAACCGTGTAATAGGTCCGGTCAAGGAGATCGTGTTTAAGGGAAACTTTGAATTTGTTGTTGGAATTTTGAATTTTAAAATGTGGGGGAAGCTTGTTATAAAATTTCAGACCTGAGTAGTAAACCCCAGCTTCATATAAGGTTAATCGGTGGACTGGATACTGAAGGTCAATTGTATCAGCTGATATTTATGTTCATACTGGTTATTGAATTTTATTGAATATTTTATGTACATGCAGAGAGTTTCATAAATATATAGGGAGGAAATACAAAGTCATAATTCTACATTGAACAAACATGGTTTGCAGGACTGCCTGTATATCAGCTGAAACATTGTCCGAATAATTCTTTTTTGAAAAAGAAAATCTTATTACAGTCTACCCAGTTTCCCCAGAAACACCAATCCATATCTCAGGTGCTAGTAGACATAGGCGTAGTAGACAGTCCAGAAAGTTTCAGGATTAACGACTTGAGAAAATGTATTCATATTCAAAACAGTTGTATAACAAATTCATTATTGTTTCATTTCATAACAGTAGATAATCTCGTGTATAGCCTATTTGATGTAAGTTCAGCTTTGAAATAGTTCAGAAGAGATAATTATATTTTATTTATATTAATATTTGTTTAAGAGCATAGTATTTGCGATCGAATATAGTTGTACAAAATAACATAGAGTTGTGGTAATTATTACTAACTGAGTGATAAATATGCCTGGTGCCAAGTCTGTCACTTGAGTGATTCAGTTGTTGTAGCACTTAACAGCGAGGTAACACAAGAGATAGTGAAGTGCCTAACGTTGGTATAGGATTGAAAGTAAACCCCTTTACAGTATCGACTCTCCTTCACGGTAAACGTCATCAGTAAACAACATGTTTTTGTTTTCCCAGTAAAATTACTAAAGTGTCATTAACTCATATCAACTAAACTGAACGAGTACCAGTTTAAAGTGCCACAACACTAATATTCCTCATTAATTGCCTGAGCGTTAGCAGAACCTATCGCCTATCACTGGAGGGGTTGGAAAAATTAAATTTCTGTCTGTCCATACGCCTGTATGTTCGCAAGAAATGTCGAAAACAAACTCACCTCTGGATTTAAATTTTAGATTGTACTTCATTTCTATACATGCAACATCCAGTTCCATAGCGGTGCATGACACTCATATGATGTGGCTGAGGAACTATGGTGACAACGAGAAAATCGCAGAATCATTAGAGTTGTAAACAAACTGAGTACAATCATATGAGATTTTCACATATGGCGTAGTAACAAATGTAGCCTAAAAATGAGATATAGATTGGAAATTTTGTATGCAACCCTAGCAAAGCCTTTCGCGAGGAGTGTTGTGGGGTACTTTTACTTTTTAACACCCCTCCCCCAACCCAAACACCCAACACCCCAACCCTAACCCAAACATATACAACATCACTTGCAGACTTGGTGTGTAAACCTTTAAACCCATTATGAAACCCAACTTGATGAAAAAGCTTGTAAATATATCATGTAGCAGAATATCTCAACAAATCTTTCACCTCTTTTTGCTAACGTAAAATTTAGAATGAAACGTGATTATTAAATAGGCAAGAACATTGGTGCACATTAATTCATGGAATTTGGCTGATGGTAACTGATGCCTATCACTCAAAAATCTAGGACAGTTTATATTTTGTCTGTAGTAGGGATGTAAACATTTTCTGCATCATTGTTTGTACGTTTGTCCGCAGTACATCTCGAATATGAAATAAACTGAAGACTTGAAAATTTTGCATTCAACCTAAGTGAAGCCTGTTACGCAATACATGGTGTGTCATATTTTAATTTTTATTACGTCATACCAAATTAATGAGTTTTACAGAATGTTTATAAGTGTGTAGACGAATTATCAAATTCGAACTGTTCATCTAGGGAAGTCTCAATAAATTTATTAAAGTTTCATTTCTAAATACATTTTACATATATGCCACTTGAGTACATTAATAATGTACTAAGTGATGAAGGGGGTGGAGGAGTTAACCCGCTTCCTATTTTATAACTTTTTATGAACAAAAAGATTAATAGAAAATGTTTCTACCGCAAAGATTCATGTATCTGAAACAAACTGATTACAGATTAAGATATTGATAATCAATAATAGATGCTAGATAAATTAAATAAAAAAATAAATAAAACCACTAGTAATTTATATTTGCTAGAACAAAGATGACCATAATATATTCCTGTTTAATCTACTCAGTTATACTGTAAACCTAATGAATTCCTTAGAGACTTTCAACTTAGCTAACGCTACAATATCGAAAATATCGGCCCGGGTAGGTTATATCCGCTCAAATTCGTAATGAAAATACATTTATATGTAAATAAATATATTTTAGATTACACTCTAGTGCCACTGCAACTATAAATAATTTGTACGTATTTTCGTAAGAGTTTAATATAAATATGTTATAATTATAGAAGTACCATTGTCTTTGTTCTTCGGAATAATTTTCGGTTCCACAATAAAATATTCTACAATAAAAGAGTTTAGAGTTCAAATACCATTTAAACTTTGATCACAACGTATAATTATTAGAGAAAGTTTGAAATATTAATGGTAGACGTATTTTAGGTGAAAAATATAGGATAATTATACAAAATCTGGTTTTAAATATGCTTAATTAACTCAGATATGAGCTTTGAATACATAGCTACGACTTTTACATGTATCACGATAAATATAAAATAATAAGTAAGGCTCAATGTTAAAATTAGATATATTCAGAAAAATAAAGTGCAATGGCTATTAGAATCTCACAATTATAGTTTATACAATGAATGTTTTATGTTTATAAATAAAAATGATAATAGTAATATAAAATACAAGAAAAATATTTTACAACTGATTTAATAAAGAAATGATGGAGTTTAAAACATATTTTTTTACGATACCTAATAGAATCTCGGTCAGTTGCTATCGTTATATGTTAAAGATGTATAACACTACGTTTCGAGGATTGAAATGTACTCTCCTTCTCAGGTGTAAAAAACCTTATATATAAACATATACTTAAATCCTTATATCGTGCTGCAATACAACAAGTGTCATCATAACCAACAACAGCTTCAAGTCCAGACAAGAGAAAGTGAACCTGAACGTTGTCTCTGTAGAGAAGTCAAGAGCACAAACAACGCAGCACAAGCACACAAGTAAAAGTGGGACAACTAACAAGACAGTTCATGTCGGCATTTCCTTTTTATAGCGGCATTTATTCTCCAGGCGGCGATATCGCGGCGTGTTTCCGACATAACGAGACAGAAAGGCGATCGCAGGAGGGCAATTTTCAAGTGACAACTTCTTTTGGCGGGCTATGGATGCACGTTATGCCCGGGGAAAAACTTTCGTTTCACGTCACGGAGTGAAGCGTCACGCTTATTCGCTCTGTAGCCGCTAGGGTTGGGACTCTCGCGGCCATTTGATAGGACGGGCGTTTCTCCGTTCAGTGGCTATCAAGGCGTGCTAGTGAGAGGGTACTCTCACTCCTTATTGAAGATACTACTTCTTTTGGCGGGCAATGAATTGGTTTGAATAAATCTACGATCTACTAATTTATTTATTAATGAATTAAACATAAAGTTGATTAACTTACTGCATTATTTAATAGCAGTATTTAAATCTCAACAGATTCTAAATTGAATTTAAAAAATGTATTCATTCAAATAATAATGATAAATACAACTTATACCTGTACATGTTCATCATTAAAACAATAACGATTCAATGTCGTAAAAGAAACTGCATTGAACACAAAGCACCAGGAATAGATGGGCTCAGATTTACAGGAATAACAGAAATTTTACTCTTTTATAATATTTATAGAAAACACTGCAAACAAAAAAACAGATGTCAACCGTAAGTAATTTATTTCCAATACAAATAAAGTTTTCCTTTTAATAACTTGCAACATAATTATACACTACTTTAATGCACTTTTCTCGTAATAAAAAATAAGGGCTATTTATTTATGAAAAGTATTGTTGTTCTGGCATGGCATTGCACAAATGTTGGTTTCATTTAATAGCTGATAATAAATTAAGAGGAAACCAAACTTACATTTCCGTCAGCCAATTTACGTATGTCTTAAACATCAATGTATTTAGCTTTTCAATATTATTCTGTCTTCAATACCACTAAGTACTAAGTTTCAATTATATATTTTACCGTCACTGAATTATAACAAAACCTCATACAGACAGACAGATAGAACCTAGTCATGGTAGGCCTATACATTATAGGAGAAAATGATTTTATTATCTAAAGAGTAAGCTGGCAAAATAGTGGCTGATACTTACGTACCAAACAGTATATAGATTGGGATAGATTCATTACATTTGTATAAACGCGAATAGCCTAATTTAATTTCAATAACAATAAATTACCTTAAGTAAGCTACCAAGATGCACAACAAAATGCAAACAGACTGATTTTGTTTACCACTATTTTCCTAAAACTTCAATATTATTAGACTTTACGAAAACCTTTGTGTGCAAGGTAGTAGCAAAAGCGATGTGAAAAATACAAACAAACTCCACATACAAACCAATGGTTTTGTTTCTTGTTTATTCAAATCGGGTAAACAATGAAACGTGTTTTACTTGTCATATAAACTAAAGACTAAATATCTGTTTCTATTTGTATTTGAATAAAATTTTTACAGTTTTGCTGCGTAAAGGTATATGAAGAAATTGTTTTTCCCTAACAACTTGTTTGGTTATTATATCTATTTTATCGTTTATTGTTCTAAATTTTTACGAATATTTAAACTTGTTAAGCTTTTTAAATCTAAAACAATGCCATATTAATAAAATATTCCTTCGAAATTTATTCAACAATACCTACATAATTTTTAAAAGTTAAATGAAACTGCTAAATTTGTAATATGGGTCACTAATGTAGTTTAATTGAAACATATTATTGTAAAAATATTAGTAATACAAAAAGAAGTAATTTACTTTAGCACTGAAGTCATAAATATTTTTCTGTGTTTCAGGAGGTGAACTCGTCTGAAGAAAAACGTCTGGAAAAAAAGCAGTTCAGGTAAAACGATAAGGCACTAACAAATGTATTAGGTTTAGAACACGAGAAAAACTATGCACTTGCCAGACTAAAAGCAAGCTCCTGCACAAACGACGCGTCAATCCTCGTGCTCAAGAAAACTCCCCACTCCACCTTTTCCAGAGTTTCCGAAATAACTAATTGGACTCGGGAAAGAAGGAAAGATCTCTACCAATAATAATAGTCCTGTTGGCTCTCAATCTCAATCAACGTATCGAAGCATGGCACTAAACACAACTAGCAAGAAAAGTCAACAACAATTTATCACTAAACATCACACTGATGACTCACATGATATCTCGAAAGTCTGCTCGTAGCCATTTATCGTTCACATCCTCTAAATTCACACGGCTCTCTTAATTCCACCCAAACTTTTCCCATGAAAATATGAGTCATGCATTCAAACCTTTTTATATATATCCAACGAAGGCAGTAGAGATGACGTAATTAATCGAACTTAGAAGATAACATTCGTGCAGTTTCATTTTCTAAACAATATTATTAGAAGTTCATGAAGATATTATGTCAAGATTTTATAAAGGTGTCTTATAACATATGCGTGATGCTGTTGAGTGAAATGTCGATTGGAAATTTTAAAAGGTCGTGTCATTCCATTAAATAAATAATCACCAGGAAGCCTCCAAAACCGAGAAAGAAGTCGCCTACTGAACATTGCTAACCGGACATAAACTATATATGGAAGGAAGGGTTGATTAAATTATAATGTTGAGTTTATCTCCAGTTCATCTTCCTCTTATTGCAGCGTGTGCTCTCTGACGGTATCTCAGACTTGACCCCTGGCATCTGGAGTTACTTTCGTCTGAAGAAATTTAATAAAGTCGGCGATGAAAAAGCTCAAAACGAACCTTTATATCGTTTCGACAGTGGTGGCTTCTGCAGCTACACATCCGATGGTCTATATCCCCGGATAATCTACTGTTGAATATTCACTGATCACTATTATGGAATGTTTTTCTTCTGTTGACAGGTAACAGGACCAGCTCTAGACATAGGTTTGTTCCCGCCACGGTTGCCAGTGGTCTGACAGTGACGGCGGTAGTCTACCACAGTCAGCGGCGGCTTCTGCAGCTACACATCCGATGGTCTATATACCCTGGGTAATCTACTGTTCAATCATCACTGGTCACTATTATGGAATGTTTTTCTTCTGGTGATAGGTAACAGGACCAGCTCTAGACATAGGTTTGTTCCCGCCACGGTTGCCAGTGGTCTGACAGTGACGGCGGTAGTCTACCACAGTCAGCGGCGGCTTCTGCAGCTACACATCCGATGGTCTATATCTCCGGGATAATCTACTGTTCAATCATCACTGATCAATGTTATGGAATGTTTTTCCTTCTGTTGACAGGTAACAGGACCAGCTCTAGACATAGGTTTTTTGTTTACCCCGCTACCGGTTGCCAGTTGGTCTGACAGTGACGGCGGTAGTCTACAACAGTCAGCGGCGGCTTCTGCAGCTACACATCCGCTGGTCTATATCCGCGGGTAATCTACTGTTCAATCATCACTGATCACTATTATGGAATGTTTTTCTTCTGGTGACAGATAACAGGACCAGCTCTAGACAGAGTTTTGTTCCCGCCACGGTTGCCAGTGGTCTGACAGTGACGGCGGTAGTCTACAACAGTCAGCGGCGGCTTCTGCTGTGGGGGGGGGGGGGGGTGGGGAAACGGCGCTGAACGCTTCACGCTGAACACTGAATCAACCCCTCCCAACACCGTAGCTGCATTACGTGTAAAAACACATGAGTTAAACTGACATAGAATAAGTTTAAGTACTATATTTTAATAACATATGTCATTTCATATTATTATTTCATTATTTTTATGGATATCAGAACTATGAGTCCTCCCCAATCCCCTATAGGGGAGTCAGCCTTTTCTTAGAAAAATAAAAAATAATAGTAACATCTGTGATGTAAATGTTTATCAAAATCATTTTCCAGTGTTTTGACTTAATATTTGTAATTTTATATAGTTTATGACCCTTTAATTATTTTTTTAATAACGAGGAAAATCACGTAGTTCTAAATTAGACGTTTAAAAATATCCATTATATACACTAATATAACTAAATAGTTGCTTCTAGTACACTAAGAAACAGAAAATTTTCTCATACTTTCTTATATTACATACTCTATTTAAATGAGAATATAAACAATTTAAGTCTATTGAAATGCGTAGCTGTAAATAATATATGTATATTAACACCAAATATAGTTGTCTCCGATCTGTGCTCATATAATCCTCTTCATCACATTAATAGACCTTCCTTTATAATATTCTGTTTTATATCCAAAGAAATCATATATTAGTAGTTATGAGCGGTTTCAAACTTTAGATAGATGCAAGTTTTACTTTGCATCAATTAAACTACTTAAACTATTTTTTCTTAATCTGAAGAAAACACAGTTAGGTAAATAAATATAATTTGAAAATAATGTTAAATGTTAAAACAACGTCAGAAAATCTTTATGTTGATCCAATGTTACAAAAGCGACGTAGATGTTGGGCATCAATGATTTGTATATACGAGCAGTAATGGTACCGCCACTTGAATTAATGTGTACCGCATGAACTGCTTTCCGACTCTAAGCCTGTTTCTTTTATCGGTACACCTTTCTTCGAACTTGTCCCACATAAATAAATTTATCCTAATAAAATTATAAATGTGAGAATGGCGTTGTTTTTTTTCTTTCACGCGTAAACTATTCAACCGTTTGTACTGAAATCTTTTCATGGAAATCGTTGTGGAACCTGGGATGAAAGATAGGCTTATTATTATTTCTAGAATTCCTTCGGTATACGCCCCACTGGTCTTTAAAGTAGCGAAAAATCCCATCTTAGTCCATAAAGTTGTGAAATATTAATGAAATAACCTCTGTCACCTACTGTGTAAACATTTTTTGATGCCAGCACAATCAAATGGGTTCGAATCATCATCAGTTGGTTCCTTTTACCCTGTTGGGTGATTGCGTTTAAGGATCAAGAATATATTCACAACAAAATTATGATAATTTCATCATTAACTGCAGAAGTTAATTGCCTGTTTCCATCTGTTTGGATCTCTATGTGCAGATTCTTTACATACTACTTGGTCGTAATAGCATTAATGTGTACAAGTTAAACTCCAAAAATACCAACTAACCTTAAATTTGATAATAATTTAAAGATCTCCACCACAAATTAATTGTGTTTTTCTCTGAACGTATCATTCCAAAATATAAAGCACAGGATTTCAATGTTATAGATAGATATATTACAAAAGTATACTATGACTGTATTAGTAGAAAATGTAGGAAGAAAGGTTTTGCTAAAAGGATAATCTAAGAAATATTGCATTATGATCCTAATCTTCTTAGGGTGGTAAAATCCTCTTAGAGAAATATCATAGATTTGTATTATTCTAGCTTTGAGAAGGATTATCTTCAAACGCTCCTTAAGTCTGAACATTGAACATTCTAAGCTTTGTCAGCGTTACATGTATGTTTAATTGAGTCCTACACTGTTGTTGTCGTTGTTGCTGCTAGCTCGTGTTGCGTTCTCACTAACAGAGATAAACACATGATACACGAATATTTGTATATACTGCTATACAAAACAATATAATAAATTAGAACTAATAAGAAGATATTATCTAGAATACACTAATTTCTTAATTATTTGAATCACGAAAAATATGTTATTACTGCAGGAACGAACAATCCCTATTCTGCTATTTTGTCGTTATCATCATGTTACCCTAAAGACCAACGTAAAAATATTCACAAACAATCGATTAAATTCACATCTAGTAACTTGCGCCATCACGGTACTCAGTGTTCCTCATATATAAATAAACAATCACGAACAATTTCATGGCTGTAGGTAAGTTTTCGAGATATCCTGTGGACAAATAGACAGAAATCAAATGTTTCCAGTCCCACGAGTGATAGGCTTCGCTAAAGCTCAGCCAATAAATTATTTGTATCATTTTGTTTTTGTATGAACACCCCTGCGTTACAAACGTTTGAAATGTATGATTAAGTCCTTAATTTATTGTTATTTTGAAAAATTATGAATTAAAAACTATACTTGGATCATATTTTTGTAGTGAAAATCGATTTGAGGGTCACTATGGCTATGATATTTCAGTAATGTGTGGAGTAACTAGTCAAACTATATCGCTTTCATCAAATGTCACATTTCATAAGCTGCAATATGAAAATCTAGGTATGTGGCAATCATTATTAGACCTGCTGTTGTTATATGTGCTTACTGTTTTACAGAATTATATTTGTTATAGAGTGTAAGTCGCTTAGCCACTAGTACAGGCACTTAAATGAGGAAAATCTAACGCTTCGTCTCACGAACATATAGCGCCGGTTTTGAAGGACTTTCACCCCCAACACATCCACCGTCCAGCTCCATCGGGAGTGGTTCTTCTCAATGATATATTATGTCACATCAAAAAACGTCAAAGAAATTAAGGTACAATAGGGTGAAAGAATTTAGTAAGATATAAAATTGATTGAAAGAATTGATAACCACAATACTGACGTCTTTTACTTTTTTTTAGTTTTCCTGATCACACTAACAAAGCCAAAATCTTGAAATATGTTGTCTTCGCTGTTGGGAGCAATCAATATTCAACAATAGTAAACAATACCAATTCTTGTTATCAGTTTATTTAAAACGCTTCACTTTCGATCCACTGACTTTAGAGGCCGAGTGACTTGAAGATAGCTGCTTTACTAAGTGACACAAAGTCGTTGAGGGTATTGGAAAACTAAGGAGTTGGTAATGAGTTGGTAACCTCACACCCACGAGGAGTTGATGGACAAACTACGCGACTCTATGAACCACTTCCCAACTTCCTTCTGTCACACTTTTCCCAGTAGAAAAATGATACGTGTGTCTCAAATAATTCAAATATATATATATATATATATATATATATATATATATAAAAATGAATGTTTGTGTGTTTGTCTTTTATGGAATCGTGAACTATTTGACCGATCGTTATGAAAATTTGTATGTATATGTATTTTTTGATGGAGAAGGTTTATATTCTATGCCCATTGGTGTAATTCGCCACCAGGCAGTGCTACAAAACATAAAAGTTTTCAAAGCGCCTGCAAGTTATAAACTGCAATCACGACACAGTTACGTATATTAAGTAGCCAAAAACTATTTGAAGGCGCTAAGATGGTGTATATTTGTCTTAAAAATAAATTATTGATTGAATTTAAAACTTGAATAGAAGACCACTTTATAATAAAGTACATGTAAGGGCACAAATATAAAAACATAAACTATTGACAGATTTTCCTGATCGTGGCAACAAAGCCAAATCTACATCGGTGTTGTAAACATAATTCGCTTGAACCAGAAGTGCTCAACCACGGGCAAAGCCTACGATAAGCGTGCGAAGCCGCGGGAAACAGCTAGTTTGGTATAAATATGTGTTAGCTTTAACTCTGACTACGAAAACGTGACCACGGCGCACATTTTCAATTATTTCTGTTTTTTTTATAATTAGGATATACCGTACAACCAAGCAAGTTAATAAGGGAGCTATGACCGAGCGGTCTGAAACGTTAGACTTTTGACCTGGTTCAGAGATAGCACAGGTTCAAGTCATGTCTGTGACCAGAACACTTTTTATCAGTAACATCGGGCTTTTTTCCATACCAACCCTGCTCTTTTTTCTCTTTTGCAAAATCCTCGCACTGGCTCTTGTCATATCTGTGAGAAAGCACTTGTTATCAGTACCATGGGCTTTTTACTACCCTCCTCTTTATTCTATTTTGTAAAAGTCTCACACAGGGCAGACTAAGGCTTAAATTTATATCGGGCTCTTTTAAATATCGTTGGATGGTGCAAAATTTGTCATTTAATATCATACGCTCTAAAAGAACGAATCATAAAATATATTGTACACTATATAGCACTCGTAATATATTTAACTTTAAATTCAAAATTCTTGGAAATAATAATCATATTTGTGTGTATTAGTAATTGATAATATATATTTAAATTGAATAATCCCAAACAAATGAAACATTTAATTATGTTCTCAAACCAAAAGCCTTTGACACTATGGATTAATAAACATACTAAGTACCCAGGTATAATTTGTAACAGATTTATCTATGCATAGCTATTTGTTACGGAGCAACTTCTTGTCGATTTTGTAAGATTGTCACCTCTTGATGGTATGCTGAAATCTCATATGAAATAATAATTTCTTGATCTACTTCCTTCCCACACCAGGCGTATAGTGGGAACTACTTGGACATTGTTATAGTGTTCAGATTGCCAATAATCAACAGTACTCATTGGTGCTATAGTCGGAAAAATGGAAAATAGTTAGCTTTTATAAGATAAGTTATAGAATAGGTTTTATAAGACAATTATAATATTGCTGATAAAATGCGGTTTACGTGTAAGCATGAAACAATAGCGACCCGCAGAGAACAGATACTTGTGATTGAGTTATTTAATTTTCATGTAGGTGACGAACACTCAGGACTGTAGTGGTGTAGACATACTATTCTTCATTACAGAAGGAAATCGCAGTAAATAAAATGGTTGGAAAATTAGCTAAGACCAAATTTTATGTAGCTAAGGCGTTTTAAGATTTTGGAAGATTGGTTTAATAAAGTATCAACGATCATATTTGTTCTAGTTTACCGGCAGTCGTTATCGAGGATATAAAAGGATGAGCCGTTGGAGTCAATTGAGCGAGGCTTAACTGGGTTTCAAGTCTCATCACGGTTCTAGTTTTAACGTGACGATTGTTCTATTGGAATGGAACTAAGTTAACTTTACAACTAAGATTAAAGTTCCTTAACTACACGCAATTAGCTTTAAAACCCATTTGTTCGTCATCAGCAAGGATAGTTAGCCTGCGAAGTTTCCCAGGCTTTCTTCTTGCTTAAGACTTTGAAACTTCTACCGGATATCTTTAGTAACTTTAAGAACTGTATTACTTAAGAGTATTTTAGAGGTTAGTGCAGCTTTTAATTAATACTAGTTAATATTTAAAAAATAATACTGTATTTATATTTTAAGAATAATAGTATTATTCAAAATTATGATATTATCAATTTTTTTATTTTCTTACAGCGATTGTAAGCATTTAGAACTATTATTTTTTACATTTGGTATGAATCAAAAGCTCCTGCAATTTTGAGATACGTTTTTGGGATTTGAAATACATCGAAATACAGGAGATAACTTAAATAACTGTTGGGTTAAACCTACGTAGTTCAAAAGTGTCAATATTATTATTATGGGAGTATTTCTGATTGGTTTGATACATGTTTTATTAAAAGCAAGTTATACTAAGTCAATTTTACACAATCATTAGCCAATCAAATACCAGCTGATTGGTTACAAACATTAAATGCCTTTTTTAAGTTTTGTGGTTAAGTTAAGTTAAGATGTGTTCATTGAACACGAAAGGCCTCACAAAAATAAAATTTAATAATTATTGGAGTGTTTGTTTATAAATTAAGTATTAAATGCCTTGTGAAGTTGTGCTTTCCATACAATAAGTGTTGGAAAGATATTGCAATATTGTAATTAGCGGGAAAATAAATAAATAAAATAAATAAATAAATAACGTCTTTATTTGAAGTGATTTTCAACATTACATTGTTGTTTTTCAAAATAACTCAAGTCATACATTTTCAATCAAGGCACATACAAATCTATCTATCATCATCCGAGAAATACAAAATTAAACTAATCAAACAGATAATACATTACACTAAACGGCTATTTAGGGGTGAAACACTCCTCCTCCAAAGCCAGTCTGAGATTGTTTTTAAACGAGGAATATCCATAAGTCTTTAGACTGTGAGGGACGCTGTTGTATATCTGGGGGCCAAAGTATCTATGGGGAACGCCACTTTTATGCTATTGTAGTATGTGAGAGTGATATTTTTGTTCTTTAATTGAACACTGCTATGCAATTAAATTTAATTCAGTTTTAGATATAAAATAGTAGGTTTAAATCCCTACAACCACCATACAAAAGAAGAAATTCTCTTTTTAACATAAATTATTGTTAAACATGTTACAAAAAGTGTGTATTTAAGTTTCTTGAAATTGGCTTCCTTTGGAATTGTGAGGCGCTGGATAGCTGTAGGAATTAGGACAGAGGTACCAACCTCTTCCTCATTAGCACTGAACTAGCGTGTACCTCAAATATGGCTACTTCCGTTTAAACATTATTATGACCTAAAATATTATACTATAAAAGGTTTCTCTAAGAATATAACGATGCCGACTAGGATTACTGACCACTGGTATAAAATAGTTCATGCGATACTGAAATAGTTTGGGCTATTCAATTTTAATAGCATTTCATTTTGGATTGAAATTCAATCCAATTCTAAAATTACTATTGGTACCTGAATTTTGAGCCCAGGTACAGACCTGACACACTGCTCCTTGAACTTAAACAAATATGCATCCGGGAATTGGAATTCCTTCCAGAGACCAGCACTTACAGATTATGGAAGTACATTTGACTTGTATTAAATACTAAAATAACGCAGACTGTAACTAAATAACGTTCGAGGTATGCAAATTATATAACTACACTAAACACTATATTTATACTGTTTGATGATTGCCTTCACGTATATAATAAAAATGATGCTAAATTGTATAGTATCCTATACACGGAACTTTGACAACACAAACATGCAGAGTACGAAGCTGCTGTGTTTGGTTTCACCAAGATATTACTTCCGGTGCTGAGTTCAGCCACCAATTCAGTTGTGGTAGTTTCCGTTACAAACTTCGGTTTCACCTAGATATTACTTCCGGTGCTGATTCAGCCATAATTAAGTTGAGTGGGTTGTAGTTTCCGTTACAAACTTCGGTTTCAAACTAGGTATTACTTCCGGTGCTGAGTTCAGCCACCAATTCAGTTGTGGTAGTTTCCGTTACAAACTTCGGTTTCACCTAGATATTACTTCCGGTGCTGAGTTCAGCCACTAATTCAGTTGTGGTAGTTTCCGTTACAAACTTCGGTTTCACCTAGATATTACTTTCCGGTGCTGAGTTCAGCCACTAATTCAGTTGTGGTAGTTTCCGTTACAAACTTCGGTTTCACCTAGATATTACTTCCGGTGCTGAGTTCAGCCACCAATTCAGTTGCGGTAGCTTCCGTTACAAACTTCGGTTTCACCTAGATATTACTTCCGGTACTGAGTTCAGCCACCAATTCAGTTGTGGTAGTTTCCGTTACAAACAAACGCAGTTCTACATTAAATAAAATTTGATGAAACCATGCAATAGTTTATCTAAGAACTTAAACTAGTTGGTTTAATACTTTAAAATACCATTAAAAAAATATATATAGTTATTGAATATCAAAAAGAAAAATTAGAATTTTTTAACCCATTTTAATTATTTGACTGATAGGTGAACCAATTCGTATTTAACGTAAAAGATTACAGTCACATACACATTCAATCAAATTATCACTTTTAGACTTTTGTTGTTTTGTGTTAGATAGGAGTCCGCAATATAAGACGTTTGCGTAGTATTAGATTAGCGAGTCAGTTAGTACGTGTCCTCCAAAAAGCATATTTGTAGGATTGTATAGTAATGATCTGTTTGCTTTTATACAAACGCGTTAAGTGTACGCCATACAACGTGTCGTATAACAGAATTCACTAAGAAAGCATCATTAGTTTAACTTTATAGTTCATATCATTCTTTCGATATCCTGCTGACACACATACGGGTAAGAAATGTTTACATCCCCTCGGCTAAAAAGCATTGAAGCGCTAACAATGCAGTGATAGCCTACTGAGAGATAGGTTTCAATGACTAACTCATTCTTTTCTATTGTAGAAATAATGAAGCTTCATGTAAAGGCCTATAGGTCAGTTCTTTTTTGAAATATGGTGCTGACCGACAGACAGAAAAAAATTATCCAGATCCCCGAGTGATGGACTTCGCTTACGCTAAACAAGTAACTAAAACATTCAGATATGTACCACCAACAACATGGAAACCTCGATTTTCCTAAATATAGGGAAGGAATTTATTTATTTAAACGTTAAATAGGTTTTTATAACATTATTATAAATATTTAAATCATCACTACTATATAAGGGAATATACGATTGTTTTTGTAAAAAGGGTTGTAAGCTTCGATCCTTGTACCGAATGGACGAAACACAGGAGGCTGGATATCTCTGAGGATGTAGTAAACAATAGTCGATATTGCATAGTTTACGTATAAATTAATTGTGGTAAATAACATATACAAGCACCACTTTTAGATGTTAAATAAAAATATGACTTACCATGTTTGCTGGTAAAATAGGGTTTAATGAACTTAAATGATATTTAAGGTTGGCCTAGTTGTTCTAATGTTCTTTAGATTTTTTTTCTTACGAACTTATTAGTTTAATAAAACATTAAAATTGACTTCACTTCAGTTTGATGTCGACTAACACGTGAGGCGTCAGCATCTTGACTCGACAGTGCAGCTGTATTCGCAGAAAGGAAGATTAGAAGACTAGAACATGAATACTGGAAGTACTCGAAGTTGAACAAGAAGTGGAACAAGAACTTTATCTCTAAGTTATACTCAAACTCGCCTGAAACAAAATTGCGACGGGATTAGCCATTTATTGCGACAACTTATAATCACGACAACGTGGTCTCGTCAGAAGGACATTACAACAGCTAATACCCAATTTAATCTGACGAATAAAACTCTATCGCAGGTAAGTTACTTTATTACTTACAAATTTACTTTTTAGTTCATTGAAAATAGATGTCTCGCTTGAAAGGGATAATTTATAATACGAAACACTTAAATTTTACTTACGGACAAGGCACGCGAGGTGTTAACCGCGGTGAGCTGTTAACGGCAACAAAGTTCAAAAGAGAAAGATGATGACCCGTCCCAGTTAGGTTATTGATCTACCAAGAATTAAGTTCCTTGAACATCGGAGGAAAAAATACTAATCAGGAACGAATAAGAGGGTTGCGAATACCATTTATGCTCCGGGTGTCTTACAAGTTACACTCCCTCCCCCCATTATCTTTCTTATGAATTGAGATGAAGTGATTTACTTTTGGGACATGTTTATATGATCAAGTGAAGACATTTTTGAGGTATGGAAAATTGTTGACTCCTCTCTCTCCAAAATGGGATTGTCTGGGGCTAGTTAAAATTCTTAAATAGTAACCCCTATCAAACTAAAGGTATTATAAAAAGAAGAAGGATGCAACATACTAGAGGTCTGTAATGTTACTCTAACAAATTTGGTGGCCAATTAGAGTTTGAATTGTTTTGTAAAACCCCCGCGATTTAAGTTATATATATAAAGTGATTGTAAGGTAGAAAAAACATTCACTTACTAATAATTTTGTGAACTTTTAACAACAAATCGTAACACAAGTTATTAAAACTATTAACAAACATTATAGCTGACTTCTACTTTCCAGGTATAGGTCAAACTAGCTGAGCAGTTAAACTGAAAAGCCATAGGCTTTCAGCTTTCGGAAATGAATAATATAAAATTGACACGGTGGAAAGCCTTTGTAAAATTTAATTTTAAAGCATAAACCTCATGTCGCAGACACTGGAAATATAAATAATAAATAAATGTATTGTATTTCTATTGTGTAATTAATTGGGCAAGAAACAGCCGGCTCTTTATAGGTAATCATAATGGTTGCTGAGATCTCCTCTTAAAATACATAGAAGGTACATAAATATTACTCAAAGAGAACGAGCTTCTTATATTACACTTTATAACTCTGTAGGACCAGGGAAATACAATTTAATTATCTTCACAGCATTGAAAAATATGTTGGACAAGAACATAAATTAATCTTTCAAAGTCGTAAACAAACGAGTTTTTTAACGAGTTTCTGAACAAAGAGAAAACTGTCAATGCCTGTATCTTCAAAGTCGTATTAATGTTTAGCGGTTTTAAAAGCTATAGCATTATTTACACAGAAGCTATTTCGCTATACATGGCAGTGAAATTGCTGAGCGTGTGTGAGGTATAATTTACACACGCTAAGTACGTTTTAGACAAAGGAAGTAGGTTTCCGGGTATTTCTCATCGTTAAGTTAATATAAGAAACAAGAAAGATTATGTTTATAAATTTTCAATCTGATCTCTTCCTCAGATATGTTACTTAACATATATCTAAAACCTAGGTAAAAAACAAATTCTATCAGAGCATTATGCATGATAGGAAACTTAAGATCCACGATAAACATGCTGCGTGTCAACTTCACACTCACTATTTCTAGAACATGCACCTAATAAAACAAATACTATTTATTTATTAAAACGCATTGAATAATATAATCGTGATAGTTTTCAACTGAACAACCAACCACTTACTCTGACAGTTGGTTCATTTCAATGACAAGAGCCAATTATTTACAGAGGAAATTCAATTAAAGTGGTGAACCTTAGTTAAAGCTTATCCTACTTAGTACCAATAGCAAAATAAATATAATAACAGTTTAAGAATAAATTTAGAGAGTTATAAAAAGTGTGAAAATTAGCTTACGACTGAAATGTGATAATACTGATGCGAGAAAATCCTTGAATAAATTTAACAAGCACAGAAGCGGGAAATTTATTACATTAACAAAACAACCAGAACAAACTCACCTGTACACTTTTGTCAAATGTTTGACGAAGAATCCATTTATACAGGGTATAAATTACGTCCTGATACGCCTGGATATATTCCAAACAGATTGAGATATCAATGTCCAATCTTTTACCATTCTTATTAAATTACTTTTTTCGATTTTTTGAGGGTTGAAAAAGTTTAACCTCTTTTCAAAACCTTACAATTTTAAATTTCAACCCTTATCTCGTGATGTATCATATTAAAGGTCTGTTCAATGGAAACATAATGGCATTAAAAAAACATCTTACCACGATACTAGAAAAATTTATAAAACAAAGGAATATATCCTAGCTCATCAGGATTTAATTTCCACCCTGTATAAGAAATATTGAGTTTGGTGATGGTGAGCTTGTCACTGTGTGGGAGTTTACTAAGTATCGTTAGTAGTAGAGTAGTGAATACTATCATATGAAGTTATATTCGGTGGATTGGTTGGTAAGACTGTCATTACGTTTTATCGGACCCCTCCCCTATACTCCGTCTGATATCAGATTGTTAGTATCTAGACAAGATTAACTCAAATGTTGTTAGCTGAGTGTTAGCAAAACTCTTCAAATCAGGGAAATATCTCGAGAGTAAACTAATCTATTAACTTGAAATTTGGTTTATTTTCCTTATATAAGCGGTTCTGGAAAAGTTCTTCTTCTCTCTCTTCAGGCCTGGTCTCTCTCTCTCTCTCTCTCTCTCTCTCTCTCTCTCTCTCTCTCTCTCTCTCTGCCTCGTCTGTCTGTTTCCGCTGGATATCTGCAGACCAAAAAACTTAAAATTTTGCGTAACAGCGTAATTTATACAACATCTTATCTTGCTGCGTCGTGTTTGATAATGGAATCTCTATGGAATTTGGTTGAGCTTTTTCGCTTAACTAACTCAAGTCAATCTCGAGAACGAGTTCCTCAGTAAATTTTGGATGCATTTTATTTCTATACGTACAAGATTCATTTCGATAAATGTGCATGTATACCCATGGATTTGGCCGAGCGTCATTGAAGTCTATCGTTCAACACATTGGGAAGCCTGTTGTGCGACACATGGTGTGGCGTCCTACTACCATGTATTTATACAGGATTTAATTACAGTCTTTCAATATTTTATTGTAATACCATCTGATGATTTGTATTGTGTACATATATTAATACAAACCTTATTTATAGTTCAACATTTGTGTAACAAAACATTTTTATACGAACCTAAACTGTACATTTGATTAAATTACGGTTTGAAATAAACTATTTATGAAAAAAATAAAGAAAGTTTTTTTACATCGATATGACCAAACATAAACTCTGTAAGGATATCAAAACTTGTACTTTTTACTGTCCTATATTTATGTTGAAAAATAAAATAATATTTGCTATCATAATCAATTAATATTCTTTGTTTAAAAAGTTTCATATAAAGCAGAACTAAAAAGTCTATTATATTATAATAACACATTTAAAAGTTAAATGAATTGAAATCTTTGATTTAATTTAATTAGTAAGAAGAAACCAGATACAAGAAATAAGAGGTTATGTGATATGTTCATATGTTTGAGTGAATTGAAACAAACTAAACCACATTTCCAACTGTTCATTGTAAGAATGAGTCGGTTATTTGCTGAAAGTAAACGCTAGGTGAGCGTACGCTTGAAAGAAACCACTTTCAGTTTCCTGGTATTCATTGAAAATGCTAGAGCGCGCATTTAAACTAAACATCAAGTTTTACATTGAGTAAAGTTTCTTTTTCAGGTGTACCGACTGCTTTTCAGTGAAGCATGTTTCCACAATGAAATATCAAATCTATATAAATATCAAATTATCACAATCTTAAGGGGAAAAACTATACCAGATAATACTACAATGAGCGTTTGTGTTATGAATCGCACACAATCGAAATTAACATAAACTAGATATAATAGCCGTTAAATGGTTGCTTGCTGAAAAAAATACGATTAAGTTTTAAGAAAATCAAAAATGTTATTTAAGGTAAACAAGGATGTGTAACTTTTATAAGTTTATTCTTTATAATTGATAGAAGCATTTTCTGGTTAACGAGACACGTGTGCTTTTTTTAGGAAGTCAGAGAAGACTGACACACAATACATATTAATAATAAAAGATGAAGTATATAATTTTAAGAATCGTTTTTCAAGCAAGTTTTCAAAACTATATTAATTACATTTTTTTTAACATAGGGGGAATGCATTTGCGCTACTTCTTTCAGAAGCTAGGGGTCAGCCAGACATCCGTCTTCACGCTTCTGATGAAGGATAACATGTACATGAGTGGTGACTGCATTCCAGGCGTCCTCACTCTGCAGCATCATCTCCACAATGGTCTCTGCCGAAACAACGCCAACTGTGGTGGCGAGCGTTCGCATGGCCTCGGTGAAGCGTCTGCAAGCGAAGAAGGTGTGATGAACATCATCATCTTCCTCCGGGCAGTAAGCACACCGAGGCGACCTGACTTTTCCCATCCTTTAGAGGTACTTCTTAAAGTAACCGTGCCCCGTCAGGAACTGACACAGGTAGAAATCTATCTCCCCGTGGCCACGATCTATCCAGGATTGAAGCTCTCGAATGAGACGGAAGGTCCAGCGACCGTCCGATCCTTCCGTCCACCTCCGCTGCCAAACCTGCAGAGTCTCCACCCTGGCAGCAGCCAAGGCATCCTCTCTACCCCGCTCGGCAGCCTCCCGGAAGACGGTCTGTCTCGCGATGGCCAGCAGATCAATAGGAATAACCCCAGCCACGACCGCCACGGCCGAACCGGAAACGGTGCGATAGGCGCAGGCGACCCTAAGTGCCGCTCTTCTCTGTACCGATAACAGCTTTTGACTGTATCGCCTTATCCTCATGACACCTGCCCAAACCTCTGCGCCATACAGGAGGGTTGAGTTTACAGTAGACATGAGGAGGCGTCTCGTACTTGACTTAGGGCTTCCGACGTTAGCCATCAGCCTGCCGAGAGACATAACCACCCTAGAGGCTTTGTCACATACCGCCTGAATGTGCTCCCAATACCGAAGGCGGCAGTCGAGTAACACACCCAGGTACTTCGCCGCAGTCCTTGTCCGAACCTCGACACCCCCACATTCATAGAGATCAGAGTGGGGATTCTCCGTCGAGTGAGCATAACGATTTCGGTCTTGGCGACCGCCAGCTCAAGTCCATGGCTCGTCATCCAGGCATTGACCCGAATAATTACCTGATTAAGGCGTAACTGTGCCAAGTCCGGAGTCCTCGCCGTGATGACTGCAGCCACGTCATCAGCATAACCTACGAGGAAGACGTCGTGGGGCATCTCGAGGCGAAGCAAACCATCGTATGAAAAATTCCATAGGTCTGTGCCGAGAATAGATCCTTGAGCCGCACCGGCAGTGCCTCTTTCGTTTTCCTTCCGTCTTTGGTTTCATACAACAGCCGACGGTTCTTCAATTATGTCACATTAATTACATATTGCTGTGACATAATTTATTGACAGTCACGTGTAGTAAGGCTATTTGATATTGCTAAAAGAGTAATTATATAAGGCGTGGTCTATGTGAAAGAACATATACATCCAATACCAATATAGCTAATAACGAACTAAATTATTTTAATGTCTAATCTCAAAGTCTTTAAAAATAGACGTACGTTCCGACAAATCGATACACTACCCCTTTTAAAGTCTTTGTTTAATAAGTTCTTAAACTTTTCAGTTATTGAAGTTGTAAATTTTGTGAAATAAATAATACGGATTAGAATAAGCTAAGTACAGCAGAAGGCACTATTGCTACTATACTTATCAAAGATTTAATTACAAATAAAAAAAAATTTCAACCACGTATTTATAATTTAAAATGTACAAAGGTCTATTAAAGTTTAAAATGTTAAAATGCAGCTTTTACACATGAAAGATAGATTGTATGAGTGTGTTTGTAAGTATAAAAATGTTTTACATATATATAAATGTTTTATTTATATATATATATATATATATATATATATATATATATATATAAATAACATTCGAAATTACGTGGGTATAGGTAGTTAATTAAAAATGTCACTATTCCGTCGAAAAAGAAAATAAATTCTGTATTTGTTTCTTCTTTCTTTCTTTTACAGTAGTGGCATCCCAAAAAGGTTGAAACCCAAAATGTTTTATATCAGCAGAACTATATACTATTATATTCGTGAATGCATAGAGAATGTATCGTCATTTCTCATTAAATACAGTAGCACAAACACCTGCCCCCCCCCCACTGTCAAAGATTAACCGAGAATTGATTCCATATCTATCGGCCGACAAATGTACCATCTTCCGTTTCAGTTAACGATGTTGTTGATCTCATTGAAACCTTTCGTTTTTATCGATACGTTTAGTACTCGATCGTGCACTTTTCCAGTATATCGCAATGAATACTATCTTTAACATATATTTTATATTTCTCATAAAGACTAATTTACACACAAATAATGCGCTGAGAACTATTAAAATCCATGTAATATATTTAATTTACTCAGGCTATTGCTTAAATCTTAAAACTACAAAAGGGAAATTTCAGTAGAATGTATTAATAATGGGTTTAATATTTTTCAATACTATCAAATCCACGGTTTTCTATGCCATCGTTACATAAAATTACGTATTTTGTCGTACCTTACTTGACAACTAATCTCATTTTGAAGCAGATAGGGCTTCTTACTCACAATGACTCAGCTAGGCGGGGTCTTCCACTTTATTCGTATTTGCTTTTAATAACATAATACACGTACTGGAAATCCCTCCAGTACGTCCAATACAAACATCGATTTTATTGAGATTGCATAATATGTTAGCTCTATACGTATAAAAGTAACTAATATAATAATGGACATATACCTAGTTAGAACTTATCAAAGTTTATTACTAGTAAAAGTAAAATTATTCAGTGTAAATATAAATGTTAACTCAAATAAATTTTTTGTCATTCGTCAAATTAAAATAGTAAACTTTATATCTTGATAATGGTACTAAAATATTAGTATATTTTGGGTGTTATACTAGGTATTTAAATATATAGTTCTGCTGAATTAAATGAAGTAACAGGAAATAAAAGTAAATATATTTAAAATAAAAACCCCATTCAGTTGCTAATTAAATATAATCCGTGTGTATGCTAAAGTAATTTTCAACCACTAAGGAGGGTTCTTTCTGGCTGGCTTATACCTTCAAGTTGAAAATAAACTGGGAACAGTAAAATACGATGTACATCTGGGAAACTCGAATACGAAACTGCGTTTCTGGATATCAGTCCTGTTTTTCAGCCTCTGGGATGTTCTGATAATCTGATAAAAAGGGAACTTACCTTATCAATCCTTGTTTTTTATCTTTTAATTCGGTTTAGAGGTCGAAATATTATCAGTATTAAGATTATGGAAACTTCAGTTTTCCTTATAACATGAATTATTACACGTTTAAGCGTTTTTTTGCAGTAGAGAATTCAACGGAGAATTATAGGAATTCGAAGGGAGGGAGAGTGGAAGTGTTTCACATGAAATGACTTATGAGTTATGTAAGATCCACTTGTTTAAAATATCGCATTACCAGTTGCTACGTGAATTATTATTCCTCTGTTATTATTTCAATATCTATTATATTATTTCAAGTGGTAGTCCTTAAATTAGTATTAAAATTCAAATCTATCACTGCAGTAGTTTCTTTATAAACCGGAAAGTAAACGTATTAACGAATCCTGTTCTTTGTACGTTGCGTAAGGCTTTCTATTTGCTATTAAGACGACATTGTTATTAAAAATGCCATAAGTACCATAACAGAAGATGTTAGAAAAATATCTTAAACGGAAATAAAATTTTTAATATAAATTAAAAAAAATCACCTGTTATGCAGTGTTTATCGTAATTATAGCTCATTAAAAATTGTATTAAAACAGTTTAATTAAGAAGTTACTTACTTAATAACAAAATATATTGTTCTAGAGAGGTTGCTAGCTTCTAAAACTGTAAAAGAATGTTTAAATTTTTTATTTATATAATGACAACTATATACAGCTACTAATATTAGAGTTGGTAACCAAGAATGGCAGTTAAAAGATGTACTAAAATAGTTTACTACTGTTTAAAAACTTATTAAAAGATTTCCGCATTCAGTAAAGCACAAAGCAAGTAATTAGTCACTTACAAAGCCACCCTATTATCAATTAAGCCAAAAGGTGTTTAATTGACAAACAATGAAGTTTCATTACGCTGGACTTTCATGTTAACCCAATCAAACACTATGTCCAGAAAAATAGACAGAGACAATGAATGCCCTTTGGGTTACTTCAGCAATCAATTACATTTCTTACCTTCATTCGGGTTGAGACATTATTAATTAAAATTTTCACTGAACCATTGCAATTACTTTTTGTTTACAAACTGATTGAAAGTTTCTAACATTTTGATGTGAAGTATTTTAAACTTGCCTTTAGTTAGTGGTTCAAGAATGCATATGAAATCGAATAAACCAATACGGTGGAGTATCGAAAACCCGACAGAATGGGTTATCGCGCAGATCAACAGACAGCTACCCCAAACGTACTGACAGTCCGCCGAAGCGCTTCTTCGTCTTTCCCCGCTAGAGCAACCCAAGCGAAACCTTTCGTCCTGCGCTAGAGAAATCCGAGCGCCTCTATCCCCTCGCCCGCTAGGGCAATCCAAGCGGAACCTTTCGCCCTGCGCTAGAGATATCTGACCACCTCTTTGTCTTTCCCTGCTAGAGCAATCCAAGCGGAACCTTTCGTCCTGCGCTAGAGAAATCCGAGCACCTCTTTGTCTTTCCCCGCTAGAGCAACCCAAGCGAAACCTTTCGTCCTGCGCTAGAGAAATCCGAGCACCTCTTTGTCTTTCCCCGCTAGAGCAACCCAAGCGAAACCTTTCGTCCTGCGCTAGAGAAATCCGAGCGCCCCTATCCCCTCGCCCGCTAGGGCAATCCCAAGCGGAACCTTTCGTCCTGCGCTAGAGAAATCCGAGCACCTCTTTGACTTTCCCCGCTAGAGCAATCCAAGCGGAACCTTTCGTCCTGCGCTAGAGAAATCCGAGCACCTCTTTGTCTTTCCCTACTAGAGAAATCCGAGCGGAACCTTAGTTCTTTTACTAGACTCTTTCCCAACGCTTTTGTTTCCAAATTCCCATTGTTCATACTCCTCCTCATACCCTACTTGGAGCCTGGGCTGTGATGATACTGAGCGTTCGTATTGAGTCTCTGCTCTCAATCTGAGCCTTTGCTTTCACCATTCTAACTACCTTCTCCCGACCCCTGGAATACTTTACCCCATTTCACGACTGAGACTTTCTGGGTCGGTTACGATACGAAAAGTCGTTACAATATTATTATTCTACAATAATAATAATGTACTGGGCAAGTAAAATTATTCACCCTATGTTTTATATTAACTTATAATTAAAATATTAACAATAATAATTTTATCCGTTCATTGTTATCACTTGTTTTTATATATAGTTCATATTTAAATTCACACGCCAATTTTGAATCAAATTACATTTCATTCTATACGTTAAAAACTAATGCTGAAAATAAAATATAATATCATTGAACATATAATATAGTAATAAATGAAAATATTTGCAACCCGTGGCTTCACAAGCAATTTTAAAAATCAAAGGCTTCTCTTAGTTATAGCATTTATGAAATAATCTGATGGAGCTCTACAATTTTTAAAACATAAAAAGAAGGAAACTGGAATTTTACCAACATTTTCAATCGTTTAGAGATACAATACAATCAGTAACACTACGTTTAGAGATCTACAGTCTGATCTCTTCTTCACGTTAATAACTAATAATTCACAACTAACTAATTCATGACTACAATCTAGGTTAAAGTAAACAAACAAAACCAGAGCGTCCAATCCAAATCAGCCATTTTGTGTGTCTACTCCATGCACACTAACTCTAAAACATGCGCTTTATATAATCTAAACACTAATTATTGAAACTGAACCACAGAATACAGATCACAATAGGTCTGCTCTCACAGGCCAACTAAAAAGAACGGAAATTGAGGTTCAATACATTAGATTGTTTATACGTAATAGTAACGTTGTCTTTGCAATCATCAGCATAACGCTAAAGATCAACCATTGTAAAAGTATTCAATATATTCTAAAATATAAATGTAAACAAATGTTTCTAGCAGTTTCGTGAACTTCAATTGAAAGCGGAAACAGCTCTCAGGTAACTTTGAATTAAGTAGCAGAAACATAACACTCGTACCATTAAAAACACATTGGTAGCAGTAGCAACACACTCGTAGCAGTAGTAACACACTCGTGGCAGTAGCAGCACACTCGTACCAGTAGCAATACACTCGTAGCAGTAAAAACACATTGGTAGCAGTAGCAATACACTCGTACCAGTAGCAACACACTCGTAGCAGTAAAAACACATTGGTAGCAGTAGCAATACACTCGTAGCAGTAGCAACACACGCTAAAGATCAACCATTGTAAAAGTATTCAATATATTCTAAAATATAAATGTAAACAAATGTTTCTAGCAGTTTCGTGAACTTCAATTGAAAGCGGAAACAGCTCTCAGGTAACTTTTAATTAATTAGCAGAAACATAACACTCGTACCATTAAAAACACATTGGTACCAGTAGCAACACACTCGTAGCAGTAAAAACGCATTGGTAGCAGTAGCAGCACACTCGTACCCATAGTAGCAACACACTCGTAGCAGTAAAAACACATTGGTAGCAGTAGCAAGACACTCGTAGCAGTAGCAACACACTCGTAGCAGTAAAACACATTGGTAGCAGTAGCAATACACTCGTAGCAGTAGCAACACACTCGTACTTGTAGCAGTAGCAGTAGCAATACACTCGCACTAGTAGTAGCAATACTCTAGTAGCAGTAAAATACACATTGGTAGCAGTAGCAATACACTCGTAGCAGTAAAAACACACTCGTACCAGTAGCAACACACTCGTAGCAGTAGCAACACACTCGTACCAGTAGCAATACACTTGTAGCAGTAGCAAAACACTCGTACCAGTATCAAAACACTCAAAGCAGTAGCAACACACTCGTAGCAGTAGCAATAAACTCGTAGCAGTAAAAACACATTGGTAGCAGTAGCAATACACTCGTAGCAGTAAAACACATTGGTAGCAGTAGCAATACACTCTAGCAGTAGCAATACACTCGTAGCAGTAAAACACATTGGTAGCAATAGCAATACAGAGGCTATTTCAGAGTGATTGTTACTTATTAATTTTCAGCTTTATCCTGAAACCAGAGAAACATGATTACAAATCAAACTCGTTTAGTGTTGTTACTTAAGCAATATAAGGAGAGTCAATGCAGACTTGTCCAGGAGGGTATTTCACTGAATTTTATCTTGAATACATTGATAATAATGTTTTACTTTATATATTTCAAAAACAAAACGTTTTTATTAAAACTAAAATCTTATATTTATACAATTTTCGGAATACCTAATGCTTTAAAAGTTAATTACTGGTAACAGTAAAATCTGAATAAAAGGTATAAAATAGTACTTTGGCTAGTAATAATATATCCAAATAGAATTTCACTTAGTATAATATAAAGTATCCAACAAATAATTTGTTCAAATTAAATATTTAATGAAATCTAAATAAATCAGTTTGATACGTTTACACGAGCTGAATAAAGTACCAGGTACAATCAGCAGAATAAATATCGATGATTGATTTCACATTGTTAGACACTGATTGGATTGCTTTCTGTGAAATCTATGATTTCAGTTTTGTCTGAAATTGAAAATTTGCCATAATGGTCCTACATTCAATGTGTTCTTTATATTTGCTTCATTTCAAACGTAACATATAAAACAATGTTTAAATATTATAAAAAGATAAATTTTAATTTTTGAGGATCTGTTGGCTGTTTAATTTAAGGTGTATTTTGGACAGTTTGCATTATATTTCAGAAAAGGCCTAATTGATTGTGATACTGATACACTGAGATGAGTGAAGTTTTGTGCAAGTTTATTTCCACACACGTGTGACAGATTTGTAACCGAGTTGTCTTCTTAAATTGGAAATATAATAATCGATCCTTTGTGAATTATTAGTGTTAATTTGAGTCTACCGTTATTACAACAAATTTGCTATGGATCCATGAAGGCTTAAATAATTGATACGTTTGCTTCTGCGTGATTCTTATCAGAAAAGGTAAATGCAATTAGAAATTTTCGCACGCAGTTTTGCAGGTTTTGCACCTATATGTGCACTTCTGGTTCGATTGAATTATATTTCCAACACTAATTTTGAGTTTGCCTTGTTGCCACGATTAAGAAATTACGCCAAAAGGTTTTTAATTATGGCCATTGT
Source organism: Homalodisca vitripennis (assembly GCF_021130785.1). Lineage (NCBI taxonomy): Eukaryota > Metazoa > Arthropoda > Insecta > Hemiptera > Cicadellidae > Homalodisca > Homalodisca vitripennis. The sequence continues at coordinate 13,262,063 of NC_060212.1, read as the reverse complement.
AATTTACTTCGTTCTTAATATTTTTGGTTTTGTTTTCCTTTCTGGTCAAGAAAATATATAACAAATATCAGAGAAGCTTACTTTTTTCTAAGATGAAAGAGGTAAAAGAGAACTAAGATGGATTTTAAATGTCTTTAAATTTATAGTAAAAGTTCTGTTATATTTTATAACATTTAGAGCTAGAATTGGTACATTAATTCAAAAGTCCAGTAGACTTCCATAAAACATAATTCTTGCCTACTACTTCAAAGGGAGTCTTCGGTGTTAAATTCCGACCTTCTTATTTTTCAAGGCATTTCCTAAGGTAGATTAGTTTTCGCTTAATCGCTGAAATCTAAAACAGCATCCAAAATTAAGGTTACTTAATAGAACATTTATTCACTAAAAATGTAAACAAATGAAAATGATAGACAATGTTTACAAAGAACAGTTGATTAAATTTGATAAGCTCATTCAACTAGTATTACATAACTTTAGATACCGAGATGGGATTTTTTTTAAATTAAAAGAATAGCGTAATCCAATTGGATTTCCGAAATAAGCATATGCATATATTCATGCCAGGAGCGTCAAAAATCTCCATTGGCAATTTCAGTACAATCGGTTGAGTAGATTACGCGTGAAAACAAAACAAAAAAAGGCACTTTCGCATTTATCATATTATTAGGATATTGGTACTCCAATAAATTAGTTTTAATTATATAGGAAATCGTAATTCTGTCAATCCTTAACATATTTGGTTAAATTTTATATTCTAGCTTTCTCTAAACAGTGACCCTCATTAATTTATTTTGAATTAGGAAAATGTCTAAGAGTCCATAAAGTGTATCAAGATTTGAAAATTCCCGCCACTTTGAAAATACATGATGTAATATATCTACGCTAATTCACTGTTCTATATAATGGTAATCACAATGAGTGTGCCAAAAGTAATTTCCCCTAACATAAACAGAGATAGAAGCACAAAAAAGCATTTTCTGGTAAAGGATCCATTTTATATTTTTATTTTGACACTCAGAAACAATTTATGATATATTGGCAGCCAATTATAGAGTGTAAGCACTTAATACAACTCAAAAATGGGTAGATAAAGGAAGATAATAAGATTTGGATTTTATAATTTGAAACTAATCTAATTTAGTTTTATTAAAGTAAAATGCACAGATTATAACCATTTCTCCCTTGAAATTTGAATCAAACTGTTGTAGTAGATATCACCGGATGTGGTGATACTCAACTCTCTGAAGCGGTGTTTACAGTGTGAATCAAACTAAAGCAACTAACGACATCCGTTTGGCACTAGTAAACTAAACCACCACATATAAACTTTATTGCTCACAGCGAAAGTTCTGATAGCTGTCAGATTATAACTTTGTGGTCAAACTTTAGCTGTATCCCCATTTAACTTGCTGTTCGTTTTTCGAGATCGTTGCAGCGGTTTCCCATCTTCTGGTGAGAGTTCTGCAACTCTGTCACCCAGCTTCAGCTTCACCAATAAACATCTAACATAATCTAAATCCGTATTGATTCTCTCATCTGTGTTTTTATTAATGAATTTTGAGAGGCTGAAAGAGTTTGGTCATGTATTTCTTCATACCCATTTCTACGAACAGAAGACAAAAAAGCGTTTTCCTCAAACATGAGTCACACTTCCAAGACTACGAACAGCACGCGAACGAATAATGTCATTAGCAAGGAAAACAGTTTCACACCTTTCCTATATTGCAATAAAAAGGTTTGTAAAGATCTCAATATGAAAATAGATTTACGGCAAGTTTAACTTCAACTGAGCAGGCCGAAACGTGCAATCAGATAAGACAGGACGATGTAGATAAGAGGTCTGGACTCATCGGCGATTTGATAGTTATTCAAACAACTTGCAATTAAACACGCCAGAATATAACTATCATACATCAGTACATGTTTTGTTTGTGTTTTCAGTGCGTCATTTCCACTTTATAATTGTTTATGTGTGCCTGAGGGCACGTTTATTAGACTGGACCAAACCAATTATCAATCAAAATTGAACCACCTTCGGATATAATTAATTAATGTTAAAAATCATTCAAAATTGATATGGTGAATATTGAGTCAGCAAGGAGCGTTTTCAAAATATATTGAACACATTGAAAATATACTAAATAGTCTAATATTAATTTTTACATATTAATGTTTATTTGTTATGAAATACATTTTAACCAAATGTAAATACAGTATTGGATCAGATAGATTCCTACAGTATTGCTACAGTCGGTGATTCAGATGTCAAGAAGAACACTTTACCAGACAAGTTTGCAATGTTAGCACACAACTAAATGTCTCTAGTCGGTGTTTATGAGGTCAAGAAGAAACACTTTACCAGACAAGTTTGCAATGTTAGAACGCAACTGAATGTCACTAGTCGGTGTTTCTGATGTCAAGAAGAACACTTTACGAGACAAGTTTGCAATGTTAGCACACAAATGAACGTCTCTAGTCGGTGTTTCTGATGTCAAGAAGAAAATTGTACTAGACAAGTTTGCAATGTTAGCACACAAATGAACGTCTCTAGTCGGTGTTTATGAGGTCAAGAAAAACACTTTACCAGACAAGTTTGCAATGTTAGAACGCAACTGAATGTCACTAGTCGGTGTTTCTGATGTCAAGAAGAACACTTTACGAGACAAGTTTGTAATGTTAGCACACAAATGAACGTCTCTAGTCGGTGATTCTGATGTCAAGAAGAACACTTTAACAGACAAGTTTGCAATGTTAGCACACAAATGAACGTCTCTAGTCGGTGATTCTGATGTCAAGAAGAACACACTTTACCAGACAAGTTTGCAATGTTAGAACGCAACTAAATGTCTCTAGTCGGTGTTTCTGATGTCAAGAAGAACACTTTACCAGACAAGTTTGCAATGTTAGCACACAAATGAACGTCTCTAGTCGGTGTTTCTGATGTCAAGAAGAAAATTGTACTAGACAAGTTTGAAATGCTTGCACACAACTGAGTAATGATGCAAATATTGCAGCTTGTGTCCGACTTGTGTGGGGTTGTGTTAAAAAGAAAGAGGCTGAAAATAGCTGTGCAGAGCACAATACTGCTCAGTGTGGACAAGACTTACTTAGTTATGTCGCATAGTGCGATGAGAATGGAGGTTGAAGACATTTCATGGGACTTAAAAAAGAGATATAATTTTTGGCAAGACAAAATGAGTATGGTACAAGAAAGGAGACGTCGGGGAATCCGAAAAGAGAGGCAGGGTAAATGAAAATCTGAATTTCGGCCTTATTTGAGGGATGAAGAGATATCTGGCCATGGCAATTTCAGTTTGGAATTGGCGGAATATGGGTTGAGCGAGGAAATTTAATGTTCGTGGTGCAGTAAGGAAGAGAGCTCTGGACATGTATCATGGTGTATAGAGACGCAGGAGGAAATTCGGGGGGAAATTCGAGGGATGTTGAGAGAAAAGGAAGTGGAAGACTAGAAGTGTCCGTGGTTAGTGAAGACTTGCTCGAGTGTTTGTGAAAATTGGTGGCATGTGGGAAGTATAAAAATAACGAGAAAACCTTAATTGGCTTTCCAGATTCTAAGAAGTGGAAGTATGGACTTAAGTAAGTAAGTTGTTATGATTTAAAAGCAGGATAAAGCTAATGCTTGTAAGGACCAGATTAATGTTCCGAATCATTGATCAGCTTGCTTTAGGACTTGAATATTGTAAGCAGTGTAAGAATTCTCTGAATTGTGATGGATCAATCCTCTCATTGTGATTGAATCAGACCATTGATTGTGATTGAATTCTCAGAAAGCAGGCGTAAGCTTTGTAGAACACAAAGGGATTAGGAGGAAGCAAGGCTGAAGGAAAGGGGCTGAAATACAGTGATCAATGTATTGCAAAGATGATCACGTGACAAAGCTAGAGCTAGCTTATGATATGTATTTCTCTATTTACTAACATAGATAACTCGCATTGATGAACATATTTTTAAGTACAGACTAGAATTAACTACAGTTTCAGTCTAAATTACAGGTATATTGAAGTTAATTAAATTTTCTGTGCTGTTCAATGCGAAACGACAATAAACTAAATATTACTTACACTAGACTGTTTGTTGAAATGTGTTTAGGACTCGACTCAAAGTGACTGTAAATTGAGGACCATTACTGTCTCAAGGAAAACAGTTTATTAAATTTACACAACTTGCTCGTAACATGACAGTTGAGTTGTCTGTAATGAAATTACTATATCCAATATGTTTTGCATTTCAGAGAGGCTCACTGTAACATTGACAGTATGTTTACGTATGTATCATGTAATTATTTTAACTGAGAATCCTGGTACATCAAATTATTGAAATTTGAATATATTGATTTTATAAAGGTTTTGTGCAAATTGTTTAGAAATAGGTAAATAGCAATAATTGCTTCATGTAAAATAATACATTGGACAAATTTAATACGTTTTAGGTCAGTTTTGTTATTATTAAACTCTAGAAACACATTACAGAGAGAATTCTTCATCCAACCATATTCACTTCTTGTTGTTTTTATTTGATTAATTTGATTATATCGCAACTGCTGGTGTCTCAGTATTTATTTTGGCAAGAATCGAGTTTAAATATTTTATAATGTATACATTTTTGGACTTTCAGAAATGTTCGATGGCTAAATTTTATTATAATACGTTAGTACTAAATTAACAATATAATTAAATTACTTAAAAAAAAACACATAACACACACATTTTCACATAACCTCTTTTATATATATATATATATATATATATATATATATATATATATATATATATATAATATATATTATAATATACATTATATATATTATATATATTATAATATATATTATATTATATATATATTATATATATTATAATATATATTATATTATATATATATATATATATATTATAATATATATTATATATATACATTTTATATATATATATATATATCCTAATAAAGTCATATAGAACCTCTTGATTTACAACAAAAACTACTACAGGAAAATTGTTTTTATCGCTACCGACCATTAGTAAGCATTTTTAAAATACTTTCTTACCTTTTAAAATACACATGTCATTAATGCTGTATTTACTTGCTATTTCAAAATAAACTGTCAGTTCGCCAACGATAGGTATTCCTTTGTACCGCGTTCTTCATTGATTACGTTAAACAGGAATTTTATTTAATTCAAATATAATCACAAATTCCGGAGATTAAATCCATTCAAAATTTACTTTAATTTTGCATTTATTTCTGACTTATTCAACAAATATACAAATTTTTACAATTCTTCAAGTTTTAAATATAAAATTTATTCACTCATAAAAACTGTATGAATCGTCTGGCTATATTCCAAAATAAAAAATAAAAACATTCAACTAAACGTTTTTGACAAATTACTTCAACTGCTTTACAAAATTTGATCAAAGACTGTAATTTCTATTAAAATTTACTTTGAAAAAATAAAATAATAAAATTTAAATTGATTCAAAATTAAATACTAGTGAACATTTTAACAACATTTATAAAAACTATAAAATTCATTCAAAAGGCCAAATGTAAACGTTTTAAAAGTTCAACGAATTCAAAACCGAAAAGATCCAAAACGTTTAAAATTAAAAGGTTAAAAAAAATTAATTACAACGCTCTCCCGGAATCAAAGACTTTCGTTACACATTGACTATAATTATACGATCCAACGAACGATCCGCTTACAAATATTAGGTAGAAGTTCTTGCCTGATTCGAAGAAAAGGGTCTAGTCATGGCCCAATTTTCGCTACAATTTTACCATATGGAACGCATTCAAGAAATTGACTTTCCTTTTATGTAGCTGTCCTTTTTTATTGTCGTGTGCATTCTTGATGTTTGCCTTACACAAGCTGGAATAAGTCTTTGTAATCTCATCACTAGTATACTGAGTAAATATTACCAAAATCAATTTCAGAGCTTTAAAATTTATTTTAACTGCCCAGCTTTCCATACTACTCGTATAGCTTACAGATAGACACAATGTAATTAATTTTACTTTTTTAACTCTATAAGAAATATCAGTCCTCTTGTGATTTTTAATTAGATTAATAAATTAACGTAAATGATTTTACCCTCACTGGCGGCTCCTTAACAATAAACAAAAGTCGAATTTTCTACTTCTTTTAGTACATACTCAACATGAGCTAGCGCCTGGCTTAATAGGCAATTACAAAAATACTTTTTTACCGTCACATTGTCATGTGTTCAAAATAATATCATGTCAAAAATAAATTCTCATTTTAAATGGCTGCTTAATTATCTGAGAAGCATTTATGGAAAAGACTAGTCATATTTTCAGTTCTTTTTGTGTGCGTAGTTTAATTTAGAATAAACATTTCATGGTTTGTTAACCAACTCCAGCTAATGTATAGGTATAAGTTGTATATTATGAAATAACTAGACTCTAATAGTAGGAACTCAAGGATGTAAATCCCCAATAAACACTCTACACTAATAACTTACCAAAATTAAAAGTGTATTTATGGAATAAAAGATAGTAACACTCTAAAATGTTATTTAGATAAAAGAGCTTTGGTTGAAAGTATATTAAAATTAATTAAATTCTAGGATGGTATGCCACATCATGTATTATTTGTGAAATTGGTTTGAAATTGGATAGTATCAATCCGATTATATTTTGTGAAATGGAATGAACATATTGAACTTTGCACATTCTGTGAGTATTCATATGGGTTTGAAACTTTCCAATACTATACTGTTAAAAGTTTACCTAAATTAAACACTCAGTGAATATTGAATTCACTAAATATTTACTTATATTATAAATACATCTAAACATAAAAATATACAAACTTAAACCTAGTCTGGCTTAAAAAATAATTATATATAAATCTGTCACTAATTTACACGTTCACAATACCACTATTAACTATATAGTATGATTATTTATACGAGTCTATTTAAAAAATTAAAAAATATTAAAATATATATAGTATACAAAAAATTATAAAAACTATAGTAAAAAATTATTAGCACACTTTTTACTGTCTTGATCTCAAGTATTACCACTAATTCTGTCGCTGCTATCATGTTCACTTCTGGAGCTCAACTCACTCGCTGCGTTTCTAAAATCCCTTATATTGGCACTTAAAGGACATTCAAATTAAAGAACTTACTAGTCAAGTACTGGAAGGTAACAGTGCCCACCCACCACTCATGTAGCATGGGCGGTGACGAGCCTGATCGAAGGAACTGACCCAACCCACTGAGCGCTCTCTCTCCAACGAACCTATTCATCTATTATGCCTTTTTTATTGTCAGGGATCTCGAATTTTCGGTCACATACCCTTCTATTAGAGATTGGCCTGTTTATCTCGAACATTCTCCCACATTTTCGTACCAATACTTAGTAATTTATTAAATGAGGAGAACACTTAATTATTCTTGAACTACAACTATTACTGTACTTTTTAATGGTATATGTAACTGATAAAATTAATTGTGTTCAAAACTAATGTCAATATTTTTTCAGAAACAACGTTAGAGGACTATGTGAGGAAATTTGTTAATCAAAGTTCTCATGCTTTTACAAAAAATTTCAAAAGACTGAATTTCTAGAGTTACGTTAAATAGGGTGCATCTTATAACCTTTTGGATGCTGTGGAAATAAAAGTACATTAGTCTTACTTAGCATGTATAAATCCAAGGTAACTCTTTTTAGTGGTTTCTGCTTCTTGTTAAAATAAAAAAAACAAAAAACAAAACAGTCTATGCTCAACAATAAAAAGATCATCTTTGTTCTTGATTACAAATATACACTAAAATATTATCAGCTGTGTGTTAGCTAAGCATGTTCATTGACGGGCTGAAAATATTTAATCCCTATCTGTATGTATTTATGATATCTTTATTAGAGTTATATAATGGTGCACTTCTGTCAATTGGATTTGGCTAAGCATTAGCGAACATTTTTACATTGGTTTTATGTTTTTATATATACCGTGTAAGTATACCGAATCGGGAATAAATAAATTTGATAACAAATTGGCGAAAATGCGAAACAGTAACACAATATTGTAATGAAATGAGTTATATATACTTGAAATTTCCCATGAAACTCAGCGAAGTTATTGGACCATAAACATGTTCATATACTTAGCCGTCTTGTAAACTTATCGACTTGAGAACCCTTGGCCCAATTTACTTTATGGATAATGCTCAACGATTATAATACACGTCGAAGTCACAGGCACAACGGCGGTTTACCAGAAATCTTTTGTCAATGCACAATAGCTTCTTATAAACCGATGCTGGGTTAACAAGCACTGGTCGCAAACGGTTTGAAATTTTTGTCGACATGGCTGTAGAGACCGGAATTATAATCTTTAGATTACACCGTCAAGAAATAATATTCAAATACGACACATGAAAACCACGTTTAAAGTGATTTAAAATAGCGATATTATTTCTATATATACATCATAACCAGATCCGATGGCCGCCCGGTCTAAGTCTTCGGATTATGGATATAAGTTATTCAAAGAAAATGTTTATCCTGTCTGTTAATGAAATAATTTTAATTGACTGATCGTTTTTTTGGCAAATGGTATCTCAGAGTCAGCCTTGAAAATTGTCCTTCTGTCTGTCCTGCTTATTCGGAGGATATTAAGTGAACTAATTGATGATGGTATATGTTCCCCCTATCGAATTTGGTTCAGCACTAGCAGATATTTTGATTTGGGTAGTTTTCCAAATATATCTTCTATCTGTTAGTCCTTCTATATGAGGGGTGTCATAATTTCTTTTCTACTTGTTTGTTTGTCTGACCACAGTATATACGAAGATGAATGTGTTATAGGATGTAAAATTCCCGCATTATATTTGATAAGATACTTGCATATGCCAGAGGCTTACCAGGACAGACATTACGTGCTGAAAATTATTGTTTGGCGCTTTAAGGGTCCTTCATATGAAAGCGTGTTGAGTGAAAAATATTACTCTGAAATAGAGACCAAGGTTATGTTAATCATCAGCATTGCAAGTTTCATCAATAAGAAAGGAGTTATGTAGGTACAAAATGATACTTCAACGTTTTACTCTTTTAGCTCGATAAACTTTAGATCAAGTAGTTACGATTTATTAAGAGAAAAGGCGTTTTATACTCAAGTTATAATAATGATTTATTTATTTTACAAGGTTTGGTATAGCATAATACCTGTTAGGCAAATATACTTGCCCAATCATCCAGTATATGGACAGCAAGAATAGAACAAAATGTATAAGTATTAAGAGTTTAAACATAATTATATAAAGTATAATACATTAAAGCAAAGAGTCCAGCTTTACATAAAACATATTAAATGACGTTGGCATTCAGTGGCGTCAAAAATTCAATTATGAGTTTAAAGATCAATGATATTTCTCACACACAAAATGAGATTTAAAAATTTTGCTCATGACGCAGCGATGGTGGGAAGGTTTGATTCAATGCGAATTTTGAGTTTAACACCAGTTAAAGCACGTAAGAGGAAGGGTGAACTGGAGCTAAACTCAACATTTGCATTTACTTATGAGTTGTATTTTGTTACGATAGATCTTTGCTTTTTATAACTTTTTTTATACTTTTGCATTCTTTACTTTCATCATCAATGCTAGACTAGTCCGCATATTCTATTTAATTGACAAATGTTTTCAATTCTGTGAGAATTAAACTTTTAAAAGGATCAACGCACGTGTATTATAAGTCTAGACACTTAAAAAACTTACTACTTGTTTTGAGTTTTTGAACTCCTAATTAATATAAAAGAGTCAACAAATTTCCAACACTTGTTGTAAGTTAAAAACGTTAAAAAGTTAAAAGTTAATTTTTTTCTTCAAATTATTTTTACGATTTTTAATAGCAAGAAACACCTAGTGGAAACGAATCTTAGAGTATATGGTTGGCGTATTTTTCTACCTTTTTGTTTTCTGAACATTAAGAGCGTAATGTTTTCCTGGACAAGAGTTACTTTTAGGTTTCAAAAATAAATTGTATATACACGTAATATTTTTATTTAAGTTTTTGTATATAGTGTTTATAACTTGGAGAAGACATTTAGTAGATTTAGTGAAGTAAATCAGTTGTTTATTTATTTTTTGAATTTTTACTATTATCCTTAGATAATATTATTTATTAAAAATGTCACAGTGTGCGGCTGACTTGTTAATATCTGTAGCCCTGGCATGTCAAACAGCATGCCACCTGTATTAAACTGCATTTCATGCTTTAAGCCTGAGGTAAGATTAAAAAGCTTGTCTCATCTCATTCTCTATTAAGTCATACTGCCTACACGAGTACAAAGGAGCTCACTTGCAAAGATAATTCTTTTCAGCATCTTGAAATCTGCCTCCTTACCTCATTAACTTTGTTTATAATGGGGTCTTTTTAAAGGAAAATTACCAATTAACTTGTTCCTTAGAGCTCAAGATTGTTTAGGTAACCTTTATCCTGAATAACGTTTTGAAAGAGCTCTCTTGAACAATATCGTTCTTAGAGAATAATGTCCTTCCTAGGAATTTGAGTTGCACTAGTCACAAAATATGTACTTGAGTCACTAAATTGATGATGAAATGTGTTCTTATACATAATTTATATAGTATTATTTGTAACAATATAATATACTGGAGTGTGCAGTATTATAATAATCTAAAATACATTTGTTAAACACCTCCCCCACAAAATGTATTTCAGTTTGTACTAAACAAATTGATCTCTCATTATTTCGTTTAGCTTTGTATGTTTCTTCTATTCATGTTATGTTTTTTATGATTAATTTTTTGTGATAAGTTGAATTTGCCAAGGCACACAAGATTCCATCTTATTCTCTATGTCACTATACATTTTTTGACCACCATACTGAATGTATGACGCATAATTTAATTGCTATCACTCCATAACGCCCTTCGTGAATTGCGCTGAATTTCCTGTTTCTTCAAAGTGGATGGAACAAATTAAACGGTTCTGTCTCATTTAATCCGTATTTAAATTGATAGTTTAATTGTTTTCTCAGAGGAAAGAAAGATGAAATCTTCAAATACGTGTCTCTTTTCAGCCCATCCCCTCTCTCAACAAGCAATAATTTTTTTTATATAGTTAGCCTCTTCTAGAATGTCACTAGCAATTAATCTAGATCAAAGTTTATGTATTATATGTTATAAGTATGTTATGTTTGATTTATGATATTAGAAACCTCTTTTTCAAAGCTGGAGGTTACGGTTGTAGTGCTAGAATTAGCCGAGACAGCGCGTCTGCTGTTGAATTACTGCTTCCTGGAGTACACTTGATACCGTAATCAAAAGTACTCAAAGCTATACATAATCTGTTTAACCTTGAGCAAAACATTTTGGAAGTTCATGCTTATCAAGAAATATATAGTCCTAAGATTTGTGGTGGCAGAAAAGTTTAAGATTTGTACCATATAAAAACTGGTAGAACTTATCTACTCCAAACATTATGAAAAGAGCTTTTTTTCAATTACAGAATAATTTTTATATCAACCGATGATAAAGTTCTCGATGCCGCTGCTATGGGCTTCTGACTGCCATGTTTAAACTCGTCCATTATTATCCCTGCAATACCATGGTCTTATGTAAGTGAAAGTGATACGTCAATTTGTACTGTGAGCCTCGACCTTCTTTATACTGGTGGGAGGGGGGGTTAGCAATAAAACAAACCTCATTTAACAAAATGTAAATATGCGCCATGTCATTGAGATCTAGAACTAAAACATAGGTCCGGATACGGCTGTCCTTACACCCCCCCCCACCTTCCTGTCTTATTGTTTCAAATGACATGCTGAGATACCACAGGAAATGCCGACATTGGTGATCCTGTTAGTGATTTTCTTATTGACTTTCACTTCCGATGGTGTGACGTGTGTGTCTGCTCTTGAGTTCTGTGCAGTGACCTCACCTGCGTGCCTTGGTTTTAATTACGTGTTCATTATGTTTATGTATTAATTTCTGATACAACTGAAGAAGAGGGTTGATTTAAACCTGCGAAACGCAGTGTTATACATTTTGTAACATATAATTACGGCATCCAAAATCCTGTTACGGAATACTTTCTAACCCCCCATGGCCAATAGCAAACTTTAATCAAAGAAAGTGAGATTTTTATATCTATTGGAACAGCAAAGGTTGGGCCAAAGGCTTTTTAAGGCTTTGCTGATTTCTCGCAACAAAAGTTACCTCGACTCATTATGCTAATTAGGTAGTTTTGTTCTCCCAATTTGGAGAGTATATTTAATGGTTGAGTATTGCCTGGTCGATGTGGATTAATTTCAATAAAATTACATACGTTGTGTAAATAATAAGTGTATCTTTTATTGAAATTCATATTCGATCATACTGTTAATAATTCATAATGACCTGATAGAACAGAGTATCAAAGAATCCGATAAAGCATTATTACATACTTATCAATTATCAAACCAAAACCAGGGTTCTTTCTAGGACTAAGAGGAAAACATATACCAAGTTTTAATCTGTAAGTCCAATATATCAAGAGTTCTAAAATGGTCAATTGTCTTTTTATTGTATAAAAATGTTAATATAACTTGTTGTTACTGAATTATGAGTAGTACCAATAAGAAAAAGAAATTCTAGAGACAATTTATGTAACAAATTCCAGGTTTGCGATACACAAAATAAACAAATGAGTAATTATGGCAATGTGAATGTCACGTTATAGCAGTCTAATTGTGAAATTAATAAGAAAATTCTTAGCAATTTAATTATTCACCTCAGCTGATACTTTGATGTTGTAGTACCATCAGCCAAGCAAAAGCTAGGTACTTTAACCTGCTAGACCTTTCTGTGTAATGCTCAACTACCTTCAATCAAAGAAATAAGAAACAAGAAATAAATTATGACTGTGTCAAAATTACAAAACAAGTTAACCAATCCTATTAACATAGCTCATCTTAACACAGTCACAGTTTCTGTTAAACGGCTGTTTATTGAAATGAGAGGGTTAATTTCCAGTTACAACCATTGAAAATTAACTGTTACTTGTGCTCCAGTGCTAATCATTATCAAAACTTAGCTGTTAGGGAGAGCCCTAAGTATTTTTAAATATTTACTTACTGGAAAAATTTATTTTTGATTTAAATGTGTACGAAACGCAATTCTTCGTGAAAGCAATATAAATGATACACACGCATTATACAATATATTTTTACATTACATTTTTTATATTTTTAACATAAAGAGAGAGATACATTCACTGAAGCATAAATATCTGAGTATGTTAATAATGCTCTCACAGTTCTCGTACAATGCTGAACGTTTCCTCTGAATATCTGATATATGCCTGGAATTCCTGGAAATGCCGGACTGTGTATGGGCTGTCTCACTGATCTGTCAATATGTTGCGAGTGTCCAGCTGGCTTCCTGTGGTGAATAATACAACATTTGAATATTCAACGACCAAACTTTGTAATATGGACTGGTGGATAAAAAAATCTTTGTTTAAAGTTTATTATTGAATATGGATGATCTGTACGGATGGTTTAAATAATTCACCAACGCTAATGTTCAAAATTAAAAATACTTAGTTTTGATAGTTAAGAGTCCTCTTCAGTTATCAAAAAAGGCATAATGTTAAGTATTCAAATATAAGTAAGCCTTAGTATTTAATATATTAATATATAATATATTGTCCCGTAACTCTCTGGACAAAGGTATAATTTATTTCTCATCATTTCTCTGGTCAAGATCAACGCATTTCACCATTTGAAATTATGGATCTTCGATTCTTAGTTTCCCATCTGTCTGTCTGTATGCGTGTTTTTTTATTAAAAAATTAATATCTTAAAAACCAATAAATTAAATTATACCAAATTTTGACTCAAATGTTTATGACAACAAGGCCAGTTATTGAAAAACACAACCTCTTCACTGTCTCTTTGTAATTACTCTATACTGAGTATATACTGTGCCTACTTGACTGGTATATATGAGATAATTGATTAAATACACCCAAAGTCGTTCTATTCCGACCGATAAAGTCGCTGGTCTCACATCCAAGGTTGATGGCCTGCTCGATCTGCCCGTCAAAGTCAACGAGATTCAAAGAGTAATAACACAAAAAGAATATTACTTTAAAAAAAATGTGCGGAGATTCAGGCAGGCCGAAGTAATTTGAATCTCCAGCGAGTAGAGGGGAAATCTTTTACTTTGAGATCGGCGTTTGAGAAATATAGCGTAAACGTCCAGAGACTCCCGGAGAACCTCTTCTACTGGGAAAGTTCGTGATAAGAATCTTGATTTGGTTTTGTTCACTCAGTACAGACGGGTTGCAATTATTGCCAGTCATGAGAAACCCAAGCCTTCCCGGATCGTGCTTGATTCAAAGACTACAGATAATGCAATAATAAAAGATTTCTCCAGCTAAAATGTGCGTCTCATTGACTAAGTATTAGCGCTATTCAATTTTTAATAGAGATGAGATAAAAACAGTTGTATTCACTGAAAGTATTATTTAAAAATTTTAGCAAATTTAACTTGATGGTGTTTGTGTGTTATACTGCAAGTTTAGTGTTTCTGTGAGTATCTTCACATAGGATATTGGAATTTATCTTCCTTGACGTTGTAGGACCACTTGTTCACACAGAAATAACGAAGAGACAGACACTGGCGTGCCTTAATGAACCGTACTTCCTTAGGTTATGGCCCGAACTGACAAGACAGAACACGTGTATATTGTAAAATTTGTTATAGGAAATAATGAAGTAATAATAATGTTCCTAACCTGGAAACCTTTTGTCCCTAAGCCCTCAGGGCTCGCGCTATCTGGCCTTCGCAGAACTAATGTCTAGACCGCGTGACGGTCTTGATCAGCCTTTTTTGCGTAGAGGATGTCCTTGATGAAGTGCGACAAACAGGTCCAGTGTTTTTGATCCTCGAGCATCACTTGGCAGACCGAGTCTTCCAAAAAAGCTCCAACAGTGTGTGTTGCCTCGAGGCGGGGGCTTTCCCAACTCGAGCAGCGGAAGAAAGTGTGTTCCGCGATGTCGGGAACGCCCGGGCAATAGATGCAGTCTGGTGACTTGGTTTGGCCCACACGAAGCAAGTAAGCCTGGAAGTACCCATGTCCACTCAAGAATTAGGTGAGGTAGTAGTCCACTTCACCTTGCAGCTGTTCCACCCAAGGTTGAACCTGCGGGGTGACCCTTGCGGTCCATCTTCCCAGGGATGAAAGTTAAGGATGAATAAAGGGTTGCTCATTCCGCTTCAAGTGTGCTGCTTCGTATTAAAGGTTGATGCATCAGCTATTTCTATCTGTAAAAGCCTATATTATAAATTTAAACCGTCACAATAAAAGTTAAGGATGAATAAAGGGTTGCTTATTCCGCTTCAATGTGCTGCCCCGTGTTAAAGGTTAATACACCAGCTATTTCCATCTGTAAACGTCCATATTATAAATTTAAGACGCCACAATAAAAGTTAAGGATGAATCAACCCATATAATAATGCTGACAAAAAACAAACATGTGTTATTTATTTGTATGAATGTAATACAAATATTAGCCGATTCTTGATTTATTTGGTTTTTCTTCACGATTTTTAAAGTCATAACACAAGTAGAACGACAAATTTATTGAGGTTTCAAATGTTTTTTTACTCCTTAATGAAATTCAAGGAACTCAACCTGGGAATTTCTGGATTCTTCACAATCGTACACTGATACCCACACCCCGAGAGAGATTCACGTTTCGTTCGTTTAAAAGTGGTGAATATTTAAAACCTGTATTTTCTCCTCAGTTTTTCTTGGAGATGCGTGATAAAAGCACACAGCATGTCTAAAATTAACAATATTTAAATAGCCTATGAGTCAAACGATATTCTTTGTAAAAACGTGATGTGAACGAATATGCAAAAACCTGTTTTTCAGTTTAATCTGAATGAGTTGATATGTTTACTGATAAACACTCGTGGTTCAGGAAATTGACAATTGAAAGCGAATTGATACACATTCGCTCACATTTCTCGTTAAATGATAAAGTTTCTGCTTGAAAATGTATTGGATGCCTGAAATTCCAGGAAATGAGCTGAATCTCCCCATCGCCAATATGTTATGTTATCCAGCTGAATTCCTGTGGGACGAAGCATACAGATATTGAATCTGAACATTCTTCCTGTCGAACTTCAAGGGAATGGAAATCCAAACTATGGTCGAAAACCCATACTAACTTATTATTAACTTAAATTACCTTAATAAAACAAATTTTTACTAATTTGTGTTTCTAATACGTAGGTGACATAGTGCACGTGGAATGATAGTGAACGAAAAGATAACGATTATTATTTTATTGAAATATTTACTTTTAAAAAAATAGTCTATTCTGAAATTTTATCAACTTTAAAATCAAAAGAATTGATTTTGAGACTCAAAATATTTTAAGTAAACTTTAACACCATACAATTTTTCTTTAATGTCAAAGTTTTTATGTTGTGACAATATAAAACCTAGATCCCACAATTCAGTTTTGAAAAATAACCAATTCTAACCCAAGGGAATAACAAAACTTATAACTTTCAAGAATTTATATTAAAAAACCCCGCAATGATTAGAACGTAATTTGAACCGTCGTTTGCTGTGTGACAGGTTTTAGATGAAAATTATACAAATGTTTAAAACATTTTTACACTTCAAATCAAAATTTATGAATAAAATCGTTAGATTTATGGCTGAGTGTTAGCAAAGCCTTAATTGATTTGATAAGTTTAATTTCTGTCTGTCAATCCGTCAGCACATCTTTAGAAATTTTGCATGAAGTTTCAATTGTATATAAGCAGCATCGAGTGACGATGTTGCACGTCACTCCATTAAATTTGATTAATCAAGAAAAAATATGAATATGCCAAAATATTCTCTTGCTTCAAAATGTAAATGAAAATAGAGTACCACAATAAAATCAAGTGTTTACAGGGAAGTGATACTTACAAGATTATAACTATTAATTTCTTAAAATTGGTTTTGTTATACTGATGGCGAGAGAAAAGAAGTTACCTGGATTCTGGCCTATCTGAAATTTTCAGGCGCTACTACTAGTATGTTGTCGCGCCTTGTTTCTTAATTCCATTATTGTTTCACTGTTCCATTGCTAGGATAAACAATTCGCAGGGTTGGCTGTGGGGCGAAGCGCCTGAAATAATCGCGCGGCAACACATTAGTATACAGCTGTGCGCCAGCACGGGCCAGGTCGCTTCTTTTCTCTCGCCACCAGTATATAGGTTACAGATGGTGATGCTATTCGGTTTTGGGCAGAACAGTTCTGACTGAGGAGATTGTGCGCAAACTGTCAATAGTAGTGTTTCCACGTCTCGTTATTATTAATCAATAAATCGATATAACGGATTATCAAAGGAATAAAAGAACGTAACGAAAAGAGTTTGGCACAGAAGTACACCCTTTTACTTTTTAACCCCAAAATAAATAGTGTTCTTTGACCAAGAACATCCTACGTAACAAGTTTCAAATCTCTATGAATATTCTTGCACAACTAGACAAACGTATGAAAAACTACACGATTTTTTTAATGACTTATCGGGTTATTATATTATGTGGTTGGTCGGGGAATGCACACCTATTGTGAATTGTATCCTGTAGTTCAGTTTTAATAATTGATGTTGTGTTTTTCTTTTTATTAAGTGCATTTTTTAGAGTTAGCAAAATCTGATAAATGACAGAGTGGTAGTGATTCCTGACGTATGCATGTCACACAACGCTCTAATATGACTTGTTTATTTTAGCCTAGTTTGTAATTATGTGTTAGGTTAGTTATTTACCTAATGACGAGATCAGATTGCAGATCTCAAAACTTACTGTTACTGGATTTTCTTATCAATGAACGATGGCAAATGTCCGGAAAAAATCTTGTTTCCTTCATAATCCTTCCATAGTCAAAAACAAACTTGAAACAAAGAAAGGTGGTGAGGTTGCTGGAATAATTACCTACATACCCGCGTTAATGGCCGTCAATTGAATATTATTTCCATCTCTGTTATACAAGAGTCATTTGTTCAGAAAGTGTGAACATTATTGCCTATTGCTGGGCAAACACGTTGTTCGTCACCACAGCTTCATCATTACGTGAAAGCTTCTGTAGTGAGCTCTGCCGCAGCTTTACGGTGCCTTTGTATCCAATCAAAGAGAATACAATTCCACATGTTTCACAGCTCACAGAGTGCATGCTTTCAAAGTGAAAGTTTAGTTTTAATTCTGTGTTTCATAAACCAAATAATAAAAGCTATCTAGTTTCCTTTTCTATGAGAGTCGTGAAGGAGGAGAAGGTCTCCAGTCCCATTCACCTTGATTGCAGTCTCTTACTATTCTCAAATAACTTAACCTCGTATTATTCACGTATGCTATTCGACTAATTTAATCAGAAAATACAGTTTCTTACTTTGACTAGCATCATTCGTGGCTTTTAATATTTTATTACGATTGAGATTCCAAAAGAAAATTCGGTATATTTGTGTCTGTTGAGTACATTGAAACATTTTTCAGCAGAATATATTACTCCTTGAAGTTCAAAATTTAAATCACGTGTCCCATTATACTTAGAGAATGATAAAGGTAAAAACGATAATTTAATTTGTATATGTATATCATTCTTAAAACACTATGCTTATAAGTTAAATCTGGAAGTGAAGATCTTTTATTGAATGGAATCGTGTGCCTCAGTCACTTCATCTGTATAGAGAAACTTTATCTGCGCTCCATCTTTAAGTCTAACAAGATATAACAAAAGGGTGTTGCAAATATCTCAAAAACTGTATAACACAGACTTGATTTTTGACACTTACCTAACGTTAAATTTCATCATATTTTAATTCATAATGGTAGAATACTTTTTGAAATAACACATATTTCAACTGAAATTAACATTTTTCTTTTGATGATTCAAGGCAAAAATTATTGGATATCCCTCACCTCACTGATGCCAGATTGTCTTGGATATTCAAAAACTCCACAGAATACAATTAAAATACACGAATTTTCACACTGAAAATTGTCTTTGCTGTTTTAATTTTGTGATGCTATCTTCCCAGATATTATGCCTTAATAAGAAGATCCTCGCTAATAAAGTCACTCTTTTGAAAAATAAATGTACGCTTAATTCATCTATGCACTGGTTTACTCCTCCCTCAGTGATCACTGGAATGCAGTTTCAACTCTCTTATTCAACCTCATTCTTAACCATAGTAGCTTCACTAATCTCGTGGCTTCCACCTCACTAACTCGCGGAATTAGGAGTTTGGGCAGCACGAGTTTCGAGAATCCGCGATGACTATTGAGTTCCCTGTTTGTGAAGTTCGACCTTAAGGTTCGTTTTGAAGTGGTAAGCGGCGGTTGTATCTTCCAGTTTAGTATTAAAATCGGCGTAATATGCATGACGTTCTCTTTTTGTACAAGTTGCTCAACTCCAAATTTTACTATCCGGATCTTCTTGCCTCGGTGCATATTAGATGCTCCTGTCACACCCGTACGCAGCATCTTTTCGAGAGTTGTCATTGCTCTACATCCTACATACCAATGGCGCAGTGTAGAGGGTACAATAGTTATCGCAAGATAACTGGATTAAGCAACGTTGATCATGGCTGCTGCTTGGATGGATGACCGCTGAGCGATCCAGTCCTTGCAGGCATACCGCCTGCCCGGCTGTTGGTGGTGGTTCGGAAGTCACCTTTAAGCCGTTGGTCCCCAGGTTAAGGGTTTCTCAGCCCTAACTCCGCAATAAACATTGATTGATTGATTGATTTATGGTTAAACACTGGAAGTGATAAATCCATTCCAAATATGTATTTATGTATAATTAATACAATGCTGCTTACTATTGCATATCAAATGACAAATGTTTGAAGTTTGGTGCACCAATAAAAATAGTGTTTATTTTAAACAGTTTCAATAAATTTTAATCTAAAATCTTTTCGAACATGTTAATAGAATGTCTATTTGGAACTTAACAGGATAATATCTTTGATATTACGTTGCAAAGGTTTATCCCACGTTTGCATAACACATGTGTACATTGACCCAAGCATATGCATACATTACTGAGATAAGTTCTAGATACCTTGTTTATATTAAAACACAACGGGATCCTATATTTTCCCTACAGCCGTTCCGAGAGGTAAATTAAATTCCACACGGTGGATATCAATAACGTTAAAATGTTTTAAGTCCCCACATAAGAGGCTTTGGTCACAGCGGAACTGTTCCACCAAATCTACATCATTCCAACATTTTAATCAACATTTTACACATTGAATGTCTTCTTAAAACCAAAATATGTACTTATTTATCCATGCACTTAAAAGTAAGTTTTTAATTTTTCGGATAGAAAGCCGTAAAATGGTCGCACTTCATGATTTGTTTAAAGTGAAAAGGTACCCTATCATTTCAAATTGGCACAACCTAGGATAACATGGCAAATCATTTGACGTTTTCATTTTTTTTAATTTGGTAAAATGTTAAAAACATTGTGCCAACATTGGAGGGAAACTGCAATCAATGTTTTTTAATAAAAAAATTCATGAAAATGTCAAGCAAAAATAAAGGAAAATTCAAACATTTGTGTTGCTTGTAATTTAGTTTTTCCAAATTTCATATCTAAAATTTAAATTATTCTCGTCGTACTCAGACAAATCCCATAGAGGAACATTATCAAACACGACGTTACCTTGAGGAAGTTATGTTATATTCAAAAGTACCTAGATTTTTCGTTTTTGAGATATCCAGCGGAAAACAGATGAAAAGACAGACAGACAGTAGAAATGAAAATTTTCTTGCCTAATTCTAGTGATAGGCTTCGCTAACGCTCAGACGATAAATTCCAGGTGGTATTTCCAAATGATGCTTGAAGGTCTTGATCGGTTTGGATATGCAGAACATTTCCGAAATTTCTATCATAACTCCAATTGCTGTAATCTAATCTGTAAATGAAAATATACCAAAAACATGATTTATTTGAAATCAGTAGATCAAGTTTTATGCAGATAATATGGTGTATATGTCATCAAATACTGACAGAGCTGTCGATTGCTGATATCGAGGTGACGAAGTAGAAGCTCACACAATCACAACAGTTCAATGACAACGTCACAATAGAAGGCTCAACGTGTCACATGGCTTATTGAAACTGTTTCTGTAATTGCTTGATGAACTGTTGATTCAAACATGGGTACTGGTGTTAAAGTGCTTTTAAAGAACTTAAAGTGCTTTGAAACAAAAATCGCTCGTGTCAGAACCTTGAATTGGGATACAATCATTACGAGTTCTCAACAAATTCTTCAATACTATTTAACTCTATAATTGACTGTATGGTTTCGTTTACAAGTCCCACCATACTTCATTAAAATGTTGAATTCTATTCAAAAAAGGTACCAAAATCTATAAAGTATACAACAGATTCTTTCTCTTTTGTAAAAGATTGAGGTACGGACTTAAAATTTTTATTTTCTTGAATCTTACACGTTTGAATATACAGTGTTAGTTAAAAGTATGGATACACTTGTTCAGTTTTTGATGGATAAAGATGAAGAGATGGAACTCTTGAAACCTTTCTAGGAAATAAAAGTGAACTTTTCAGTCACTGATACAAACAACTTCGACCATTTCCAAATCAAAGCTTATTTTGGAGAAATGGTTAGCTTTGTTTCCTAGAGGGCCTCTCCACTGGGACACCTAGATAGCTCTAGTTTCCACAGTTCTTTATCAAGCAAGACCTTTCAATATATAGCATTATAACTATCAGTGCATTCAAAAGCCTAGAATTTGAGAACCAACGATTTTTCCCTAAAACTAAAAAATATATTTGAAAATTGACCAAAAATATATAGGTCGAATAGTTTGTCAGTGCTGAATCAATACAGGAGTTTCTGAAATCCGTGTTACCCTATATGTAACCAACATAAGATTCAACGGTATGGTTCATTTCTTATAGTTATTTACAGAAAAATTGTTTTTCTTAGTTTTCAACACTTTCTATCAGTTTTTCAGTGAAAGTATTTCATTTTTATTTAGAAAGTGTTTTGACAACTTGGCAATGAACCAAACAAACTTTAATAAAAGCAAACATATTTCCCACAGATTTTGGAACCTGGAATTTAAGAGATCTATGTTATCCCATATAAAAACATAAGATAACATTAACACAGTGTATTTTTTTATTTTTACTTGAAAACGTTTTGGTTTTATTCTGTTTTTCGGTCTGTGCTAGCAGCTAAAATACATTTATAAATGTATTGTACTGTAATTTTATAAATGTATTTTGATAGCTTCGTAAAGAAATAAGCATTTTATCTACGTAAAATTTAAACTTTAAACATTTCACAGAAATCATTAATTCAAGAAGAGCAGTATGCATATCTACACTGCAGATTATGCTATTGCTTGCAAAATTCAAGTTTCTAAAATCTTAAAATGTCCCATTTATGTAAAATTAAATGTGATCTTCCAGCCAAATCAACATGCACTTAGCATTTCCCAAATAAAACTAGAATACAAATAAATACCTAATAGAATACCAAACCCCCTCCCCCAGCCATAAATACCAATATCAATCACCGAGAGCACGTAGTTTGAGGGCTCTCATGAACCGTTGATCCCCGCGTATATTCTCTGTAAGCTCTGTCTCTGGCACTCCAGATTATAATCTCATGAAGCTTATTTCAGCTGGAAACACAGCATATGTATCAGCGACAAGAATTTGATCACGTTTCCTGTAATTTACAATTTATTAAAAAAATATGTATAATAATTAACACTTTTAATCCCTATTCATTTCTTTCATTATAGTAAGTTTTTATTTATATTCTTACTTTGATATTTATTTTAATTAATACGCTCTAAATTATTAAGATACTGTGTATTTGAACAAATAAAATCATATACAGAGGATTGGAATGCATCATCTTCTTCTAGTGTTCGAAATACCATATTTTCCTATGATTTTACATCTGATAAGGATGAATTTCAATTCTACAAACAGTGTTTTTGTTACTTAAAACGATGACAATGTCAGAAATGTGGTGTACCCTTTAAAATGATCCATTATTGATCATACACTTTAATATTATAATTAAAAAATTATATTAATTATAAAATAAGGGAGTTATAAAATTCACTTGTTTCATCCATATATGTGTACAATTTTTACTTAACATCGAGCAAAAATTTGTTTAATGGGATCAGTTAAACCAAACATTCTTATCGTCCCTTAAAATAACTTATTGAATCGAAACGTTTCCTATGAAGACAAACAGGATTGTTTTGAATTTCAATAAATTACATTGTGGGTGACGAACAAACACCCCCTTATCTGAGTCACGTGACAGTGTTCTGTGTGGATCAAATAGATTTTAAAAAAAAACAGGATATTACGATCTGATCCTTTGTGTCTCCATATACTGGTGAAGTAAAAAAAAATCGTTCACAGATTTTCAAACCATTAATCTATAGGGTTTTTTATATAAGGTGTCTCAAATCAATTGTGACATTACATATAATCCTACAATAGACATAAAATGCATCGCACTAACCATTTAAAAAAAAGGTTTTTTAAAATATTCTTTATAAGTTTTTAAGACGAACATATGCTGAAATCCTAATGTAAGGGTTTATACATCTAACATATATATAGTTATGCATACTAATGTTAAGCCTGTGTAAGCCAAATTATTTTATGAGAACAAATCTTAATTATTTTTTTCTTTAAAAATGGCGGCCGAAAATCGGGAAAATACAGTAGATATCACACCATATTGATAGTAGATGCAAAGATAAGTAGTTTGTACCGTTATTTTCTGACAAAATACAGTTTATTTTTTAATAAATATTACAATTTTACTTTGACAACTTTATTACCTAGGACCCGACTGCATTATTGAAATGGTACCGATGTCCGTCTGATTATAACTCGATTACAGGTGTAAGAGATTTGAAAAATTAAACATAGATTCCTCCCGTTACGAGAAAGTTCCTATTGATTTTTGAGCCAGAGCTGAAATGACAATTCATTAGTATGTCTGTATATCTATGTGATACCTCTTCATATATAAAGGTCATAGATACTTGAAAAATACATTCCTCTTGATCTCTAATGATTCTCCCTACTGGGATCTAAAGTTTCATATTTCGTAGATATGCTGGAAGGGGTTGGGCAATGCAGATGTTGACTTTAGTTCTTTTTTCAATTTCCTCTCGCATAAAGCAACGTTTAAAATTTGACGCTGTCACAGACTTTCTGGAATCTGGAGTTCACGTCCTGAAGAGATTCGAACAGATCAAGAAGACATGCACAGTGAACTGCTAACGTATTCGTGACCCCAGAATATCTAGACAATAGACAATAGACAATAGACAATAGACAATATTATTTATTTCCTTTAAGACATTTTACAATGTAATTGGATACGTCAAATACAAGAAGAGATCTAGAGCTAGACCTACAAAAGAGATCTATCTGAATTATCCAGTAGTCATCCATTGTAATCTAATGGAAGAGGTATTCTCATTACCTCTGCATCAGATGCACAATTGAGTGCACTATGAAACAAAACCTTACAATAATAGTCGCACAGAAGCAGATGCATTCACGTCTTTGAATGCATCAGTCATAGAGTCTCTAATGTATAAAACATTGTTTCAAAAATAACAAAAAAAGACTTAAAGCAACAGGAAAGTACTGTACAACAAAGGATGAATCAGAACAGAGAGAAAATAAACCACCTCCCTTTCTACTATCTACTGCAAATGTTACAACGCGTATGTAACATAGTAATATTGTAATTTCGAAAGTGTCTTTGTTTGTTGCTCACGCGCAAACTGTTCAACTGATTGTACTGTACTAACCAATATTGGCCTATACTATTTCGAAAGTCCCTCTGGGCTACGACCCTCTTGTCTTTCAAGTAGTAAAAACGCCATCTTCGTCCCTAAAGTTGTGAAATATTAAATGAAAGTGCCTGTCTAGTGTAGTCAACTGTTCTGTGTAAATACTGTTGTATAAGAGCACAAACACATTTTTTAATTAGTTTTAACCACTATTTTCAATTTGTTTACATTTATAGTGTGTCAATTCAAGTAGGGAGTAACCATTAGTTTTCACACCGTTTTTAGATTTCAGCAGTTTGATAAGTACTCATGCACCTTATAAAATGTCCTAAAACATAAGGTCTGAATTTGACATCTAGTCTCTGATGATGTAAATGAAAGTTCTCTGGGCTCTGTTTTTGAACTAATGTACCAATTCAAGCTCTAAATGTTCTGAATTATTAAAAACATCCTTCAGTTAAACAAGAAACAAACACCTTAGAACACCTTAGTCATTGTTTAAATACGTTTAACTGTACATTTTTAACAAATATTAAGTATATAACACCAATTTACAATAAATTTTACTATAAATTTTAAGACTTTTATACAAACTATCTTAGTGTCTTTTTACAAACGTAGAGTTATCAGATATGTGTATATATGTATATTTTGTTGATCGGGAAACAAGGCAAAAAACAATCAAGTATGTAACAAAAATATTGAAAAACTAATTAAATTAAAATAGCCATAAGTAAACACCTTTTCAAGTATTTTTTTGATCTTAGCAACAATGCAAAATCAACATTGGTTTCTGAAATATAACTCACTCGAATCAGAAGTGCTCCTACAGGCGCAAAACCTACGAATTTGGGTGGGAAGCTGCGAGTAACTGATATTACATTATAAATGAGCATTTATTATACATGAATTATAAATTTAACCTCTGACGTTCCTTATTATAGCGACGCGACGGTACTACCTCAGGTATCCACGCATCAGCGTTTCGTTGTACGAAGGACGAGATAAGCAGGGCTGTAATCAGTGAGTTAATAAATCTCAGCAAAAACCGGACGAGGATAATTTTAACAGCAGCAGGTTTATAAAATACAGTGTAGTGTTTCTGCCAAGCACTATCTAGGACAAACGGGTAGATCAGTCAGAACTCTTCTTAAAGAACACTTTTTATATAGTACTGCTACAGTTGCTTATACAATGTGGACACAAATGCTGCAGTAAAATTCAAAACATAGAAATAATACAAAAGTCAAATAAGCACTCCCTCTTTTATTGTAGATGATTGCTTTCTGTTGTTTTGTACTAGAGTCTTTCCTCTTGTGTTGTATGAGTGCCTGTTTGTTTGTATTAGTACCTGCTTATGATCTTTCACATCCCTAGCTGATCGAATAAGGTGCAGCCCATATACGGTCTTTACTTTTTAGTCCTGATATAACTCTAATTACAAGTTTTTTAAAGAAGAAGATTCTTATTTATTTTAAATTAAATTTATTAATATATTGATTTTTATGTACCACGTAAGAGGAAATACCATAAGAAATATGTGAGTAAATATGTGAAAAAACATGTTTCTCTTGATAGTTGCAGTATTAAATAAATATGACATATTCTTAAGAGCATGTAAACCTGAACTTATTTATAAACATAAAATTTCTTCAAAAATATTCCTGTATAAGTTTGTTGATATCCGATAGGCTAATTGGGATGTCTCAGCCACGAAGCCAAATTGCCGCGATTTATATCCCCAAGGATTAATTATGCTTAAGATAATAATAATTAATCCGAGAATTCCAGTAATTATTAATTTTTAATGAATAATAAATTGCTAATGAAAGATATTTAGTTAATTCCTTTCAATTTCCGATAAATAATACCATTGTAAAGTTGCACTTGCACTTCTTGTAAAGCAGTTTTTATTTTATTAATTATTGTCCCGTCTCAAAGCTAATTTAAGGTTAGGGTTGTTTAAGGTGGGTTTGTGGTAAAGATTTTCAGAAACAATAATTTGTGCCTGTTTCGTCATAGTCAAGATCATTTCAAGCTTATCAGTTTACATGGTTATCAGTAGTTAAAAGAAGGTATCTTCTTAGTTTTGACACTTCAACATTTTAAGAAGGAAGTGGTTAGGAGTAGGACTGTAGGAGCATGGTTTCAAAAGGCTGTGTCTAATCTCAGTCAGAGATATATTTTCTCTTGCATAGATCGGAACACTGGATTGTTATAATACATGATTGTTATCAGCTCTGAAGAATAAGATTCATTTATTAGTATAACTTTACTTCGGTGTAATCACAATCACGTTAACTTAAACAAAGGAGTCCAGGACATAGCTGACACAGGATAGCTTACATAGTATTGCATAAGGCACACAATTAAATTTTTGTGACGCCACGAGTAGTGAAAAATTGTATTTGAGAGGTACAATAGCTGTTGCTGACATTGCAATCCGAGCTCTAATCATCAATACACAAATCTTTTTCATAGCACAAGAACGAGTGAAAAATTTATATTTTATAAGATAAAGCCTATTTTTACACGAATTGATATATAATTTTCCGTAGAAGAATAAAACAACAGATTTGGTGGAACGTTGAAATAGAAGGTTGCAAAAACGAATCAAAATAATTATAAATTAATTGATTCATATATTATACGTTATAGTACTCCAACCTACAGACACGTAAGTAACAGTTAAATCGACGTCAGCCAGCAAGTAGAATTCAGTTAAATTATTTTTTCATGCTAGGAACATTTTTCTTTATGCATGTTCAGCTAAACTCCCATGTACTCCTTGAGGTCCACGAGAATTTTCTTTACTTGGGGAGCTCTTAGATTGATTTCAGGAGGAACTAGGTAATTTGCTTATGTATTGTAAATAGACTCTTTGCCCCATGACTATGGTAATGGTAATGTTTTACTACTGTTTACTTGTCAGAAGTAACCACACTATACCCTAACTACTATTTTGCAGTGCTCGGCGAATTCTTCCAAAAATACTGATAATTAAACACTCAACGAATAGTAGATAACAATATTTAATACATTTGTAAAGCTTCATCATCACAATCCCTTCTGGAAAAACAATTTACATTCCCTTTTCTCTAATATTATCTTTTGTCCTAATACTAATGTTATCAAAATTCCTTTCGTTGGTCATGACTGATTGTGTGGAGTAGCTACATAACATTTGTAGAAATTTCTCAGTTTCATTTTATATGTAATAATTTGTTCTATATTTATTACTTCTAAAAAATATCAATGCGGAATAAAATATGTCAAGTAAAATCGTCAATTGCTCCGTGTTTTTAGAGACACGAAAGGGCTATAAATTGTTTGAGCTCAGTAAACACAGTCCCCTCTTGGGTTCCGAGAAATTCTTATCTACTCGCATTCTGACAATTATGTTCTGTAGTACTGCAACATCAGTAGCATCATAACTCAATGATGTACTATAGTGCTGCAATATAAGTAGAATCATAACTAGATGATGTACTATAGTACTGCAACATCAGTCGAATCATAACTAGATGATGTACGATAGTACTGCAACATCAGTAGAATCATAACTAGATGATGTACTATAGTACTGCAACATCTGTGGCAGCATAACTAGATGATGTACTATAGTACTGCAACATCAGTGGCAGCATAACTCGATGATGTACTATAGTACTGCAACATCAGTGGCAGCATAACTCGATGATGCACTATAGTACTGCAACATCAGTAGCAGCACAACTCGATAATGTACTATACTACTGAAACATCGGTAGCAGCATAACTCGTTGATGCACTATAGTACTGCAACATCGGTAGCAGCATAACTCGATGATGCACTATAGTACTGCAACATCGGTAGCAGCAGGACTCGATGATGCACTATAGTACTGCAACATCGGTAGCAGCAGGACTCGATGATGCACTATAGTACTGCAACATCGGTAGCAGCAGGACTCGATGATGCACTATAGTACTGCTACATCGGTAGCAGCAGGACTCGATGATGCACTATAGTACTGCTACAATCGGTAGCAGCAGGACTCGATGATGCACTATAGTACTGCAACATCGGTAGCAGCAGGACTCGATGATGCACTATAGTACTGCTACATCGATAGCAGCAGGACTCGATGATGCACTATAGTACTGCAACATCGGTAGCAGCAGGACTCGATGATGCACTATAGTACTGCTACATCGGTAGCAGCAGGACTCGATGATGCACTATAGTACTGCTACATATCGGTAGCAGCAGGACTCGATGATGCACTATAGTACTGCTACATCGGTAGCAGCAGGACTCGATGATGCACTATAGTACTGCTACATCGGTAGCAGCAGGACTCGATGATGCACTATAGTACTGCTACATCGGTAGCAGCAGGACTCGATGATGCACTATAGTACTGCTACATCGGTAGCAGCAGGACTCGATGATGCACTATAGTACTGCTACATCGGTAGCAGCAGGACTCGATGATGCACTATAGTACTGCTACAATCGGTAGCAGCAGGACTCGATGATGCACTATAGTACTGCAACATCGGTAGCAGCAGGACTCGATGATGCACTATAGTACTGCTACATCGGTAGCAGCAGGACTCGATGATGCACTATAGTACTGCAACATCGGTAGCAGCATAACTCGATGATGCACTATAGTACTGCAACATCGGTAGCAGCAGGACTCGATGATGCACTATAGTACTGCAACATCGGTAGCAGCAGGACTCGATGATGCACTATAGTACTGCAACATCGGTAGCAGCAGGACTCGATGATGCACTATAGTACTGCTACATCGGTAGCAGCAGGACTCGATGATGCACTATAGTACTGCTACATCGGTAGCAGCAGGACTCGATGATGCACTATAGTACTGCAACATCGGTAGCAGCAGGACTCGATGATGCACTATAGTACTGCTACATCGGTAGCAGCAGGACTCGATGATGCACTATAGTACTGCTACATCGGTAGCAGCAGGACTCGATGATGCACTATAGTACTGCAACATCGGTAGCAGCAGGACTCGATGATGCACTATAGTACTGCAACATCGGTAGCAGCAGGACTCGATGATGCACTATAGTACTGCTACATCGGTAGCAGCAGGACTCGATGATGCACTATAGTACTGCTACATCGGTAGCAGCAGGACTCGATGATGCACTATAGTACTGCAACATCGGTAGCAGCAGGACTCGATGATGCACTATAGTACTGCTACATCGGTAGCAGCATAACTCGATGATGCACTATAGTACTGCTACATCGGTAGCAGCAGGACTCGATGATGCACTATAGTACTGCAACATCGGTAGCAGCATAACTCGATGATGCACTATAGTACTGCAACATCGGTAGCAGCATAACTCGATGATGCACTATAGTACTGCAACATCGGTAGCAGCATAACTCGATGATGCACTATAGTACTGCAACATCGGTAGCAGCATAACTCGATGATGCACTATAGTACTGCAACATCGGTAGCAGCAGGACTCGATGATGCACTATAGTACTGCAACATCGGTAGCAGCAGGACTTCGATGATGCACTATAGTACTGCAACATCGGTAGCAGCATAACTCGATGATGCACTATAGTACTGCTACATCGGTAGCAGCAGGACTCGATGATGCACTATAGTACTGCTACATCGGTAGCAGCAGGACTCGATGATGCACTATAGTACTGCTACATCGGTAGCAGCATAACTCGTTGATGCACTATAGTACTGCAACGTCGGTAGCAGCATAACTCGATGATGCACTATAGTACTGCAACATCGGTAGCAGCATAACTCGATGATGCACTATAGTACTGCAACATCGGTAGCAGCAGGGCTCGATGATGCACTATAGTACTGCTACATCGGTAGCAGCAGGACTCGATGATGCACTATAGTACTGCTGCTACATCGGTAGCAGCAGAACTCGATGATGCACTATAGTACTGCTACATCGGTAGCAGCAGAACTCGATGATGCACTATAGTACTGCTACATCAGTAGCATTATTACCCGACCCTCACGTGTCGTGATCATCACTTTGTGAGATTGTCAAAGGCAGTGTGGTCTCCGTATTTACATCTCACAACTGGTTCAGTCATAACGTTTCCCTACATAAGTATGTATAATTACATACATAAACTAAAAATTAATGATTTCTGGTACGTAATATTTATTTGGTACACTTTAATATCAACCCTTAAACCATTTTAACACAAATTACGAAGAAGACAAAATAAAAAAAATAAAACTTTGTCCAAAATATACAATAATAAAAGGGTTTTAGGTCCTTTTCATTACATTACTAATATATATATATATATATATATATATATATATATATATATATATATATATATATATATATATATATTATGTACGAGTATTTGTACATGAATTGAAACATATGCATTGTTATTTTCTTTGTTTTTTATAAAGCTTTCACTTGACCTAAGGTAGTAAGATACTGTAAATTTACAAAATATACACAGCTTTGTATTAAACAAAAAGACCATAACATATATACAATTATTCATAAAACAAAGAAGTCTCTTTATATAAATTTAAAGTATGTACTGCGTATTTAGTACGCGTATCCATTTTAGTGTTTTGGTGAATTCCTTGACCGAGAGGAATATCAGATAATGATGAATTGTTGTCACTATCACTATTTGTGTCTTCACAACCCAACTCATATTCCTCTAGTTCATAATCACCCGTGCTACTTGACAAAACTAATCTTCATAGTATTGTACCGAATGGGTACATTACGTCACTTTTATCATCATAACTAATATTTTCATCATCGATAATGTGATAATGATTCATGTATACCACTTGAACAGCAAGGGTTACCTATTTAACAACATAACAATGAATCATAAACAACTAGCCTGCATAATAACCTAGCAACAAAGAACGTCAAGGCCGTGCAGCGCGTCACCAGCTGCATAGTCCGTCAGCTGTATGCCGTGCGGTCTGTCAGCTGACAACGAGTAATACTACGAATATAAAACTATTAATAAATAAATTATTGGTATTTATAAGTAGAGTATTCGAATGGTGCAAGTGTCTTTATAACTTATGTCTAACTAATGTCTTTATAACTTATAAACAGTTTTGCGTAATAATTGTAAAAATTTGACCAAAGTCAAAATTTGACCAAACAAACGATATTGATGAACTTCGGTCATCGGTCAGAAAGCTAAATGCAACTTTAGCTTCTTTTGTAAGTTTACAAAATCAATGTGTTAATTGTATTGAATTTTCATGTACAATCACATAAAATTCACATAGTAGAATGTAGCTGATTCCATTATCATTGAATGTATCATTAACGTGACTGGAAATTTGATGAGCTTTAACTGTCCTATTTCGATAGAGATGTTCCAAACAATACTCAATTACAGATGGAACATGGATGTAAAGCCATGTGTTGGGCTACGATCTATTATCGACCAAATCATTCTGCTAACTACGGTTTGTCATGCACGCGAGGGACTGGTGACGTAATGAATTTCACCATTGTCACACAGATAATGTGAATATCGTTGAATGCACGAACAGTGAATATTGAAATGTGTCGTAATACCGTCTTAGTTCTCTTCACAGAAGACTGTCTACTGGAATTACCTGAGCATACATTTTGGCCCTGATTATATCTAAACATGCAGCAAAATTCCGAATAAGTTTGGATCATAAGAACAGCTTTTACCGTTGAAAATTCATTTTTGCATAATATAATCATGCGTTTTAAATTGCAAAATGGTATTAGGACATCACAGGGTAAAATATTCGAATCCTTGAAACAAATTGTGGTATAAAAGATTTCTTAAATTATATTTACTTACTAACAAACCTTAACTTTAAAGGAACGTCCTTTAAATACTTAAGGTTTAAAAATTTCAAACTTTAGAAAGATCCTATAAACTTTGATATCCTACAACAAGTAATAACTCCGAAATCCACTGCAAATCCCTCAGGAAACTGCTAACGAGTTTTTTTACACGCAAAACACAATACAAATAGAAATTTTAGACAAATTTCAATGTTTTCTGTACAGCCAGGTCCATAGAACTCATTTATGAATCCTTCAAAATCATTAATAAGTCCGAGCAGATTTTCCATTGTGATTTTATTTATGAGCATTGCTGAATTATTCACAAAACATATTGAAAGTACAGCCTGTGTAATAAAACGAGATCTGAATTATAGAATGTAAATAGAACGTCAACAGGTTAGTGTTCAACCTAAACAGAAAACTGTCTCTTGCCATTCCCAAGTTAATTTAACATACAATGAGTTACGTGGGTGCAAATGGGTTTTTAAAAATGGTGCAATGTGTGTTTTGTCAGATTTTTATTTTTTAAATATTTTAGTCACAGTTTTCTAGGGCAGAAAACGAAAATATATTTCATACCATAAGGAGTTATTGGTGTTCAAAATAGTATTTTAGGGCAAACTTTCGCTCTAAAATAATAATTAGGAATAAAGGCAAACTGATTATCATTATAGTATCAGGTTTACAGCATGTATAAGAAAGATGACAAAAAGAGAGAAAAAGGGTTCCTTTTGTATTATTTTATAAAACAAAATCCGTTTCCAAATAAAATTAATAAAATATTTGCAATTTCCCTGAAACTAATAGTGTATGAATGTTGTACAAAGTTTAATTAATGATGTGAAATGAAACGAAATGAAAAATGTCTTTTATTTTAGGCGGATTTAGGACTATAAAGTCCTCTCTACCACTTAACCTCGTAAAAAAATTAAGCTAACATATATAACTAAAAATAAATCTATTTATTTACCTTGTGCGTTAAAAGAATCTTAGCTTTAAAAAATCTATAATTAATGTAACTATGTACATATTTACATACTATAATGAGACACACACGCATTCATTCAACTTTCATTCAGTTGCCCTAAATAGGCTACCACATTCCAAAGCCGCCAACCGCTATACCCCTTGAGCCCCCAGCATTCCCTGACCTCCGCCCCAAAGCGAGCGTGCTTATCAATGGCTCTTACGTTTATAGGTAAAGCATTCCACAATAGAGGCAGAAACTGTAAACTACTTACTAAAGGTAGTTGTTCGATAAATTGGGATAGATAATAAGGTTGTATTCCTCCTTATACTTCGTTCACGTATTTCTGACATAAATTGAAAGTTGTTTGAAAGATAACTGGGGCAATTTGTATCTCGAAGATCTTGTAATTTTAGGATAGATAATTGTTTGAAGTAGGGCGTTACGTGATCATCACGTCTGAGATTGAAAATGAACCTAATGCAAAAGTTCTGAGCACGCTGGAGTCTATTTGAAAGCTCCACAGTCATGTCATTAAAATGGTAGGAATGGTACAGAATATAATGAAATTATAATTTCACCTCGTCAAATATAAACTTTAGAAGTAAATATTAACATCTCATTTAATTTTACAGCAAATTTAGATTTGTTTCTCTTAGAATACCTTATGCAGCTTTAATCATATCTGCTGTATTCCACTCGACGTATACATAATCGCGAAACTTAGTTTGTATGCTATATGCTTAGTTTCCCCTCAACCAACTGCGTTATTCATCAAATAGGAACGGCGCTGGGATGAATGTATTGTTCTAATTATGTATTCCATTTCAAATGCACTAACATTATAATTTCATTACTGTAGTCTGCCTTAAATAAATTTGCAATTATAAATAAGTTTTATATATTTTCTGGTAAATAATTTAGAGTAACACACACTCGTAAATCACTTTTATACTTATTCAACTCAATGTAAAAAATTAAAAAATCATGTAATTTGATCCCGTATTTTTTATCGCAAGCTCTCTCAAGAGTTTTTAATTAAAAAAAACTAATAAAACCATAATCATACAAGTAAATTTTCTTCATGTTTTTTGAGTAATATAGCGAAAATAAATATTTTGTAATGTTTTTGCTAAGTATCTAGTAACAGTATACATAAAACTGGACTTGGATAGCCTACGCTTGCAAAATATATTTCGTTGGCCTTACCAAATTAAGACAAAGGGGGATTTTTTAACGGTATTATTTTTATGTGTGCTCTACTCTTGAGAAACATACATTAAGATGAACTTGTGCTATGAAAAAGTAGTTTGATCTATACCTTCAAACGAATCTGGTTTCAATTGTCCAGAACTTTTAATATTTTCTGCTCACCATTTTCAAATTTCAATACAGAGATTCCTGGAAATTTGAATAGATGACAATGTAACACCGTAACAATAAAAATGAACATGAAGACGAGATATTCTAAAAAAGAAATGTCGGGAAATGCAAAAGTACATGAGAATACAATATTGGGATGAGAAAGCAACATTTGAATATGAATACAAATCTTGGCTCGTATGTATCCAAGCATGTGTGTTATATGGGTTTATTCAGGTTTCCTTGAATATGATATGCTTCTATGCTCAAGAGTGTTCCATTTAGTAAAAAAAATGAGTAACGGTAATAGTTCTGAGAAGCGATCAATAAAAAAAAAAAAACAAGTAACCAAACAAACCTAATAAAACCATATCAGTTGTTCTCTCAGTAATGTGCAACAATTTGTATAAATGATTCTAGTTAAATTATATATGTGACAGGTGTATTATTCCCTGCCATAGTCCACCTTTATTTAAATGTTACAAAAGTAATGGGATTACTATAAGTTATAAATTGTTTCGAGTAAGTTTGCGTTTTGCAGTACTTTACATTATATGAGTTAAACAAATCTTGTTTTAAAAGGATTTTTCATATATAAACACGAAATATGCCAATTTTAAAAATAAAACTTACCATGGGGAAAATGTTTCATATTGCTTAACACGTTTTCATAAATGCTATTTATAAAATTAAATACATGATTATTTTAAAAACATCATTTTTACTATTATTTATTATTATGTTGAGTGGTCACTTCTGGAGAGGAGTTTATACAGTTTACAGTTAAAACCTATGTTGCTACTTTCTTTAGGACAACCAAATGGATCATTACCATCAGATCACTAACTGCAAGTATGGATGTATTTACATAGACGCTATTTTTATTTGTAGGCATATTGCAGCTGATGGTTAGTAGAGTCTAAACGGGAGAGAGAACCATCCCTTGCATTATTTTTAACAGAGGGCTTATCCTCTTCTTCCAGGATTTCCAAAACCCCAGTTCACAGTGACTGTACCATGGGATTTCGGCAGGAGAATAAACCCTTACCTATCCGGAATATCCAAAATATCACTTCAAGAGCCACGCAGATTTGATAAGTTTAAGAGCAGTGATATCTTTCCTTAGCATATCCATGTCCTGTTGAAACACAAAAAATCAGTGTATGGCAATAGAAAAACATCAAAATTATACAAATTATAAACATATTCTGTGGAATATTTATTCATAAACCGAGTTTCATAATATCTGCAGTCTTATAATCTTTATAACGTTTCCGAAGATTGTACCGAAGTCAAATTCCAATCCTTAATAACTTCTTTATAATAATTTTCAGTTATATATGTTTGGAAAGCTTTATTGAGCCAAAATATTATTCAAAACGAAATTCACTGCGTTTAATTGTATGCTACAAACGATGTTTTAAGAGAAAAGGGTTTAAGATAGCGTAATTACATGTAAAATTGTGCATTTAAGTACAGATGAACGAAAAATTGCTTAAAGCTGTTCCACACCACCAGACACATGGCCACGTCCTATGGTAATCGCATTATCATGCAAAAAAGAATTTTCCAGGCACAAATTAATTTCTTCAACAGAAGTTCTTTAATCACATATAAGAAATATTTAAACTTGAAATTATTCCAAAATTTAATTTTTTATCAAAATAATACTGCCTCTTGCTGTCTATGGTGATGAAAAAAAAAAAAATACATGAGGAAATAAAAATAAAGTAGAAAAAGACGCGAAAATTATGAATAAATAATTGAAAGTTATTATAAATTTACATAATAATCTTATTAAAAGCTTTATTATGTGTTTTTATGATTATTTTCAGTACTTATATGTAAATATATGATGCATGGCATAATTTATTGTATTCCATTTAACAATTAGTGCGCGATGTCCTCCTAAAAGGAAAAAATAACTTCCATCTACTGGAAATTATATAACGATATTACAGGTAGAGAGGTGCGGCACGCAACTAATGGATATGAAAATTCAATTAATGTTCTCTTATGCCTAGCAATAGTTGTTGTTAACACGTGTATTGTGTAAAATGAATTATATATCTGTAGAACGTTCTAGGAATTTCACACAACAAATAAAGAGTATGAAAATTGCAGGATATTGAATGATCTGAGGTGTGCATAACCGGAGGTAAAAAACAAATCTAACTTTCAGTTTGGACCAAGTCGAAACGTAGTTTTTCGTTATATTCTTAAACTGTTTCACCTCTGCCATAGTGCCGATGGCCGAGCTGTCTAATTCGTTGGACTTTGGGTCTGAGTTACTGATAGCGCAGGTTCAAATCCTGTCTGTGACCATTGCACTTTTTATCAGTACCATTGACCTTGTACTCTATCGACTCTCCCCTTATTCTGTTTGATAAGATCCTCGCACAGGCCAGTGGCCTATGAAGGTGGGCCGAATAAGGCTTAAAAGGGGATCGGCCTCTCCTTAAAAATTAAAAAAAAATAGTCAGCATCTATCGAGTATTGCGTCGATATTAGTAGGCTGAGAATATCGATTTATTTTTTTGGGTGATGATTTGTCTTTATTTTTATAAACTTCAATTTACTAAAGGTAGATTCACAGGCAGCGTAAGTTGATGCGAATGTGCAAAGAAATATTTTCTTTATAAACACCTTGGAGGGGTAGGATGGGTTTGGTTCGGTTTGATATTTTTATTCCAAATACGAATGAATATTAGGTCTATTCTAAATGTATCTTTAGTTTTCCAGTACTGCTTCTCGAAATATTAAACATAAGGGCTGATATATATTTCTTTGTTTCAGAAAAAACTCATTTTCCCAAAACAGATCATGAACTTATTGTAATGGATTTGTACTTGATGCAGTGTCTGTGCGCATTGCAATTCCATCAGTAGAGTGCTTTTTCTCTTCGCATCTGCCTTATTTTTACACTTTCAGAAAAACCAAGTTAAAATGGCTCTAACTTTCCTGTTACATCTCAATCATTAGGTTCTGTTTCAGTAAAATGGACAACAGTTATAACGTAAATAGCTCAATATTTTCTAAATCAAACAATTGATCTATTTTCTATATTGTTTTTGATAAATTCGTTATCTTTAACATAATCTGTTGTTTTACGTCTGTTATATTGTCTTTGATATGAATTTATCAACATTTAAATGTCACAGTTCATGTACTTTCGCTCCAAATGATGTGCTAATTGGTTAATTGAGCCAGGTTTTGTTCTGAAACAGAATATACATACTGACGATTTCTGATTTGAAAATTTGTTCTCAATATCCAGGTTAATTTTATCACGGTAATAAGCATGGGAATGTAGAATTTTAATAGACATGTAAAACCCTATCCCCAACTGCATGTAAACAAGTAATCATTGACTTACTAGTGTTAAAATTCAGTTAGGAATGTGTATTTTTTTGGCTAAGCGTTATATTGTCTACTATAAAATATCACTAAAGTAGTGCTCTTTTAATTAGATTTTCAGGTGAATTTTGGAATAAAGATAATGAGTTGGTAGGGCTAGTTGTACAAATAGCCGACCGAGAGCGTAGTCTCTCAAACTTTAGCTTACGTAGAGCTGGAATACTTTCATTCATGTCTGTCTGTCAGGCCCACATTTCAAAAATAAACTGACATATAGACTTGATAGTTAAGCTGGAGCTTCATAAATGAAGCTTATAAATAAGTAACGCTAATTTCTATGATGGTACATAGTTAAGTTGCAAGTTGAAATTAACTCTTAAAGTGGCTACTTTTAGCCTCTACACAGCTGGTGGTGATATAAATACTATTATTTATCTCTTGGTTTTAAGTGTACAATACTAAAAAAAAATAATTTCGGGAAGAATTTATCTTTTTTAAATTGTTAACCTTTTTTATACCTTCTGATTTTTATCTCCGCCATAACCGGGCATAGCTTAAAATATATATAATTTTTTGGAGCAATTTTATCAATTTAGAGGAAAACTCAGAAGTACAAATTGTCTCTCAGCCTCTAGAGTATAACATAGTATAATATAAAAAACCCGTATAAGAATCCTTAAAATCCTTTGTGAGAAATTTATAAAATACTGGGTTCCGTTTACTTTAACTTTAAAAATTTTACTTGACCTTTGATAAGTACTAGTTAAAGGATTTAATTTTATTCAGTTTTAAAGCTCTGGTGCTCTGGTCTCTTTTAATTTCTTTTTTAATTCCGGTAGTTTGAGGTATTAATAACTGGTTTAATAACTGGTTTAATAACCAGTTTGGCCAACTGGTTATTAATACCTCAAACTACCGGAATTATCGATAGATTTAGAATCTTTGACTTTACAGCAGAAAGCTAAAGTTTTACTGACCACTTAGATACATTATTAGGTGTTTAATAAAAGGAACATAAGGATAACTACTTTTCTCTCCTAATATATTAGAAAAACTCAATCACACATAATTAATTAGACGTTAGAGATTAATTAATTAGAGATTATATAATTATAATCATAATTAATTAATCATGACATAAACTATAGCACGATGGTATATCAATCGAAATGTAACTAGATTGTATAATGACATTACAAACCATGCTTAACTAAACTTGTGCAAATGAAAAAATCTGTGATATTCCCGGAATTTTGCTATCCTTCTTCATCAGATATTTGCACATGTTGTTTGTTTGGCCAACAGGAGCGTGAATATTTACATATCCAGACAGAAACACGGTGGTTTTATGTAAACAAGATCAAGTCCTTTTTGTCACAGAGTTTTTTGGAGGTTTGCGATTTAGATGTAACATTTATACTAACAGTTGCAAAACAGAGTCTTTCTTAATATATTTTTTTATTCCCAAGTAGATATCATTGATGACCTATTATTTAACTCGTTTCTATAAATTTTTTGCAATCCATGAGTTACATTGGTGAGTATGTAAAACTCTGGATTCAAAATAAAAACCTTTAATTAATTTTGTTTATGGATTAACTTTGACTTAAATTTAAATCTCTTAAAATCAGTAACACTAAAAAGTATATATCCTTTTATGGTGTTACAATATAGTATGCCAATGTATAAACCCGTAATTTTTAAGGTTAAAGATTTCAAGTTTTTTCATAACTTCAATCCACATAAGTTTCTTCAACATTTTTATCCTTCTACTGAAACAGGATAATGGAAACGCATTATGTATTATAGAACACTCGTAGGTTCTAATACTCCTAATAAATGTGGTCTTATAAATATAAAATACTAGCAAAATTACATTAACTAGCTACATCTTTAGTTCAACACCGATGATCAAATCGTGTAAGAGATTTATATGAACTGAGCAATTCAATTACAATAAATACGCATTACATGAAACGAACGTGTTTTCTCAGGGGTGATAAAAGCTAATACTGTGTTAAACCTTTAGTTCTAGCGAGAAGTGTGGTGTTATTGGTTTTGGCTTTAAATTAATAACATGATATGGTGTAATTAGTTCTAGCTTCACATAAATAATAGTGTCTGGTGGTATTGGTTCTAGCTTCAAATGAATAATAGTGGTTGTTGTTATTGCTTTTAGCAAAATAATAAGAGAGCCAGGTTTTATTGGGTTTAGCTTCAAATGAAAAATAGTACTAGGTGTTATTAGTTCTAGCTTCACATAAATAATAGTATCTGGTGGTATTGGTTCTAGCTTCAAATGAATAATAGTGCTTGGTTTTATTGGTTTAAGCTTCAAATGTTAGTTGGCTCAGAGTATTTAATATTAATTTATTATGATCATATACGAGTACAGAGTCTAATCATCGCTTCAAATGTGGTATTCATTTAGACAAAATATTCTTCCCTATAAAAGCTAAGTAATACAATTTAAAACTGTTTTATTTTTCAGATTTATTTTAATACATAGTGGTCGTATTTTAATCGCTATAAATAAGGCCAATGTAATAAAAACTACGTTTTAGTGTTATGTTTTTACTAGTTGGTTTGGCAAAATATGAGCCATTATTTACATCTTGATTATAAAATCTGTTTTAAACTAAGTGCCCATTTTCTTGGTATATTGAAACGCTGAGTTAATAATTTTTCTTTAATTAGTTAGTTGAACAATAAAGCACAAGTAATATTACTAATAAAGTAATAATATTATGAAAAAATATTTACAAATCAAGATAAAGTTCTCAGATTTATTTACGAATAATATTTATCCCAAAGCACGAAATCCGATACAGAAAGAGGTGTAACACTCACGATCCTTCTCCAAGGATTGTGCTGAGTGTGCTTTCAGAGAGAGTCTCCACTCTTCCATCATAATATTTATCCCAAAGCACGAAATCCGATACAGAAAGAGGTGTAACACTCAGGATCCTTCTCCAGGGATTGTGCTGAGTGTACTTTCAGAGAGAGTCCCCACTCTTCTATCATAATATTTATCCCAAAGCACGAAATCCGATACAGAAAGAGGTGTAACACTCACGATCCTTCTCCAGGGATTGTGCTGAGTGTGCTTTCAGAGAGAGTCTCCAATCTTCAATCATAGTATTTATCCCAAAGCACGAAATCCGATACAGAAAGAGGTGTAAAACACTCACGATCCTTCTCCAGGGATTGTGCTGAGTGGGCTTTCAGAGAGTGTCTCCACTCTTCTATCATAATATTTATCCCAAAGCACGAAATCCGATACAGAAAGAGGTGTAAAACTCACGATCCTTCTCCAGGGATTGTGCTGAGTGTGCTTTCAGAGAGAGTCTCCAATCTTCCATCATAGTATTTATCCCAAAGCACGAAATCCGATACAGAAAGAGGTGTAAAACTCACGATACTTCTCCAGGGATTGTGCTGAGTGTGCTTTCAGAGAGAGTCTCCAATCTTCCATCATAATATTTAACATTTCAGATCTGTCTCGTCCTTACTATCGATTGAATAGGAAAAGAAACTTATAACAAACGTACACATTAAGTCTAAGCATAAAGGACTGACTAAATGCGATGCAGTAATTTAAAACGTAAATTATGTTTGGTTCTTTTTCAAAGTTAAAGGATATAAATTGTATTATTAATATATCTTAGCTATTTATTTAATGAAAGTCGTGTACAATCGAATACGTTTATTTATGATACAACAATCACGAATTCATCCAAATGCTGCATACATTTAAATTAATGGAGTTCTACATTTTATACAGATATGATTTTTGTCTTGCAATTTATAACATAGAAACGTCGTTGGTAATTTAAATTGATATTTCCTTAATCACAGTACTATCCTATAACTATGCCTAATTTTTAATCAAGTTTAAAATGTTTAATCGAGTGTGTTGTTTTAATATGGAATGGCCTTATTTATGTGGATTAATTTTCTTTAAAGGGTGAGTTTTATTTTTGTATCTTTTCTGCTTGGTTTCTTATTCGTGCTCTGAATACATGTACGGTATATAAAGTAAAACTGTAAACATAAACATTTGACTAATAACATTTTTCCTTTGGATTAAACAAAAAATTGTAAGTTTGTTAATTTACAGGGAACTTTATTAAGTTGAATTTGAAATATTGCGTACTCTATTTGCTAAAATGTGGTGAATACATAATTTAGCTCCTAAAATCGCTTGTAAATTATACAGTTAGCTAGTTTACGAGGATGCTATTTTACTCATTTATACACTAATCATTGGATCTACTATAAAATAAAAACTAAAACACTACAGATTAACAGATCACGTGATCTCAAGATCTCAAGAACTATCGTACGGCTTATGAGAGTAATGATTTATTCCAGCATTTAAAATGCACAGAACAAACTAAATGAAAATATTTCCCTGGAAAACACTGACCACTCTTACAAGTATTGTGGTCAGTGATAGTACTAAATAAAAACTAATAAAATTCTTGAGTCCATAAATATTTCGTTGCTACCAGTTGAGCCGCACTTTTTGGCGTCTGTCAGACACAGCTGACTTTTATCTTGCTAATTAACAAACTAAAAAACATAATCATTTAGACTAAAGACAAAATATACTTGAAAAGCTGTAGTACTTTTTCTAAACAATATTTTACTGTATGCTTATAATAAACAAAAAAGTAATACTCACAATGTTTAAAAGAAAGATTTTTAATTAAAAGTTATAATTAAACACAAACATAAAACAACTCGCCCCATATTAATATAGAAGAAACTTAAATATGTTGTAACAAATAAAAATATTTCAGCTATACAGCTTCCCTGATACAATTAATCCTTAAAATTAGAAACATCTGGTTGAGAAACAACCAGTTTTTTTCAATTTGAGATTATTCTTGAGATGAACGTAGGCAGATCTTATGTAATCTAAACTATCCTGAAGATAGCTAAATAATGGTTCATATCTTTATTTCAAGTTACAGTGAAACCATTTTAAGTTGTTCCAAGACACTCACCTATGATGTACAATGCAACTTAAAATTACTTTACCATTCTACGAAGGGATTAGTTTTTTTTTTCTCAAAGATAATCACTAAATAGGGGGAGATAGTGCGAGTATATTGGAGGATAACACTTCATTAACTATAATTTACAAGTATTGCCACTTCAGAATTTATCTTGTTTACAAATAATATATTTAATAAAAGGTTCAGTTTTTGTGGAAGAACCTTTATCCATCGCATAATGAGAGAGCAAAGGTATATACTCGTGTGTCCTAACCCCCACACTGATCCAGCCTGGGCAGATTGACTCCCAGCAGCACCTGATTACTTGCAATTCTGCACTCTGCATCACAAAGCTTTGACTGTACAGGAGCTAACCCACTGATCCAGCCTGGGCAGATTGACTACCAGCAGCACCTGATTACTTGCAATTCTGCACTATGCATCACAAAGCTTTGACTGTACAGGAGCTAACCCACTGATCCAGCCTGGGCAGATTGACTACCAGCAGCACCTGATTACTTGCAATTCTGCACTCTGCATCACAAAGCTTTGACTGTACAGGAGCTAACCCACTGATCCAGCCTGGGCAGATTGACTGCCAGCAGCACCTGATTACTTGCAATTCTGCACTCTGCATCACAAAGCTTTGACTGTACAGGAGCTAACCCACTGATCCAGCCTGGGCAGATTGACTGCCAGCAGCACCTGATTACTTGCAATTCTGCACTCTGCATCACAAAGCTTTGACTGTACAGGAGCTAACCCACTGATCCAGCCTGGGCAGATTGACTACCAGCAGCACCTGATTACTTGCAATTCTGCACTATGCATCACAAAGCTTTGACTGTACAGGAGCTAACCCACTGATCCAGCCTGGGCAGATTGACTACCAGCAGCACCTGATTACTTGCAATTCTGCACTATGCATCACAAAGCTTTGACTGTACAGGAGCTAACCCACTGATCCAGCCTGGGCAGATTGACTACCAGCAGCACCTGATTACTTGCAATTCTGCACTATGCATCACAAAGCTTTGACTGTACAGGAGCTAACGACCAGTCCTCATTGATGCTTCCTGGTATTAATTTGGAAATTCAGGTTGTGTGCCGCGGATGTACACCGCACATCAAATATATGAACGAATTATTATTTCCGTATAATTGACAAATTCATTGTTGTTAATCAATCATACGTGTTATGCTTTATCGCATGTATTAAACTATAATTATTTTTTTTTCTACTTTGATAGGTTAAGGAATAACTTTGTAGGTTAGTTCTATCTTACGGACAAAAAGTGTTAAGATATCAAATATCCAGGCAGAATTCTTAACCACAAAAACTGACAAACAAAAGAAAATTATAGTAT
This sequence comes from Homalodisca vitripennis, assembly GCF_021130785.1. Classification (NCBI taxonomy): domain Eukaryota; kingdom Metazoa; phylum Arthropoda; class Insecta; order Hemiptera; family Cicadellidae; genus Homalodisca; species Homalodisca vitripennis. The sequence continues at coordinate 13,217,274 of NC_060212.1, read as the reverse complement.
ACCTTCAATCATAAAATGATACTATATAAACATTTTTATCCACATAGATTATCAAAATAGATAGGAATAGCACCAGCAGGTAAAATATTGCATCTAGAAGAAAAATATAATATAGAACACTGAATTTTAAAAACATTTTTCCTAACAAAAGCACATTTTAATCAGGATATAAATAAGAGATACACAAATATAGTAAAATTGCTACAATAAAGAAACATAAAGGCAATAAAGTAAAGTGGTTTTAGAATGGTAAAATGGTACTTTGCATGGTGTAAGACATACGTAAAATTATTAGTATAACAAAATTCATAGAATCAATGTACAGATAGTTGCTGGAAAGGAAGTCTTGTATTACAATTCAATACAAACATCCTCCGGATGTAAGTGGATATACGCACATCCGCCCCAGACACCGATGATGAACAAACAGGAAATGCTTGTTTTAAAGCAGCGGAAATGATTATTTATAAAAATCATGCGACGATGTAAGGGACAACCATGCTGATATGAAAAAATGGTACTCACCAATTATGATGGAGAGATTTGGCAGAGGCGTGGTCATGAGCTGGCGGGAGAACAACATCAAAACTGAAGAACAAGGAGGAGAGGAGGGGATTCGAAAAGCGACTTTCGGGAGTGCCCAGTGCTTGTGTTTCGTGTACAGGGAAAACTCTTTTAGGCGTAATAAGTGTCAAGTGCAATAAAATGTAAGTAATTTTAGGAACGTTGTATTATATATGAGGGTTCATTAATCATTTACAATTCCAAGGTACCTGTACCTAAATAATGAAAAGAAAGGGATTATAATGTGTAGAAATCAAATGAATAGTTTTAATATTGGAATTAATATTTTCTTATTTCATATATTTAATTTAAATGTCGAAAAGTCACTCATTGTTTTAATCATGTAAATTTATGTAAATGTTTAGATATTTTAAAAGAAATTTTTCTCACGTTAGTTCATGAATACATGTTTGTTGCAACACTACAAAAAAAAATTACTAATAAATGTTATAGTTAATTAAATTAAACATACATTTTAATGAATAATTTAATATTAAACATGTGTTCAAAGTATTAAGGTATTAAAATTTGTGTTCAATATGTTGGTCGATGATATCCATTGTTATATACAATTTTAATCAATATAATGCTCTTTTATGAGATGCTCTTATAATGCTCTAATGAGAAGCTATCACAAATAAGATATGTGTTGGTTCGTTTGAGGGTGTTGTATTGCCAATCTAACCTATTATTAAATCCTCTCACAGCAGCCCTTACTCACAATACATTATAATATTTCACAACCTTAATCTAAACTAAACGAACCTTACAAAAACCTTACAATGGCTAACCATAAACCCAGTTCATGAAGTTGAAAGATCTTGGGACTTGCAAATTTCCAATATCTGCAAGCTCAAGCCAAGTCAGACTTGATACAAAACATATAAAACGTCAATCGCGCATATTGAAGTCATACAAATTAATTGGGCAGTTCATAATTTTCTTTGTTCATTAAAGACAAAAGGCGGAGAAACCACCACAATGCACCTAGTCTTAAAAGGGAGTGATTCTGCGCTTGCTTCAGTAGTGATTCGATTTTCCAGAATGGATAAAGATGGTGGTAGGGGCCCCATGAAGAAAGCTACCGGGCTCTATATATTATTTATCTCACCACTGAAAAAGGGGAAGCCGTGCTTAGCCTCAGTCAAAGCGGATAGGGAAAGGTACTCCTAGTGTTTTAGGTCAGCAACAGCTTTTCGACAACACTAAGGGAACTCTAACCACCCCCAATGCCATCACTCTTGGAGAGGTTTGTTGATAAACATGAGAATTAACAAGAGAATAAACATGAAAACTAACATGAAAATAAACACGAGAACTAACTAGAAACATATACTGACATAAAAAAAGCATGAAATAATAGTAATCTAGAAAACGCAGTACCTTTTCTAATATTGTATTCTTATAACAACTCTTTGTCTCCGAACTTTGAGGCTACCCTCTCATTATCACGAGCTTATCCTTGTGTTTATATTATTATTTTTATCTATAATATTTTAGGAAACTATATTTTGTTCCCATATTTTTATTTTTATTACTTTAAAAAGCCTGCACTCAAAAAAGTGTCTAGTAAGAAGTTATTTCACATATAAAAATAAACTTTCTAAAGTGAAACGCAATGTTAAACTACGTAGGTAGTATATGTTCAACATATGTTTAAAAATTTCCCTTGCTGACTGGAATTCATTCCATATAAATTTTGAAATTATTTTTATCATTCATTAATGATATCTGGAGGTGGTTAAATTTTTATTGATAGTTGGTTTGGGTCCAGTCTAATTAACATGCGCCCTCAGGCGCCCACAAGTAATTATAAAAATACAAATGACTCCATGAAAACTCCCCCAAAAACACGTACTGATATAAAAATGTTTTACTCTGGCTTATTTCATTGCAAGTTGTACAAATGCCTATCAGATCGCCGATGATGTGTCCGGACCTCTTATCTACAAACGTCTCGTCTTATCTGATTGCATGTTTCGGCCTGCTCAGTAGAGGTTAAACCTGCCGTAAATATATTTTAGATTTAGATTTTTCTAAACATTTTGTTGTTGTTTTTTGTTGCAATATCGGAAAGGTGGGAAGCTATTTTTCTTGCTAATGACGTTATTGTGAAGTGCATTGAATGCAATCGTCTCTTTCAACCTCACGTTTTCACGTTCTGGTTTGTCACAAAACTTCAGGAAGGATAACATGTCTTGGAAGTGCGACACATGTTTTGAGGGAAAACGCCTCTATGACTTCTGTTCGTAGCAACGAGGAAATGGATATGAAGTGTAAAACGATATGAAGTATGAAATACATACCCGAAACTCTTCAGTCTCTCTCTCTCAGGTGAAGATGGACTTTTAAGGTCTAAACTACACGTGAACTTTTCTGCTTTTCGATTAAGGCATATAATTTTCTAATTTCATGTTCCTCATCTGATAAGAAGCAAACGTATCAATTAGTTAAGCCTTCATGAAAACATAGAAAAGTTGTAATAACGGTGGACTCAAATGGATATAAAATAGTAAATTATATAAAATAGTAGTATACTTTGGCCGTTCCTGGGACAAACGCACCCGAGACCGGTTTCTGGGACAAACCGTGTGAGACCGAATCTGGGGACAGAATTTTTTTAGAGAGCGACTAAGAGTGTGAGTACGGGTAGTCCAGAACCGCGCCGCGCGAATCACCACGCATGTCATCGCTGTCCCACCACCGCGCAGACACCACGCGTTGTAAACTGTAAGTATACAAGCAATCCCCTAAGAGAAAAAATTGTAACTTTGGGTATTGATGTTTGTGGGCTGCAGAACTTGTTGTAATGATTAGGTTTTCAAAGTAAAATTATGGATTCAGATACATACTTAATGTAATTGATACGTTTTCAAAATATGCGTGGTCAGAACCAATTAAAAACTAAAAAGCTCACAAGAGGTTACTAAATCGTTTGGTAAAAAATTTAAGATGAGCGAAATTGGTTGGTCACAAACCCCCGAACCTTCTTCACACGGATAAAGGACGAGAATTTGTTTAATAAGGAATTTAGAGAGTTTTTTAACACAAAAATCAAATAAAGTTATACCATTCTGAAAATGAGGAAAAAAGTGCCATTATAGAGCGTTTCCATAGAACTATCAATGGAAAAAATGAAAGTGCACTTTGAAATTCAAAACTCTTTTAGATGGGTGTCACTTTTACAGAAGCTTCTACGTCAATATAACAGTAAATTTCATAGCACTATAAAGATGAGCCCATCAGAAGTGAATTCCAAGCAATGAACAAACTTTAAGAAACATGTACGCAAACCCCGGACGAATGTCTAGTATTCAGGACCCAGAACTTTCGGTTGGGCAGACCGCGTAAGAATTAACTATAAAGAAAGATGTAATTTGGAAATTAAAATAACCGCAGAAATTGGACAATAGACGTAGTTTTTTTATTCCTTTTCGGTGATTGTGGCTGTCCAACAAAAACTTGCCCTGTTAACCATACAAAGATCGCAAGACCAGTACCCTTGGTGAGGAAATAATAGAGAATCGAGTATTTATGAAAAAGAGTTACAAAAAAACTATGTTCTACGAGTATCAGAGTTCATAATTGTATTAATAATGCTCTCATCCTTCCTTCCACTCATCCCACTCACCCAACCCCCTCTTCCTACTCCTCTTCCTATTCTCATCCCATCCATACCTCATCCTTATATCCCATCGTCAATCACCCATACAATAAGTAGAGTAGCCAGGCTCTATAATAATTGGTAGTTTATACTCCTGCTCAGCCAAGCACAACAGCAATTTCACACTCAATGCCTACGTGATGGTCTTTCTTCGAAGATCATCAGTCAAGAAAATGTCCGAATTGGTGAGAGAAGAGGTTTACTGCAAACTAACATATCCCGCCAACCTAAACAAACAAAGAAGTGTATCCATACCCTCATCCTTTTCCATCGTCATCATCCGCCCATACAGTAATGAGCGCTAGCCAGCTCTGTAATAATGGCGTTTTCACGCTGACTAGCAAGCAGCAAACCAGCATTTCTCAATGCTACGGATGGGTCTTTCGAAGAATCATCAGAAGAAGAAATGTACCGAATTGTGGAAGCAGAGGTTACTGGTCAATCTAACCTATCCCCGCCACCAAAAAAAAAAAGAAAGTGTATGTCATGCGGTCAAATCCACCATCCTATGCTTCTTCCCAACGGATTTCAAATGAAAAAACCGTCCTTCGATGAAACGAAGTATGTTCAGAGGTGGTGTGGTGCTGGAAGTCAGGAACTCCTCCATGTCCCGCCAATAAAAAAAACAAAGAAATGCATGTCCACGTTAGACAGACAAGACTCCGGGATTTTGATATGTCTTATGTGTTGGAAAAACTACTACTGATGCCTGTGAGTGACAATCAATTCCAGAACGACGTGATTGGCTGATTTTTGATATGACTGATGTTGGCCAGAATCCTATTCAAAATCTCAGACCTGAAGAACAAGAAAAGACGTGATTGCTGATTTTGATTTTGTCTATGTTAGACACTCCAGATTTTCTATTTCCAAAATTAGAACTATAATTTGGTCCCATCTACAGCTGACGCTCCAAAGTTTGAGAACCACCAGTAAAAAGGATACAGACCCCCCGATTCATTGAAAAATTAAATCAATACTTGGTTCCACACCACACCTTTTTGAAGTTCCGGGATAAGTCAGAATATTCACTGCATATAATACCTTATTAAGTCCTGTTTAAGCCCATTCACGCACTTACATATCCCAGAGAGTACCAACATACAACGTGCTTAGTTCCCGAACCGAATGGTACGAGCTTCAAATAAAACCCCAAGAAGAAACCATGGTCCAAAATTGCAGTAACGGAAAATTAGACGGTTTTTCCAACATGGCTCGGCACCAAAAATCTCAGAAATGTGCCAAGACACAGAAACCAGCATGGTATGACCTTATATAGACGAAAACGGTCTGAAAAAAGATGGAAATCAAACCAGCTTCCTAAAAGTAAAAATGTGTTGGATACAGGAGTGAAAATATTAACCCATTACGAGACTGACACCAAGACTGCCGACACACCTACTACCTACTCCAGACATCAAACCATGCTGGTTAAAGAAAGAAACTACCCAAAACGACCAAGGGAAGTCAAACAAAAGTACCCGTGAAGGTCAATACAAAACGATATAGCTCTTGAAGCGATGATACCCGAAAAAAAAAAACCGAACTAGACCACAAAAGAATTCCTAACAGGTGTTGAAAAAGATTATTAAGTAAGACGAACCCTACTGAGTACAATTAATTAGTGAGGAATTCGATTAACCCTTCACCATGGGAAGAGAGACCAGCCTTCTGTCTGAAACCAGAATCACCTTCAAACACCCTCATCTGGTTCCGGTACGTTTACACTCCAGAAGGAGTCACAGACAATACTTGATTGAAATATCAGGAAGTTCCAGTCGGCATTTCACGGGAAGAGATTTGAAAACGTATGTGGATTATGAACAAAACGTGGGATCAAAGATCCAAAAAATGTTTCTTGAGATATGCAAAAACCACCTCCGTTGGTAGAAAAAAACTTCAAGGGAAGCTGTAAAAGAAAAAAAAAAAAGAAAAAATATTCTTAAGGATAAACATGGTTTATCATGCTGAATTCAAGAAAATAATAAAACGAATGTGGAGGTGACTCAAGTCAATGAACTTTAAAACAAAAAATTAAATTCTTTAACTCCGACAACGTCTTCTGTTCCTGAACTATTATAACTCTCAGCAAAACCCCTTAAGATGTTGGTTGAGTATGGAGGAGATTTGAGGGCAAAACGGTTCTCAATGAGTCACTAAAAAGTGTGAAAGACATTTGGAGATCAAGAGTCAAAACCGATATACGTTCCTTTTCAACGGATCCCAGCTATGGTGGGTTCTACCAAAAACAGTTTCAAAATCCAAAAAGAGCTGTTATTAATGTAAAAACACGAAGATCAGAAATGTTTTTAAATATATGTGGTCTATTCCTGGACAGGCTTTAACATCCAGCCTTAAACGGTTCATCCCAGAAATGAATCAGCAATTACGAACCTTTCAAACGATGAGCTGCTTCCATGCACCTGGCAAAACTTGCGAATGCCCCATGAAACTTGAATGCATATTAGCAAAGTTTGAAAGACGTAGTGGAATTTCTGTTAATATGTGCTTAATGCTTTAATGATGGACAAGTACTCGGATATTAATTCCCGCTGAGAATAACTTCATAACGAGAATGGAAAAAAACATGGTTAATCTACTGTTTTAATCAGAGACAAAAACAAACACTCACTAACTGCTGGATCTATCAAAGGATATGGTCCCGTGGTGGTTAAGTTCGACCAGATCATCACGAAATGAGGACATAAATGATGTGGATATGCAATAGGTGTTTTTGCAACATAAACTTTACGATGAGAGGATTTACTTCATGAAGCATCAGAGAAGACTGTAACCACAACAAGGGGAACCGGAAATCGCTATGAAATTGAGAACTGACCAGAAGCCAGGAGAACTGTAATTAAGATTTAAAGATTTCTAATTGCTCCAAATGAGAGTGCCCTTTTGTGTATTACGGCAGTACTACTTTGAATTGCTGTCTAGTCACCTATTTCAACATGTCAACCGTGTAAAAGTGGATTGTAATGGTAATCATCAGTCCCGGTTCACTATTAAATATATCAGAAACATAAATGCCCATTTCCTTCTGTATGTAATGGGGGTGTCAGAGGAAGGACGGGCTTTTCCAAACCACCAAGATTAAATACTTTGGAGAATCGATGCTCGCACATGTATTTGTAAAATACATTGATTGAGGAGTCGAAGAGGATTAATGAACTTTACCAAAGAGTGAAGCAATAGTCCTCCCATGCAGTTGATGACCAAAAGAGCAAACATGGAAATGTTTGAATCTACTTACTACGTGTCATTATCTGTTGTAAATTTATCTTGGTGATGACCGGTGTTAGAGACCATAAACCATTTGACGGGTTTTGTTTTAGAGGAGCAGCTTCTCACAACAAGTGTAACATCAATTTCAAAAAAAAACCTAGGTTCTTTCCTTTTTTTTCATTTCATAATTTTAGCAGGATTATCGACACTCAACTCACCTATTCATTAAAGAGTTTGGAAAGTTTCCAAAATCGCATATCATTTTGATACCCAACAACGAGGAAGTGGTACATTTCCTTTACGGTCAGTGTGGAAGGTGGAATTGAACTACGTATTCATTCGATTCAATTTAAAATTCATGTCACAAAGTCTCGGATAGGGTAGTAGCAAAGAATCTTGACTAGATCTCAATTCAAACAAACACATCCTCATACATATTACAATGGTGAAGGGACTCTCAATTTATTTGCTACGAAAAGGAGTTTACACCTTACGGACTACATGGAAACGAAAATATGTGATGATGTTAGTATGATGGAGGGTTGGGGTGTGAGTATGCGGCTCTGCGACAATATCTAGACATGTAGTATAGGGGGATAAATATATAGTGACCTAAACGCACATCACTAGTAGACCTAGTCAAGAAACCCATAGACCCGCCCGCCAATTATTACAATACGACTGAATAAACAACACATAACAAATGAAGATTACAAACATGCGATGCGATGTTATGGACCCGCCTTTTAACATTCAGAACATGAAAGAATATACAAATGCTATATAACGAAACACGAATGTCTTGCTTCTATTGCAGAGATGTTAATGGAAAACTTCAGGGATGTATGTCCCCTCAATACATTACAAAATTAGATCCTGCATGGTATTTCACAGCACCTGGGTTGGCTTGGAACACAATGCTAAAAATTACAAAAAGTCAGAAACTAGTCCCTATTGACTGACATCGAGAATATGGTACTCATGGTTTGAAAAGGGTATTCGTAGGTGGTATTGTCATCACAGTGTTTCCTACATCGATATTAGCGAAGGCAAACAATTCCCTACATGAAAGGACTACGACAAATCGAAACCCAAACAGCACTACCTCATGTACTTGGATGCAAACAACCTGTAATGGGTTGGGGCAATTGTCTGTAAAACTACCATTATGCAAACTTTTCAGTTGTGAAGCAGTACAGACATCGAATGTACATGAAAGTAAGTGACCGATTCCACACCACAGGCTACCATATTAGAAGGTTGATTTAGAATATTCTGAAAGAACTACACGACGTACACCTCTGATTCTACCTCTCGCTCCAGAACGTAGAGTCCTCACCAGGCGATCGAAAATGGTCAAAGCTTTCTGACGAACCTCTCTACGGCAAAGTAAAAGTATGTCGTATCCACTTTACAAAAATTTAAAGCTTTATTTGAGTCTGGGTATTGAATCTAAAACATGTTCATCAAGAGTTCTTTAGTTTCAGGTTCAAAGCAATTTGGTTTGCAAACCGTACATTAATCGTGAATACCATGGAAGCGTTGCAAAAGGGCTGAGAAAAATGGATTTTGAGGAAAGGCTATTTTCAAACTTATTGAACAACTCAGGTTTTTTGGAAAAACTAGGGAAAATATATGAGAAATCGTTCGTGGACATTCGTTTGGGTACTAAGTCCAAATTAGTGGAAAGGATGGGTTAGCAAACCGAACTTTAAAAGGAGGTCGAACCATCTTTACAGAAAACCTAATTGCTTGTAACATTTTTAGTTAACGGAAAAAACTTTTGTTGAAATTAAACCTATTTTACGTAGGGTATGAGTATATCGAGAACATATCAAAGAGGCACTGATGTATCGATTTCCACTACAATGTAATGAGAAGAGAGAAGTATGGATCGATAATATAAAAAATGGTGTAAACACCTAGATACCGATTCCCTGATATATGACATCAAAACGAAAAACTTCTATGAAGACATGGTGGTGGGGGGGGGGGGGGGTGGGGGGGGGGGGGGGTGGGGGGGGGGGGGGGTGGGGGGGGGGGGGGGTGGGGGGGGGGGGGGGTGGGGGGGGGGGGGGGTAAATTACTGACGGATTCTTTCTAAAGTAAATGATACGTATATATTTGATGTAACGAACTTTCCATAACCGCGCAATAGGTACGACTCAGAGTTTTTTTTATAGGACTTTAATACACTGTGTTTATATTATATATAATACAAAATCAGCCTGTTGCAAACTGTCCCCTAAATAGCGCTTACCGAAAAAAAACATATATTTTCATAATTCCATTTATTATATATAAACACATTATATAATAATATATATTTACACGTACAAAATTGTAGAACAATCTCCCGAAAAAATGATATTTTTCATAGACGTCCTAGAATAATTTTTTAAAAAGACACCCAAATTAAAAATAACAGTAGTTTATCCCAAAATATATTCTAAATAACGACGACAATCGAAAATGTTTAAACACAAATGCAATCCATGCGATATGCAACATTATGCAATCGACAAACTGTCACAAAAGCTGCATTACGCAGAAAAATATTTTATTTGCATAAGAAATCATTTTGTAACAGCGAAAATCCTAGTTTATAATTATTTATCCTGTCAACATTGCCCCTAAAGACTACATTGGAGAAACATCGATATCACTTAGGCTGAGGATGAACAATCATCGTGCCGATGTTCGACATCACAATTTACTTAGACCCTCGCCTGCACACGCTGTGTAGCACAAATCAATCCTTTAAACATTGTTTCTCTCTCTAATTGGCACCAAGAAGTTCCAATATTTTAAAATAAAAATGATACAAAATGTGTTGTTAAGAAAGATGTGAACAAGCCAAAATATTCTATATACCACTATGTTATTATCGATATTTCAACATCGAAATGGTATTAATTCTTTACTACTAACTCTATATTTTTAGACGTGTTCTATCTTTCTTTCTGCAATATTGTATTTTTGTATACAAAATTTTTTTTTTAATGTTCATATTTATTATGAATCACAATTTTATATTGTTCCGTCATGACGCGAAGATACATGAGATATGTAACAATTATGCGGTCGCATTTTCTGAGTATATTAAGATTTATGAAAAAAAATTAATTTCGTATCTCGGTCCGTATATGACGTACAACTTACAATTACAAATGAAACTGCAATTAAAATAGGACGTTCTTTTGTTAACATATTATCAAAATTTTTAACTTTAATTTAATAATGGTACCTACATCTTAGGCTAATGTCATACTTTCGGAATTTATATTTTTGTATTTTATACACGTCTTAGTTTTATAAACCAATCCCTTCATTGATCGTTTCAAACTACGGCCAATTAACTTAGACCAGGCCAATCATATGGCTTGGAATAACTGGCCATCACAATGAGCTCTCTCTGCCTATAATTTCCCTTCTTCATCCGTTAGAAATTAAACTGCCTATTTAGGCGCTTAAAAATTTCACCTCTTCGTAATTTCCGCTCAAATTGATCCGTAGGGCGTTGATGATATTTTGGGATTATTTATAAGAATACCTATGCTTTAAAAAACGAAAATATTTTATTTTCAATAGAAAAACTTTTTTTTTATTTTTAATAAACTCTCGCCCCAAAAATGTAAATATGTTTTTTAGGTATTTTTTGTTTTAGGGGACTTATTGTACGTATTTTTACAAATGACAATACAATTTGTGTTTGCAGGTTCTACTTTATTTCCTTCGATAAAACTAATTAAAACATTTTTAGTTTTATATTCTACTTGGATTTATGAGAGAATTTTTTTATTTTATGAGACATTTTATTATTTACACAGTTATAGTTTGACGAATGAAAATACAGTTTTGGTAGTGATAATAACTTTCCTTTTCCTCGAGTTGTTTATTATATTATTTGATCACTATAAATTACAAAACTTATGCTGACAAAACCCCCCGGCTAAAAAATCAAAGCAACTTCTAATTTTATTTTTGGTTGTAGGCAATTCAAAAGGTTTTTCTGTTGTAAATAAGTTATAATACTATATGGAAATATATGTTATTTTTTAACAATCACATGATTGTTTTAAGTTTGCTGTTTTGTAAAATATTCAACAATAACAGTTTTGTGTTTTTCCCTGTATATTTTCTTTTATTTAATATTAATAATTATCACGAATGGGCAAAACAATTTTGCAACGAGGATTCGATGAACACAAAACTCTTGTAGAGTTTGCAAAAACGAAAAGTCGAAATTATCAGACGAGGTTAGGCTAAGAACCTGGAGACCAATGACTTTTAAGGTGACTTCCGAACCACCACTAACATTTCCTTTCTATGAAATATTAAATATAATTCAGTGTCACATAGATCTAGTCGCACAGCACAATACCAATTACTAGAGGCGTCCGGAATTAATAGATCTGTTTGTCCATAATTATGAGCGCCCAGTGTTTAGGGACAGACCCGAGACTAAACACATGTCTTGCATTATGGGCTGCAATGGTGGTGGTGTGGAGGGGGTGGGTAGGAGAGGGAGGAGGAGACAAGTTGACAAAAACTCACAGACACCAGACTCGCTTCTCCTGATATCTCACCTCTATTTATAGTCCTGTATCTCGGTACAACCCAGAGGGCAGCCCAGAGTTTGACCCTTAAAACCTTTACTGTATCTATTTCTGCTTGCGGTTTAGCATTCTGTTCTGCCCCAGATCAGGTTTCACGCTGGGCCTATATTCCTCCCCTGAGGGCATCCCTGCTATTCCGGGTGTGACAATTGGAGGGGAAGTGCTAATAGTTGCTCGGCTTCGGTAATCGAAAAGTCTGAATCATGGTTCTGGAAAGTGTGGCTTACTTTCTTCCAGTCTGTCTTTACCCGAAGTGAAAATAGAGAATTATTACAATGTAGAGATTGACAACTTATTGCCGTCTAAAAGGTTCAATTAAACTACGGTATCGTGAATTCAAGATGAACTTAATTATTTTATGCTGTTTTTATTGGTACGCCTGATGCACTAATTCGTGTCATAACATATATTGAATTAAGCACCAGCTGTAGTTAACGGCCTTTCTATTTTACACCATAAGAACAATGTTAAACTTCGAACACTCTTAATTTCTTATTTTTAGTCATATCATTATTGCATTATTTATTTATTGACAGTGGTAAATCCACATTCTATTTGCATATTACTAAGAAATGTTATTCTAAGACTAAAGAAACCAAGGGCGTATAGTGTTTGAAGGTTAACCTCTCCTTATCGGATTAAAAATCAAGATGGCTCCCAGTAAAGCCGGCGCTTGATACGCATTTAGTTTCACTAGAAGACAATTGTTACAGACTCGCTATATTTTGCTTTAATAATAGCTCAATATTAAACACTTATTGTCAACACAAGCTCGTAAACTAATTCTATGTAGTCATAATCTATTAAGTTATTATCTATGTCCTTGATGGATTAGTTTACTGCTGTATCTACGTTTTTATTGTACAGGTGGAGTGGTTAGCAAACCCGTTACTAAACTTCATATTTCATCTTCGGGGAGGAAGGAAACAGTTCAATTTTTTTAGTATTATATATACGTGGGTCTACATGGTGTAAGGGAAATATTGACAAAAATTACGATAAGTGTTAAAACGGGTTAGATTAAACTAAATTTACCTGAGATTCGTGTGTGTTCCATCATAATGTTATGTACCAAAATATCCACGCACTTGCCATAAACAAACGATGTCACATTTGGCCTTGTCGGAGTAGAATGCACAATTTGTTTGCAGAAACATACAATTCGTTGGCAACACTGCAAATCATATGTTCCTTACATTTTCTTATGGCATGTAAGAATATTTATAATATCTAATTATATTTATAATATATCATTCTTTTATAATATCTAATTATATTTATAGATTTGTGTTCAGTGCCATGGTTATCAATTTGTTACTCGTTGTGTAATAAAGTTGTTACCGGTATCATTGATTATGTAACAGTCTATGAGAAGATACTGTATTCAATGCTAAAACCTTTTACTATTTGAAACATTGTATTTTTGCGCTATCCAGCGGCAAATAAAGTAAACAATGAGTAGAAATACTTTTCAGAAAAGTATTAGATTTGCTATATATAATAGAATAAATTCTAGAGAAGTTTCAACTACGCCTGCTAAAATGTGACATTCTTAACTTTACTTTTTAAACTCTGACTATAATACAAAATACCCAATATTTTAAATTAACAAAAGTGAGGTATTTTTCTTTTTACTATAAGATTAAAATAACTCTAAATAATGGATTTACTGTGTTTATCTGCGCTTTAGGAGATTAATGGAACAAAAGTTCTAGCACACAATCCCCATATGGATGAAGGACTCTATTCTGTGAAAATTCAAAGTCGGTATTCAGCTAAATAAAGGTGGGTTTCTCATTTATTATAGTTATAATTGTCTGTAGTCTTGATCTTTAAAACTTGAAAATCCGTGTAACATACAGAAATATTAGAGTTATTAATAAAAACTATACCTTTGGCAGAAGGATATATTTTGTCTGGATGTTTAAGGAGGATCCACTGAACCAAATCATGTGTAAAAAGAAGACTTGAAATGTGCATAAATAACTTGTAAATTAATGTTAACTCTTGTCACTGTGAAGAGAGCTGAAATTTTTATTTTGTCCAACAGTTGATTTAGAGGAGTTTATTCCCCCAAAAAACACTACATTACAAATAAATGATTTTTAATGGGTTTATTGTAAATCATTGTTGTACACAGTGATATCCAAAAAAAAGGCATTGAACCTAAGACTGTAAAACAAATTATACTTTACTGTGATGCAAAATTAATTATATCTCAGTATTTGGTAATCGTTGGGAAGACACAGCAACAAACAGTTCAAAACAAAAGCAGAGTTTTTATTTTCATGCTGTTTAGCCATTTTATTGTACTAGTTGAAATGTTTCTATAAGTAACAGAGCCTTCCAAAACATTAGACTATATTTTGAAGTCCTGCAACCCTCCCTGGAATAGATTACAAAATACCTTAGTTTTATTAACAAATGTAAAAATATTGTTTATTTCCATACTGGACAATTACAGTAGATAAAAATATAAAATTTTTGGTCTTGGATTTTTTCAGTGACAAAATGGTGCTAAGGTGGTTGGTAGCACTGCTACTGTGGGCGAGGGTGGAAGCCCTGCAAGAACAGAAGTTCGCGATGGAGCCCCAGGACCAGACAGCGGTAGTCGGCAGCAGAGTGACTCTTCCTTGCAGAGTCATCAACAAGTCAGGGCTGCTGCAGTGGACCAAGGACGGCTTCGGGCTGGGCAACCTCACCGGTTATGACCGATATTCAATAGTTGGCAGTACTGAAGAAGGTTTGTGTTTGGAATTAACAAAAAATTATAAAATGTGTTAATTACACATATAGCTGACAAAAAGATATTAAAAATTAATGAAATATTACAGAAATAATTAGTGTAAGGAGATTGAAACACCATTGGCATCGATACAATTAGGTACACTCTCTAAATCAAAATCTGTGTTTAAAATAAATAATAATCAATTTTGGAAATCCAAAACTTTGGAGTCCTGGCCATCTTTAGGTGGTAAAGGGATGAAATTTAGCATCTGAACATCCTGCGAGTACAATCATAACCTCAATGATTAAGATCATCGTTGTTTATATTAGTCGTAAAAAATAACACTTCATAAGAAAAACCTGTTCATACCTTTGTTTGAAGTTTGGTTTTGACGATAGAAGGATTTTTCCAGACTTTTCACCCACCGTTTCAGTGATATAAAAAATATGTAATACTAAGTTTCAAGATCTGTCAATCTGATCTCTTCCTAAGGTGAATAACTCAGGCAGTTGGTATTGCGTGTGACCTGCATTCTTTAGTTCAGTATGAATAATTAGTGCTTTGTTTATATTAAGTGCATGTTTATAGTATGCATAGGGTAAAACACCCCATCTTTGTTGTATGATTCCTAACTTATGGGTGTCACAATGCTCTTATTTTATCCTATATTGTAGTTAGTTTAGTTATACACCTGGAAAAGAGATCGGATTGTAGATCTCAAAACGTAGTGTTACCAATGTTATGTTTCACTAAATGATGGCAAATGTCCAAAAAATCCTGTTCTTATCAGATCTAATAACAAGCCTATACCTCATTAGTCATTAATCTCATTTCATTCAAATGTCTCCTAAAAGTCACCATCACAGGTTCACCATTTGATTGATTAAATAGCTGATTACCAACCAGGCCATTTGGTTAAAATTAGATTTATTTAGTTACACTTTAACTATGCATCAATGTTATAACTGTGAACGAATGAATAGAAATGAGCCTCAGTAAGTTGGTGGTGAATCATCATTCTTTTGTTACTTATTAAAACACAATACTTGCTCCAGGTGACTACTCGCTAGAAATCTACCCGGTAGTGTTGGACGATGATGCCATCTACAGCTGCCAAGCAAGTGCAGGACCCGATGGGGAGCTGCCTATCCGCTCCAGGGTCGCCAACCTTTCTGTGTTGGTCCCTCCTGAGCCACCTAGTATCATTCAGGGCAGCCACCTCCTCACCACCGAAGACAGAGAAATTGAACTGGAGTGCATCTCCATTGCTGGGAAACCACCAGCTGAGGTACAATTTTGCGTCAAAATAAACTTCACCAATAACACAATACTTGCTTTCATTTTGAATTTTCAGTGACCAGCTCCATAAGTTTTAAAAAATAATAACCTTTTCCTTTTTGTATAGATTTTTCATATTTTACCTCATATTTTTTCCTGATTTTGGTGCTTCTAGAAGTCATAAAAGAGGAAAACAGGAAAAAAAAAACTGAGAAAAAGATAATTTAGTTACAATTTTCTTATAGAAAAAACACATCAGGTGGAGCTATAACTATGAACCAGCTGCTGATTCCATTGGTAGCCAAGCAGAAGTTATTAGGTTTCGAACCCTTCCTCTCGATGTCTCGTATGGGGTCCCAAAAAATATAACTGAAGTTTCTCTGTAAAGTGAAATATGATTTGGTGCAGTAGCAACATTACTGGTCAAATAGCTGATTCATAACTGAAATAACTCACAATCATTGGTTTTTTTTCTGAGTTTGTTCTATGGTACCAAGGTGAAACCTCCTTTTTGAAAACCCCTAGCCGTAAGTTTCTTAGAAGAGAAATAACTTCTCCAAACTAGTCTTCCTTTGGCTTGCCTTTTCACTATGAGTCAGTTTTTTACTTTATTAGGAGTTTCGGTTTTGTAAGTGTTACCTTGTGCTTTGTAAGTGTCCAGATCAATTCAACTCAAATCCAATGTTCATGATATTCCTATTGTGGTACATTTACAGTGCAACAGTGAGAGTTGTACACAACTAGAACACTATGTTCCCAGTCCAGGTCCTCCTATTGTGGTACATTAGCAGTACAACAGTGAGAGTTGTACACAACTAGAACACTATGTTTCCCAGTCCAGGTCCTCCTATTGTGGTACATTAACAGTACAACAGTGAGAGTTGTACACGACTAGAACACTATGTTCCCAGTCCAGGTCCTCCTATTGTGGTACATTAACAGTACAACAGTGAGAGTTGTACACGACTAGAACACTATGTTTCCCAGTCCAGGTCCTCCTATTGTGGTACATTAAACAGTACAACAGTGAGTGTTGTACACAACTAGAACACTATGTTTCCCAGTCCAGGTCCTCCTATTGTGGTACATTAACAGTACAACAGTGAGAGTTTGTACACGACTAGAACACTATGTTTCCCAGTCCAGGTCCTCCTATTGTGGTACATTAACAGTACAACAGTGAGTGTTGTACACAACTAGAACACTATGTTTCCCAGTCCAGGTCCTCCTATTGTGGTACATTAACAGTACAACAGTGAGAGTTGTACACGACTAGAACACTATGTTCCCAGTCCAGGTCCTCCTATTGTGGTACATTAACAGTACAACAGTGAGAGTTGTACACAACTAGAACACTATGTTTCCCAGTCCAGATCCTCCTATTGTGGTACATTAACAGTACAACAGTGAGAGTTGTACACAACTAGAACACTATGTTCCCAGTCCAGGTCCTCCTATTGTGGTACATTTAACAGTACAACAGTGAGAGTTTGTACACAACTAGAACACTATGTTTCCCAGTTTCAGGTCCTCCTATTGTGGTACATTTACAGTACAAACAGTGAGAGTTGTACACAACTAGAACACTATGTTCCCAGTCCAGGTCCTCCTATTGTGGT
The DNA here is from genome assembly GCF_021130785.1 of Homalodisca vitripennis. NCBI lineage: Eukaryota > Metazoa > Arthropoda > Insecta > Hemiptera > Cicadellidae > Homalodisca > Homalodisca vitripennis. The sequence goes on along the minus strand of NC_060212.1, from coordinate 13,199,571 downwards.
ACATTAACAGTACAACAGTGAGAGTTGTACACAACTAGAACACTATGTTTCCCAGTCCAGGTCCTCCTATTGTGGTACAACCAGAACACTATGTTCCCAGTCCAGGTCCTCCTATTGTGGTACATTAACAGTACAACAGTGAGAGTTGTACACAACTAGAACACTATGTTTCCCAGTCCAGGACCTCCTATTGTAGTACATTTAACAGTGCAACAGTGAGAGTTGTACACAACTAGAACACTATGTTTCCCAGTCCAGGTCCTCCTATTGTGGTACATTTACAAGTACAACAGTGAGAGTTGTACACAACTAGAACACTATGTTTCCCAGTCCAGGTCCTCCTATTGTGGTACATTTACAGTAACAACAGTGAGAGTTGTACACAACTAGAACACTATGTTTCCCAGTTCAGGTCCTCCTATTGTGGTACATTTACAGTAACAACAGTGAGAGTTTGTACACAACTAGAACACTATGTTCCCAGTTCAGGTCCTCCTATTGTGGTACATTTACAGTACAACAAGTGAGAGTTGTACACAACTAGAACACTATGTTCCCAGTTCCAGGTCCTCCTATTGTGGTACATTTACAGTGAAACAGTGAGAGTTGTACACAACTAGAACACTATGTTTCCCAGTACAGGTCCTCCTATTGTGGTACATTTACAGTGAAACAGTGAGAGTTGTACACAACTAGAACACTATGTTTTCCCAGTCCAGGTCCTCCTATTGTGGTACATTTACAGTACAACAGTGAGAGTTGTACACAACTAGAACACTATGTTCCCAGTTCAGGTCCTCCTATTGTGGTACATTTACAGTGAAACAGTGAGAGTTGTACACAACTAGAACACTATGTTTCCCAGTCCAGGTCCTCCTATTGTGGTACATTTACAGTGAAACAGTGAGAGTTGTACACAACTAGAACACTATGTTTCCCAGTCCCAGGTCCTCCTATTGTGGTACATTTACAGTACAACAGTGAGAGTTTGTACATAACTAGAACACTATGTTTTCCCAATCCAGGTCCTCCTATTGTGGTACATTTACAGTGCAACAGTGAGAGTTGTAACGCAACTAGAACACTATGTTTTCCCAGTCCCAGGTCCTCCTATTGTGGTACATTTACAGTGCAACAGTGAGTGTTGTACACAACTAGAACACTATGTTCCCAGTCCAGGTCCTCCTATTGTTCCCCCAGACAGGTCTAGAATTCATTGGAGTTCTACTAGAAAAATATTTATTTTACTAGCGAAACATCAAATTCTCCTAGTGAAATAGTGCAAACTTACGGACAATGGTATAGAGTTTAAATTTAAGATGTTTATTGTAGTTTGACTTTTAGATTAAGATATTCGTATATGCAATTAGTGCTACTGTTTGTCTACAAAGAGTGTAATCTCTTAAAATTAATGCCATTTATTAGAACATTTAATTCTTGTTTATGAAAATTCAACGCAAAAAGTATTTACTAATATCAGCGATAGATCTTCCTGTAATCTAATATGAACAAAACATTTTCAGTAAACCATTCTTTATTAATACTGAATCCTACAATTTTTTTGATAAGTGCTATTATGTTTGATTATTGAAGAAGAGAGAGAGGAGTACATTTTACTTTATTAAACACTGTAAATGTTAAAACAGAGAGAGGAGTAAGGCAGGGAAGCATATTGTTACCTTTCCTTTTCAATATTACAATGGATGAAATTATTCTAGAAGTACAAGGAAACAGAGGAGCAGAAGAACTTAAGACGATAGCATATGCGGATGACATAATGATATGGGAAAATAGGGAAGAAGAGTTAGAACGAGAGTTGAACAAATGGGCAAAAGTGGCGAAGAAATATGGTTTTGGAGATGAACATACAAAAATGTAAAATAATGAAAGTAGAGAGAAGGGAAGGAAATAACAAAGACGTGTTAGTTGAAGGAAAAAGACTTGAAAAGGTGAAGAATTTCTGTTATTTAGGAAGTATCATAACAGATAGGGGCACAATAAGAGAAGAGATAGGAAACAGAATATGGAAGAGTTGAAAGTTTTTCAATATGGTGAAGAAGATTGTGTGGAGTTGGAGCATTGGGAAAGAATCAAAAGTATTGATGTATAAATCTTATTTCCAACCAATTTTATTATATGGAGCAGAGACGTGGACGTGGACTAAAAATGATTTAAGCAGATTGCAAGCTGCAGAAATGAGATTTTTAAGAGGGATAGAGAAGACTACAAGAAGAGATAGAATAAGGAACAAAATAACCAGAGAAAGATTGAAGGTAGTTTCACTGCAAGAGACAATGGAAAGAAGAAGAATACAGTGGATGGGGCATGTGAAGAGGATGGGAGATAATAGAATGCCTAGAATAGCACTGGAGAAGGAGGAAAGAGGAAGAAGACCAAGAGGAAGACCGAGAGGAAGATGGGAGGACCAAGTGTGGAAAGACATAGAGAGAAGGGGACTACAGAAAATGCAGGTGGAGGAAGAGGAGACCTGGAATGACAGACAAAAGTGGAGGAGGCTGTGTACGACGACCCGTGATAACGGAAACGTTAGAAGAGGAAGGAAAAAGTTTTATTTCTCTTTCCACTCCTTATGTAGATACTATAACTGTGTTTTTTATTTCATGGATACAAAACTCTTTGTTACACAGATAACGTGGGTAGATGGTGTGGGGAACCTGTTACGAGATGATATAGAGTACCTTACGGAACTTCAGCCTGACCAGAAGACGTACACGGCAAGGTCAATATTGAAGCTGACGGCCAGGAAGGAACATCACAACACGACCTTCACGTGTCAGGCGCAGAACACAGCTGACAGGACGTACCGCAGCGCTCGGCTCAGGCTGGAAGTCAAATACGCTCCGAAGGTGACAATAAACAATTTCTTTACTTACATGATTATTGAGATTAGTAATGCATCATTTTGTCACATTAATGTTCAATAATTAAAAATGGTGTCTTCTGTCTATGTTCCTTTTTTCAGAAAATCATCCAATTAGTAGAAGTTTCTCTTAAATAGCCAATGGTGGGTTCTTTTGGCAATATGTTGAACAGATTAGCTCTAGCATATGTATCCGAAGATTTCTATTTATTAAATAAAAGGAAATCAGAATTCTGACTGGACTCCAGAGACTAGAGACCTGCAGAGATGCTTTTAACTCACTTGCAATCTTAATCTCTTTATACAAGGACCATGTACAGCTAATGGCGGAGTGCAACAGGTATAGCAGTTCTCGCAAGATGACCGAATCAAGCAAGGTCGAGTGTGGCTGTTGCTTGGATCGGTGACCACTGAACGTTCATGTTCTTGCAAGCAGCCCACCTGTCCGGTAGTTGGATGGCTTTGAAGTCAACTTTAAGCCTTTGATCTCCAGGTTGTGAGAGAGGGCTATAAAAGCCCTTTTTGCAGGAATAAAATGACATTCTTTACTTTACTTTTTTTATTTCACAAGGAGTTGGGAGTGACGTGGTAAAAAGGTCTAAGAGTTGGACTTTGGATCCAAGTTAAAAATAACGATGGTTCAAATTCTGTCTATGATCAGCCAGTGAGGGGGTCCAAGGAGTCCGGACACCCCCTAAATTTGCATTTTTTTCAATGACTTTTTTTGGAAACGATTATTATTTAAACAATTTAGGATTATTTGACATGTACTGCTGGAAGATCGTTCTCAACATATAAATGGGTCAAGAACGTTTTAAGGGACAAAATGGGGTCTTACTCTCTGTCCACTACGGGCAAATATCAGTTGTCTGGATCCCCCCAAATATTTTCCTGTCTACGTTCTTGAACCAAAGCACTTTTTATCAGCACCATCGACACCTCGTACTGTATCTCCTCTTATTCTGTTTGTAATATCCTCACACAGGCCAGTGGCCCATGAGGACAGGCAGAATAATGCTAATGCTAATAAAGTAGGAATTGACCTTGCTTTATTAAAAAAGTTGTAATGCATGCTGACGGACAAACATGGTAAGAGGCTGTGATATACACATGCACAACAGTTCCAGCACTCCGCTTAACATAATATGAGGAAACACCAACATATAAAGGTAATAAATTCTTCAGAGACCTAAGAACATCAAATGAAAAACTGAGGTCAAGGTACGACACCTGCCTTTCAACCAGGAGAGTTCCTTCAACATGAACAGACTATATCACATCAAAACTCTTATTTGGTACTTAACAAATAATTCCTAATTGACCTACACAATCAATAATTTTATTGTAAAACTGGCAGAACCTTTGTCCTTTGTAATAATGGATATTTAGATTGATTATGTTGACTTTTTTCACACAGACTAAGGTGACAAGGTGGTAGGACAGTTTGAGGCATGTCTTGTGTTATGGTTGTAAAGAAGATACTGTGTGGAGGATAACTTCTTGTATATAAAGTGTCAAGGTAGAATCTCAAGTTCAAGAAACGTAGCTCAGCAGCTCTCTTGGAATCCAAGATTAGAAGACTTCTAACAGCTCTATTTTGAATTTACAGTAGGGATCACCAGAGAGTGCAGTTGAGGGAGGAGCCTATTTGGAGCGTGACCTTGGAGCAGCCAATGAGGAGTAAGCGACGTTGCCGAACTTGTTCCTCGCTGTAACCGCAGCGCGCCGTGCCGGGCTGTTGGGGACCTGCTGAGTGGCAACATCGCGCTGGCCTATCCTTTCTATTGGTCGCCGCCAACTGCACTCTTTCGTGACTCCTACTGTAGCTCCAGTTCACCTTCCTTTTATTGCAGCATCTGGTATCTGACTGTTTCAGACTTGACTTCTGGAATTTGGAGTCATGTTCATCTGAATAGATCCAAAGCAAGTCGACGACTCAGAAGCTCGAAACGAAATATTTACATCGTTTGACATCAGAGAAACCTATAAATAGGTGTGATGGTAGTCTCATTGTCTCATCAGGTGCACATTTGAGTACACTACGATGTTTCTGACACTATCTCTAAGCACGGCGGAGCAACCGAGTTTTCTACACATAACATAGATAGCTGTGTTAAGTGTCAGACGAAGTCTCAGCCTTTGTTTTGTTTAGTTTTGAGCTTCTTCGTCTTTGACTTTCTTTGGATCTCTTCAGACGAACATGACTCCAGGTTCCAGGTGTCAAGCCTGATACAATGTCAGATACCAGATGCTGCAATAAAAGGAAGGTGAACTGGAGCTAAACTAAAAATTCAGTTGAATCAACCCTTTCTACCATAGCTAAGCTTTATTTTGTTGAATAAGGACTTTTTTTCCAAATTTTTGGAAGCTGTTTTCCCCTGAGAAGTTATGCCATATCTTCCAGCTGCCTCTGAAGTACATACTTACTTGACCCTACATATGAAGAAGGTTCCTGAACAGAGGTTGTCTTGCATACCTGGTCCACATGTGGTTTCCATGATAGACTGGTCTCAGTTATAATGCTGAGTTACTTTTATGTTCATTCTAGAGTAGAGTAGAGTTGCCAGCTATTCCTAAATCTGTGTTCTTGTTTTTAGTTTTGAATACTACCTGGACTATTTTTTCTTTGTTTAGGACTAACTGGTAGATAACATAGTATTTCAAGTCCAATTAAAGGCTCTTTCTGTGTTAATTATCAGTTGTTCTTTAAATGTTTCTACTACAAGTCTAATGATGGTGTCCCTAGTGTATTTGATCAATGGTCTCCGATGATGACAATTTTGACACCATTGTCCGTTATATATGTACTAGATTGAGGCAATAAATGAAAATGTTATTAACTGACTTATAATACAGGCTGAACAACACCTGAAATAAATAACAGCTACAGAAGTTTATAGCTTCAGACCAGCAAGTGCATACCTGTACTTATGGTTAGTACAGGACAGTGTATTGTATCCATTACTTCACAACTGAATCGGAATGAACTTTGATCACCAGGTGCGAGTGTACATAGTGGGGAACGGCTCCAGACTTGTGGAGGGGCAGGACGTCAGACTGATGTGTTCCGCCACGGCTAACCCTCCCCGACATCACCTACCGTTGGTTTGTCAACAACCAGCTGGTTGCTCGACGACCCTACCACGGAACTGGTGCTCAAGAACATCTCCCAGGCACACCACAAGTCCGTGGTCAGATGTGAGGTGCACAACTTGGTCGGCAAGAGCGAGGAGTCCGAGACCTTGGACGTTGGATGTAAGCAAAACCTTCCGTTCTTTTATTCTACACAGAAGCAATTCAGTAATCAGGGAATACGTGCAATACTTTCACATATCTAGGACTCCGAAATTTCTTTTTATGTACACATTTTTTACAATTTTTCATGATATATACATAGACTTTCGGTTGTATTTTATACCTTAAAAAACACTTGTTGATTTTTGTTGTTTCAATGATTTAACCATGCGCTGTAACAAAAATTGAGTTTTGTCAATCTGTACTTTCTATTTTAAACTACTATGACAGAGTAGTTATTTTATTTTCCATGAATTATTGTTGAATTCTGATCATTAATGGTTTGGAAGGATAACAAGATAAATGACATACTTTTTTTGTAAATAGTTTAAAATAATTTACAATGACACACATTTGCAATTCTATTTATCCTAAGCAAGTTTAACATTCTAAACTTGGTATTTTTATAAATTACAGCCTTATGAAAATGAAATCCAACAAGTCGCAGTAATCGTGTGCCAAACAATTATCTCCTGATTAACAATGCACAGTCACAAGAAGTCTTTATCCCATTAATAATGTATGAGGTTTTGAAAAGAACTGTATCATACAAGATTAAATACGACTCATTATCTAATGGCTGTAATTAAGATGCATACATTTTTTAACTTCAATATCTTTGCAGTGTTTCACCTTTTAGCAGAATTTCATTTATCTTTGTATAAATATTACAGTAATTCAGTAATTGTCTCGCATAGACTCAAACAAACAAATTAACTTTTTAATGTGGACTTAAATATTATGTTAGTTTGAGTAATAAAAATTAGACCATATCTAAAACTAACCAGATGCATCATAAAAATAATGTTTAGTAACTCAATTAATGCACCAACATGTTTCAGAAGAATTTTGTTAACTATTTTTTAATGATTCTTACAAATTTATTAGCTTGTGCAACATTTTAATATGCGTTTACTACACAAAGATAGAAGTATATTTACAAGTAGTACATAGGGACATATCAATCAATCAAGCTTTAATTGTTACTCACATTATTTTAACAATGTACGATAAAGGTCAAAAGATTTCAAATTAGGCTACATTATTTTTAGACATAGTCATGTAAACCTAAATATTCTTCTACACTGTAGATACAGTTCTGTAATAGTATTTTTTTAATACAATGCTTGAATAAGTTCAAAGATAGAACCTGAGTGTTACATGGTAAAATACCCAGATACTGATAGCTCTTCTGGGTCAAGCTGTATATACACCTATCATTGATTAGCCTATGTTTGTTCCTAGTGGTATGATTATATACAGCAGTATAATCCTGAAAAGTACCTATATTACTTTTCACAAACAACAAAACAGGTAAAATATACATAGATGGCAGTGTAAGAACTCCAAGTTTGATAAAATGTGGTTTACCATGTTCACGGGAAGGAATATTACAAATTATTCTGACAGCCTGTTTTTAAAAATAAAGAGTCTTGGCAAGATGGAGAGGGATATGGATTTAAAATTATTTACGCTATTACAAAGAATAAATTTATGATTCAAACAATTTTATCTTGATTTAAACGTAGGGTCATATATTTTTCTTCTCTGTGGTAACAGTAATTTCTTCAGAGTACCACCACAATATGATTGCTTGCAGATGGTCCGAGGTTCAGAATCAAGCCGTACAGTGTCCAGGCCGACGTCGGAGCATCAGTCACGCTCACGTGTGACGTGGACGGCAATCCTGCTCCCAACATTGTCTGGATACACGAGGACTCAGGCAGGGTGATTGCCTCTTTATTTCCTTTTCTGTGTTACTAACTCTACAGTCACTAACACATGTAGGATTTGCTGACATGTTATTAGCAAGCAATGTTTCAATTAGGCCTACTAAAAAATATTTACTAATACGTGTGCACTATTGGTGGCTCATGGGTAAGTATTAATTAAATCCACTAATAGCCATAATCACTTAAAATTTGTATGACTTTTAATTACATCAGGCGTGTCACATCAGGTACTTTTTTTAAGTTTTGGAAATGTTTCCCCTTGAAAAGAATTAAAATATTCTGTTAAATTCAAAACAGTGTAATACAGGATAACAGGTTTTTGGACATTTGCCACAGTTACGGTTACAAAAGTTAAGTTTCAAGGTTTAGAATCTATCCTCTTCTTCAGGTGGGAGAGGTATCAGTGCATACAAAAATAAAGAACAGAAAGAAGAAAAGAAGGGAAAGAAAAGGCATTTTCATACGTGTCGGGGTGATGTGTGATTGTGTTTCTCGTACTCTTGACTTGCATTCTTTGCAGTGACCATGCCTGGACTAGACTCTGAACAGCTTTTGGGTATGTTTGAAAATGCAGAAGGTTACTTGCCTTCATATAATTGTGATACAACTTGCAATACGAATGGTGAAGCTCAGGTTACATCTCTGTGTATTAACAGTAGATGAATATGTATATATGAAAATGTTTAATTTAAAGCTAATAGATAAAAAGCCATTATGTTTATTTCACAATGTCAATATTATTAAGGACTCAGCAGGGCCTTGTCCGTCTGTCTGTCTGTCCATCTGTGCGATTTTTTTAGACTTAAACAGGAATTCTGTTGATTTTTATTTTAAAAGATCAAAGAGCAGTCTGTCTATCTATCCATCAGAAATTCCACAGTAATTCTTGGCTCTTCACGTGGTTGGTCCAATACAAGTAGTCTTATGTAATTTAACCAACAAGAAGCTTAGAAATTGCATGAAGTACTAAAAGGATCTTTGTGCTGCTTCCGGAGTGGCAGCATATTCAGGATGGGTAAGGTTGAGAGTAGGGGCTGCCTCCTGTCGAGATCCACTAGAAAGAATTTAGGGCATTAATCTCAAGTCATGTCCACTCGGAAGAAGTGGAAGCCAGCTCTGAACCAATCTCTCCAGTCAAAGCAGGCAGGGGGTGACACACCCTTCTGTCTAGACTGGAAGACCCTTTGACACTTAGGAAACCCCACCAACTCCAATAGTCATCTCCCGCAGTAGACTAGATCTATCAAACTACCCTTGCATCCCAGAATCTCGATATTTGTGGTTAGTGATGTGCCGCTCCTGGACATCCTTAAGTTGCTTAAATGTAAGTGACATATCGGTTTTTGCTGTCCCCAATGTGGGTTCAACTGTAAGGTATAAACTGGTTAGAAGTGAACCCTCTTGAGTTTGGCAGTGCTGTTAGGTTTTCTCTTTATCTCTATTATAATTTGTTTTGTCTTATTTCATCTTATGTTGTCTTAACATAATAAATGTCTCACTATTAACAATTTTGAAAATAACTTAATTAGATTTAATGTCACATCGAACCTAAGTTGAATGTAAGTTATTAAAATATAAATAAGAACTTAGTTTCCTGGTTGATGTACTGAATGAAGCTGACTGATAAACAGAATCAGTTTCAACGGTGAGGGATGTAGAGTGGGTTAACTGTAAAATTAAGTATTAAAATTCAACATATATTAACTGTAGCATTTGGAAGTATCATGTAATTTCAGACAGATTGTCACAATAATTAACATAACGTTGGTACAATATAAAAAAAATGAAATAATTAAAATTCAGTTCTGTCACAGTTTATAATTAAATATTTGTCAGTGGTTAAAAAGCTTTGACAGTGAAACAGATGTTTAGTTTCTTCTTCAGACTTGTTACTAGGGCATTGAAGAATCCTGCTTCAGTATAGAATGCCAGAATGTAATACCATGGACAAATATGAGTATCTTGTGCAGTAATGATGCTTATGTTTAAATCTTGGTAAGTTTTCCTGTACGCTTACAAAATATATATATATATAAAATCTCTTGGTATAGTTCCAGATAATATGCTTATACCACCCTTTTGTACAATTAATACTCTCCCCTCAAACCACTATTACATAGCTCACACATTAAAACAAAGCATAATATGCTAATTTAACTGGGACCAAATTGGAAATCGTTCTTGTTATTCTCATTATAACAAATTCCACATGAATAATCCTAGACAAGCAGTCATATAAAATAAAACTAAGATGTTCTGTTGGGGACACTTGTTGTAGATCTGGCAATGCCGTTAGTTTTCTCTTATATCATTGAAACTATTTTGTTTTTATACTAGTAGTATTCCTGAGCAATGTTCATGGGTATCAAACTTTTAATTTTCAATAAAACAGTATCATCAGCAAACATTCTGTCTGACTGAAGTCTTGAATATATATTGAAAGATAAGGATGAAGAACATAAACAAGACTGGTCCTAGGACAGAGCCTTCGGGAACACCTCTCTCAGATATAACTCAATTCTTGTTCCTCCATTGTGGTTTACCTTAATTCACTATGCTGCCACACTGGTCACTTCCAAAGCTTTACAGAATTAAGTCATATCCTAAACAGAAGTTAGAAGCTTTGCTCATGCCCTAAAATATACTGGAAACAGCGTTTCCCATATCTAGATCATTTATTATGATTCTACAAGTGCTGTGTTTGTAGATCTGGTACTTATGATGGATGACAGATCCTGATAGCAAAGATCTGATGAATGCTAAGAATCACATTTACCATACAGTAATATTGTCAGGGCTAGAAAGTTAATAAGGTCATAAATTACTTTATTTATTCCATATTTCTCTGTGGATGCCTATGGTGAATTTTCTACTCATATTTATGTCTATAAACTGTGTTAGTCATATGCGTTGCTTTTCTGTGAGATGCACTTCAACACACCTATCTAAAAGATCTCTACGTCCCGCCTTTATGTCATTTTCCAATAGAACCAATTTTTGCCGTTTTGAATTTGTCAGCTTCACTTAATAGCTATTGTGCACTCAAGGGAGAAATATCTTAGTGCAGTAAACATTTTTATACACAAATTAACAGGATTTTTGAAATGTACAAAACACATCACACCACTGTATACTTCTCAGAAATTCAACTCGCTAATAAAGTTTTAAAAACTGTACAAAAATATACAAATTACTGGAATTTGGAATTAAATGCACTGCAATCTAAATTTTTTGCCCAACCATAGGCAGAATTGAGAATTACGTCTTATTCCCAAAGCAGTGTTGTCAATAATAATTCCGTACAACTTATTGCATTTGTTTGTTAAAAACATGAAAAAGCCTTTGTCACAACAAATTGTGTGTATAATCTGTGGTTGGTTGGAGACCAAAATAAAATTATTAAAGACTCAGGAATGTGTATCTCCTACCAAAATTTAATACCCAACAGAACTCGTGTTACTGTGCTTGGCTTTACTCAGTATATCAGCTGTGAAAAGAGAATTCCTTGTTATATTTGAGTTACATTGTATTTTCAAATAGCACAGTAGTTGACTTTAGTGAGATTTAAACTCACATCACTTTGATGTACTATAATAGTTTCAACTGTCAAAAAAGTTTAATAATCAAAATAAAGCAGGTTTCTCTTACATTAGCTACTATACATTTTTCTCTTCCCATTGTTAGCATCCCTTCTGTCAAGTTCCCCATTTCCTTCCTCCCCTTTTGTTATATTCTGTCTCTTCTCTGCTCCTGTCTAAGCGATTGTGTTGTTCTCCAACAGCGAGGCAATGTACTAACGTTAACGTGGGAACAGGTGGTGAGCACGTCCCCCAACCTCACTGTGAACGTCGCTCCCGACACGGCGGGCCGCTACTTCTGCAGAGCCACCGTCCCGGGGTTCCCTGACGTCCGGGCTGAGGCCACCATCTACATGAAGGGTCCACCTACCATAGTATCGCATAGGACACAGTATGGCATCCCAGGAGACAATATCAGGCTGGAATGCTCTGCCTTCTCCATCCCCACTCCGCAGAAGGTTGTCTGGAGTTTCAAGGGTGAAGATGTTGGCTCGGATCTGGCTTATTCTGTAAGTTACTGTCTTCTGATGAATACAACCATCGTATTGTACGTACTAAACATATCACAACACGTAATGGAAACAATCTATTACGTTCATCTTGATGTTTTGAAGATTGTTTATTTTAATCTAATTTTTTTTAAAGTTATTAAACAGTGATGTTTTAGAGATATTTTGTTCTTTTCAAAAAGAAGACTGAACTAAACCGAGAGCAGGCCAGACCAATTGATTACACAGATTGAAATGGAGCCATATGGGCGTAAGCCAAATTTAGGCCTCATCTGAAGTAATGTAAAAAACAATCCCAGATTAGATCCTTAAAGAGTAGAGGAGGTTTCAGTGAGTTACCCGCCTAGAGGAGTACCACACTACAGCTGGCCACCTGTGTGCATAAAGCAGTTTTCCCCCTCTACCTCAAAGAAAACATGTATCAGTGACCAATAAATAGAACACAGTTTGAATTCTCAAAAAGATTTTTTTTACCAAACCTCATTAGAACTTGTTATAAGAATTAGATGCAGCAGCATTGTTTTGTTTGCTGTGCAGTACTCTTTTAACCCCGAAATTTCAAGACGTTGATGTCTTATGATTAAACATAAAAGAATTTTTAGTGCCTAGGAACAGTGGCATTGTCACCTAGAGTATATAGAATTAAACCTTTTAGTATGTATTAAAAGAATATGAGTACATGACATTCAACACTGTGTGCTATGAAATGAGCTAACATAATACAGAAATGCTAATTACAAAATATTGCACAATGTACTAAACATTTTGTTCTGAGCAAATTCTGACAGTAGTAACGAAAAGCACCATTCCATTCAGATGATAAAAATTAGGATGTATACTTCAAAATTCAGAAAGGATTTTATAGCCTAGAGCAAAAGATTTAGCACGTACTGTGTACACATTGGTCGTTAGTAATGATCAATCCTCATATTGATTCAATGTCTTTTCCTTTGTAAAGTTAAAGGCAAATTTATAAAACCAGCCAATCAGTCAGTACATTAATTAAGTTATAAGAGTCCAACATTTAGGAATAAACAAAAAATTTAACAACAAAACTATAATCCATTGACGAGTTGTGAATCTGAAGGAATGGTAATATCCCAATACCCGATATTTGCATGAATTTCCCTTTAATTTTCCGTTGAGTAACTATAACCTAACTCATTACTAAATTCTTATCCACAGGTGCTGGAGGACCAGATAACAGAAGGGATCAAGAGCACTCTAATCATCCGGGACTCAAGACAAGAGCATTTCGGGATCTACAACTGCACTGTGTCCAACCCTTACGGCAGCGACATCGTCGAGATCACTCTCAAGGCCCAAAGTAATTATTAAATGAATAAGAATTTGCAGAAAGAGGTCCTTTAGAGAGTTATAACAAAAACTCTGTTTTAATGCAGTCCAGAGTTGTAGGCTTGCTGACATGGTTAAAATGTGCATGTAATTGTCTTGATAATTCCCCTTGGATATTAAGAATCATTTTATTTCATGTTTAAGTGCTGTTCTTTCCCAGGAGGGTTCAATTTTGGTTTATATCATCGTGTTGAGTCTACACTGCCTAGCTACGCACCAAGTTTGACTTCAAAATGTGTTACAAAAAATGAGTTTCCATAAAAAATGTTTTGTCTTGATCCTGAAAAACTTTACATTTTTTCAATTTCCAACCGACCACGAAGTGTTATGAATGCTGTTGATTTTGTAATTCCTTAAATTTAAGAACAGTAACATTAAGAAAACAAATAAAAAACCCAACACATTTTAGAAAATATTGTAAAAAATAGTTTTTGTTAATATAATATTTAGAAAAATATATCATCGATTGATATTTCAGCATTGTGAGTAACAATAATAAATCTTTTTTTTACTTTTTTGTTTTAGAAAGTTTCCCTCTACATTCCACCCTCATCGGAGTTATGGGAGGTATTGTGGTGTTCGTAGCAGTGACCACTGTACTCATTCTCTGTCAGCGGACCAGAGTTGCAAAGCCACAAGGTACGTTACGTTTCTTGTTTCCACACAAACGTTATGTTATCCGACTATAACGTTGCGTGCTTAACACAATTATTGTACACTTCTATCAGGTACACGTTGGTAAATTATGGAACTTAAATCATTGAATAACTTTTCTAGTCATAAATAACACGGTTAGTGAGTGATATTTTATTCTTTTGGTTTTTTTAATACCCTGAATCAGTTAGTGTGATGATGTCAATGTTTTTCTTCTCTAAAATACAAATGTTTCAATAAAAATAATTATTTATTAACAATACAACATGATAATAGTATATTTCAATATTGTACAGTATAATATAATAATATCCCGACACAGTTTTGATTTTCCAATTATCCAGACATAATAAAAATCAATAATCATCTTAGAACCAATAAAATGTTTAGTAGACCACAGCACAGAATAAACGCTGATCCCCAAACATGCTCGTACATTCATAATTTATGAATTTTATTTTACTAACATGCAAATTTGTCTTTTCTCATTAGTACCCTACTAGCAAAACTGTGTCAATTTGTATTGGCTATTTTTTACATATATCCGCATCACATTTAATAATAATAATACTCTAATTTTTTCTTGAATTAATGTATTTACATGTTAAATTAATAAGTTAAACAATAATGATACAGTATTTAATAAAATTAAGAATTAGGGAATTATAAGACACCTCAGCACAAGCTTACTTATCAAGTTATAAATATTGTAGGAGAGACAAGGGACGTCAGAATAAAATTAATTCTATTCATGATACAAGCTGGTAAATTGCATACTTATCTAAATTAATAAATACGTATAGCTGATAGAACAGTGCAAATTCCATCTTACCTTAGGCCTTAACCTTTAAGCCTTTGGTCCTCCGGTTAACTTTCAGAGAAGACTTCTTAGCCCCCAACCTCACCTGGTAAAATAAGACATCCTTTACATTTACTTTTTTTAAGGGATTTTGTCACAGATAGGTTTTTTATTTGTAACCTGACTCCTATTTTGTTCTGTTAGTACTTAAAATTGGCTATATAAAAATACGGGTTTTGTACGTACTTATATTGTTTACTTCGTAGATGCTCTCTTACAAAGTACGTACCTAAGACATTTTCTTTTTTTTTTTTAATGAAATTTTTATGAAATATTCCCACTAAGTACATACAATTGACAAATATACTTAAAATTTGCAGGAATTAAAATATATTTTCCGCTTCATATTAAAAACTTTGCCACAATAATACTAATTGTCTTATTTCAAGATAAAATAATACTGCTAAGTTTGGCCAAAGAAAATAAAAATGAATACTGATTATGTTAGTAACTGAGAGTGGTGATATTAGAACCGATGAGGGAACAAGGCACGAGCTGGAAGTGTGAGAGCATGCTCATGTGCCACGTGTGTACGCACTGTACACATACCAACCACCAAGAGACAACAATGGCGTTGTACACGTACCACAAGCACACACTCCACACTTCACAACTTGCACCATGGTCGGATATTGTTGTGAAATTCTCAGCTCAAATGTAACTTGTTTAACTCTAGATCTGGTGCCACAGCAAAAGTTCAAAATGGTTATCCTGTTTCAGCAGTTTGCAAGCATGTTTAATACTCGTATGTTTTACCTGTCTAGTTTATTGTCAGGAATTGTACTGTATATTATAAATGATAATGTAAGAAATTGTAAATAATAGAAAAACATTATTTCTAAATTTAAACTCCCCTATTGATATCACAATTTCTTAAGGAACTAATATAAGTATATAGTTATTTAGTAATGAGTGGGATATTTTTAGCAACAATAATTTCATAGAAAAATTCATAAACCACAAATAATACCTATACATACAATATATTTATTGTGTTTCTGTAGAAAGAACTGTATAATTCTTCAAAAATGTTTTTGTATAGATAGTACATTTTGTTTTTAAGAACAAAATTATTTTGTTCTAGTATTCCCTTTTTAATTTTTATTTGAAGACGCATAATAACTTTTGTTGCAGAAACTAACATTTCCGTACTAGAAAAATTACAGTAGAAGCAGTTAGATTGGTGGAGTGAGAAAGCAAAACCTATTTTTTGTGTTGTTATAAGTAACCCGGTATTCACAGTTTCGAAAACTATCAAACCAAATATAAAATTCTATTCACATTCAATGCTAGTGAAACTTAAAAAAAAAATATGAATTAAAAATATGTACACTGTTCATTCAAACGTGAATTGGTGCGCAAAACCTATTGATTTTGACACATTGGAATCTTATCTTTACATTGGTACCAAAAAACACTGCATTACTCAGTTATAAAAGTTGTCTTATTACCAACACTGAACTTGTCCCATGTGATGTCACATGATGTACATGTGTCTATGTTGTCACACAGATTAAGAGAGTAATATGGTTACATGTAATTGTGCCCACACCATATCTAGGGTTCATTCCTATTATGTTTTCTTGATATACCTCATACATATTCCGTTTTTGAATAAAATCATTAGTTTATAGTGTGACTTAGTTTTTACTTTGAAGTAATTTTTTTAACTTTTCCCAAAAATTGATTAAATTATTTCCTTTTTTGAAATAGCATACGAAAACATTACACGAAGCAAATAATGAATTTAATTAACATCAACATCTTCCGATTCACAACGCATTGAAACATCTTTTGCAAAATTAATTTCTTGAAATATTTCAACGTCGTTGTAGAAAGGCACCTTCAGTTAATATATGTTAAGCTGAAACTGCCAATAATCACTAATCATCTGTATAGGTGATTTGGAGCGGCAGGGCTTTATCATAATTGAAATCTTTGGAACCATGGGGGTGCCGATGGCCGAGCGGTCTGAGACGTTGGACTTTGGGTCTGAGTTAGAGATAGCGCAGGTTCAAATCCTGTCTGTGACCGTTGCACTTTCTATCTAGTACAATCAACCTTGTACTGTATCGACTCTCCCCTTTATTCTGTTTGATAAGATCCTCGCATAGGCCAGTGGCCCATGAGGACGGACAGAATAAGGCCTAAAAGGGAATCAGCCTCTCCTTTTTATCTAAAAAAAAAAAATGGCTGAAGCTTAACCAGCCACAACCAGTTATTAAGGTTAATATAGCTTCCGTATCACAGGTTGCAAACTTTTAGACAATTTCACACTATCTTTTTTGTTGAAATTATTTTCGTCCTTGATTTTCTCTTATTACCCTTGGATAATAATAGGGAATTAAGCAAGTACTTTTGTTTTCTTGAATTCTACCATATATTTAGTTTTGAAACTGTGTTCTGCCATGGTTAAGATTTTCTATTAAAAAATCAATACCTAAATATGTTTCTTTGCATTTTTTAAAAGTTGATTATTGGCTACTTGAGAATAGTTTGTATACAAGACAAAGATTCTCAATTTTTGAATGTTTCAGCAGGGGTACCACAAGGTTCAGTACTGGGACCCTTTCTTTTTTTAATTTTTGTTAATGATTTTAGTTATAATGTTTCATCTTTTTCTGTTCTATATGCAGATGATACAACCATTACTAACTCTGGTTTGGATATTTTAGATGTGAAAATTCAACTTAAACATTCATTAAAACAAGCAAAACAATGGTTTCTAGCTAATGATCTGTTAATAAATGATACTAAGACTGAACAAATAATATTTACTTTAAAGAACCATTTATCGGATGTAGACTATGACTTGTTCAAACCTGTAAAATTGCTTGGTATTCATTTAGACAGCAAACTCTGTTGGGACGAACATGTTAATCATCTCTGTAAAAAACTGTCCAGAGTTACTTATCTTTTAAGAAAATTGAAGGATTGCGTGAATCTGGATGTTCTTGTCATGATATACTTTGGCCTTTTTCATGCACATCTGAGCTATGGTATACGTCTTTGGGGTGGTTCTAGTTCAGCAAAAAGAGCCTTTATTTGGCAGAAGAAGGCTCTTAGAATAATAAACGGACTAGCCATGTCGGCTTCATGTAGAAACACTTTTCAACAACTTAATATTATGACTCTTGCATGTATCTACATTAGCTGTAACCTGATTTATGTTAAGAAAAACATTAGTAATTTTAATCAAGCAAATTCAATACATGATTACAATACTAGACAAAAGAAAGATCTTGTTAAACCTAATGTTAGGCTTAATAAGTGTTTAGATAGTTTTAAGTATCAACAAATCTTGTTATACAATAAACTGCCGATGTCCATCAGGTCACTTCCTTGTAATAAATTTGGTTGTACTATTGCTAAGTGGCTTAAGAAGAAAGCATTTTATACTGCAGAAGAGTATATGAACTGTGATATGTTGGACTTGACACCTTAATTTTGTTTATAACTTCTTGACGATGCCTATTGTGACTTGTTTACTTAATGGAAAATAAAGTTCTTGATTCTTGATACTAGAAAGAAAAAAATAGATTTTGATTCAAATTAAAAATTTATTTATGAACCAAACATTATATAAACGTTGCAGACAAAATTTTAAAAGTATGTTAATTTATTTTAGTTGTATGCATTCATGATTTTAAATACACGTTTGGCACTGCCAAAATCTCTTTATCTTTCTCTCTACCTCTTGCTGTTAATGTGATGACACAAATGGGAATGTTTGCTGCAGTTGAGAAGGCCGAGGAAGTAAAGCAACCGAAGGAGAATGACCTGGCGTCGAACATCTCAGACCTGAAGTTGGAGCTTGAGTACAGTGGGAGCGAGTCAGGCAGTGAGAGTGCAGGGCCCCGAGCAGGCCTGCCACTCGCTGGACCTGTACCACTGGACACTCGCTACTCACACTGCTACACCCCCTCAGAGCTCTCCGACAGCTTTCCACCTCAACAACTAGTGAGTTTCTGGGAGTACTTGCTTATAGTTTCTGATAAATACAGGGAGTGTATAATCAATAGTTTCTGGTAAATACAGGCAGTGTATAATCAATATTTTTCTGGTAAATACAGGAGTGTGTAATCAATAATCTCTGGTAAATACAGGGAGTGTGTAATCAATAATCTCTGGTAAATACAGGCAGTGTATAATCAATACTTTCTGGTAAATCCAGGGAGTGTGTAATTAATAATTTCTGGTAAATACAGGGAGTGTGTAATAAATAGTTTCTGGTAAATACAGGCAGTGTATAATCAATATTTTCTGGTAAATACAGGCAGTGTGTAATCAATAGTTTCTGGTAAATACAGGGAGTGTGTAACCAATAATCTCTGGTAAATACAGGCAGTGTATAATCAGTACTTTCTGGTAAATCCAGGGAGTGTGTAATTAATAATTTCTGGTAAATACAGGGAGTGTGTAATAAATAGTTTCTGGTAAATACAGGCAGTGTATAATCAATAGTTTCTGGTAAATACAAGAAGTGTGTAATCAATAACTTCTGGTAAATACAGGCAGTGTATAATAAATAGTTTCTGGTAAATATAGTGAGTGTATAATCAATTGTTTCTGGTAAATACGGGAGTGAATAATCAAAAGCAATTTACTCTCTGGAATGTATTATAGAGATAAAAATAAGAATACTGCTTTGTTAATTATTCAGAAAATGCACCCCCTTCGGGTGTATGGACCCTTTACAATTTTTTAACAGTAGGTCTGCACTATTAGTCACATAGTATCTAATTAGGGTTTCCTCTTTATTACAACAGCTCCTTGGTGTTATAGTTATAATATCACAACAGCATTCAATTATGTTGAAGAAATGTTCTGGAGGATGCACATCATCGTATTTGCACAATACTTTCGTTATTTTGTATACATCTTAGTAAAAAGTTTCAATTTTATAATTCTTAATGAAGAGTCAAACACTTAACAACATCTTTTTGAAATTCTCTAGTTTTCTTGGAAAGCCAATTTTTTCCCACACACACTACCTTGAACTCTCTGAACACATATAATAATATTGTTTAAACATTGAATTAGTTTTTCTTGACTAACTTATAATATAAATACCTGCTTTGTAACCATTAAATATTAAAAATCAAATCAAGTTTGCTTACAAATCAGTGGCTTAGTTTTATGAGGCAATGACCATGAGTTACTCACTCATAATGTTAAATTGTCTAGGACATTTAAACCCACCTGAATTTTATCATCAAGTATATTTTGATAGGCACAACCATCATCATCCGACCATCTCAATTGTGGTAGTAGCTGACTATGCAATACATCTAAATCGTGGTTGTATCAGTAATACATCTCAATCTTGGTTGTAGCAGTAATACATCTCAATCGTGGTAGAAATTCTAATATATCTAAATCATGGTTGTATCGTTAACACATCTCAATTATGGTTGTAGCAGTAATACATCTCAATCTCGGTTGTAGCGGTAATACATCTCAATCTTGGTTGTAGCAGTAATACATCTCAATCGTGGTAGAAATTCTAATATATCTAAATCGTGGTTGTATCGTTAACACATCTCAATTATGGTTGTAGCAGTAATACATCTCAATCTCGGTTGTAGCGGTAATACATCTCAATCTTGGTTGTAGCGGTAATACATCTCAATCGTGGTAGAAATTCTAATATATCTAAATCGTGGTTGTATCGTTAACACATCTCAATCATGGTTGTAGTGGTAATACATCTCAATCTTGGTTGTAGCGGTAATACATCGTGGTAGAAATTCTAATATATCTAAATCGTGGTTGTATCGTTAACACATCTCAATCATGGTTGTAGCAGTAATACATCTCAATCATGGTAGAAATTCTAATATATCTAAATCGTGGTTGTATCGTTAACACATCTCAATCATGATTGTAGCAGTAATACATCTCAATCGTGGTAGAAATTCTAATATATCTAAATCGTGGTTGTATCGTTAACACATCTCAATCATGGTTGTAGCAGTAATACATCTCAATCGTGGTAGAAATTCTAATATATCTAAATCGTGGTTGTAGAGGTAATACATCTCAACCATGGTAGTAGCGATAATGCATCTCAATCATGGTTGTATCGGTAATACATCTCAATCATGGTTATAGAGGTAATACATCTCGTTCGTGGTTGTAGCATTAATACTTCTCTTATCCCTCTTAACACCTCTGAACGTCAAATTTACTTTTATCGATAGATGATCTGATCCAGTGGGACAAACAATTCAAAATCTTGCAATATGCTCAAACATTTCAGAACACGCAGCTAGAGCAATGAACCTCTGTTTTAATTAATAAAAGTAAATTCACCATTCTTATCACTGTGAGATCTCCAAATTAATATAATAATCCTTATTTTTTGTACAACATAGCAAAAATGATCACATTTAAAAAATTAATAATAATGCTTAGTAAAAAATTTAAGTTAATTTCATAATCGTACTTAGCATCATAAAATATAGTACATTTCAAAGGAGCATTACTCTTAAAAAATCTTGTAAACTTCATGAATGATTTTCTGTCAGCATCTGAATAATTTTGCACTATTAAAGACCTAGAAACTCAAATTTTGTGTTATTTAACTAAATAGGTACCATACTTGATACCTGAAAAATATAACTCAATCTTTCATAGGCTCTAGATCTTGCCGATTTTTTATATTTAATGGTCTTATTTATTTAATCTACAGAATACTCAAAGAAAACTTCATAAGTTCACTTCCTCAAACTCAAAGAATGTCAGTGACCAATTACAAATAAAATTCTAAACTATATAATTAAAAAAACAATTTTACTTTAGCTAAAATTAAAAACACCTTAATAGAGATTACTTAATTGCATGTTTATTAAGGAGCCTCAGAACAATTAAGTACATAAAATTTAGATTTTGAATAAAAGTTAATACTTAAAAGTATGTTCTCTTCATCTGACAAAGAGGATAGATTTCCATCCTCAAAATGTTGTGCAATATATTTTGTAACACATTACGATGACAAATGTTTTGCTGTTTTGACAGAACGGACAACACAACGATGGCTATGTACCGTACGTGGACTACGCAAGAGACTACAACCCTCCAGTGCCCCTCCCAGCAGGGGTTTCTCCCGTCCCGCCAGCAATCCCCGAGACTACAGAAGTGGACCCTAGGTACTCCGCAGTGTACGGCAACCCCTACCTGAGACACACGGTCAGTCCTCAGCTGCCGCCCCCTCCCAACCCCCAGTCCGCCCTGCCCCCACCCCCCTACAGCATCCTCAGGAACAGTGCGACCCCCCAGACAAGACCTGCAATACGACCGACCCCTCAGACGAACAAACCCACCCTAGCGACACACGTATAATACAACTAGAACTGACCACCAAGTTCCATGCTTTTACCAAAACGAGTTAAGAGTTGCTGAAATTCCTATGGTAGTTTAGTCTAATATTATAGGCGACGTTACGAAGACTGAAATCTGTAGTTTTTTTAATACAATGACAAAATGCGAGACTTCACCAAGGTCTGTTTTGTTATCACTAAGATTTACAGTTAGTTTCTGTGTAGGTTAGTCATCTAGAAAGTTTTCTAACGTATTTTTTATACTACTACAAAACGTATGCTCAGTTAGAAAAGTGTTTACTTTTAGGGAATGTGATAGCTTGTAACTTATTACTGTACAGATTAAAGCACTAAAATTGAAGCCAAAGCTTTCTTACATATAGTTAACATGCAATCTTATTTCTGAAAGGGTCTACATGTAGTAAAGTTCAATATAGACCAATATCAGTTTTGTCTAACAAAACCAGTAATGTTGAACTACGAAAACAAGAAAAACTAAGTATTGTATAAATATGTGCTGAAATAGAAAAACACAATATGGCATCAACATTGTTTCTGTATATATAAAATTTAGTTCCTGAAAATATCATGAATCTTCTATGGTTATGCATGTACATAATTAATTTCGCTTCCAAGAATTAAATATTATCTATAAATTCTCTTCATAGATAAAGTACTAATGTAATTTAATTACAATGTAACCCTACAAGTGTCTTTAAATGTGAGTATGTTCCTGATAACAAAACACTAATAGAGGTCAAGTGGATATGTTATTTGTTACATATAAAATATGAACCAAAGTGTACTTAATGCGCCGTCTAAAGGTGAGGTAACTTATATGTAGTGAACGCTAGGAAGCTGATAAACTGTCAGTTCTCTCTTCTTAAGTTGTTATTAGTTTTTTAAGAAATATAAGTTGTATAGAGCACATTAATACAACACAAATACCATTCATTGTTTATGTATAGTTTGTTGTCTACCAATGCTGCATTTACATTCTTTATGTATGTTTTACAACTGTAATCTTGTAATTTCATTCTGAAGATTAAATCTATATAAATTTCTATTTCTTTGTTTTATTTCTTGCGCCTTTACCTTTAGCTGCACAAAATGCTGGTCTTTAACCTTAAAATAGAATTTGTCGAATGAAATACGAGTTGAAGAATGCAACCAAGATGAATTTTAAGTCAGAAGGTATAAATGAATACAGGTTGGGTATTATTTAATAATTTATTAATATAAAAGTTGAAGAGAAATTAACGCAGGAAGTGTTCAGCAAGGATGTTGAATCTGAGACTCCTGATGATAAACCTGTAAAACAAACAAAGCAAATGTCAGTAAAACTATAACAATTCTAATTATGAAAATAAAAATGTACAATACCACTGATTTACTTCCAATACAATATGTATGGAAAAATCATATTGAATGAGTCCTGTTAAAAATAACAAAACTTAGAAGCCGAGCGCCAAATTTGCACTGTACAAGCAAACAACCTAGTTTTTTTTAATTGATAGAGAAATATTTCCTGACAGAAATTGATTGTCAGCCGTGCTATTTTTAGTGAAGGTCAAAATGGGAGGGTCTAAACAAAGTTTAAAATATAAAATGTTAATTTTGTCTCAGATGATATTTTTCCTAGCTTAATACACTTTGTTACACACCTGAAATGTTACAAAATGTGAGACACAGTTTTGAACCCAGGCTTTATTTTTGTCAAGAAGTACATGGTAGTCATTTCGAGCATCTCCTCTGAGTGAAATTGAGGTGAGTTTTCAAGATTTTTACCATTTAAATTCGTTACAAAACTATTTACAAGCAATGGAGGTTTATAAATAAGCGAATTCAAACTTTAAGTAGCCACCAAATTTGATAGGGTAACATTAGAAACCTCTAGTTTAAGCCATTCTTCTTTTCTCTTTAATACCTTTAAATGAGGTGTCACTTGCTAGGGGTTCGTATTTAAAGATTTTGACACCCCCAAAATACCCCACTTGGAGGGGGGGATCAAGAACTTTTATACATAAAAAAACTCCTCAGTTGTTGTTATTAACATCTCCCGAAGTAAATTACTCCATCTCTATTCATAGGAAAGTTAATAGAGGGGGGGGAGAGAGACTTTTAATATACCTGTTACCTATAAGCAGGACTTCTTGCCACGCACTTAACCCTCAAGGAACTTATGTGCACTCCGAAAGTAGACCAAAAGGCCAACCGGTTTACGATTTCAGCAGTTCTACAAACCGCTGAAAACACCGATCAGGTCCCCTTAGGGAAATTGACCACCCTTGTCCAGACTACCAAAGATGGTGTAGCACTCCCTTGCTATTGCAGAGAAGTCAAAGCAGGTGTTCAACAGTTTCCTCCTGCTCGTCACACATTCTGCAGCATGGATCTTCCCGAAGAATGCTGACTCTGTAAAGATGCTTCCTCAGGTGACCATGTCCCGTAATTAGACCCACAACCTGAGAGGACACCGATCTACATAGGCCTTTGACTGGTGGGTTTTTTTCTCAGTAAGAGTGCCCTAAAAAGTGAGTATTTTTTATTTTCGATTTTGTTTTATTAGGTGATTTTGGTTTACTGCAGTAGATGTGCTATCAAAAACACTCAATTAAACGTTTTTTTAAGTTTTTTTTTTTTTTGGTATTTATATGGAAACTAATTATGCACAATAGTTATTATATTTACAAAATATGAGAATAAGATAAAATATTCAGTATTTTGTCAAAAACATAAGGTAAAGTTTAGGTGCAAGATAGTAACAGTACACAAGCCTCCTCAGAAATCTTTGATGGTTTGAAAGGCGCGAAAAACTCGGAAACACAAAACAGAAAATTGGAATCCTGGAACATCGTGTCCTGGCACTGACGCTGGCCTATCTGCACACGTGACATGCTCTCTTCGGCTTTTACAAGCCGAGCAGTAAGTCTCAGGAGAGCATCTTAGGCAAACATTTTTCTGTATGTCTTTCTTGCCCCATTTTATATAATTAGTAATTACACAAACATCCAGGTTTATTTACTCACAATAAACACAAAAAAGCTTACAATCAGGGCAACCGGTAACGTAAAAGTGAGGTTAAACCTGTATTGACTACTAAAACAGAAATAGAATCAGTTGATTACTTGGAACAACCAATTGAATACCGTCATATGGCCTCAATACTGTTAATTGGGTCTGAAAAAAAATAAATAAAAGAACAACTGCGATCTAGTGGGAATGACGAAAACTACTCGAAACTGTTTCTTATTTGTTTCGCTAGACCGCATTCGTATTCAAGCAAGAGATTTTTCGTTACGAAACATTATTGTGAAAACGATTACCACCCTAGCGCTTCCCGCACAGCTATCGAGATTACTGCGGGTGGCAAATAGAGCGCTCCCGAATTTGTTGCAGGGCTAAGGGGATTATTATGGGGATAATTACTAGTCAAAGGGCTAAGGGGAAAAGGTCAGACACCACCCTAGGGAAAAGTGACTATAGTACCATTCTGCTCATACTCAGACCCGGATGGAGTCTCCACCTTCTCTCATGTTGAGCCTGAATCCACTAAACAAAACTTCTCTGTTGAAGAGGATGATGACTGGATTCTAGACCTCTAGTCTATTTCAATCTATTTTTTTAGCATGGCTTTGTTGGAGCTGTAAAAGAGACTAATAGATATGCCCAACAATATATGAAAAAAATCAGTATATGATATCTGTTATTGAAGTAGTTAGCCTACCTTGCATTGCAAAGAGAAAACACAATTCAAAAAAGGGAAAGGATTTTCAAACCTCCCGGAAATAGGAAATATGTTTGTGCTGTTTGCAACAAAAAACGCCTACAAAGAGGTGGCAAGATGACAAATTCTAGAACAACTTGCAAGAAGTGTGAAAGATGATTGCAAGGAATATGTTATCCTTACAATGTGTGCTAAATTAAACGCTAATTCATTTTTTTATTTTGTAAATAATTGGTTCTTTCTCACTGTACTGAAATAAGAGTAGGCCTATCTGGAAAAAATTTGGTTTAGTTCACATGAGTCCAATTTTTATCCATCCATTGTTGGAAAACGTGGTATTTAGGGTTTTATACAAACTGTATATAAATATTTAATATTCCTAACTGAGAAATTTCGTGAAAGCCATACTTTTTGTAGCTTCACGGTATCCTTTACATCAAGATATCGATAGTATCAGACGATTTCCAGTATCCTTTACATCAAAATATTGATAGTATCAGACGATTCACGGTAGCCTTTACATCAAAATATTGATAGTATCAGATTCACAGTATCCTTTACATCAAGATATCGATAGTATCAGACAATTTACGATATCCTTTACATCAAGATATCGATAGTATCAAACGATTCACAGTATCATGTTCATCAAGATATCAATACTATCAGACGACATACAATATCCTTTACATCAAGATATTGATAGTATCAGATGATTCACGGCATCCTTTACATCAAGATATTGATAGTATCAGATGATTCACGGTATCCTTTACATCAAGATATCGATAGTATCAGACGACTTACAGTATCCTTTACATCAAGATATTGATAGTATCAGACGATTCACGGTATCCTTTACATCAAGATATCGATAGTATCAGATGATTCACGGTATACTTTACATCAAGATATCAATACTATCAGATGATTCACAGTATCCTTTACATCAAGATATCGATAGTTTCAGACGATTTGCCGTATCCTTTACATCAAGATAATGATAGTATCAGATGATTCACGCTATTCTTTACATCAAGATATCGATAGTATCAGACGACTTACAGTATCCTTTACATCAAGATATTGATAGTATCAGACAATTTATGGTATCCTTTACATCAAGATATCGATAGTATCAAACGATTCACAGTATCTTGTACATCAAGATATCAATACTATCAGACGACTTACAATATCCTTTACATCAAGATATTGATAGTATCAGACAATTTATGGTATCCTTTACATCAAGATATCGATAGTATCAAACGATTCACAGTATCTTGTACATCAAGATATCAATACTATCAGACGACTTACAATATCCTTTACATCAAGATACAGTAGAGTCCCGCCAATCCGAACTAATTGGGACCGAACCTTGTTCGGATTGACGGGAAATTCGGACTAGGCGGATTTTTGTTAAATAGTACCATTTATCAACTTTCAAGTGCAACCTCGATGTTTTAAAAACATGAATATGAACGCTCTGCCGGTTTACTATAAAAACCAAAAGAAAGCTTGGATGGATCGTGCTTTGTTTCAAGAATGGTTTGAGAAACAATTTGTGCCCAACGTGAGAGCCTACAATGAAGAAAATGGACTGCCTGATAGATCGTTGTTACTCATAGATAACGCTCCGTCCCATCCGGATGACTTAGAGCTGGTTATTGGTGATATAAAAGCCATTTTTCTACCACCGAACGTTACTTCGATCATACAACCAATGGACCAAGGAGTTCTACAAGCGTTGAAGCAAAATTATCGGAAAAAGCTGCTCCGAAGCCTGCTTGAGGAAAATGAAGACCTCACAATTCTCCAAAAGCTTAAGAAAATCACGATCAAAGATGTAATTTTCTGGGTGGCAGAGGCTTGGGAGAACACAAGCGTAGGAGCTCTGCAGAAATCTTGGAAAAATCTTTGGCCTGATCTGCAGTTTGTTGAAGAGGTTGTTCCACCGGTAAATGAATGCGAACTTCTTCCTCTTGTAAAAAAAATACCGGGATGCGAAAATGTAGAGAAGGAGTGTGTTGATAAGTGGACGGCTGTAGATGACAAAGGCTTCGAGGAGTACACAGACGAAGACATCGTGGCACAGGTGCAAGGAGTCCCAGCTGATGACTCATGTAGCAGTGAGGATGAGGGAGACGCCCAAACTACCGATATTGTTCCACACAGCGCAGCTGCAAGTGCCTTTGACCTCGCTCTACGCTACGTCGAGCAACATGCCGCTGCTACTCCCAATGACGTAATGTTGATTCGGCGTTGGCGAAACATTGCATCGTCCAGTCGTTTTAGTGTGTTGCGTCAAAAGAAGATCACTGACTTTAGGTCTTAAGAAAGTGTTGGGTTTTGCAGTGTTTTGTTTTACGTTTTTATCCCTTATTGTGTCCAAGTTAAAGTACAAATTATTTGCTAAGCCTTGCGTAGGGGTTTGTACATTATAAATACAGTACAGTACAGTACTATGTTTCATTTATTAACAGTATAAATTCCGTACAATGTATGTATCATCTAACGTTTCAAATGTAATTTCAGTTTCTATATGTCAGTAAGTAAATGCTTTGAGAAATAAAACTTACGTTTTACTATAATAACTGGTTTTAATTTATTTTCCTGCCTTTTTAGCAATTTTATATTTTCTCCTAGCCGTGTTCGGATTAGGCGGATTTTCGGATTGGCGGGGTTCGGATCGGCGGGACTCTACTGTATTGATAGTATCAGATGATTCACGCTATTCTTTACATCAAGATATCAATACTATCGGACGACTTACAATATCCTTTACATCAAGATATTGATAGTATCAGATAATTCACGGTATCCTTTACATCAAGATATCGATAGTATCAGACGACTTACAGTATCCTTTACGTCAAGATATTGGTAGTATCAGACGATTCACGGTATCCTTTACGTCAAGATATCAATAGTATCAGATGATTCACGGTATCCTTTACATCAAGATATCGATAGTATCAGATGATTCATGGTATACTTTACATCAAGATATTGATAGTATCAGATGATTCACGGTATACTTTACATCAAGATATCGATAGTATCAGATGATTCACGGTATACTTTACATCAAGATATCGATAGTATCAGATGATTCACGGTATACTTTACATCAAGATATTAATAGTATCAGATGATTCAGGGTATCCTTTACATCAAGATATCGATAGTATCAGACGACTTACGGTATACTTTACATCAAGATATCGATAGTATCAGATGATTCACGGTATCCTTTACATCAAGATATCGATAGTATTAGATGATTCACGGTATCCTTTACATCAAGATATCGATAGTATCAGATGATTCACGGTATCCTTTACATATTAAAAATCCTGCATTATTCACTCATTCAACGCTTAATTGTTCATAAAATGGGTATATTTCTGTGAGCTCAATAATCCATGTGATAACATTCTTTAGCTCAACTTACAGATTTGAAAACTAGTCCAGACACATATATACATAATTGCATAAACCTTTAACTTACTTTCTAGTAGGAGTTGGCCAGATTCCAGTTGCCAACGATGGACAGAGGCTCAGTTATTTCGATACCACTTGAAGTTATCGTCGCAATTTGATACTGAAAATAAAAATTTTGTTAGAAATTTAAATTAATTATGTCTATTTAGAACATTAAATCACCAAGTTTACATTCACAAGGGCAGAAATAAAAACATTGTTACTAACACTATGTACAAATTAATCACAAAGATGCACATAAGTGGTCTCGTAACACAGTTAAATAAAAAAGTGCCAGCTATAAAAAGTTTTATCTGAGTACTTGGATAAGTTCGTTTTTGGGAATTTGTATATTTGCATTTCATAAATACTCCTAAAGTTGTAATTCTGAATTAATACATATCCATGCTGTTAAACTCAGATTTTGTATCGGGCTGAAAACTGACCAGAAGGTTACCAGTCTTCACCTACAATCAACCCTTTAATTGATTAAAAAGCATTTTTGGATGGAATTCAAAAGAAAACAAATAAAAGTAACATTTATATGAGTTAATTTACTGTAACTGACTATTTAAGATATCTAACCTAGAATCCGACAGTCTGCTGGTTTCCGGTATTAGGCATAATGTAAGGACATTCATACTTTTTCGTATTCTTTACTTGATAATATAGCACTTAGAACTACTTATTATAACTAAATATTTTGGAAAATTCAGTAAATTATACTGTTTTATACAATTGAGTATTAATATAATGCTGGACATTTTAAATAATATTAGAATATTTGGAAAAAACCATAACAGTATTGAAATACTTTGTTAAGATTTGTTTTTGATAATCAAAGGAGAGTGAAAGTAACAGGATAATTTTAGAAATTTGCCATTGTGCACTGATTTATTACATCATTGAATGATAAAAAATAATTGGAATAATTTAAAACCTAAATTTCCTTATACTTTCATTTTTGCCATCAATGTTTATAATAATACTGGATACACTGTTACATTACTTTATGATTATTGTGTTGTCAAATACAGAAGACTATTTTGCTTAGAAAAGGGGTTCTTCTAATTTTGTTTTTTGAGTTATTAAACTTTTTGCCACTCCAACCATGACCTTGTCCCATCAGGCTTGGATATGAGACGAGTTCTACTATGTTACATTTTTGATACTTGGTTCATGTCTTTCGCTATTCTTTTAATGTTTCCATTTTCTACTTTAAACTTGAAGTTGTTTAATGTAAAGTGTAGTGAGTTGATGACAAGAAATTGTCTTAAAATAATTTCAAAACAAACTACAATTCAACTAAAACCTGCATACTTATCACAGTGTTACACCTTAGTACGTACCTTATTGAAAGCTCTACCATCTCTGTAGTACAAGACCTCCATGCACTTAACCAACAGCTGATAGGCCTCTTGTTGGCTCATGTTAGGTTTTTTTTCGTAGGCTTCCCTCATCAGTGGCAGCGCCATGTAAGCTCCATAGCCAGTTCCAACCGTAGAATCCTCAAAAGCCGTTCCAAGCATATTTACTCCACCAAGGAATCTAAAACACCATAAAATTCCAATTATCCACTCGTAAATTAATGACAAATAAAATACACTTCTATGATTTAAGATAAAAATTTTCTACAGATACTAACTGAGGAGTGAGCAAGTCCATATGTCAAAATTATACTGAAACAAACGGAATGAATAAACCTCTTATTCTGACCTAAAGCTCTTACAAATAAAATATACAATATATTTATTTAATTTGAAACACCCCTTGACCAAAAATTAAAATTAATTTTTTTGCCAAAATATATGATAGTGTAATACACCTTCACAGTTTTAAAACTGACCTTAAATCATACTTAAACAAACAAAAAATGAATCTATTCAATTAAAATTACATTAAAACATCATAAATATTCAAAACAAAAACATTACTCACCACTGGGAAAAAGGGAAAAAGGTTCAAATAAACTGGAATTCTCAAGAAAATTTCCGATTTGAGGGGGGGGGGGGTTGAGGCACACTTTTCATGAAAGGAATGCAGTACTAATATTCATTTGAAGTAATCTTTGCTAGTGGTTACCAAATCTCTAGAATGATTTAAAACACATCAATGTTAAATTAATTTAATATTGTTTATCACTATAGTAATATAAGGACAGAAACACTATGATCAAAAGAGTCAATTCTGCCTGGCCAAATTTGACGTGTTTATAAAAGCAGTTTTTTTTTTAACTTAATCTTTGCTGAATTTCAATGTGTCAAACTACACAATTGTTTTTGGGCAAACTGAACCCTCATCCATTGTGTGTTCTTACAACCAGGATCAAACTGGAAATAATTTTTGCATTGCATTTGTCGAGTTATCTGCATGATGTGATGAAATTTGATCTGCATAACTTCGGCCTAACATTTTGTATCCTATTTTTATTATATTCCTTAGGTTGCTCTACTTCCACAATAAACACTACATATATAACATAATATGATATGAATAAAGAACAACAAAACCAGACAAAAGAAAAACTCTTGTTTGTTTCATAACAAGATAACAGTTTGTTATGTTTTGGATTGTGGTTCAGTTCAAAACCACCTAGTGCTCCGTTGTACAATGACGCAAAGTTCTACAGGATTCAGCTTGTATAATCAGATACACAGATTTTTAGCTCGTCAAATTTATGCATAGCTTGGCATAAATGTCAGCTGTCTGCTTGTTCCGGTGTGAAAATTTCTGTTCATATAGTATTCACTGTAAAGTAACGTTAGTCCTGGCCTGGTAGCAAAGCTTTTCTGCCACCGACTTTCGGTCACGGTTTTTTGGATGGAATAGTATTGCCCTAACACATATACAAATAAGATAGAGTAAATTCAAAAACGAAACATGAACACCTGCACAGATAATAGCCAATCAAAAATGTTGAAGTTATGTTTGCGAGCAGTAATCACACATCCGTCATCTGGACATAGTTAATTTTTTTTTTTCTAGTTTGATAAAGTAGAATAACAGATAAACACGGAATTAATTAAATTAAAATGATATCATTAATATTCTGGAATTAATATGAATAGTTTGCAGTCATGCCACCTCAAACACAATTAATCCCAAAAAATTGTTCAGCCTAGATTGAACGACCATTGCTCAATAAATGTTAAAACGGAACAGATGTTAAGCAATGTTTGAACACAGTGTGAACTAGAAAACTTGATGAGTTATAATGATTGCATAACTTGAGAACTAAAATTAATTAGGACGTTTTAATTAAATCATGTGTACAGTAATCAAACCTCAGGTGCTGTACAAACCATGTACAGTACACACACTATACACATTATTACAGTAACACACCTTTAGTTTGAGTATACATTTACTCTGTCCATGGATGTGTGTTCTTAAGGTTACGTAGGAAAGACATTATTGTTAAAAACTAAACAAGCTTAAGAACTGTTATGAAACAAAAAACTTACGGTTCGCCATCTTGAAGACCAGCGACCACGTATGTATTCCACAGAGGGTCAAACTTTGACCTGCGGTTGTACAGGACTCGGGTCAGCCAGCAGTAGAGCGACTTGGGTTTAAGGTTGAAACCATCGTCCATACAGTCTTCATCAATTCTGAAAATGTATATGTTTTCTCTTTTACAAAATGTACAAACTATTTAAAAATTACAACCCAAAGGCTAAAAATATAGCTATAAAAAGTATTTTACTTA
Organism: Homalodisca vitripennis; assembly: GCF_021130785.1. Classification (NCBI taxonomy): domain Eukaryota; kingdom Metazoa; phylum Arthropoda; class Insecta; order Hemiptera; family Cicadellidae; genus Homalodisca; species Homalodisca vitripennis. The sequence continues at coordinate 13,166,460 of NC_060212.1, read as the reverse complement.
TTGACAGCTATCCCTTAATAAGAATAAAGGATAGAGAGTTTACATTACATACATTTAAGGCCTATTAAAAAAAAAATTAATGCATTAACCGACCAACATACCCAAGAGCCAACCACCACGCCATAGGTGTGGTACATCTGGGTACAGGTTGGTCCTCTCAGGTTGGTAAGTTTTGCTCTTGGATAGAGCGGTTGGCCCTCAGGTAGGGTGTTTGACTCTCAATTAAGGTAGGTTGAATCGAGCACGTGATTCAAGTAGTTAGGTTAAGAAAGTTTTAGTTATCTTAAATTGAGAACATTCAAAAAATAAGTGTCGTTATAAGTACCCATACATAAATGTTTTTTGATGGTTAGAACGTATGTGAAATGATAAAAAAAGTCTTCTTCGATATTATTGAGTTTAAGTCAGAAGCCTTTGTTGTTTGAAAAGTACATAACAATAAATTACACATCATTTATAGCAAATAAAACAGTAATATTTAATTTTGTTTTAAAGGTGATTAATTAATATAATTAACACAATATTTACAGCACAGGAACTTACATTTTTTGCTGAATAATGTCCTTCAAATACTGGAAGTCCGCATAATCTCCACTGGCACCGATTAAGATATTTTTGTTGACTCTGACCAGCCTAGGACAGTTTGGAAAGCGAGCAAGACTTCCGTAAGATCCCAGCATATCAGCACTCATGATGACTCCACCGTCAAACTTCATAGCCAACACAGAGGTGGTTGTGGTTATAGGACGTCTGGAACAGGAATACAATGCTTACATTACGGTCAGTGTTTTAAATATGTATGTTCTGTGTGGGTATATAATATGCAAACTGCTTATTACATTAAATACAACTTCAACCTTTCAGTTATTTCTCACTCTTGGATCCCTTACACTTACTGCCACCATGCTATAATAGTAAAACCCGCTATCAGTAATTACAAACCCAAAACCTACCCTGACATTGCCTCAATGTGAGCGGGGGAGAAAATTGTGCTGCTTACCATCTGTAGTGCCAGTTCCACCGTTCTCATATCACCATAATCTCCATTAATTTTCCCTGTTGTGTGTTGTATGTGTGCTTGTCGGTGCGTGTTTAGTATATCGACACAGTGTATGTGTAACTAGTTCAATGGAGGAGGATATTGAACTCATTGAACATTTTTTTTCTGACAAAGAACAATTCAGTTCAAGCTCAGACTGGTTTTGATGATGACATTTTTTAACATTGTATTTATTGTTGGGGAGAGGGAAGAGTATAAACAATTTTAAACAAACTGATTTGTAGGTGCCAGTCGAAGTGGGGGTTGAACACAAACAGAGTATTGAATACCGACTGGACGAAGACCAGCACCAGTGTCGGCAGGCTGGAATTCCAGCCCTGTAAATAACGTAAACTGCAGTCAACAAGGGTTCCCAGAGATATTCAATTAACTTTTTGAATATCCTGACGTAATTTTTTGTTGAGTATAACAATTTCTATATTCTCGCATTTTAAATTTGCCTCATTACTCAGCAAATCTGTTATGTCACCTAGCTCCTTACACGACTGAGACACTTGTCCATCGTGGAGCTCTTAGTGCTCTTAAAGGTTACGTTTAACTATGGTACTACTAGTAACATATTTACGCTAAACCTACTTATATCGCATAATAAGACTGCATTGTGTAATATTTCCATTCCTAACCTCATTGCTTGCACGAAATGGCCTCGGCTGGCACTGGTTACCAAGTAACACAAAACTGCCAAACCAAAAAAAAATCATTAAGAGAACAAATCATTATTCAGCTCAGCTGTTACTGGAACAACATATCCTGGTAATAGGTTACCGCTGAATTAACTTTTACTGAAACTAATACTACAAATCTGTAATGACAGCAAGTGCAGTGGTTACGCACATGTTTTATTTCTGTCAGACATGTTTAACCTTCCAAATAGTAAAAAGTAAGTAAATGTTTTGTTTGTTATATTTTATAAATCCTGGTTTGTTTTTGATTCACCATAACCTTTTAAAAAAATAACATTGAGTTACTTTATGAATTTTCAAGTATAAACGTGACTGCTTGTGAAACAAAGAAGATACGTATGTCACTGTTCTTGCCGCCATTAGTCAATAATGATACACATGATTTTAATTTTTAATGTACTTCCAAACACGATTTTACTTTGAATTAATTTTGTGCGAACTGAATTAAGTTTTATGCTTTTAAAATCGTATTATGGTGAAGCTACACTTTATTTTAAAAATAAATGTATTTGGTTTAGATTGCATAAAATAACTAAACTATATTTAAACAACGTTTGAGCAGCGTGGTACTTACGATTACTTTAGCCAATCTGAAATGGTATTTCTGCAGGTACTGATGCCGTCAAATGTACATTCATTAATAATTAAAATTCATAGTTTGTTTGATTTCAACTAAAATAGTAAATGATTTTTCATTACATTCATAACCAAATTTAGACTGTTCAAAAAAGTCTTCTCAAGATCGTTTTAGGATACGTCAAGTTTGTTCTTACTTTTCTTGTGATTTTCATCTTTAATTCTAGTTGTAATCTCGTGAATACAAACTGGACAATTCGGATTTAAAGGAGCAAGGTCATTATCTTGTAACCATTTAAAACATTGCTCAGTGTAATTATTGTAAGCCAATATCTGCATATTCATCGCCATTGTGCCTGTCGTTGTCACTAGCCTTCTCCTACATAAACGAAATAACAACAGCTGGTAATGACATCATTAGTCTAAATAAAGCTGGCAATGATTATTTATTACCTTCAATTCCTTCAACCTAACCAGATTGACTCTCCCTCCCACTAGAATTACACCCCAGACACAAAGATCAATAGACTGAATATGTACGAACATAGAAAACCAACACATAGAAACTTCAGTGGTTTTATCAGGACTATCAGACCACACAGCACTAATAGCCAGATTGAAATTAAAAGGAGAAAGACCTGTGCCCTTAAATGTAAAAAGAAGAATTTTTAACCCCAACTCAATGAATCAATTTAAAATCAAACTTCAAAAACAAAACTGGGAAAGTGTGTACTTGGCAGAGAATGCAAACACGTCTTAAGAACAATTTCATAGAACTGTGCAAACAACCCTGAATGAAACTTGCCCTGTTAGACTAACCAGGAAAAAGCTAAACAAACAAAACCCATGCTGGGATGACGAATGTACTAGACTACGAAATCTATATACACAGGCACTGGAAAAAGAACTCTGCACAGGTCAACCAGAAGCTAAAGCTGAAACACGAGCTAGAAAGAAGGACTACGACCTAAAGCTAAAAAACCTAAGGAAAGAGAAAACATCTTACTTCATAAGCAGAGCTGACAATAAGTCAAAAGCACTCTGGCAAGTTATAAACAAAGAGAGAAGATCAAAACATGAAACTGACCACCAATGGCAGCTTGTGACAAACAATGGAACTATGGAAGATCCTACAAAAATAGCAAATCACTTCAATAACTTTTTCGTTACTATTGCTGAAAAAACTCTTCAAGACAACGGCATTAACCCAGACACAAGCGACCAGGAAATATCCCTCTAAACTGCAAATGCTAAGTCTCACTTTGAACAAGCTACACAAGAAGAGATAGAAAAGGCAATAGATACGTTGAAACCAAAAACATTGTCAGGCTTTGATGAAATATCAGCTAAACTTGTAAAATTCTGTTTTAAAGAACTGAGTATGCCATTGGAAAATATAATTAACAAATCACTAAGCCAAGGAATTTTTCCATCTCTGCTCAAGCTTTCTAAAGTCTACCCAAAACATAAAAAAGGGCCCAACAACAGACACAAGTAGTTTCAGACCAATTTCTCTTATACCAACGTTTTCAAAGGTTTTTGAAAAAATTGTCCTCAACAGACTCCTATCCCACCTAGAGCAACATCACCTTCTTACTTCCCAACAGCACGGCTTCCGAAAAGGAAAGTCAACCACAACGGCACTGATCCAACTTACAAAACACGTAATTGACCAACTTGAAGACAGATGCCTAGTCACCAGCTTCTTTCTTGACTTTAGTAAGGCGTTTGACTGCCTTAGTCACAGCCGCCTACTTAAGAAACTACACAGTCTGGGCATTGATGGAATGGAGGCGCAATGGTTCCACAGCTACCTCAATGACAGACAACAAATCGTCGAGCTAAGCTTTACTAATAATAACGTACAGAACAAAATATTCTCAGAAACAGCCAAAATAGCAAGAGGCGTTCCTCAGGGATCGGTACTTGGTCCTGTACTCTTCCTCCTGCTGACAAATGATCTACCATTCCTACTAGGTGACCATTGCCAGACTATCATGTATGCTGATGACACAGTCATCACATTGGCAAATAAGTCAGCAGAGGCACTGCTCCTTCAAGCGAACACAACCATAAACAAAGCCAAGGAATATTTGCCCTTAACAAAACCAAAACAGTCCAATTAAATTTTAGAACAAAAAAAAACAGAATATAAATATCCCTATTGACAGAATTGACACACTAACTGAGACTAAATACCTTGGCATAACAATGGACTCAAAACTCTCCTGGAAGCAGCACACCAACCAGCTCTGCAAGAAGCTCTGCTCTGGCACTTATGTTATAAGAAGAGTACTACAAGCAAGCAACTTCGAGACAGCAAAAACCGCATACTACACATTTTTTGAATCGCACCTCAGGTACAGTATAGCAGTATGGGGAGGATCATCTAATAATAACCTTCAAAGAGTCCTCATTCACCAGAAAAGAGTGGTGAGATGTCTTTCGAACCTCGGATTCCAAGACAGCTGTAGGGAAGCATTCAGAGAGTTGAAAATCCTTACAGTATTATCCCTCTACATCCGAGAAGTAGTCACACATGCTGTCCTCAGTCAGAAGACTAGACATCAAGACCTGCATGAACACAACACAAGGAACGCTGCCAACTTTGCCCTCCCGATACACCACCTCACCCTGTCGGAAAAAAAACCAACCTACAAAGGGGCCCTCTTCTACAACCACCTACCAGACCACCTAAAGAAGGAACCTATCAAGACCTTCAGGACAGCTCTCACAAAATGGCTGCTGAATCGCCCATACTACAAAGAAAGGGAGTTCCTGGAGGATCAACCCATCTAGCAACATGGACTCTCAAATTACGCTTGCACTTGTTTTGTATTTTGACGATGTACTATTCTCCAAGAATATGTAATAAAAGAATATTGATTGATTGAATATCTATAGGTCAAATGTCGTATTTGATAGTATCAATATTAAAAATTGATAATCATAATCTAATTGTGTTGGTGGCCACTTATTATACTGTAGCCATGATTTGATATTATTGATCATTCGAGTGTTATACTGCAGCCTACACATCTTCCAAAATCATGTTGTAAGGTGACTTTCTTAGATTGTTTAAGTTAACATAATTAAACATTATCTTATTTACATATCCCACAGTCAATGTGTTAAAAAAATAATACAATGCTGGAATTAATTGGGAGAGACTTTATTAAGCGGCCTACACTCGTTATCCAATTGCTATTATCGAACAACTCGATATATTATCCAACTTCAATGTATGTAAAAATCGTACACAATAAGAGTTATATTATAATAAATTACCGTAACAAGAAGAATCTATACATTAACAATTTTAAATACACAAATTCTACAATAACATTACAAAACCGGTCTAGACTTAAATATCAAAGAAAGCTTACAATATTTATAACTTGCTCAGCTTGATATCAATAAGTAACCGATTTTGTGTGAAATGGAGGAAAGAATTCTTCCCATTTGTTACCAGGAGCCAAACCCACATGTTGAAGCTACGCATACTTAAACAAATCTCGTCATTTGTGAGAAATATCTTAGGCTTCATATTTTCCTCATATTCATCGCCATTTTCAGTCTCAGAATTAGTTACTTCTTGTTATTTATTGTTCACATCAAAATTACTATAAGTAATAAGTTGTAATGATATAAGTTAAATAAATTGTAATATCGAATTATCCTTCCGATAAAAACAAACAAACCATTCGATAATAGCAATCGAATAATGAGTGTAGGCCCGCATATTAAAGTCTACCCATTACTTGTATTTCACTTAGTCATGGGAACCTAATACTTTACTCAGTGGTGCAATAACTTGACATGCCAATCATGATTACATCTACAATTAGGCTATCAGTACTTTTGATAGCCTAGTATGACTAGAAACAATATTTTATCACCACCCACAGATCAACATTTAATTTAATACAAATTAAATCACAAGCTACTACATATAACCTCAAAGTGGAAAACTTACTGTGAACGCTGGTGAAATCCACCATCATTTGGTTTAGATAGATTGGCTTTCGGAAAATCGTATAAGCATCCAGGGGAAGGGCCATTATTCCAGAAGGGAACATCAGATGAAAACGGTCCTGAAAAAGCCATTATCCAACGATATAGTACTAACCAAACTAATATTCAACAAACCCAACTTTAAAACTTTCCTAAAATTTTACAAACTCACTCCCATGGAGGATTAATTTCAAATACTTTCAAATTCGTAAGAGAATCACAATAGTCATAGAGGAAGGACGACTTTCACACGGTTCATATCACTTTTCAAAAATTTGTTCAAACTCGTACCTTAGCCCTTGGATTGTAATATTCAATATTTTATATTTACGAAGGTTTACTACATATCTTTATGCAGCAATAATAAAACAATACTGAACTCGTTTTTAAAATTGCACGGTTTTTCAATGTTGTCATTCAAACGGAAAATCCATTTTTATAATCTGCAATCATAGCAAAGTTTACAAACATACACGATTTTACACACATTAACTACATTCAATTCAAATCTGAAGGGTCATAGAAGTTAATAAAACTATTTATAAATCAATATTCGAATGAGTAAAAATAGCCCTGAAGCCGTCTATTCCCTGAAGCTCCTCTCGCGCACACACCACACCACACACACACACACACACACACACACACACACACACACACACACACACACACACACACACACATAATCTCTTTGAGAGGTATCATTACTTTACATCCTACTTTATATCAATCCACAGTGCCTAGATTTAATTGGTTGAGCCTAAGAAAGTTTTATCGGTTGAGTCCATAGATCCTGAAAATCTAATCTCAAACCCTTATAGTTTATACAAAAAATGTTAAAAAATTCTGTTGACTTACCTATATTAAGAATTCACTATAAGTCTTTAGATGATCTTGTAATGTATCCAAGCAGAGGCGAACCGACGGGGAAGAACGAACGGGACTTGATCCATCTAACAGCATTTTATTTCAAAAATAGATCGCTTAATAGTCTATTATCTACTAAAATAACATTTATTTTGGAACTTTGAAATAAATCACAATAAAATTCAAACCTTACAGTTATTTTATTTTACAAAATACACGACACTGCACATATAATTTTTTTTAAACCCCTAATAATATTTGAGTTTCACCGTCACGCTGTAACCACGAAAGTGAGAGTACCGTAGTTTTTTACTATTTCTCCTGCCTTCTACCTATATACTTCAGTAACCATATACCAAATGTACTCGTACTGATTTAGAATCACATGTTACAGAATGCTTCTAAAATAGTAAAAGTACATGTTCCAAAGACTGTTACTGCTTAACTAGACAATACTGCCCTGGTCACTCTGGCGATTGCGCGTTAAAACGGGCAGTTACCGGTTACGGTGAATTAACAAAACTTGCTTAATGTAATCTGTGTTGAAAATTAAACGTTCCAACTAGTGATTAACAAAATTACACACTCAAGATAATGACAAAGCAAAGCTCCATAACGTAACCAATTTTGTAAACCATGCCTTCAATAAAAAAAGTTAAGATGGTAATAAAAACGACTTTTACATACTATTCTTAAATTTACCTAGTACAATTACAGTACACTTTTACCTCTCTTGTATAGATATTTGGTTTTAATCGGATCATAAATTTCTGAGCTATGCATTTTTAGAGTTGGAGTTTGGTTGTAAATCGCCAAAATCTGGTATTTTCGTTGTTATTGATATAAAAACTTTCAGTAAAATAGTAAGTATTAGTTAACAGTTTGATACGTAGAAACGCAGAGATACAAGATAATTGTAATGTAACTTCAGTTATTGTATCTATATTAGTTAGTTTGTGGTCAACTTTTAAACTCGGATATGTGTACTTTTCGAGAGTAGACATCAAGATTTAGCATTGGTCTTGATTTGTGATTTAAATTTAACTATTTCGTTCAATATTTTATTGGTGTTATGATTAAATTTTGGTTTAGTTAAATACACTTAATATAAACTATATTTGTTACAGAAGATTGTAATTTTCCCTGTGTAAGCTTCCCTTGGTACATAATTGGTAGTAGAGTGGGTTTACTGTAATCTTTATACACTCTGACCTGATATTTGCCCTCCTTTTATTAATTCAGAAGTGCTATTTTTAACGATTTATGACCTAGTGTTTAAAGAAATTTTCCCGAAAGAGGACCCAGAGCCTCACTAGTATGAGGGTTTTCCATACCCCAACTCGACGGTCTTTCGGACACTCCCTAAAGAAGATCTTTTGATTGCACCAATGTATTCACACATTATGTTCGTTCGACTGTATATTTTATCTACATATGGCTTCCACACGAAAGACAGAGATTCATTACGATGCCAATAATTTCATTAGAACGACTCTGTTTATTGAACTGTCCATAACAGGGTATTGAAAATGTTCAAGGTAACCATGGCTAAAGGATATCACTGCACATTCTCACATTTGGTACCATTTAACTTGATAGAATTGTTCAAACATCAGTCCATAATAGAATGAATATCACTTTGTACGCCATTGACGTAGTTTATTATGTAGACCTTAGAAACATTTTTTACATCTTCAGCAAAGAGCAGAACATTGGTTCTATGGACCTTAGGTAAATCATTTATAAAAAGGTTAAACATGATGTTTTCTAATGTGTGAACGCCTGAGAAAGGAAGAAATGGAACTGACATTGATCGAGCAAAGTTTACAATCAGCCTCCGAATGGACAATAAGCTCCTGAACTAACTATTAGTAGGTGTTCTTGAATGCCTTTAGCACTCAGTTTAACAACAAAATGAAAGTATATAGTTTACTCCATCAAAGGCTTTGGAATAATATAAATAATGATTAATCCCTCAAATTTAATTATGTTTCAATATAAATTTCTAAGAAAGTTCCCCAAGTATGATCTAGAGGGCTATTGAAACTATTATAACCGTAAAAGCTGATTTAAGTGCAATACAGCTTAAGGCCAACACATTGTGGATCCGGACAAACCGGTGTAGTAAATTAATACTCGTATATCAGATGCCAACATAGCGTACTCAGTATGTATGTATGTGAGCTAATAATCAATATGAATACTCATTCGAGTATTAGAGCGCTAGAGCTCAGTCTAAGGCCCTTTCATTTCTTAACGTTGTGTGGAGGTAGTCAAAACGGTCGTCCATTCAAACACGAGACCGACTTTGAATAGAAAATTTCTTAATGAAGTAAAAATTGTTGAAATAATAACATTATAACGTCGTATCTTTCAGCAAATGCACATGTATGTATTTATTCTTTACTTACATCGCATATATTCTATGACAGTGACGCTTATTACTTTCGTGAATATCACTTTCACATACAATAACAATTATATAACAAACTCTAAGTATAAACCTTACATTATTTTTTTAATACAATTCAAACAATATATAAACTTGTTCATGTATATAAACTTTGTAATCGAATTTACAGTTTTCTGGCGTGTTACATCTGTTATAGGAGTATTTACGCACATTCCACCCCCTCTCTTGATACAACTTGAATTGTTTGTGCGTTGCATAGCAACACAGCGCGTTGGTTTTTTGTTGCTAACGGTGTATACTAAATGGCAATTGACAGTTTGTGAAGTAGACTATTTAACCAATATTAATAGTTTTATGTTCTATTTGAATATAAGTTAAGCTTTCAACGTACAAGAAAGCAAGTATAAGTATAATTAAAACTAATTAATGACTTAATTTTAAATCAGACTATCTGAGATTGTGCTTAACTTTTTCAGGCAGGGCAGGGCATATTTATTGAAAGTTATTATAAGGAACATTTAACATAAGAAGATGTGTAACATATCAGATTTTAATCTTCTCATTCAAACTAGTTTTTATATATTTTTCAAATAATACTTGATAATCTGATGAAAGTTGTTTAATTAATTAAATTTTTAAACTGTATAGCTACGATATACACAAAGTTCAATTAGCTTCAAATTATAAATTAATACAAAAAAGAATACTCAATAGATTCTTTAAGTATGAGCTAATTTATATGTTTGATATTAAAAAAAATCTGCAATATATGTCCACCTTTCTTAATTTATAAAATGTTATCCCAAAAAAAATGCAATTACAACAAATCTTAATGTCAAGATTGCATTTAACTTCATGGTGGTTCTCTAAGAAATGTGGGTGATGCTGTAGTGTCACTGTATTGAAAAATAAAATAGGTAATTATAGGTCTTGTAAGAATTATTCCTTTCAATACAAATATATGGATAGCCAGATATTTTAAAAACAGCATTATAAAATTTTATAAATATATAAAATTGTATATCAGCTTATGTATCAGTTACTCAATTAGCAGATATGAAAGTAGAAAAAATATTTAGTTGACAATTAGTATTTAAAAATGATGAGGCAATAATTTAGAATAATCAAGAACTTTTATTTAACCAAAACTACTAGACACGTTGATAACATATTTGGTTTCAATTAAACTATCAATGTTTAATTTTTGTTCATGAATTTGAATGTTTTGATTATACAACACAAGAATAAAATCAGGTTGATAGTTTATATTATAAAATGTTTAAGCATTAAAAATCAATTTATGCCTTTTTGAAATTTACTGCATACTGCATAGTCGGCTTCAGGTTTTTTACTCACTGGAGTATCGATTTATAAATATTTTGATTCAATTTATGACTGTTCAGGTTTTAGTTTATGCTTGAAAATTATTGCTTACTGGCACATTATCAATCTGCTTCAAGCCTTAAGAGGAATTCCACAACATTTCGGAGTACCACAAGGTTCTATACTTGGTCCTCTTTTATTTGTGATAGTAATTAATGATTTTTCTTTTCATATTCCTTGTCAATCAGTTTTATGTACAGATGACACTACCCTTTTAAATTACCATAAAAATCTGGTTGACCTAATTAGTCTAGATTATCAGTTTTTGAATATTGTCCCTACTTGGTTTGAAATTAATTGTTTTGTAGTAAATACTCTTTAAATAATAAAATCTGTAATTACAACAACACAATAACATTATTAGGCATACATCTTGATAATAAATTAAATTGTCATTGTCACACTCAACAATTGTGTTGAAAAATATAAAGGGTAAATATTTCTCTTGCATAAACTGGTGGTACTTATGTATAACACCACCACAGCAAAGATTTAATGGTTATCAAGTGCAGAAATCTAAACCTAAATTTTTGGTGAGAAGATACAAAATAAACATTTTATTTAACATCAAAACACTTTAGAAGTCCAAAAAAACTTTGGATGGGAAATGAACCGATACAGAATTCAAGATAGATCCAAAATAATATAAAAGTCAAACCGAATAACATTGTAAGTATTTAAAGTTATAGTTCAGATTTGTTTTGATATTGATAAAACTAATAATGGTACTTTGGTATTATCTGAAGGCCATTATCTTTTTAACAGTTTCTCAATATTAAAGTTTTGCTACAGTGGTGTTAATATGTATTTGATATGGCAAACAATGTGACTTTTAACATGTGAATAACAGCTTACTTTGCATTTTTTTCATTCACATTTAAGGTATAGGATCACTCAATGGGGCAATAGTACAGGTTCAAAGAAATTCTTTGTTTGAAAAAAAAAGCACTGAGAGTCATAAAAAATATACAAGAAAGATTAATGTAGACCTAATTACAAATACAAATACTGACTTTGTCAAGATTATATATTTATTGTTGTCTAGCTGATGTAAAAACATTGCTTAGTGACTTGATAGTTGGAAAAAAAATACACTAATATTGCATTAGAAAAATCTACCTTTTAAATTTAATACCCGCTAGACTAGGAAAAACCAAAAGCAGTCATATTTATATGAAAATTAAACTTTTCAACTATCTCCCAGAAAAGGCATGGTCTGTACCCACAAACAAATTTCAGGCAGGCTTAGGAGGTGGTTAAAACAGTATGTTTTGTATTCTGTTCATGGCCTTTAATATGAGTAATCTTAACTTAACTCATAGTGATACTATGTAAATTTATGTGTTTTATCTTGTTTGTTAACTAGTTTTAGTTTGTTTTTAATTGTGATACCACTTTTAAGTTATTGTTAATTCTTTATATTCTTAGGTACTTCTAACTTTACATTGACTTTGTTAATTGCATTATTGTAAATGCTTAACAGCAATAAAATTTCTTGGATCTTGAATTAAAGTAAAGTTGGATAAAAGTACAGTCTTACTCATATTCACAAACACTAATTAAATCTGAATTTACTTGACTTAGTTTTATTGAATGCATTTTTATTTACAGGAAGTGAGTTTTTGTTAGCCATTGATGGCTTCATATGGCTGAGCTGTATGCTATTGGCCAAATCATCGGGGCGGACCGATTCCCAAGATCAACATTATTCTGTAAATGGAGCATCTTTGCAGGTGAATAGAAATAGCTGTTGTGGTTTGTGTTGAGCATTTAGTTAGTCTAGATACATTTCATTGAAGGAGTAGCTCTTCTTAATGGAAATAATATATTATAGTAAAAGAAACACACAATTGTCCAAAAATTTATAATTTTTTGCACAAGGTCTTTTAACATCAAACATACCACATCAGGTGTAGAATAGAATAGAATATATTTTATTGCGTTGACAATATATATATTACATTGTATTGCAATAGTCAATAATACCAACTTTTTACAGTATTTATCTTAAAAACTAAATCCATTCACTCGACTTTCCATACAGTTACACGCAGGCACACGTTCATACACATACAAAGGAACAAAATTCATAATTTGTGGGATCAACCCCAGGATTGCAACACCGCCGCGAATATCAATCCCAAGTGTGCTCCATGAACTCGCCAACTGAATAAAAAGCACAACACACCAGGTAGTGTTTTAATTGGATTTTTTTATTTTTTGTTTCTAAATTGAGTGTTTCAGGGAGATTGTTAATGAATTTGATCCCAGCTTGAGAAGGGCTCCCAGCTACTGTTATGTTGTCGGGCTCGAAAGCGCTCCCGAGCTCTTGTCTCGTATCTATGTATGTAAATTTCCTATCTGGAATCTTCTCACTTACCATCTAAGTTCCAATCTGAAAGAGCCATTTTTACCCCCCTCACCCCCCCAACCTGTCAGCAATCATCGAATCAAAGGTCCAAGGAGTGATTGCTACCCAGGTCTGCAATACCTATTGGCCAAATCTGGAAATTCAGCTTGCCAGATACCTTGCTCATGTTCCCTTTTAGTGGGATATGCTAGATACATTTGTTGTTGTTTGGTCAAATTAGTCCTGGTGTAATGGTGAGTCTAAAACATATATTATAGACGGATACAAGTATAAATGTATCCTTACCTTACTTTTATTTAATTAATCAATGCAATACACATTGAGTTTGAAGTGCTAACATGGTCTAAGCTAGAATTCAGATACTATTTTGAGGGATGTTTTTAATTTTAATTGTCAGAAGTGCTGGGTGCCACTGAAGTTCACACTGATGGTCAGGAGCATTTCTAATCGTTACTTTCTTGTGCCAAACCATTCAATAGACAATAGACAATAGACAATATTCTTTATTTGTTGTTTCTTTAAGAAATTACAATTGCGTCAATAGTAAGATAATAACAAAAACTTAGATTAATATTTCTTGCTTTACAAATATTGATGTGGTATTTATAGAAGATCGAAGAACTCCTTCAATGAATATACAGGTCGTATCCATCAGCCAGTCTCGAAAATGTCTTTTCAGTTCGTTCCCTTTCATGTTCTTGAGATTTGGTGGTAGTGCATTAATGATTTTGCGTCCAATGTAAGAAGGTTTTTTTGCTGAATTGCGATGTGTGGTGTACAGGGAGAATGTAGTCCGTTGCTCGTCTGGTGTGGTATGAGTGAGCATTTTCATTTCTAGGAAGATCCATCTGGCTGGTGTAGATGACGACTGCATGGATGTATAGTGCTATGACAGTAAGAAAGCTGCAGGGATTTGAAAGCTTCTCTGCAGCTTTACGTAGGGCTGAGGCTATAGAGTGCCCTTACAGCTTTTTTCTGGAGTATCAGGATTTTGTTGAGATTGGTTTCAGATGTTCCTCCCCATGAAATTAAGCCATATCTGAGGTGGGACTCCACTACAGCATAGTATGCTGTCTTTGCCGTCTCCAAACCTCCTATCCACTTCATTCGCTTTACCACATAAGTGCCAGATGAAATTTTTTTTGGTCAGATCGCGTATGTGATCTGTCCAGGAGAGGTCAGCATTAATTGTTAGGCCAAGCAGTTTTGCCTTTTTTTCAACTAAAATATTAGGTATTTTTGGAATCTGCTCTTGTCTTCTGCTAAAATTTATCTGGGTGGTTTTGGATTGATTTATGACCAGATCGTTTTGAAGGCAGTATTGGAGTGATTTTTCTGTTGCTGATGAAATATCCAAAATTAGATTTTGTGCTGTGTTATTTGTAAACAAAAGAGTTGTGTCGTCTGCGTACATAATGGTTTCTACAGAATTGTCATTGATAAAACTTGGAAAATCGTTTGTAAAAAGTATGAACAAAAAGGGGCCTAAAACTGAGCCTTGAGGCACTCCTCTACTTACTGTGAGTTGTCTTGATCTATACACGCATTTACTCCCATTTACATTTTGTTGAATCTCAACTATTTGCTTGCGTCCTTTCAGGTAGCTAGTCACCCAATCTTTCGCCAAGCCTTCAAAACCTAGGGCTGAAATCTTTTTCAAGATAAGATCATGATCTAGACAATCGAAAGCCTTACTGTAGTCTAATAGGACAGCTGATACGTGTTTGTGGTCTTCTAATTTATCTATGACATATTCAATTAGATTAGTGACAGCTGTGGTGGTAGATCGTCCTTTGAGATAGCCATGTTGGTTCTTTGTTATTAGATTATATCTGTCCAGATGTTGTAACATTCTTGAGAGTGCTACCTTTTCTATTATTTTTGAGAAAGTTGGTATTAGTGAAATGGGACGATAATTTTCGGGTTTAGTGATGGATCCTTTTTTTGTGCTTTGGGTATATTTTTGATATTTTTAAGGGGGATGGAAACTGGCCTGAGGAAAACGATTGATTTATTATGGTAACCAGTGGTGGTGCTAGTTGTTTGGCACAGTGTTTTACTAATTTTGAAGGAATTTCATCAATTCCACATGATAATTTAGTTTTCAGGGAAGCTATCACTCCCAAGACTTCTTTAACAGTTGTTGGTGTTAAAATTAGTGATTGACAATTTCTTTGTAGAAGCAAAATCGGATGAGTTATGGCTGTGTATTTCAGATGTTCTCTATTTTCGCCTAATGTGGAATCTGCTATTTGGGAAAAGTATTGGTTGAAATGTTCGGCTATTTCGGCGGTGTTGTCTATTATGTTTCCTTCTATCTCCATCTTCAGTGTTGAATTTTCTTTCTGTTGCTTACTTTGCTTTTCTGAGTTTTTATATGTCCCAAACGGCTTTAGACTTATTGTCAGAGTTAGTGATGTAGTTAGCAGCCATATGTTGTTTGAGACTCCTAAGCTTGAGATCGTAGGCTTTCTTTTTTGCTGCCATGGATGTTCTATCATGTTCAATTTCTGGTGAGCTGATATCTTTTGTAAGGCAATTAGAAAATCTTCTTTTAGTATTTTGGACTCTTGGTCATACTGAACTTTTTAGTCTGCCCCCCTCGGCTTTGCTCTTACTTTTTTGCTAGGGCATATATGGTCCAATATTTGTCTCACAGTTGTCTGAAATGTTCTGTATGCCTCTTCAACATCAGGGGCATTGTGTACCAGTTCCCACTTTTCCATTTCGAATTCCTGTTTAAGCTATTAAGGTTTTTTTATTGAGAAAATTCTTTTTTGTGTAACTTCTTTTTTAGGGAAGACTTCTCTTTCCACTGCAATAGAACAGATTTGGCCAGATCCGACATTCCACCTTGGATCACTGAAAAGTCGACTGCATCTTCAGGTATGTTTGGTACAGATGCAGTCTATTGATTGTTGTCGAATGATTAGTAATTCTTGTCGCTGGAAGGGGAAGCCGCCTGACTCCAAAAACCAGCAGTTCATCTTCGAAAATAGTATTATTCGTGTTAACAGTTAGCCTGTCTATGTTGATGTCGCCCATTAAGATAAGTAGTTTTGCCTCAGCTGTAAATGAGGTAAGTATATCTGATATAATGTTGATAGCTACATTAGCTTGTCCTCCTGGTGTCCGATAAACCCCTAGAATGTAGAGAGTTTTTTTCTTGATTTTTATCTTTGTTAATGCAGCTTCGCATATCAGTTCTTGACAACAGTTTGCTATGTTGATTGCTTCTGTTTTTGCGGTTTCTGTTTCCTTAATGTAGATTGCAACTCCTCCCAATCTATGGTCTTTTCTACTGTAGTGTGTAATTAAATTGTAAACCACTAATCTTAGTGAGTAATAGTTTATCTGAGTTTTAATCCATGTTCAGTAAGTATTAATATGGTTGGATGTAGGTCACTCAATAGATGGTTTACTCTTTCCACCTTTTTTGATAGTCCTTGAATGTTCTGATGAAAGATGGTGATAGGTTTTTTCCTTGTTTTCTTTAAGTGGTGTTTTGGCTTTCTTGTATAATTTCTAAAAAAGTATTTGAAGTATTTCCAGGTACGATATCTGAAGGAGTGCTAGTTAATGGAGTCTTGGTCATGCTGTCATCTGGTGAGCTGTTTGTTTTTCTTGAGATTTTCTCCATATGTTCTTTCAAAAAAATCTTCAAAAGTTTTGTCTTTAAGTAGAGTTGCTGTCCATTGGGGGTTTGTTATGTACTCGAAAGTTACCGAAAGTTTTTATGTTTGCACGAACTATTGTTTTTTCGGGGTCTGTGTCCATCTGTCTTTGTTCTTGTAATTCTTTATTTTTGGCTATCTGTAGAGAGACACTAAAATAATTTCCTTTCTTTGAACTTGAATTTTTCACAGCCCTATTCAAGCGGTTTGGTGTTTTAACTTGCTTAAACAAAGGTGTTCTACTAGTAGGCTTTGCAGGTGTTGTATTAGTTTTGGTCATGCAGGTCATGTTGATAGGAATTATTTTGAAAAGTCTTCACTGTTGATTCTAGGTGGTCCTGTCTGCACTTAAGTTTGGTCAGTTCGATCATAATTTGTAGTGTGTCTCTTTGTTTAGTGATATTAGGGTTGTTTGTTTGGGTTTCGGAGTCGATGGCATTAACTTTTGATTTCAGTGCAGCCACTGTTATCTGTTCTACTCTGTAGCATTTTAATGGTATTTTCGAGCTGCTTAATTTTCTCTTCAAGTCTGCATATTATTTTTTCTTTAACTTAGGTCTTGTTCTTCAAAGGTGTTTTCTAGAGCAGCCTGTAGCTGCTTTTCTTTTGAGAGTTGGTTTTCAACTTCGGTAAATTTTTCAGCTAGCAGGGTGTTTCGGCTGTGTAAGGCTTCATTTTGAGCTTCTAGTTCTTCTATCTTGGCTTGATAGGTTAGCTCTGACAGAGTGTGTTGATCGGTTATCTGTTGTGCCAGTTTGGAGTTCCTTAGAGAATTCAGGTCCTGCTTAAGTTTACAGTTTTCCGCTAGTAGGGCATTGCCTGCTTCGGCGGCCAGTGTCAGGGAAGTTTCTATAGGTCATCAACGTCATGAAAATGTTGTATCTTAGTATGGACAACCTCAACTAAATCCTTGCTATTGTTTAACATCTCTAGCTCTTGTATTAAACTCTCATTTGTTCTGGAGCTACCTTCAAACTCTTTGTGCAGTAATGCTGAGGTCTAGTTCTTCGCAACCTGGTGATCTATTGTGGCTATTGTCTATTATAGGTTTACTTAGAAAGAGAGGTTTTTAAAAACTTGTTCTGCTTCTCTAAGGGCCTCGTTAACTTTTTATTTTTGAAATTGTCCGTTTTTGGCTTTCCATGAATTAATTTATATTCTGCATACAGGCACATGTCGCTTTGTTTGATGAAGGCAAGTAGTATTGTCTCCAAAGAATGTGACACTGTATTTAGTGATATTGTCAATTTTTAAAAATGTCTTGTATAACTGCTGGCCAGTAAGGATGGCCTCTTATTTTGGCAAAAACAATAACGCCCACATCATACAAAGTACCATTGTTTGATGCCATTTTCGGGATCTGGGGAAAATTAATTGTTCTGAGTTGTTTAGGTTATTTTCAGAGAAGTAGATAAGGAGGTTTGGTAATTGAAAATACTGTTTTTTTTTATCTTGGTTTGCCAGACTCCAAGTTGTCAGAATAGGGTTTCAGTCATAATTGTTGTTGTAAGGGTTAAAAACTTGCTCTTGTAAGGGGAGATAGTCAAAAATAGGGGCTTGTATATTAGTGAGACTATACAACAATGTCAAAATTACAGGTTGCAGTTCCTTCAATGGAAGTGATAGGCAATACCTGTTACACTTGAGGTGCAGCTGTTGCTTCCGTAAGTTGAAGGTGTCTCTTGGTTGTTATTAGTACATTTAGCAGACTTCTCTGTGTTGTTATGGACTGTTTTTTATTACGAGGTTTGGCAGGCTCTCTGTGTTATGGTATTTTAGTGTCAGAAGTTTGAAATTTACTGTTTTTTATTATGAGGTTTGGCAGGCTCCTCTGTGTTTAAAATTTGTTATTTTTTGAAGTCATAAATTGCAATGGGAACTGTTTTTTATATAGAGGTTTGTCAGTCTCCTCTTGTTAAGTTTCAATGAGTGTTTGTGGGTCGGCTGTATATTAATGATGATATACAACAATGTCAGATGTATTTAAAAAAAAAAATTCTGAGTTTTCAGTAGTCTGTCAGATGCTAGATCAGTGCCCTACTGAGAGTGTTTACATTAGTGTTTCTGACAGCATTACCTAAGATCAGTGTTGTTGACATTGCAGAAGTGCCAGTTGTTGCTGAGTTGGGTGACTGATGTTTGTCTTGCTAAGTAGGTCACTCAATGATAGAGCTGTTCTTCACTACAATTGTTTCAATTAAATACTTTTTAACATGCTTATATTTTTTTTTTGCAGAGAGGATTTTTTTATATTTATATAAATAGCATTAGAGTGATTGATATAGTTGTGTGGAGTAAAGTTATTGAATTTTTAAAGACTTGATCTTAATCCTTTACTTGCTTTTGTTAGAGTTTCAATATTAAACTTTAGTTTCTTGATAGTGTTTTAAAGTCTTCATGAAGGAATGTTAGCTTATTTAGCTTCAATAAATGTTAGCTTCAATGTGACCTAATCACAGGAAATTATCACCTTTGGCACCACCCACTACTTTTTACAGGAAAAGAAAAACATCCTTAGAAATAGACAAACTTCTTTATTTACATATTCATTAAGAACAGTTATAGAGTCACATAATATTATTACATAAGTATGGATGACGAATGTTTCCATTCGTATCTAAAGATCTAGTATCTAAAGATCAAGCTCAGATCACATGAACACCTCAATCCCTCTTCAGTTTGAAACTGTCTAATTGTCACACTAAAATATGAATATAATTGAATCTGACCCAATAATTTCTCAAAATTACCAGTGCAGTATTGTGCCACAATGTGAGTGGTATGGAGACTTCATATTTTTATATCATACATAGTTTCTCAGCAAGTCCTACTTTATTTTTCTTTAAATTTTGTCACCACTATACTATGTGTAATACAAGTAAGTATATAGATTGAGCAGCTGTATGGCAACAAAAAGAATTGCGAAAGGATCAGTATGTTTTTTTTATACTTTTTTAAGAGTTGGTATATCTTCTAATTGTAGTGTTATCCATGGCAAGTTTGTACGTTAATACTGAGTTTTGTAGTGATAGCTTTATTTTGTGCATTTTACTATATTCCTTGAGCTGAACTCATAATGCATTACAGGGAGGAATAATATATAGTCAAAGAATGCTCCTTCATTACGAAATTCATCTATTATTGGCCTCTGAAAATATAGTTGAAAAGTAGTGTTCGTAACTCCAGCATGGTAAATGTAAATAACGTTTCTTTCAGATGACATATTTCATGACTGTTTCTTAATTCCAATTAATGGTAGCCCCATGTATGATGGGCTAAACAGAAATGTGTTTAGAGAGACTAGCATAGACTGGACTGATATCTGAAACAAGTAACAGCTGAAGATTATGGAGAGTTATTGTTTGGCAATGCGTATGTACTTAGCTACTTCATACTATTACATATCCATATGTCACTTTCTTTATTCAAGTCATGGCCTGCACCTACATTGTGGTTCAGAGCAAAGATTTGGATGATGAGTCTAAGGGATAAAGAGTAGGCTGCAAGCTTGTTAGAGGTAGGTTTCCGGGGAGCAGGGTTGGATTGGCTAAAAGATACAGGATAAGGAATGAGGTCATAAAGAGAATTCGGGAGGAAACAGTGTTAGAAATGGTTGGACATTTAAGAGGATGGGGAAAAGTAGGCTGCCGAAGAAGATATAAGGAGACAGAGAGTAAATCTAGAAAGAAGAGGGAATGGACTGGTGGAGAATGCTTTAAGAAAAATGGTTGGATGTGATTATGTATTGGAGGGTTTTGTGCCAAGAATATCCAGTGATGCTGAAACCAGCAAGGATAATAGTTGATTTTAATCTTTGGTATTTGGTTTTAGAAGATAAGTTTGACACATATTTTCCATTTGTTATTTCAGCACTGTATTCCTCAAGAAATTCTATAATTTCTGTTTGTCAATTTTTGTTTTACGTGAAGAAAACAAATACCAGTTCTCAATTTTTTTTACTTTTTTTGTTTATTTACACAAATTTGGTTGCAAACATGATCCCCAAAACACATTGTTGAAGTATTAAGGACAACCTTGTTAAGGATAAACAATGACCTATTTTGACAAATAAAACACTGTAACTATATTGGCCTGTGGCTCACCTTGTACTTTACAGGTAGTGGTTGGAAACTCATAGAAGGCCACAAAGAGGGTCAGACCCAGATAGATAACCCCGATTTTGAGAATTTCACGTACTGGTGCCACCCTGTTGACGTGCATTACGCTACAAAAGGTATTCAAGGTGAGTTCTAGTGTAATTTGTCTAATAACAATAACATATGTACCTTTGTCAAACTGTAGCCATAATGGAGTTAATATCTTCTGGCAGTGGTGTGTCAATCAATATTAAAAGCGATGATTACCCATCTAGAGTATTATAGTTTAAAATCTACGAACACAGCACAAAATACAAAGAATAAATAAATAATAATGGGAAATACAACATTTGATAGGCCTATCACACACGGAAAATTAACCTGATATAACATTGCGGCTGGCAGAAGAGAGGATAACTGACACTGGGTGATGCCAGTGTTCATAGTACAACTATGTTATCTGCTGATCGGTCGGTTGATGAGAAACTGGTGCGATGGAGTAATATGTTTGAAGAAATAATGGGAGCTGAACTGTAGCTCTCATTGAACACGAGTTCCTCTAATGAATTCTTTTTAAAATCTTTATAAATGTTGTATTCTTCAAGCGTGTTTAACTTGATGCCATTGCGACATTTATGGTTGTCATCTATCAAATTTTGAGCGAACAATGAAGTCTGCTTTTATAATTTATGTTTCGGGCAATACTCTTTAAATCTATGGCTAAATAACTTGCCTGTCTGTCTGAAATAAAACTAGGGTAATCGGAACAAGATAGTTTATAAACGCCGGTTTGAGCGTTTTTGTCCGAGTTCTGAGATTTACATCTCAAAATTTTCCTGGTGTGTTTTGTTGTCTTCAAGAGTAGGTCTAAGCCATGGGATTTAAGGTCTTTTTTAGTACAATGCTGTATTGTAGGGCTATACTTAACGCATATGTACTTGTTGTTTTGTTTTGTCCTGTAATGTATTTTTTAAATGTAACGTTATTGAATACAGTGTTTTATTCTATTAATTTAGGATGATTTCAATATTTTTATCCTGTTACCGTTCAGAACTTGTGTTACAGTAAATTTGTATTTGCAGACGTACTGTACTGTACCCAACAAAATTTACTGCACTATATTTTGTGCCCACCTTAGTGTTGAAAAGTGTCAAGGCAGTAGTTAGTTCTTTGTTTTATAGTTTATTATTATTGATTGTTTAGTTCAAAGGAAAAAAACAGAGTTACTGTATACGTTTGTTAGGCATCCTTGATCATTATGCGTTTATAACATAAGTAATATTGGAAACAATCTTGTTATCTTTCTTGTTAATGTTGTCAGTTGTCTTAATTATAACAACACTCTTGAGTCAAGAGTCAAGAAGCTTTATTGTCATTAAATACAAAATTGTACTGTATAATAGACACAGTCATAAACATAGTAAGCATGTACTATAATACTAATATAAGCTAGATTACACTAAAATGTTTTCCTTTAAATTCTTAACAAATTTGTGGTCTGAAGAAAAATATTAATCTATATCTAGTGGTAGAAATGAAATATTTATCAAATAAAATATATAATTTATTAAATAAAAATGCACAAAAGAGGAAGATAAAACAACTTAGTACTATCAGTGTGACTAGAAAGCTTCAATGTTAACACTTAAAATTAAAACAATTAAAATGATCAATTAAATAATACTAATAAATAACAAAACAAAGTTACAGACAGATAATAAAACAAATTTAAAAACAACAAAGTTTACAGTTAAAATATTAAGGTACTTGTATCACAGGCAAAGAAATCATTAACAGTGTATAAGGGAGTCATCTTAAGCCAATTCTTAAGAACAATTTTAAATTTATTGATAGTTGTTGTCCATGCACTATCAGGTAACTTATTGAAAAGCTGAACCTTCATAAAGCAGTGACTTTTTTTAAATTTCTCAAGTCTTACAGGAATTAAATTCAACATATGTTTGGCTCTTGTGTTGTAGTTATGAATGTCATGACGCATCTCATACTCATTCAGATTTTCTCTAACTTTAACTAAACAATAATATATATACGTACATAGATGGTACAGTCATTATTAAAAACTCTTTAAAAATTAGTCTACAAGATTCTCTACCCTTCACATTCTTGATCAACCGCAAAGCTTGCTTCTGCCACAGGAAAACTCTTTGGGCTCCACTACTGTTGCCCCACAGAATTATTCCACATGACAGAAGTGAGTGGAAAAAGGCAAAAATATGATGTTAATAACATATATCTATTTACACATAAACTTAACCTACGCAATAAAAAAGTAACCCTAGATAACTTTGTACATAAACTACTTGTGTGAGTATCCCAACTAAGCCTGTCATCAAATGAAGCCCCAACAGCTTAACTGAGTTATTGATATTTGTTACAGCAGAGCTTAAACTAAAATAAATATTTTCAGTTTTATTAGTGTTTATATTTAGATAATTTGCCCTAAACCATTCAAAAGCAACCCCCTTGAATCCAATATATTCCAAGAAATCATTAGGGGTGAAGTTAGCTGAGAGATATCTTTACAAGACTAATGTGTATTTTAAACTCTTACATTTTACGATGTTCATAACGAGCGGATGTTCAACATCTCATGTAGTATTATATTTCAGGCTGGCCAAAGCTGCACTTCCAGGTGTACCACTACGATGAGCATGGCCGCAGCGAACTGTGTGGCTACGGAGTCTGTCACTTGCCCACAAGTCCTGGTACTCACAGGCTAGAGTGCTGTACTTGGAGACCAATTGGTGAGATTTTCATTTGGCAAACTAACAAAGAAACCTAAAGTATCAAACAGATTACAGATTTGTAATAAACCAATTTGGAGTCACAGTATGGTTTTGAGAAGTTCATCTAGATTGAACCAATAATTTAAAAAGACCCACTCCCATTTCCTCTTTAGTTGCCATCTTATTCTGCCATGACGATCACTATTTACTATTGGCCTCTGGTCAGTTCTATGTGGTTGGTCAGTCAGTGCAGACCTATTGTGACCTGTATTCTTTAGCTCAGTTTTAATAATTAGTGTTTTGATTGTATTTAGCGTATGTTGTAGAGATAAGAGTACATACAATTGACATAGAGCATGATGAGTATTGAGTTCATGTTTTTCTTAAGAAATAATGAATTATTGTGTTTTTGAATTTCCTAATGTTGTGTTGTCCACAGGTACTTATAAAGAAGAGTTCCAACAATACTTTCTCGGCGGTGGAGTCCAACTGCAAGACCCTGAGCTGGTTTATTCCGGCTGTAACCGGTACAAACTTCACACTCAGACAATGGGAACAGTTCATGTGGAAATGAGTATAATACTTAGGAACTTTGAGAAGTTTGGGATAGAGTCATGAGATGTATTTGTTTCAAGTTGCAATTCCTAACTTAATTTGAACTGACAGCATCCGCTTATAGTTATAAAGTGTAATTGTTGCAAACCTTGCTGGATGGTTTTTTTCTGCTTATTGACTTCTTAAAACACAGTACACATCACATAGAGAAGTATTTGATTGAGACCTTCACTATGGAAGTAGTTTTAATGTTTTGTCTTTTGGTTATACCCTTGATCTCTCAAAACGTAGACCAAGTGGGCGAGACTACTACGGATCTGCTCTGTAGCAATGGAACGGAAGACAGTTGTGAAGCCTTCAACAGTACAGAGATTCCTACGACTTCGGCAGCCGAGGTGACCACTGCGACGACGTCCTCTAAGAAATCAAAGACTCCTACTGCCAAGACCGTGAACAAGAAACCTTTACCTGTCTTCAACAACACAACACCCTCCCGCCCTCAGCCGGACTGCACTTGTGATTTGACTGTGAGTAAAGTTCTTTATTTTAATGTTGTTGGCAATCCTAACCAGGTCTAATCTGGTAGTAAAGTAGACGTGTTTTACAAATTACAATGAATTTTAATTTTTGGATTTGCAGAGATTATCTATCCATGATTCATTCCATGATTATCTATATCTTTTGATATCTCCATTATTTCAAACTCACAATGTGTTTGAAAGAGTATATAGATAAGCTAACAACCTAATATCTGAAACTTTATTTTTTTATTTATTTTATTCCAATTGACATCTTCAATTTTACATAATATCTTACTTACATAGTTGGCTTAAGTTATTTCAATAAATGTTCTTTTTTATATGTAACACAAATACTATTACCACAACAAAATGATTGTACCATGCTATAGTATAACTAATGATTCATCATTATTGTGCGATAACTGTAGTAGATGTTAAGATAAACCTAGTAAGATAATTAGCAATAAAATAGATGCAGTAACAGAGTAACAATATGTTAAAATGAAAAGAGAATAACAAGCAATGTAACACACACAGTAACAATTTGATAAACTACAAAGAAAATAACAAGCGATAGTGGGTGTAAACAAACAATTACACACAAGCAGTAACAATGAGAAGCAGACAACAATAAATAAGAAAGGAAAACAAATAACAAGACAATAATATTAATAATAAATAAACAATTTAGACAAAGAACCCTCTGAAAAAAAAACCTCCTGAGTGTTTCAACTTAGTTACAATTACCGGTTGTTTATAGCATTTAAGTTTAACATGGTTTTCTCTAGAAACTAATATCTCTTTTCATGCTGAAAGTTCAAGTAACATGTTCAGTAACCTTGACTTTGCAACAGCGTGGAGGCTGTGAAATAAACTGCTGCTGTGACGTAGACTGCGGTCCAGAACACCGCGCTGTGTTCACCCACTGCATCGCTTTACCACCGATAGTGGACTCGGACTACTGTTTTCCAACACAACTGTTGTACCGCAACAACTCCAACCACCAAACGGTAGAGACGGATCCTGGCGTACTCTGTGTGGTCCAGCAGAACACATTCGCATCCACTGATTTTACAGATATTCCTGTAAGTAGCTTTCCAAACGGATGTGTTTTTGTTATAATATTCTAACATTGCCTTGTTGCAGTTGCACCCAGTACAGCACCAGCACTGCCGTAATCGGTCACTCTTGTATCCAATCATTCTTTGGAGGTTGAAAGTCTGACTTTATGTCCTATTCCATCTCAGTGTACTAGGCCCAAAAGAATTCCCCAGTGAGGACAACCCTTAAATGCGCAGCAAGCACAGCAATTTGCTAGCATACAAATCAAGGATGATGATTGGAAAAAATCCCAATTTCTGCATCTTTCCCATTTCACTGTGACAGGCTCAGAAATTCTGGACTTCATGGTTTCTAGAATAATATTAGAAACCACTAGATTTCACTAGGTTTTTACAAATTTAAAGATAGATGGGATGTAATCCTAATGCTGGAAAAAGCAAATGTTTCTTACAAGCACCTATGAACTAACATGACTCTATTCCATGAATTTGGTTCAGTAGTTTCTGATATTTTGGGTATTTTTTAACATCAGGATCAGTGAGGCGAGGTATGACGGTTTGTTAGTAACCATCTAAAGGTAACAAAAATTTATCACTTAGTTAGAAAGTTTTACTGAATATGTGTCAGTAGAATAAAGATTTGCCACCCTAGGGGAAGGTGACTATAGAACTATTTTGCTCAGACTCGGATGCCTCCACCTTTTTTCATGTTCAGCGTGAACCCATTTCAAGACAGTGTCGAAGAATTCACACCTAGAAATGTCACAGAACGGTTGAGGTCCCTTCATATTGAAAGCTGAGTCAGGTTTACCAGAGCATCAGCTCTTTCGGTCCCAGAGATCTCCTCATGACCAGGAACCCTACAAACAGTCGTACTGTTGATTCTGGCTAGGGAAGAAACGACTTGACAGCAATCCCAGACAAGTTTGGAGTTGATCACAAGAGTTCAGCACCTTCAATTCTGCCTTTTTTTTCTGCCTGGTTAACTGTGAAATTGCTAATTAATTGTCTTAGCCCTATAACACAGACAAAGATTCTCATGAGCACTCCATAGTGGCTGTGACTTCTACCTTAAAAAAGTGTAGGATAAGGACCCATAGGGATCACCAGCTCTCTACATGGTCTCAACCCGACAATTCCGGCTGGCGCCTGTGCCACTTTTTGTGTTAGATGCGTCTTTACACCATTCAAGTTCCGCTGGTGAAAGAGGTTTCTTTCCCTCCGACCAAGTATCCATAGAAGGTATAAAAATCCTGAAGGGCTTTTTGAAGGAAAATCTTTGTGGCATCTGATCTAGGGTTCCTGTATCAGAGTCATGTGAAAATCTTCTGCCAAAAAGTATCTGCAGAACACAGCTGAAGCCGTTTCACTGTGTTGCAGATTGATCTGAAGGACCTTGATTCCCATTATCAGCCACCACTCCTCGCGTCCTGCTCTAACCCAGTGAACTTCCTCCAGTTCCTCAATTTAAGAGTCGCTGCAGACTGTTCATTTACCAAAATCTTTGGACCTCTCATGTGGACCTTCAAGTCAGCCACAGGTTTGCAGAATCCTTCCCGCCCACAGGATCGTCAACTCTGAAGAAGACCTTGATAGACGTTATTAGGTCTCTGTAGTCCCTAAAGACCACACCTACCCCCTCAAGAGCCACCAACCCTCAGACCCCATAGTCAGACTCTAGTCTCTTCATTGCCCCATAACATGACGAGAGCTCCTCTTGAACTGCAGACACACATCTTCTGCTGAGAAAACCTCATCAAGGATGCGCCCTCTGTAGCTCTGAGGTCTCCTCCTCTGAGAAGCGCCTTTCAGGAAAGTTCTTGGGCACCAAAGCAACTTGGTTTTATATAAAAACATTATTCCATACATTGTTAAGGATATATAATATATTTTAAGTATTTTATCCTCTCCTTTTAAATATCCTGTATAATAAATAAGTATTTATAATTATTTTAACAATTCTCTAGGTTGTTAAAATGGTTAATAATAGAGCAACATTATTTTTTTGCTTACCTTGATAATGTAACAGCCTCAAAATATAAAATAACCTGTTTTTACATTTAAAAATCATCCAAAATTTCTCTGTTGAAGGTGATAACAACAAAAACTGCTTTTAACAAAAAGCTTGGACGACGCAGATACTACTCATGGCCCAACCCCTCCCTTCCCTCCACTGTGTTCGATACGGAGACTCCATTCAGGGATGGGTCACCAGTATGGATAACTGACAATGTCACGATCTCTCGTTTGGGTGTGTTGTTAAAATTACATATGAAATGTTCGGTAACACATGAAATTTATTGATTTAACTGTATAGTTATATTAAGTGCTAAAGAATATGTTTACAAATTACAAGTTATGTATTTTATAATATAATTTTATATTTTAAGATCTGCTTCATGGCAAAAAATATGTATTCTAAATACTAGTTCTAGTTTATGTATAAGTCATGAGCAAAAAATAAACAAATTACTAAAACTAAAATAAATTTAGAACATTTAACCAAAATCTTAGAACTTTCTAAATTATTTACTTAAATGTCTTTCCTAGGTATATCCCCTCATCTTTTTTATATTTAGAACTAGTTTTTATAAATTTGACTCTCAAAGAAAATTTGTTGTATTTATATTTTGGAGTTATATTATACATCATAGTATCCTCTTGTTCTTGAGAATAAAATTATATTAAATAAACATAGGTATACACTAAGCAATGATTTCTTACAAATTTTATGAACAAAATCTGAAAATCACCCAAAAACAGCCTGATGTTAGAGGAAAATGAACTGCTGGTTAAGTGGACAATAACAGTTATAAAAAATGCTGTTGAAATATTTCTAATGTTGCAGAAATTCACACACCAAAAGTCAAAGTTAACATAAAAGAATTTTAATACAAGATAGGATAAAAATTACCAGAAAATTCCCCTAATATATTTTTTTAATACTTGACGCTTTTTTACTTGTGTTTTTAAAATAAATTTCTTTAAACGTTTTAACTTTAATGTCCAAAAAATGACCTGAAAAACGACTTTGTGTCAAAATCTTATGTTTATTTTGTTTCAGTAATTTACAAGGTGTCCTGAAGAATTTTGTTCAATATTTTTAACCATACAGCCATTCGTCCTTGCACTCAAACTGTTGAATATGTCATAAAGATGGTACTATTGATCTTCATAATACTCCCCAGATGTAATTTTTCTATGAGCTACTGTTTTTATAGTTAGCATGGAGGGGGTAGAATGTTTATCACTTTATACAGTAAGCTTTTGAGTGTGGTGGATAAAATTCCTTCCATGGGATTATGTAAAAATAATATTCATTATATTAACATTTCCTTTACATTCCAGTTTTTATGAAGCCTTCATGGATAAAAAATTACCGTTTTAATTTTAAAATGTCATCATCATCATCATCATCGTCAGACGTTTCCGTTCTCACGGGTCGTCGTACACAGCCTCCTCCACTTAGTCTATCGTTCCAGGTCTCCTCTTCATCCACCTGTATTTTCTGTAGTCCCCTTCTCTCTCTATGTCTTTCCACACTTGGTCCTCCCATCTTCCTCACGGTCTTCCTCTTGGTCTTCTTCCTCCTTCCTCCTTCTCCAGTGCTATTCTAGGCATTCTATTATCTCCCATCCTCTTCACATGCCCCATCCACTGTATTCTTCTTCCTTCCATTGTCTCTTGCAGTGAAACTACCTTCAATCTTTCTCTGGTTATTTCGTTCCTTATTCTATCTCTTTCTTGTAGTCTTCTCTATCCCTCTTAAAAATCTCATTTCTGCAGCTTGCAATCTGCTTAAATCATTTTAGTCCACGTCCACGTCTCTGCTCCATATTAGGAGAAAATTTACTGGATTTTTTGTTTAAGGAATGATATAGTGATAGGGAACACCTGGAACAAGAAAAGGGATAGCCACAAATACACAAGATACAATTGGAATGGTGAACAGCCAAGTTTAATAGATTATATATTAGTGAGGAAATGCCTGCAGCCATACATGGCAGATGTAAAAAGTTATATACCCAGTGAAAGTATGGGAGGAGATCACAGGCTGGTGGTAGCTGATTTTCAAAGAATGAGGTTTGGAAAGGATACATGCAAAAGACTAACAAGAATCAAGACATGGAAGTTAAAAAGATACGAAAGTTAGAGAGGAGTTTGTAAATAACATTAGAGGAACGATACCCAAGGGGAGGTCAAAACAGGAGAGGAGGAATGGACAAATTTCTCAAGAATGCTATAATCAAAGCTGCAGAAGAAAGAAACATGTGGACGAACTTCAGGTAAAAGAAGGGATAAAGAGACCCCTTGGTGGAATGAAAAGAATTGCTGAAGCAGTTTAAAAACAAAAATAGAGCTTGGCGAGAATGGTTTAAGGATAGGTCAAACGAAAAAAAAGAGGGATAAATGGAAGAGACTTGCAAGGGCATCAGCAAAGATGATGAAGGAGGCAAAGGAGAGAGGACATGGGAAGGATTTTGAAGAAAAACTGAAATCAAACTTCAAAGGAAATAAGATTTTTTATGGGGTGATAAGGAACAAGACGAAACCTAAAGAAAATGTTGACTAAGGTGGTGGATGTTTCAGGGGAAATCAAATGGGAGGAGAAAGAGGTTTTGAAGACGTGGAAAGAGTATTTTTAAGGAACTACTGGAAGGAACAGAAAATGAAGAGGAAAGAAGAGATATGACAGAGGAGACAGAAGATGAAGAGGATTTTAGTATGTGCGAATTGGAAAAAGCGGTTTAAAGAGATGAAAGAGAGGAAATCTGCGGGAATAGACGAGCTGACGGCTGAGATGATAAAGGCGGCGGGGCCCATTGGGAATTCAATGGTTGTACAGAGTGATGAGAGTGATTTGGAAGGAAAAGAAGATACCAGAAGACTGGAAAATGGAATAATAGTGCCGATTTTTAAGAAAGGCAATAAGCAAAAATGCGAGAATTACAGGGGAATAAACTTTGTTGTGCCATACACAAAAAATTTATGAAAAAATACTGTTGCAGAAAATTAGACCAGTACTGGAAGAAACAGGAAGAGAGGAGCAATGTGGTTTTTAGGAAAGGTAGGTCAACGGTGGATGCTATTTTTGTGATGAGACAAGTGTTTAGAAAAGAGGTGGGAATACGGAAAAGATACAATGGTAGCGTTTATAGACCTACAGAAGGCATATGATAAGGTACTGAGAGAAAGGATATGGGGAGAGTATGAGAAAGAGAGGATTGCGTGAGGGAATAGTAGAAAGAATAAAGAACCTGTACGGCATATGTAAAAACAGGGTAAGAATTGAAGAAAAATATACAGATACTTTTAAAACAGAGAGAGGAGTAAGGCAGGGAAGCATATTGTCACCTTTCCTTTTCAATATTATAATGGATGAAATTATTCTAGAAGTACAAGGAAACAGAGGAGCAGAAGAACTTAAGACAATAGCATATGCGGATGACATAATGATATGGGAAAATAGGGAAGAAGAGTTAGAACGAGAGTTAAACAAATGGGCAAAAGTGGCGAAGAAATATGGTTTTAGAGATGAACATACAAAAATGTAAAGTAATGAAAGTAGAGAGAAGGGATGGAAATAACAAAGACGTGTTAGTTGAAGGAAAAAGACTTGAAAAGGTGAAGGAATTCTGTTATTTAGGAAGTATCATAACAGATAGGGGCACAATAAGAGAAGAGATAGGAAACAGAATATGGAAGAGTGGAAAGTTTTTCAATATGGTAAAGAAGATTGTGTGGAGTTGGAACATTGGGATAAGAATCAAAAGTATTGATGTATAAATCTTATTTCCAACCACAATTTTATAATTTTAAAATGTAATATTTTTATTTCATGTATTGTATGTGTGTTTTGTTTAGCTGAAATCTTATATTATTACATTTAATTATGGTACAATAACTAGGATACAACTGTTACTTCACTTGTCAATGATTATTTTTATTACTTATATTATAAAAGCATAAAAATCTAGAATGAGTAGTACCGTTTGTATATTCATATTTACTCTAGGTGTGCCAGTTTCTATTGGTCACAGCACCTTGTGCCACGGCACAGTGGAGGTGACGTACCTGACAGATACAGAGACAAGTTGCACGAAACCGCTCACGACAAAGGCAGAATGTCATGCTTCCACAGAAGCACAGTTCTTTATCATTTCATCCCCTCACAGCTACAACTTTACCCAACCCCAGGTACATGCTTGTACTTTCTGTAATGTCATTGTAACATAAGTTTGTTGTTTTTACAATCAATAAAACCTGACTGTGACTGGTGATTTATATACAGTACAATGTCATCTTTATTCATTATTAAATATTGTATATTTCGCGATAATTGAGTACCTTTAATAATGTGCACAGGGCAGTTTATTGAACCAAAACCTGACACTGAAACTGACAATTTCAGTGTACTTAATTTATAAACAAACGTTCCAATATTTATTAAATTTTATTTTTGTGAGGCCTTTTGTGTTCAAGGAACACATCATCAGACCCACAACTCATGATGCATTCCTTGAACACAAAAGACCTCACAAAAATAAAATTTCATAATTATTGGAGCGTTTGTTTATAAATTATTTGATTCCAGTAAGAAGAAGCTGGTAGAATGTAATGTCAGTATAATGAAATTTTAGAAAATACATTGTTATAAAGTAAAATTTTCGTTATAGGACTGCACAGAGGATGTATGCATTCCATTGCACAACTACATTTGTTCAGACGCCTGCATCGAGAGGACCTTGCCTAAACCAGTGTTCAACGATACAACCAACATTTGCCACAACCTAATTGACACCTTGGAATACAAAATATACCACAACGGATCTCGAGGCATAGTGGACGTAAAAGGTTATTATACGCTGCGAAATCTTTCCGTCCACCGAGACCAGCTTGTCCGCAAGCGTTACAAAGTAACGTATCTGTGGGCTGGTAGCAGTGACCAGCAAGTGTTCAGGCGTAGTGGCAGCCCTGGGTACGACCGGGGGAAGCCTGTGATATCAGGCAGGAGGTCTTTGAAAGCGGTGACTTATAACTTCTCCACGTCTGATTGGATAAGTGTCGGCGTCGCAGGGGGTTCAGGCTACTGTCGAGACAGGTACAATCTGCTCTTTGGAGAAAATATCCGTACACAATGCTCGCTTACAGTTAAAGGAACTTGCAAGCAGATACAACAACAGGTTTGTCTTCAATTTGCATTATTAGAAGTACTAGTGTAAATAGTGGAGTTGTTCCTTTAAATGTACAATTTACGATCATCATAAAATAACTTCAACATTTCCTGCTATATTTTATGTGATCTATCAGATTATGAGAATAAAATTTGTTAAAAGTTATGGGCAATAAATAAGTAATATTAACTAATTCATTTCTAAGGTCATATCCACAGTATATAAATAATACTGATAGCTCTTTATTAAAACATTGTTCTTATTTATAAGAAGTAATAAAGGAACGATATTTACTGAAACTCATCATCGTTATACAACAAGATAATTATGGTTATTGCGTTCCTAGATTAACTCATAGTTCTGAAATTAGTAATTCATTTTATCTGGCCCAAATACTGTATCGAAATCTACCTAATGAAATTAAAGAAGCAGAGAGTGACAGCGTCATTGTGTATAAGCGGAAGGTGACAGCATGGTTACTTCGTGTTGGATGGTGGGCTGCAGAGGCGTTGTTGTTGTCACCTTGCACCTAAATTACCAGTCCAAAGCTCTGTTAATGAATTGTTGTATGACTATTGGTTATTAATTTAATTTTTGCATAAAACTTAGCACCTGTCAATTTCAATATGTAGCAATTAATTTTCATACTTGGGCCTGCTTTTGTTTGTTAGACAAGTTTTTGTATTAGTTGTAATCCTTTCTTTTCAATGCTGTTAGTATTTTAGGTTATACTTTTAAAGAAATTTTATTTTTATTCTGTCATACATTAATATAGCTTTTATGTAATGGTATGTAAATTTAAGAAAGAACTCTTCCCAGCACTCTGACCTGTAGTCTTGCTGGGAATTTTCCGTACGAATAAGCTTTGTCATTTTCTTGTATATACTAAGTATGTGGAATAAAGTGATTTGATTTGATATAGCAATACGTTCATTCAGTGAACTGTAACTACCAATAATTTAAGACCCACATCTAAAAATACAACTTTAGTTCCTTCGAAGCTTACAATAAATTTAATTTTTATAAACTAATATATATAAGAAACACCTTCATAAAAAGTTTATACAAAAGAAACAGAAATTTATCACAGCCATCTAAATTTTGTCTTTCCTTGTGTACCAAATAATTGCAAACATCCACTGTATTAAAGTATTAGATAATAGGGAAAGCTGTCTTAGTGTTTTATTAATTTTTAGTTGTTTTTTTAAGTCACACGTGCACATGTTAACACACAAAACAAAGAAAATCAGTCTTATTATTGTTATTACTTTTTCGTAGATACAATACTTATGTTGTGAACACGCCCTTCATTACTCTTTTGAGATCAAACAGATATAACAGTCAATACTTTTTTGTAACCAATTTCTCGATAGATTAAAAACAGTTTTAAATAACATTTTGTGACACTCTCTTTAAAACTTGCAAATCCATTAACATCTGTATATTTTGATGACATATATCATCAGCTTATGGATCAGACCTTGTGTTTAGTGTTCCTCAAAGTTTGGTGAAATTTAGTGGTAAAATTTTAAAGATATTAATTAACATTTTATATCAATATAAAGAACACACTTTTAATCTTTTATACAAAATACAGTTTTAACATTTTTTATTGGTGATAATTATTTTATTGATTGTTTTAATGTTTTATTCATGTTTTATTTGATATCAAGAGGAGATTGAATAAATGATAAACTCTGAGTTAGCACAGCCAGCAGGTGACCCTGAGTTGGACCTTTGGACTCTGTCTCAGATAAGATATCTCTACTGAATTACTGATTATTGAACTCTAGAAATATTATTTCTCAGGACTCTTTAACCTGGCAATATTTGACCAGACTCATTTTATGCTTGTCTTGATATTTACTTTGACATTGATGTGTAGATCAGATAAAAGACCTCATATAGGGCTTGTCTAACCTGGTCAAAGTCGACTGGTAAAAACTCAACAGATCATCTTGTGCAGGATATTAAACTGTCTTCTGCTTTGTTTATAAACAAACAGACAGCTCAGCATACCATTTTCTTTAAACTAATACAGTTTCGTTTGAATATTTATAAGTTGTACATTAATAGGATTATTGTCATACAATTAATAAAATGGTTAAAAATGTCCAAATAAAATATCCTTGTAGCATATGTAGTAAAAATGTCAGGTAAGTGTAGCAAGGCTTTGTTATGTAAGCAGAAACTGTTCCAAATGGACTCATTTTAAATGTTCTAATCTAAACTTAGAAGAATACAACAAATTCTCAAAATCAAAAAATTGGGTTTGTGAAAATTGTTTAGAACCAAATGAAGAAGAACAAGAAGCAATTTTTATCACATGATATAAACTAATACATTGTTAAAAGAGGTAGAGAGTTTAAATAAAGGTTGTAGTAACCCTTAACTGTGATTTGGAAGAGGCCTTTTCAAAAAGTACAAAACCTTCAAATAGAAAAAGTTACACTGGAAAATTTGCTATTAAAAAGAGAGGAAGAAATAATTAAGTTTAGAAAGTTTAATTAATAAAAACAAAGGTTTCCTTGAAACAGAACATTACTCAGCCATCGGAATTTATCTTACCTTTGAGTAACAGTTTTCAGTTGCTTGGTGAAAATACGGATATGTGTAAGTCAGCTGATTATCAAGAAAGTGATTTCCCTCCTCTACAAACCCCTAAGTTCATCTCCAGAAAGCCGCAACGAAATAATCTAATCCCAAATGTTTATCAGGGCAGTAGCTTCCAAACACAAGGGCATAAAAAATACTGTGGTGCCTGCGAAAGAGGCAAGAGACATCCTCTCTTCAAACAAAAGTACAAGGGAAAACAAAGTACCCTCGAGGAAGTGCACTGATAGTAACTATCAAGCAAATATTGACAATACACTAAATAGAGTTAGTTAGTATGAATGACCAAAGTAAATTTTTGATTTGTTCTGACAGTCATGGGAGAGATTTGGCTTGGTACATTAACAAGAATCAAAGAACCCGAACTGCTGTTGGGTTTGTGAGGCCAGGTGGTAGGAGCAGTGAAATTCTAAATCACAGAAATATTACAAATGAGTTAAAAACCAAGAATGATGTCCTGGTGATTATTTGTGGCTCTAATGACATCTCTAAAAATGAGGCTGATGTTGCAATAGATAGTATGGAGAGTACAATAAAAAAAACTGGGAACAATAAAATTATTCTGGTTGACTTGCCAATTAGATACGACCTCCCGCTGTGGTCAAGTGTTAACAAACTGCAAAGAAAAACTAATATTGCAATAAAAGAGCTATGCAGTAAATATGATAATGTATCTATTGTGGAAGTAAGCAAAGCAATGAGACAGCTTGCACACTCGTCATGGATCACATCTAAACTCAAAGGGGAAAAAATGGCTAGCCAAGCAAATTTGTGACGCTGTTGTGGAAGTACATGAGGAAATTTCAACACCTATTAGCAGCAGCCCAGTGACCATTGAAGAGGTTCTCAGAGAAGCACCTACACCATCACCCCCTACCATCATCCACCAGTCCAGTCATTACAGCGAGTACACCACAACTTTTTTTAGAAACTATAGCCAACAAGATGAAAGAAACCTAAACTCGGCCAATTCAACCTATGTAAGAACTTTAAGTAATGATGTTCACAATTTAATATTAGCACCCCCAAATAATGACAAGATCTCAAGAAATTCATTTAATATCTTATTTGGAAATGTTCAATGCTTGACTAACAAAGTCCTAGAAATAGAAATGTGTTTAAAAGATATAAATTACTCGGTACTGTGCATAGTGGAGCATTGGCTTAGTGAAGACAATTTTGAACTCTTTAACTTCACAGGTTACAAACTCGCTACAATATTTTACAGAGTCTCCAGTAGTCACGGAGGTTCTGGTATTTATGTAAAAGAAGATCTAAAAGTAAAAAGAAGTTGATGTTAAAGAATTTTGTGTCGAGATGCAATTCGAAGTTTCTGCAGTCAAACTCAGTGACCAAAAGTTATTAATAGTATCCTTGTATAGGCCCAGTGGTGGAAACAATAACATTTTTTTTTTTAAATTGGAAAATCTACTGGATTATTTGATTAAATTTAAGATTGACATAGTGCTGTGTGGCGACCTGAATATAGAAGCAAATGGGAACAATACTACAACTGTAAAGCTTCATAATCTCTTGAGAACTGCTGGCCTTTATTGTTCCAATTTTAGCCAACAAGAGGCTTAGCCTGCATTGACTACACAATAACAAACATTAGACCATCAGACTACAACGTTAATGTTCTTGATCTTTTAATATCTGACCACAGTTTTTTTATCCTTTAACATTTATGACCGGCTAATGGCAGCTTCAAAGAAAGAAGTTACACAGGTTTTCAACGACTTGAAAGACCTTTCAGACCATTACCTGGGCCTGCAGTTGAAGATTTTAAACTTTGTCTACAGAATATTGACTGGGGTGTAAACTCTTAAAGGATTAAGTGCTGAAGAAATGTATAATAAGTTTTCACAATGTGTTTATAGGCTGGATGAATATTTATTTGCCAATGAGGAACTCAAGAACAAATAACTTCAAGAATTACCATAAACCTAAAGGTCTGCGCAACTGGTTTACACTCCTCAGTTGGCAAAAATGAAAGAAATGGTTATGTCACTTTTTAATATTTCACAAGCGACTGAAGATCCCAGGGATGCTAAAAAATTATAAATTGGCCAAGATCAATTACAAGAGTGCTCTAAAACAAGCTAAATTTCATGCTAACCCAAGAATTTATTCAGTCCTCAAGCAACACTTGCAAAGCTGCGTGGCAAATTATAAAACATGAGACTCAACCGAAACAACAACAACATGCTACTCCGGATGCTGATTCTTTCAACGAATACTTCATTTCGGTAGTGGATGAAATCCGAGAGAAAATCCCCGCAGCAAAATACAAAGCCAGATGAGCTCCTAGAGGTGCAACACTTACCTTTACATCAGTCTTTCGCCTGGCAGCCTATAGAGTATAGTGATATTGTGAAAGTAATTTTAAAGTTAAAAAGTTCCAAAAGCTGTGATATTTATAATGTTTCAAATAATTTAGTGAAATTGGTGTGCAGTGGAGTGAATATCCCTCTCACCATGTGTCTAAATGCGATGCTTAAAGAGGGAATCTTTCCTAGTAAATTAAAAGTGTCAAAGGTTGTGCCAATCTTTAAGAAGGGTGATCATAGGAGTGTTAAATCGTACAGGCCTATCTCTCTGGTACCAGTTTTTTCTTAAAGTCTTTGAAGCCATCATTAAAACCCAGGTTAACTTATATTTTGAAACAAATAATCTCTTTAGTTGTAGTCAGTTTGGTTTTAGAGCCGGGATGTCGACAACCGATGCAGTTGGGGGACTTGTTTCGGGCGTCTTGGCTGGTTTCGATGCAGGCTTTGACACCTGTGCAGTTTTATGCGACCTCTCCAAGGCCTTCGACTGTGTCGATCACGACATCCTGTTGAGAAAACTTAAATTCTATGGTGTAACAGGCATTCAAAATTCTTTGTTTAAATCCTACCTCAGTTATCGGCAACAAAACATTTTTTACTAATGGCAATCTTTCTAAATCTTCTGAGGTAAAGTTTGGCTGCCACAGGACAGTTTCTGGGCCCTACTTTATTTCTAATTATGGTTAACGATCTTGAGTACAATGTGAGTTATAAATCAGTAATGTTTGCTGATGATGTCACTTTTTTTACAACAGTAAATAATCAAAATGAAAGAGAGCTTAAACTAAGATGTATGATCGATGAAGCAGATGAATGGTATAAATCAAATGTTCTGTTGTGTTGAATTTAGAAAAAACTCAAAATATGGTTTTCTCCTTAAGAGTCCAAGCTGATTGTAATGATAATGTGGTTAATTTACTAGGTATCACTCTGGATTCAAAGTTGACCTGGCATTTCTCATATAAATAATGTATGTAAAAAAATTGAGCAGGGTCATATATCTCTTGTACCATTTGA
Organism: Homalodisca vitripennis; assembly: GCF_021130785.1. Taxonomy (NCBI): domain Eukaryota; kingdom Metazoa; phylum Arthropoda; class Insecta; order Hemiptera; family Cicadellidae; genus Homalodisca; species Homalodisca vitripennis. The sequence continues at coordinate 13,127,303 of NC_060212.1, read as the reverse complement.
GGCACTGTGTAGACAAACACTATCTTAGAATGGTTTACTTTGCCCTTTTTCAAGGTGTAATCACATATGGGACTATTATTATGGGGTAATTGTAGCAGTATAAATGAAGTATTGATTATTCAAAAGAAAGCAGTCAGAATTCTCAACAACGCCCATTGTCTTGAGCACTGTAGACCCTTCTTTATTTGCAGTAAAATACTAACTGTTATAAATCTATACATTTTATCTTGTCTACTTTTTGCAAAAAATAATGTTAATAATTATGTCCTCAATGAGCATGTTCACTCTTATGCTACTAGGAAATTCTCACCAAATTCATGTACCTTTTGCTAGGTTAAGTAAAACTAAATTATCTTATGAAATTGTTAGCATAAGGTTATTTAATAGACTGCACATTTCTGCTCATTATAGTAGCTTTAATAGTTTTAGAAATATTTTATACGATTGGCTGTTGAACAATCCCTTTTTACAAAATTGACGAGTTCTTTAAAAGTGATATATCTAGTCTAGTCTTCCAAAGTTAGTCTGTAGGTAGTTTTAACTGTATATGTTAATTGCTTTTATTTGTATGTATCTGTAATGACGTAGCCTATTGTACAAATATGTATTTAATGGCCAAATATATGACTTATGACAATAATAATACAGTCTCTGTGTTTATAGTGTTAGTCTTGGTTTGTAAACATTGCACCTTTTTAGATCTGGCAGCAAATTTTGGGTCCGGTAGCGAATCTGTCTGAAGCAGTTATCTCAAGCTATGGAGACCCAAAGGAGGGAGAGGTAGAGGCCTGGGTGCCGTTGCTGTCAGCTGAGCCACCCCCGGTTCCGGCACTCACCACAGCTGTGGACATTATTATCGTCTACTCTCTCGTGGGACCTATGGCCAGACCTCAAGCCAAGATAATTGCAGCCTACCTGGACTTGTTACCATCAGCAAACACGTGTGAGTCTAACCACACCACAGTGGTAGTTGAGACGTCAGTGAGATTTATTGACAAGACTACTCCTGCTGTCACCAAGTTTGCACAGCCTCCTGTATACGAGATCAAACTACCACAGGATTTCTTTTACCCCTTCCTATCTGCTGGTAGTGGAATCCATCCCAGTAAAGAAATTATGTTGTTGGTTGTGATATTTTATAATGTTGTAGGGGAATATTTTTAGAATACAAACATGAAAAGGTTTAGATTTAAACGTGGAATATCAAATGGTAATTGTAACTAAGTAGTATATGTTACTTGTTTTTAATTAATCAAAATACTGTTCATTTAAGAAACATACTTGTAAATAACTTTCTTAACCTTTCCCATGCCACTAGTAAGCCATTTTGAAGGCTTTTTGTGAATGAACAAACTCTCCAAGAGACACAATGTAAAATCAGAAATAATCGTATTTGGAGTTTTGTTTAGATTCGAATATATCCATATTAAGTGTGGGTAATGTTAATGTTAGTTAATTTTGTTATGACCTCAAATCTAATTATGCTATCTGGTTCACTAAATTAATTGCTGATAACTTATTTACTCAAAACCCTTAAGTTTTAATCTCTATTTTTTAGACTGCTGTGCTTATCCAGAGAGTAATGTTAAACAAATTAATACAAAGCCAATTTCATTTATAAATGAAGGAATATAAACGGTTTTCTATTGTTTGTTCAGGTAATATAGCGAGTGACAATCATACCCTAACCATCCACAAAGAAATGTTCCATCAGTAATGAATGCAATTTTGACAGTGTTTTTGTGATATTGTAGTATATTAGTATTCTTCAGTGAGTTTAGTTTACTGTTGGCTTATAGTGTATTAATAATGATTTATTGTAAATGTTTTATAGATTTCAGTTTAATAAATATTTTTCCAATTTTCGTATTGTACATTTTGTTAATTTATTTTCCAAATAAGAATAATTTATTGTGATGTTAGATTTAAAATTACATTTAAACACTGTAAATAACCACCTACATTGCCACCTATAAATTTGCCTAAGTTAATTGCAGTCATACTTACCACATCCAAAACCAGGCAATTAAATTAGTCACAAAATTGTTTTTTACTGGATAGTATTGGTGTGTAAGGACAATGTATGCTTCAATGCATTTAGTCAACGTTATATTGTGGAAGTAATAAGATGATTTAACATTTTAACAAACAAGTGTTATAGTAATTTAAACTGATTTTGTCACAACAGTAAAAAATGTAATGTTACACCAATGTAAGGAAGATGAATCACATAATAGGCTTGCAATATTCTTAACAAAGCGATTGTTTTATTCAACAAAACAAGTATTGTACATTTTAAAACTAAATAGTAAAAGCACCTGGTGCTTTCAGTTCATATTTACAACTACTATGAACATCACTAACAGTCAGTACATCAAAGTTTTCGAGTTCAAAAATAACATTTCATAAATTCATTTATGTCTTCAACAAAGGTGTATTTAATACAAGTTCTATTCTTACTGCTATAAGATGCATGGTAGAAAGATTACTCTTACAATGCTCCTTTATTTCAACAACAGTAGACCTATCCCTTATTCCTTTTGACTTTAGAGGAAATAAATATGTGTTTGAACCTGTTCAAATTCGCTTCACTTATTAATGTGTTTAGTACGGCAAACTGATTATCCTTCTCATCTGCCGTAACCTGAATAACTGTTGCCTCTTTAAACAACCAACTGTACTCTGACCCACCATTGGGAACTCTGATTTTAATAAAAATCTGTCCAGTGGCCTTAATAATCTTCTGTTCCACCTTCCTCTTCAGCTCTTCTATGCCAAATCCAGATGTTGCAGACACCGGTATACTTGTGCCAAGATCTGGTAAAGGACCCGAAATCAGATCTATTTTGTTCCCTACAGTTATCATATTCTCAAGCAAGTTTTCGGGCAATTTAATGGATTTCAACGTTTCTATTACGTGATCATTTTGTGCTCTCAAATCTGGATGGCTGACATCTTGAATATGAATAAGAACATCTGCTTGCACCGCATCTTCTAAAGTTGCGACGAAGGACTGGATAAGATTTGTCGGTATGTCAGACAGGAAACCAACCGTGTCAACAAACAAAACTTTAAGACCTGACGGCAGGATTCCACCGTGTACTGTTACATCGAGTGTTGCAAACAATACATCTTTAGGTTCCAACGTTTCCTCTCGAGTCAGGGCCTTGATGAGTGATGTCTTCCCAGCATTCGTGTACCCTACAACGGCAACAGTGGGGATGTTCAGTTTCTGTCGTCTGCTGCGCAACAGTTCCCTCTGAGTTTTCAACCTCTGTAGCTCATTTTTAAGTTTCCGTTCTTTATCTTGAAGCAATCTCTTTTTAATTTCAATGTAAGACTCCCCTGGCCCTCCTATTGTTGCGCCTCCTCCCATCTTGTCACTCATGCCTTCGTGATCGTGTTTTAGCCAAGACCACATATACGGAATTTCTCCAATGGCAACTTGAATCTTTGCAGCTTTGGTTGTGGCGTGCAGTTTAAATATTTGGATCACTATCATGTACCGATCGTATACAGGTACCTTGAACGCTTCTTCCAGAGCCCTGTGTTGTTGTGGGCTTAACATATTTAGGCTAATAAACACAGCAGTTATAGCTTTATTTTTTGTTACTATCTCTGACAAAATTTCCAAATTTCCTTTTCCAAATATTTTTGGTTTATTGAAATTCATCATTGAGACTAGCCTTGTTGATACTACATTCCACTCAGGCAAGGTCTTAATGAGAGCTACTGCTTCGTCTAATTGTAGTTTTGGCGTTGTATTAGTTCGTTTGGAAGGCCCCCACTTAATGTACGGTTGAATTACAAACACCTGATGTCCTACATCTGACATTTTAAACGTTTGTCTCACAAGATCCTTGTAATTTGGATCTTCCAGTTCTTCTTCATATTCATCATCAGACTCATGCCTATTGTTGCTCTTACAAAGTAATTTATTTGTAGAAAAATTCCTTGATATTTGATATTCAACATTTATTTCTCTAGCATCTCTTAAAAAATATTTTGTACAGCTTAAATAATTAGATTTTTGTTTAAAAACAAAATCCGTGTTTAACTTACCAAAAAAACAGTTCTTGACTATATTCTCTTGATTGCAACCTAAGACTGGATATGGCAAACCGTGTCTAAGTATGTTTTCTTGCTACAAAACTATACATTTTCACTAAGCAAAGGCGGTAGTTTGAAATCTACTCTCAGCTGACAGGAGTTGGTGAAGTTTTTTCGAGTTCAGTAAAGTAAGTACTCTTATCTTCAGCTGCAAGCCAGGCTGCCTGACACACTTGACTCCTTGCCTTTGACACTTTGTACGAAAAATATGCTGCTACGACTGTTGATGATAAGACATAGAATTTTGATGAATACGGCAGTTTATTCTTCAATATACTCTGAGCTATATATGTGGACGAAAAAGCAATTGTAAATGTAGCCAGTCCTGTGAAATTTGCTCTCGTCATACACTCAAGGTAAGAACCAAATCCTGGGTGGTCATCGCCGTATAATTCCAAAAGTCTCTCTTTTCCTCTACTCATCTTTAAATTTACAAAATGTCTAATTTAATTAATTCTCATATTTGTTTTACTCTTGGTTACCATTCAAAAGTTGTCATTCCAATATCCTTCTTTTGGATATCACTTTATTAAAACTTTGCTTATGTTGAAATAGTTTCCCTTTTACTGGCTGTAACTCATCTGTGCTCAAACAAATTTATAACTTTCTTTATCTTGGATTTTCATTATCCGTTATTCTTCAATCGTTGACTCCAATCCTCCGCCTACAAAAAAAAACCAAAAATAATATTGAAAACAAAATATTTAGATATGTTTAATGTAAATGCACAGATAATTGAAATTTTAGATCTTGGTGAAAGGCAGAACAGTGTAACGAATAAATATATTAGAAAATTTACACAGAGTAATATTAAGTCATTCTTAAGCAGCCTAGCAAATACGGCATGGTCGGATGTCTACCAAGCACCAGTGCGTATGAAATATGATGTGTTTTATTCTATTTTTAGTTATAATTTTTGAAGTACATTTTCCTAAATTGATAGTCACCAAAATAGAAAATCACAAAAGTAAATGGATAACTGATGAAATTAAATACAAGCAGTGTAAATTGATAGACTTAGAAAAAAACTGTAGGATACTTAAGGATATAAAATTAAAATCAAAAGTTAAAGAAATGAAAAAGGAATTGAAAAATGCTATATATATTGAAAAAAAAGCAATACTTTGATCAAAAGATGAATAATTCTTGCAAAATTTCAAAATCAACATGGCAATTAATTAAAACAGAAATAAATAAAAAACCAGTTTGTAAAAAAAAATATTACAGTTTTTAGAGATATAAACAAGGAAGTTGTAAGTGATCCAATACAGGTTGGAAATATATTTAAATAAGTATTTTTGTAAACGTAGTTGATAAAAAACAGTATTACCCAATTTACCTTCTAGAAATGAAAAACAATTAAATTTTCCACATGCTCATACGACAAATAATAGATTTAGATTTATCAGATTTCAGAAACTCATTTAAAAAAAAATTTGTCCATGTCTTTTAAAAATAAACCATCATCTGGAAATGATGAGGTTTACTATACAACTAATAAAACAATCTCTTCCATTCATTTTACAGCCATTAGTCCACTTAATAAATTCATCTCTAATTTCAAGCTATTTTCCGAATCAACTAAAGATTGCCAGATTAATCCCAATTTTCAAAAAAGTAACCCAAATGACCCCTCATGTTATAGGCCAGTGTCTCTTCTTCCTGTGTTTTCTAAAATATTTGAAAAAGTAGTTTATATTCAATTAGTAAAATTTATTTAGAAAACAGTGAATTATTAGATAAGCAACAACATGGCTTTAGATCGGGAAAGTCCACTACTACCGCTGGCATTGACTTTATTCAGTCAATAATCAACTCTGTGGATAGGGGTGAAAAGGTAATTGGAATTTTCTTGGATCTCACACGGGCATTTGATAGCGTCTCACACCAAGAACTTCTAATCTCTCTTAACAATCTAGGTATTCAAAATAGAGAATTATTATGGTTTGAATCATATTTAACAGAGAGGAAACAATACGTGGAAATAGAACACACATCATCTAAATTAAAACCGAGCAGGTGTCACATTATAAGAAAATATAAGTCTGAAATAGAAACCATTAAATACGGAGTCCCTCAAGGATCCATTTTGGGCCCATTACTTTTCCTCTGTTACATTAATGGACTACCTAAGGTGGTTCCGCAGGACTGTGGCATTTGTTTGTTTGCAGATGATACCAACATCACCATATCAGGTAATTCAGAAGAAGATATAGAAATATCTTCTCACATTAGTCTAAATTTAGTTAAACAATATTTAGATAACAAACAATTACTCTTAAATTCAACTAAATCAAATTTTCATTTTGTTTTCCACTCAACAATCAAGAATAACACCCAAATTTGATATTAATTTAAATAATAATGATATATCCCAAGTTGAGCACACAAAATTTTTAGGACTCATAATTGACGAGAATCTGTCATGGAACAAACACACTGAGCACGTAATTTATTAAAATGTCTTCTGGTATCTATGCACTCCGACAGATGTCGCAGATTTGTAGTGTACAGACATTGCGGACTATATATTTCTCACTAGTACATTCACACTTAGCCTATGGAATTAGTATATATGGTGCAACAACAAAGAAAAATTTAGACAAAATTTTACGCCAACAAAAGAGAGCTCTTAGAGCAATGTTTAGACTAAAAAAAAAAACAGAATCTGTCAAAAATTTGTTTTCAGAACACAAATTTTAACTGTTTACAGTCTATACATATATGAGACAGTGATATATATATATATTTCACCTATAAAATTTTTGTAGGTTTTGCATTTCTCTCATTTTGTTATATATATATATATATATATATTTATATATATAATATATATATATATATAACAAATATATATATATCATATATATATTCATATATATATAACAAAATGAGAGAATGCAAAACCTACAAAAATTTTACATCATTATAATACTAGATTTAAAAGAAATGTCCCTCAGCACAAACTAGAATTTTTCAAAAAAAGAACTGATTTTATGGGCCATAAATTTTTAACAAAACTACCAACAAAAATAATAAATGAACAAAATTTTATTAAAATGAAAAAAGAGTTAAAAATATATTTGATATATCTGGCTCTGTACTCCCTGATGAGTTTTTGGGAGGGAAGGTAGATTGGGAATGCCTGGTATGTAATTTTAGTATTTCATGTATATAAGCTTCTGGATTGTTTATTTCTTATTACATTGTATAATTTTAATTTTAAATGACATATAGATTAATTAGTATATTGTAAAAAACTTAGTGACACTATTCATGTACACGCTGTACTATGTACGAATAAAGAATTTTTGAATCTTGAATCTAATAAAACTAGGAATAGTATATTGTACTTAAGTACTTTTTATCCTTAAGTTTGTAAATAATGTAAACTAAAAATATTGTATTATTCACTAAACACGCCCTAAAATAACCTCAAAAAAACTAATTCTTTCTATTATAAAATACAAAACTAATTTTTGCCAGATATTGTTTCTCTTTCCATCCTAAAAATATTATGAAGTAGGAGTCTGCCACACAACATATCGTAACAGGCTTCGCTGAGGTTGCATATTACTGCATTAAATTGGGTTTCATATCGGTGTTTAAATGAGTCTTATCACGAACTCGCAATAAAATAATGTATGTGTTGGGACAGTTGGACTACATGCTTTAATATGCCACATGTTTTAATCTCTTATAGGTTATTGTGTTTGATTACAAAATTATTTATTCTGCTATTTTCTTGTTGTCCAACCAGAAAATACGATTGGACCTATTTTTACATAATACCAATATAAAAATATTCGCTAACGCTCACCCAAATCCAATAGAGTGACATGCACCATCATCGGACTATGTTCCTCAAATACAAATGAGGCTTCATGCACGATTTCAAGATGTCATGCAAACACAGAAATGAAATTTTTCCCACCCCACAAGTGACAGGCTTTGCTAAGGTTCAGCCACTTAAAGTCAAGTCTACACACCATCTTTGTGAATCCCCCTGTCATCGATATTATAGACTGGGAATACACTACCTTAATAATTACAAGTCCAATCTTGTCCGCATCTTGCCAGGATTGGTTTGGAATATAAACTTTGCTAGCAAGCCATGAAGCAGCATCACATCAACCTAGTCTGCCATCCTTATTTTAATGAATATAACAATAAGATCTCAAATTTTAAGTATACTTCATTACTGAAAATGGAGTATAAGATATCATTAAGAGATTTATGGGACACTATGAAGTTATGATAACACAAAGTATGTGTGATGTCTTATAGATATCAACTACCTTAAATTTGGATATTTGCCTCTATATACAGGCCTTAGGAGTGTGATTGAGGCATTTTGGGATCAGTACAGATTAAATAAGAGAAAGGGAAAGAGAATTACTAATTTAACTTTGCTCAATATATTAAATTATTATTTTTAGTTTTATTCACACAGTTTCTCTATCCAACATGTGTAATTGTGTTAAACGTCATTATATTGCAATAGTAAAAAAATTTTAGTTGATACAGTAATTAAAAACAATTACCCAACCACACGGTACTTTCAAGACTGCTCTTGGGGCAAAACATCGGCAAGGACCCCCTTCCCACATTTCTAATCTATTTTTTTTTTTTACTTACAAACTCTTACTAGTTTTACTCATGTCCTACTAAAATGAGTGTGTCATTTACTGGTTGGATATATAAAATGTTTGTAAAGAACCACAATTTCTTTGTAAATCACTACAGATTTGATCTTGACCAATTATTGGTTAAAAATAAGGTAATTATGCATTGCTCTCCACCTCCCAAGGTGACGTTAAGTGCAACAGAGTTACTGAAATGAGTAATTACTCAGTTACAGACCCGAATTTAATTAAAAATTTATAGTTGAGGTATAACATTCAGTCTCCAGCAAATTTTGAAAACAGGGCAATCCAGATGAAAGCAGGTTCCAAAAGCGAGTTGAACACTCGTACTGCTCAGTCAGAGGTTTTGGCTTTTTTACATTTAATTTTGTCTCATGGTGATCTTTTGGCCTATCCATGGTTGATGAGGTTAAACGAAGTTGAAACAACAGAAGCACACTTCCCTCCTGACGAAGGTAATGGTTCAGTACAAGCGTGTTAATAAGTCATCTTGGAAGGTGGAGAGCAAGGCACAATTTAAAGAACAATCTCTCCAAACAACATCAATACACCAAATATAGTTGTAGCAGATATGAAAATGTTATCGTTAAGTACTTTGGTATTATCCGAAGCTCATTATTTTTCGAAGAGTTTCTCTTACCGGGGACCTAAAAAACTACATTGTTAATAAAAACAGACTTTATTTCACTTACTGTAAAAATGACATGTCATTGTAATGATTGGTTCGTGTTTTCTGCATCCCAACATGATATGATGTCAGAACAGTTAGACAATCTGGGACGTGATCTGAGGTCAGGAAAATATGATCGGAAATGCCCCCTGGTCATCAGTGGGCTTTGGTGTCGCCTTTGGCACCCTGCACTTCTGGTGATAAAAAAAAAAGAAAACATCCCTTGAGATAGTACATAAACACAAGCTCAAATTACGTGAGTGCTGCTTAACTGTTTTATAATACATACATAAGTATTTACCAACTTATAAAGTCTAATAAACAGTAGTAGATAGGGACAGAGTGGCCTTCGGAAGGCAGGAAACAAGAACTGATCATCATAATGGCATGTAATTTTCACAGTAACGCAAATAAAGTCTGTTCTTTCAAATAATGTAGTGTTTTTAGGTCCCTGGTAAGAAAAATTCTTCCAAAAATAGTGGCCTCCAGATAATTATGTTGTAACATGTAGAATATAACAATTTAATTAACTGACTGATGTTAAATTTAAACTGATAAACTAATCAAATTATGACTGGTGATCTGATGTTGGATGATCTGTGACATGATCTGAGATTAGGATAGTATTAATCAGAAATGCCCCTGGCCATCAATGTGTAGCCTACTTAGGTGGCGACTTGAAAAAAAAGAAAAAACATCCCTCGAGATAGTACCCAAATTCAAGCTTAGATCACGTGAGCGCTATTAATTTTGGTACTACTAATAACATATTTACGATATACCTTAAACCAATATGTATATCACATAATAACATTCCATAGTGTAATGTTTCCATTCCTAGCTTCATTAAAACTTACCTCTGCTCTTGCTGATTATTGAGTAACTGAAAACCAGAAAGTTATGAGAACACCAAATCATTCAGCCTAGCTATTACTTAATTAACAGTATCCCATTAGTAGGCTACCACTCAATACCCGGGCAGAGTACGATAAGCGGACCTGGTTTTTATATTGTTTATTACAATCATCGATGATACTTTATGTATCAAATATCCTTGTTTGAACTATCAATTGATATGAACGAATTTAAAACTAAATTAAACTCATATGTTTCAAGTTAATAGAAATAATTAAATAATTACGTAATGTCATAAATAATAGAGGAACCTAAACCATTAATCAAACAATAAAATTAAGATCGGTGATAGGAAAAATGACATTTAAATAATAAAGAAAATGTGACAAACAAAATCTTAAAACCAAGAAAGACAGGGCAAATCATCTTTTAGTGTTCTTTTGTATAGTTTTCTTAAGTTTACTATCTTTTTTTATTTAAAAGAAGTTACTTATAGAACAAATTGTGTTTAGAATATAAAAATGAGTGTATGGTTGGTGCAAATGATTACCGTTTATTGTTCAAATTAGTTACCATTTATTGATTATATTGATGGTTATAATAATTAAATATAGCTTGATAATTTCGATATAAAAACCGGGTCCACTTATCATACTCTACCCAAATAACCTGTTACTGACACTAATACTTTCCATCTGTAATAGCAGAAAAAGTGCAATGGTTATGTATATTTCATTAATTTGTGTCACAAGGTACCCCGACACGTTTACCCTTCAAAATAGTAAGAAGTAAGTAAATGTTACACTGTTTTGTCTGTTATGTTTTATGATAATACTTAGCCTAGATAGTTTTTTATTCACCACAATATTATTAGGTACTTTTTATACTGTAATTTGAAATACCTATAATGTAATTTGGGTAGGCTACATTGATTATTACAATCATTGATACTTATTATTTATTTATCAAAGCCATAATCACAATCATATTTTAAATTAAAATAACTAATATAATGCACAAAGTGATCTTATAAATAATAAATGAGCTCTAACGATTAATTAAACAATTAGAACTGGAAATAGGAAAAATTCAACAAGTTAGTTATTGTTCAAAAATCAGTATCGGTTAGTTATATCGAAAGTTATAATTAAGTAATATCGTTTGTCAATATCGATATACAAAACCAAGTCCGCTTATCATACTCTACCCTGTAATTTAGCTCAAGTAGTTATATTTGGGATTCTTTAATCATGAATATTGATCATTCCAGTGTTGGACTATTATTATACTACAGCTGCGGTTAGAACTCAAAGCTGATGAGCAGTGTGAAACTGGCCATAGATTCCATCCATAAAAAGAACTAATCGCTGACTTGAATCTAACCTGGTTTCATGTACTGCTCCTGACCTAGTTCCTGAACTACCACTAACCTAGTTCCTGAACCAGTTCAATCGCTTCAGGATTAAATTATATTATTAAAATTAAATTTTATAATTTAAAAAAAGAACAAATACAAAAAATATCTATAGATTATACTTAATACATTACTTTGAATACATGGTCTACTGTATTATATTACTACCCTCATTTTAGACCTCTCCTATTTTTGGACAAATACCAATCTATAGATGGCCATATCTCAAAAACGTACGAGCCAATTTTGATAAAACTTTCTGTACAACATTCACTACATGGTCTACTACACTAAAAATACAAGCCTCATTCTTAGGCCACGCCTATTTCCGGAGCCACATCGATTTTACAGGCCAAGTGCTGACAAAAACAAATCTATGGACAGCCATATCTCGAAAACGTACGAGCCAACTTTGATAAAACTTTCTGTACACATTCACTACATGGTCTAGTATACTAAAATACAAGCCTCATTCTTAGGCCACGCCTATTTCCGGAGCCATATCGATTTTACAGGCCTAGTGCTGACAAAAACCAATCTATGGACAGCCATATCTCAAAAACGTACGAGCCAATTTTGATAAAAACTTTCTGTACACATTCACTACATGGTCTAGTATACTAAAATACAAGCCTCATTCTTAGGCCACGCCTATTTCCGGAGCCACAATAACTTTATAGGCCAAGTGCTGACAAAAACCAATCTATGGACAGCCATATCTCAAAAACGTACGAGCCAATTTTGATAAAACTTTCTGTACACATTTCACTACATGGTCTAGTATACTAAAATACAAGCCTCATTTCTTAGGCCACGCCTATTTCCGGAGCCACATCGATTTTACAGGTCAAGTGCTGACAAAAAACCAATCTATGGACAGCCATATCTCAAAAAACGTACGAGCCAATTTTGATAAAACTTTCTGTACACATTCACTACATGGTCTAGTATACTAAAATACAAGCCTCATTCTTAGGCCACGCCTATTTCCGGAGCCACAATAACTTTATAGGCCAAGTGCTGACAAAAACCAATCTATGGACAGCCATATCTCAAAAACGTACGAGCCAATTTTGATAAACTTTCTGTACACATTTCACTACATGGTCTAGTATACTAAAATACAAGCCTCATTCTTAGGCCACGCCTATTTCGGAGCCACATCGATTTTACAGGTCAAGTGCTGACAAAAAACCAATCTATGGACAAGCCATATCTCAAAAACGTACGAGCCAATTTTGATAAAACACTGGATACTTGAAACCAGGCATTATTTCCTTACTGTTCACGTTTTAAATACTAGAACTCTAAATCAGTATTTCATATTTGTAACGTTTTAAATACTAGAAGACTTTAAATCAGTATTTTTAACGCTGATAATACTGAGTATATCAAGCTCATTTTTTTCAAATTTAAAGAGGTTGATGAAAGAATTTTAAACGATTGTAATGGCTTTTGAAAACAAATTCTCAACAGGAATTGATGATATACCAATTACCCTCATTAAACAGTCTTTTCCGCTAATCTCCAAACCATTATTACCGCTTACCAACAGCATTTTTCTAAAATTAAGAATCCTGGGTACTTTGGGATTATAACCGACCACACCAGTATGAAGAACACAAAAATAGAAATTTATAGAAACAAACATGATAGAACGAAAAAACAACTCTTCAATTACAAAATTACAAACTTACAAGCATTTCCAGGTATTGTGATCGGTATTGTTGTCGCTGTTATCTTATCTTTCTCGAGAATCCTGATTACGGCAGGCCGCGCGGCATCACGTGATTTTGCACGGTACATTCATTGCCTTTCCTTACAATTTCAATTTATATTTCTGATTAGCCCCTCTAGAATTTGATATTTTAACTGATAGGTACTATCTCGAGGGTTGTTTTTCTTTCGTCGACATCAGCGCGGGGCAGCACCGAAGGTGCTGTCGAAGCCCGCGACTGATGGCCGGAGGCCACTCGCATTTTGGGTGGCGGAATGTGATCAAGAATAAAAACAAGTTTTGAGTGTTTTTTTAATAAAAAGTTTAGTTTGGTAAATGTTTGTTTTTGTTGAATTTTTGTGTTTGGAGAAATGTAGAGGTAAAACACGGAAGTACAACAAAGCGATGCACCAGCTGAACGGGCGGCGAGACTCTGCAATCACGTTATCTACTAGACGCTCGACTTTGACCTCTGTCTGAGGATGGGGAGGTGTTTGCGATATAAGACAATTCCTGTTTTATATTGACGAAAATATTGTTCTACGCTAATCTAGTAATCAGTAGAAACGAAATGTGTGAAATAACGATTCATGTCTGGGGTGTGGTCGGTATAATCCCAAAGTACCAAGAATCCTTACCGTATATGGTCTATATTTTTCAAACTATCATGCTTGTGAAATCAAATGAAGATAGTATACATAACTTAGAAACTTTTTAATAAAAAAAACCCACAGCTATAGGATCCAAATTCTTGTTATTTCTTAATTTTCACAAATTTGCATATTTAACGAAGTTTAAAATCATTTTTAATTGAAAAATCAGTATACCCATTTAAAGAATATTGTGAGGTAACTTAGCTCATCCAACAATATATTAATTAATATGACATATTATAAATAGTAGCAAAATTGTAAAATCAGTGTTGTCATTTACATAACATTTTGAGGCAAACTTCTTTATTTAATGATGTATGTAGTCACTAAATGGATATTGTTAATGTAATAGTTAACGCTATTCTGTATTTATCTATATATATAAAAATGAATGTTTGTATGTTTGTCCTTTATGGAATCGTGAACTATTGGACCGATCATGATGGAAAATTTGTACGTATATGTATTTTTCCACGGAGAAGGTTTATAAGCTATGCCCATCCCTTTCCCGATTCAGGATTCCGCCCCACTGGTTACAGAAATACCCATAAGAAATGCATTGCAGCAAACATATGTTAACGTCTTTTTCAAATTTTTTAATCAGCTGTTCTTTGTAAACATATATTACACTTATAGTTTTAAAGCATAGAGTAAGCTTAAGAGAAACGACAAATTTTGTTTAAACTGTTTTTGCAATCACTGTTAAACATAGACTTTACTATCCAGATAATACAATTCAAATTTGACGTAAAAATTCACCTTTAACTGCAATATTTATTTAATATAAACCATGCTCATGCTTGATCAGAAGAGTAATGCAGATAATCATAATATACTATCTTACGTTGGCTACAAAATATAAAGAATGTTATAAAATCAACCTTAGTTGTTTTTTTTGACAGAAGTATGGTTCTCAAAACTCCGTGTGTACATATTCTCTCGATCGAGACAACAAAGCAAGCTCAATCGTGGCATCGGAGATATAACTAATTTAATCTAAAATTTTTATAGTAAAAAAAAAAATTTACTAAGTAATATAAGGACTTTCGGTTCTTAAGATTTGCGTGCGAAGCCGTGGGTAACAGCTAGATAGAGGCAGGAATATGGTACATACCTTCATAATACGCCCAAGAGGCTCACGATGGAACGACTATCAATTATCTCAGCAATGTTTAGAATGTGATAGAAAAATGAATAAGTGAATATAGTGTACTGTTTTCAACGGGAAATTGCGTTGCGAAGCCGCGGGCAACTTTTGCAAAAAATTATTGAAATGCGCAGCAAAGCGCGCCGGGCCCGCTAGTACTATATATAAAAATTCCTAAATGTACTGTCTTTGTTCAAAACATTGATGTTAAAATCTCTGGCTATGATATATTCTTAAATTTATCATTTAATGTATTACATAACAAATCAAGTTACTCGGCGATACTGAGTAAAACACTGGATACTTGAAACCAGCATTTATTTCCTTACTGTTCACGTTTTTAAATACTAGAACTCTAAATCAGTATTTCATATTTGTAACGTTTTTAAAATACTAGAAGACTTTAAATCAGTATTTTTAACAGTGAAAATACTGAGTATATTCCCTAATAAACACTGTTTATTTAATTAAAACACAGTTTATGAGTACTTCTGGACTAGTAAAGTAATCCGTACGAGAAAATATTTGTACCTTGTAACAGAGTACTAGATACAAAGTATCTGTTGTCTGTATTTTTAGTTCTCAGTAACCGTTACAGATACTGTAAGAAAAGTAACCGTTATACAAAGTACTGATTACTGAAATACCGTCTCTCCGCTAATGGACAGTGGTTAGGTAGCTCCGGCATTTAGCAGTGAACCGTCTTGGCGTAGGTTAAATGCAATTTATTCTGCACATTCAATATATTATAATGAAAAACTGGCAGAAGAAACCGTATGGAATAGTTGTTATTAGTTGTTTAGTGTAGTGTTTAAAAAGTGTAAAAGTAGTGTGTTAAAGTAAAAGTAAAAGTTAGTGTGTTAAAGTAGTGTTAAAAAGTGTTTACCTACAAGTAAGTTTATCTTACAGTTACTTCAAATGAATGTAAAGTATGAATGTAAGAATGTATAAAGTGGCTACAATATGTATGCGAGGATTAACCTAAATATGCTCTACGATTTTCCAGGTGTGTTGATTTAATAGATTAGATTTTTTTAGCACATAACCTAGATAGATTGGTTTTTGTCAGCACTTGGCCCTGTAAAATCGATGTGTCTCCGGAAATAGGCGCGGCCTAAGAATGAGGCCTGTATTTTAGTATAGTAGACCATGTAGTGAATGTGTACAGAAAGTTTTATCAAAATTGGCTCGTACGTTATTGAGATATAGCTGTCCATAGATTGGTTTTTGTCAGCACTAGGCCTGTAAAATCGATGTGGCTCCGGAAATAGGCGTGGCCTAAGAATGAGGGCTTGTATTTTAGTATACTAGACCATGTAGTGAATGTGTACAGAAAGTTTTATCAAAATTGGCTCGTACGTTTTTGAGATATGGCTGTCCATAGATTGGTTTTTGTCAGCACTAGGCCTGTAAAAATCGATGTGGCTCCGGAATATAGGCGTGGCCTAAGAATGAGGCTTGTATTTTAGTATACTAGACCATGTAGTGAATGTGTACAGAAAGTTTTATCAAAGTTGGCTCGTACGTTTTTTGAGGTATGGCTGTCCATAGATTTGTTTTTGTCAGCACTTGGCCTGTAAAATCGATGTGGCTCCGGAAATAGGCGTGTGTGGCCTAAGAATGAGGCTTGTATTTTAGTGTAGTAGGACCATGTAGTGAATGTGTACAGAAAGTTTTATCAAAATTGGCTCGTACGTTTTTGAGATATGGCTGTCCATAGATTGGTTTTTGTCAGCACTTGGCCTGTAAAATCGATGTGGCTCCGGAAATAGGCGTTGGCCTAAGAATGAGGCTTGTATTTTAGTATAGTAGACCATGTAGTTAATGTGTACAGAAGGTTTTATCAAAATTGGTTTGTACGTTTTTAAGGTATGGGCCCTTTTATAGGGTTTCTCAAAACTTGCCTTTTAATTGAGTATAGTCTTGAAAATTGCTGCTATAAAAGGGGATTATTATCATAAAAGTACTGCTTGTTCATTTAAAAATCTTTATTTGTAGTATTATCCGTCACGTTATTAATTAAATATATAAATTTTGTATGGTTTGAGTTGATGAACTAGGTTAGGATTCATTTAGGAACTAGTTCCCCGGTACTCGTTCTTTTTATGGATGGAATCTATGGCCAGTTTCACGTCGGTAAGCTGATGGGCCTCCACCTTAATCATTAGGTCTGGCATAATGATAAAAAGAACCCAGCCCATACCAATTTTAATATTAAAAAGCATTTGGTTCAAGAAGACAGGTGAAATAAATCAATAACAAGCTGAAATTATAAAATTGGCAACTTGGCTAATAATTTCACTGATACCCAAAATAAAGAATTAGGGTTAGGTATATAGAACATTTGAGGAATACAACTAAGCATGTGAACAATTATACGTTAGGCTTACCTAAATGATTATTGACACTAAAAATTCCTCTTTAAATCAAATCTAGCAATTACTAAAACCAATATCAGAAAAAATTTTGAAATTCAGTCATAAACAAACACTTTACCCATAACCATAACCTTAAAAAGGCTACAACTTAAATCCAAAGCAGAATAAATAAAAAATATTGATCTCAAACCATCGATATATCGAATCTACGAAGATATTGAGATATTCTTGACAATTTGATAATATGTTTTATTATATGCTGAGTTTTCAAACCTGTTTACATAAGGTTTAGAAGTTTGCTTTAAAAAATCAACAAGAAATGATAAATACTCCACAATTTGTTTAGCCAACATTTTTACACAGTATTTCTCTTACGATTTTGCGCTTATTTAATCTATCCTTTCAAATTGCATATTATGTTTCATTTAAATTAATTTTGCATGTGATCGTCACAAATTTGTGAACCCACTGTTTAAGAAAAATAGCGAAGAAGATATCTTTAAGTTATTTAATTACTTTGAACAAAACTGTTAATTTTCTGCAATTCCAGAAATTAGAAACCAATTTTAAGCGTTTATAAATTCATTTCCCCCACTTTTTCCATTTAGAACTAGGCCCCCAACCTGCATTGCAATGCCTAGTTTGAACTAAGCTCCCTCCTAATTTCTCGAATATTAGTGTGGCTTGCATCTGTGGGTATTTTGACATGCCCTATATTTACAGAGACGGTACCCAGCCATAGGTAAAGCAAAGAAGAAAAAACTCTCCCTTTATAAAATATTTACGGTACCCAAAAACTGCCATAATGTACTTTAAATCCCTTGGATTCACTAAAGTTCGTACTAGAATTCTTTCTGATTGTAAATATGGATAATAAAATATTGCGGGTAAAGACGATGTATCTGTCTGTCCCGGCTGTAATGTTAAAGTTAATGATAGTGACAAGGCCTTCAGTGTGAAGGTTTTTGTAAACCCTGGTATCATAATATGTGTTGATATTTCAACCAAAGAATACAACATTATAAATGTAGGAAGTGAAATGGTTCTGTGTGCCGTATGGACTGAAAATAATTAGCATGGTTTCAAATCACTGCACTGTGGAGCATTTCATTGATATCAATGAAACTGTGAAAAAACTATTTGACTTAACAAAAACATTATACCGCCGATATTGTTCATAAACTTCACGAGGTATCGTCTGAAAACTGAAGGTTAAGGGCTGAGATGACTTCCTTCAAACAGGAGATTAATAAACATATATCGTTATCAAAGACAAACTTATCTACTGTCAATAACGAGATAAGTGAAAGTGAACACGTAAACAGTGTTTTGGAAAATAGTTCCTTGAACGGTTTGAACAGCCAAGTTTCCAATCAAAATGTATCAAACCAAACTGATAACATATCAATATGGGCAAGTGGCAGATTGGGTATTGTGGAACAAGTAAATGAGGCTAGAAAACATAGCAACAAGAAACGGGTTGTCAGTAATTCACAAGTAGAATGAATAATTATAAAAATGGTGTGATTGTGATAATAGACCATCAAATTATAGTTTACACAACAGGTTTAGGACATTATTTTATAAAACTACTCCAAATTTGGAAAGAAAATGTCCTAGTCTACCAGAACTTTCAACATCGTCAAACAGCGATGTACAGAATCGTACTTCGTACATTGAGGTAATACAAGCTATAGTAACAAAAATAGGGTTATCCACGGCACAAAAAAAGGTAAGTGAAAATACCTTACTCAAACCGGGTAAGCGTTTGTTTTAGTTGTGTATATCTGACTGGAAAATGACGTTGCTCCTTACTCAATTATCAATTATCTGAATAGCTTAAAATGCTCCCCGTTGTATCAGTGTGAAAAATTAAGGACTATATTCAATAATTATAGTTCCTTTAAGTGGGTGTACCATTAGAATTTGGTGAAGAATTGATGCACTCTACCCAATGGTCTCAGGGAGTTATAGTTACTAAATATTGACCTCCTAAAATTAGAAGTACCAATGAAAGAAATAACTCTTTTTTTACAGAACCATCGAATATAAAAAATAACCTAGGTCTTATACGAGTTGTAAAAAAGGGATTTACAACAAATATTTGCGCTTTAAACAATCAATCCCTGAGAAATAAACTGCATCAATTAGAAACTATTTTGACTCTAAAACAAACAGATGTTATTTGACTTAATGAACATTTGCTTTGCAAAGATAAAATGGAACTCTAAATTCCAGAAGGTATTGTATTGGCGGGGTTTTTCAGCAGATATCCTCCTTATGATGGTTTCTCAATTATGGTGAAAAAAGACCTTATGTTTCAAATGTATTGATGTATCCACATTCTGTAAAATATCTATTTTTTAAGCATCTGCTATTAAGTTAAGTGTAATAATACATTTTAATAATTCTTTGTTTGTTTCATACAGCAGATTCTAATTTTAATCAATTTATGGAGAGCCTAGAAAAGTTATTGAAGTTTATCACAAGTAACACTTTTAGACCTAAATATCTAGTTCTTGCAGGTTATCTAAATGTAGATATTTTAAAAACAGAAGTGACTAACGTCCAAGATTATTTAATTATTACGCTACTTTGATATGTATTGCACTAATGACTCTCCAACTAGAAATAATGCTTGTCTAGATAATGTAGCCAATAACATGTAAGTTGTTTAGATGTTTCTTTGCCGAAACAAAATATAATTTCGGATCATGCAGGTATTTGGGTTAGGATGAGTTTTACCAGTGAAATTATTTATTGTCAGGATAGACATTTAGCTATCAAAAAGATTCTGTCGAAACATATAAAACGACTTTTCTCTTAAGAGAGATTGGATCATTTAAGAGAAGGTCTGAGTAATACTGAATGGAAAGAATGTCACCATACTAACAATGTAAATATTGCTGTAAACGTCTTTTTAAATATTTTTACAATGTTTTTAAATATTTATTTTTCTATAGCATCTGTGATAAACAAACCCAAAAAGAAAATAGGTGTAAACTGGTTTACTCCAGAATTGCATAAGATCCGTAATCAACTATTGGCATTACACAATAAAATGTAAAAATACTGCAAATATAGATGATAATAACTGTTTTAAACATTTTAAAAACATTACATACATTGTATTAAAGAGGCTAAAATAGCAGCTAATGATAAATGCTTAGCTAGTTCTAAAAATTATTGTAAAGTTGTATGGGCAGTTGCAAAGGAAGAGTGTAGGCTTGAGTTTAGGATAGAACCAATAATACCACTTTCTCCTGTTGAGTTAAACAATTTTTTTGTAAACGTGTTTAGCAATACTGATCTGTATGACAGTCCAAGTGCACATAATGAAACTTATATTGAATACTTAACATATCTTAGTGATATTCCGTCTTTCAAATTCAAACCTATTAATATAAAAGTAGTGAAGAATGTTGTTTATAAAATGAGTAATCCACGCAGTAAAGATCTCTATGGTATTTCAAATTGTTTGATAAAATAATATTATTGATGTGATTTTGTTTCCTCTTACTATGTTATAAACTTAGTTATTGTACAGGATTGTTTTCCTGATTTTTTTAAAGGTCTCCAAAGTCACTACTATTTTTAAATAAGGGGAAGCAATGCCGATAATTATAGATCTATTAAAATTGCGCCAATCATAAGTAAAATAATAGAATCGTGTTTAGTGAACCAGCTCTATGAGTACTTTTTTAATCATGGCTTGCTTTTAACTTTCAGTTTGGCTTTAGACCAAAGCTTGTTGGTATCTATCGTACTATCACTAGTGTAACAAATTCAACATTTTCCAATATATAAAAAATTATATATTGGAAAATGTTGAATTTGTTTATACTAGTGATAGTACGATAAACCTTTTTTCCAATGCTCCAAGATTCTACATTGTTGGTATCTATTTATATACCAAATTCTATAAATATATAATCAATCTGTGTAGGAAATTAGCAAGAGTATCATTTCTTCTAAGATAACTAAAAACAAGTGTACGTTCAGGAGTTCTAATCATGGCATACTTCGGAATGCTTCATGCTCATCCAACGATCTAACCTGTGGAATCCGATTATGGGGAAATTCAGCATCAGCCAAAACAGCATTTATGTGGCAGAAAAAGGCACTTGAATTATCACTGGTTTATTCCTAACTGACTCACGTAGACAAGTTTTCGCTCATTTTAACATAATAACTATTGCATGTACTTATATTAATCTTAATGTTATTTTTATAAAGAATAATCTGGATTTATAAAGACATAAAGGAAATCTAATTAAACCTAGGATTTTACGAGCTAAGTATTATAAAAGCCATAAATATCAACAACTTTTGTTGTTCAATAAATTACCAGAATCTGTAAAACACCATTGCAGAAACGTAGCATAGTTTTGTCTACCTGGCTTAAACAAAAGGCTTTTAGTACAATTAATGAATATCTGACTTTTGATACGGATAAATTAGAGATTTTAAATGTATAAAGTAATTTTAGTTATGACGATGCCTATTGTAAACCTGTTTTATTTAATGGGAAATAAATCTTCTTGATTCTCAAATAAACATATAATAAACACCTCTGTAGTGGTGACAGATTTTCAAAGTCTTCTCACTAAACCATAAAATTTTACGTTTGTCTCTCAATGACTTAACTAAAAACATATTCTATTTCATATAGTAATAAAAAGAAGGAATGTATTTTCTAATTTTTATTTTGATACTATCTCATCCTAATTCGATATTTAAGTAATCGGTTTTATGTGGTTCAGAATATTGCTGTTATGTATTAATTGGGGACTATTATAATTCCACCATTGGTCGTTGAGAAGGAGAATGGCAAGAAAAAAAAGTAGTTTATGTGAGAAAATGGCAGGTGATATGGAAGTTTTGTAGATTGTCGTGTTGAATAAAAATATTGTCAAATATCTCTCAGCATAATGAAGGTTTAATTTCATTTTTAATTTTTATAATGTCAATGACGATTTTTAAATCAAGGCCTAATTCTTGTTTAAATTGTGTTCATTTTACCGAGAAGAGGTAACTGAGTGATTAGGTCGTCGACTTCCAACTTGAATTAAAAACGTTGTTCTATTTTAATAAGAAGTAAGTGCAACTGTCATTTGGTGTTATTATTTTAGTGTAAAATTTAAAATTAACAATATGTAGTATAACGAACAGTGTATTAGTGTAGCAACAACTCAAATAAAACCTATTCTTGTGTAATCCTGGCATAAGCTGAATTTAGATAATTTAAGGAGTTAGCCTACTGTAGTGGAGGTATTCCTGACAGCTGTAACAGGACTTATAAATCATCCCATAAGTAGCCATGACTAAACCATATGTTGCTTTTTACTTTTGAATAAGTTATCCATTGACTGCTCATTGAGACAAGTGTCAATATCAGTTTAGATGTTATTTGTGACTGATAAGGCCTAACAGGCATAAGGTAGCCTATACTATTTGTACACAATTGTGGTGTCCCCAAGCTCTGAGATAGGTAGGCATACCAAAACCAATTATGTTACTAGTAAATATTAAAAAAGATCTTTGATTGCCACAGCTCAAAACATTTTTCTGATATGTTTACTTAAAATGACAATTTCTTTGGTACTTAACCTATATTTGGTACTCAGTATATTTTGTACTAATTTATGTGTAAAATCATTGGCTGAATATGAATATAATGTCATTTTCGGAAAGGCGAATAATAGCCTAGATAAAAAAATGTTAAATGTTAACCCTTTTAGCCCTGACGTCCGTACTATACGGACGTCGTAAAAATGGCGTCAACTCCCGACGTCCGTATAGTGCGGACGTGCACTTTTTATTACTTTACTGGCCACCTATTTCACCAAATGCTTTAAAATTTCACAGACTTGTGCACAAAGATATTTTGCATCGAAATATATTAGTTTGTAATGGTTTGACTTCGTATTTTGTCAGTACCTGTGACTGAGCAATTGCAGTTCGTCTCGACTGACTGCTCACGCTTGTTGCAGACAGCTGTATATCACGTGGTTGTAAATATTCCGTTTTCTTCACAGTTTTAGGTTAAAGCAGTGTAAAGTACAGCAGTTTAGTTTAGTTTATTATTTGTTTGATTTCAAAATGAGTAAAAGACATCGTTCAAAGTCTCCCGTTAGTGAAAATACACTAATTAGTAACCTAGTTGCAAATGGTGTGGATGTGCACCTAATTGTTTTGGTGACCACAAGTGCTAAAACATTTTGTAGTGATGTAAATATTGTTTTAAAACTTTTGTAAATTTAGATTATGAACAGTTTTAGTTATTTTGTCAGAAATAACTTTGGTTTTATGCTTATTTTAAGTACTGTGAATTTCAAAGGTCTTGTTACATTGCCTTGCCCAGAAATGGCAAAAAGAAAAATTTACACAGCTTTACAAAAATTGATGTTACTCCACTTGTAAATAAGGGTACGGTCCAATAAGCGGACCCGGTTTTTTATATCGAAGAATATAATCATCGATACCTAATATTCGCATATCGAATCATAGACTATCAATCGATATAAAAGTAATAACAATCATATGTTTAAATTAAAATGTGAATTTAATGATAACAAATAATAAATGAACATAACCATAACTCATAACTTTAACTAAATGAAACAGAACGAAAACGTTTTTACTAAAGTTGTGTCCACCATTACCTTCTTTTTTTTGCATCTGAAGACGACCATGTTAGCTCCTCTGACAGTTACATTTGTTACCTTTCCACAAATATCACATAATGGATTCTTAGGTACTAACCCAACATCCTGAAGCCATAAAAAACATATTTTATCGTCTTTTAAAGCAATTTCGTGAAGCTTCCTAAGATTGACGGCCATTTTAATACACAATGTTACGTGAAATTTAAAATATTACCTTAATTGTATTATTTGAAAGTGTTTACAGCTGTTCATATAGATTATTTAAGTTGTTAAAAATAATTCATCAGTATCGATTGATTATATCGATGGTTATGATTAAGTAATATCGTTTGCCAATTTCGATATAAAAAACCGGGTCCGCTTATTGGACCGTACCCGTAAATAAGGTAGGCCTATAATTTTTGTTTCCTTTTATTAAGGATTAAATATATCATAAAGTAAATGGATATTTTTGTGTCAAATATTTTTTTATCTATATGGTTTCCATGATCAAACTTGAAATTTTTTCATTTTTATTTATTTTTTATATGCCTATGTATATGTATGTAAAAAAATTAGCCTACTTTCAAAATAATAATTTTATTTGTATATGTCTGTAAGCTACATGTATAAAGAAGTAAAACAAAAAAAGAATTACCTAAATATTTTAAAAAATAACTGAGTTATGAATTTTTTACAAAACCCTTACATTTTGTCTGAAAATGGCTTGGGATTTCTGGCACATCACTTGATTTAATGGCCGGGGTTAAAAGGGTTAATATTAATTCACAAGCGTTGATGTGATCGTAGCTTGAATTTTGACATTATGTTGAGGGATATTTTTCATTTATTGGCTGATCATTTTGGACGATCTGGCACGGGAAAGGGGTAGGGTACGATAAGCGGGCCCCGTTTTTTATATCGAAGAATGTAGTCTTCGATAGCTAATATTCGCATCTCAAATCCTAGACTATCAGTCGATATAAAAGTATCTATAGTCCTCAGTAACAATCATGTTTTAAATTAAAATATGAATTTAATATTTACAGTGATCAAACAAATTATTATAAAAAAAATATTTCACATAGTGGAGTTTTCGGTAAGAGTCGCAACATGTTGAAGCCACAAAAACAATATATTTTATTTATGTCTTATCATCTTTCAAAGCAATGTCTTGTAGTTTTCTAAAATTGACTGCCATTTTTAATAATTAAAATTACTTATATAAAATTGAAATAAATGAATAAATGAATTTATTTCCCATAAGTACAAGGCAGCAATACAATATTGGAAAAAAGCGAGAAATTAATCTGGCCACTTTATCCAGTAGCGTGACCAGTTGAAACTATACAAAATATAAAATACATGGACATAGTATATCATAGTCTAGCATTTAGAATACTTATAAAAGAAAATCACCAACTGTAAAATCTGTGAGTTTAACTACTTACAATAATTTGGAAAGAAGAAAATAATATTAGTGGATGTATAAGTAATATGATGTAAGTTAAGTAATACATGAAATTAATTGATAATGAATATGAAAATATTTATTAGTCAATAAATACATAAAATATTTAATAATAAGTAGGTAATAAATATGCCTAATACATGGGTTAAAGTTAAATCTTATATCAGAAAACTACTAGTAAGAAAATAACAATTATTTATACTACTTAATTATGCTAAGACATAATTAAGATATTCTACATCTTGTTGTGAAGAAAGCCAAGTGATTGTTTCTTTGCAAAAGTGTTTGAAATTTTTAATAATTTTGATTTGAAGTGGCAACTGATTGAAATATTTTGGACCTAGATATTGAAAGGAGTGACGAAAAATAACTTTGTTAACTTTGGGTAATTTAAAACAGTTATTTACAAGACTTCTTGTATTGTGAAAATGGTTTGGCGTTGTGTTTTCTCTATTCCCACTTCTGATATAAAATAATCTCAAAACTTTAAAAAGGAAAAGATGCTGAAAGGGTAAAATTTCTAATTGTTGAAATAATGGAAAAGAAGTAGTTCTTTTGGTTTTTTAAGAATTATACATAAAAAGTAATTTTTAGTGGTTCTTAACTTGTCTATTAATGTTTTGTATGTTCCTCCCCAGCATGGTAAAACTTATTGCAGTCTTGAGTTGACGAGGGCAAAATATAGTGATCTCAAGAGTGTCAAGTTACAAAAATGTCTAAAAAAATAAAATTTTCTAATTTGTGATCTTAGTTTTGCGTGTAAATCTAATATATGAGGTTCAAAAGTCAATTTTTCATCGAGCAAAATTCCCAAATATTTAATAGTTTTTACTTTTTCTAAGGGCTGGCAGGTACATATTTGGAAATTACAGGATGTGGAGTGAAATATCAAGGGGGAGGGTAGATCAAAACCAAAAAAATCAAAAGTTATAATCTTGGTCTTATTTACATTAACCTGCATTTTATTTGCAGAACACCATTTTCTGAGTATTAAAAGATCATTGTTGATTAAAATGTCTAGTGAATTAAGGTCTTTGTGAGTATAAAAAAGTGCAATGTCGTCTGCAAAAGCGATAATATTTCCATGGAAATTAAGGTTCAACAAATCATTAATAAAAATTAGAAAAAGGGTGGCTGAGGTCACAGAACCTTGAGGGACACCCGTTTGGACAATTTTTGAATCACTAAAAGTGTTTTTACTTGTCTCCTTTCTTTGATAAAACTATTGAACCAGTTTAGAGCAACACCTCTAATTCCTGCTAGCTCTAATTTTGTTAGAAGAATTTCATGATTCACTATATCAAATGCTTTTTTAAAATCAATAAAGAGGCCAACTGTTTTAAGTTACGAGTTTAAACCGGTGAAAATATAATCTGTTACTGCAATTAATGCACTTTCAGTAGATCTCCCTTTAATAAAACCAAATTGTTTACTGCTTAAAAAGTTCGTTCTCATTAAAAAGTTATTTACCCTAAAAATGTATAAGTACCCTACGTGTATTATTTTAAAGTGTTTACAGCTATTGATATAGACTAAGTTAACAATTCAAAATAATTAATCAGTATCGATTGATTATATCGATGGTTATGATTAAGTAATATCGTTTGCCAATTTTGATATAAAAGCCGGGTCTGCTTATCATACCCAACCTGGGAAAAGTACTGATTAGAAATGCTCTTGGCCATCAGTGTGGGCTTGCGGCATTAACCACACTTGTGGCATTAACCGCACTTGTGGCATTAACCGCACTTGTGGCGAAATTTAAACATTTTTCGGGATAGCCTAGTATTCTACCTCAATTCAAACTCTGATCACGTCAGCACTTGTAAAAACTAACTTTAAATTTTTTTTGTACTTTGGTATTTTCCGGAGGTTACTATTTTTGGACGAGTTTTCCTTATTAGGGACCAAAATAAATTTTATTATATGTTAATAGTACTTTCCTTGTTGTATAATGAATTGAAAAATACCTGATGAGTACTTTCTGTTGCCAAATTGCCTAAATAGGCCTAGGTGAGTGACCCTTCAAGTAGGCCTAGACACACAAAT
This sequence comes from Homalodisca vitripennis, assembly GCF_021130785.1. NCBI lineage: Eukaryota > Metazoa > Arthropoda > Insecta > Hemiptera > Cicadellidae > Homalodisca > Homalodisca vitripennis. The sequence goes on along the minus strand of NC_060212.1, from coordinate 13,099,546 downwards.
TACTTGTGACTTTCGAATAGTTAATTGTTGTTCTTTTAGTTTTTATTTTCATTGATTGTCATGCGCTTGATTCATTTATAATTTTATTATGAATAATTACCTTCTCCTCTGGGATTTACCTTGAACAGAGGAGGAAAGTTTTTTTTATTGACAGAATACATGTGGCGAATGGGAGTGGTGGTTATTGGGGGAGATGGATTCACTGATGGCCAGGGGCATTTTCAATCAGTACTTTCCCAATCTCAGATCACATCACAAACCGTCCAATTTTCTGATGTCAGATCATGTTGGACAATCTGGCACGTGATCTAAGGTCGGAAAAGTACCAATCAGAAATGCTCATGGTCATCAGTGCGAACTAGTAATTTTTACATTAAGTTAATACAGTCTGTTTTTTCTAATATAGTTTTTTTATGCAAATAAATAAATATACATGTCTGTCTATATTTTAAACGCATTCTCGTTCAAAATAAAATACAAAATATCTAAAATGACGGGTCAATCTATATGAAGTGGTCCTATAAGGGTTGCTTGACTATTTTAAATTTTTTCATTTTTTTATATGTTTTTACCATACTAATAACAGGTTAAAAAATGACTTTTAAATGACGTTTATGCATGGTGGCAATTTTAGTTTACGAGAATCTTGCGATATTTGGCTTTGTAGACATTAGCGTTAAATTGATTACACTGGATTGGATTATGCTAGAGCTTCCAAACCAACACCATTCTTTTCAAAAAGATCCTTCTGCAATACTTGTTATCTTCTTTCTAAAAGCAAATTGTAACTCCGAAAATTGTCCCCAAAGTTAGGTATTAAAAATTGGCAAATTTCACTATTTGGAAGCTTAAAGAACAAAGAAGGGATGATTTATCACAGTTCAAACTTTTTTTCAGTTATATAGCTTACCTTACTAATATAAAATAGAGTGTTAGCCTTAAAACATGTTTCCTTGATTTTTATGACGTTAGTATCAAGAGTGATGGGTGGTTTAGAACACTCCTCTATAGGTAAACTGCTAGCAAAAAAACCTTGGTTGATTTGTTCACGCAGGGTGGGGTAAATACCGTCGCCCCTTCCAAGTATCCCCACCACTGATCGGCGCTTACTCAATTTGATCAGCTGACTAATCCGGCTCAGTCGGTATCGTTCACCGCTGTGACCCGTTCAGTTGAACCGGTCAGTACAGAGTTACTGAACCTTCCCGCTAGAGCGTGTTATACCGGTCATCGTGTTTACTGAACAAAATGAACAAATGAACGTAAGGATCTTCTAGTAAAAAAGTATTCGAATAGAGGAAGAAACAGCATATCGTACAGTGAATGGATAGATGTATAATAATAAAAATGTATTATTTCAGGAATCTATTAAAACTTATTTAAAAAATGTAATTGTAAGTTACCAGATTTATTGCTAAATATTTTAAATGTTAATACTTATAATCAATGGACTTGGTTGATTGATATGCCTTTGATTTATCATAAGGGAGACTCCCTAGTCCCCCTTTTGAGTTATACGATTACGGGTTTATTCTTAATCGGTTAGCAGTGAACGAAAGTAACGACTGAACAATTTTAAGGACTTAGTGTAACGTAATGCATAAACTCTATATTTTTGTAGTTATTTCCATATTACGATGTTAAGCTATTTTTCACGGATAAGTGGTTTTAAATGAACTTAATAATAATATTATAAGTTTTAAACGATTATTTAAAATAATATATCTGGTTTGAAACAAATATCAAACTTATTCAATTGGCAGGAAAAAGTGAACAAAACGTTCTAGGTGAACGGGTCTTTTGAAACATTCTAATCTGGATCACTTGACTACCCGTTCGAATTGAACGACACATCTCTAATGGCCACTGCCACTGCATGGCTAACCTCAAAACAAAATGCAAGCTTCCTCAATACATCTATGGCTACATTAATCTGTTCAATTAATATTTTACGCTTATACTGCGACACTTGTATATGCCTATACAAAAAATATATAGTTATAGAACAGGTAAAGTAGCTGCAGTGTAAACAAAACTGTGAGAGGGAGACACGATCCACACAGCTGATAAACAGATACAAGAAGGTGCTGACTATCTGTTATTGTACTATTTATTATTGAGTTTTTTTAATCAATTTATTCTCTCATAAATCAGTTAATAATTTACTTTCTGTTGAGTCTGTATTAGTACATGTATTTATTGTTAATTATCTACGCTTAGTTAAATGTAAGCTAGTATTGTTTCATCTCGGCCAGTCAGGTTTTTCACTTGAATTAACATTATACTGTGAGCTAATATTTTATTGAAGATTTGGTGATGTCAATGCATTTTAATGATGTTAAGATGACTAATAAAAGTTCTTGATTCTTGTAAATTTAGAGAAAAGAATTGAAATTTATGCTAAAAATCATTCTACATTCACACACTTTAATTCGAATTCTCCAATTAAAGTGTATGGTTTTGAATTTCTCCTTTTTGAAATTTGTTAGTTTTTTCCTATTACTTAGAGCTAAGAAGAATGGAATAGAATTGTATAATTAAGATTTAAAGAATTGATTTAGACGAAAATAAATACAATTTTGTTTAATTTAGAGAAATAAAAGATAACTTTGGGTCTAAAATCATAGCAGAATTAGAAGGTTTTTAAAGTACATTTACTAAATAGATTTTTAAATGTTTAGGTGATGTAAAGATTAAAGAAATAAATTAAAAAGATAATTTACATTGGATTATTGGAAAAATGACGAGTATAGATAAAGAATGCAAAGAATGTAAGAATGTAAAGGAGTAATTTTGTAGAATAAAGATTTTTCATTGAATTTTGTTTTCAATTTTCTAGATTTTATGTTCATTTTGAACAAGTTTTTATATTTTGATAAATTTCAAATTCATTTTAACAAATTTTGGATTTTACATATTTTACATTTATTTTCACCAAATTTTACTTACATTAGCATTTTTCTACATTACTTGAGCTGTTAAACAATAAAAGAGTTTCAGATTTTCTGTTTGTTTGTGTACAATTATTCATGGTACCGTACTCAAGACAGTAATTGTTCATTTTTGGATTGCTCCTAAAGTGTGCCAGGAATGACGTTTTTTAATCTACTTGTGTACATTACATAGAATTGAGAAATATAAATTTTATCTTAATATATTTAAAACAGACTTTATATATTCACAAGCATTTCACTGAAAACCAGTTTATACAAAACTTGTGACATGGGATTTTACATTGCAAAAGTAAATTTTAATGTGATACAGGAGTGTTTATTGACAAGCCTTTATGATATGTTACAGGTAACAGCGGAAACTGCAGTTTCCTCTAAGGCAGGACTGAGGAAGGTTAAAAGTAAGTTATAAAATTAAAATATTGAAAAGTATCTTTATATTTTTATAGTTCAAAGTTTCAATATAAAAATGTAGTGATATTATTCAAAACTAACAGTTACCTGTTGCTTCACATGCAATTTTCAAAGTTTAAGGACCTAGCCTTCTTATTGAAAGAATTTATGATGAAATATATTGGAGCTCTATGTCATTTTTCAAATATAAATAGGCATATATTATAATATTATATTTCAGTGTTCATGGTTTCAAATTTCAAAAGTGTATGAAATTTTTACTGGTACTTATTGTATGTTTAGCTAGTGTAGGAGCATACATTTCTGGTTCGAATTAACTTCGCTTCTGATGCCACAGTTAAGTTTGTCTGTACTGATGCCCCTATCAAGAAAATGTGTATAGACATAAAGGTCTCATAAATCTACTTTGGTCAAAAAGTGTAAACTTCCGGTTGCTTCATTTTCAGTTTAAGGTATTTCAAGGGCCATGATTGGGTTTGCATTTTTGCCTCGATCAACAAAATATTTACCAACAGAAACCAATTTCACCCGAAAAGCGTTACGTTCGGGTTTGCTGCATCGGGCACCTGGACTTTCGAGAGATTGTTGTTCTGGCTCATGGCAGAATGATATTGCAGCAGGTGTCGTGCTGGTGTTAGTTGGTTATATTCTCTGTCAGGTAGTCATAATGCTTCACCATGTGGTTCTTGTAGAACGTGATATTCATTTGTGTTGCAAGAGCTATGTGATGTTGTCTACAAGCTCTCATTTTTAGAGATACACTGAAGCCTTATTTTTGTTTGAGTGCCTACGTATTTTGGGGCCTGAGTTGAATTGTATCAGGATAATATTGAAAATGGTTCTCTAGTGTCTTTTTACAGAGTTCTCAACTCAATCTTGTCGGTTTTTTAAATTCATCATGTCCTTTATAAGATGGAATTTATCTCTATCCAGAATCATGTGTTTTCTGTGAGTTTCAGAAATTTTGTGTAAGGTGATTTCTTTGTGATTAAGATTCTTATGATTAGACAGTTCCAGAGTTTTTTCTGGGTATATTTAATATTTTAACCCTTTGCACGCCAGCCCATTTTCTAAAAGTACCAGCCAAAAACGCCAAGGCATTTTTCACCCTCTTCGCAAGGTTTCGTATAAACCTCCATATGTTTTTTATTTTTCAACATATCTTAATGATTTTTGTACTGTTCTTTTTCTTAATAAATTCTCTTTCAAATAAAATGGGGTTTAATATTTTTTATTATTAGTTTATGTTTGTAATAAAAAAAGTTACACTAAAAAATATTTTTTAATTTGTAAAAAACATTTTTTTGCACACTTAAGTGATTTTCAAAAAAATATTTGGTGCTTTTCAGTTACACAGCACTAAATTATATATAATTCTTAACCTAATTATACAATTTCAAATGCTTACCTTATGTACTATTGTGATTATGACGTTTTCCCTAGAAGTTGACATATATGTAAATTTGGTCAGATGCAAGTAAAGTATTATACTGTATATATATTTGTAAATTCACTATGCTCAGAACTAAAAATGTCAAACACACAAAACTAAATCACCATTAGTTAGTCTTTTACTTATAAACATCACAAAACTAACAATTCACTGAGCTATGTACATTATTTACACTTTATTGACTAAGGCTTTTTAGCATCTGTGTTCACCAAAACAAAGGGGGTGAACACCCCTCTTACAGTTCTTACAAATAAGTCTTGATTTCTTCCTACGCCCTCCAGCTGCAGTACTTATTTTACTACATACAGCACAGTTCCTCTCCATATTCCCTGGTAAATGTTCTAAACCAAAACCATTTGGTCCGTCTCCTCCGACCATATTTCGGGGCTGATTATTTTTATCAAGCCACTCTTGAGAAAGGTCCTCAATAATACTAACAGTGAACTGAAGCCTTGACATTTGTTTCCCAGTACAATTTTCCTTATATATTATATACGAATTCAGGATCATTCGGGCAAACACATTAAATGTGACTTTCTTCCAGTATTTTACTGTCCTTCGTTCATCTAGGTAGCAATACAACATTTGGTCTGACCCATCAACACCTCCCATGTAGTGGTTGTATTGGTCAATCATTTCAGGTTTTGTTTTTGTTTCTTCCCTATTATGCCTTTTTCTAGTTTTTTCAACAGTCCTAGGAGTACCCTTTGTAGACAGTAATATAACAGGTTTCTTTTGACTTTTTTTGTCTCTGTAAGCTAGCATAAGAAGATTCTCATTTCTCATATAAAGTGATTGACCAACATCCAGTTTTGCCTTCATTGGGTCAGGTATTCCCTTTCTGTTTCTCCTGATGGTTCCTGTTATATAGGTAGATTTGCTGAACAAAAATTTTGCAAGAGGTATAGTGTTGAAGAAGTTGTCTACAAATAAGTGGTAACCCTTTTCCATGTATTGTCCAATTTGTAGTAATGTTTTGACAACTTTGTAGGCTAGACCATTTTCATTGTTACCATCTGCATCTCTTTTCCCTTTATAGCAGGTAAAAGCCAGGCAATATTTAGAGACAGAGTCACATAACATCCACAACTTGATGCCCCACTTGTGGTGGTGTTTGTTTGGTAAATACTGAATAAGTTGAGAGTGACTTTTTGTCCCTACGAGACTTTCATCAATAGAAATCTCCCTATGTGGAGTGTAGTGAGTCTTGAATAGCCTATTGACATGTTCTAATAGGGGTTGAAACTTTCCTGCAGGATCATAACCAGGCTGATCAGGTTTAGATAGAGTACGATTATCAACTATGTGGAAAAATTGAAGGATTGCTTCAAACCGATTTCTACTAAACATATCTCGAAACCAAGGGCTAGCCTGTGACTTCATGGTTGACCAGTAACTATTTATTGTTGGTTTTTTGTTGAGACCCATATTTAGGATGACTGCTAGAAAAGCTCTCATTTCTGAGAGTGAAACAGGTCGCCATTTGTGTACTCTAGCTCCAGGAGACAAATTTGGATGGCTCTGCATGTATGCTGTTGCATATCGATTAGTTTCAGCAACAAAGGTTTGCAGCAAACCCAATGTAAAAAATAAATTGAAGTACTGGACCGGCTTTGCATCACTTGGTGGACAGTGTTTTGGTCCAGGAATTTCAGAAAAAACAAAGGATGTGGTATTGCCTGGGTCCCCAATATCATTTGTGATTTTCCATTCATTTAGGCCTACATCAGGAATTCCTTGGTTGACATTTTGTTGGTTGGTAGTGTTATTAGGCCTAGGTCTGACCAAATTATTTTGATCCAAACCAGAGGCAACAGGCACAACATTTGAAGGCCTACCTCTTTTTGTACCACTAGGCCTACCTGCAGACGTGGAGGGCAAGTCTAGGTCGTCAGAAGAATAATCCGCATTATTATCGGAAAGTACAAAGTCCGGGTCTTCGTCCGTGTCATCTACTGGATCACAAATATGTTCTTCACCACCAGAATCTGAATCGGCACTGGAATCCTCTGACTGAGAAATGTTGTCAACAAAATCGTCACTTAGTTCGTCTTCCAAAACGTTAAATCCGGCTTCAACTAATCCACTAAACAACGTATTTTCACTCGCCGGTGACCTTTCCCGCTTTCTTTTACTCATTTTACTAAGTATAAAACAACAATAAACAATAAAACAGTTATAAAAACGAAAGAACTGTGTAAAACACGACGTGTAAACAAACAGTACGATCGGCAGCGCAACCTCGACTGTGACAAGTAATCCAACTGCCGCACAGCTGAAATAAAACACAAATACCACCGAAGTAAAGACTCCATAGAGTATTAAATCGTTATAAGCGTATAAAGCAACTAATAGACAATCATTAGATCGAATATCATGCCGATCTGATGTACTAAAACAAATTAGAAAGAGAAATTCGTGACGTCCGTGTCACACGGCCGTCGGCGTTTTTCGATTGAGTACCCGACGTCCGTGTCACACGGACGTTGGCGTGCAAAGGGTTAATAACTTTTTCATAATTTAGTATTGCAATTATCGTGTTCTTTAAAAGCTTGTATAAGTTTGGTTTGTGATTTTTTATCTTTAGCAAACTGAAGTTCAGCTTCATGTAAAGTTTAAACTAAACTGAAATTCTTATTTATTAGTACTTCAATCTCAGCTACAAGTTCTTCATATTTTATTTTGCCAATTTCATGAGTGTTCTTAATGTGCTGAGTCAGTTGTTCAGTTGTGAGTTCTTCATTTTTATATAGCTTTTTTAAGTTTGCTGTTTTTAGCTAACAGAGTACTCTCAGCTTCAGCAGCTGCCGTGAGAGATGTTTCTAGATCATTGGAATCTTGATGGTATTTAATCTTTAGCATGGACTTTCTCCAATACATAAGTATATACTTACAGTGCGAGATTCAATTTTGTTAGTCATTGATAGAGATTCAGCTTCAGAAATGTTATTTAAAGTCAAAATCTGTGCTGTGGTAAGCTTGGAAAATCATCTTTACGGTTGTTGCATTTTCAATTACTTTATTGTGGTAGAAGTCATTTTGTTTAACTTTTTCTCTGATATTCCGACAGACACCATGATGCCACAGCTCACTAGAACCATTGCACTTTAACAATTGAGAATGTGCCACAGGACTTTTTTGTGCGTATTCTGAATGATTAAAAATAGCAGTATCAGGGGTTTGATTTTAAAGGTAAATTCTTTGTCAATTATTATGATATAGCTGCAAAATGACACAATGCAGTTTTGTCAGCCAGGTTTGCTTGATTCATGTTTTTATGAAAACGGTACACAGTTTGTAGTTGTTCCAGCTTTGCCTGGTCGCTGTTGTCTGTATAGATAAAAGCTGATTATGTATCTCAATTTTTAAAGATTTTTTTGTATAGATTTTTAAAGTTAAATCTTAGGTAGTTGATTTGGTCAAGTAGTAGGTGTGAGGTCTGTTTATATATAGACTTTTTTCTTTGTCAATATGCAATAAATAGTAGCTACAGCAATAGAATGTATGCCATAGTAACAGTATTGGTTGGAGTGACAGTGTCAAAGGTCAGTTCACTGAGTGTATGTCAGCAGCTGTTGCTGTCAGGGGTCAACAACGCCTGACAATAACACACTTGTCTGTCTGGCAACAGTTTTGGACTTGGTTCTGACGTCACTGTCCAGCTTGTCAGCATATTACTTATATAAACTAAATATTACTTTTGAGTGTTTTATGGAGCTTCTAGTTAGTTATTCTTTAATAAATGAAGACATTGAGTTATGTGCTTTCTAGTTTAATCAACATCACTATTAATTAGATATTTTAATGTGTGTTGGTGCCATCTATAATGAGGTCACCCTGTGAGTATCTTCTTTGTTGAATTGTTTTAATCTTGAAATAGTTGTGTTTTCTTTCACTTTAACAGACTCACGGTTGTTAGTTAGAGATGGTGTTTGTAGAATTTCAATTAAGGTTCCCTTTCATGTATATAAAACTGTTTACCAATTGTCACAGAGGCTAAGCGTCATCAAACCAGTAAAGAGTACTAGGATACATGTTCTGATTTCTTTTTCAGTTACCATTTGCTGTCTGTGGTTGGTAGGTGAAATGAAAAGTAGGGATTTCCTGTTAAAACATTCTGTCAAAACTTGGGAAAGTCACAGTCTCAATTTTGGGTTTTGTTGGCTGAGAGTGACATATCCTGTAACAAATTTCTTGAAATCCAGGAATTGTACACAAATATGTTAGTTGAGGTGTAAGACTATATTTTTCATGTTAGCATTAGTAAAGTATTGATTTATATTGTAACAGTACAGTAATTGTCAGTCACCTCCATATGATGTTAGTTGAATTTTTTTTAGGCAAGTATGTCCAAATTGCTAGGGAAAGAAACATTAATTGTAATAGTGTTTAATCATTTAATATTAAATGCTTTTTAAACAATAAAATATTTTTCTTTGTAATCTAGTATTGTATTTGAATAAATTCTAGAATTTAGCCTACAAAATTTTAATCACAGAAATTGTGACTTTGCACTGTTACAAACGAGTTCAGTTGTCACATCTGTTATTTTTTGTCAGTATCAAGTGCATTAGAGAGGATAAGTTGTACACATTAATGATTAGGTCTCCTGTTTGTTTGATAACAATGTGATATTTTTTATGAACATTTACGATTACTTCTTTTACTTGTATTTAATAACGGGTCTTTAATATTAATGTAATTGATGAAGATAAGTGACATAATTTGAAGATAAAGTGATAAGTGATTAATCTTAATCAGATTTCATTCAGGGGTGAGCGCTTTTACAAGACGTTATTTCTATCGTACTGTACAAAATGGCAAATTTAGGGCCATAAGTCTTTCAATTAACCCTTCGATTAAGAAAAAACATTCTGTTAAGAGGTAAAATTTTCTCATACACCACTAAACCAAGCACAATAAACTTCTACACTGTCTCAAGATAGATGTATACCTAATTATATATAGGTATTATTTTTTTCATATACAAAATAAAAATTAAAAAGACTTTTTAATATAATAATTAATTTGATTTTTTAATTTAGGTAATAGCAAACTGATACGTTTATACAGCACATGTGTGTAAAGTTGTTGTACACAAGTATAAACATTTCATATGGCTATGTCGAATAGTCCTTGAAATAAAGTTTACATAAGTGTATTCTTGGTTACACAAAATTAATGTAAAGAAAATATTCAAGAAGCATTTCTGTGAATTGTACGTTTCTTAGTAGGAGTTAAAAATACTCCAGGAAAATATTAATGTGTTCTTTATTTTCTGCTTCTTAGTTTTTTTTGGACAGCCTTCTTGTTATCCTTTTTAAATTTTGACCCTACCACTCTGGCAGCTTTCAAAGTTGACATTCTGATGATGTCTTTTTAATCCTTAACCACAAACTTACCAGGTTGAATATCTGGATGTCTTTTCAGGACGTTCACTTTAGCTACTCATCACTCATTAAAGCATAAATAACAGTTAATAAATAATATAATAGCCTAATCTGTTATCATAGCTGGAACAACAGCTGAAGCTAATGCAGATTGAAAGAAAACCAGAGTAGCCAACCCACAGCAAAAAATGTAATAGTTGATATATTATATATAGTAAAACTGTTGTTATATTGCAATAGTATATGACTGTGACAAGTATATAATTAATTTTAAGTTGGTAAATAGAAAAGAACTACCCATAAAAACATTTATTTTAAAGAAACATATATATATATATATATATGTTTCTTTAAAATAATGTTAAAACATAAGTTAAAAAGTACAGATTTTTTTATTACTTTTCGAGTATTAAATAAATATACCCATAATATAATGGAATCAGTGACATAAATTGCATGCATAAGTCTTACTCATGATTTATAGTAACAACGCTTCCATAGGTGTCGTTAACTAGATCATCTGTTTTCGGAATTCATGACAAGTCCTGCCATTTTATGTTTAAATGGACAGATGAGCAGAAATTTGTGTATGAGTATATTTAATTCCCTGGTCCTCCTCCGCTAAGCGCGATGGAATGTCGCAGATTGACAACGTGTGGGGCTGGGCTTCCCCTCCTCTGCGACTGCAAGCGCCACGCAGTAGGATGGGAGAGCTGGTGTTGGACAGAGACAGAGACAGAGAGCGGGCTCCGTCGCCGGCCAGACTCGCACACACGTCAGAGAAACATCCCCGTGGGACACTCACCGAGCTGAACGTGCTCCGCCGGCACCGGGAACTGTGTGATGTCGTCCTCAATGTTGGCGCTAGGAAGATATTTGCTCATCGGTTAGTGTTTACTTACTCAAGTTAGTTATTAGAAATAACAGTTCTGTATTGTAGTGCATTATTTAAAGGACAAATACAAAATAATTATTTCGTAGATGGAAAAAGTCTCAATAAGACAGGGAAATAGTGATGTAAATTATGTCGTCATTAAATTCATAATTATTATTACTTCAATAGTCAGTTTTACCTTTTCTTTGGGTTGATTATTTATTTCTTTTTTATGATCCAATGAATTTTTCTAAGTATTTCCTTTAAGTACTGTACTTCAGGCAAAATCAATGAAACCTCATTCTCAGTGATTCCTCCCATCAGATTTAACCCTGCAACTGGCTTTAAGCGATGATTGACGCATTAACTACTGTTTCAAATAGTACTAAGCTATTTTTGATGCATTAACTATGTTGTAATATGATCTCTCACAGCAAGTCTATTTTTACTTTGAACTAAAACATACTAACTTTTAAGATAAGGATCAAAGGTTTCATATTATACCGTAACACATTATATAGTTACATTGTAGTTTGTTCGTAAAAATTCCCAGTTGAGAGGTGACGTTCTACACGATCGTGAGTTACGTTATTAAAAAGAGTGTGTTCTTGTCTTTTAGAAACATAGTTTCAATAACCTGTAAGCAAATAAATGTTTTTACAATAGTTGTTTGAAAATGTTATGTTTTGCAAAATCCAAAATTGGCTAATGCATCGAAAATAGCTTTATTATAATTTTTTAACCCTTTTCACGCCAACCCTTCTACACGGACGTTGGCCATTTTGGTGAAAACGTCCAGCATCTGCAATACTAGTACGGTCGTTTTATTTGCGATAGTTGGATAATTAAATCGTTTGAAATTCGACTATTCGATAGTTAAATAATTGTATCATAAGTTATAAATTATTTTAATACTCTTTGGAACAGTTATTTGCTTTGATTTATAGTATTTGTTTTGACTTTGGTGGTAGCAGCTGTTCCGATGATCAGTCTGTGTTGTAGTGTAACAAGCCGTCTGCATCGTGCTGTTTATGTTTATATTTGTTTGTTTATATTGTTTTCTGAAGAACATTTTATGTTTATTACTTATATTTATATTGTAAAATGAGTAAACGAGGGCGAGATAAGTCACCAGTTAGGGAAAATAACTTTATTTAGTGGACTAAATGAAGCGGGAGTGAATGTTTTGGATGACGATCTCGGTGATGAATATGTAGACAATATTTTAGAATCTGAGGAATCAACTGTAGATTCTGATTCTTGTGAAGATGAACATATTAGTGATATTGTGGATGATACCGATGAAGACCCTGACTTTGTGCTGTTGATAATTTAGGTTATTCATGAGATGAAGAACAGTTACCATCTACTGTAGTTATGATCTACATGTAGGCCTAGCGGTAGACCGAGGGGTAGGTCTCCTCATATTCTGCCAGATACTTTTGTTGCCGATCAAAATAATTTATCTAGCCCTAGGCCTAATAATATTACAAATCAACAATAGAGCCCAAATAGGCAATCAAGCCATTCCTGAAGACTGTAATTGGAGAATAACTAATGGAAATGATGACCCTGGCAATAGTAAAAACTTTGTTTTCACTGAAATATCTAGCCCAAAACACTGTCCTCAAGGTGATGCAAAGCCGTTTCAATATTTCAATTTAATTTTTACTCTAAATTTACTCCAAACCTTTGTTACTGAGACTAATCGCTATGCCAATGACTACATGCAAAACCACCCAAATTTGTCACCTAGTGCTAGAATGCATAATTGGCAAACTGTTTCACTTGCAGAAATCAGGGCAATTTTAGCTGTCATCTTGAATATGGGACTCAATAAGAAACCAACAATAGACATTTATTGGTCAACACTAAAGTCGAAGTCAAGTCCTTGGTTTCATGAGATGTTCAGCCGAAACCTTTTTGAAGCCATCCTCCAATTTTTTCATTTAGTTGATAACCATACTCTCTCTAAAACTGGTGAACCTGGGTATGATCCTGCTGGAAAGTTTCAACCATTGTTAGAACATGTCAATAGACTGTTCAGGACTTTTATACTCCACATAGAGAACTTTCTATCGATGAAAGTCTTGTTGGAACAAGAAGTCATTCACAGCTGCTACAATATCTCCCTAATAAACACCACCATAAATGGGGTATCAAGTTGTGGATGATATACAATTCTATTTCTAAGTATTGCCTAGGATTTATATGCTACAAGGGTAAAAGTGAGGATGGACATACTGAGCATGGACTTGCTTATAGAGTTGTTACAAGGCTACTGAGCATCGGACAATACTTAGGGAAAGGCTACCACTTGTTTGTAGACACAATTTTTTCAGTTCCATTTCATTAGCTAAACATTTATTTAGCAAATCAGCTTATATAACCGGGACTATTAGAAGAAATAGGAAGGGGATTCCTGATCAAATAAAGGCAAAGTTGAATGTTGGTCAAGAGATGTACATGAGAAATGATAACGTACTTATGTTAGCCTATAGGGACAAAAAATCTCAAAAGAAACCTGTAATCCTTCTCTGCACAAAAGGTACAGTAAAATCTGTAGAAAAGGTAAAAAAGAGACACAATGGAAATGAAATACAAATGAAACTTGACATGATTGATCAGTACAATAAGTACATGGGAGGAGTAAATGGATCAGATCAGATGTTTTACTGTTACCTGGATGAGCGAATAACACTCAAATATTGGAAAAAAGGTTACTTTCAATGTATTTGCTGCCCGCATGATTTTGAATTGTTACATACTGTACAAAGAGAATTGCACTGGGAAGCAGTTGTCAAGGCTTCAGTTTACAATAAGGATAATTGAAGACCTATCCCAAGAATGGCTTGACACAAACAATCAACCCCGAAATATGGCCGGTGGAAATGGAGTGAATGGTTTTGGTATGGAACACTTACCTGGAAATAAAGAAAGAAACTGTTGTGTGTATAGTAAAATTAGCACTGCAAGTGGAGGTCCTAGAAAGAAATCTAGATTGATATGTAAAAATTGTCAGAGAGGTATTCATTCTCTCTGTTTTGGACAGCACCGGTGTTAGGACATTTCAACCTACTTGTAAATATGACTATTAGTGTTAGTTTTTTGTTTGGAAAGGACAAAAAGACAAGTAATATTGTGTAGGTGTGCAATTTTCAGTTTTTTAACTTATTATAATATATGCTACAGTTCTATTAGTTTCCACCAACATCACATCTGATTATACGTATAAGATTTTTTGAAAAAACAAAAAACATACTTCCACATAAGGTAAGCTTTCAAATTTTGTACACTAATAGGTTATTAAATTTAGTTTATTGATACATGTTGATTTTTTACAAAATATGTGTTTCTTGACCACTTATTTAATTTAAGTCACAAAAAATTTTTTTGTTTTAATTTTGTTGTGTCAAGAGGATTTTCAAATACATGTACATTTATGCTAATAATGTGTGTGTGTGTGTGTGTGTGTGTGTATTCCGAATTTATGTTTAATGAGATAAACAACAGTGAAAGAATCATTAAATTATGTTAAAAAATAAAAAAGTTATGCCACATTATGTAAGCCCTTGCAACAGGTTTCAAATTTGCCTTGGCTCTTTAGGCATGTACTTATTGAAAATGGGCCGGTGTGCAAAGGGTTAAATATATTGTCTTGAAGTAGTGAAAATCGTATCAAAACAAAAAAGAAATGCACTAAGCAACTGTATCATCATTGAAAACAGTGAACCACTCTATTTTTGTTTTGTTGCACTTATCTAGTAGATAAGAAATAATCATCTTCTGGTTGCTGTGGTGATTTCTTGGTTTTTATTATACCATTGTCAATACTAGTGTATTGTTTGTTATTTATTTGGATCTTTTAGACTTATCATTGTTTAGTGTATATAAATAAACATTTGTGTAGTATTTTATAAATAATTGAAATGAAAAATGTAGAAGTTTGTGTAAGGTTTTAATTAATTGATTGGATTTTTGTGGAACTGTAAGTTGACCTATGTTCATATAGGTTCAATATTTGTATTGTTGAGTAAATACATTACAAATTTCACACGAGTTTTAATTTGAACAGAAGCAACATTAGGAATGTAGTGGGTAATGAATTAAAAGACGATGCTAGTGTTGTAGTTGTAGTAGAAATCTTATCTGACTTGGATGAACCATTGCCTAATAAATAATAATAATAATAATAATAGTGTCTGATCCTACCGACAGAAAAAGAGGTGAAATACATTTTTGTAAACTTATGTTTAAATGTACTTTCCAGATAAAAATACATTGTTGTAAATTTTTGTAAACTTATATTAAAACATACTTTCCATTGGCCTATGCATAATTTTTACATTAAAGCAACATTTTTATCTGAAAAACTAGGCCTTTATTTCACAGTTTTTATTTTTGTTAAAAGTACAATTTTTCTACAGAAAAATTTTATAAAACCAACTTCTGTAAATTTTTTTCTTCTACGCATTTCTTTTAGAAAATATTAGTTCATCCAATAAAATTCAAACTGTGAAATAGAATTACATACAAAATAGTGCAATCCGAGATTTTTGCAGTTTTTGTCGTTGTTATAGATATATTTAAAACTTTTGTATATTTTAGATTTATTCAAATAAATTTCAAATTGCATACTAGGTTGATATACTTTGGAGAAAAAGATTTTCATTACAGATTTTGTATGTTATAAATTTATTTTTAAAGGTAAAGTTCAAATAATTCGATATTTTATTATTTGTTGTATGTATCTTTAAAAATAGATGAGCAGTGAATAAAATAAAACCCCTTACAAAATCACCTAAAAGTGCCTGCCATTTTGGGACAAATGATGGTCGGTTCCAGGGTTAACCTTTTGAGTAAAGTGGCCATTTTCTGAAGTTACATGAGTACAGTGACAATTTCCTGAAGTTACATGAGTACAGTGACAATTTCCTGAAGTTACATGAGTACAGTGACAATTTTAATTTACAAGCATTTGGGAAAACTATTGTACAGTGTAACTACCCAAAAGATTTCATAATTGCTTTTTTTTAATTTTAGTAATGAAGTTAAAAATGTTTCATACATTTCTGTTACAGCCGGAAAAATTAATAAAGTAAAAAGTATATTGTGTAACTTTGCAAGTTTGTTAGAAAACTCAAATTTGTATGATCGTTATGTGTAATATTTTATACATGTTGTTCCTTGCAATAAAATAAATATGGCATTGTAATACAAATGACTTCAGTTATACCTTTTACTGCTACTGCTATGGACTGTACCACACATCTGTCTAATTCATATATTTCACGGTCGCCATCGGGAGTTTTGTCTGTCTGTTATTATATAATTGCTTCAAATTATAAGTTGATAGGAGCAATAACTGATATGCGAATGTTGAGTTTAGCTCCAGTTCACCTTCCTCTTACATGCATCACCTGGAATCTGATGCTATTGCAGACTTGATTCCTAAAATCTGGAGTTGAGAAAGAATGAAGAAGCTGAAAACAAACTCTTTGCATTGTTTTGACATCAGAGATACCTCGACTACAAAATGTAGTCCAATCTAGGTGAAGAAGTATTCTCATTGGCACACAATTGAGGTAATGAGAATTCCTCTTATTTAGGGTTCTTTGTCGCTGACTATTGATTGGATCTCCTTAGACGAACATGAGTCAGATTTCAGGAGTCAAGTATAGATGACATCATCAGATTTCAGATGCTGTACTTAAGAGGAAGGTGAGTGAACTGGAGCTAAACTCAACATTCACATTAAATCAACCCTTCCCACCATAGCTGCATTATGTGTAAATAAGTGATGTGTAAGTATTGTTCCTTTGGATTAATAAATAACTACTAGTTTTCACATTGAATGAACTGTCTCATTGTTGCTTTATATGACAATAATAATAATAATAATAAACTTGTTTCATCATGGCACCTCATTATTGGCATATAAGCAACATTTAAAAGTACGTTCAACCACTATGTCAGCTGTGAACATAAAAGCATTGTCTGGGTGACAAAGTTGTTGACTAACCAAAGAATTATGCTCTGTCTGACCCCACAGCATACCAGTTGAAAAAGGACTTCCTCAAAGCACAAAACATCTATAATACTACAGGTAGGGAGGAACATAGGCAAACTGCCATATTATTAAAGAAGGAATAACGATCTCCAACTACGTCTCTTGAGGAAACAAAAACACAATATCAACAATTGCAACGGCTGAAAACAAAACAAAATTCAATATGGAATTTTATTAATCTAGAAAGAAAAGCAAAATCAGACAACAGTGCCTTAACACATCTCAACATAAATGGAAACATAGTATCTGAACCATTGGAAATGGTAGACCACTTAAACACTACTTTATTAATGCAGCCGATCAAACAATAGCAAGTAAAAACCCAAATACTAACCACTTAACAGAACAATCCCACAGGGAAATATTCCCAAACTTAATCCTAAGCCCAACTGATCCAGAGGAAATTTCCAAAATTATTAATGAACTTAAACCAAAAACTTCCTCAGGTTATGATGAAGTCTCCTCTAGGCTATTAAAATTGTGTAAAGACGACCTTATAGAGCCTTTAGTTCATATTGCTAACAAATCATTCTCTACTGGAACCTTTCCATTAGCTTTGAAACTTTCAAAAGTATATCCAAAACACAAACAAGGATGTACAGCACAACCATCTAATTATAGACCGATATCCTTAATTCCAACCATATCAAAAGTTTTTGAAAAAAATAGTTCTATCTCGTCTTTTAAAACACCTAACAAACAATCAACTTCTGACAAAATACCAACATGGTTTTATGCCTGGAAAATCCACAACCACTGCTTTGATTAGTCTGGTGGAATTCATCATTGACCAACAGGAAGAAGGAAATACAACTACTGCTATTCTGCTTGACTATAGTAAAGCTTTTTGATTGTCTTGACCACAAACATCTCCTTAAAAAGCTGTCATCACTAGGAATTCGGGGGGGGAACAACAAAAGAGTGGTTTAAAAGCTATTTAACAGACCGAAAACAACTGGTGGAGATAAAACACTATAACAATGGAAAACTAGAATTAGTAAGATCACATCCGAAGAAGATCACAAGAGGAGTCCCTCAAGGATCGGTTCTAGGCCCTGTTCTGTACATACTCTTTACAAACGACTTTCCTAAACTCCTTGAGCTCTATTGCAACTGTTTAATGTACGCAGATGATACAGTGTTATTACTTGGCAGAGAAAACACAGAACAACTAGAAATTGATTCCTTCACAGCCATAAATATGGCAATCCAATACTGCCACAATAATGACCTTGTCCTCAATGAAAAGAAAACAAAACAACTAGTACTAGGAAGAAACAGGAAAGTTGTCACACGAATACCAGAACTTGATGAAGTTAGCTCCACCAAATACCTTGGAGTTACAATTGACGAAGACTTATCGTGGACACAAACACATCAACTTACTCTGCAAGAAACTTAGCACAGGACTGTATGTGCTGAGAAGAGTGAGAAGTATAAGTGACACCACAACTACCAAGACTGCATACTATGCACTCTTTGAGTCACACATACGCTATGGAATAGCTGTACAGTAGACCTCCCGTAAGTTCGGCCACCTCGGGGACCGGACCCTAGGCCGAACTTTAAAAGCGGCCGAACTAACCGATGCCTATTTAAAAAATGCCCATTTATTGTTTGCAAGGGTAATTTTTCAATAAAAGTTATGAAATAACCGTAAAATTAACCTTTCCAAACATTACCAACACAGAATTAACTACTAAACTAATTTTTAAATTTGTACTTACCAATAAAACACGGTAATACTGCATATGTTGGGAATCAATGCGTGTAGGAATCAAACACTTGCACATAGAATACAACACAGAGTAACGCTTTATTTACAAAAACCACAGACCTAATGAAATAAAATAAAATAATACAGTAACTGCACTGTACATTGGTGGTTTAGCTTCTTAACACTTAAAATAATCTGTCACTTTTTTCTGAATTTTTTTGTTTCTAATGATTTTTTATGTGCAAACTCACGCCACTTCTTAATAAAAAATTACATCGACTGCAGTTGCTTCTTTTTGCTGTTCGATGTAAGTAGCTGCCAGTTGCAAAGCTGCTTTTCCTTCAGCGTGGCTCATTTTATTTTCTTCGTCTTCCTCTTCAATCTCAGCACCATCTGCGTCGTTATTCATCTCGTTGTCCTGGCGAATGACACACTCGACGATTTCGTCATCATTTCAGAACCTCGTTGTCTAGCTCCTTTTCCATGTTGATCCACTCCAAAACATCTTCTTCAACAATGGGACCACAGTTCGTAGTTGCTGAAGGTCGTGCAATAGAGCTGCATTGTCATCAGGTTCGCCATCAAGAATGTTGTTTGGCTCATCTGCTGTTGTGTTGTTTTGATCTACGCTATCTTCTATATTTGGCCAAAGTTTTTTCCAAGACTTTACAAACGTGGATGGTGGTATTTCGTCGTATGCCTTGGCCGACATGTACACAACATCCTTCATGTTAACTGACTTCAACACTTTGGTAAGGTCTAAGCTGTCATCAGTCTCCAGTTTGGAAAGAACTTCCGAAAGTAGCTTTACGACGATACTTCCTCTTGAAGCACTCAATGACCCCTGGTCCATCGGCTGTTGAAGACTGGTTACATTGGGTGGTAGGAACAGCAGTTTAATTTCTTTTTCATCGTCACACTGAAGATGTCATCATGAGTAGGCGCGTTGTCAAGAAGTAGAAGTGCTTTGGCGGGGAGTTTTCGATTTTGCCAAATGTTTTTTCACTTTGGGAACAAATTCGCATACAAACCATTCTCTGAACAAGTACGTGTCCATCCACGCTGATTTCTGTGACCGATAATACACTGGGAGAGCGTCCATGTTTATGTTCTTAAACGCTCTCGGTTTTGCTGCTTTGCCAATGACAAATAGGGGTAACTTGTGAGTCCCCGAAGCATTTGAACACAAGGCGACTGTTATCCTGTCTTTGCTGGTTTTAAACCCTGGAGCAGACGTTTCTTGCGGGGTGGCAAATGTTTTTCTAGGCAGAAGTTTAAAATTTAACCCAGTTTCGTCAATGTTGTATATTTGCTCTGGGCAAAAGTTTTTCATCATCGATAATTTTTAAAAATCTTGCAGAAAAGTCGGTGGCCGCTGTTGGGTTTGCTGATAACTTCTCACCACAAACTCCAATAAAATGTACGCCGTGTCTCTTTTTCCAACGAGAGAGCCATCCATCACTAGCCACGAACGCCTCTTCTGGTTGAAGCTTTGAGTGTAAGATCATGGCCTTTTCTTTTAATATTGGTCCACTTAATGGCGTTCCTCGTCTTCGTTCTTGAACGAACCACAACCATAGAGCATCTTCCACCAATTCGTGTTTGGCCTTCCTTAGTGTGCAACCGCTTTTCTAGAACTTTTTCGGTATCAATTTGTGTACAAAAGCCTTTCAATACTTTTTTCTGTTGCGTCGCCAGTCGTTGACTGTACTTTTGCCCACGTTTAAAATCCTTGCAAATACTTTGCACGGATTCTCCTTTGTCTAATCTCTCCAGAGCTTGTAGTCTCTGTTCCATTGACTTGTACTTACGTTTACGCATTTCACTCATTTTAAAAAACAGATTAAAACACGATGCAAAACAGTTTTTGTTCAAACACACACGCACACACACAAAAACTATGAAAACAACAGTACTGTACATACACAAAAGAAATCACAGAAACCCACGAGTAAATAAACAACAGTACAAAACGCAAACTAAAAGAAAATAACTGACTTTGTAGGTCTACTGTAAAAATGACGAGCACCACCCAGTAATGAATGTTCGAGACGAACTGATGAGCTGTTTGACAGAGCAGTAAACTAACCAAAGAATACAACGGCACTGTTAGTAGAGACGTGCTGCCCGCTTTCTGGCTGGCGCCAAGTGCGTGTGACTCATGCTCAGCCGACCGGCCCGACTAAGCGGCGGCCGAACTAACCGAGGCCGAACTTACGGGAGTCTACTGTATGGGGAGGAACAACTAACACTAACCTACAACGTGTCTTCTAAAAACAAAAAAGAGCAATCAGAATTCTAGGGAACCTTCAACCAAGAGAAACATGCAGAGACACTTTCAAGAGCCTGAAGAATCCTCACAGTCATAAGCATCTACATTCTAGAAGTTGTGACTTATATACACATCAAGGCGCCAGACGCGGCAAGAAATGGAGCACAGATCCACCACCATAACACCAGGCACGCAAACCAACTACTGCCTTCCTGTGCATCATCTTAGTAGGACTGAGAAGAAACCCAGCTACACTGGCGCCAAAATGTGGAACTTCTCTACCAGAAGACCTTAAGAAGACAGAAGTACAAAAGTTTCCACGCCGCCTGAAGAGTTGGCTTCAGGACCGACCCTTCTACAGCCTAGCAGAGTTCTATAACTGGAAACAACAATTTCAACTAGCACTAACTTGAAATTATTTTACCACTTTGATAGAGCATTTTAACACAAACTTTGACATGTCCATTTTTAACTCCAACTTGTTTCGTTTTGTATCATCAATGTTAACTTTAGATTTTTTCATTCTATTTCATATGTACATTTTTCTCTGTAGAAGTTTCATATGCAGCCAGATTGTATTCATTTAAACCACTGCTTTATTTTTAATGTTTAACAGTTTTAACATTTGTGTCAAGTAATAATCACTGATCATGTAACATTACATGTTTTATAATATGTTAATTAATGTTCTACACTGTAATAGTTTAGTAACTTTGTATTTTGACGCCATTACTAATCTTAACGATTATGTAAATAAAGAAATTTTGAATCTTGAATCTTTGAATCTTGAATCTTGAAGAAAAATATAAAATTCGTTTGTTGATAGTTTAGAACTGAACACAAGCTGCAAAATATTTGAGTGTAAAAAATAATGTTGTGCTATAATTATTAAACTACACATTGTCAAAATTAGCAACTGTGGCACTTTATTCACTTTTTTTATTGTCAAAATTGATGGCTGTGGCTTAATTTGCCAATTGATGAATATGAATTTTTGCTCTTTTGAAAACCACTTATAATTAATTAGTTACAAGTCTACTGTAACAGTTTTCTGCACACTTAACAACTGTTCTGTGTAATTCAGGGTCATACTGTCGGCATGCAGTCCATATTTCCGAGCCATGTTCACCGGAGAACTGGCAGAGTCAAGGCAGACCGAAGTGACTATCAGGGACATTGACGAAGTGGCGATGGAGCTTCTCATTGACTTCTGCTACACTTCGCAGGTCGTCGTCGAGGAAGCTAATGTACAGACGCTTCTGCCTGCCGGTACGTTTGTAGTTAAGTTACAAGAGTTAGAACAAAAAGGTGTCATCATCCATATTATTGATGATCATACAGATCATAGTAAGGTCACTACAAAAAACTATTTAGCTTTCTTTAACTATAAAGTCTAGGGAATGCACATACCGTCGCTCTTGTTTTTAATTTACTGCCTGCGTGTAGTGTTAGCTCCACTTTGTGTGTCCGACCGTTTTTGTGTCTTTCATACCATCAAAGATTAATGAGGGGACTTGTGCACTGTTACTAACTTGTATCTAACGTGTGTCTGAGTATGTTTATTAGAAAAGACTGAATATTTTATTTTATTCTCATAATTTGTAAATATAATTAGATTAATTTCTGTATAAAAACACATAAAAATGCTAAATTGAGAGTTTTTAATAACACTTCTACTGCAGTAAACCCAAATACCTAAAAAAACTCAAACAAAATGAAAAACTCACTTTTTAGGGCATTCTTACTAAGAAAAAACCCACCAGTCATAGGGTTGAAACCAGTATAGGAGTAAAACACAAAAACACCAAAAAAGAAACTGATTCAGAGGATGTTTTTTCATTATCTAACATTAATAAATTTAGCATTTTTTAAATTTTTACAAATAAGTATTTTCAGAGTAGTTAATTGTTGTTTGTTGTCCTCAATATTGTCATGTCCAATAAAACTATTATTCTTATATTTTATACATACCAGGGTTTGTTAATTTTTACAATTTGTGATTTTGTGTGACAGCCTGTCTACTTCAGTTGGCGGAGATTCAAGACATCTGTTGTGAGTTTCTGAAGAGACAGCTGGATCCGTCCAATTGTCTGGGTATCAGGGCGTTTGCGGATACTCATTCCTGCCGCGAACTTCTCAGGATTGCCGACAAGTTCACACAACACAATTTCCAAGAGGTGAGTACATTTCCTTTTCTACTTCATACAGATTGTAGAACCAATTGCCTGGGAATCAGGGCGTTTGCGGATACTCATTCCTGTGGCGAACTTCTCAGGATTGCCGACAAGTTCACACAACACAATTTCCAAGAAGTGAGTAATTTTACTTTCTCGTTCTCGTATAAGCGCTTCGCGCACACCCCTCACCACCCAAGCCGAGGCCCAACAAGCCTAGCAACCAGCCTGCTGAGTCTGACGTAAGCTGTGACATGTTCAATCCATCTCGTCGTCTTCTCGCGAGTGGTGGTGCCATTGTGCTATGCTTTTTGAAGACGAGTAGTGAGTGACATGGTGTTAGGATGGCTCCAACGCCCCCAAACATCAGAGGGCACAAGCGCACGTGTGTGAGGGCAATTTTCACCTTCGAAGCGAAGCTGCAAATTTTGAAGAAAGTCGTTGAAAATCCTCTAAGATCCAAAGCTGATCTCGCCAAGGAGCTGCATATCCCTGTAACTACACTTCAAGAAATCATCAAGAGCAGGGAGAAGATCCAGACCGCTGCCCTTACGGGAAACACGAGGAGGTGGAAAGTGAAGAACTCTACGAAATTCCAGCGGCTTGAAGAGGCGCTCAGAGTGGATCGCCCAGGCGAGAACCATGAAGAAGAGGGTACCGCTCAGTGGCAAGGTTCTGAAAGAAAAGGCTAAGGAACTTGCACTGCGGTTGAAAATTGACAACTTCGCTGCACCAGACGGGTGGCTTAGCCGCTACCGCACGCAATTCAATGTCTCCTGGAGGAAGGTTATGGGTAAGGTGGCCGACGGCAACGAGCAAACGGTGGGAGTGTGTATAAATTGGAGTCTGCCCAGGATCCTGAGAGGATATTCATTGAGAGACCAGTACAATGCAGATGAGTTTGGCCTTTTCATCAACCTTCTGCCTGACAAGACAATGTGCATTGATGGCGAGAAAGTAAGCAGCAATAAGCAGAGTAAGGCTCAAGTGACAGTTTTGCTGTGCAGTAACGCCGATGGCAGTGACAAGGTGGTGCCGTTGGTGATAGGCAAGTCCGCCAAGCCACGCTGCTTCGCAAACATTTGGACTTTGCCTTGCACCTATGCGAGTCAGTGCAAAGCTTGGATGACGGGCACGGAATTCTGTGCTTATCTCTGAAAATTCGACGCCCGGATGAGGATAGAGAAGAGAAGAGGCATGTCATCCTCACTGTGGACAATTGTTCAGCCCACCCAGTAACATCTGAAACCCTACAATTGACCCACAAGTCTTAAAAGGTGGAAATTAGTTCTCAAAAGTGGTGTTTCCTCATTTTTCTAGGCTACTGGTGAAATATAGTTTACATTTAGTTTAGGGGAGCCAAAGGGGGCGGTTTTTTCCGAATTTTCGGGTATAACGTTTCCCGCTTATAACGTCGGCGGGCCGCTGCAAGTGGGGGCGACGCTATAACCGGATTATACTGTATATGGTTTGTTGTTTTATAGCTTGTTTTACAGTCTCATTTCAATAATGTCCAAAATTTTGCTGATAGGTAGAGAATGTGTTGAGCTGTCAGATTCAGACAACCTAGCCCTTGACAGTGACACCTAGGTTTCTCTTTATGCTTTTCAGGAACCCCCAAACTAAGCCAATATTTTAGAAAAAATTAAAAATTAGTATGCATATATTGTAAACTTAACCCTTATAACGTCACAGACGCCGTATGGCGCATAGACAAACTATCTCCAAACGGCAAAGACGCGGTACGGCGCATCGACACAAAACTGCGTCTCTAGCAAATTTAAGTTCCTTTTAAATCCGATCAATGTCACTAACAGTATGCGTCAACCATGTGTGTGGGTTATTGACCTATGTCAAGCGTCAAAATATAGCTGTCGCGTTACATTGTTTGAAACAATAGACACTCTCCCCGCCACACGGCATAGACGCCGTACAGCGCATGCGCTTTTGTTTGCAGTTTGGCTTCAGGTAGTGCGTGTCTAACCATCGCTGAGTCGGTTTCCTTCGTCGTGTTTTCTGTTTATATGGTTTTTATTTATTTTTAATTTTATTATGTATAATTTATTATAAATATAATTTATTTTAATTATATTTATATAATTGTCTGGTAATGTTTATAGTTTAGCTAATAAAATTTTGTGTGCCTTTTATTTTGACTTTATTTATATCTACAATTTAATGTCCCATACATATATGTACGTACAAGATAATTTTAAAATTTTTACTTTTTTATACTTACCATAATTATAGAAAGTAAAAATAAAAATAAAAATGAACTTTACACATTTAAATTTTTTTTTTAATATTGTGCCGTTTGCTGGAAGTCGTGAAAAGATATACTGACGTTATAAGGGTTAATATATTAAAAATCAGTGGAATAATGCTGTATAACAATTTATATGAGAAGACATTTTTGATTTATCGAAACCTGTCGCTCTCAACACCACTTAAAAAAACATTAAAAATTGGTATTAGTTTCTTTATTATTTTGTAGTGTATGTGGTTCTCTACATTCTGGTATATTTTGGAAATATTTAGTGTAAGAATTTTATTTTTTGTAAATAAAAAAATAATTGATCAAATCAAATCAAATCAAATTATTTTTATTGTTGAAGACATTTACATGCATAACAATCGTCAGTGTACATTAAAAATGAACTAGCCTAGTTTCTAAAATAACTAAAGGTCCTTATCAATCAGAAAACAATTAGTACTATAATATTCCTTTTCAGATAACAAGCACTTTATCTTCCTCCTAAATGATATTGAAGTGTTGGCCTCCTTGAACCCAGATGGCAAGTTATTGAAAAATTTTATGCAAGAGTAAAGGGTTTGTTTTTCAAAGAATGTTGTTGAATGTTTTGGGAGAGTTAAGGAATTTGTACGGCGGAGACTATAATTTGACTGTTGTACTGGAAAAAGGTGTTTGTTTTTAAAGACAAATGTCAAACTTCCAGTATATATAGACTAGGAAACGTCAACAATTTATTTTGTCTAAAAAAAACCTCTACATGACTGAGAACGATTGAGTCCATATATCACTCTTATGGCTTTCTTCTGGAGGGTAAACAAGGCTTTAGTCTTAGTGGATTCATGACCCCATATGATCAAGCCATAACTCATGTAAGTGTAGAAGCACCCATAGTAAGCTGTCAGCAAAACATCTTTACTAGAAAAAGTAGCCAATCTTCGTAAGATGAACAGACTGCTGCTTAATTTTTTAATTACTTTGTCGATGTGATTGTGAAAGGACAAATTACAATCAATTACCAGACCCAGAAAATCAGCGCTGGGACTAGGACTAAGACGAAAGTCGCCAATGACTATATCAGAAGAGTTTGCATCTGTTCGAGACGATCTTAAATAGAATTCAACAAGTTTTGTCTTCTTTACATTTACATGAAGTTGGTTTTTTTCCAGCCATTGCAACAAAGAACTACTCTGAATAAATATATCAGTTTCTAGTCGCCCTCTGTTTCCATTGGAAATGCTGAAGGATGTGTCATCAGCAAAAAGACATAAGTTACCCATATTTACAGCTGTAGGGATATCATTCACAAATAAGAGAAAAAGTATAGGTCCGAGAACGGAACCCTGTGGCACACCTGTCAAAGTAGACAACTCCTTCGACTCGTATGTGCCCAGGCAATCCGAACTGTCAATATATGGAACAGCCACCACTTGTTTTCGGTTGAGCACAAAAGATGAAACCCAATCATAAGCCTTGCCTCTAATACCGACCTGTCGGACTTTTTCAAGTAACAAATTGTGAGGTACTACATCGAACGCCTTACTTTGGTCCAAAAACAGAGCAAAGGTGTACCTGTGATCATCAAGCGAAGAAACAATCTCTGATACAAAATTAAATATTGCATCTGTAGTAGAAACACCCTTTCTGATTGTACCTTGATGATTGTACCCATAGTAACAAATTTATCCTTTCATGTACTGTTTGTGTTTTTTGCAATATATTTTTTTGTCTTCAATATAACCTAGATATTGTTATATTTGATGAAAATAGGTAAAAGAAGAATACATTTTATTCCTTAGATTGTAATATTTTAAAAATTATTACACTTTACAAAGTGCAGTTCCACCACTTTACAAAAAAAAAGAAAACAAATATATATAGTTGAAAATGTTTAAAAAGTTATTGTTACATAATTTTTGTATACCATAATTATCTCCAAAAAACCACTTTTTGCTAAGCAACAGAATGTAAAATTTTAGTTTTCCCTTAAAATAAGCAATTTTATGCAAAAAATTAATAAAGTTTAATATTTATATAATTATTTAGTATTCCTCTATTGGCCGTAAAAATACAGGAAACAATGATGACAACGTTTTTATATTAGTTAAAAGTTAGCATCTTTGTTTTGTTTTTTATTAGGTTTTTCAATTCAACAATCAAAGTATTGAACAACTCTTTTCTGATAAGTGGATATGACTTGAGAGTTGCTTGAACAACCCTTTTCTGAAAGATGGATATGACTTGAGAGTGTATATTATGCACAAAAAGATCACATCCTACTTCAGATGAAAATGATATATAGCTCCAACAAAAAATAGTCTGAGCATTGATATGGTTGTACTTAATCTCCTAATGATGTAGGCTGTATCACAATTTCTAGGAACTGAACAGTTTGTACAGCACTATTACTACAGAGAGATAAAACAAGATCTTGAGTTTTATCTACATATAAGGAGAGCAAATTTGCATTACACCAGTCACTAACTAAATTGACTTTTGCTGTCATGATGTTATCAACTAAAGGAGTAGATCATACACTTAAACATAGGTCATCGGCATACATGTAACACTTGACCATATCATCTTGCAAAGTAAAAGGTAAATCATTTACATACATGTTAAAAAGTAACTGTCTCAGAATAGATCCCTGAGGTACACCTGATTTACTAACCTGACACTACAATACTCATTTTTACAATACACAAGTTGAGATTTATTTATTTAAAGGTGTTACTTAATGAAATGCATTGGATTTTCATGGGAGCCTAATTAATGCCTCAATGAGTAGGTGAGAGTGTGTCACAGTGTTGAAGGACTTTGATTGAGGGGTCTAAGAAACCACAAAAAGAGTTTTCCAAAGCCAGTTACAAAATACACTATATTTTTTGTCAAATAGTTTTATATTTATTTGAAAGCCTAGTTTATTTTTTTAATGTAGTGAGAATTGGAACCTTTGTTAAGAAATATACATCTAAAGTTTCCCCTGAAACTATACATTTTGAAATAGTATGACACAATAATTAATTCAAAGGAAATGATAAATTAAAAGGTACTAAAAGGGTTGATGTGTCACATTCTGTTGCTATAGTAAATTGAGAAGCATTAATTATTCAGTTAGTTAATGTATAAAAAAATTAAAAAAATTGTTTTAAAACAAGATTTTTTAATATTTATTATTTATAATGTTAAGAAAATTGAACTTGAAACATAGCTTGTCTTTTAATCATCAATAATATTTTACCATTCCTTTTTAATATTATCATTGGCCAATTCACCACCATTATTATTATTTTTATTTTTTTTGCCATTTTTTTACTTGGCTCTCTAAAAAATTTTGATTAAAAAAATAAATTAAAAGATGATATTTTTTCTCTGTTAATTTAGAAACCTGTAGAGTCAAATTTCTTCCCTTAATTGAGGGTTGTTTGTGTGCAGGTCATGGAGAGTGAAGAGTTCCTACTGCTGCCTGTGGGTCAACTGGTTGACATAATATCCAGTGATGAGCTGAATGTGAGGTCGGAAGAGCAAGTGTTCAGCGCCGTCATGTCGTGGGTCAAGTACAACGTTTCCGAGAGGCGACAGCATCTTGCACAGGTGTGTGATTAGCATGTCCAGTTACACTAGCTATTTCAACGTTTCTTTGTACAAATGTGTGGTTTTTTAAATTTGTGATATATTTCAGATGATTTATGCGAGTCTTGCACTGCTTTGTTTTGTACTGTGTTTAATTTTATTCGTATATATGTTCTTGATGTGATTATTTTAATTTTAATGGTCATTTCATGTGACCAAAAAGTTTAATTTGTGTTTGGATTCACTTGTTTGGTTGCTTTTGAATAGTAGGCATACCATCTCTTTTATTAACCCTCAAAGTGCTGAAGAAAATTTGACCTCTGTTCAATTAGCATGCATTTAGGGAGTTAAAAAATCTGTTTTTGCCTAATTTAAAATTTATTTTTATTTCTTGAAAGAAGAAATAGCAAACAACAACATTTTTTAAGAGTCCTAATTGGTTTTACATGTAGAAACAACGTATACATGGTTATACCGTTCGTTTATATCCACTTGCCGCATCTTGCATTGGAAGACAAAACGTCAATAAAATAATTTTAATAATTTTCGCGCAACATGTATTTCTATTTGCTTCCTGACTGTCATAAATCAATAATTTATTATGCATTCCTACACATTTGCAGCATTTTCATGAATTATAATGTACACAATAAACTAATGCAATAAGAGATATTTCCTTATACCGCATTTAGCACAATTCCGATGGTACAGACAAATCTGGATGCTACGTTTTAAGGTTTATGCATTAACTTATTGTAACAGGCTTAAGACAGTTAAGTGACATAATTTTCGACATGCATTGACCCTGTATTTAAATTTACTCAAGTGAAATGTTTGTGTTATACATTTCCAAGTGTATAACAGTGAATACAGTATGTTTTAACATTAACAAGTCGTGTGCTTGGTTGTAGGTCCTGCAGCACGTAAGACTTCCACTGTTGAGTCCCAAGTTCCTGGTGGGAACGGTGGGGTCAGATCTGTTGGTGAGGAGCGATGAGGCGTGCAGAGATCTGGTCGATGAGGCCAAGAACTACTTGTTGTTGCCCCAGGAGCGACCACTCATGCAAGGGCCCAGAACCAGGCCCAGGAAACCCACCCGGCGTGGAGAAGTCCTTTTTGCAGGTTGGAATTTAAGCATGTTGAATTAGTTACTAAACACATTAATTACCCAGCAGTGATCAGTTCTGGCTGGTTTATACCTTCCAGTTCAACCTACCACTGGGCACAGCAAAAACCGATGTGTGACTTAGATCTGGGCAACCTTATGGATGTCTAGGAGCTGCACATCGTTAACCACGAATGTCGAGATTCATGGGCAATTCGATAGGTCTAGTCTACTGCGGGAGATGACTGTTAGAGTTAGTGGGGTTCCCTAACCTCAGAAGTTCTTGCTAGCCTCAACAAAGGTGTGTCAAAGAGGAGGGGGAGGGGGAGGGAGAGGAAGAGAGAGAGAGAGGGAGGGAGGGAGAGGGAGGGAGGGAGAGATGGAGGGAGAGAGAGATGGAGGGAGAGAGAGAGACATTAGTTTGCATTGAAGATTCTTGATTTCCAAAGGTTTATAGATATTAATCTCTGTTTTTGATACATCATTTCATTTTGAGTATCCTGGTATAATTCCAGATATATGATCATGTTCTTGTAAGTGATCACTTTTAGGATAAGTATGATTTTGTTTGTTTCCACCAATTTTTAGATATTAAATTTTCTTCTGAAATATAATTTATTTAATTATTTTTATTGTGTAGCATATATTTAATTTGATGTACATAGATTACTGTACATTCGCTCAGTTGTTGATTTGTTTTATATTTATTTTAATCTTAGACAGTTTGTGTTCTAGAGGAATTCTCTCTAAACGTTTAAGAAACTTGGTTACTTCACCGTGCTGAGAGATCGTGTCAGACACATAGTGCACATAATGTGATATTAAGACTGCCACTTCACTATATTATTTTATTTTGTAGTTCAGTTGTTTCTGATGTCAAAATGATGTAAAGGTTTGTTTCGAGCTTCTTCATCACAGACTTATCTGCATCAGTGTGTTCAGTAGGCTGTCGTGGTGACTCAATGGTTATTATATTGTAGAAAAGAAATATGAAACAATGAGAAGGTGTGGCAACTTATTTCTGTTGCCCAAACATGTAATTTAGGGTGTAATATCTAAAATAGTTAAGACAGACAATGAGTTCATTGCCCTCTTTTGTTTAGTGGGCGGGTGGTGTAGCGGAGATGCCATCGCGTCTGTGGAAAGGTTCGATCCGCAAACAGTCGACTGGAAGATGGTTGCGCCGATGAGCAAGAGACGTTGTGGCGTGGGAGTGGCAGTACTGAACGATTTGCTGTATGCAGTTGGCGGCCATGACGGCCAGTCCTATCTAAACAGCATTGAAAGGTAGATTTTCAGTAGCTGAAGTGTATTAATATACTAGTAATTTGGAGACATGTTTAGCTATTTTAACTTTTGTGAGCTGCATTTTACCACAATTGAGTTAAGATATCATTGCTATCTAATTCATGCTAATGTTATTTTGTTTTCTTTATGTTGGTCACAATTAGTTTCGGTGCATATCACTGCTACTTTTAACCCTTTGAGTTCCATTGACATTTTCCCAAGTCATATGCATAAAGTGCCGGGCTGTTCTTTTTGCATATTTGTAAGCTTTTAGTAAAAAAGCTGTCGTAAAATAACTATACAACAAATTTTCATAATTTTGTTGTTGTTTTTATTCTAAATGAAGAATAAGAAACCTATTTTTACAAACAACATTATTTTGTTTGATAAAAATTTCAGTTTTTACTAAAAAAGGGTTTTTAATTTTTTATAAAAAGTTAAGTTTCAACTCAATTTGAGTTTATACACTATTTTAAAGATTTTTTCTTTATACCATGATAATATATTTACATTGAGCACTTGGACACAACTCAAACCACTGCATTGCTTTTATGAAGAAATACTGTAAAACACTGTATGTAACTGTAAAAAAAGTTACTATTTTAGTTTGTATTTACTCAAATGCCTGGTTATCGGCACACAAACAACAAGAATGGTTGTTACGCAACACGTTGTCGTGACTGGGAGACAATTATCGCATAGGTACTTCGGTATTATTGCAGCCCACTATTTTTGGACTAGTTTTCCTTATTGGAGACCAAAATAAACTTCATAATATGTTCCTAGTACTTTCCTGTTCCATAATGAATAAGAAAATACTCGACGAGTCATACTTCTTGTCCCCAAATCGCCTGCAAATAGGCTTAGACCCATGAATCACCTGTCACTTTTTATAATAAATTGTTGTTCTGTTAGTTTTTCTTTTCGTTGCTTGTCGTAATGACTTGTACATTTTAAAATGGGTTAAAGTCTGTTCTTCTTTAATAACGTAATTTATTATTTTGGTCCCTTGGAAAACTCGTCTAAAAATAGTGGGCTACGATAACACCAAAGTACCCAAACATCATACGTTTCACAGATCAAAGAGTAAGGAAAACAACATAAAACTATTATTTATTGTTAGTTTGCAGACTAATGAATGCAGGTATCTGGTTATTTAACCCAAAATAACCTCGTACTATATGAAATATTATCGAAATATAAAATGTCAAAATTAGCGACGCTGCGGCACTTAAAGGGTAAATATTCATATGGTCGTGATTTAAAAGATAAAATGTTTAAAGATCATCCTGAGCTTTTTGTGTGTGCACCTTTCAAAATGAAAATATGTAGGCTAAGGTTCATGATATCGCAGGTACGACCCCCAGACTAACCAGTGGTCATGTGATGTGGCTCCTACTACATCCTGCAGGACCAGCGTAGGAGTGGCAGTCTTGGATGGATTCCTGTACGCTGTGGGAGGTCAGGACGGAGTGCAGTGCCTCAATCATGTTGAGAGGTCAGTTCTAAACTGATTCGTAATATTAGCAATAAATGTGACAAGGATTACAAAAATTTAGATTAATAAGTTTGGTATAATTATTTTTAACCCTACAGCTGGCATTGCCGAAGTAGACATTTACAGTTGTTATTAAAATTATAAGCGTTTAAGGTTATATAAATGATTTTTATATGGTATATTCTGGCAGAGCATTAACTATAGTTACCGATAGTTACTTACTGATTTATTATTCTTACTTTGATTATCGTACAACATTGAGCATTGTTCTCAAGGACAGCTGATGTGAACGTAATACGCATCATTCATATTGTTGCCATAACTGTTGTGAAACTGTAAACAAGTATCGGGTTTTGTGATTGGATTTATGAAGTCAATAGTATTTGTGGGAAATTGTATTTTATAGTGTTTTAGTGTTGTTATTACTTGGTTTAGCTTTCTTAGGTTATAGTTTTAGTTGTTCATTATGGGTGGGTGAAAACTTTAGAGACCGATCTGTAATCTTAGAGAGCTGGTTTTGGATTATCCTATTTCTAGTGGTGACAAAGTTTATTCTGAGATTCAGGTAAACCTGATAGACAGTGTACTCTCACAGTTATGTGAGTCAGACAGAGGAGTTGTTGTTCCTCCTGGTGATGTCCTTGCTCTCTAACACGAACAGCTGTGTGAGTCAGACAGAGGAGTTGTTGTTCCTCCTGGTGATGTCCTTGCTCTCTAACACGAACTGTTGTGTGAGTCAGACAGAGGAGTTGTTGTTCCACCTGGTGATGTCCTTGCTCCCTAACACGAACAGTTGTGTGAGTCAGACAGAGGAGTTGTTGTTCCACCTGGTGTTGTCCTTGCTCCCTAACACGAACAGTTGTGTGAGTCAGACAGAGGAGTTGTTGTTCCACCTGGTGATGTCCTTGCTGCCTAACACGAACAGTTTTGTGAGTCAGACAGAGGAGTTTTTGTTCCACCTGGTGATGTCCTTGCTCCCTAACACGAACAGTTGTGTGAGTCAGACAGAGGAGTTGTTGTTCCACCTGGTGATGTCCTTGCTCCCTAACACGAACAGTTGTGTGAGTCAGACAGAGGAGTTGTTGTTCCACCTGGTGATGTCCTTGCTCCCTAACACGAACAGTTGTGTGAGTCAGACAGAGGAGTTGTTGTTCCACCTGGTGATGTCCTTGCTCCCTAACACGAACTGTTGTGTGAGTCAGACAGAGGAGTTGTTGTTCCACCTGGTGATGTCCTTGCTCCCTAACACGAACAGTTGTGTGAGTCAGACAGAGGAGTTGTTGTTCCACCTGGTGATGTCCTTGCTCCCTAACACGAACTGTTGTGTGAGTCAGACAGAGGAGTTGTTGTTCCACCTGGTGATGTCCTTGCTCTCTAACACGAACTGTTGTGTGAGTCAGACAGAGGAGTTGTTGTTCCACCTGGTGATGTCCTTGCTCCCTAACACGAACTGTTGTGTGAGTCAGACAGAGGAGTTGTTCCACCTGGTTATGTCCTTGCTTTCTAACACGAACTGTTGTGTGAGTCAGACAGAGGAGTTGTTGTTCCACCTGGTGATGTCCTTGCTCCCTAACACGAACTGTTGTGTGAGTCAGACAGAGGAGTTGTTGTTCCATCTGGTGATGTCCTTGCTCCCTAACACGAACTGTTGTGTGAGTCAGACAGAGTTGTTGTTGTTCCACCTGGTGATGTCCTTGCTCCCTAACACGAACTGTTGTGTGAGTCAGACAGAGGAGTTGTTGTTCCACCTGGTGATGTCCTTGCTCCCTAACACGAACAGTTTTGTGAGTCAGACAGAGGAGTTTTTGTTCCACCTGGTGATGTCCTTGCTCCCTAACACGAACAGTTGTGTGAGTCAGACAGAGGAGTTGTTGTTCCACCTGGTGATGTCCTTGCTCCCTAACACGAACTGTTGTGTGATTCAGACAGAGGAGTTGTTGTTCCACCTGGTGATGTCCTTGCTCCCTAACACGAACAGTTGTGTGAGTCAGACAGAGGAGTTGTTGTTCCACCTGGTGATGTCCTTGCTCCCTAACACGAACTGTTGTGTGAGTCAGACAGAGGAGTTGTTGTTCCACCTGGTGATGTCCTTGCTCCCTAACACGAACAGTTTTGTGAGTCAGACAGAGGAGTTGTTCCACCTGGTGATGTCCTTGCTCCCTAACACGAACTGTTGTGTGAGTCAGACAGAGGAGTTGTTGTTCCACCTGGTGATGTCCTTGCTCCCTAACACAAACTGTTGTGTGAGTCAGACAGAGGAGTTGTTGTTCCACCTGGTGATGTCCTTGCTCCCTAACACAAACTGTTGTGTGAGTCAGACAGAGGAGTTGTTGTTCCTCCTGGTGATGTCCTTGCTCCCTAACACAAACTGTTGTGTGAGTCAGACAGAGGAGTTGTTGTTCCTCCTGGTGATGTCCTTGCTCCCTCACTCGAACTGTTGTGTGTGAATGTAAAAACCTGATAAAGAAAACCAATTTCTTTTGCCCTGGGTGTAATTGTGAAGTTCACTCAAAGTGATCGGAGATCATCTGATCGAACACTATGTCGGACCAGTTGGACAGTGAGGCTACAAACCCAGGCTGGAATCCAGCGATTCTGAGTGAAAGATAAAACTTTGTAATATATACAATAAACTTGACTTACTAAAGTATAAATGCAGTCATAAAATTATGTTTACCCATGAAATATATTATTTCTCTAGAGATCAACATATTATAAAAAAAGTAACCATGTTTTTTCATACAAAGCCATGTAACAAATAAGTTGTGAGGTAAATGTTAGATAACTATATATTTTTGGAATCAGTATAAAATGTTGAATAAGTTTTACATTTACAGTTTTGATATAAAACTTATTGCTAAGCAGTTGCACAAAAGAATATTTACAAAACTATATTTTTTTAAATTTTGTAAAAAACAATTATTTACATGGAAACAATAGATTATTGTTATTCTACAAATATTTGCAAATAAATTTACATATAATTGTTTACATTTGGACTAAGAGTCATGAAATGGGATTTATTATTTAAAAAATCTGCGTGGCTGTTGCAATAGAGCTTTCAGTACCGAGTGATACCTTTGCCAGTTGAAGAGTTAACATTTTTCAAAGATGTAATTGAGTTCAACTGTTGTAGGCACGATGCTGAGTCACATTTAGCCATTTTACCAATAAATTTATTAGCAACAACTTGACAGCGATCTCAAGCAGTGAAATATTCTGAT
Organism: Homalodisca vitripennis; assembly: GCF_021130785.1. Lineage (NCBI taxonomy): Eukaryota > Metazoa > Arthropoda > Insecta > Hemiptera > Cicadellidae > Homalodisca > Homalodisca vitripennis. The sequence goes on along the minus strand of NC_060212.1, from coordinate 13,063,293 downwards.
GTTTTTTGAACAATTTGGAAACTGTTGAGTGATATCGTACTATTTACTAAGAAAGTAACACACAGTTTGTCATTGACAATAGATAATTTGAAAGGATAATAGGATTTTGTACAATTTGCCCATGTTATGTGTTGCAAAAGGTATAACAGTACATTTCAAGGATTGAACTGCATTCCTTCAGGTGACAAAAAAAACTGAAGTACATCACACAAAAAACTAAAAACCTTGAAGTTCAGCAAGAGAAAATGGACTGAAGCGATATCACTGCACAAAAGCAAGAGCAGAAACAACACATTACATACACCATCGAAAGTGGAAGAATTTTGTAAAATGTAAAGATGGGCATTGTCTGAAAACCTTTTATCCTTTTAAAGGTTGTTTTGTTTGTGATGATCCATTTTTCACCACTAAAAAGTAGCTTACTATGTAAATGGGGTTGAAGGGTATCTGTACTGTTGCTCTTATTCCAGATATGACCCTAAGGACAACAAATGGGGCAAGGTAGCTCCGATGACAACAAGGAGACTTGGAGTGGCTGTAGCTGTCCTTGGAGGGTATCTGTACGCCATCGGAGGATCTGACGGCCAATGCCCTCTCAATACAGGTATAATAATGATGAAATACGTTTATTGTCATTAATCAACAGTGGTCGTAATAGACATAGTACAATTCACACTTAGGCTTGACATAGCTGTAATCTTAGGTATTAAAAGTTACATTTCAAATTAACCCTTTGTGCACCGCCGCTCCCGCGCGCCGTCGTTCGCTACATCGCCAGACGTTTGAGCACCGCACGGATCCAATACCGCCACGGCAAAATCACCCATTTTTGCATGGTCACATATTAAATTACATAACTTTCGTAAATTTTGAGTTAGCCTTTTAGTTTTGGTTTTGTTTTTGAGGGGAAGAGATGTACTTTCAGTTGATGTAATAAATTACAGTTTTATTATTTTTTTTACATTTGTTTAGTAGTATGTATGCCTGTTGTAATAAAAAAAATAAAAAATCTTAAGTTTGAGGTCCAAGAACACACTGAATAAGTAACTTGGGCTCAAATAACGTTTTTTTAACCTAAAAGTACGTATTGTTTTGAGCATATACTGAAAGTTACAAATATATTCCACAGAAATTGCATAAAATAATGTAATTTAAGTAAAATTCAAAAAATTTCAAAAATTCCGCTGTAGGATGAAGATACACTTGTTACTATAGAAACAAGTAAATATCAATATTTTATAGTTGAAATGAAGCAGAGCAATACAATTCAAAGTTGATATAAATATATTTTATATATATTATGTTTAAACTATAAGGACAAAGACGTAAAGTTCACAGAGCCACTATAGTGGCGCGCGGCGCTCAAGGTACCGCATACGGTGAGCCACTATAGTGGCCCGCGGCGCTCAAGGTACTGCATACAGCGAGCCACTATAGTGGCTCACGGCGGTCAAAGGGTTAAATGGGCGAAATGCAAAATAATTAAAATAAAATACATTTTATAGTCAACGAAAATGAATAAGTACAGTATCTACATTTAAAATGCAAACAATACAAGTAATAGGTAAAAATATAAATAAATTAAACACAAATATAGATATAAATATTCAAGTAAGAAACACATTTTTACATAACATCTTGGATTAAACATTTACAGAAGAAAAGTTCTTATTTTAAAATTCAGTTACACTATAAAATGCTTGACTAATCAACCAATTTTTAATTTTTGTTTTAATAATATTAATTGAAAGGTTTCTAATGTTTAAAGGCAATGTATTAAAAAGTGTTATACAAACAAAGTTAAAAGACTTTTGGGTTTTACTTCACGTAGTATACGAGGTCCAATCAAAAAGTATCCGACCTCGTCATGTATCGCGGCTTCTGCTGCCAATAATGAGATAAGATTTGTTGCGACAATAGTTCCTACTATGATAAGGAAAGGTACAAAGTCTTATCTTGATCCCCCGACTGGTTCGCCGGAGACGGGTCAGTATGTACTGATAAGTTAAGTGCGCGTATCGGTTTTCTCTAACTGTGAAGATGACGGAAAAAGTGGAACAACGTTATTGCATTAAATTTTGCGTGAAACTCGGAGAAAAACAAAGTGAGACCATTTGGAAAATTCAGCTAGCATTCGAAAATGAGGCAATGAGTGTTACGCAGATTAAAGAGTGGTATAACCGTTTCAAAAGTGGTCGAACCTTGGCAGAAAGTGACGCGCGTTCGGGCCGACCAAAAACAAGTCGAACTCCGGAAATCATCGAGAAAGCAAAAGTTTTGATCTGTGAAAATCGTCGAATGACTGTGGAGGAAGTAAGTACTGAGTTAGATGTCAGTTTCGAATCAGCTGAAGCAATTTTAACGGATGACTTGGGATTGCGCCGGGTAGCCGCAAAATTTGTGCCAAAATTGCTGACAGACGAGCAGAAGCAACGGCGATTGGATGTTGCCGAGGACATGCTGCAATGTTGTGAGGATGATGCGGACTTTTTGACATCGATAATAACTGGAGACGAAAGTTGGGTCTATGGATATGACCCTGAGACCAAATTTCAGTCATCACAATGGCAGTCTCCCCAGGATCCTCGGCCAAAAAAAGCAAGGCAAGTTCGAAGCAATGTCAAAGTGATGCTTACTGTTTTTTTCGACCACCGTGGAGTTGTGCACCATGAATATGCCCCTGAGGGTCAAACTGTGAATGCACAGTACTATTTAAGTGTCCAACGTCGTCTCCGAGATGCGATTCGCCGCAAAAGACCTGACTTGTGGGCGTCTCAAAATTGGTGGCTACACCACGACAATGCGCCAGCTCATTCAAACTTTTTTGGCATAACACGGCACTCCGCAAGTTCCTCAGCCTCCGTACTCTCCAGATATGGCTCCATGCGATTTTTGGCTCTTCCCCCACCTCAAAAAACCATTGAAAGGCACCAGATTTGAAAGTCGAGAAGCAATTATGAAAAAAACGACGGCTGATCTCATGGCGATGCCGAAAAGTGATTTTCAAGACTGCTTCCAGAAGTGGAAACGTCGCTGGAATCGTTGTGTTGCTTCTCAGGGTGCTTATTTTGAAGAAAATTAACGCCAGCTTTTTTCAGGTAACTTCAGTTTTACGTTGCACCAAAAGGTAGGATACTTTTTGATTGGACCTCGTATGTTATATCTAACAGATCTTGAGCTCTGGTGTTGTAACAGTGGATTGAACCTCTTGAAATAAATTATAGTGCAAATTTGGCGCTCGGCTCTTAAGCATTATTATTTTTAACAAAACTTATTTAATATGAATTTTCCTTACCTATTGTACATCAGGGGTACGATGTATTGCAAATTTTGTTTTCATAATTAGAAAAATTTTTACATAATTATATTGACATTTGCATTGTTTGTTTTACAGATTATATTACAACATTCAGGAGTTTCATATTCAACATCCTTGATGAACACGCCCTGCTTGAATTTCTTTTTAACTTTTATATTATAAATTATTAAATAATATCCAAACTGTATTAATTTATGCCTTCTGACTTAAAGTTCATCTTGGTTCAACTTAATGTGATAATTTCTATTTTTTGTAGAATGCTATTAAAGAGTGATAAAAAGTTCTTGACAATATTTCTTTTTAATTTTAATGGTGAAAATGAAACTTGTGGTTTGTTATTTTAGGCATTGTGACCTACTTTTTGATGTAATAAAAATATTTGAGGGTTTGGTGTCTCCTTAAACTAAATGTTGAAGTTGTACCCAGCTCTCATGGTTGATTTTTAGAAATTGTTCAAAATAAGAATTCTGGGACAGAATGAAAAATTTAACCTTCAATCTGGCTGTTGAAACACCTTTCTTTCTTGGAGCAGTTAAATAAATCAAAATTAATGCTAGCAGCCAAGTAAATCGGATCCTCGTTAGCCTAAAATGGCTAGTTTTAACAGCTTACAAAAATAAACGACTGTTTGCAAAAAATATAACAAGTGTTAAACAAAATATAGAGACCTTTCTATTGGTGTAAATAAAATTTCCAAGAAGTATATTGTACCATTAATTAGTAAAATTGGAAATTCACTGTTTTCTCTTACAAGGGCTGTGCAGAAAGTATATTACGTTTTGATATAAAAAAACAAACAGAAAAAGACAAATTTGTTTCATATACATTTTTGAGAGTGACACTAAAATAACTTTTTTCAACATAATCACCATACACATCTAGGCACTTATCATAGCAGTGAACTGGTTTTGAAATTCCAGTTTTAAAAATTTGCTGCCTGCGACAAACTAGGTAGTCACACCCTCCTGCAATTCCACGTCGTAATCAAAGCACTGGCGGGATTAAGTTGCGTCACACATTTTCAACTGCTATTGTCAAACAACGGAGTGACAGTAACCTTTCACTAGCATGGCTGGATAGCCACTGAACGGAGAAACACACTGACATCAAAATGGATAGTCCCGCCCCTAGCGGCTACAGAGCAAAACGTAAACTACTTTCTGGATAGCCCTTATATATATTCAAGAAACAATATTGCATTCAAAATTTTAATGTAAATCATTGGAGGAAAGGGATTAACACGAATGTGTGATATAATTATATTCCTAAACCTAAACTGATGGCAAATTATACATACAACTAAATTTAAATAAATTTTGTTTAGAGCGTTCTTACAAACTGAACAAATTTATGGTGCAACATAATAAAAATTACATTTGTGTTTTGAAATAAATGTTTTAAATTCCAAAATAATGTTGATATCTCCATGGATATACTTAATCTGATTTATTTTGTAATATTAAGAGATTATTAAATTCTAGAAAAACCTTTGTAATTGAAAATTTTGCCATGGAACATTGAAAACAATTCCATGTTGTAAATATTAATAAAATGGTTGTTGTTATTATCTTGTAAATATATTCTAGGTGATTCCATGTGTTTCTTACTGTGTAATTTTAAATATGTTTTCTTTGAAAATATGATTTTTTTGGAATTTCCATTTTAGAATGTTGTTTTTTTTTTTAATTAGTTAAAGTAAATAAGTATGTATAACTCTAAACATATACTTTCTAGAAAAAGCAGATTAAGTGTACTTTTCAGTAACATTACATGCTTTTGACAAACTTTTATTGTCAGACATAAAATTAAAAGAATACAAATGTATCTAAGAATATTTTAAAAATTATTTTGTAATTTTTGTTGTGGGTATACAGTAGTCTTTGTAATTCAAGGTAGACAGGACCAAGAGTATCTCGAGTTATCAAAAACAAAAATTACGTGGAGCATCTTGAGAAAAGGGGGTGTTAATTATAAGTACTGTTTGTAGGTTAAGTAATGAAGGATTAAATTTTATTTAAGTAAAATGAAAGTATAAAAGAGAAAGGACAGTAATATAATTTTATGTACAGTAGACAAGATTTACTTAATAAACTGCTAAAAGTTTTTTTGTTTTACAACATTGCAACGCTTGCGAGCAGCGATATACTGCCAGCATCGAAGTAATATTGGTTTTTATTCTTAGTGTATCAAATAAAAAATGTACAAGAATTTTACTATAGCTTTGGGAATGGATGGCATTTGAAAGAATCAAGAAAAAAGGGGAAAAATTTGTTGGCCGTCAACATATCCAATGTGTTCCTGTTCATTCTCAGGCATTTATAAATGCTAATTATATTGATTAGTTTATTGTAAATGAACAAGATCGGTCTATAAATTTTAACTACCATGCTGAAAATGATCTTTTTAATATACTAAAATGAAATATAATAGGAATGTATAGCTCATCTAAATATTTTATTGTTTTTTTTTTTTCAATAAATAATATAAAAGTGTTGTAAAAGTTTGCATTTATAAGGCAACTTTGTTTTCAAATAAAAATAATTATCATTTAGACAATTAGCAAAATATTGAATTTATTTAATGTTGCCAGTGGAAAGGTACGACCCCAGACAGAACAAGTGGACACCCATGTCTCCAATGTCTACGCGGCGTAAACACCTAGGCTGCGCAGTGTTCAACAACCTGATCTACGCGGTGGGCGGCCGCGACGACTGCATGGAGCTCTCCAGCGCAGAACGCTACAATCCTCACAGCAACACTTGGTCTCCGATAGTAGCCATGACGTCACGGCGTAGTGGGGTAGGTCATGGTTACCTTGCTTTGGCTTTCTGTCAAAAATAATTAATTTTGCATCTTGACAATATTAATATTATAATTTAATTAAACATGTAACTGATGAATCAACAATGGACTAAAAAGACTACTTTTTTGTGTAATTAATGGCTTTTCATTTTCTCATAGGGATCTTAAATTTAAGCACAAGTCGTACTGTATGATTTTCAAAAAAAGTTTAAATAAGAAAAAAATTCAATTTTGAAAATTCAAACTAAAATGGTTGCATTTAAACTCTTTGATTGTTAACACTGACTTTATCGGACAGTAAAAGTTGATAAAAGTCCATTATTCCATTGGCCTTATGGGATAATGAGGGATAAAACAGTGAAGGTTGTGTGTGCGCCAGTTTATGAGGTTGAACTTAACATTTGTACGTACAAAATGTAACATTTATAAACAAAAAGTTCAAGTTTTGCAAAACAATGTGAGATGGCCAAATGTTGCTAAAGTTTGTCTTTAGAACTTTAAAAATAAAACGCCAATAAAAACTTATATACAACAATTATTTTCCCAAATTGTGAATGGTCTTCAACTTTAAAGCATAAGAGTTGTCGAAAAGTGTTAGTGTAATCAAACTTGTCACTTATTACGTAATATTAATGTGTATTAAAAACTGTAATATTTTGTCTATTAGTAAATAATTATTGAATTAAAACAGCGCAGTGTTGAATAATATACAATAATATTGCGGAAATAGTGGTGAAATGTCATAATTTCTAGTCAATTGAAACCACATATTTACTGAGACAATACACACGGATTAGTTACAATACATAACTCACATAAATTCTCTACCAATAAAAGACTCTCAGCCAATAGAAAGTTTAAAAATGGTTACTATCCACATTGTACAAAATCATGACAATGCTATTGTATGACCATGCATTCTATAAATATTAAGTTTAAATTATTGTCTAGACAAATGACTAGTTAATAAGTTTTAAAGTTAAAAGCATTTCCTGCTATCCTTTCAAATCTTTCATCAACCATAGTCAATAATCAATTTGAAACAAACCATGTATACACTTATTTTAATCTTTGTCGTAAAAACTGAGATTATTTTTTCATATTAATCCAATACAGTATATTGGGAATTGTTATAACAACAGACACAATACAATTTTTGAAACTACGTTAAGAGGTCTTATTTCTCTTCTGGCTTAGTTGGAAGAAAGGTAGATTTCACATGTGCTGCTATCTCGAATTATTTTAAAGATTGAATTTTCTTGTATACTTCTAAAACCTTTGAACACCTGTTTTTATGGAAAAAATATTAACAATAAAATTAGTTATGAATTGCTTAAAAATGTCTCAATTTTAAACAATTGTCTTATTCTTTTTTTTTTTTAGTAAACCAGCCGGAATATGTATTCTTAAATCATATATATATTTTAAGCAGATTGTACTCTAATGCAGTTATGTCATACTTGTAGGGTGTCACTCTTTTATATGTATTAAGAATAAAATCCAAATAATTATTACCTCAGCAGGAGGTTGTGGTTTCGATTATTAGCCCAACTAACAGTTATAATGTTATTATGATTGTCAGTATAATATAAGTGTTGCTGTTTGTCCAGGTGGGCTTGGCGGTGGTGAACGGACAACTGTACGCAGTGGGAGGCTTCGACGGCACGGCGTACCTGAAGACCATCGAAGTGTACGACCCGGAACAGAACCAGTGGAGGTTGTGCGGTGCGATGAACTATCGGCGGTTGGGGGGAGGGGTCGGTGTGATGCGGGCACCACAGACTGAGAACTACTTCTGGTGATGTCGGTTGGCCATCTACGTGATAATCATAAGCCAACAGAATAGCTTCCTGTGTTAATAAAAACTGTTGTCTTATTTTAAAGAGCTGTGTATATTAAAATTTGCTATATCTAAGTTATTTAGCTTGGCGTGCAATCACCGAATTAAAATTGCCTGGAGAACAAATACTACTAATTGTTTTTTATGTGTATTATAGGCAGATTGATATTAAATCAAGTACTTTATAGATTACTGTAAAATAATGCCGAATTATATGTTTACTTGTTTTCATATTTGTGGATTTATTAAATACACTTCAATCGATCCATGGACGCAGCTCTGGAACGGTTTGGAGTTCCTCCAGATGATGTCAAAAGTTCCTGCTTGTTCAACCTGTTCTGGAAGGTATCAGGATAAAACACTGTCGCAGTCAAGTATCTGGTCGTTGTCCTGGATGAGAGGCTGACCAATATATTGAGAACACAATATTTATAGTGACAAAGGCCCTTGGGACCCACAATCTTTTACGGGTCTGAAACCAAATCAGGGACTGAAACCAAAAATGATTTATTGTATCTATGAAGCCATATTAAAACCAACGGTCACATTAGCGTGGTGGCTGTAAGTAGAACAAAAAACAGCTGCCAAGGGTTTACAAAGACTTCAAAGGTTAGCTTTCATAGTGCGGTTCTGGGATACACTCCTCTGGAGCAGGAGGTGATGAAGACAGCCGCTCTAAGTGCAATGAAGCTTCTGGGAACATAAGATTAAATCTACCTCCTCAGAAGGGCACATGGAAGTAACCCAGGAATTTCCTGAGGCTGAAATGATAACCAATGTTTCAGAAAGAATGGTTTAAGAAAGTAGTAAATGGTTTCAAAGTAGTAACTTTGAAAAACCACACAGTCACTATTGAAGAAAGGGAAAAATGGAGTAAAAGAGGTGTCCAGAAGATCTATACAGATAGTTCGTGCCTTGACTCTAGGGCAGGATTTGGTATTTATGGGCCAGTAGTTAACCTAGCTGTGCCCCTGATATAGCTCAGTTAACTCTCAGGTAATAGCTAGGTATAGTTTGAAGGAGAGATGTTTCAAATCATACATGCCTTGGAATATTACATTGTTAAAAAAAGATAATTAATTAACATGTTCACCACGACGCCTTATTTCAGGAATTTTTTATTTGCCGTTAAATTTTTTAATAATAATGTCAAAAAACCATAACGGTTTTTTAACATTAAACGTCTATATAAAATGTATGTAGGCTTCTCAAAATTTTCACAAAAATTATTTCAAAATTTTAAATTTTTTCTCCGTGAACCTCAAGGGGCACCTAAAAATTAAGCAATTGTGGGCCCAACGGTGTACAAGATAGTCTAAGGTATTTATTTAAGTGTGTTATCACATTTAACAAACCTCCAAGAAGACAATAAAAACACAATATGGAAATGTATAGCAATGTGTTTATGAAATAATTTGTTTATAAATAAAAGACGTATTACTTCATCTATTTATATTTAATATACATACAGAACAAATTTTTTAATATTTGTCTTGAAAAAAGTTTTTGGGGTCTGATTTTAAAATGCCCTTAAAGTTAGCATTGTAATGCTTACAACTCCCCTTGGAGTAATCAAAAACCTTTTTTTTTCTTTTTTACTTGTCTTCAGAGAAGATATTTAAAGAGGGTTTTGTTAAAAATAAAAAATATTTCACTCGAAAACCAATTGTTCCAACGTTTAAGCTAATGAAAAGCTTCTTGAATAATCATTATTTAGTTTTTAAAATTGTTCAGAAAATGATCATAGAGAACACTCCAATATGAGTCATCGTCTGACACTGCTTGACAATGGTAAGGATAATTTTGTAGTTCAGCTTGCCATTTGATTGGTCTATTCACATTGTCATTCTTAATAATTTGTGTTCAGAAGTGCTGGCCACTGTCATTACTGCTGGAATTTATAAAGAAGCTACTAACATACAAGGGCTATTCAGGAAGTAAGGAGCGTTTTGGAATTTAAAGAAACTAAGTAGAAGGAAAACATTTTATTATTTACATATGAAAGAGGGATTAAAATACTACTTTTCTACGTAATCACCATACAAATTTAGGCAGGTTTCATTTACAGGAACAAGTGAAAATCACTTGGAGCAAGATCAGGACTGTAATAAAAAATTGTAATCAATGTTTTTTTAAAGGGATTTGTAAAGTACCAGAATATTTCTCCAAAATTCCACTTGACCATTTAGAACAAGCATACCAGTTGGTGCTAAATTAAAAATGCCATTTGGTCTAAATAAGGGATAATTTTGTTACTGTAATGTAAATATTTGTGTTCAATGTTGCAGACACTATATTTTAGACTAAATTTATTTATCTATCAGATTCATAAAAAAGTATGAACTTGTACCTCCCTACATATTTTGCAATGAGCCATCACTTTTGTAACCTTGGCAATACATTCAGTTTCAAAAATAAATTTTTATAATTCAATATATAAAATTTGCAAACAGTAATAAATTATTAAATTAGGTTTAGTATGTTATTAACTCCACTTATAGGGTTATCTATTTATATTAATGTAATGAAAATAACTAAAACCCTTTAAATTAAAACTTTTTATTACATACACGTGTTTCGGTTTTTAACCATCTTCAGTGTACATTAACCTCTAAATAAATAAATAAATAATAAACAATGAGATATACACATGTGGACCTTTTAAAATCTGAAAAATAAGACAAATCCAATTTTTGAAAAAATTAAAATATTAAATACAGATTACTAATAAGAAAATTACAACTGTGTCATTTAAATTTAACATATGTTTAAAAGGTCCACATGTGTATATCTCATTGTTTATTATTTATTTATTTATTTAGAGGTTAATGTACACTGAAGATGGTTAAAAACCGAAACACGTGTATGTAATAAAAAGTTTTTAACTTAAAGGGTTTTAGTTATTTTCATTACATTAATAGGTTTAGTATGTATTTCATCTCAACACTGGGATGAAGTTATTCAAGAGAAAGATGTAAACATTGCTTATACTCAATTAATGAGGAGTTGATTGCAGGATCATCTTTTAAGATTTGTTAAAATTTGGTAGAATGTTGAGTATGCTTAATTTTATCGAGTGTTGAATTTTTTAGTATGTGTTTAAGTGTCAAACTTTGAAGTTGAAATAAAGCAAAAAGATGAGATTTTATTGTTAATTTTAATTTTTTTAACGTTTTTGAGAACGTACAATAACACTGTGACAGACACATATCACTACTACTTCGGTGTTGCATATTTGTGTAAAGAAATTATAAAAATTGGCTAATAAATAATGTTATAGCATTTTATATTATGAGTACGTAAATTTGTGACTAATACTTAAAAAAATTCCTGGCATTAAAAAAGTAAAATTTACAGCAACAAAAAATAATTACAATTTACAAGAACAAGTTAACATTCTAAGAGTACAAGAAGATAATAAGGTTACACGCCTACTACAAGTCAGGCCAAAACTATAATAAAAGCCAAGATCTCAATCTTGTGCTAAAAATTTTAAAAGAAATATGATTAATACAATTTGATAACTTATAAAATATTTTAGACTCCAGTAAAAAGTGGAAGAAACTATTTTATTTTGTCTCCAAAATAATTTATTGCTTTCCTGTTTTGCTGGCTGCATTGCCACTGGAAATATAAGTATTTTTGTCCTTACCTTAACTTTATGTATAGATTTCAGTGTCTAAAAAAAACCTTTCACTGGTTACAGCAAAAACCGATGTGTCACTTAAATTTGTGCGACCTTATGGATGTCCGGGAGCGGCACATCAGTCAAGGAAACATGACTGGTATTAATACCCAATAAATATCCTTGCTCATGGATCTTGAAGGAGACGGCTACTACCCTCAACTTTACCTATCCAGAATATCCTGTTGCTTTGGAAGCAGCACAAAGGTCCTTTTAGAACTATAAGAAATTTCTGAATCTTGTCTTAAGAGAAAAAGATGAAAATGGATTTTCCTATTAGAAAATGTATATTTATTATGAATGGTGTAAACCATTAGTTTTAACGTATATTTAGCAAAGCTTTAGCTTTCAAACACTGAAAACTAAGTTTCTGTAGTGAAACATTTCCTATTTATAGCACAGTTTTAAACTTCATCCCCATGTTATGAGCTAAGTTTGAGTCATCTCACTGCATCTTAAGATGAACCAGGGCGTGACTTTTGATTACTCATCTTAATTATTTGCTTTGCTTTTAAAGTACATAGAGGAAGTAGTTATATTATTTTTTACAGTGTAAAATGAACATTTCATGCCATGGAGAATAGAACAAATAGTTACTGTATTTGTTCAAAGAAATATGAATACTTCTATATTGCTAAATTTTTTGGTGAAAAACTTTTTAGTTGTAAAATTCAAGCTGAAATGTTTTATTATGTCCCCATTTGACTATGAATTTCTGAGTATAATGAAGAATATGTTGAAAAGTAAAGTAACATTTACTGGACATGTTTAGTAAAATAATGAAAATTGAATTTTTATATGTTTTGAGGGATACTTGATTGTATATCCTGAAATATTTAAATGACAAATACCAGGTACTTTAAAACAGTAAGGATGTCGCCAGGAAGGGGGTTCAAAGGTCCGAACCCCCTCCCACACTTTCAATTTTCAATTACTTTTTGAGCCATTAATTATTGTTATTTAAATAATTCAGTATTACAAGCATGCACTGCTCTGAAAGATCGTTCCCAACATTGAAAAGCGGCAAGAACGTTTTAGGGAACAAAATAAGATATGATCGGTTGGCTGCACTTATTTTCTCTCCACTACGGAAAAATATCAGTTTATCCAGAGCAAGTACTAGGTACTATGGGTCAAAAGTCAAGAGAATTTTACTTTTGTAAAAACTCACAATTATTTCTCAATGTGAATTTGTATAAAGTGTACTGTGTTTTGCAGACAATAAAAGCATCTTTTTTGTAATTGCATTACCACATTAGTCTAATAAATTTCAATTATTAATCCTACACAGCCTACCAAAGCAGTGCCTCCACAATTATGAATATCAACTGTCATTACAACATATTCAGAGACGTAAAACTTTGTGCAAAATTCACTATTTAGCTTCTTAAATTTTAAAGTTTCAAAAAACTTGTCTGGGGGAGTTCCCTAATTTCGTCTCGACAACCCCTAAAATTTTGTTCCTGGCTACGTCCTTGTAAAACAGCACTTTCTACTTTAATTAATTTCCTCTGTTTTTTTGAGGTGCCTATTTTTAAACAATTCAAGCTATTCGTATTACTTGTATAAAATGTGTTTTTTAAAATTTTAACTCAACCCACTCCTCGAAAAACGTTTTCAGGTTGTTTTTAATGTAATAAAGTACACAGTTCATAGTGAGCATATAAAATTTTGTGTAATTTGTTTATGCATATAGAATAGGAATTTAAAAATTCCCTCATGCATTTATTATAACATATTTTAGATGCTTCGATCTCTATAAATCAATTCTAAAATAAAAAAAGAAATTCCTGTAATTTTTTAAAATGTAAAGATCGATTCCCTTCAAGCCTTACTCTGCATGTCCTCACGTTTCACTGTCCTGAGCGAATATCTCATCAAACTGAATAAGGATGAGAGTTGATACAGTATAAGATCGATGGTACTGATAAAAGTGCCAGCATTTGTACCTGCACTGCAACTCAGATCCAAAACCGATGTCTAAGACCGACGTGGTCATCAGCTTTCCCCAAAAATGTCCAAATTTTAAGTCTGACGGGAAGTATCCAGACTTTTATGTGAATGGTTGAGCGAGAACATAATGTGTATTTAAGTAAACAACTAGGCTAATTTAACAATATTTATTATGAAGATATCCAACAGAAAATTTAGAAACTAAAATTTAATGTCCGGCATCGGTGCGCTCTCCAAAGCGAACGGTGGTACTCGGCAGTCAAAAGTGAGTCCATTCTTCCTCTCCATCTTGAAGGTGCCCCACATGTGACCGCTGGGGGCCTGCAGACTCACGTGGCTGCTGTACTGGAAGGCCGGTGACTCCCTGCTCAGTACAGGCTCCTGGCCCACCACTCCGCGACCCCTCACCGTCTCCAGCACCCCGGACAAGCTGAATATCCTCCAGTGTCGCTCCCTCAGCTGCACCGTGTCCTCCCCGAGGTTCTCCAGGCAGACACGGTATCGCCACCAGTAGGTCTCGTGCCCTCTGCAGCCCATGTAGAACGGGATCACGGTCACCTGCACGTTCTCTGTGGTCTCCATGTAGACGTCCGACAGCTGGAGCCAAGGGCGGTTCCTCTTCTGCCAGACTTTGAGCGTGCTCTTGGCGTTGAACTGGGGCTCCTTGTTGGGGTCGTAGTCCAGGAACTTGTCCCACAGCTCGTGCTGCAAGGGCTCGTCTTGTGTCGCGGTGTAGGGTAAGACGTGGTGGTGAGCGACGTAGTCGAACCCTGGAATCGCGTAAAGACTGTTGCTGCTCCCGTATTGTGCGATGAACGTCACGGCCTCTGATTGCGACCTGATGAAAGGAACATCTCTGTTGTCGACGAGGGCGGTGTAGAACGTTTGCTCCTCTCCCTTGGCTTCTTTCCTCGTCGACTCTGAAGGCTGAGGTTGTTCTGAGTCTGCTCTGGTCCTGCGGCGACGGTTGCGGTTGTAGACTACGGCCTTCCAGGGAAACAGAATGACCCCACGGTAGCCGAACAGTTTGTGGAGGAACATCTGCCCGGTCTTATACTCCTCTGTTACTTTAGGAGCAACCAGGCGACCGACTTCCACCAGTCTGGTGTGGCTGGCTCCCCGGATACACATCAATGCACAGTCTTTCAGTACATTTTTGAAAACGCAGTTAGTGAGTTTAATTGGTATATTCATCCTCAATGTTTAATTTTCAAATTAAATTACCTCTATAGAGTGAACTCACGTTCGAAAAAAGCTGGTAGTAATTACCACAGTTTCTGCTGTTTTATACAATAGGTTTTAAGCACAATTTATCACTGAAGAATACACAATATTAGCATAGAGAAGAGAAAACTCACATAATAATACAAGATGGATTAGTTAAGCAGAATAAAACGTTGCTAACATTTACCAGCTGTTGAATAAAAATATATTTTGTAGATTCTTTATTTGATAGCACAGAGGAAAACAAAACATGTTGGTAGGCCTAGTCACAAGTTTCTCTCTAAACTATGTACAATGAACATATACATTAAAGTGCTATCATTAAGTTTTGGGTCAAATCTTCCTTGCCTACACAGTACGGGAGAATATATATGAAATAATTTTTATTGTGATACATAATTTTATTTTGAGAAGCATAAGTGGAAATATCGACATTTTGGTACTATCCGGAGGCTACTCTGTTCCTATCTACTACGAGTTATTATTAGGATGGGATATAGGGAGGTAGATTAGGTTGTAATAAATATGTTATTAATAGTACCAAAGTTACAGTCCTGTCAGAGAAGAAAAGACTTCTCAAGATATTAGCTGAATTCAAGCTCAGATGTTATTTATTTAAATGTTACAATACAGATTTCAAAATCCAATTACATTGTAACATATTAATATATTATTCATTGATATATTATTACTAGCAAATTATACAGAAAAATCACTTAAAAAATATATTTTTAAATCCCAGTCCATGCTCTTCATGTCTTCCTATATTTAACAAAAAAATTTTTATTTTTTATTTATTTATTTATTTTATTTATAAACAGTTGTTTTACATAGTCTTGGCCTCACCAAGTTCAACAAAACTTGTCGGTGAGGACCACTTGAAAAAGTATATAGAATACATTGATACAAATATTCAACTTTAACTTTCTTTTAATTTACTAAACTATAAACTCAAATTCGGCGGTTTAGGGCAGGCACTAGCTTAGATATCTTGGTATGTGTGGTAAATTTGATCGAAACAGTACATTAAAAAAAAAAATACTTAATAGTAATAGTTAAAATCAAACGCACATTTGAGTCCCTAAAAATCCTAATTAATTCTTCCCTCAGCAACGATGAATGGCAACCCTGTTATCAGGAAATCTGACAACGCCGGCTACCGGAATTCCCAAATCTCCTTATCTCTAAACAAATAAGCAAATAAAACCTGCCCTCAGTCAAATTCCAATATGTTTCTAGAGTGGACAGTGCGGTACTCAATCCGCTACTCGCTTTAACATGACTGAGGAGGTACGGGAACTCGGCGCGCGGTACTGTGTGTGTGCTCCCCTTGTAGTGTTCTCGGTGTCGGTGTTTGTGTGCGTTAGTTATAGTGTGTGTCAATGCTAGTGTGTTTAAATTATCCAATTAGGTTAAATACGTGTGTGCGCAACACCGTGCTGTTGTGCTCCCTGTGAGGTTTATAGCCATTCATCACCACTAACAACGGAGAGAGAAACAGAAACCATAAATAACATTCTTAAAAAACTAATAACAATATGAAAACTAACATGTAATTAATTTATTTTTAAAGCTAGAGTATCAACGGTACAACAAAATCTAACACCAAGCATAAAATACAGATAAACCACTAATTAACAATTTACAATAAATATTTAACATATAAATAACAATGTCAGAATAACTTATTTACTTCCAAAACTGTGCTCTCAAAGCTTTATATATCAGTGATTAACGCTATGATATAATTCAAATAGCCAACAATATAATCTATAAATAGATAACAAGTAACAATAAATTATCAGAGAAAATAACAATGTTAACCACTAATTAACGATTTACAATAAATATTTAACATATAAATAACAATGTCCGAATAACTTATTTACTTCCAAAACTGTGCTCTCAAAGCTGTAAATATCAGTGATTAACATTATGATATAATTCAAATAGCCAACAATATAATCTATAAATAGGTAACGAGTAACAATAAATTATCAGAGAAAATAACAATGTTAACCACTAATTAACGATTTACAATAAATATTTAACATATACAGTAAGTAACAATGTCAGAATAACTTATTTACTACTTAAACTGTGCCCTCAAAGCTTTAAATTACAGTGATTAACATTATGATATAATTCAGATAGCCAACAATATAATATATAAATAGATAACGAGTAACGATAAATTATCAGCGACAATAACAATGTTACAATTAATATAACAACCAGTTTAACTGCAGGTCCACGATACACAGTGTTCAGTGTTTGTGTCACTTAATAACTTAATAACAAATAAATAGACCCTATTATAATAGAAATAAATTATCGATAATACTAAATTGCACAATGCCATTCATTAAAACAATAGACACACTAAGAGTAATAATACCGTACACGTTATGTTAAGTTATTTATCCAGAAATCACAACGCCACGTAAGATTTTGCTATATTCACAGGAACATTTTATCCACTAGCCTATGCATTAAAATTTTGTTCTGCATTTATTAATGTATAAAAGTTATAATACACTTTATCAAAATACACTGTAAGGGTTAAGAACACATAGTTTAGTTATCGTAGGTGACTATTGATTTTTACACCCTGTTTGTCAATATCTCAGGTTACTTGACACTATTTAGGTGTTCCTCACAGTGTGTACATTAGCCTCTGGCGCTACAAATGTCACGAACACGGTTTAATTAGTTGACTATTGCATTTTTACACCCTGTTTGTCAATATCTCAGGTTACTTGACACTATTTAGGTGTTCCTCACAGTGTGTACATTAGCCTCTGGCGCTACAAATGTCACGAACACAGTTTAATTAGTTGACTATTGATATTTACACCATGTTTGTCAACATCTCAGGTTAATTGACACTATTTAGGTGTTCCTCACAGTGTGTACATTAGACTCTGGCGCTACAAATGTCAAGAACACAGTTTAATTAGTTGACTATTGATTTTTACACCCTGTTTGTCAATATCTCAGGTTACTTGACACTATTTAGGTGTTCCTCACAGTGTGTACATTAGACTCTGGCGCTACAAATGTCAAGAACACAGTTTAATTAGTTGACTATTGATTTTTACACCCTGTTTGTCAATATCTCAGGTTACTTGACACTATTTAGGTGTTCCTCACAGTGTGTACATTAGACTCTGGCGCTACAAATGTCAAGAACACAGTTTAATTAGTTGACTATTGATTTTTACACCCTGTTTGTCAATATCTCAGGTTACTTGACACTATTTAGGTGTTCCTCACAGTGTGTACATTAGACTCTGGCGCTACAAATGTCAAGAACACAGTTTAATTAGTTGACTATTGATTTTTACACCCTGTTTGTCAATATCTCAGGTTACTTGACACTATTTAGGTGTTCCTCACAGTGTGTACATTAGACTCTGGCGCTACAAATGTCAAGAACACAGTTTAATTAGTTGACTATTGATTTTTACACCCTGTTTGTCAATATCTCAGGTTACTTGACACTATTTAGGTGTTCCTCACAGTGTGTACATTAGACTCTGGCGCTACAAATGTCAAGAACACAGTTTAATTAGTTGACTATTGATTTTTACACCCTGTTTGTCAATATCTCAGGCTACTTGACACTATTTAGGTGTTCCTCACAGTGTGTACATTAGACTCTGGCGCTACAAATGTCAAGAACACAGGTTTAATTAGTTGACTATTGATTTTTACACCCTGTTTGTCAATATCTCAGGTTACTTGACACTATTTAGGTGTTCCTCACAGTGTGTACATTAGACTCTGGCGCTACAAATGTCAAGAACACAGTTTAATTAGTTGACTATTGATTTTTACACCCTGTTTGTCAATATCTCAGGTTACTTGACACTATTTAGGTATTCCTCACAGTGTGTACATTAGACTCTGGCGCTACAAATGTCAAGAACACAGTTTAATTAGTTGACTATTGATTTTTACACCCTGTTTGTCAATATCTCAGGCTACTTGACACTATTTAGGTGTTCCTCACAGTGTGTACATTAGACTCTGGCGCTACAAATGTCAAGAACACGGTTTAATTAGTTGACTATTCCATTTTTACACCCTGTTTGTCAATATCTCAGG
Organism: Homalodisca vitripennis; assembly: GCF_021130785.1. Taxonomy (NCBI): domain Eukaryota; kingdom Metazoa; phylum Arthropoda; class Insecta; order Hemiptera; family Cicadellidae; genus Homalodisca; species Homalodisca vitripennis. The sequence continues at coordinate 13,044,360 of NC_060212.1, read as the reverse complement.
CTACTTGACACTATTTAGGTGTTCCTCACAGTGTGTACATTAGACTCTGGCGCTACAAATGTCAAGAACACAGTTTAATTAGTTGACTATTGATTTTTACACCCTGTTTGTCAATATCTCAGGTTACTTGACACTATTTAGGTGTTCCTCACAGTGTGTACATTAGACTCTGGCGCTACAAATGTCAAGAACACAGTTTAATTAGTTGACTATTGATTTTTACACCCTGTTTGTCAATATCTCAGGTTACTTGACACTATTTAGGTGTTCCTCACAGTGTGTACATTAGACTCTGGCGCTACAAATGTCAAGAACACAGTTTAATTAGTTGACTATTGATTTTTACACCCTGTTTGTCAATATCTCAGGCTACTTGACACTATTTAGGTGTTCCTCACAGTGTGTACATTAGACTCTGGCGCTACAAATGTCAAGAACACAGTTTAATTAGTTGACTATTGATTTTTACACCCTGTTTGTCAATATCTCAGGTTACTTGACACTATTTAGGTGTTCCTCACAGTGTGTACATTAGACTCTGGCGCTACAAATGTCAAGAACACAGTTTAATTAGTTGACTATTGATTTTTACACCCTGTTTGTCAATATCTCAGGCTACTTGACACTATTTAGGTGTTCCTCACAGTGTGTACATTAGACTCTGGCGCTACAAATGTCAAGAACACAGTTTAATTAGTTGACTATTGATTTTTACACCCTGTTTGTCAATATCTCAGGCTACTTGACACTATTTAGGTGTTCCTCACAGTGTGTACATTAGACTCTGGCGCTACAAATGTCAAGAACACAGTTTAATTAGTTGACTATTGATTTTTACACCCTGTTTGTCAATATCTCAGGCTACTTGACACTATTTAGGTGTTCCTCACAGTGTGTACATTAGACTCTGGCGCTACAAATGTCAAGAACACAGTTTAATTAGTTGACTATTGATTTTTACACCCTGTTTGTCAATATCTCAGGCTACTTGACACTATTTAGGTGTTCCTCACAGTGTGTACATTAGACTCTGGCGCTACAAATGTCAAGAACACAGTTTAATTAGTTGACTATTGATTTTTACACCCTGTTTGTCAATATCTCAGGCTACTTGACACTATTTAGGTGTTCCTCACAGTGTGTACATTAGACTCTGGCGCTACAAATGTCAAGAACACAGTTTAATTAGTTGACTATTGATTTTTACACCCTGTTTGTCAATATCTCAGGCTACTTGACACTATTTAGGTGTTCCTCACAGTGTGTACATTAGACTCTGGCGCTACAAATGTCAAGAACACAGTTTAATTAGTTGACTATTGATTTTTACACCCTGTTTGTCAATATCTCAGGCTACTTGACACTATTTAGGTGTTCCTCACAGTGTGTACATTAGACTCTGGCGCTACAAATGTCAAGAACACAGTTTAATTAGTTGACTATTGATTTTTACACCCTGTTTGTCAATATCTCAGGTTACTTGACACTATTTAGGTGTTCCTCACAGTGTGTACATTAGACTCTGGCGCTACAAATGTCAAGAACACAGTTTAATTAGTTGACTATTGATTTTTACACCCTGTTTGTCAATATCTCAGGCTTACTTGACACTATTTAGGTGTTCCTCACAGTGTGTACATTAGACTCTGGCGCTACAAATGTCAAGAACACAGTTTAATTAGTTGACTATTGATTTTTACACCCTGTTTGTCAATATCTCAGGCTACTTGACACTATTTAGGTGTTCCTCACAGTGTGTACATTAGACTCTGGCGCTACAAATGTCAAGAACACAGTTTAATTAGTTGACTATTGATTTTTACACCCTGTTTGTCAATATCTCAGGTTACTTGACACTATTTAGGTGTTCCTCACAGTGTGTACATTAGACTCTGGCGCTACAAATGTCAAGAACACAGTTTAATTAGTTGACTATTGATTTTTACACCCTGTTTGTCAATATCTCAGGTTACTTGACACTATTTAGGTGTTCCTCACAGTGTGTACATTAGACTCTGGCGCTACAAATGTCAAGAACACAGTTTAATTAGTTGACTATTGATTTTTACACCCTGTTTGTCAATATCTCAGGCTACTTGACACTATTTAGGTGTTCCTCACAGTGTGTACATTAGACTCTGGCGCTACAAATGTCAAGAACACAGTTTAATTAGTTGACTATTGATTTTTACACCCTGTTTGTCAATATCTCAGGTTACTTGACACTATTTAGGTGTTCCTCACAGTGTGTACATTAGACTCTGGCGCTACAAATGTCAAGAACACAGTTTAATTAGTTGACTATTGATTTTTACACCCTGTTTGTCAATATCTCAGGCTACTTGACACTATTTAGGTGTTCCTCACAGTGTGTACATTAGACTCTGGCGCTACAAATGTCAAGAACACAGTTTAATTAGTTGACTATTGATTTTTACACCCTGTTTGTCAATATCTCAGGTTACTTGACACTATTTAGGTGTTCCTCACAGTGTGTACATTAGACTCTGGCGCTACAAATGTCAAGAACACAGTTTTAATTAGTTGACTATTGATTTTTACACCCTGTTTGTCAATATCTCAGGCTACTTGACACTATTTAGGTGTTCCTCACAGTGTGTACATTAGACTCTGGCGCTACAAATGTCAAGAACACAGTTTAATTAGTTGACTATTGATTTTTACACCCTGTTTGTCAATATCTCAGGCTACTTGACACTATTTAGGTGTTCCTCACAGTGTGTACATTAGACTCTGGCGCTACAAATGTCAAGAACACAGTTTAATTAGTTGACTATTGATTTTTACACCCTGTTTGTCAATATCTCAGGCTACTTGACACTATTTAGGTGTTCCTCACAGTGTGTACATTAGACTCTGGCGCTACAAATGTCAAGAACACAGTTTAATTAGTTGACTATTGATTTTTACACCCTGTTTGTCAATATCTCAGGCTACTTGACACTATTTAGGTGTTCCTCACAGTGTGTACATTAGACTCTGGCGCTACAAATGTCAAGAACACAGTTTAATTAGTTGACTATTGATTTTTACACCCTGTTTGTCAATATCTCAGGCTACTTGACACTATTTAGGTGTTCCTCACAGTGTGTACATTAGACTCTGGCGCTACAAATGTCAAGAACACAGTTTAATTAGTTGACTATTGATTTTTACACCCTGTTTGTCAATATCTCAGGTTACTTGACACTATTTAGGTGTTCCTCACAGTGTGTACATTAGACTCTGGCGCTACAAATGTCAAGAACACAGTTTAATTAGTTGACTATTGATTTTTACACCCTGTTTGTCAATATCTCAGGTTACTTGACACTATTTAGGTGTTCCTCACAGTGTGTACATTAGACTCTGGCGCTACAAATGTCAAGAACACAGTTTAATTAGTTGACTATTGATTTTTACACCCTGTTTGTCAATATCTCAGGCTACTTGACACTATTTAGGTGTTCCTCACAGTGTGTACATTAGACTCTGGCGCTACAAATGTCAAGAACACAGTTTAATTAGTTGACTATTGATTTTTACACCCTGTTTGTCAATATCTCAGGTTACTTGACACTATTTAGGTGTTCCTCACAGTGTGTACATTAGACTCTGGCGCTACAAATGTCAAGAACACAGTTTAATTAGTTGACTATTGATTTTTACACCCTGTTTGTCAATATCTCAGGCTACTTGACACTATTTAGGTGTTCCTCACAGTGTGTACATTAGACTCTGGCGCTACAAATGTCAAGAACACAGTTTAATTAGTTGACTATTGATTTTTACACCCTGTTTGTCAATATCTCAGGCTACTTGACACTATTTAGGTGTTCCTCACAGTGTGTACATTAGACTCTGGCGCTACAAATGTCAAGAACACAGTTTAATTAGTTGACTATTGATTTTTACACCCTGTTTGTCAATATCTCAGGCTACTTGACACTATTTAGGTGTTCCTCACAGTGTGTACATTAGACTCTGGCGCTACAAATGTCAAGAACACAGTTTAATTAGTTGACTATTGATTTTTACACCCTGTTTGTCAATATCTCAGGCTACTTGACACTATTTAGGTGTTCCTCACAGTGTGTACATTAGACTCTGGCGCTACAAATGTCAAGAACACGTTTTTAATTAGTTGACTATTGATTTTTACACCCTGTTTGTCAATATCTCAGGTTACTTGACACTATTTAGGTGTTCCTCACAGTGTGTACATTAGACTCTGGCGCTACAAATGTCAAGAACACAGTTTAATTAGTTGACTATTGATTTTTACACCCTGTTTGTCAATATCTCAGGTTACTTGACACTATTTAGGTGTTCCTCACTGTGTACATTAGACTCTGGCGCTACAAATGTCAAGAACACAGTTTAATTAGTTGACTATTGATTTTTACACCCTGTTTGTCAATATCTCAGGCTACTTGACACTATTTAGGTGTTCCTCACAGTGTGTACATTAGACTCTGGCGCTACAAATGTCAAGAACACAGTTTAATTAGTTGACTATTGATTTTTACACCCTGTTTGTCAATATCTCAGGCTACTTGACACTATTTAGGTGTTCCTCACAGTGTGTACATTAGACTCTGGCGCTACAAATGTCAAGAACACAGTTTAATTAGTTGACTATTGATTTTTACACCCTGTTTGTCAATATCTCAGGCTACTTGACACTATTTAGGTGTTCCTCACAGTGTGTACATTAGACTCTGGCGCTACAAATGTCAAGAACACAGTTTAATTAGTTGACTATTGATTTTTACACCCTGTTTGTCAATATCTCAGGTTACTTGACACTATTTAGGTGTTCCTCACAGTGTGTACATTAGACTCTGGCGCTACAAATGTCAAGAACACAGTTTAATTAGTTGACTATTGATTTTTACACCCTGTTTGTCAATATCTCAGGCTACTTGACACTATTTAGGTGTTCCTCACAGTGTGTACATTAGACTCTGGCGCTACAAATGTCAAGAACACAGTTTAATTAGTTGACTATTGATTTTTACACCCTGTTTGTCAATATCTCAGGTTACTTGACACTATTTAGGTGTTCCTCACAGTGTGTACATTAGACTCTGGCGCTACAAATGTCAAGAACACAGTTTAATTAGTTGACTATTGATTTTTACACCCTGTTTGTCAATATCTCAGGCTACTTGACACTATTTAGGTGTTCCTCACTGTGTACATTAGACTCTGGCGCTACAAATGTCAAGAACACAGTTTAATTAGTTGACTATTGATTTTTACACCCTGTTTGTCAATATCTCAGGTTACTTGACACTATTTAGGTGTTCCTCACAGTGTGTACATTAGACTCTGGCGCTACAAATGTCAAGAACACAGTTTAATTAGTTGACTATTGATTTTTACACCCTGTTTGTCAATATCTCAGGCTACTTGACACTATTTAGGTGTTCCTCACAGTGTGTACATTAGACTCTGGCGCTACAAATGTCAAGAACACAGTTTAATTAGTTGACTATTGATTTTTACACCCTGTTTGTCAATATCTCAGGCTACTTGACACTATTTAGGTGTTCCTCACAGTGTGTACATTAGACTCTGGCGCTACAAATGTCAAGAACACAGTTTAATTAGTTGACTATTGATTTTTACACCCTGTTTGTCAATATCTCAGGTTACTTGACACTATTTAGGTGTTCCTCACAGTGTGTACATTAGACTCTGGCGCTACAAATGTCAAGAACACAGTTTAATTAGTTGACTATTGATTTTTACACCCTGTTTGTCAATATCTCAGGTTACTTGACACTATTTAGGTGTTCCTCACAGTGTGTACATTAGACTCTGGCGCTACAAATGTCAAGAACACAGTTTAATTAGTTGACTATTGATTTTTACACCCTGTTTGTCAATATCTCAGGCTACTTGACACTATTTAGGTGTTCGTCACTGTGTACATTAGACTCTGGCGCTACAAATGTCAAGAACACAGTTTAATTAGTTGACTATTGATTTTTACACCCTGTTTGTCAACATCTCAGGTTACTTGACACTATTTAGGTGTTCCTCACAGTGTGTACATTAGACTCTGGCGCTACAAATGTCAAGAACACAGTTTAATTAGTTGACTATTGATTTTTACACCCTGTTTGTCAATATCTCAGGCTACTTGACACTATTTAGGTGTTCCTCACAGTGTGTACATTAGACTCTGGCGCTACAAATGTCAAGAACACAGTTTAATTAGTTGACTATTGATTTTTACACCCTGTTTGTCAATATCTCAGGTTACTTGACACTATTTAGGTGTTCCTCACAGTGTGTACATTAGACTCTGGCGCTACAAATGTCAAGAACACAGTTTAATTAGTTGACTATTGATTTTTACACCCTGTTTGTCAATATCTCAGGCTACTTGACACTATTTAGGTGTTCCTCACAGTGTGTACATTAGACTCTGGCGCTACAAATGTCAAGAACACAGTTTAATTAGTTGACTATTGATTTTTACACCCTGTTTGTCAATATCTCAGGCTACTTGACACTATTTAGGTGTTCCTCACAGTGTGTACATTAGACTCTGGCGCTACAAATGTCAAGAACACAGTTTAATTAGTTGACTATTGATTTTTACACCCTGTTTGTCAATATCTCAGGCTACTTGACACTATTTAGGTGTTCCTCACAGTGTGTACATTAGACTCTGGCGCTACAAATGTCAAGAACACAGTTTAATTAGTTGACTATTGATTTTTACACCCTGTTTGTCAATATCTCAGGCTACTTGACACTATTTAGGTGTTCCTCACTGTGTACATTAGACTCTGGCGCTACAAATGTCAAGAACACAGTTTAATTAGTTGACTATTGATTTTTACACCCTGTTTGTCAATATCTCAGGCTACTTGACACTATTTAGGTGTTCCTCACAGTGTGTACATTAGACTCTGGCGCTACAAATGTCAAGAACACAGTTTAATTAGTTGACTATTGATTTTTACACCCTGTTTGTCAATATCTCAGGCTACTTGACACTATTTAGGTGTTCCTCACAGTGTGTACATTAGACTCTGGCGCTACAAATGTCAAGAACACAGTTTAATTAGTTGACTATTGATTTTTACACCCTGTTTGTCAATATCTCAGGCTACTTGACACTATTTAGGTGTTCCTCACTGTGTACATTAGACTCTGGCGCTACAAATGTCAAGAACACAGTTTAATTAGTTGACTATTGATTTTTACACCCTGTTTGTCAATATCTCAGGTTACTTGACACTATTTAGGTGTTCCTCACAGTGTGTACATTAGACTCTGGCGCTACAAATGTCAAGAACACAGTTTAATTAGTTGACTATTGCATTTTTACACCCTGTTTGTCAATATCTCAGGCTACTTGACACTATTTAGGTGTTCCTCACAGTGTGTACATTAGACTCTGGCGCTACAAATGTCAAGAACACAGTTTAATTAGTTGACTATTGATTTTTACACCCTGTTTGTCAATATCTCAGGTTACTTGACACTATTTAGGTGTTCCTCACAGTGTGTACATTAGACTCTGGCGCTACAAATGTCAAGAACACAGTTTAATTAGTTGACTATTGATTTTTACACCCTGTTTGTCAATATCTCAGGCTACTTGACACTATTTAGGTGTTCCTCACAGTGTGTACATTAGACTCTGGCGCTACAAATGTCAAGAACACAGTTTAATTAGTTGACTATTGATTTTTACACCCTGTTTGTCAATATCTCAGGTTACTTGACACTATTTAGGTGTTCCTCACAGTGTGTACATTAGACTCTGGCGCTACAAATGTCAAGAACACAGTTTAATTAGTTGACTATTGATTTTTACACCCTGTTTGTCAATATCTCAGGTTACTTGACACTATTTAGGTGTTCCTCACAGTGTGTACATTAGACTCTGGCGCTACAAATGTCAAGAACACAGTTTAATTAGTTGACTATTGATTTTTACACCCTGTTTGTCAATATCTCAGGCTACTTGACACTATTTAGGTGTTCCTCACTGTGTACATTAGACTCTGGCGCTACAAATGTCAAGAACACAGTTTAATTAGTTGACTATTGATTTTTACACCCTGTTTGTCAATATCTCAGGTTACTTGACACTATTTAGGTGTTCCTCACAGTGTGTACATTAGACTCTGGCGCTACAAATGTCAAGAACACAGTTTAATTAGTTGACTATTGATTTTTACACCCTGTTTGTCAATATCTCAGGCTACTTGACACTATTTAGGTGTTCCTCACAGTGTGTACATTAGACTCTGGCGCTACAAATGTCAAGAACACAGTTTAATTAGTTGACTATTGATTTTTACACCCTGTTTGTCAATATCTTAGGCTACTTGACACTATTTAGGTGTTCCTCACAGTGTGTACATTAGACTCTGGCGCTACAAATGTCAAGAACACAGTTTAATTAGTTGACTATTGATTTTTACACCCTGTTTGTCAATATCTCAGGCTACTTGACACTATTTAGGTGTTCCTCACAGTGTGTACATTAGACTCTGGCGCTACAAATGTCAAGAACACAGTTTAATTAGTTGACTATTGATTTTTACACCCTGTTTGTCAATATCTCAGGTTACTTGACACTATTTAGGTGTTCCTCACAGTGTGTACATTAGACTCTGGCGCTACAAATGTCAAGAACACGGTTTAATTAGTTGACTATTCCATTTTTACACCCTGTTTGTCAATATCTCAGGCTACTTGACACTATTTAGGTGTTCCTCACAGTGTGTACATTAGACTCTGGCGCTACTGTAACGGACGAGACGGGACTTGGGAATTAGGTAATCAGAAAACTGTTGGCCGCAAAAATCTGATTTTAATTTAACCTTTCACATTAATAATTATTACAATACTATTCACATTCCCTAAACTGTAATTTTAAAATATATTAATCACTCATCAGCGAAACAGTAGGTTACGAATTTAAGATTTTAGAGGGAAGGGCAAACACGGAGCGACGCGTTACGTGCGAGTACCGGCGATCAACTCACCCCACGCACGTACTTTTTCGCTACAAATTTTTGTTAAAATGGCGGACTAGACTCCGTACGGTGCTGCTCCCAAACGATTTACTTGGGCGTAACAGAGTCTAGAAACGACACAACTTGGCCAGACACAGGCTGGAGTCAGCAGAATCAGCAAATTCCTCAGCCAGCTGCAGCTAAAGCTGCCACGGGTATCGGGCTACTTCCGCTTAACAACTCAGTTGAGATCAACTAGAATATTCCGAGCAACTATTACTTGGACTTATATCTTACTAAATAAATATATAATAATCACTGTTCCTTATTTCCTTTTAATAATTTAGGTGACGGTAGATATTTTGTAAGTAATAGTACTTACATTTTACTGTTAGGAACAATGAAGAATCGTTGGTTGGTAATACTACAATATAAATACTGTAGTACTTCACTGGTCAATAATAATATTGACCTCACAGTGTCAAATGGTCAGGGGCTTTCTTAATGGGCCGTCACACACCCCTCACCCTTAGACCATGCTGTCCTCAGCATGAGGTAACATAAAACGGTAAGTCCAATGTTCTACAGGTGTCCCTTGTTTTTTTGTTTTTTTTTTTTTTTAATTGATTCAGGAATTTGTTTCAGCTAATCTCAACTGGTATTTAGATATTGAAATAAAAAAAAAGAAAAAAAATGTTGGATGTCCTTATCTGGACTCTCTTTCGAAGTTAAATTTGTACTAACATATCTTGCTAAAAATCGATGGAAACTTGCAAACATACGTCGCTCGGGTGTGCCTCTCCCTTCACAGAAAGTCAATAAAACAAAAGCTTCATTAATTCAAAAATAAACTTCAAAATTCAAGGTTGACTAACATACTCAGCAATAACAAATTTCGTTTCAGGAAACGAAATAAAATTTAACATAAATAATTAAAGTAACATGGTTGTTGAATAGTGACATCTATAATTAATACGCTCACAACAAGAAAGACACTCTAACACTAGGCAACCAAACATGTTTTAAACAACAACCCTTAGTGACACAACAACTATTTGCGGGATTATGGAGAAGGAGGAGATTGTTAATTTTAGTTTCCTACCCCTTTTTTTTTCTTTTTTTTTTTCCACCACAGTGGATTGTTAAGGTCCAATTATTACAAAAAAAGGTATTTAAGTGTGTCGATTAGGAAATTTTAACCGCTACTTGCCCAGTATAGGTGAAGCCGCATGGGCTTTCACTCGGGGCCGCCGTAGGTCAGTCACCCCTTTAAAATTGAAACAGTTGTTAAGTCACAAGGTCTTACTACTAAAACGAGAATACATTTTAAGTTAAAAAATACCAATATACAAATTGACATATACACTGCCAGTAATAGCCAAAACGAGGCAACTAAAATCCTTACAACAGAACCTAAAGTCGTTGGCATTGCCATACACCTAGTAGTGCCAAACAGTGTTCACTTGATATTTTCTTAATCTAGCATTTTGAAAACTAAATTTAGAGGCATGCATACGATTAACATAGCAACACATTAAAACAGCAAGTACTATTTAGTTCACTTGAACAGCAAAAATTCACGAATTACAACCTATAGTTTCCTTAAACAATCATCTATATACTATTGGCGTTTGAGTATTATTCGTGAGCTAGTTTAAAATAATATTAAAAGTGCTTGCGTAACATTTTGGTAGGGCTGGCAACGGTACAGCAGTTGTCTTGCTGATGGGGCCCGGGAGATCCCACAGCAAGGCATTTACCACAGTCTTAATTGCTGTGTGCTCATCATGTATTAATAATTTAATAATTTATTTATTTTCTTTAGGCATCCACAGTCCAGTATTGGGAAGCGATGGGAATGGGTATAAGGGGAAGGGGGTGCCGGCTTTACCTTTCTGCGGACACCAGATATCACTCATTGGATATTGATCATAATATTAATTTATGAAAAATTCTCCCTTACCAGCCTCCAACGAAACCCTACGACTACTCGTTACACATTAATAATACAACGTTAAATTTTTACAATGTTACAAATTTATACTATGACGAAACATGGCAAAATCTTGTTACTTACTAACTAAACCCCTGTAAATGGTCCCAATATTAGAAAAATTCGATTTTCCTGTTCAAGGCCTATGATAAGTGCACCATGGGTCGACCCTTGTAAGTTCACACGGAGACACATCAATCTCGAAACACTGTCGAAAGTTCCTCATTCAGGTTGAGCTCAACACAATATTAGAATTCACTTACGTTCGTAGGATCCTCATACGTCTGACACATACGTAACGGCTAGTACACACCAAGCTTGGATTTCGGTTATGCGATAATACCAGATCCTCCTGGCACGCACTCTCGTTCTGGTTGGTTACTCTCTCTAACGGTCTGCTCATCTGGGACAATCGACTTCCCAAGGTCTCTGAGTTCCGCATCGGTCCGGGTAGCTTCGGGGTGCCGTCGGCTACCTCTCAGGCTGGCACGGAGCAGATTGGCAACTCGTACTCGATATCTCAAACAGATAAAAACAACAATTAATAACACAGTAATCGTAGATCCACTCAATATGACCTGCTTAACTATACGATGCTTAAAACGATTGACTCTGAGGTGCTGGAAAGTACTCTCTAAAGAATACTCCTTTACGCTTAGAGTGCCAAGTTGGTCATCCAATGCTTGGAGGACCTTCAAAGTATCATTCACGTCCTGATTCAACAGTTCGGTTTCTTCTTTACTATATATCCCATCTATTTCAGGAAAAGTTATCTTTCCAAAATCGCTCGAGTGCCAGGAGCTGCCGAAGAATCGGGCAGGCATCCTGTACCCGTCTGCAATCAGGTCACATCGATCCCGATTCGGAATTTCACCCACCCCTTTCAGAATGGTTGTACTAACGTTTAGACCAGCATCCCGTCTAAAGCAATTCAATACTACTTTGGCTTCACCCGAGGTAGTATAGATCCATCGGGTTGGAGTTCTAATTAGGACTGGGGATTTCAGGCCGGATATCAACTTTCTAGTGCACAACGTAATTTTCTCTTTCAGCAAAAGTTCAATTGGACAATTTGGTCGTTGGTGTACATTAAATAATACTTCCGACAGAGGACACACTGTTAAAGGGCCGAAACTACACTCACTTCGGTAATGGTCAGATGAATAAACGGTATAGGTTTGTCTGTCCTTGCTAACTATTAATTTTTGGTCGTCTACTTCCCACTTCACCCATCTTTTCAGAGAAGGGTCAAAAACAGGATAAGTTATTACATTGAAAACTTCATACACTTGGTTATCATTTTTCAATGGGAGCTTAATGAGTACTCTAAGCTGTGTTTCCGTAGCATACGATTTGATTATTGCAAATTTATAGAAGCTATGGAGGTTTTCTAACTTAACGTCTAAGAATAATTTTGCAGGTGGTGGTATAACCTGTTTTACAGATTTCAGGACCTCTAGGAACTGATGAGGGGGTAATAGGTTGCTAGTCATCCTATTTGCAGCCAAGTCCTCTACAGCTTGGTGAAGTTGATTCATTCTTTGTACAGCAAGGTTAATGGCATCTTTAATTTCTGACAAGGCACAACTTAATTTTAAGTATTGGAAAAGAGTATTAAACAAACTTGAGAAAACGGATTCTGTTCTGGAGTTTTGAGCCATGTTGTCATGCATCACTTGGTGATACGCTTTCAAGATGTAAATCATTTTATTTATTACCCTCGAATGGTTTAAAATTTCTGAGTGCATGTTATCTAAGACAGTTAATTGATCTGTCGTGTCGTGATACATTTCGTCATTCCTTATATTGGCCTCATCTATCTTACTATTCATAACTTCCAAATCGCTATCGATTACAGTTCCAAACAAGAATTTTAGTACATGACCACCGGCATCAAACAGACCGCGCTTCTTTTGGGTACGCGGCAGCAGAGTGACCAAGTCACTCGTTTTGCCAACGTAGTCGGTCACCATCTTTTGTAGTCCATAATATTCGTATCTGAAACTGGTTTCAAGGTCATGCACTATGGTATGTAAGCTGTTGTTTTGCGAGAGAAGATTTTGGAAAAACTCATCATACTGACCTCTTACCTTTACCAAGATTATACTTAGATTTCTGTTTTCCTCTTCCACTCCTGTCAGGTTGTACTGGAGCACCACAGTCCAGTAGCTGTCTGTAAGTAAAACGTCCCCTTCTTTCTCGAATATGACACCCTGGTGGAAGCAGAGGACACCTTCCAGGATCAACAAAACGCCTAAAAGGCCTACAACAGAACATCTATGATTTCATGTGACACGATCAAATTCGATATCCACCTTTTCCCAGGCTATGTAGCGAGCACTACTCCCCAACTATTCCAAAGCTCTTCAAAAGTCTAACAAAGTCACCCCATCTCGCGGGTTCTTTCTTACTCCGTTTTGGGCGTCCGATACTTGCAGGCCCGGCTACTGCTACCGGGGCTTGGGTTTCATCGTCACCCTTTACATCTCCGTTTAAGTTCTGCAGACCACTATCATCTACCTCTTCATCACTGGAACTATTCTCGTTTTGCTTTTCTTTCTGCGCGGTCGAAGGACGCGGACGTTCCTTATAAGGTTTGATACGGTTCACGTGCACGACGACCTCTCGCTTTCGTATTCGAAGAACAACATTTAGAGGTGATACCAATCTAACTATGGGATATGGTCCTTTCCATAGTTTTGATAATTTCTTTACACGATGCCGTCCTATACTGGGTACATGCAATAATACAAACTGCCCTTCGCGGAATTCGGTTGATTTAGCTTTCTTATCATACTGACTTTCATTACGGCCTCGGGCTCTGGCTTTAAGCACTGCAGTTTCCTTGTAAGCTTCCTGTAGTTTCTCCCGGAGGGCTTCGATATGATTGTCATATATATCTGTCTCATCCGTAATCTTCAGATCCGCTTCCATAGGAACCTCCATTTTCCGACCAAAGATTAACTCATACGGAGAATACCCAGTACTCTCATGAGATTGGGAGTTATAGGCCATGGTGACATAAGGCAAGTATTCATCCCAATTGGTCTGGTTCCGGTTAACAAAATGACTCAACATTCTCATCACAGTGGAATGGACCCGCTCCAGTCTGCCATTACTCTGAGGATGAAAACCAGTAGTTTGGATTTTTCGAACGTGCAGAAATTTGCATAAGTCTTTAATTAAGCCGGATGTAAAGTTAGCTCCTTGATCGGTAACTAAGGCCTTTGGCACGCCAAACTTGGTTATCACCCTCTGCACTAGTGCTCGAGCAACACTTTCGGTGGTCTGATCTGGCAGTGGAACAAACTCACAGTATCTGGAAAAGTGATCCATAACACTGAGAATATAAACGTTGCGGGATTCGCTAATGGGCAGAGGACCAACTATATCTGCCGCTATCACTTCGAAGGGCTCCTGGGGTTCGTTGAAGACGTCACCCAGGGGCGCTTTCGCTTTACCGTAATTCGTTCGTTGGTTACAGCTACGACATGTCCTGACGTAATTCATAACGTCTCTTTCCATACCTCTCCACCAGAACTTCTGTTTCACCCGGTCTAGTGTTTTTGCCACTGCGGCGTGTCCAGCTGTGGGCAAATCATGATTGATCCTAATTATCTCCTGGACTAAGGAAGTTGGTACTACAATTTTCTTTTCACCCGAGCTCAAACGGTACAGGACCTTCTCCGGGCTCATCCGGAAGTTCTTGGCTTGTCTCAGACCCTGAACTACGGGATCTTCGCGTTGACGTGTTCTAATTAACTCAAGGTCAACGACAGGGAGCACTTCCTGTTTAACCGCTCGCACTGCGCGACTTAGCCCATCCGCGTTAGTGTGTTTTTTTCCGGCTTTATGTTCTACCGTGAAATCAAACTCAGCTAGTCGCAACGACCATCTCATCAGCCTACTGCTAGGGTCCTTCAGCGACATCATCCACTTTAGAGCGGAGTGATCGGTGATTACTTTGAAAGGACGCCCCAACAAGTAGCATCTGAAATATTTTGTACTCCAGACTAGACTAAGTAATTCGCGCTCGGTTGTCGAGTAGTTCTTCTCGGCTGGGAATAATGTTCTAGAACAGTACGCTACGGGGTGTTCCCGGCCATCTATCTCCTGTGAGAGGACTGCTCCTAAGGCAACAGTACTCGCGTCTGTCGCTAATATGAACGGCTTGGTAAAGTCAGGGTATATCAACACAGGGGCAGACATTAGTTTTGTCTTTAAGAGATCAAAAGCCTCCTGACATTCTGGTGTCCACACAAATTCGCTATCCTGTTTGGTCAACTCGAATAGTGGACGTCCAATGGTGGCAAAACCGTCAATGAAACGCCGATAATAGCCAGCCAAACCTAGGAAAGAGCGCACGTCCTTCACCGTAGTGGGCACAGGGAAGTCCCTTACAGCCGATACCTTTCCAGGATCTGGTTCAACACCTTTCTTAGTGATTACATGACCAAGATAGCTGACTTCATTGACCACAAAATTACATTTACTAAGTTGTACTGTCAGGTTCACATTTTGTAATTTCGATAGCACTTCACGAAGGGCTTCCAGGTGTGAAGGCAAGTCCCTGGAAAACAAAATTATGTCATCCAAGTAGACAAGGCATTTCTCACCTTTCAAGCCCATTAACACTGAGTCCATTAGTCTTTGGAAAGTGGCCGGAGCCGTGTTTAGTCCAAATGGCATACGCTGATACTCATAATGTCCGCCGGGGACATGGAATGCTGTTTTTGGTCGGCTATCTTCGTCAACTCGAATCTGGTGATACCCAGACCGGAGATCTAACGTCGTGAACATCTGGCACCCGCCAAGTGAGTCAAGTGTTTCTGTGATGTTCGGGAGGGGGTACACGTCAGGGGTGGTCACCGCATTAAGTCCTCTGTAGTCGACACAAAACCTTAATTTAGGGGTACCGTCGGGAGATTTCTTAGGCACAAGTACTACAGGCGATGCCCACTCGCTCTGACTAGGAACAATGATACCTTTGTTTAGTTGATCTTTAACTAATTCGTCAAGTGTGGCCTTCTGATGGTATGGTACGCGATACGCTTTTTTGTAAATAGGGGCTGCATTCCCGGTTCGTATGACATGTGTCACTGCCGAAGTACAACCCAGAGGTTGGTCTTCACTGTGAGCAAGAACATTTTTGAATCCCATGAGAGTGGACTTCACAAGGTCTCGCTCGTGACTTGGCAGATGCCTAAGCTTCTCGTCCAAGCACGCCTCTAAGTCGGACTCGTCAGAACGACTCACCATGCCTACTCTTGCCTGTGGCCTTTTGTAGCTATGAAGTGCTATGTCGCGCACAACAGTGGCCAATTTCACTTTACCCTGTTGGTTCAGATGCAACCCGTGCTTTGTGTACATGTTATGGCTCAATTTTCCTTTGAGGTCTAGAAATTCAATCCTACCCTGTTGAATTTTATCTCTATTTTTAGCTAAATTTTGAATGATGGATTTAAGAATTCCGTTGGCATCTCCAAGTTCGGATTTGAGGTCTTGATCATAGCGGTCAAATATCGACAGAACAGTTACTCTCGCTTTCCACTTCACCGGAAAATTTTCAAATGCTTGTTTCAGGGTTAACGGGTAAGGCGCACACTTGTCAACATCGTTTGTTCCCCCTATCAAGATCACCGTGTCGTTCTCGGTCAATGTATCAATAGTACTACCAAATTTCGAGGTTACTTGTTTTAGTTTTCCATTGGGCATGAAAAAGACTTCTACATCAAAATTTCTAGGTAGTCTTTCGGATAGTATTTCCTGGAGTCCACGACCATGACTGTCTGCTAAAACTAGTAGTTTTTGTCGCACAGGATTTCCTCCCTCCACTGGGTTGAAATCTCTGTCGAGCGTTCCTAACTTCAAGTTCTTGGGTAGAGTTAACTCCTCAGCACTTGCGTTTACGGTCTTGACCCAACAGCGGTTTCCTTTTACCTTTGTCAGGGTTCGAGCAAGATAAACACCGTGCATGATAAAGTCAGGGGGTTCAATCACAACGTCCTTTCCTTCTAAGTCGTCGGAACCGGTGGCACATCGGTTAGTCTTCACTTGGATAATCTTTTCACACCGGGGCGGAATTTTCACATCGCTACAACAGTACACATAACGTTGCTGTTTTGGAGGTGCACAGCTAGCTGAGGGACGGTTAGGATCCGGCACGGCCTCCCCTTTCTTTATCCGATTTAACCAAATGTCTCCACCATACAACCGAAGTAGACCATGTTCAACATTTATTTCTCCGTTTCCTTTGCCCAAAATATCGCAACCAAGTACGGCTAGGTATCCCTTAGGGAGGTTCCCAACCACAAAATTTCCTACCACTTCAACGCCCGGTTTCATTTTTAAAGTCAACTCTTGTCGCCCGTAAGTTTTCAATGTCCTACCAGAAATACCTTTCAAAATTACGTCTGGTTTGGTGAGCTCAGCGGATGAGGCTCCTCTTTTTACGAGGGAAACCTGCGCTCCAGTGTCAATTAGGACCTTTCCCTCTGCATCTTCTATCTTACCGATGGCTACAAGTTCATCTACCACATCTCGAATCTCGGGGACGGTCCTGACCTGCTTCTCAGTAGTGCAGTTCTTACGAGTCGTACACATATTTAGGTTCACCTTAGTAGGTAGCTGCGAAACAGCTTCCTTTAATTCCGGGGCTTCGTGTCGGTGGATCCACTTACCCCGCTCCCGTTTCCCGAATGAGGTCTTTTAGAGTCTAGTCGAACTCTACAATCTTTCTGTATGTGGCCTGCCTTGTTGCAACGCCAGCACGTTATTCGACTAGAGCGGTCCTCTCTTTTATTCCTGCAGTCCCGAGAGATGTGGCCTTTCATATGACAATTAAAACATGTAATATCTGAGGTATTGGCTGCCTGGAACACCTTGCGTTCAGGCGTGGGACGGGCATTGCCCCGAGTCGGCCCGCGAGGAGGAGGAGGATATGCTAAGTCTGGCTCGAGTACACCCACGTTAGATGTTACCGCACGCGTGGTGACGGACCTCAAGCGTCCCGCTTCTGCCTTTCTACCCATCACTCTCAGTTGTTCAAGAGAGGTAACATCAAAAAGAGCAAGCCGGTCTTGCAGCTGGGGATGTAAGTTATGCAATATTTGCCTAAGCTTTACTTCTTCCACTACGGGTGTTGACAGGCGACTGTACAACCCCTCCATCGCAGCGATAAATAAGTCAATGGGTTCCGTTTCGGCTTGAACTCGATTGAATATCTCTTGCTGTAGGTATATGTCATGGTCAGGATGTTGGAAGACCAGTTCCATATCCCTACACAGCTGTTCCCAGTTCTTGAGACGGCCTATCGTGGATCGATACCACGTTAGGGCAGGTCCCGTGAACAAATCCACTGCCGAATCAAACAGTTCGGTTGTGGTGACCCCTCGAGCTCTGCGCAGTTCTTCTGCTCTCTGCAGAAACGCCCCTACGCTCTGTGATTGGCCGTCAAATTGTAAGCCCCATTTATACACAGGCACTCCTCTACTATGTGCGGATGACGTTAAGTTAAAATTTTGTTGCGGTGTGATCGCGATGGTTGAATCTATTTGTCGAGCAAGTGCACCGACAGTGATGTGGCTTGTTGCCTCTGGAGGCGAGTGCACATCCGCATTTTTGGGCCGCGGGGTCTGCTCGGCTGCTGAATTTTCAGCTTCGGCGTTTGCCGCGTCTTTCTTGGCTTCGGCCGCGTCACACAGTTCTTTGGTCTTATCCATTAACACCTCATGACGTTTTGCGATACTTTTGTCACCCAATGCGCCTATTGGTATACGTCCCGCCCTTAAATAGTTATGCCACATCCTGGCTTGAAGACGCTGACCTTCAGTGTCTGTATAGTCCCCCTCATATTCATTCGCGGAGGCAGCCAATGACTTATATTTATCTTCACAGGCCTCCAGTTCCTCATCTACATTTAAGGAAGCTAAGACAGCCTGATCAATAGGCGTACCTGCCTTAACACACTTCGTCAGCCGTTTTCTTAAATCCTCAGCCGTACCGGAAGTAGGCTGTCCTCGGATTTTCAATTCATATTGATTCTCTTCCTTTTTCAAGAGATACGCGTTCATAGTGTATGCCAATACTAAATTCCAAAGGGGAAATGAAAATTCCATACACTAACTCAACTCTTCAAATAATTTCAAAAATTGTCACGTTCAATTAATCAATTAATTTTTTTTTTTAATTACTCGTCATTAAATCATACCCTCACGCAATATCTCTTCAAATGTCTAACTAATCATCACAGTTATACGCCTAAGTCCACGTAGCGTTTAATATTTTTAATTTAAAAGTCGATAAATTTAGTTCCTGATTTATGAATAAACTTTTTAGTCAATAACAAGTTTTAATATTGAATTAGTCACTAAGCTATTCCTCACACCGCCATAGGCACCCTACCGTAATCAGTAAAGTCCAAAAATTTCGACTAAGTCCTTAGCTCAAAATATCGAATTAAATCCCGAAATTATCATAGAATAGCTAGTTATCACTTATTGAATCGGTAACCGTTCAATTCTAATTTTGCTTTGATTCTACTACTTATGTTGTAAGTTCATACTATCAATCAATAATAATAATAAATAATCAATAATTAGTTAATTTTTATAGTATGTCAAATGCGCTGGCGTCTTTTGACCTGACATGGAAAATTAGCCACAATGCGACTCTATATTTTTCAGAGTCGATGTCTCAAGTTATTATTATTCTATTTATTTTAATTTGACATTAAATTCAATCAATCAATTATAATTAATTATCAGCCATTTTCAATGACGCCCAGACGGCTTCCAACGCACTTTAACACACTAGGTATGGTTATTCTAATATTAGTTTATACTAATACTAGGTTAGTTTAAAAGCTTCTATTGTATGTTAAACAGGTTAAGTTATAATTAGAATACTGTTAACTAAGAATAAGTAGCAGTTAACGTGGACTGTTAGGCTTCACTGCCTTTATGATAGCCTGAACTGATGCCTAGATCAATGCATCACTATTAAATTTAAATACGTCTTCCAAATATGCTTTAATTTAAATCGATAATATATTACCAGATTATTTTCAAATTTCAACTAATTGATTAATATCTGTGCCCTTCCTCTAAAAATATACAAAATAAATTTTGAATAGAAGAACTATTAATTAATCTGCTAGCTGATTATTATTGCTAGCTTAGGTTAAGCGTAATAGATTATTTTTACTTACTGGAATCGCTGATGATCCGCAGTCCCATCTCCACAGGGTTTCTCAGCTCCGTAGGACTCGCAGAAACGTGGAAACAATTCAATCGCGGACTTTTGAACCGCACCCCACACCTGACACCACTTGTAACGGACGAGACGGGACTTGGGAATTAGGTAATCAGAAAACTGTTGGCCGCAAAAATCTGATTTTAATTTAACCTTTCACATTAATAATTATTACAATACTATTCACATTCCCTAAACTGTAATTTTAAAATATATTAATCACTCATCAGCGAAACAGTAGGTTACGAATTTAAGATTTTAGAGGGAAGGGCAAACACGGAGCGACGCGTTACGTGCGAGTACCGGCGATCAACTCACCCCACGCACGTACTTTTTCGCTACAAATTTTTGTTAAAATGGCGGACTAGACTCCGTACGGTGCTGCTCCCAAACGATTTACTTGGGCGTAACAGAGTCTAGAAACGACACAACTTGGCCAGACACAGGCTGGAGTCAGCAGAATCAGCAAATTCCTCAGCCAGCTGCAGCTAAAGCTGCCACGGGTATCGGGCTACTTCCGCTTAACAACTCAGTTGAGATCAACTAGAATATTCCGAGCAACTATTACTTGGACTTATATCTTACTAAATAAATATATAATAATCACTGTTCCTTATTTCCTTTTAATAATTTAGGTGACGGTAGATATTTTGTAAGTAATAGTACTTACATTTTACTGTTAGGAACAATGAAGAATCGTTGGTTGGTAATACTACAATATAAATACTGTAGTACTTCACTGGTCAATAATAATATTGACCTCACAGTGTCAAATGGTCAGGGGCTTTCTTAATGGGCCGTCACACTACAAATGTCAAGAACACAGTTTAATTAGTTGACTATTGATTTTTACACCCTGTTTGTCAATATCTTAGGCTACTTGACACTATTTAGGTGTTCCTCACAGTGTGTACATTAGACTCTGGCGCTACAAATGTCAAGAACACAGTTTAATTAGTTGACTATTGATTTTTACACCCTGTTTGTCAATATCTCAGGCTACTTGACACTATTTAGATGTTCCTCACAGTGTGTACATTAAACTCTGGCGCTACAAATGTCAAGAACACAGTTTAATTAGTTGACTATTGATTTTTACACCCTGTTTGTCAATATCTCAGGCTACTTGACACTATTTAGGTGTTCCTCACTATGTACATTAGACTCTGGCGCTACAAATGTCAAGAACACAGTTTAATTAGTTGACTATTGATTTTTACACCCTGTTTGTCAATATCTCAGGCTACGTGACACTATTTAGGTGTTCCTCACAGTGTGTACATTAGACTCTGGCGCTACAAATGTCAAGAACACAGTTTAATTAGTTGACTATTGATTATTACACCCTGTTTGTCAATATCTCAGGCTACTTGACACTATTTAGGTGTTCCTCACTGTGTACATTAGACTCTGGCGCTACAAATGTCAAGAACACAGTTTAATTAGTTGACTATTGATTTTTACACCCTGTTTGTCAATATCTCAGGCTACTTGACACTATTTAGGTGTTCCTCACAGTGTGTACATTAGACTCTGGCGCTACAAATGTCAAGAACACAGTTTAATTAGTTGACTATTGATTTTTACACCCTGTTTGTCAATATCTCAGGTTACTTGACAATATTTAGGTATTCCTCACAGTGTGTACATTAGACTCTGGCGCTACAAATGTCAAGAACACAGTTTAATTAGTTGACTATTGATTTTTACACCCTGTTTGTCAATATCTCAGGTTACTTGACACTATTTAGGTGTTCCTCACAGTGTGTACATTAGACTCTGGCGCTACAAATGTCAAGAACACAGTTTAATTAGTTGACTATTGATTTTTACACCCTGTTTGTCAATATCTCAGGCTACTTGACACTATTTAGGTGTTCCTCACAGTGTGTACATTAGACTCTGGCGCTACAAATGTCAAGAACACATTTTAATTAGTTGACTATTGATTTTTACACCCTGTTTGTCAATATCTCAGGTTACTTGACACTATTTAGGTGTTCCTCACAGTGTGTACATTAGACTCTGGCGCTACAAATGTCAAGAACACATTTTAATTAGTTGACTATTGATTTTTACACCCTGTTTGTCAATATCTCAGGTTACTTGACACTATTTAGGTGTTCCTCACAGTGTGTACATTAGACTCTGGCGCTACAAAATGTCAAGAACACAGTTTAATTAGTTGACTATTGATTTTTACACCCTGTTTGTCAATATCTCAGGCTACTTGACACTATTTAGGTGTTCCTCACAGTGTGTACATTAGACTCTGGCGCTACAAATGTCAAGAACACAGTTTAATTAGTTGACTATTGATTTTTACACCCTGTTTGTCAATATCTCAGGCTACTTGACACTATTTAGGTGTTCCTCACAGTGTGTACATTAGACTCTGGCGCTACAAATGTCAAGAACACAGTTTAATTAGTTGACTATTGATTTTTACACCCTGTTTGTCAATATCTCAGGCTACTTGACACTATTTAGGTGTTCCTCACAGTGTGTACATTAGACTCTGGCGCTACAAATGTCAAGAACACAGTTTAATTAGTTGACTATTGATTTTTACACCCTGTTTGTCAATATCTCAGGCTACTTGACACTATTTAGGTGTTCCTCACAGTGTGTACATTAGACTCTGGCGCTACAAATGTCAAGAACACAGTTTAATTAGTTGACTATTGATTTTTACACCCTGTTTGTCAATATCTCAGGCTACTTGACACTATTTAGGTGTTCCTCACAGTGTGTACATTAGACTCTGGCGCTACAAATGTCAAGAACACAGTTTAATTAGTTGACTATTGATTTTTACACCCTGTTTGTCAATATCTCAGGCTACTTGACACTATTTAGGTGTTCCTCACAGTGTGTACATTAGACTCTGGCGCTACAAATGTCAAGAACACAGTTTAATTAGTTGACTATTGATTTTTACACCCTGTTTGTCAATATCTCAGGCTACTTGACACTATTTAGGTGTTCGTCACTGTGTACATTAGACTCTGGCGCTACAAATGTCAAGAACACAGTTTAATTAGTTGACTATTGATTTTTACACCCTGTTTGTCAATATCTCAGGTTACTTGACACTATTTAGGTGTTCCTCACAGTGTGTACATTAGACTCTGGCGCTACAAATGTCAAGAACACAGTTTAATTAGTTGACTATTGATTTTTACACCCTGTTTGTCAATATCTCAGGCTACTTGACACTATTTAGGTGTTCCTCACAGTGTGTACATTAGACTCTGGCGCTACAAATGTCAAGAACACAGTTTAATTAGTTGACTATTGATTTTTACACCCTGTTTGTCAATATCTCAGGCTACTTGACACTATTTAGGTGTTCCTCACAGTGTGTACATTAGACTCTGGCGCTACAAATGTCAAGAACACAGTTTAATTAGTTGACTATTGATTTTTACACCCTGTTTGTCAATATCTCAGGCTACTTGACACTATTTAGGTGTTCCTCACAGTGTGTACATTAGACTCTGGCGCTACAAATGTCAAGAACACAGTTTAATTAGTTGACTATTGATTTTTACACCCTGTTTGTCAATATCTCAGGCTACTTGACACTATTTAGGTGTTCCTCACAGTGTGTACATTAGACTCTGGCGCTACAAATGTCAAGAACACAGTTTAATTAGTTGACTATTGATTTTTACACCCTGTTTGTCAATATCTCAGGTTACTTGACACTATTTAGGTGTTCCTCACAGTGTGTACATTAGACTCTGGCGCTACAAATGTCAAGAACACAGTTTAATTAGTTGACTATTGATTTTTACACCCTGTTTGTCAATATCTCAGGCTACTTGACACTATTTAGGTGTTCCTCACAGTGTGTACATTAGACTCTGGCGCTACAAATGTCAAGAACACAGTTTAATTAGTTGACTATTGATTTTTACACCCTGTTTGTCAATATCTCAGGCTACTTGACACTATTTAGGTGTTCCTCACAGTGTGTACATTAGACTCTGGCGCTACAAATGTCAAGAACACAGTTTAATTAGTTGACTATTGATTTTTACACCCTGTTTGTCAATATCTCAGGCTACTTGACACTATTTAGGTGTTCCTCACAGTGTGTACATTAGACTCTGGCGCTACAAATGTCAAGAACACAGTTTAATTAGTTGACTATTGATTTTTACACCCTGTTTGTCAATATCTCAGGCTACTTGACACTATTTAGGTGTTCCTCACAGTGTGTACATTAGACTCTGGCGCTACAAATGTCAAGAACACAGTTTAATTAGTTGACTATTGATTTTTACACCCTGTTTGTCAATATCTCAGGTTACTTGACACTATTTAGGTGTTCCTCACAGTGTGTACATTAGACTCTGGCGCTACAAATGTCAAGAACACAGTTTAATTAGTTGACTATTGATTTTTACACCCTGTTTGTCAATATCTCAGGCTACTTGACACTATTTAGGTGTTCCTCACAGTGTGTACATTAGACTCTGGCGCTACAAATGTCAAGAACACAGTTTAATTAGTTGACTATTGATTTTTACACCCTGTTTGTCAATATCTCAGGCTACTTGACACTATTTAGGTGTTCCTCACAGTGTGTACATTAGACTCTGGCGCTACAAATGTCAAGAACACAGTTTAATTAGTTGACTATTGATTTTTACACCCTGTTTGTCAATATCTCAGGTTACTTGACACTATTTAGGTGTTCCTCACAGTGTGTACATTAGACTCTGGCGCTACAAATGTCAAGAACACAGTTTAATTAGTTGACTATTGATTTTTACACCCTGTTTGTCAATATCTCAGGCTACTTGACACTATTTAGGTGTTCCTCACAGTGTGTACATTAGACTCTGGCGCTACAAATGTCAAGAACACAGTTTAATTAGTTGACTATTGATTTTTACACCCTGTTTGTCAATATCTCAGGCTACTTGACACTATTTAGGTGTTCCTCACAGTGTGTACATTAGACTCTGGCGCTACAAATGTCAAGAACACAGTTTAATTAGTTGACTATTGATTTTTACACCCTGTTTGTCAATATCTCAGGTTACTTGACACTATTTAGGTGTTCCTCACAGTGTGTACATTAGACTCTGGCGCTACAAATGTCAAGAACACAGTTTAATTAGTTGACTATTGATTTTTACACCCTGTTTGTCAATATCTCAGGCTACTTGACACTATTTAGGTGTTCCTCACAGTGTGTACATTAGACTCTGGCGCTACAAATGTCAAGAACACAGTTTAATTAGTTGACTATTGATTTTTACACCCTGTTTGTCAATATCTCAGGCTACTTGACACTATTTAGGTGTTCCTCACAGTGTGTACATTAGACTCTGGCGCTACAAATGTCAAGAACACAGTTTAATTAGTTGACTATTGATTTTTACACCCTGTTTGTCAATATCTCAGGCTACTTGACACTATTTAGGTGTTCCTCACAGTGTGTACATTAGACTCTGGCGCTACAAATGTCAAGAACACAGTTTAATTAGTTGACTATTGATTTTTACACCCTGTTTGTCAATATCTCAGGTTACTTGACACTATTTAGGTGTTCCTCACAGTGTGTACATTAGACTCTGGCGCTACAAATGTCAAGAACACAGTTTAATTAGTTGACTATTGATTTTTACACCCTGTTTGTCAATATCTCAGGCTACTTGACACTATTTAGGTGTTCCTCACAGTGTGTACATTAGACTCTGGCGCTACAAATGTCAAGAACACAGTTTAATTAGTTGACTATTGATTTTTACACCCTGTTTGTCAATATCTCAGGCTACTTGACACTATTTAGGTGTTCCTCACAGTGTGTACATTAGACTCTGGCGCTACAAATGTCAAGAACACAGTTTAATTAGTTGACTATTGATTTTTACACCCTGTTTGTCAATATCTCAGGTTACTTGACACTATTTAGGTGTTCCTCACAGTGTGTACATTAGACTCTGGCGCTACAAATGTCAAGAACACAGTTTAATTAGTTGACTATTGATTTTTACACCCTGTTTGTCAATATCTCAGGCTACTTGACACTATTTAGGTGTTCCTCACAGTGTGTACATTAGACTCTGGCGCTACAAATGTCAAGAACACAGTTTAATTAGTTGACTATTGATTTTTACACCCTGTTTGTCAATATCTCAGGTTACTTGACACTATTTAGGTGTTCCTCACTGTGTACATTAGACTCTGGCGCTACAAATGTCAAGAACACAGTTTAATTAGTTGACTATTGATTTTTACACCCTGTTTGTCAATATCTCAGGCTACTTGACACTATTTAGGTGTTCCTCACAGTGTGTACATTAGACTCTGGCGCTACAAATGTCAAGAACACAGTTTAATTAGTTGACTATTGATTTTTACACCCTGTTTGTCAATATCTCAGGCTACTTGACACTATTTAGGTGTTCCTCACAGTGTGTACATTAGACTCTGGCGCTACAAATGTCAAGAACACAGTTTAATTAGTTGACTATTGATTTTTACACCCTGTTTGTCAATATCTCAGGTTACTTGACACTATTTAGGTGTTCCTCACAGTGTGTACATTAGACTCTGGCGCTACAAATGTCAAGAACACAGTTTAATTAGTTGACTATTGATTTTTACACCCTGTTTGTCAATATCTCAGGTTACTTGACACTATTTAGGTGTTCCTCACAGTGTGTACATTAGACTCTGGCGCTACAAATGTCAAGAACACAGTTTAATTAGTTGACTATTGATTTTTACACCCTGTTTGTCAATATCTCAGGTTACTTGACACTATTTAGGTGTTCCTCACAGTGTGTACATTAGACTCTGGCGCTACAAATGTCAAGAACACAGTTTAATTAGTTGACTATTGATTTTTACACCCTGTTTGTCAATATCTCAGGCTACTTGACACTATTTAGGTGTTCCTCACAGTGTGTACATTAGACTCTGGCGCTACAAATGTCAAGAACACAGTTTAATTAGTTGACTATTGATTTTTACACCCTGTTTGTCAACATCTCAGGTTACTTGACACTATTTAGGTGTTCCTCACAGTGTGTACATTAGACTCTGGCGCTACAAATGTCAAGAACACAGTTTAATTAGTTGACTATTGATTTTTACACCCTGTTTGTCAATATCTCAGGCTACTTGACACTATTTAGGTGTTCCTCACAGTGTGTACATTAGACTCTGGCGCTACAAATGTCAAGAACACAGTTTAATTAGTTGACTATTGATTTTTACACCCTGTTTGTCAATATCTCAGGTTACTTGACACTATTTAGGTGTTCCTCACAGTGTGTACATTAGACTCTGGCGCTACAAATGTCAAGAACACAGTTTAATTAGTTGACTATTGATTTTTACACCCTGTTTGTCAATATCTCAGGCTACTTGACACTATTTAGGTGTTCCTCACAGTGTGTACATTAGACTCTGGCGCTACAAATGTCAAGAACACAGTTTAATTACCGTAGGTGACTATTGATTTTTACACCCTGTTTGTCAATATCTCAGGCTACTTGACACTATTTAGGTGTTCCTCACAGTGTGTACATTAGACTCTGGCGCTACAAATGTCAAGAACACAGTTTAATTAGTTGACTATTGATTTTTACACCCTGTTTGTCAATATCTCAGGTTACTTGACACTATTTAGGTGTTCCTCACAGTGTGTACATTAGACTCTGGCGCTACAAATGTCAAGAACACAGTTTAATTACCGTAGGTGACTATTGATTTTTACACCCTGTTTGTCAATATCTCATTCTACTTGACACTATTTAGGTGTTCCTCACAGTGTGTACATTAGAGTCTGGCGCTACAAATGTCAAGAACACAGTTTAATTAGTTGACTATTGATTTTTACACCCTGTTTGTCAATATCTCATTCTACTTGACACTATTTAGGTGTCCCTCACAGTGTGTACATTAGAGTCTGGCGCTACAAATGTCAAGAACACAGTTTAATTAGTTGACTATTGATTTTTACACCCTGTTTGTCAATATCTCAGGTTACTTGACACTATTTAGGTGTTCCTCAAAGTGTGTACATTATAGTCTGGCGCTACAAATGTCAAGAACACAGTTTAATTAGTTGACTATTGATTTTTACACCCTGTTTGTCAATATCTCATTCTACTTGACACTATTTAGGTGTTCCCTCACAGTGTGTACATTAGACTCTGGCGCTACAAATGTCAAGAACACAGTTTAATTAGTTGACTATTGATTTTTACACCCTGTTTGTCAATATCTCAGGTTACTTGACACTATTTAGGTGTTCCTCAAAGTGTGTACATTAGAGTCTGGCGCTACAAATGTCAAGAACACAGTTTAATTAGTTGACTATTGCATTTTTACACCCTGTTTGTCAATATCTCAGGCTACTTGACACTATTTAGGTGTTCCTCACAGTGTGTACATTAGACACATTAGACTCTGGCGCTACAAATGTCAAGAACACAGTTTAATTAGTTGACTATTGCATTTTTACATCCTGTGTTAATATCTCAGACTAAATGACACTATCTAGGTGTTCCCCGCAGTGTGTACATTAGACCTGGCACTGTAAGAGTTAAGAACACATAGTTTAGTTATCGTAGGTGACTATTGATTTTTACACCCTGTTTGTTAATATCTCAGGCTACTTGACACTATTTAGGTGTTCCTCACAGTGTGTACATTTTCTCTGGCACTACAAGGGTTTGGAACAATTAGTTTATTTCGATGACTATTAATTTATAACACACTGAGTGTTAATATCTCAGGCTACTTGATACTATCCAGGTTACCCGCAGTGTGTACATTAGACTCTGGCACTACAAATTTCAAGAACACAGTTTAATTAGTTGACTATTGCATTTTTACACCCTGTTTGTCAATATCTCAGGCTACTTGACACTATTTAGGTGTTCCTCACAGTGTGTACATTAGACTCTGGCACTACAAAGGTCAAGAACACATAGTTTAGTTTGTAATATAAAAATTTCACAATAAAAGTGTAGACTTACATGTATTAAGAGTAAGTGACGGCCACAAATTACAACATAAGATCACTAGTCTACTGTATTATTGTTCTTGGGAATGCTTGATACGGCATTCGTCTCAAAAGAATCCTATGCTATAATGAGGGAAGCGTGTTGGCGACCTTATTCTATAAATTGGAGTAACTCAAAATAAGTTTGTATCCCAACACTATGAAAGTTACAGACCTGGAACGAGAACGTGTGGTAATGAATGGGTAGCTTTGAAAAGAAAATCACACCCTACTTTCTGCGTAAAGTAAAGCCTCCTTTCACACAGCTCTCATTCAAGTTTTCCTGAAATATATGCCTGTAAATTGTCACTTGCATAAGATACGCAATTTCCGGTTTGATGGAAACTTGGAACGTACTCGTGTCGGGATGCCCGTAAAATAGTCTTGGACTGAAACCACTGCAAGTTTGTTTTTTAAGGGTTAAGTAATAGCGATGAATTATTTTATCAGATTAATACCGTAGTCTATATAGGAATTGTTATTACGACAGTCATGGTACAATTTTAGAAACTACGTCAATAAGACAAATTTCCCTTTTGGCTTAGTTGGTATGTGCTGTTATCTCGAATTTTTATTAAAATATGAATATGTTTCAATATCAATATATGGCGACTCTTTATATTGTGATATATTGTAAAAAAGCAATAAAGAAATTATTACGGATTCACAATTTTCTTGTATACTTCTAATACTTTTGAACAGTCGATATCTTGGAATCTTTAGGGTTATAACCTTTGGTTTATTTTTGACTTTGAGAATCGCATATTGAAATTATCATGAAACTGTATCTTATTTATACACGAGATAGGGATAAGCCACGTCACGTGTTGCAAAATACGCTTCGCCGAGGTTGTGGTCACAATTGCAAGCCTATAATTCATTTTATTCTTGATGTGCCTTGCAGATAGACAGAAAGTAATACAGAAAATAGATTTTTCATCCCCTTGGTACACAAAAGAGGAATCGTGTAAGTGGTAGGCTTCAATGACGCGCAGTCAAATTCTTTGCACCACCGTTGTGTGTAAAAATTGAGTTAATTGCAAAATTTAAAGTCCAAACATTAATTATTTCTTAAGATATCTTGCCACATGATACGTCCATATTTTTGTTCAGTTCATCAAGTTGGGTTTCATAGCAGTGTTGAAATAATCAAGCTCTCTACAATGAGTTGAATGAGTCACCAAAATATGACGTATGTCTAAGCGTAGATAACTACTATGTCACATCTTAAAAGTCATATATTTCTACTAAGTTTGTTTACTAATTTATTTATCCTGCAATATTTTTTGTTGCCATCAGATTTACCCATAAGACTAGAGTATATATATTCGAAAACTCTCAGTCACATCCCATGGAGTGACTTGCACCATCAGCGAACTCAGTGTTGCTTATATAGAGATGAGGATTAAATACAACATGCGAAGTCCATACGTAAAGTCGTTTTCGAGAGATAGTACGGACAGATAGACAGATATACATGCAGGACAAAAATGAAATTTTATAGCATCGTAAGACCTGATGGAATGCCTTACCAACAAATTTAACAAATATAATATTGCATGTTAAAATATAATATGAATAAGCTCAGCCTGTTCACAAATTTGTTTATTCTATGATTTTCTCTTTGGAATATTAGTTACCCATTCGATAATTTTAGAAAACACGCGCTATTGTGTATTATTATTATTCTCTTTGAGAAGTGATCTATTAAAGCACGTTTTTCTATCACTTTACAGGACTTATAGACATTTAAAGTAGAAAATGTAGGCAATTAAGTAACCATGCTTAAAAAAACAAAGAAGATACAAATTTGAACTTTTTGAAGCATAAGTGAGTTAAAACTATGCATGATTGTATTAGTAGTGTGATCAACATTCAGGAAGTAACACTTTTTAATGATTTAAATATTAATTTTAGAAAATGACATATTTCTTAACAAAGTTAACCTTTAAAAAATTAATTAATTTAATATAAAACACACATACATTTTTTATCTGAATGTATCTTTCGCATGCATCCAGTAAAACAATCTTATCCTCATGTTCAACCTCATATTACTTTGAGACTAATTGTAAGATGATCATGAATTCTGCATCAAATACGTATCCTCGTCTATTAATAAATTTCTGTTTTTCTTTTTATTGTAGATAGATAATTTATTAATTAGACGGTTAGCCTAGGTATTTATTCTAACCTGACACCGATTTTAATTAGGGTAGTGTGTTTGTTATTATTCTTCTATGTCATGAATGTAAGCGATAGTTTTATAAAGAATGTACAATTTTAAAGCAACTAGCCCAGGTTGCGTAAAGGACCCTTGTCAAGCACTGAAATGTATTCTATTCATTGTAATTTCCCATCTCTAATTATATTTCGACCGGTTTATTTATTTGAAACTCATTAGTATAACATTATGTACACATATCTTCATTCAGAATTTAATTAAATAAGTACGCTTAACTTAACACGAGCAAGGTTCAATGATATTAGCCTGGTTGTAAAACTATTTGTTAAGATATGATAGAGCCAAAGAACAGAGACATCAAGTGCATGGCGAAGGAAGAGAGGAGCTAATTTAGGAGCTGGAGGTGTAGGCAAGGGTGGAGAAGAGTGAGTGCGGCCCTGCTCGTGTATTCACGAGCACGCGGTAGGAAGCAGGCTGAAAATCAAATGGCGCATTGTTTCTTTTTAAAAACCAACTGAGATTCTATATGAATACGTTTTTGAACATTTAAAAAACGCCAAATTTTAGATCTCAATCTCCCAGTGGAAGCAACATATTTTAAAATATTGCAAAATATGTAAAATCAATATTTTTCCGTAACATTTTATACCTGGTAGAGAAATCAATTCGTGTTTTTCTTTTTTTTTTTCAAAGGAAATCCCTCCGGTCATATTTCAGGTACTCACTATAGCAATTTGAAATCCTTATTATTGGCCGTTTTCTTTTGGGCCTGTTTGTAAAATGACCAAAAATCACTACTTTAAATATCTATAATTCCTCGTAAACTGACTACAAAATATGATTTGTTTTTTCTGTCTTTAGAAAGACTACTCTGAAGGGTTATATAAACTTCATTTCTACATGACAAGAATAAGTTCTGGGACGGTTCCTATTACTGACGAGGCTGGAAAAATTGATCTCTTATGCCTGGTTAGGTAAATATTTCTGATCTGTATTATTGTCTGTCCATATGACTGACAGAAGGACACCTGACATGCAATGTTGCATGCAACCTCAGCGAAGCTGTTATGGCAACACGTGGTGTACCGTACTACTACATTGTATGTAATGTAATAATACATCAACCAAGTTCACTAATAATGTCTAATAATGAATTATATTCCTCAAAAGGTGGGATAAAGTGTACTCGCCTGCAATAAATCACCCTATCAGTATTAAGTAAGCCTGCCAGCAGAGAAGCAGGTGGTTACATTCAACGTTGTAATGATCCAACTTGCTTCAAACATCTGAGTACCGCTGGTAAGTATTGAAGGGAGGAGAACTTAGCCGATCTACAGTCATGTTATACAATACAATATCTGTTATGCAATAGAGCTACGTTATTATTTATTCTAATATTGGAAAATGCTTTTGTACAATGGAAGTATATAATTTTGCTCACAATTTAAAACTACACAATACCAGTATGTATATTATTAAGTTATAATTTATGTCGTCACTCATTGTGGTCATTAGTTATTAACATCCTCTTTTACCTCGGAAATAATAATGTTTAATTCAAATGTCATGGCTTTCAAAATTAATACCCTGTATGTACTTTATGATCCCTCAATGAATTCATATCAGTTTATCACTAATGGATACAACATACACACAGGATGAAGGGAAATACTTTCTAAGGTCAAATGAAACACACAGTAAGCAGACTTCAGCATAAAGTTGTGTGAATTGTATTAGTTTGTTTAAGATATGTGCATGATATTCATACGACTGAGTAATTTTTAAATGTTATGCTTAAATCTTAATCATTGTTTATTCTGTTTTGTTAATCCCAAACTGCTTTTTATACCTATCATACATTTAGCACAAATTACTAAGACAATTTAGACATAGTCGTGATGTTATATTGGGTGCAAAGTTTGTCTAGGAGGCCAAACTTCTGAGGATCCTGCTTCTATCCAATTAGCCCTGAAACCACTGAACAGACTACAGAGTTTAATAGGCTTGTAACTGTCAAAGGCAACTAGTATTAGCTGTTTACTGATATTCATTGTAATGAAGCAAACTATTTAAACAGTTTCATCATTCATGCAGAAGGGTTTGAAGTTTTATTATAAAGACTATAAAATGTACTTATCATTATAACAAGCCCTTTTTAGAGAATTACTTGTATTACAAATCTCCAAAACATAAAAGAGGTCACTATGCTATGCTAGGAGTGGTCTTAACGTGTTAAACTTTACACTCATATTAGCGTTAGACCCCGCTAAGTGTGAGTCAACGTTTACACGCGCTAACTAATGTTTTTGTTGTAGCTGTCTGTACACTTTTATTATAATGAGTTTATCTGAAATGTTTAATTGTGCATTTACAGACTATAGAAACATCCCGTACTATTTTGAATATTTTTAGAGTGCTTTCATTATTTAAACAATATTGCCTTGTTTATGTAACCAAGCTTTAACATACTGTATTTTACCTTCTTATATTATTAAAAATAAGGAAATAGTTTAAAGATATAGTTTGGTTGAAAGGCCAAACCTATACCTAAATCGATATTGCTTCTTGGATAATTTGGATAGACACTAATAAGTCGCCTAGACTCATTGTTCAGTTGTTTTTATCGAACGTTACGATTGTTTATATCTAATGAATAATTAAATATTACAATTTATTCAACTTAACACATGATTTTAACTTATTAATTGAAAAAATTTTTAATATATCATAATGCTTCAAAAAATGAGTTTGGCTCCTGGTAACCCATTGAGAGAATCTTTCTCTCCTTTTCACAAAAGCGGTTATCCACTGTTATACGGGCAAGCTATAAATATTGTAAAGTTCCTCTGATTTATAGATCTATGGCCAAAGTTGGTTTTGTAATTTTTAATTTATTTGATTAAAACTTATATTTTAGCATTCTGGTTTATAATTTATAATTCTTGTTGGGTACGATTATCATATGACATCAAAGTTTGATAATATATAGAATGGTTCTATTATAACAACCGAATAACAGTAACAATCGAATAACAGGAACAGGCCGCTTAGTAAAGTCTCGCCGATAATTCACGTTGGCCATGCGAATATATTTTAAGTTTCAGTTTGTACCCTAAGCCAAATAGTACGTTAATTTGAGTTACTTAAGTTAGTATTAACTTAAGTACAAACATTTAGTGGCTGTTAGATTTACAAATGTCACAGAGAAATAAACTAAAGGAACTAAATAGTGGTATAATGTTCGACAGCGTGTTAAACCAGAGAAAATTACGCGGAAGATTTTCCATCCTTTATATTGCAGTAAAGAACCACACGTTATTTATATCGGAACTGAGCGAATGTTTGGCTTCTTACTTTTATTCGGTTAATTTTGAAAGTGAGTTTAGTCTGATGGTCAAAAGATGTATTTGTAGGGCTTCACGGCAAACACAAGTTTGGTGTAGATTGAGTTAATGATGTAGTTGACGTTTCAATTATTTGACACATGTGAGATGTAGTTTTACTGATAGGTTAAACTGGATGTAAAACAGTAGTTCATGACCATTATAGTAACCAATGAAAATTTGTATCTCTCTGCTGAGTGCCA
Organism: Homalodisca vitripennis; assembly: GCF_021130785.1. Lineage (NCBI taxonomy): Eukaryota > Metazoa > Arthropoda > Insecta > Hemiptera > Cicadellidae > Homalodisca > Homalodisca vitripennis. The sequence continues at coordinate 13,009,314 of NC_060212.1, read as the reverse complement.
GAAGGATCAGCGGAAGATGTATGGCTAAACTGTCCTGTTATATCCAAAATAAGGAAAAATTCCTAGGGACTTATTTTCTCAACCCTAATGATATCAGAGAACAGGATCCCTCAAATCTGATAGATATCTGTAAAAACCCAGATTCTGAGGGCCAAACAATTAAGTAAAGGAAGCTCAAAGGTCTTTTCAGTTTTACGTTCGAAGACACTTGTGTCTTTCCCTCTGTTGTAGAAAAAAGAGATTATTCCACTGTCTGTGAGTCACTGTCCGAGATAATTATATGACTACTGGACCGAATACATTGCCATTTTGCATGGTAAAGAGACACAAAACTGGTTGTCAACTTCGGAAATCATTCTGGGACGTTTTAATATACAAGAAAATTAGGTCTTTAGTGACATAAAGTGTATGCAAGTAGTAAAATTCGATAATCACTTGACTCACTAATAAGTGAGCGCCAAACGGGTGGAGATACAAACTTGGCGATACACGCATTCTAAACTCCCGTTAACAATATATTCAGTTATGTATGTATGCAACTGAAGAGTTCAATAATCTCTGCACTTGGTAACAGAGGAGCTTTAAACACGCTGTGATACACTCCTTCTAACAATGTCTTAAGTTGTCAGCTTATTGAATAATCAGTGGCATAGACATTTTATTGAAGTTTTGAGAATGGATTATTCCTTCATTCCTGTAATTTATAATAAGAGAGCATAAAGTTACACCGCATACAACCCTGGTTGTCACTGTTCTTCTAAATTCTTTTAAAATCCCAGAATATTTGATAATCCCTGCAGTCTGTACCAAGTAAATTGAGATACAATCTGTAAGGCGACCTCTTAAATTTTTTCAAACGGTATTTTATCTTTCTAAATTTTAGTAGACCAGATACTCGATTGCACTGACGCTTATAGAAGTGCCGTAGCAATAAACTAATAAACGTATCACCTGCCTTTTATACTCAACCTAAACGCTTTCAAACCGATTTTGTTAAACATTAACAGACTATACATACTGAGGTACATGTACAGTATATGTATCTTCTGAAACATAAAAGCTTTGATAATCCCGGTGTTCAGTAACGGAACCATGCCAAAGGAGTTCTCTAAACTCTTTCAGCACACGTTTTAAAAATCAGTTAAATTGTCCATTTTTCAAACAAAGCATATCATTTTGTTCATAACAATATTACGTTTAATAAATTACAAATTTATGTTCTCATTATTGAATGCTATAACACTAAACTATTACTTTAAGATGATAATGATTTATTATTGAACCATTAGGCAAACATGTAAAAGAAACAGTACAATTGGCTTTTTAATTCCATATTTATATAAGAGAGTGGTATGCCTAGTTAGAGTGATAACGGTTTAGGAATAATCTGAACTAGTTTTAAAATCTCAAAAGTTTATGATATCCAATACTGTACATAAATCCCTACACGAGTTAAGGGTCCTGCACCAAGTCGGTGAAGATAAGATCTTACTTGCCGTTCTCCCTCTTATACCCTTTCAAGCAACGTTTTAAAATATCAGCACGTTATATACTCAGGTGCTCTACATTTTTACACACTTTATAATATCTATAGTGTACATAAATCCCTACACGAGTTAAGGGTCCTGCACCAAGTCGGTGAAGATAAGATCTTACTTGTCGTTCTCCCCCTTATACCCTTTCAAGCAAAGTTTTAAAATATCAGCACATTATAAACTTAGAGGCTCTAAATTTTTCATATAGTTTATGATATTTAATATGGTATATAAATTCCTACACGAGTTAAGGTTTCTGCACCCAGTCTGTGAAGATAAGATCTTACATTCTTACTTGTAGTTCTTTTCCTTATATTCATTCAAGCAACGTTTTAAAATATCAGCATATTATAACTCAAGAGCTCTACATTTATTATATCGTTAATGATATCTAATAGCGTAAGTAAATCTCTACACGAGTTAAGGGTCCTGCACCCAGTCGGTGAAGATAAGATCTTACTTGTCGTTCTCCCCCTTATATTCTTTCAAGCAACGTTTCAAAATATCAGCATATTATAACTCAAGAGCTCTACATTTATTATATCGTTAATGATATATAATAGCGTAATCTCTACACGAGTTAAGGGCCAAGCACCCAGTCGGTGAAGATAAGATCTTCCTTCTCCTTTTCTCTCCGTCTCTCTTCTCTTTTAACCAATGTTTTGAAATATCAGAATTTAATAAATTAATGGCTCGTCTTGTTTTCATACTGATAAATACAGGGTTTAATATATTCATGAATTCAGTAAGTTGTCAGCAGTAAGTTGGAGTTGAAATCTTACTTGTCGTTCTTCCATTCTTCCATTAATACCCTTTAAACTAGTTTTTTTATAATATTCAGCAATTAATAAACTCAGTACCTCTACTTATCCATATACGTTCTAATGTGATTGTTAAGATGGTTACAAAATCTAAGATGGTGTTTTTGTAAACTCAAAAAATTCTAAATATTTTAAATGAACTCAAAATATTTCGCTTTTGAATAGTTTTTTTTTACTCGTATAACTCAAAACGTTTTTAGATGGAATGAATTGAGTACTTAAATTAAAACAAAACGTTATAAAACAGTACGATGGCTACTATAGCTAATTTGTCTGCTCTTTGGACCTTCTGATGAACGCGTTTGCGTCACCAAGCGCAGGTACTGACCACATATATAATCTAGCACTCCTCAAAGTATTTGTCCTCATGGAGAAAGTTTGCACAGTGATCCAAAGTCAGTATTCACTTCAATGGTGTGATATTAGGCTATCAGACCCTTACAGAAATAGACTTAAGCAACAGAGAATTTTTACTTATTAGTTGTGGTTACATGCTACACAAATTTGTATGAAGCAAGGCACTAAGATGTAGTGCAGTACCAGAAACCAATATTACAAGATTAGGAGCAGTGTCTGGTTTTATCTATGAGCATAATTTTCTCAGACACTTTATTTGTGGTTACATGCTACACAAATTTGTATGAAGCAAGGCACTAAGATGTAGTGCAGTACCAGAAACCAATATTACAAGATTAGGAGCAGTGTCTGGTTTTATCTATGAGCATCATTTTCTCAGACACTTTATTTGTGGTTACATGCTACACAAATTTGTATGAAGCAAGGCACTAAGATATAGTGCAGTACCAGAAACCAATATTACAAGATTAGTAGCAGTGTCTGGTTTTATCTATGAGCATCATTTTCTCAGACACTTTATTTGTGGTTACATGCTACACAAATTTGTATGAAGCAAGGCACTAAGATGTAGTGCAGTACCAGAAACCAATATTACAAGATTAGGAGCAGTGTCTGGTTTTATCTATGAGCATCATTTTCCCAGAAACTTTATTTGTGGTTACATGCTACACAAATTTGTATGAAGCAAGGCACTAAGATGTAGTGCAGTACCAGAAACCAATATTACAAGATTAGGAGCAGTGTCTGGTTTTATCTATGAGCATCGTTTTCTCAGACACTTTATTTGTGGTTACATGCTACACAAATTTGTATGAAGCAAGGCACTAAGATGTAGTGCAGTACCAGAAACCAATATTACAAGATTAGTAGCAGTGTCTGGTTTTATCTATGAGCATCATTTTCTCAGACACTTTATTTGTGGTTACATGCTACACAAATTTGTATGAAGCAAGGCACTAAGATATAGTGCAGTACCAGAAACCAATATTACAAGATTAGTAGCAGTGTCTGGTTTTATCTATGAGCATCATTTTCTCAGACACTTTAGATGCAATGTTATAGTCGTTACGGACTAATATCGTACCAACTAAGCAGATAGAGCAATATAGCAACCGTACAAAATCACCAGACTGCTGTATTCATAAGAAAATCTAGTTTTCCTTTGTAACACACATTGTAACAAAGCTACAAGAAATATTGACAAATATGACAGCAAGGAGTCCATTTCAAAGACTAGAAATCACTAAAACACTTATGTAAATTAATATTGTATTGCTTATTATATTTTTTAAAATAGTTGAACATTTATACTAATAATTAAATTGACATTTATAATAATAAATATAATAAAATACAGATTGATTCTAAAATAGAGAACTAAAGTTTGGGAAATAGTTAAACACACGAAAGCAATGAAAAGCAATAAATGCATATTCGAAAACGTTTAATGTTATTCTTTTTACTATGAGTTATTCAAATTACAGCGGTGTCCATGGTAACCTTTAATTCTATAATGTTTTAAACATAAATGCGGACTTATTACTGAAAACAATTGTTTTTCTACTAAATGTTAACTGGCAGTCTGTTAAAAACTTTAAAGCTGAATTTCAGAAAAGCCTCACAGTGGGTAGAAAATGTATTAGAGCGATATAAATTTAACATTTCATGCTACACTTAGCGGTGTTTTATTTATAAAAAATGAAAAACAAATAAAACAGTTGTGAACATTTTTTATATAATAGTTAACATTACTAAACCATAAATAGGTTAATATTTATATAATATATCAAATGGGGAAATTATTAAACCTTTTGTATATTAAAGTAAATTTTTTATGAAAGATTTGACACTAATAATAAAAACTTATTTAAAAAAAAACAAACTGGTTCTTAAATTTATTATCATTAAATAGAAATATCAACCGAAATGTTACAACCAATCATTTTCAACAATCTGCTGTTTTAACAATCAGCTGATTATACGAGTATTTAATCTGTCCACAACCTACTAAAAGTTTCTTTAACGTTACCATTCTCACTCTAAACTCTTTAAATAAACGGTTGAAAATTCAGTCGATAAGCATTTAACTATTTCAACACAGTTCGAGTCGACAGTTACAGACGTCGATAATCTCTGAAAGGTTCAACAGTAAGCAATTGTATCCGTAATCCTGACTGATACTCTCTCTGTGTACTCTTTCAGCCAACGTTACAAAATATGAGTAGATTAAACGTCTACATAAGGGTTCTATAGCGTATGCTGTATATTAGGAGCCTGTTTGTCTCATAGTTAAGCAATTGATTGAGTATAATAATTATATAAAATTAAATATACTTACAGTTGTTGACACAGTTGATTGTAAAATAAAACCCGATCACGGATAAAGGCCTGTCAGATAAACTGTGAAACTAAATCCATTCAATGCCACTGCACAAAACAAGCCCAGTACACAACCCCATGTAGTAGCTGTGGTGAGAAGGGTTGATTCCATGTGAATGTTGCATTCACATTGAACATTGCCATTGAATCAACCCTTCCCACCATAGCTACGTTATGTGTAGAACCCGGTTGCTCCACCGTGCTTAGATATCGTGTCTACAAAATCGCAGTGCACTCAATTGTGCATATGATGAGTGCAGTGAAGAATAAATCTTCACCTAGATTACATTAGTACCTCTGATGTGGCAACGATGTAAAGATTTCATTTTGAGCTTCTTCGTCGCCGATTTTTTTCGATCTCTTCAGAGGAACATGACTCCAGATACAGTAGGTACTCAAGTCTGTGACAGCGTCAAGTTCAAGACGCTGCACTAAGAGAAAGGTGAACTGGAGCTGAACTCAACATTCACAACCACAGCACACACTAGACCGAAATGTCTCTGCATCCCGAAGCGACTTCTGTTATCCTTTCATCCATACTTAATTTTCAAGATTTCTTCATGCACCCTTAAGATAAATAAAATCTATATTATCTATATTATGTGTTAGTATCTTCCTCGTACTCGTGTTTGAGCCAAATATCCTTACTCATCCTTGGAGAAATTATCATTTCCCGTAGGTTTATACAAGAGTCTGTCACTTACGACACTCAGCAATAACTAAGGGGCGATCCTCTGAATCACGATCGCTCTTGTAGTGGACAAGGTTATGTACAACAGAAGCGTATATAGGAAGTGATTTCGGGTGTCATCCCGCACTTGATATGGTTTAAAAAGTATTAAATACGCCCAAAGTAGGGCCTCGGCAATATTCCGCCGTTAAATTGTTGAGTTTAAGACCTGATTAATGTGTTTCAGCTTTAAAAATACTACTGGGTTAAAGTTTTATAATTGTCTTCAAAATTTCGTGGAAGGGATTGAGACTCTTAAGCCCCCCCCATTTATATACGCCCCTGATGGAAGAAAGTCGTAGCAGGATATGCCAAGCACTAACTTCGACTTATTTTGTAATATGCTGTACAAATCAGTTTAGGTTTGGTCATAGATATTATTCATTAAATAGCAGAACACAACAAGAGACTCTCCTTCTGTTACTGAGAACTGTTACGGGCAAAATTGCGACGTTCCGCTAATCCTCGTATAGGCGAAGCATTAATTAATTGGATTTGATTCAACTTCATTGATCCTCAGCTTAATTATTTGATTCGACAACATTTGATACTGATGCTCAGTCAGATTAAACTTGAGAGCGTGAATGTACGGCTTAGTAACTTCTACTCCAATTATCTTAGTGCTTCTGATGTGTAACATCAATTATCCTTTCGTTGACCGTCCATCTTGTTAAAAATGGCGTAGAGTTGAATTTTGGCATTTTAGGGGGGTTTTTAAGGAAGAAATCTATTGATTTTGGGATAAAAAGGTGTAAGTGCACTAATTTTGCCATTTAAAGACTATATATAAGGGTATAGTCCTGTATGTATGTATGAATAAGGTCAAAAGGTCAAAGGACGGTCAGTTAGTTACAGTAAGTTAGTTACAGTCAGTTCAGTAGTCTTTCATTACGTTCCGCCGGGTCATCTGATAATCCGCTGCATCGGTTTATTTGTATTCCATTGACAGCGCAACTGTATACCAATAGTAGAGGGCAGGGGATACCTAATAGATCCGCAGTTTAACACTTTATCAGCAAAATTAAACTTTCTTTATAAAATTTATTTTTGACGATGGAAAGATTGTGAAGGATACAGTATTTTCCGGACATTTGCCATCTTTCAGTGATACAAAAAATCAGTAACACTACGTTTCGAGATCTGTAATCTGATCTCTTCTTCAGATAAATAACTAACATAACACATAATTACAAACTATTTAAAAATAATCAAATCATACCAGAGCGTTGTGAGACACGCCTGTCAGGAATTACGACAACTATGTTGTGTCAGCTTCACTAACTCTAAAACATGCACTTAATAAAAAAGAAAAAACTAAACACAACACTAATTTTCAAAACTGAACTACAGAACACAAGTCACTATACGTCTGCATTCGTCGACCAACCACCTACGACTGTTGACCTTGAACAAATAGTTCCGAAAACACCCGTTACCTGAGAGAAATTTGGTCACGAAGTAATCGACCTCACCGTGCTGCCGTTCTACCTATGTTTGAATGTCCGGGATGAGTCTAAGGTCCCACGTCCTCTCGACTCGGCTTCCCAATCGCGTTGCCAGCGCGGTCAAAACTGCGGTCGCGCTCTTCTTTGGCAGCAGTATCCCTGTATTCGGTAAACATGTTTCTCCAAGACTTTGGCAAAGAGCTCAGCTCCGTACAGAAGAACAGACTGAGCTGATGACATCTACAAGCGGCGTTTGCAAGGAAGCGGGCCTCCAACGTTGGGCATGAGCCTGCTCTGGGCTAGAACAGCCTTGACGGCTTTGCGAGCACCTGCTCGTCGAAGGAAAACTTGCATACAATCAACACTACGAGGTGCTTGGGCTCCAGTTGGAGGTTGGACGTGCAGGGGGAACACGGTGGGAATTATCCTCTTCGTAAGGAGCATTATCTCTGTGTTGCTGATCGCCAGTAATAGACCGTGAGTCTGCATCCACTCGTTGACTCTGGTCATAACCAAGCAAAGATTAGTGTCGCCTGCTCAACGTTTCTCTCTCCAATTAACGCAGCAACGTCACCATAGCCGACGAGGAGGCTCTCGTGTAGTATGTCGAGTCTCAGAAAGCTGTCATAAGAAACATTCCAGAGATCGGGGCCAAGAATCGAACAATGTGCAGCTCCGGAAGTGATGGATACACGCCGCTGACCTTCGGTAGTGTCATACGGCAGGATGCGATCCGTCAAGTACGACTCGATGATTCTCAGGAGATAATTAGGAACGTGGAACGTGTGCTCTAGCGCCCATAGCATTTCGTTCCACCCGGCAGAATTAAAAGCGTTTTTCACATCGAGTGTGACGAGGAGGACTACGCGGCACGACCAGTGGTTGTGGTCCCCCGCCCTCCGCACTGCCTGCACTACCTCCTGTATAGCGTCGGAGGTAGAGTGGCCGGATCAGAAACCATGCTTCTGTGGTGACGTCATCCATAGAGACGACCGCCTCGGTTACTCTGACACGAATGAGCTTCTCCATCACCTTTCCTGCTGTGTCTAGGATACATAAAGAGCGAAATGAAGAAGGAGGTCCCGGTGTAGCCTTAGTCTTGAAGAAGAAGACTAGACAGGCCACCTGCCATGCAGTGCAAAATACACCTTCTGCTACACACGCATTGAACATGTCCAGGAGGTATTGGATTTACCTCCGCGCCGAGCTTAAGGACCTCAGAAGGTATGCCATTAGGATCGGGCGCTCTTCTGTTACGAAGTGATCGGGCAGCAAGGGGCAGCTCCTCTCAATGAAAAGTACCAATATCTCCGAGCTCCTGAACCGGTCGAACACGATGAGACGGAAACAGCGTATCGACGACAGCGGACATGGCTTAAGGTTCCATGACCGCAGGTGGTGAGCGGATCTCTAGCTTCTAGTTTAAGATTTTGTAGCCCATCTTCCAGGGAGCATTGTTGACAACCTGACAGCTGGTTACAGCTCCTGACCTTACTCCGGTTTATGGCTCCACGGAGTTCACGCCTGGCCCGCCCTGGGCTCAGTCGATCTGGTGCTCCCGTCTTGTGTGTTCCTGCTCGCTGAGTTCCGAGTTCATCCTCCAGAGTTCCGCGATTTCAGGCGTCCACCAAATTGTATACACAAGTAACAAAAATATGGAGTATAGTAATAAATTGAATGTGAGAATGTCCAATACTATGGGACTTGGTTAATAATAAATTTTAAATCAAATTTATATTCGATACTGCAGCCTTCAGAGATATAGTTAGTAAAAAGCTTTTTACTTTTTAGCTTCTAAAAAATGTGTAAGTAAAGTAATGCGTACTTCGGATAATGTTTATGCTGCTAATGCTATGAAGCAGTTCCGTGAAATGTGTTGGCATTCTTTTAAGTACGAGAGCACTACTATATGGAAATATAAAGGTGTCTGTCTGTGTGTTTGTGTGTGTGTTACTCAATCAAGTAAAAGCTATTGGACCGATTGCACGGAAATGTTATACCAACATTTTTAGAGACCCAGGTTAATAAATATTCCTATTCCTACTTTGAATATACCTTCGGGATATGCCGATTTATGGAAAACTATCTTATTCATAGCTGATAGGTAATTTTGATTGGTTTACCATATTTTAATTAAAGGTAGCTGTCAAAGACGGTGGCGTGACCAATTATCTCAGTATTTTGATTACGTCACCTAAGTTTCATAGCACTGTAGACAGGAAAACTTGAATGATATCGTTAACAAGGTTTTATTAATCTCATTAGTGCGAAAACTTAAAGCATGCCAAATTATATTTATTTTAAGATATTTTTCGTTTGTGATCTTTCCACTCTGTCTTATCATATTGGTGAAAGGATATCCTTCGTATGAATATTAAATGTTGAATACTCTGCCTCATTCCTTGCTGTGGAACAGTTTTGGAGTAATTTCCTCTCCAGTTTTAAATGAAACACAATTCATCTCCTGCTGCGGAAAAATGTTTTATATTACCGCCATTTGTATGGGAGCAATTCACTCCGCCGAGTGGAACTTGAGTAAACGTGGTAAATGGCGATGACTCCTTTCTTTGACATGGGAACAATATAGCATAAGCAAGAGAGTATTATAATGACATAGGCAAATCAAGTAGGATCACTATTTATTTTGGGCCAACCTCTAATTTTTTATCACAACTGATTACTTGAAAACGAATTTAATCTATATACATTTAGTGTTTTGTTTTTCCATTACTTAAAGGCTTTAAATTAAGCGTTTTAAATTATGAAATTTTAATTTGCTAAGTTGTAGTGAAACCTATTACTTGCGGGGCTGGAGAATTTTCATATTTGCGTGTATTTGAAGTTGCACGAAGCTACATTTTTCCATGATACTTTATCGTATTTGGCTGAGCGTTAGTAAATATATTTACTTTGTTCTTACGTGCAACCATGATAGCAGCAGAATAGGTTTGTAATAAAAACTCGCACATCCATAAGATACATATTAAAACATGTAGCCTAGCTATACCAATACGCAACATCATAGTGACTTGGCGTGTAAACGGTTATTATATAAACACTGATATAACATTTAATTTATTAAAAAATGTAAATGTATCATGAGGAATGATATGTTGAAAAAGATTTTGTGTTTTAAATTTTGCATGAAACTTCATTTTTACAAGAATGAGATCTACGATGCGCAATATTTGTGCCAAATTCTTTTGTGTATGATCATATGTCTATCTATCTGTCATCGGGTCATCTCGACAGTGAAATGAGCTATATATTAGAAATTCTGCATGCAACCTCAGCAGAATATATGGAGAAAGTAAAAAAACACAGATTCTCATACAAGATTAGAATAAGTTACGATGATAATTAGTCCTTAATCCCATCCTATGATAGGATTTGGCTCCCCCAAATTCAGATCAGGATACACAAGTGCATGATCATCCACAGTTATTAGGGAGCAGACAGGGTTTTCTTGAAATCGCGTCTTAGTCCGGTTCTAGAGACCTGTGACTTGGGACATGATTCCCTCCTGGTCCAAGGAGTTCTTCTACTAACTTTGGGAGCTCAAAGGTCAAAGAGGCATTAGACTGTCCTTCTGTCCATTGTTGTGATAACGCTTGATAAACATTTCTATCACAAAGACGCTAAACTTGGTACATAAATTCCTCTTGGTCTAACAAAAAAGGTCCATTGATTATAGAACAAAACATTAAGTGAATATTTGATTAGTGGTTTTACGAGAGTTCCTGATGAACAGTTATGCTTGCCTTTTGCCTGGTGTATTGTTTCAGAGCCGTTTGACACTATAATGGTTGTTGCCCTCTTTATCCACCTCCCTAGGATTGTTACCCGCATATCTGCATTGCGTAGACGTTCCTTTGGGAGGCCGTGGCGTGCGTTCCTACGGATTTTGCAAGCATCCTTGTATCCAGCCATGATTTCACCGGCATTACAATAGAAATTTAATAGATCTGCATTTTTCTGTAAGTTAAGTTGGCTACATGTGATGACGAATCCTGCTTTCCAATAAGGGTTGAATACCATAAGTTGAACTGTACGTTGGAATGCAGGCTTTGAACGCGATGAAAAGCCCTGTTTTCAACCAAGTGGTTGGAGACAAAACGTTTCTTGTAATATTCATTAAAAACTAATACTGATGTGTTTACAAAAATCAGCATAATACAGTCTCATTTCTCCTTCATTCACAGGCGAGTGTGTGCTTTAATTATCCAGGTTTAAAAATGTATGATTGAAGTCATGATTTTATCTGGTTCTCTCCTCTTTCTGTCTCACACTCATATTTTTGAACCAACATCAATCGATTGGATACTTAATGTCTTTATCAAATCATTGTTTGTTCTACTATTGAATACCTTTACAAGTCCTTGTATTTGCGTCAGTACCATATACGCAGAGATACAGCCTATCTGTCATCTGTCACTATTATTTTAAAAGTGTTAAGGTGTACTTTATTATTGGCTGATTGTTAGTAAAGCCTCTCACTCGGGGGCTGTAAAACCGCCACTTCTGTCAATCCACACGGCATCTCGAGAACCTATAGGCTTAATATTTTGTCCGAAGTATTCGTATATAAACAAAATCGAGTTCGGTGCTGATGAACGTCACTCCATAGGATTCGGCTGGACATACTTTATTTTGATTTGGATTATCTAACTAACTAGTATAATAACGTTAAATCGTGTAATAATAACACATGTAGCCTATCCATCAGATGAAATGATCTACTCGTATAGACGTAACCTCAGCGACACTTGAAAGCACGGTAGATTTAAAACGTATCAGTCATTTTGAAACGTCAAATTGAAGATACATTATTAATTTAGATGTTTAATTTGTACAACACTGTGTGATAACTCTTAACGTTGGTATTTTGATGTAGTCGTATTACTTTCAAACATTTAGACTCCAGAAACTTGCAACGTTAGGAGACAAAATAGTTATAAGCATATAAAATTCTATGTAAAACGTGGAATCGTTTCAGTTTCATTAATCAAAAATTATGTTTGAAAACATATACACGTATATCGGTTCAATAGTATACTTCTATATCTTTAAACGGCCACCATATCGACATCTTAAGAGTTATTTAGAAAAATAAATAAGATTAACGTCGGTATAAAATGCTTGACAATGTCATGCAAAGTGTCAGTTTTGATTTATGACGTGAAATACCCGATACGAAAATGTTCAAAATTGACAATGGCCATCTTGAAACGTTTATTTGGCTATAATAGTTAGTGTTCACAGTAATATCCACCATTTTCTGTTCTACTTAAACATGTCTACGGACACTTTGCGAGATATAAAACATGAGCACAAATAATTATACATTGCCTAAGAGTTCTAAAACACTCGTGAAAAAAAAATATATATAAATTAAAACTTTAATTTATATATAAATTATATATATTTTAATTTATATATTCATTATATAAATACTTTAATTTTGTATATAAATTATATATACTTTAATTTATGTATAAATTATATATACTTTAATTATATATATAAAATTTAAAAAATACATATATATATACATATATTTATGTTTTAAATTTGTATAAATATTTGCTTTTGGATTCAGGGGGTCGTGATCGGAGGAAATAAAAAAAATCTCCAAAAACAATTATCATGAGGTCGAATGCAATAAGAATATTTATATGACATCTACCTAAAAATCATTATATGAAGTCTATTGGTTTTTTGTGTATGTGTGTACTGAGTATATCAATGAAAAAATAATTAGGGATATACGTACATCCAAGAAGTATTGTTATTTTGAAGTCTGGATGCTTGGTGGACGGAGTAACAAATTGTATACCGTTAAATGACGAGAGTAATGTGGCAGTAGCATCCCAGGAGGCGTGCTTCGTTTCTTATCGTGGAAGGACAGTTTGGGTTATCTCTTAAGAAAATTGTTTTCTTCATTATTGCCATTCTTCAGCGCGACAGTAAATATATGGTTTTTCTTATTTTATTCTTTTTATTTGTGACTCAGTTATACTGTAGTAGGTATTTGTAAACAGTATAAACGTTTAAGATTAAAAAAATGTATGTTATTGTATCACTTCCGTTTTAAGATTGAAATAGTAAAAAATGTGATAATGGACAACCTCTGAGATGGTCCTATAAGACCTGACAGTTAAAAGCTTTGATAAGATAATCCCTACAGCCTACAAAGATTGATTAATAAGGTGATAGAGACACAATCTAGGCTGATCCTCATTTTCTCCACCTCCCTTCTCTCTTCCCTCACTCTCTCACCCACTCTTTATCTCTCCTCGCTTTTCTCTCTCTGTCACTTCTCTCTCTCTCTCTCTCTCTCTCTTACATATGAATATGTGTTGCCTGTCATGGTGGTGGAGTGGACCATTGGTCTAAACCATGGCAGGATAAATAAAGAAAGTATCAAAGTATCTCTCTCTCTCTCTCTCTCTCTCTCTCTCTCTCTCTCTCTCTCTCTCTCTCTCTCTCTCAAAAAACCAGATTTGGCGATGAGATGTTTCAGTTTCCAATTCCCAGGACTGTCACGTACACAAAATCGTTTTTAGTGACATCAATAAGATTGTTGAATAGTCTGGATAGTAGTATAAAGAGAATTGAAAAAGAACACATATTTGCTGGTAAAGTAAAAGATTTATTGTTACTAAGATATGAGAACTAACAAAAAGAAAAATAATTTAAAAAAATGTAATTCCTGAGTTATATAAGATATGTATGTTCAGAAATAGTGATCGATTGTTATCAGTGATATAACTGTCAGGTCAATGTAATTGCAGCAACATCATAACTTTTGTAAGATAATATTGATATAGTGAATAGATAATCGTGTAATAGTTAACGCCAGATAATTTGTCCTCTATGATGTGTCTGTGTTGTAAGTGTATAATTAGTGATAAAATAAGGACAACTGTATTGATTTTAGGATTTTTAGAGTTGTAAAAAAAGCGATCTAACTTGTAATATGAAATGTATTTAGGGTGTAGTAATATGTGCTATATAATATATAATATATTTGTATTTAGCAACAATAGTAAGACAAAACCCGCAACTGTAATGTTTTGTAATATTCTGTATATTTTTCTGCCTGTTCTGGTGTAAGAGTGGACCGTTGGTCTAAACCAGGGCAGGTTAAATAAATAATTTATCAATTATCAATTTATCTCTCTCTCTCTCTCTCTCTCTCTTACATATGAATATGTGTTGCCTGTCATGGTGGTGGAGTGGACCATTGGTCTAAACCATGGCAGGATAAATAAAGAAAGTATCAAAGTATCTCTCTCTCTCTCTCTCTCTCTCTCTCTCTCTCTTACATATGAATATGTGTTGCCTGTCATGGTGGTGGAGTGGACCATTGGTCGAAACCATGGCAGGATAAATAAAGAAAGTATCAAAGTATCTCTCTCTCTCTCTCTCTCTCTCTCTCTCTCTCTCTCTCTCTCTCTCAAAAAACCAGATTTGGCGATGAGATGTTTCAGTTTCCAATTCACAGGACTGTCACGTACACAAAATCGTTTTTAGTGACATCAATAAGATTGTTGAATAGTCTGGATAGTAGTATAAAGAGAATTGAAAAAGAACACATATTTGCTGGTAAAGTAAAAGATTTATTGTTACTAAGATATGAGAACTAACAAAAAGAAAAATAATTTAAAAAAATGTAATTCCTGAGTTATATAAGATATGTATGTTCAGAAATAGTGATCGATTGTTATCAGTGATATAACTGTCAGGTCAATGTAATTGCAGCAACATCATAACTTTTGTAAGATAATATTGATATAGTGAATAGATAATCGTGTAATAGTTAACGCCAGATAATTTGTCCTCTATGATGTGTCTGTGTTGTAAGTGTATAATTAGTGATAAAATAAGGACAACTGTATTGATTTTAGGATTTTTAGAGTTGTAAAAAAAGCGATCTAACTTGTAATATGAAATGTATTTAGGGTGTAGTAATATGTGCTATATAATATATAATATATTTGTATTTAGCAACAATAGTAAGACAAAACCCGCAACTGTAATGTTTTGTAATATTCTGTATATTTTTCTGCCTGTTCTGGTGTAAGAGTGGACCGTTGGTCTAAACCAGGGCAGGTTAAATAAATAATTTATCAATTATCAATTTATCTCTCTCTCTCTCTCTCTCTCTCTTACATATGAATATGTGTTGCCTGTCATGGTGGTGGAGTGGACCATTGGTCTAAACCATGGCAGGATAAATAAAGAAAGTATCAAAGTATCTCTCTCTCTCTCTCTCTCTCTCTCTTACATATGAATATGTGTTGCCTGTCATGGTGGTGGAGTGGACCATTGGTCGAAACCATGGCAGGATAAATAAAGAAAGTATCAAAGTATCTCTCTCTCTCTCTCTCTCTCTCTCTCTCTCTCTCTCTCAAAAAACCAGATTTGGCGATGAGATGTTTCAGTTTCCAATTCACAGGACTGTCACGTACACAAAATCGTTTTTAGTGACATCAATAAGATTGTTGAATAGTCTGGATAGTAGTATAAAGAGAATTGAAAAAGAACACATATTTGCTGGTAAAGTAAAAGATTTATTGTTACTAAGATATGAGAACTAACAAAAAGAAAATAAATTTAAAAAAATGTAATTCCTGAGTTATATTAAGATTATGTATGTTTCAGAAATAGGTGATCGATTGTTATCAGTGATATAACTGTCAGGTCAATGTAATTGCAGCAACATCATAACTTTTGTAAGATAATATTGATATAGTGAATAGATAAATAGTCTGTATAGTTAACGCCAGATAATTTGTCCTCTATGATGTGTCTGTGTTGTAAGTGTATAATTAGTGATAAAATAAGGACAACTGTATTGATTTTAGGATTTTTTAGAGTTGTAAAAAAAGCGATCTAACTTGTAATATGAAAATGTATTTAGGGTGTAGTAATATTTGCTATATAATTATATAATATATTTGTATTTAGCAACAATAGTAAGACAAAACCGCGAACTGTTAATGTTTTGTAATATTCTGTATATTTTTCTGCCTGTTCTGGTGTAAGAGTGGACCGTTGGTCTAAACCAGGGGCAGGTTAAATAAATAATTTATCAAATTATCAATTTATCTCTCTCTCTCTCTCTCTCTCTTACATATGAATATGTGTTGCCTGTCATGGTGGTGGAGTGGACCATTGGGTCTAAACCATGGCAGGATTAAATAAAGAAAGTAATCAAAGTATCTCTCTCTCTCTCTCTCTTTACATATGAATATGTGTTGCCTGTCATGATGGTGGAGTGGACCATTGGTCGAAACCATGGCAGGATAAATAAAGAAAGTATCAAAGTATCTCTCTCTCTCTCTCTCTCTCTCTCTCTCTCTCTCACTCTCTCTCTCTCTCTCAAAAAAAACCAGATTTGGCGATGAGATGTTGTTCAGTTTCCAATTTCACAGGACTGTCACGTACACAAAATCGTTTTAGTGACATCAATAAGATTGTTGAATAGTTGGATAGTAGTATAAAGAGAATTGAAAAAGAACACATATTTGCTGGTAAAGTAAAAGATTTATTGTTACTAAGATATGAGAACTAACAAAAAGACAAAAATAATTTAAAAAAATGTAATTTCCTGAGTTATATAAGATATGTATGTTCAGAAATAGTGATCGATTGTTTATCAGTGATATAAACTGTCAGGTCAATGTAATTGCAGCAACCATCATAACTTTTGTAAGATAATATTGATATAGTGAATAGATAATCGTGTAATAGTTAACGCCAGATAATTTGTCCTCTATGATGTGTCTGTGTTGTAAGTGTATAATTAGTGATAAAATAAGGGGACAACTGTATTGATTTTAGGATTTTTAGAGTTGTAAAAAAAGCGATCTAACTTGTAATATGAAATGTATTTAGGGTTGTAGTAATATGTGCTATATAATATTATTAATATATTTGTACCATTTAGCAACAATAGTAAGACAAAACCGCAACTGTAATGTTTTGTAATATTCTGATATTTTTTCTGTTATTCTGGTGTAAGAGTGGACCCCCCGGTTGGTCTAACAACCGGGCAGGGGCAGGTTAAAACATAAATAATTTATCAATTATCAATTTATCTCTCTCTCCTCTCTCTCTCTCTCTCTTTACATATGAATATTGTGTTGCCTGTCATGGTGGTGGAGTGGACCATTGGTCTAAACCATGGCAGGATAAATAAAGAAAGTATCAAAGTATCTCTCTCTCTCTCTCTCTTACAATCCATATGAATATGTGTTTGCCTGTCTATGATGGTGGAGTGGGACCATTGGTCGAAACCATGGCAGGATAAAGTAAAGAAAGTATCTAAAGTATCTCTCTCTCTCATCTCTCTCTCTCTCTCCTCTCTCTCTCTCTCTCTCTCAAAAACCAGAGAATTTGGCGATGAGATGTTTCAAGTTTCCAATTCACAGGACTGTCACGTACACAAAATCGTTTTTAGTGACATCAATAAGATTGTTGAATAGTCTGGGATAGTAGTATAAAGAGAATTGAAAAAGAACACATATTTGCCTGGTAAAGTTAAAAGATTTATTGTTACTAAGATATGAGAACTAACAAAAAGAAAAATAATTTAAAAAAATGTAATTCCTGAGTTATATAAGATATGTATGTTCAGAAATAGTGATCGATTGTTATCAGTGAATATAACTGTCAGGTCAATGTAATTGCAGCAACATCATAACTTTTGGTAAGATAATATTGATATAGTGAATAGATAATCGTGTAATAGTTAACGCCAGATAATTTTAGTCCTCTATGATGTGGTCTGTGTTGTAAGTGTATAATTAGTGATAAAAAAATAAGGACAACTGTATTGATTTTAGGATTTTTAGAGTTGTAAAAAAAGCGATCTAACTTGTAATAATATGAAATGTATTTAGGGTGTAGTAATATGTGCTATATAATATATAATATATTTGTATTTAGCAACAATTAGTAAGACAAAACCCGCAACTGTAATGTTTTGTAATATTCTGTATATTTTTCTGCTGTTTTGGTCGTAAGAGTGTGACCGTTGGTCTAAACCAGGGCAGGTTAAATAAATAATTTATCAATTATCAATTTATCACTCTCTCTCTCTCTTACATATCGAATATGTGTTGGCTGTCATGGTGGTGGAGTGGGACCATTGGTCTAAACCATGGCAGGATAAATAAAGAAAGTATCAAAGTATCTCTCTCTCTTCTCTCTCTCTCTTACATATGAATATGTGTTGCCTGTCATGGTGGTGGAGTGGACCATTGGTCGAAAACCATGGCAGGATAAATAAAGAAAGTATCAAAGTATCTCTCTCTCTCTCTCTTCTCTCTCTCTCTATCTCTCTCTCTCTCTCTCTCTCTCTCTCCTCAAAAAACCAGATTTGGCGATGAGATGTTTCAGTTTCCAATTCACAGGACTGTCACGTACACAAAATCGTTTTTAGTGACATCAATAAGATTGTTTGAATAGTCTGGATAGTAGTATAAAAGAGAATGAAAAAGAACACATATTTGCTGGTAAAGTAAAAGAATTTATGTTACTAAGATATGAGAACTTAACAAAAAGAAAAATAATTTAAAAAAATGTAATTCCTGAGTTATATAAGATATGTATGTTCAGAAATAGTGATCGATTGTTATCAGTGATATAACTGTCAGGTCAATGTAATTGCAAGCAACATCATAACTTTTGTAAGATAATATTGATATAGTGAATAGATAATCGTGTAATAGTTAACGCCAGATAATTTGTCCTCTATGATGTGTCTGTGTTGTAAGTGTATAATTAGTGATAAAATAAGGACATCTGTATTGATTTTAGGATTTTTAGAGTTGTAAAAAAAGCGATCTAACTTGTAATATGAAATGTATTTAGGGTGTAGTAATATGTGCTATATAATATATAATATAATTTGTATTTAGCAACAATAGTAAGACAAAACCCGCAACTGTAATGTTTTGTTAAATATTCTGCTTCATATTTTTCTGTCCTGTTCTGGTGTAAGAGTGGGACCGTTGGTCTAAACCAGGGCAGGTTAAATAAATTAATTTATCAATTATCAATTTATCTCTCTCTCTCTCTCTCTCTCTTACATATGAATATGTGTTGCCTGTCATGGTGGTGGAGTGGACCATTGGTCTAAACCATGGCAGGATAAATAAAGAAAGTATCAAAGTATCTCTCTCTCATCTCTCTCTCTCTCTCTCTCTCTTAACATATGAATATGTGTTGCCTGTCATGGTGGTGGAGTGGACCATTGGTCGAAAACCATGGCAGGATAAATAAAGAAAGTATCAAAGTATCTCTCTCTCTCTCTCTCTCTCTCTCTCTCTCTCTCTCTCTCAAAAAACCAGATTTGGCGATGAGATGTTTCAGTTTCCAATTCACAGGACTGTCACGTACACAAAATCGTTTTTAGTGACATCAATAAGATTGTTGAATAGTCTGGATAGTAGTATAAAGAGAATTGAAAAAGAACACATATTTGCTGGTAAAGTAAAAGATTTATTGTTACTAAGATATGAGAACTAACAAAAAGAAAAATAATTTAAAAAAATGTAATTCCTGAGTTATATAAGATATGTATGTTCAGAAATAGTGATCGATTGTTATCAGTGATATAACTGTCAGGTCAATGTAATTGCAGCAACATCATAACTTTTGTAAGATAATATTGATATAGTGAATAGATAATCGTGTAATAGTTAACGCCAGATAATTTGTCCTCTATGATGTGTCTGTGTTGTAAGTGTATAATTAGTGATAAAATAAGGACAACTGTATTGATTTTAGGATTTTTAGAGTTGTAAAAAAAGCGATCTAACTTGTAATATGAAATGTATTTAGGGTGTAGTAATATGTGCTATATAATATATAATATATTTGTATTTAGCAACAATAGTAAGACAAAACCCGCAACTGTAATGTTTTGTAATATTCTGTATATTTTTCTGCCTGTTCTGGTGTAAGAGTGGACCGTTGGTCTAAACCAGGGCAGGTTAAATAAATAATTTATCAATTATCAATTTATCTCTCTCTCTCTCTCTCTCTCTCTTACATATGAATATGTGTTGCCTGTCATGGTGGTGGAGTGGACCATTGGTCTAAACCATGGCAGGATAAATAAAGAAAGTATCAAAGTATCTCTCTCTCTCTCTCTCTCTCTCTCTCTTACATATGAATATGTGTTGCCTGTCATGGTGGTGGAGTGGACCATTGGTCGAAACCATGGCAGGATAAATAAAGAAAGTATCAAAGTATCTCTCTCTCTCTCTCTCTCTCTCTCTCTCTCTCTCTCTCTCTCTCTCAAAAAACCAGATTTGGCGATGAGATGTTTCAGTTTCCAATTCACAGGACTGTCACGTACACAAAATCGTTTTTAGTGACATCAATAAGATTGTTGAATAGTCTGGATAGTAGTATAAAGAGAATTGAAAAAGAACACATATTTGCTGGTAAAGTAAAAGATTTATTGTTACTAAGATATGAGAACTAACAAAAAGAAAAATAATTTAAAAAAATGTAATTCCTGAGTTATATAAGATATGTATGTTCAGAAATAGTGATCGATTGTTATCAGTGATATAACTGTCAGGTCAATGTAATTGCAGCAACATCATAACTTTTGTAAGATAATATTGATATAGTGAATAGATAATCGTGTAATAGTTAACGCCAGATAATTTGTCCTCTATGATGTGTCTGTGTTGTAAGTGTATAATTAGTGATAAAATAAGGACAACTGTATTGATTTTAGGATTTTTAGAGTTGTAAAAAAAGCGATCTAACTTGTAATATGAAATGTATTTAGGGTGTAGTAATATGTGCTATATAATATATAATATATTTGTATTTAGCAACAATAGTAAGACAAAACCCGCAACTGTAATGTTTTGTAATATTCTGTATATTTTTCTGCCTGTTCTGGTGTAAGAGTGGACCGTTGGTCTAAACCAGGGCAGGTTAAATAAATAATTTATCAATTATCAATTTATCTCTCTCTCTCTCTCTCTCTCTCTCTCTTACATATGAATATGTGTTGCCTGTCATGGTGGTGGAGTGGACCATTGGTCTAAACCATGGCAGGATAAATAAAGAAAGTATCAAAGTATCTCTCTCTCTCTCTCTCTCTCTCTCTTACATATGAATATGTGTTGCCTGTCATGGTGGTGGAGTGGACCATTGGTCGAAACCATGGCAGGATAAATAAAGAAAGTATCAAAGTATCTCTCTCTCTCTCTCTCTCTCTCTCTCTCTCTCTCTCTCTCTCTCAAAAAACCAGATTTGGCGATGAGATGTTTCAGTTTCCAATTCACAGGACTGTCACGTACACAAAATCGTTTTTAGTGACATCAATAAGATTGTTGAATAGTCTGGATAGTAGTATAAAGAGAATTGAAAAAGAACACATATTTGCTGGTAAAGTAAAAGATTTATTGTTACTAAGATATGAGAACTAACAAAAAGAAAAATAATTTAAAAAAATGTAATTCCTGAGTTATATAAGATATGTATGTTCAGAAATAGTGATCGATTGTTATCAGTGATATAACTGTCAGGTCAATGTAATTGCAGCAACATCATAACTTTTGTAAGATAATATTGATATAGTGAATAGATAATCGTGTAATAGTTAACGCCAGATAATTTGTCCTCTATGATGTGTCTGTGTTGTAAGTGTATAATTAGTGATAAAATAAGGACAACTGTATTGATTTTAGGATTTTTAGAGTTGTAAAAAAAGCGATCTAACTTGTAATATGAAATGTATTTAGGGTGTAGTAATATGTGCTATATAATATATAATATATTTGTATTTAGCAACAATAGTAAGACAAAACCCGCAACTGTAATGTTTTGTAATATTCTGTATATTTTTCTGCCTGTTCTGGTGTAAGAGTGGACCGTTGGTCTAAACCAGGGCAGGTTAAATAAATAATTTATCAATTATCAATTTATCTCTCTCTCTCTCTCTCTCTCTCTTACATATGAATATGTGTTGCCTGTCATGGTGGTGGAGTGGACCATTGGTCTAAACCATGGCAGGATAAATAAAGAAAGTATCAAAGTCTCTCTCTCTCTCTCTCTCTCTCTCTCTCTCTCTCCTCTCTCTCTCTCTCTCTCTCTCTCTCTCTCTCTCTCTCTCTCTCTCTTACATATGAATATGTGTTGCCTGTCATGGTGGTGGAGTGGACCATTGGTCGAAACCACAGGATAAATAAAGAAAGTATCAAAGTATCTCTCTCTCTCTCTCTCTCTCTCTCATTATGTACTGGAAAATGTTAATGTATCATTTGGTATAATATATTTAGAAAGATTTCATGTGTTTTTACAGTTTCAAATTTAATCTTTATCTAATTAATGAACAAAACGAACTTAACTACAAATACTGTGATTGTGTCACAAAAATAACATTAACAATTATCAACGATAATAGAGTGTCATTTAATATTCCATTAATAACATCATCTTCAAGATAAACATACGTTATGTTATCATGACTATTTGTGAAAAGTGTAACTAAATATAAAACAATAGATTGACAAAAAATATGTTTTGCAAAATAACTTATACAATTTATAAAACGTATATAAAATTACAATTTTATGGACATAGGAACTTTCCCACCGAATAAATAATCTTATTACTTTTAGCCTTTTCTTAAATATTTGCTTATCTGGATTGCATTTCAATGATTCAAATTGCTTCTCAAAACACTTGACAGAGACATTGTTCGGTAAACTTGCCGCCAATGAGGATTGGAGGGGTGGAGGTGTGATGACTGTTCACTAGAGCACATGTGTAGAGCCCATGTACAGAAGACTCTTTAGTATTTGGTATGCTACTATACTTGGCGTACATAACGTTTACGGCACAAAAGCGTACAAGGAGAAGAGTTAAAAAATTTAATTATCGAAAAGCGGTTCTACTCGAGTGCCTTTTTCTTAAGCCTACAAGTAAACGCAGTTAAAATATTTTGCAATATTTTATCCAATGCTATTATTACCAGGCGATTTGAGGAAGAAATCAATCGAGATAGATCTGGTCCATCAGCCAGCAGCTTTGCCAACGTCAGGTTACATTATGGATGCTGAAGGTGGATCTGAACATTACTCATGAGATAACGTTTTCGTTTATTATTACCTTTAAAAAGGCTGCAATTACAAATATCATCAAGATGATGTTATTTTTGTTACATTTTACATACATAAATTATTTCAAAGGGTAATACAGTTTAAGTTAATTATTCACTGAAACATCAGGATACGGTCAAAATCAGCCACAGAAAAACAAATTAACAAATAAAATCTATAATACAATTTATTTAAATAGAATAGCTGACGAAAATGACGTACTTTTGTCCATGATTATAAGATTAATCTCAGAAATAATCAAGAGTGAAGGCAATGACGAACTGTAATGAAGAAGCCATATTGTTGAATGACTGGTTAACCTTGTTCCACTCATGTTAAAACTCCACCCACTTAAATTACCTTTAATACCTGATGGCATTATTAGCTCTGTCAGTTTTGGTTTAATATCTGAAGATGTATTTATACCACAAATCCGAAATATTTCATGACATTTTAATTGTTTGTGCGAGATTGACAATAGTTATAACGGCAATTTCTTAAAATTCACGAGTAAATTTTTTAAGAATTTCTGATTAAAATATCAAAATATTATAAATCGAGTCAATTCAAATTACTAAACAGGCATATGCTTAAAGTAACAAAATACGACATATGTATAATCATTTTTGAAGTTTTTAATAACAGACAAATTTACTTTGACCAAGATCATAAAAGTTTGTTATTTTGAGAAGTTTAAATAATGTTAATCAAAGTTTGCATGAATTATAAAACTAAGGTAGTAAATTTAAACATAGATTTAACAGTTTACTTTAATTCAAACAACACTTAAGAAAAAAACAGTGTAATTTATAAAAACGTTGAACCATAAAAGATAGCAGAGAGGTCACACGGTTATAATTAATAATTCTCATTTGTGATACAAATTTTTATTTTTAGCTCAGGGGTTTCAAAGAAAAACTGCATGAATACTAAATGTCAAATTTCGCCTCGCTCTTTGCTCTCAGACAGCTTGAAGCCAATATACTTTCCTGATTTACTTATCTCCCACTGTTAAATAATGTTTTATATTACAATCATTTGTATAGAAGTAAAAGTAAAACTCACGATAGCTCGTATCTGGGACAGGGAAAAATTTAGACAATTTTAATGTTTCTAGTTACTGAAAGTACCATATTCATAGCAAGAAAATGTTTCTTAAAACCTACATACTCAGTTTCCGTGCATTCAGAAATCTTCGTCGAGCCATCCGAGAACTATAAATATTCTTATGGTAATATTATAGTAACTGATAACTCTAGTACTAAACCAACCTGTCTGTGTTGTTTAGTTTAAAGTTTGTTATTGACGATGGAAGGTTTGAAAGGATAACAGGACATTGTTTCAAACGACACTATGCGTTGCCGAAGAAAGCGCCGACATCGACACCTTGTTAGTATCCCTCTGTTGGTGTGATCTGTGATCGTGATCCTCGTGCACGTATTTGTGCTCGGGACTTGCATCCTGTGCAGTGACAACGCCTGGACTGGACTACAAGCAGGTTTTGGGTATGTTTGCACTCTTTTCTTTCCCTTCTTTACTCCTTTCTGTTCTTTATTATTGTATGCTTTAATACCTCCCCCACCTGACGAAGAGAATAAATCCCAATCCCCGAAACGTTATGTCATACATTTTATAACCTTTAATGATGGCAAATGTTCGAAATCCTTTTATCCTTTGTATTTGTTTGTTTTAAACTTCGAGTTTAAAATTGAAACAAATACAAAAGCTATATATGTTTACATTTATTACTTTCATCCACTGAAAACGCCTGAGATAGTTTCAGCGAATCGTAATAATATTTAGGTAATATCGGAGGAGTTAAAGTTTATAGACTATAACAATATACAATACTGTAGTTGATACAAACGTGAGACAACGTGTATAGACAACTGTAACAGAGAGGTGAGTACATCCTACCCATAACTCCATCAGAGCCCACATTATAATAGTGAGACCGCTTTATTCTACATTTAGTGAGGGTGAATGCTTCTCAACTGTTGTTATTTTCAATAGCTTATATTGAGATAGTAATAAAAATCGTACTAGATTTTAACTAAAAAAAATGATTGTTTAATTCTTTTAACTAGTGCAGGTGACTTGTATTAAAAAAAATAATTCTGTAATTTAGGAAAATACCCTCAGAAAGTACTGTCTCTCATAGCCCCAACAGTTTAACTTTCAATATTGCAAGCTTCTATACAACTTTGTGACATTTTAAAACAAACCAACTAATTGTGTGTAACCTTTTAAATGAGCAATAAGTAAGAGTGAAAAATTAAAGAAGGGTTGACTATCAATTCGGTTTAAACACTGACGTTGTAGAAAATGTGATAATGGACTATCTCTGAGATGGACATAGAAGACCTGACAGTGAAAAGCTCGATAATCCCTACAGCCTATAAAGATTGATTAATAAGCTGATAGAGTCACTCTCTCTCAATCTCCTGTATTTACTCTTCATAGACACTACAGAATAAATTACTAGAAATACATTTGATTTATGTAATTACGTTTTTATATTCTACTTCCCCAGGCGAGTTTTGTTACGTAATAACAGTTTGATCCTGTGAATTTATTGATAAATCTTATTTCTTTCCTTAACTGAGTCTAGTAATTCAATTAGAAAAATGTGTTAATTAAAAAAAGTGTTCGCTAACGCTCGGCCAAATCTTATAGAGTGACGTGCATCGCCACTGAACTCAATGTTGCTTATTTAAAAGTTGCATTTAAAACTTCATGATTATAGATCTGTTTGTGCCCCGAGATATAGTGTGGGTAGGTAGAGAGAAACCAAATTTTTCTAGCTTCTCAAATAATAGGATTTGCTAACGCTAAGACAAGTTTTTCAAGGTGAAGTAACCTTTTAAGCCTTATTCTGACCATCCGCATTGGCCACTGACCCGTACCAGCATCTTACCAAACAGAATGAGGGGGAGCTACACTATAGAAGATCCATGGTACTGATTAAACGTAAGGTGGATTGGGACCTGGGCTATCCCTAGCTCAGATCTAAAGTCCGTCGTCTTAGACCGTTGGGCCATCGACTCTCCCAATTGATAGAAGAATACACAAACATATTATATTAAATTATAATATTTTATAGGGTTTACTCAATAAATAAAACAGTTGTAATGTATTTAAAACAGATTTACGGTAATACGTACTTTTCTTCACAAACCTAAAATTTATACAAATAAAGGATTCGTAAAATAAATACAACTAACAATAACAATTATTAAGTTGCAATAGATAAGTTAAAAAAATTTCAATAAAAATCACACAACATAACACACTCTAGATATGTAAAAATCACGAATAACTCGATAGAGTGGTTTAAATTCTGAACCAAAGCTAGTTGGACAGAGCGTTTACTGAACAGATACAATAATGGTTTGTAGGAGAAATCTGTTCCGAGAACTGTAAAGAATGTACTGTCACGTTTTGTATGTCTGGCACTACTGGAAATACCGTTCAGACAAACATGGAGAAGATCCGGTTTCAAGATAGTGTATCGTATACAAGTAATTTAGATTCAAGATAGTGTCTCGTATACCAGTAATTTTGCTTCAAGATAGTCTCGTATACCAGTAATTTCACTTCAAGATAGTGTCGCGTATACCAGTCATTTCGCTTCAAGACAGTGTCTAGTATATCAGAAATTAAGCTGCAAGATAGTGTATCGTATACAAGTAATTTAGATTCAAGATAGTGTCTCGTATATCATAAATTAAGCTGCAAGATAGTGTATCGTATACAAGTAATTTAGATTCAAGATAGTGTCTCGCATACCAGTCATTTCGCTTCAAGACATTGTCTCGTAAATCAGAAATTAAGCTGCAAGATAGTGTATCGTATACAAGTAATTTCGCTTCAAGACAGTGTCTCGTATATCATAAATTAAGCTGCAAGATAGTGTATCGTATAAAAGTAATTTAGATTCAAGATAGTGTCTCGTATATCATAAATTAAGCTGCAAGATAGTTTATAGTATACAAGTAATTTAGATTCAAGATAGTGTCTCGCATACCAGTCATTTCGCTTCAAGACAGTGTCTCGTATATCAGGAATGAAGCTGCAAGATAGTGTATCGTATGCAAGTAATTTAGATTCAAGATAGTGTCTCGTATACCAGTAATTTAGCTTCAAGATAGTCTCGTATACCAGTAATTTCGCTTCACTTCAAGATGAAAGAGACACGGAAAACATGTGCTTTATTTTGTACCGTAGGGAAGTTTTATGTTGCTAGGATAATATTAAACATCAATCAGAAATAATTAACTTTCATTTCTTATGTGATATCACGTAAAATAGGTAAATATTTCCTAAAAGAGAGACAGTTTAATAATATTGGTTTTAAAGATTGCATGCTGGCGGACATGATAACAAATAGGCTGTTACATTGACAAGAATAATGCTGCGGCGGCTTTCCTGGAGGTGTGCTTCATCATCTGTCACGACAGGAGTGCTTAGGCTTTCTCTCAAGATATTGATCTACTTCATTATTAATTCTTTCAGAGAGACCATAAATACAGGTTGAGTCCGAAGCTAGTCATACAAAACTATTTTAGCGAAATAAAACTAAAGAATTAAAATACAATCTAAAGGAATGAAAATAGCACTTTGTTACTAAAACATAATTGTTTCAATTAACCTATAAAATATGCCCTGTTTGTGTAAAAAAATATTGCACAAATGCACGGTATTACGAATCTTAACAGATTAAATTTCACTAATTAAACCTCAGACACTCCTAGGAGGGTTCACTTGAGCCTACTCTGGATACAGCAAAACCGATGTGTCAACCTTATGGAAGTTCAGGAGCGGCACATTACTAACTGAACATGTCGAGATATTTGTGTGCAAGGGTAGATCGATAGGTCTAGACAACTACGGGAGATGGCTATTGGACATAAGGACATACCACTCCCTGCCTGCTTTGACTGGAGAGGCTGGTACAGAACTGGCTTCCCTTTGTCCAAAGGAGACTAGACTGAGATTAACGCCCAAAATCCTTCCGCATAGATCTCGGCAGGAGGCGACCCCTACCCTTATCCTTACCTATCCAGAATATCCTGTCGCTCCAGAAGCAGTGCGGAGGTTCTATTAGGACTAAGTGCAATTTCTCAGCTTCTTTTTCCAATACAGTAAAATAAGCCCCAGACAGAAAAGTCCATGTTTTTTATATTTGGGGATCATGGAGGCCATTCAATTAAACCCTCTTTGCCAATCAATTCATTACAGTTTTCACTTACAAAGTCTCTTACAGTAGCACGTAAATGGGTTGGAGACGTGATATATCTTTTTACTACATTAAAATTTCCTTAAAAGGCTGTAAATGTCCAAAAAGCGGAGTATTTAGCAGTTCTATCAACACTGCTTGAAGAATATGTAAATAATATAAACTTGAGTATACTATTCAATAAAAAATGGTCATTTATGCCGCAGCTGAAAATCCCTGTCCTTAAACTCTCATAGAGAGTGTTTAATTCTGTCTCCAGTAAAACATCACTCCAAAGAATTTTTTTGTAAAACTCCGGATCGACTTCTTGTTAGATTATGTACCGCTCGTAGAATTTAATTCACCTCTCCGGATCGTAGTCGTCTCGGCCTTGGAGTAAGTAGGCTTATTTGGTCTCAATTTCAGTGTTTTATGTATACTTAATAGTTTGTCCTTGTTTTTCCATACTCGATAGACGCTTTCTTTGATATGTAGTAGATGATTGTAAAATGCATTGAGAGTTCTCTACATTATATGCGTACAATGACCTATTTGAATAAAGGAAGCTCAGTTACACTCAAAGTCTGTTCATATTTTGCACTGAATTTGAAAAATCCTTGGCGAGATGGAGGTTCAATGAGCACTTTGGTACTATAAGGAGGCCACTATTATATAGCGCGCTGTGGTGGATAAGTTAGATTAGGGTACTGTAAATATGTTACTAGTAGTAACAAAGTTAAATTTAACCTTTACGAGCTGTCCGGGTGCTTTACGTAATCTGGGCTTGAATTTGGGTACTATCTCAAGAGATGTTTTTATTCCTTTGACTCAGATCAGGCTCAAGTGGCGTAACCTCGCGCAATAAAACGTAATAGCTAGGGCCAGAGTATAATAATGGACCCTGTATTATTTAATATGTATAATACCTATTGCTCTTTTAATAAAGATACTACGTTTAGAGAGTCTTAAAAACATTTTTGCTTCTCCCCAATTTTTTCGGGCTGTTGGTGGTGTCTAAGACCCGTAAGAGAAAATGTATAAAAATTATACCAACTAATACCTTTAGTATTAAATAATATCATATGTATTGATTTAGAGTAAAAATTTAAATAAATACGAATTTATATGAGTTCATTTGTTACTTCCAACAAAACTTTAAACCGAAAAGACAACTTTTAGTTTCAGTAATGGATTTGTGCGTCGAATCACTATATTTGGTGACAATATACGTATGATATTATTCGTAATTTATAGAAAATTAACTCATAATTCAATGACCAAAATACCTTCCCTTTTAGTAATAAATACGTAATTACAAGTTATATAAATTTGTAGGAATACAACAAGTACGATCTTGTATACACTTTGTTTTATTTTCGAACACAAATTTTCACATTTAACAAATTTTCTTAGGCACAATTATCATCAGAAAAATTAAACACAGTAATCTAACTATTTCCTATTACTTTTCTCATCTTTGGGAAGGGGAATGACAAATAATAATGTTGCCCACTTCCAGAAACATTCTAGATCCAACGCTCATAATAAACTACAGAAGAGTTACTGAAATCTCTATTCCAGACATGACGGGGTTTGTAGAACTATAACAATGTAACTGTGTAGTTGATCCCAACACAAAGTGTAAATAGGATCATATCGGACTGGCGAATACATCCTTCCCACACCTGTAACTGATCCTTCATTAGAATGTTCACACATGTTACCTATGCCTTATTTAGAGTGAATGAAAACTATCAACTGTTCAATATTGGTAGTAAAGATTACATTAGGTCATGGCTACCAAAACATACTAATTTGATTTTTGCTATTCTGCGTCAAGAAACCTAATTTTGCTTTAGGTAACATGAATTGTAACTATCTTACTCGCAGACCAATTTTACAATATCATAGGATATGAGACCTTGTTAATATTTATCACAGAATGATAACAACCAATAGTTACTGATATCAAAAGGTCACTGATAACAGCCGATAGAAACTGATAAAAAAGGCTTCATGATGGTGTTTCGTATTCCAGTAAATTCGCTTCAAGATAATGTCTCATATACCAGTAATTTTGCTTCAAGATAGTATTCCAGTAATTTCGCTTCAAGATAGCGTCTCGTATACAAGTAAATTCGCTTTAAGATGGTGTCTCGTAATCCAGTAAATTCGCTTTAAGATGGTGTCTCGTAATCCAGTAAATTCGCTTCAAGATACTGTCTCGTACACAAGTAATTTCGCTTCAAGATAGTGTCTCGTATACCAGTAAATTCGCTTTAAGATGGTGTCTCGTAATCCAGTAAATTCGCTTCAAGATACTGTCTCGTACACAAGTAATTTCGCTTCAAGATGGTGTCTCGTAATCCAGTAAATTCTATTTAAGTGGTTTCTCGTTTACTAGTAATTTCGGTATATTGTATCGTATTCCAACAAATTCGCTTCAAGATGGTGTCTCGTATTCCAGTAAACTCGCTTCAAGATAGTGTCTCGTATAACAGTTATTTAGTTGATTATGTTTCTTATACTAGTAATTTTTCTTCAAGGCAGTGTCTCGTATAATATTAATTTCGCTTCAAGTTAGTGTTTAAGTTACATGTTACTGTTGACAAGTTTACGTTATCTTGTTCAACTTTTACATTTTTACGTTCTTTTTATATTTTCACTTTTATTGCTTCATGTTTTACGTTTTAAATTATCACGTTTCCACGTTTCCCGTTTTTACTTTTTATATGTTATTTTATTTTTTTACATATATTCGTTTTCGCTGTTGCGTTTTTATGATCACGTCTTACGTTTTTCATAATAATTTATATGATAGAAGTACGTTATAACTCACTTACACTGTATAAAGACAAGCTAATGACTTTTATAATACAAGCTATAAATTACCGTTATGTTTTGTGATTAAACTACGTTTAATGTGACTTATTACAGAAATTAACACCGAAACCTGCAGGAATAGATCACGGGGAAGAGTTGTAATACCAGGTAAGAATGGTGCAAACATATGTAAGTCACACAAGTGCTTGACAATACACACATCGACATCTGTAGAGGACCGGATAATAAAACCGAGTCATGCACTCGCCGCTATATCACCTTACACATAAGTGTCATGTGAGGCAAGCGCCGTACTTCTCACATAAACAGTCTTCATCATTTCATAAATGATGAAATGTTTCTCATTGGAAACAGTAATTATTATAATACAAATAATTGTATTATAGGCTTAAATTTGGTATAAAACACGTTTATGTTAAGATACAATATGTTTTGTTTCGTTTTAATATGAATTTTTCAGACACTTTAACATTTTATTGAATATGAATATGTGTTGTGGCAATAAAGATGCCAGAAAAAGTGCCAGTATTTATCTCTGACGACAAATTTCAGATGGAATCCAAATCTCACATTTTAAACTGAAAACAGATGCCGATGTTTAATAATTAGTTAGGACTCGAAAGGACCTTTAAATCGTACTGTTGTACGACATTATGTGCGATGACTCACGCTAGTTAGGTCCTTCGTCCAATGAAGATCGCTATTTGCCTCAAGAGTAAACTGAAAAATAGATTAAGTGTTGTGAAAAATGAAGATTCATTTATGAAAAGGAACATAGACCACCGCCCTTTCATGTAATTTGGCTGATTATTAGTAAAATGTATATTTAGCTATCACTAAGGGCTGTGGCAAAATTGCTCTTCTCTCTGTATATCTGCCAGGGTGTTTATTTTACATCGAATATCCCAAGAACGGATTGGATCCAAGGTTATGAAAGTTTCAAGTAATGCATTGTATATAATATAGGAAACATTGCGTCATGTGGTCATGTGGTTGAGCTTTTGCATAGAAGAATATATAAGGAGTTTGTTTGAGTCTTTAAATGTTGAATGAAACTTAAATTCTGCATAGACAAGAATTAGTAGGGTGATGTCTATCCATCGGATTTGGCTGAGTGTCACTAGTCACACAGCAGGCTGGCAGATCTTCTCTTACGTCATCCTCGTGACTTGAAATTTATTTCTCTCTGATTGAGAATGAAATTTGTTATAGATTTGAGTGAACCCTGTCATGTGCCACGTGACATTCTCTGCCTTGTGTAATGTCACATTACTGTACAATGTAACTGAACCTAGATAGGTTCTCTTTACACTTCTCATGTATTGAGTGTAAAAATATTGAACACTAATCAACTTCACGATGAAGTGGTTGATAAAACTGTATAAGTTTAGAGATTGCCAAGACGTTATAATCTGTATAAAATCCGAGAAGTTACACAGATTTCCCTTGGGAGAGTATAGATTTACTGGGATTATATTGTTTTAATACGATGTACTAAGTGTGTTGTCAATATTTTTTTTACTCGAGATCTTGATTAGTTCAGGGTATTTTGTAGATAATAAATACCCGTCAATATAACGATTGAAAACTAAATCCAAACTGCTCTATATTTATTTATAGATGATTCGTGATCATTTCAGTGTATAAAAGATAACGTATTAAATTATCATTATATAACCAAAATATGTTATAAAAACACAGTTTCAAATGGTAATATCTGCTATTTCTCAAGTCTAAACTGAAAAATCGTTTAGATTGAGCATCAAAAAATGAAAACAATTCAAACTAATGGTGTTCAACACACCGAACGAAAAAGCTGACGAGAAAAATTTGTGTCCCATAAACATTCAATCCCATAAACATACCATATTGTGTTTCGTTGTCATCTTAACAGTGGTATGTGTTTCGATTTTTTAATCTTATAAAATCGGTGTCCTTAACTGTATAATTCCAAATTTGTTAGTTTTTTGTTTGGACAATATATGTATATTATATTATGTATATATGTATGCATATTATATATGTATATTATATATATATATATATATATATATATATATATATATATTTATTTATTTATTTATCACACACTTTTATTTTTATTTTGCTAAATTATTTTATGTTAAAAATTATTTTTTCAGTAACTGGGGTATGAAATAATGAAATAAGCTAAAACTTGGTACAAACAGTTGTCTTGTAAATATCTCGGTCAAGTTAGTGTATCAGCTGTGCGCCACTTTATTCTAATATGGCAGACATTTAAATCAAAAATTCACAGTTGTGTTCTTTATGACCGAAATAAAAATTAAAAAGTTCTGAAATGCCCATAAAATTTTCTAAACGTTTAAAAATAAGTTTCTAGTGTCTAGTATCATTTTCGATATATGTATTACATATACATTATGAATACATGGTTAATACTTATGTTATTTAAAAAACTATTTACAACTGAGCTATGACTTAAAAAAAATTAATGTACACTATTAGTCATATACAGTTAAACATTATGTTACCATATACGTTTTAAAATAAGGAAAAATGTTTGGTAAACTCTCTTAAATGAACCACATAGGACGCATAACAAAGTATTTCACTCATTTGATTGTGTTTTGTCAACACAGTAATTTAATGTGCAATGAAAGGTTTTAACTACCTTTATTATTTATATTTCTATTATTGTTTGTTTGTTGGTACACTGAATCATGGTACTTGTTTAACAATAAATTGCAATAGTCCAACATTTTGTAAATAGAAAGTCCATTACCATGTACACAGTAAAAATGAAACTGTACGTTGAAAAAATACGGAATAAATGTGCACTGTGTTGACATCACTTTTTTATACTAAACATTGCTGTTCAAGTGCATCCATCACTCTCTGCTGGGTAGATACACGTTTTCAACTTTGTTGACATACAGAGACAACAACACTTATGTTCGTTAGTCCCTGTGTACAAACTCCTATATGTAAAAGAGATCCAGTTTGGAATACATATTTAGTTAATGAAAATAATACCTATTAACACATAACTTTAGTAAAATTAAAATAATCATGTTTCATTGTTGTGTTAGGAAAACCGATGTCCGAGACGTCTAATATGTCGGATGTTAGATCTGAGATAGAGATAGCGCAGGTTCAAATCTTCTCTGTGTCCTTAACTTATTGTCTGTGCCGAAGTATTAGTGAGATCAAAAAACGTCGAGTATGGCTGCTGCTTGGATGGGTGACCGCTGAGCGATCTTGTCCTTGCAAGCAGCCCGCCTGCCCTGCCGTTGGTGGTGGTTCGGAAGTCACCTTTAAGCCGCTAGTCCCCAGGTTAATTGTTAGAGAGTGCTTCACATCCGTAACTTCGCATGGTAAAATAAGACATATTTACTTAACTTTAGCGATTAATATCTGTACAAGCGACCTTGTACAGTATCGCGTCTCCTCATTATTCTCTTTGAGTAGACCATCGCTCAAGCCAGTGGTCCATGAGGACAGAAGAATAATGGTTAAAAGGGGCTGTGCAATTTAATTTAAAAGCTTAAATGTTAAAGTAGCTGTCAAAGGCAAACGTTATTGAGACTGTAAAAAATATACGGTGCCTTCAAAACGTACTTGAGCTAAACTAACACCTAACTAACACTAACACACTATTTTGGACTAAACAAGCACCAATCAATGAGTTAGTCAGAATTAATTTGCTTATTAAGGACGGTTTTTGAAATTTGGAAGTTAGGATATAGGACTTTTGATTAATTGCCGCTTTAAATGCGGTCGTACTGGATTAAAAGTATGCAAAATCTAATTTTGTTAGTATTTGACGAAATTCTGAGAATTCAAATTCCTGAGTATACCATGAGTTAGAAGGTCCAGTTTTCCCCATATAACCACCGGCTTAAAGAGATAGCGTTTAAATTCTGAGGATTCTATGAGGTCCGTGGGTTGGAGTTGTCAGGAGGTCCAGTTTTCCCCATCTCTCCACGGGATAAATGAGATACGTTTAAATCATGAGTATTCCATTAGTTCAATGAGTTAGAGTTGCCAAGGTTGAGTTTTCCCCATCCCTCCACGGCATAAATGAGATACGTTTAAATCATGAGTATCCCATGAGTTAGAGTTGCCAAGAGGTTCAGTTTTTCCCATCTCTCCACGTGCTTAAAGAGATAGGTTTAAATCATGAGTATTCCATGAGTTCAATGAGTTAGAGTTGCCAAGAGGTTCAGTTTTTCCCATCTCTCCAAGGGCTTAATGATATAGGTTTTAGAGAGAGTTATTGTATTCCTAGTCCTGTAAATCCAACGAGGCTAATGAAATAAAGTTTTCAGTATGGCAATGTTTACCAATCCAGTTTTTAAACTGCCGAGACAGGATTACTTGCGTATTACCCACTGGGTTCCTAGTACCAGAGAGAGAAATGGAAGATAGGGTTCTAGGAAAAGCTACTTTATTTCCAATCGATGTTTCAGTCTAAAAAATAAACGACTGGTGCTAATGATATGGTATAACGAATTGAAAAAATATGCACATGATTTTATGGTGCCTCTTACTATTTATGCCAAAACTTATAATTATAGACCACTGCTATGAATATAGTACAGTATGTCTTACTGATAGCGTTATTTTAACGTTATAAAGATATCTGATACAAATAATAAAAAATAACTTCGACATCTAAAAAATTTATTTTATAAAAATCTATGCAGTATATCCCATATATTATTGTAAATTCCTCCAGATTTTAAAGTAGTCCTCACGGTAAGTTAATATATGTACAACGTGACAGCACTAAAGGTACAAACCACACAATGTTCTCAGGAGATGTAGCCTGTTAACACTGCTGTAACATTGTACTACAGTGTTACACTACCTCTAGTTGATATATGTACAACGTGACAGCACTAAAGGTACAAACCACACAATGTTCTCAGGAGATGTAGCCTGTTAACACTGCTGTAACATTGTACTACAGTGTTACACTACCTCTAGTTGATATATGTACAACGTGACAGCACTAAAGGTACAAACCACACAATGTTCTCAGGAGATGTAGCCTGTTAACACTGCTGTAACATTGTACTACAGTGTTACACTACCTCTAGTTGATATATGTACAACGTGACAGCACTAAAGGTACAAACCACACAATGTTCTCAGGAGATGTAGCCTGTTAACACTGCTGTAACATTGTACTACAGTGTTACACTACTTCTAGTTGATATATGTACAACGTGACAGCACTAAAGGTACAAACCACACAATGTTCTCAGGAGATGTAGCCTGTTAACACTGCTGTAACATTGTACTACAGTGTTACACTACCTCTAGTTGATATATGTACAACGTGACAGCACTAAAGGTACAAACCACACAATGTTCTCAGGAGATGTAGCCTGTTAACACTGCTGTAACATTGTACTACAGTGTTACACTAACTCTAGTTGATATATGTACAACGTGACAGCACTAAAGGTACAAACCACACAATGTTCTCAGGAGATGTAGCCTGTTAACACTGCTGTAACATTGTACTACAGTGTTACACTACCTCTAGTTGATATATGTACAACGTGACAGCACTAAAGGTATAAACCACACAATGTTCTCAGGAGATGTAGCCTGTTAACACTGCTGTAACATTGTACTACAGTGTTACACTACCTCTAGTTGATATATGTACAACGTGACAGCACTAAAGGTACAAACCACACAATGTTCTCAGGAGATGTAGCCTGTTAACACTGCTGTAACATTGTACTACAGTGTTACACTACCTCTAGTTGATATATGTACAACGTGACAGCACTTAAGGTACAAACCACACAATGTTCTCAGGAGATGTAGCCTGTTAACACTGCTGTAACATTGTACTACAGTGTTACACTACCTCTAGTTGATATATGTACAACGTGACAGCACTAAAGGTACAAACCACACAATGTTCTCAGGAGATGTAGCCTGTTAACACTGCTGTAACATTGTACTACAGTGTTACACTACCTCTAGTTGATATATGTACAACGTGACAGCACTTAAGGTACAAACCACACAATGTTCTCAGGAGATGTAGCCTGTTAACACTGCTGTAACATTGTACTACAGTGTTACACTACCTCTAGTTGATATATGTACAACGTGACAGCACTTAAGGTACAAACCACACAATGTTCTCAGGAGATGTAGCCTGTTAACACTGCTGTAACATTGTACTACAGTGTTACACTACCTCTAGTTGATATATGTACAACGTGACAGCACTAAAGGTACAAACCACACAATGTTCTCAGGAGATGTAGCCTGTTAACACTGCTGTAACATTGTACTACAGTGTTACACTACCTCTAGTTGATATATGTACAACGTGACAGCACTAAAGGTACAAACCACACAATGTTCTCAGGAGATGTAGCCAGTTAACACTGCTGTAACATTGTACTACAGTGTTACACTACCTCTAGTTGATATATGTACAACGTGACAGCACTAAAGGTACAAACCACACAATGTTCTCAGGAGATGTAGCCTGTTAACACTGCTGTAACATTGTACTACAGTGTTACACTACCTCTAGTTGATATATGTACAACGTGACAGCACTAAAGGTACAAACCACACAATGTTCTCAGGAGATGTAGCCTGTTAACACTGCTGTAACATTGTACTACAGTGTTACACTACCTCTAGTTGATATATGTACAACGTGACAGCACTAAAGGTACAAACCACACAATGTTCTCAGGAGATGTAGCCTGTTAACACTGCTGTAACATTGTACTACAGTGTTACACTACCTCTAGTTGATATATGTACAACGTGACAGCACTAAAGGTACAAACCACACAATGTTCTCAGGAGATGTAGCCTGTTAACACTGCTGTAACATTGTACTACAGTGTTACACTACCTCTAGTTGATATGTGTACAACGTGACAACACTAAAGGTACAAACCACACAATGTTCTCAGGAGATGTAGCCTGTTAACACTGCTGTAACATTGTACTACAGTGTTACACTACCTCTAGTTGATATATGTACAACGTGACAGCACTAAAGGTACAAACCACACAATGTTCTCAGGAGATGTAGCCTGTTAACACTGCTGTAACATTGTACTACAGTGTTACACTACCTCTAGTTGATATATGTACAACGTGACAGCACTAAAGGTACAAACCACACAATGTTCTCAGGAGATGTAGCCTGTTAACACTGCTGTAACATTGTACTACAGTGTTACACTACCTCTAGTTGATATATGTACAACGTGACAGCACTAAAGGTACAAACCACACAATGTTCTCAGGAGATGTAGCCTGTTAACACTGCTGTAACATTGTACTACAGTGTTACACTACCTCTAGTTGATATATGTACAACGTGACAGCACTAAAGGTACAAACCACACAATGTTCTCAGGAGATGTAGCCTGTTAACACTGCTGTAACATTGTACTACAGTGTTACACTACCTCTAGTTGATATATGTACAACGTGACAGCACTAAAGGTACAAACCACACAATGTTCTCAGGAGATGTAGCCTGTTAACACTGCTGTAACATTGTACTACAGTGTTACACTACCTCTAGTTGATATATGTACAACGTGACAGCACTAAAGGTACAAACCACACAATGTTCTCAGGAGATGTAGCCTGTTAACACTGCTGTAACATTGTACTACAGTGTTACACTACCTCTAGTTGATATATGTACAACGTGACAGCACTAAAGGTACAAACCACACAATGTTCTCAGGAGATGTAGCCTGTTAACACTGCTGTAACATTGTACTACAGTGTTACACTACCTCTAGTTGATATATGTACAACGTGACAGCACTAAAGGTACAAACCACACAATGTTCTCAGGAGATGTAGCCTGTTAACACTGCTGTAACATTGTACTACAGTGTTACACTACCTCTAGTTGATAGATTAAAACTCACAGAATTCATTTTAATTAACATGTAAAGAACGTTGAATTTAAGATTACAAATTTGCAGACACGCTACATCACTTATATAATATATCTGAGTAATCTTATAAACACTCTCCAAAAGTTAAACACAATTCGAGTATACAATGTTACCTCTTCACTTGTAAACACGTGTATATTTTAGCTTGTAAGTTACACTTTCCACTTGCTGAACACAATTCTTTATAATTAACAATGTTACCTCTTCAACTGTAAACAAGTATATACTTTACGATGTTTACTACACTCCCCATGTGTTAAACATAATTAGAGTTTACGATGTTATCTGTTCAACTGTAAACAAGTATATACTTTACGATGTTTACTACACTCCCCATGTGTTAAACATAATTAGAGTTTACGATGTTATCTGTTTAACTGTAAACAAGTATATACTTTACAATGTTTACTACACTCCCCATGTGTTAAACATAATTAGAGTTTACGATGTTATCTGTTCAACTGTAAACAAGTATATACTTTACGATGTTTACTACACTCCCAATGTGTTAAACATAATTAGAGTTTACGATGCTATCTGTTCACTTGAAAACAAGTATATATTTTACGATGTTTACTACACTCCCCACGTGTTAAACATAATTAGAGTTTACGATGTTATCTGTTTACTTGAAAACAAGTATATATTTTACAATGTTTACTACACTCCCCTTATGTGTTAAACATAATTAGAGTTTACGATGTTATCTGTTCACTTGAAAACAAGTATATACTTTTACGATGTTTACTACACTCCCAATGTGTTAAACATAATTAGAGTTTACGATGCTATCTGTTCACTTGAAAACAAGTATATATTTTACGATGTTTACTACACTCCCCACGTGTTAAACATAATTAGAGTTTACGATGCTATCTGTTCACTTGAAAACAAGTATATATTTTACGATGTTTACTACACTCCTTATGTGTTAAACATAATTAGAGTTTACGATGTTATCTGTTCACTTGAAAAAAGTATATATTTTACAATGTTTACTACACTCCCCATGTGTTAAACATAATTAGAGTTTACGATGCTATCTGTTCACTTGAAAACAAGTATATATTTTACGATATTTACTACACTCCCCATGTGTTAAACATAATTAGAGTTTACGATGTTATCTGTTCACTTGAAAAAAAGTATATATTTTACAATGTTTACTACACTCCCCATGTGTTAAACATAATTAGAGTTTACGATGCTATCTGTTCACTTGAAAACAAGTATATATTTTACGATGTTTACTACACTCCCCATGTGTTAAACATAATTAGAGTTTACGATGTTATCTGTTCACTTGAAAAAAAGTATATATTTTACGATGTTTACTACACTCCCCACGTGTTAAACATAATTAGAGTTTACGATGCTATCTGTTCACTTGAAAACAAGTATATATTTTACAATGTTTACTACACTCCCCATGTGTTAAACATAATTAGAGTTTACGATGCTATCTGTTCACTTGAAAACAAGTATATATTTTACGATGTTTACTACACTCCCCATGTGTTAAACATAATTAGAGTTTACGATGTTATCTGTTCACTTGAAAAAAAGTATATATTTTACGATGTTTACTACACTCCCCATGTGTTAAACATAATTAGAGTTTACGATGTTATCTGTTCACTTGAAAACAAGTATATATTTTACGATGTTTACTACACTCTCCATGTGTTAAACATAATTAGAGTTTTATGATGGAAACTCTTCACTTGTAAAAAAGTGTTTAGTTTACTTTATTTCCTACACTCTTCATTTTCCTAACAAAGTAAGGTTTACGATGGTAACTCCTTACCTGTAAACATGTT
Source organism: Homalodisca vitripennis (assembly GCF_021130785.1). Classification (NCBI taxonomy): domain Eukaryota; kingdom Metazoa; phylum Arthropoda; class Insecta; order Hemiptera; family Cicadellidae; genus Homalodisca; species Homalodisca vitripennis. The sequence continues at coordinate 12,968,065 of NC_060212.1, read as the reverse complement.
TATGTTTCCTAAACCTCTCATTTGCTTAACACAAGTAGAGTTTACGATTTTAACTCTTCATCTGTTCAAAGTTAACGTTGTTACTTACACTCTTCATGAAATAATCAGGATCAGATAGTATGACATTACCTACTCACTGCACTTTCACTTGCAACACGATTACAGTTTACGATGCATATAAACTCTTAAATACGATTAGACATTAGGATCTAATGACAATTATCATTTGCTGAATACGATCAGAATTTACGACGCAATGTACACTCTTCAATTTTAATTGCTTGATACGATTTGACTTTATTTTGCATCTACTCTCTTTAATCCCAAACACGATTAAACCTTCGATATTACTGGCACTCTTTGTTCCGATTATGCAAGGGCCAATCATCTGTCCCCTGTGATAAAATAAACATCAATCCATATATTAATGCGACATTTTTCTGAGCATCTCTAGAATCTCTTATATTATCCTACCATCAGCTTTACGGTATAAAGGGGTTCGTTGTATAAAGGCTGGTGGAATGTTTTATTAAGTGTCATAAAGATCTCTAACAAGGAGAGAATAAAAGCACTTTAGTGCTTAAACTGGTGTTATCTAAAGTCACTAGAATAATTACCATACTGCCTTAAAAATAGTTTTACGACTATGAAATTTTTAATTAAACTTTCCTACAGCTGCAAATGAAATGTTTAAAAGGTTTACTTGTCTATGGCGATAAGATAACTTATTGTATATTAATGTTTGGGATTATATTACATCTAATTATTATTTTCCGCGTAGGCCACGAAATACCAATTTGTTTTGATAGAATTGTTGCTTGAAAATAATCCTCGAGTAAGCATAGCATTACTGTTACTAAATTACTTCAATATTATTAAAAGAGCTAAAAGAGAGAAAAAAGGAAATTAGACGTTTCGACAGTATTTATTAACTACATAGACATTGATTTCGCGGATTTCCTACTTAATTTATTTATTTTAAAGTAAACCTTTTTATAAATATATGTTTAAACTCTCGTAATTGTAGTTTTAAGGTGTAAGCGGGGATTTTTCGAAACTATGCATTGAAAAGAAAGGTTTATTCGTGTAGAACTGTAAATAAAGGTTAAAGGTCTTCTTATTTGCCATAAATACCATTGCCGTTCTCAGCAGGTAGTGCGTCATATACCTACTAATATGATACACTAACATTTGTACATGCGGGTGCGATATTTCATGTTTAGCTAAATAACGTGTTATATTTCTACGTGCCAAGTTATTACTCAATGGATAATGTGGTACAATAAGACGAAGCCGTGTAAAATTTACAACCTAGCATTGTGCGGAGATGTTACATAATTTGTGACCTAACTTTACTGACAGAATGTTGAAATATTTGAGACCGCGATTCATTCCTGTTAAATTTTCACGATTATGTCAACGCTGAAAGTTATTTGCTATACAGGGTGTCTCAGACTATCCGTCTAAAATATCTACCAGTCAAATGGCTAAATGCAGAGATATAGTTTGAACGGAATCACGACTAAATTGACCCTAAAAACAGAGGACCCCAAGATCGAATCTCTATAGTTTCAAATGCAAGCATATATTTTTTAAATCATTTTAAAGGTCTTTGCATCCAAACATTTGGCGAAAACATTTACGATCTCTAATTTTTTTTAACGGCGATCTAAATTAAATATGAAAAAGTCCCTTTTTTATTGCTACTTCTGTGATATGACCCAAAACAAAATATTTGTTTTCGATGCTTAATAACGCACTATTTAAAATTATACCATGCTTAGGTGTATGTTTTTAAAATTTGTTCCATCACTGTAAATTTACTTTTTCTAAAATATAACAATGCTCATAATCCAAAAGTTTCAAATTGTAATGCGGGATTTCCGCTACATGAAATTAAAGTCCCTACAAAACTAAATATCTTTCACATTTAAAACTCTTTTCTATCTGTAACGATAACATGTATGTGGAAAATAAACTGCATTGTAGTACTAATTTGTAGTTTACTCTGTCGTTTTATTAGTTGCTAGGTGACTACCAGCCAAAACAATAAAATAAAACATTTAAAAAAATATGTATTTACTAAAAAAATTTGTAGTTTACTCTGTCGTTTTATTAGTTGCTAGGTGACTACCAGCCAAAACAATAAAATAAAACATTTAAAAAAATATGTATTTACCGTGTTAATACATCACTTCAAGCATGCGCTCGAGCCTTGCTACATTATTAGTGTACATAAAATGACGCTCGAAGTGCTCGTCGAATAACTGAATTCTATTGCATAATCTACGAACAGATGTAGCACTTCTGAACACCTGCAAGCACAAAGGAAATGAGATGGCGGAGTCCCGCAATATGTCATTGAGGTACAACGTCAAGGTTGGAAGGCGTTAATTTCCTCCACATGAGAGAGCGAACGTCTCTACAAATTAGTGTTTGTATTGACACATAGCAACACTGGGTGAACAGTATTGTCGTAGTGTATTTAATTACTACTGTAATTTAGACTATTGATCAAGAACGTGGAAATTAACTTCGTCGTTGAATAACATTTGTGTTAGTGTTCTATAATTATAAATTCAGGATAAAAACTTATGACGCAAATTCAAAATTAAAGTAAATCTACTTTCATATATGCAAACCATATAGTATATTTTAATATCACGGCTTTGAAAGGTTTTACCAAACAAAGTTGATATTTTTTTATTCACCTTTGATATAAAACATGGAATTGTATAAATTATTAAATTCTTGTATACTACTATTCTCGTAACTACTAGCATATACAATTACTTTATAAAATGTATTGCATAGGTTCACGTACTCTACTGTTTTAATCTGCAGCACGATATAAAGATAACGCATTTCACTGAATCAACCAATAATGTTTCAACAAAGTGTTTTTGTTCTTGAGTCCTGTATCACGTCACTAATAATGAGACAGACATTCAGTACAAAACATATCAAATGAACTGAGCCAAGGTTCTCTCCACATTGTCTCATTACAAAGTAAATCTTACGTCCTTGCTCCTTTTGTGTCACATTGTATCTGTACTCCACTTTCAAAGTTTACCATTATAACAACATGTTACACAACACTGATCGTACTAGGACATTTAAAAAAATCAAAGTTACAGTAGTAACTAGTTATTACGAATGAATACAAGAGCCCAAAATGAATTATTTTCGCTTCGACATCAGAACATCTAGATTACAAAATATAGTGTAATATAGCTAAAGAGGTATTCTTATTGTCTCATCAGGTCGCCATGGAGATGAGGTGAATGTGCAGCTAAACTCAACATTCACAAGTAACCGATAGTTCTAACTGCATCAACCAATGACCGAACGAGACTTAGAGTTCCAAGTTTCAGTCATTTTATCTCCTTGGGTAATGCTTTTGTATCTTATAACTCTATTTACGGTTCGCTGAAAATTTTTAAGAAGGTAAAAGAAATATGAACCGTAGACAAATTTATAATTAGTATTTATAACGGTTTTAGTAAAAACTCATTTCGACGTAACTCTTTGTTCCCCTTTCTTTTCCAAATAATTTTCCTCTCTCGATAGTAAACTACTATATTGTGTTCTCATAAAATTATAAATTATTCGCCTCGCGTAATTTTGAGGTGACGCTGTCTCCTTTCCAAAGTGTACTTTTTTATAAAAAATATTAGTCTTAGCACTTTTGGATTCCTTTGTGAAGTACAAAAAATTAAAACCATTTTTTTCCATTACAAAAGGAACTGTAGCCCTTAGAATTAGTACTTAAAGATATCATAAAATAAAGATAACACACGAAATACATAAAAATAAGGATATTGATTTTGTGCATTATGTATATAAAGTGGCACATAAAAACTGGTGATTATTTAAAACGTATTACCCTGTTTTAATAGTTTTAATTATCATTACATAATTTTATATAAATTACATCCTGTCAATACAACAACTGAGGTTCGTCATAAAATGAAAAAATCCAATATATTGAAAACCATTGAAGCCGGTGGTCATATTGTAATATATTCTCGCCTCAACTTAACAATAACATCAGTGTAATGGCGCAGAAAATGTTACAAAATGAGTGCTTGGATGTTTAATGACCTGAAGAACACTCTGTGGTGTTGTCTGAAAATGAGACCGGAAAGCGTTTGTTTTCCTGCAACAAAAAACTAGACTTCACTAAAAGAACTCTCTTCATTAGAGTTGCAAAGTAATTAAGCGTAAATTACACACATGTTTTGTACTCAGAACCCTTTACGAAAAGATATTTAAAACTTTAATTTAAAGCGAAACAGTACAAACAATTGTTCAGTAAATTCTATACTTTATGATAGTTGTTAAAATAAAGTTTTGTACTAGTATATCTTACCTTGCTAGTAATTTAAGTGGCTGTAATTGTTTTTGTGGTTGTAAAATATGTTTATGTCAGATTCATAGCAGATAATTTCCCTGAATACAGAAATAGTAAAAAAGTTTTTTAGCATAAATTCACTCCACGTTATATTATAGGCATTTAAAGTAGGTCAAATAGGTAATAAAAAAATATCTGTAATCGGAATTTAATAAAAAGTGTGAAGATGAAAATGTAAAACTTTTACAGTATTTACATGATTTATAGCATCAGAAAGTGACATTTTTTGTTTTAGAAGTTATATTTAGTTATAATATAATCTCTTTCAATCAAAAATAAAAATCATGTCACTTTCTCAAGGTATAACTTATGTGCATGTTGTAAACACCTAGCCTTTTTATCTTAACCAGTTTTTATTTGGGCCTCATTACAAAATGTTAAATATTTAACTTGCAATTTCTGCAATTTCACGTCTGATACAAAATTTCTGAACCATTTGCTTCGGCTTTGGGTTTATAATATACCAAATTTAAAATTTCTCATAAGTATTCATTAGAAGCCTGACGTTCATGGAGAAGCCTAATTTACATTACTCACCTCAACAGTCATGATGTTTTTTACATAAGCTTTGGCATTGTTGCAACGGAAGGAACCTGAGATGGCAGTGCTGACGCAGAATCAACTTCATCTGAACGTTCTCTCCTTATTTAATTCTGAATATATGATTTAATGTTTCAGAGTACCCCAAAAAAAGTGGAAGGGCACTTTAGTATACATTTGTGTTAGTAGCGAGGCAGACAGGAATTTACGTGGGATTTAGTATATCCGTTTAAACACTTCAACAGCTTCTACTCAGATTTCCTTTGTTTAATATCCATTGTTTTATTAAATTACTAAAATTCCATTTCAAATACAGAATATCTTGCATTTGACACTACTGACTTTGATCACCATCCAAAATACATTTCAAATGTTTAATCCTGTCCAGGTCTAAGGAATTTGGTCGGGGTCCACAAAATTTTACCTCAAGTTGAGTGCCTATTATTATTGGGTTAGTTGTTTATCATTGATTATAACATAATAATTCATTCATTTTGAGTAGAGTTAAAAAATATGGGTTCACGCGACTTTTATTAAATGTTTTTTTGTTTAAGAAACCATCAAACTTCAAATTTTGGAGTTTATGGTGTTTATTTATAACCGGAAAGGCGATGACAAGTACAACTATCGACCCTAAAAAGTATACAGTATAACAAACTTTCCATATGGTTTTAATTTAAATTTGTACGTGAAAATTTAATTTCTTCAATTGAGAGCATGTTTTAATGAATGGTGCACTATCATTAGAAAGCAGGGAAAAGGAAGTGGAAGTCAGTGCTCTAAATTATACTTTCAGGTTTTATAAAATTAAAATTAATAATTATTATAACTATGGTAACTATATTGGTTTTAATTATTCAAGCACTGACTTGTACATTAGGACCTTTGTCGGCTAAGCCCATCTCAAACTGCTGTTATAAGAATAAAACAGCTCTTAAGAACACAGGTATAGAAATTTACAGCTTATAGAAATTTCATCAGGATAACAAACTAAAAATATACTTCTAACAAAAGATTCTGATCATTTATTTTAAAACTGTTTAACATACTTTTATATTATATGTTAAGCTGTTTAGATGGGTTACGAAGAAATTGAATATCAAAGGTGTACACTACTAAATGTGAGGAATGATAGACAGGGAAGAAGTGGAGATTCATGAGAAGTTCCACATCCAGGACGAAAGCTGCGGGGGACCGTTAAAACCAAATACTCAGGAATAATGTAATACCGCACCTTCATTACCACGCCGGCCGCCATCTCTCGCACCAACGTGAGGAAAGCCTCCCGCAACGGTCTCTCCTCGGTGTTTAAACTAACGGCTGTGGTATAATAAGAGACCACCACCACAACCGAATCAATGATATTTATGATTATCTAAACTTTAATACCAAAATTTCGAACAGAATTACGTTACAAGTCTATTCCAGATTACAGTATAGCCTTAAAACAAGTAACAGATTAATGATAAATAATTATATAAAATGTCGAGATACGGTAACGTATATTTATTAATTGTAACAAACGAAGAAGTGCAACATTTAGTTACTTTGATCCAATTTGAGGGATAAATATGTCTGACAGATTGTGACGCAAATAATGTTCATCGAGATTGTACTTGCGTCAATTACTAAAGTAACATACATCAAATGGTTTACTTTGGCTGGATTAATTTGAACAATATTATTATTTAAAACGTTAAAAATCCGAAGCGTTTTAGATTTATAAGAAATAAATGAATTGCAATTAAAATGTTCGATGTCCTTTTTTATGGTTAGTTTAGTCTGGACGCTGCATCTCGTTATTGTATTGCATTGCATATGAGATCTTTTAGTGATTTATAAAAATTTTAGGTCTTATGCCAGTCCAATAAATCGCAAATTTAATATAAATTCATAGAATATCTTAATATGAGAGACTTTGAAAATAATTCTATTATTTTCTGTAAAGCATTTCAAAACTGCGTAGTATCTATTATAATTCTAACGTAAACTCATGTTTGGGATGGTTCATGAAATAAAAACAATGGAGATAAAGCTGAACTTCGGTCTGACGTTACACAAGTACCCAAACAGCTGAAGCAAGAATCGAATCACATAACAGGTTGTGACGTTATCGATTCGTGCGTGACTCCTCTCCATTGTACGAAGACGGTGAAGCCACCTCATATGAGTTTCATATTGTAAAAATATATTTGGGAACAAAAACAAGCTTTTTATGTGTTTTACGGATTATTTAATCCATTCTTACTGACAGCTGTATTTGTAGTAGCTCGATAGTTTTGACTTGTCTGATAATAATCATGCCACAACAAGTACTATTGAGTAAGATTGTTTGTACTATTATACTGAAATAAAACGGAACAACTGATTAGTTTATCATGCCATAGCAAGTACAGACACGTCAAGGCTTGACTTCGAATAATAATATAATAGTTTCTAATATCATAAACCGATACAATGAAACATCGAAGGTCCAGACAAAACATAAAAAAGAATTATTACAAAGACCAACTGAGAAAGAAACAGAGAACAATGTTTGAAAAATAGAACAATTCTTTTTTTAAATATCATTGTGATAAAAGACTCTCCGCTTTACAGTTTTGCCTCAATACACAAGGAGATTGCAGTCAACATTGAAAGATGACTGGATATTATTTCTTCACCCTTTTTTAAACAAGGGCGCATCATTACTCACCATTAGTGCAATGTATTGGATTTTACTCAACGGAATGGAAAAATTGTTGTTTTAGAGTTAAGTCTTACAATGCCTTTCAGAATAAGTTACTTACAGAATAATAGTTAATTATTTTCTTATTACTTCATAAATTGTGTTAGAATTTGTGAATAGATTGTGTTATGCCAAATACTGCCAAGATTTCAAGAGATTTAGTCTAAAATTACGTGAAATGCACGAATGATTATAGTACAAAATGTTATCATACAGAATAGATTCGAGACTTGTTTGTGTATTGGGTGACTGCCAGCCTCTTAGGATGTAACATGTCATTTTTACGGGGGGTTTAAATAAGGCAGTTTTTTTGAGAAGAGAATATTTTTTAGTTAATGACATGTTATGATTTTTATTTCTTCCCCCTACAATTATACTCCAGTAGCTCAACATCAACGCAGGAGACGTCAGCTGACGAGGTCCGGCTCGACCGGGTAAGACGCGGAGTTTCAGGATACATCCGCCGGAGTTCGCTTCAAGGGCTGAAGCGCCTTACAGCGGACGACTCCAGTACTACAGTACGTAAGTACGCTGTGCCTGGCTTCCTCGCTCTCTCGGTCGCTGTCGCTCGGTCGCTGTCTCTCGGTCGCTGTCTCTCGGTCGCTGTCTCTCGGTCGCTGTCTTTCGTCGGTGATTGCAGTCGAAGTCGTCGAGTCGGAGTCGCTGCCCCCACACACGCCACGATAAGGTGCAAGTAAGTAGGTACTTATTTACCTGCCAAAACACGCTTTCACCTGAACTTGCCTAGTCACTAACGATAGGATAAGTACATGACATTACGTACTTAAGCTGCTAACAGAATATAATTATAGATATAAAATGTAGCAAGAAAATAGATCAGTACGAATAGGATTAGATTCTACTACTAGTAAAGAAGAGTCTGAATTTAGTTTTACTTAGTTCATCGTTTCTTTTCGAGGCCGCTGGGTCGCTTGACGTACGTTGGCACCAGCGCTCCTGAGCTTCAGGCTAAGCGTAACTTAATTTAGTTTTACTTAATTATCGTTTCTTTTCGAGGTCGCTGGGTCGCTTGACGTACGTACGTTGGCACCAGAGTTCCTGAATTTTGGACTAGGATTGAACGTAGTTTAATTTAGTTTATCGTTTCTTTTCGAGGCCACTGGGTCGCTTGACGTACGTTGGCACCAGTGTTCCTGAGCTTCGGGCTAGGCGTAATTTAATTTAGTTTTACTTAGTTTATCGTTTCTTTTCGAGGCCGCTGGGTCGCTTGACGTACGTTGGCACCAGCGTTCCTGAGCTTCGGGCTAGGTTTAATTTAATTTAATTTTACTTAGTTTATCGTTTCTTTTCGAGGCCGCTGGGTCGCTTGACGTACGTTGGCACCAGCGTTCCTGAGCTTCGGGCTAGGCGAATTTAATTTAGCTTTACTTAGTTTATCGTTTCTTTTCGAGGCCGCTGGGTCGCTTGACGTACGTTGGCACCGGCGTTCCTTAGCTTCGAGCTCTAGGTGAGCTAGGCGCGAGCTCGTGTGTACATTTAGTTTTTCTTTAGTTTATCGTATCTTTTCGAGGCCGCTGGGTCGCTTGACGTACGTTGGCACCGGCGTTCCTTAGCATCGGGCAAGACGTAATTTAGTTAAGCTTTGATTTAGTTCAGCTTTTATTTAGTTTATCGTTTCTTTTCGAGGCCGCTGGGTCGCTTGACGTACGTTGGCACCAGCGTTCCTTAGTTTCGAGCTCTAGGCGAGCTAGGCGCGATTTTGAGCTAGCAAGTGTTTACATTTGGTTTTTATTTAGTTTATCGTTTCTTTTCGAGGCCGCTGGGTCGCTTGACGTACGTTGGCACCAGCGTTCCTTAGTTTCGAGCTCGAGTCGAGCTAGGCGCGAATTTGAGTGAACTAGTGTTCGCATTTAATTTTTATTTAGTTTATCGTTTCTGTTCGAGGCCGCTGGGTCGCTTGACGTACGTTGGCACCAGCGTTCCTTAGTTTCGAGCTCCAGGCGAGCTAGGCGCGATTTCGAGCGAGCTAGTGTTTACATTTAGCATTTATTTAGTTTATCGTTTCTTTTCGAGGCCGCTGGGTCGCTTGACGTACGTTGGCACCAGTGTTCCTTAGTTTCGAGCTCGAGTCGAGCTAGGCGCGAATTTGAGTGAATTAGTGTTACATTTAGCCTTTATTTAGTTTATCGTTTCTTTTCGAGGCCGCTGGGTCGCTTGACGTACGTTGGCACCAGTGTTCCTTAGTTTCGAGCTCGAGTCGAGCTAGGTGCGAATTTGAGTGAATTAGTGTTCGCATTTAGTTTTTATTTAGTTCATCGTTTCTGTTCGAGGCCGCTGGGTCGCTTGACGTACGTTGGCACCAGCGTTCCTTACTTTCGAGCACTAGTCGAGCTATGTGTGATTTCGAGCGAACTAGTGTTCGCATTTAGATTTATTTAGCTGTCATTTCTTTTTTTGGCCGCTGGGTCGCTTGACGTAAGTTGGCTCCAGCGTTCCTCGTTTTCTAGCTTCAGTTGAACTAACAACTGTCGTATTAGGGGACGTTTAGGTAGTGGAACAGTCATCCTAAAGCAAATGCTGACGCCTTCCCTTTATTCCCTTTCGTTTCCGAGTCTGCGATGATGAAAGCATGTTGATCCGTTGATCATCGGTGCTGTATTTGCTTCGGCTTTTGGTTTCACATTAATTCGGTTCTGAGCTGAACTTGGAAACTACCTCTCCCTTTCGAACCCTGGATTTTACCCCTCTCGACTGTTCTATCCGGTGTCTTAGGGTTATATATTTTTATAAACTATCCCTGACTCGATTAAACGTTATAAATTTGGCGCCCGAACAATTGGACGAAATTAAACGATAGTTTTCTGAAAATTTAATTTAGTTTTCTGATTATTTAAGGAAATTAGTTTAAAATGTTTGAAAACGTTATATTTTGCAAGTTCTTGGCAGTTTTACGCTGGCTGTTGGGAGTATTGTATATCTTGCCAACCTCAAACAAAAGGGTCGATTTAGATAAGGCTAACGATACTAAGGGTGATAAAGATACCCCTGTACCGTTGTCAACAGAAACTCGACCTTCGGCCACACTTAATGTCCCCACTAGGCAACCGGAAACAATAAAAGATAAATCCCCAACGGAAAATGACCCATATGTTGGATGGGTCTATCGCTTAGACAAAACCCAACTATGTACCGAATTATTAAAATACAATCTTGATAGTGAGGGGAAAGTTGACGAATTAAGAAAACGATACGTAGCATTTTTACGGTCGGATAAATTAACGACTTCAGAGCGTGAGGTCGAGAACGAAAATAATAGGATGGACTATGCGGGCGTATTAGGAGGCAATTCCGTATCTCACACCCACAGGGTACTGAGCAGCAACGAGCAAAACGAAAGCATGGCTCTTCGTGAAATTCTTGGACTCCCTCCTAACGCTGACAGCAGAACTCTAAGGGAAATGATTTTATCGTTAAAAACCACTAGAGAATCCCAGCCTACAGCTCATAGCACGATGGGAACTCCGCACGCAAACGTAGTACATAGCTATCAATCGATGTTAGCAAGCTATTCACTTCCGACGTATACAGAAGCGAATGCTGTCGGATTACAAAAACAGTCAGGTGGTTACGATCGGCAGAACAACTCGCCTAACTTATGCAACCTAGTAAGGAAATGGAATCTTCGTTTTGACGGAGTGAAAGGACCGATCTCGTTCCTAGAGAGATTGGATGAGCTACTCGACGCGTACGGCATTGAACGAAACGACATCCTTACAGCCTTGCCAGAGATTTTCCAAAACTCTGCACTCCTGTGGTATAGGAACAACAAGGACTTATGGGACAATTATGTGGATTTTCGGAGGGACTTTGAAACACAGTTTCTTCCTCCTGGATACAAACAAAATCTTGACGACGAGATCCGGAAGCGTACACAAGGTCAAGAGGAGCAATTTAAAGACTTTGTCGTAGCTTTAATGACATTAATGCGCAGAAGAGGTTCGTTAACATTAGATGAAAAACTCAATATTTTATATTCAAACATGCGTCCCGAGTATAAACTTACGATGAAACGACAAGAATGTAGGACCATATCGGATATGATTCACCAGGCTGAGCAGTATGAAGAATATTTGAGGGCCCGAAACACTTACCGGCCTCCTCCACTGCTATCACTCGCCCTAGTGCCAGAGACGGCATACTATGCAAAGAAGAAGTTTGATAAATCCCACGAAGCGTCTGCGGTTAGCAAGAACGGCGTTACAAAGACAAAACCCGCTCAAGTAGAAAATGAAATGAGTTGCACCATTCATGGCGAGGCGAACCACACGCAAAGACGGACGACAGAAACCAAAATTGTCAAACCTAACGTTCAAAAAGATAGACGTGAGCTTAACGTGAGGTTCCAAACCCCAGTTAACACGGTGAGGCGTATACGCGACGACACCATATGTTGGAACTGCGAAAAAAGGGGGCATTTTTTTCGAGAATGCCAGAGGCCCAAGACCTTGAGGTGTTTTTATTGTAAGCGACAAGGTATAGCAACTACCGCTTGCAATTGCCAGACGGGAAACGGTCGGTGGACTCAGCCGAGAAGGGGTCACCTGAGTCCCAACCGAAGAAATTAAGAACGACCCCAGAAGACTGGCAGAGTTGGCTTCGCACAATAGCGAATTTTTCTGGATCAGTACAGAGCAGCAGAAACATGGACAGCAGACCACACATCGAAATAGAAATCTACGGTAGCATATTTTCTGCTCTAATAGATACTGGAGCAACGATTTCAATGGTGGGAAAGAGACTAGCTGAGCATTTGAGAAGAAACGGAAATGTACCATTTAAACGCCCGATGAAAATCCGGATGGCTGATGGCTCACAGACATCGTTAGAAGAATATTATACGTTCGAAGGCTTGATCTCCTATAGAGATACGACGCATACGTTCGAAGCACTTTGCGTGCCGTCACTTACTTCGGACCTGATAGTTGGTGTCGATTCGATTGAATCGTTGGGGTTGCTGACATATGATTTCCCTTCCCAGACGCGACATGAACGTAATATCTTCTTAAAGAGTAGTGATGTAGGGGATGTTAGCGGATTGAATCAGCTATCAGAAGATGAACAAGAGGTCTTAGAAAAATGTCTAACAGAGGAGTTGCCTAAATTCGATGATGTTATGGGTAAAACAACACTAGTTGAACACAAGATTCGCCTGATCGATAATACACCTATTAAACAAAGGTACTATACGAGAAATCCGGCAGTGCAGGCTGTACTAGAAAAAGAGTTAGAGCGTATGATCGAAGCTGAAGTGATCGAACCGTCTTCGAGTCCGTGGAGCTCACCGATTGTACTTACCAAAAAACCATCTGGTGCATACAGAGTATGTATCGATTTTCGGCGTCTAAATGCAGTCACGGTGAAGGATGCTTACCCCTTGCCACAAATCAACCCCATTCTAGAAAAACTCAAGGAAGCCCGCTATATTTCGACCATCGACCTCAAAGATGGATATTGGCAGGTCCCTTTATCAGAGGAAAGTCGGCCGCTGACAGCATTCACTGTACCTGGAAAAGGATTGTTCCAATTTTGCGTCATGCCATTTGGTTTGCATTCGGCTGGGGCTACCTTCCAGCGCCTCTTGGACACCGTTATAGGACCAGAATTGGAACCTAAAGTGTTCGCCTATCTGGATGACTTGGTTATCGTGAGCCCTAACTTTGAGGCTCATCTAGAGCTTCTTCAAGAGGTTTTTCAACGACTAAGAAGAGCAGGTCTGAAACTTAACCCTGCCAAATGTCACTTCTGCAAAACTGAACTGAAGTATTTGGGTCACGTTGTAAACGACAGGGGCATTAAGACAGATCCAGAGAAAGTTCGAGCCATTGTAGAATTTCCTAGGCCGTCCAATTTGAAAACTCTAAGAGGCTTCCTTGGTATGGCCTCGTGGTATCGGAGGTTCGTCCCCAACTTCGCATCTCTGACCACCCCCCTCACGAGACTGTTGAAGAAAGATACTAGATGGCAATGGACGGAAGAACAGGAGAGTTCATTCAAGACTCTTAAGGGAAAATTAACGACTACGCCTATCCTAGCCTGTCCTGATTTTGGACAAACGTTTGTTTTACGAGTGGACGCCTCGGGCGATGGCCTGGGAGCATCGTTAACACAAACACAGAACGGAAAAGAAGTTGTGATTGCGTACGGTAGCAGATTGTTGACGGGAAATGAACGCAAATTCTCAGTCACAGAAAAAGAATGTTTAGCGCTAGTCTGGGCCGTAAAAAAATTTCGCCCATACCTAGAGGGATATCACTTTATCGCAGAATCGGACCATCAGGCTTTGAGATGGTTACAAAAGTTAGAGACTCCTTCTGGTCGGCTGGCCCGCTGGGTGTTGGAACTCCAGCAACACGATATGGAGATACGATACCGAAAAGGAGCCCTAAACAAAGTGGCTGACGCTCTGTCTCGGAACCCGGTATATGAGCAACAAATTGAGCATATAGGATCATTTACGGCTGAAAATTGTCCAGCTCAGAAAAGAAGGCAGGTAAACGGAAGACCACGTCAGGAAGAAATTACGGATGAATCCAATGATGTAGTGATGGTTGATAGGAACCTGTGGTATAAAAGACTATACAAGATGGCCACAAAGGGTGACTCAAATCTAATTATAAAAGATGGGAACCTCTATCGTCGAATAGTAGTAAAAGGAAATAACGGACGCAGACAAGCCCACTGGAAAATGTGTGTTCGTGAAGAAGACCGCCCGAAAGTACTGCAAGAAAATCACGATAAAGAAACTGCAGGTCATTTGGGTGTTAGAAAAACTGCCTTAAAGCTCTCCCAGTGTTATTACTGGCCAGGGTGGTTTCGTGACGTAAAGGCATACGTAAAAAAATGTCTGATATGTCAACGATATAAAGTTGAACAAACGAAGCCCGCCGGGAAAATGTACTTTCGTAAGCCACAAGGTCCGTGGTATACGGTTACCGCAGATATAGTGGGCCCCTTGCCACGATCGAAGAGTGGAAATCGGTTTATACTAGTATGTCAAGATTACTACAGCAAGTGGTTAGAACTTAGTCCACTTAGATCGGCCACGGCGAATAATGTGGTAAAGAATTTCAAAGAGATGATTTTGTTCAGATACGGTGCACCCAGCGTTTTAATAACCGATAATGGGTCACAATTTGTTTCGAAAATTTTTCGGGATCTTTGTAGGGACTGGAATGTCGACTGTCAATTGACGGCCCCTTATAGTCCTCAGAGCAATCCAGTAGAACGTTCTAACCGCGTCATCAAAACCTTGATATCGCAATTCGTTGGTGAAGACCACCGATCGTGGGATGCTAAACTAAGTGAGTTTAGATATGCATTAAACACAGCGAACCACGAATCAACAAACTTCACGCCAGCCATGCTTAACTTTGGACGCGAGCTGAGACTACCTAGAGCGATATGTGGACCTGCGTTTGAGTACTCCGGCGACCAGGAAACGACTACACGAGAAGAACGACACGAACAACGAATGGAAGAATTTACAAGGATTTATCAAAGCTGTCATCGCAATTTAGCCCGTGCCTTCCAGAGGCAGTCTCGATATTATGACCTCAGGCGACGAGATCATAATCTCCTTGTTGGACAGTTGGTCTGGAAAAGACATCACACCCTGTCTTCAGCTCCTGACGCGTATACATCGAAGCTAGCGCCCCATTTTGTAGGCCCTTTAGAAGTAATTAGGTTTAAAGGCCCAAATATCGTCGAGATGAAAGACCGTTCGACAAACAAAACTCAAACGGCCCACGTAAAAGACGTGAAAACGTATACGGGATCCAACTGATAGAAATCGAAAGTTTAACTTTTTTCTCATTTTGTTTCCCCGAAGTGGGTGGGGGATGTAACATGTCATTTTTACGGGGGGTTTAAATAAGGCATTTTTTTTGAGAAGAGAATATTTTTTAGTTAATGACATGTTATGATTTTTATTTCTTCCCCCTACAATTATACTCCAGTAGCTCAACATCAACGCAGGAGACGTCAGCTGACGAGGTCCGGCTCGACCGGGTAAGACGCGGAGTTTCAGGATACATCCGCCGGAGTTCGCTTCAAGGGCTGAAGCGCCTTACAGCGGACGACTCCAGTACTACAGTACGTAAGTACGCTGTGCCTGGCTTCCTCGCTCTCTCGGTCGCTGTCGCTCGGTCGCTGTCTCTCGGTCGCTGTCTCTCGGTCGCTGTCTCTCGGTCGCTGTCTCTCGGTCGCTGTCTTTCGTCGGTGATTGCAGTCGAAGTCGTCGAGTCGGAGTCGCTGCCCCCACACACGCCACGATAAGGTGCAAGTAAGTAGGTACTTATTTACCTGCCAAAACACGCTTTCACCTGAACTTGCCTAGTCACTAACGATAGGATAAGTACATGACATTACGTACTTAAGCTGCTAACAGAATATAATTATAGATATAAAGTGTAGCAAGAAAATAGATCAGTACGAATAGGATTAGATTCTACTACTAGTAAAGAAGAGTCTGAATTTAGTTTTACTTAATTTATCGTTTCTTTTCGAGGCCGCTGGGTCGCTTGACGTACGTTGGCACCAGCGCTCCTGAGCTTCAGGCTAAGCGTAACTTAATTTAGTTTTACTTAATTATCGTTTCTTTTCGAGGTCGCTGGGTCGCTTGACGTACGTACGTTGGCACCAGAGTTCCTGAATTTTGGACTAGGATTGAACGTAGTTTAATTTAGTTTATCGTTTCTTTTCGAGGCCACTGGGTCGCTTGACGTACGTTGGCACCAGTGTTCCTGAGCTTCGGGCTAGGCGTAATTTAATTTAGTTTTACTTAGTTTATCGTTTCTTTTCGAGGCCGCTGGGTCGCTTGACGTACGTTGGCACCAGCGTTCCTGAGCTTCGGGCTAGGTTTAATTTAATTTAATTTTACTTAGTTTATCGTTTCTTTTCGAGGTCGCTGGGTCGCTTGACGTACGTACGTTGGCACCAGAGTTCCTGAATTTTGGACTAGGATTGAACGTAGTTTAATTTAGTTTATCGTTTCTTTTCGAGGCCACTGGGTCGCTTGACGTACGTTGGCACCAGTGTTCCTGAGCTTCGGGCTAGGCGTAATTTAATTTAGTTTTACTTAGTTTATCGTTTCTTTTCGAGGCCGCTGGGTCGCTTGACGTACGTTGGCACCAGCGTTCCTGAGCTTCGGGCTAGGTTTAATTTAATTTAATTTTACTTAGTTTATCGTTTCTTTTCGAGGCCGCTGGGTCGCTTGACGTACGTTGGCACCAGCGTTCCTGAGCTTCGGGCTAGGCGAATTTAATTTAGCTTTACTTAGTTTATCGTTTCTTTTCGAGGCCGCTGGGTCGCTTGACGTACGTTGGCACCGGCGTTCCTTAGCTTCGAGCTCTAGGTGAGCTAGGCGCGAGCTCGTGTGTACATTTAGTTTTTCTTTAGTTTATCGTATCTTTTCGAGGCCGCTGGGTCGCTTGACGTACGTTGGCACCGGCGTTCCTTAGCATCGGGCAAGACGTAATTTAGTTAAGCTTTGATTTAGTTCAGCTTTTATTTAGTTTATCGTTTCTTTTCGAGGCCGCTGGGTCGCTTGACGTACGTTGGCACCAGCGTTCCTTAGTTTCGAGCTCTAGGCGAGCTAGGCGCGATTTTGAGCTAGCAAGTGTTTACATTTGGTTTTTATTTAGTTTATCGCCAGCGTTTCGAGCTCCAGGCGAGCTAGGCGCGATTTCGAGCGAGCTAGTGTTTACATTTAGCATTTATTTAGTTTATCGTTTCTTTTCGAGGCCGCTGGGTCGCTTGACGTACGTTGGCACCAGTGTTCCTTAGTTTCGAGCTCGAGTCGAGCTAGGCGCGAATTTGAGTGAATTAGTGTTACATTTAGCCTTTATTTAGTTTATCGTTTCTTTTCGAGGCCGCTGGGTCGCTTGACGTACGTTGGCACCAGTGTTCCTTAGTTTCGAGCTCGAGTCGAGCTAGGTGCGAATTTGAGTGAATTAGTGTTCGCATTTAGTTTTTATTTAGTTCATCGTTTCTGTTCGAGGCCGCTGGGTCGCTTGACGTACGTTGGCACCAGCGTTCCTTACTTTCGAGCACTAGTCGAGCTATGTGTGATTTCGAGCGAACTAGTGTTCGCATTTAGATTTATTTAGCTGTCATTTCTTTTTTTGGCCGCTGGGTCGCTTGACGTAAGTTGGCTCCAGCGTTCCTCGTTTTCTAGCTTCAGTTGAACTAACAACTGTCGTATTAGGGGACGTTTAGGTAGTGGAACAGTCATCCTAAAGCAAATGCTGACGCCTTCCCTTTATTCCCTTTCGTTTCCGAGTCTGCGATGATGAAAGCATGTTGATCCGTTGATCATCGGTGCTGTATTTGCTTCGGCTTTTGGTTTCACATTAATTCGGTTCTGAGCTGAACTTGGAAACTACCTCTCCCTTTCGAACCCTGGATTTTACCCCTCTCGACTGTTCTATCCGGTGTCTTAGGGTTATATATTTTTATAAACTATCCCTGACCCGATTAAACGTTATAAGGAATAGTATGTATCCAATGATCCAATATATGAAATTTTGCAGGAGTTTTCCGATATAAATAGTAAATCTATATATATATATATATACATATATATATATATATATATATATATATATATATATATATATATATATATATATATATATATATATATATAAATGAATGTTTGTGTGTTTGTCCTTTATGGAATCGCAAAATATTAGACAGACCATTATGAAAATTTGTATGTATACATATTTTTCTACGGAGAAGGTTTATAAGCTATGCCCATTGATGTGACTCACCAACAAGCGGCGCTGCAAAAGATAAAAGGTTTAAAAGCGCCTGCACACTATAAACTGCAATTACGAGATAGTTACGTATATTACATAGCCAAACAATTTGAAGGCGCTTAGTTATTATGTATATTTGTCTTTAAGATACATTTCTGATTGAACTTAAAATTTGAGTGTTACACCACTTTATAATAATGTACATGTACGTGCACAATGGCTATAAACATAAACAGATTTTCTTGATCGTGGCAACAAGGCAAACTCTACATCGGCGTTGTAAATATAATTCAATTAAACCAGAAGTTCACATACACGGGCAAAGCTTACGAAAAGCGTGCAAAGCCGCGGGAAACAGCTAGTATATTATATACATTTACCCTCAGACTGCCGCTCCTTAAGGTGATATAATAATTCCCATGTTATAAACATGTGTTACAAAAGGAAACTGCACGGAGGAGGTAATTAAAGTCCGTGTTGACAGCGTCCAGAAGGGGCTTCTCCTTGTTTGGGAGGGAGGGGGGTAACATGACACACCTTTCTTAAAAGTTTTCCGATATTAACAAATTTTTTTCTAATACTTGTGATTTAATGTTTATTTGGGAAAAAACTACGGAAAATGTTTAAGAATCTTTGAACTGCAGAAATGTTGTATTATTGGAAATCAACTAACCCAAAGTCTGGGGTCCCCATGTAAGATTTATAGTTAATATTATACTATTTTAAAGTATTTTTGTTATGAATGTATTGAATTCTGTTAACGTATCTAATTATTTATGAATAACGATATATTAGCTCATAAGCGACGAAGTCTATTATTTTTACAATATTAGTTAAGTATCAAGTATTCAAGTTTTAATGATTGAACTAGTTTCCTCAGCTTATCAGTGTCAATGATCAGGACACAAAATCAGATGTTTATTTGTAAACTGGCTTCATATATTCATATGAGTTAAGGTGCGTCGTTTTATGGTAAATGGTTGTACTTTTATGACACTCGATTATCAGGAAAGTGAAGTGGCTTACCAATGCCTTGATAACAAAACCTTAAGCTGTGTTTAGAAGTGAATGGAATAGCTCTCAGTCTGCCCGCACGATATCCCCGAGAATGTATTGACGTACAGACTTGAAATTTTTGCATGAAGCTTTACTAATGTATATGCAATACCGATTTCGATAATGTTGTATGTCATTTCATGGGATTTGGCTGTGTTTTAACAAAAATTTGTAACCGTGATGGAAACAAAAATTGTGGGATAAATGATTTTATAAACAAATTAAGTACTATAATTTGTTATTTTATCATGTGACATAATAGTACATGTAGCTTAGTAAAATGAACCTTGAATTTGAAATTTTACATGAAATGCCAGCGAAACGGCTGTTGAAATACGTGACATGTTGATTGGCTATAGTACCCCTTCCTTGACTATAGTAAACATGTGTGCGTTTTTACATTAATAAATCATAAGCGAAAGCAATGCGCTACGAGCTTGCTCCAATTTGACATATACGTGCAGTGGGTCAATATTTCATGTAATTTTATAACTTTGAAATATATGGTCTTCAATTTAAACAGTGATTTTGTGAAGAAACAAACTTATTACATTTACCCATTACGCATTTAGCAATATGGTAGATTTTTAGAATTATTCATTGATTAAAATATTTAGGTTTGTGAAAAAATTCAAAAAAATATATTTATATAAGAAATTTAATGTTTTCCTTAAACGCATATTCGTATGCGTTTAATTTAACATTGAGAACTTATGAAGGATTTATCTTCAAAATTACATGCTAACATTCAGCATGTAAGAGGCTCATAATGTACTTTTATGTGTTTGTGTATTTTAATATGCTTCTTATGTTTAATAATAATTATAGCGTGAAATTTTTAACTAAAATAAAATATTTGGCGAACAACCCTTTAAAGAATAATTTATCAAATTTAGATTATATTTCTTTTCATTTAATGATTAATATGGTCTACGATGTGATATAATCGTTAATTTGAGAGAAAATATAATTTTAATAAAATTTATGTAAACACCTTAAAGGAAGTCTCTACCAATGAGTTTTGTTGTGTGGAAATGCTCAAGATACGGTTTTATAAATAAACGGAGATAATTGTAATACATTTGAATGTATTTCTAGAATTAACTACGACTTCTAAATGTTCACTCCGTGTTGAGCTCACATAGATTATACCTATGGATAATTTATTCTGGAAAGGATATAAAAAGGACTAAGAGGCGCATGAAAAAGCCCATATCATTGGATGAAGATGTTCATCATGAATTTCTCTAATGTTTAGGACTTCCCTACATTGGTAGAAAATCGATTGAATGCGCGATATAATGTCTATATCATTTCCTGTCAAATTCCTGTCCCAAAACAGGAGGTGACTAAGGACGTCTAGCAGCAAGTCACGTGGTCTGATCAAACACAGCTTATTGGAAACGCGTGTTGAATAGCAATGACTGGATCGCTTCTTTACTCGTCTGCTAAGATTGTTTTACTGTAATTCCAATTTAATGAAAACAATGAAAAGATAAATGCTGGAGAAATATTCCCCTTACAATCTGTGTTAGAATATAACCTGTGTTGAGTGCTTTAGTAACTTTGAGTAAGCGAATGATAAGTATATCTTAGTTCTTATAATAATATTCGAAATTTCGAGTTGGATGTGCTTAATCAATCCCTATAAAGCCCCGCTCCTTCAGCTAAGCTTACTG
This sequence comes from Homalodisca vitripennis, assembly GCF_021130785.1. Lineage (NCBI taxonomy): Eukaryota > Metazoa > Arthropoda > Insecta > Hemiptera > Cicadellidae > Homalodisca > Homalodisca vitripennis. The sequence goes on along the minus strand of NC_060212.1, from coordinate 12,946,867 downwards.
ATTGCAACAGGGATGTTGGCTCTAATCAGAGTTACTGAAATATTTCATAGATGTTGCCGTATTAAATGTTTTTATTCATTATTAACTGTAAGCTCAGTTGATAGTAAGCCTAATATCTAAGATTGGTACAGTTGATAGTAATCAGTAACGAGAAGTAGCGAGTATTAAAGTTGTTAAGATTGTTAAACTAGTTTCCTCAGCTTATCAGTTTCAATGATCAGCGCACAAAAGAAGTTGTTAATTTACAAACTGGCTTTTGATATTCATCTGAGATAAAGCGCTCTGTTTATAGTAACCGCTTGTACTTTGATGCTTACTCGTAAGCGTTTGATTCACTATTGCGAATATTTGAAAGATTTAGCTTCAAAATTAAGTTAAAATTCAAGGTGTAATAGGCACATAATGTATTTCGATGTGTAAGTGTAGAATATTGTTTATGTATGATAGTAAGTATAGCCTAAAAAGTACGTTGCTTACCTTAAATCGCTCCTTGTGGCCGATTTCCGAATCGACGTGTCATAAATATTTGAGACATGGATACTATAATTAATTTATGAGATATTTATTTAATTCCTGTTTTACTTTTATTACACACGAACTTACTAATACTAACATAATTATTTCAAAAGTATATTTAGCATATCACAGAAAAAAGAACGAATAAATTGGGTTTGGAGATACTTTTTCTTTGAAGCAATAAATTCAACGTAAGACATCAATGATAGGTTCATATTGGTGTAACATCAAAATATAATCCTTTAAAGTGTTGTCATTGCAGTCAAGCTAATGTCCCAACAGGCAGTTGAAGACTTGATGATTCATATTTGTGCAACGTTAAATTAAGTTTCATGGATTTTCCATGTGATTGCAGGAAACCCAGCGTTGGAATTTTATTCGTGTTATCGTCTCAACCAGCGATTTAAGACTAGATGATTGATATTTGTGTCACGTCAAAATAAGTTTTTATTGATTTTGAAGATTGCTACAGAAGTTCTGAGAAGTTGAAGTACTGGTAAATAGTAGTAAAATTAATGTAGTAATTGCTTAGCCTAATTTTGCTTTGGCGTATTTCACTTCATCACAGTTGTTTCTCTAACAGAATGTAAACTAACACCACAACAAATTAATTTTAGCAATAATTTTAACTGTGCCTTTGAAATATTGCTGATATATTTTATATTCCCGCTACTTTTGCTTGATTTATTACAATGTAATTACATACATACTAAATATTTAATATTTATAGCCGTAAAATGTCTCGTCATTTTTATTATAAAAAGAAAATTTCATACATTATTCTAATTATTGCTGTAAATCATTTGATATTTTTCTCCTAATCTACGAGATGTTGAAATACAAATTGATCATTGGAAAATTGAATGTGGAACGGAAGAAAAGTTCAATCAGAGAAACTATAATTTAATTTATTTTCTTTGTTTTATATTTGTATACGGTGAATATTGAAAGGGAAGCACGTTTAATAGCGAGCTTTTCACAGAATGTTACAAGAGACTGAACAATCGGTAATTGAATTACTAACAATGTTTTATTTAGCGGAGACTGCTCGCTTTAGCATCGCCCATTCGTAAACACAAATATCAATTAGTCTGTAATATGCGCGCTGCTGCACTGGTGCACTGCTGCACATTTTGTATTTAGTTTTACATATTTCGTTCCTAACCTTCAAATATATTTCAAAGTCCACAGTCTGACCTATTATGGTTTGGAAAATGTACAGAAATGCTTCATAGTTTTTAACACATCATCCTTTGCCTGGTGAAACCCTCTCATAATTTCTTGGATAAAACTTCTGGTTTGAGTTTAATAAATCATCCGGTTTGCTATATAAGTACTAAACAATCTGCCATAACAGTTCTGAAGCAACCAGTGAAGTTACTTTCCACGAGTGTATAATAATTGCAAATGACTAGTTGGAGTGAGTTTAGTTGCATAGCTGGAAAAGCTTTTGTTTTACTTTTGATTGAAAAAATCGATAAGTCAATAACTGTTTCGACTTCTCCTGTTCCTCCGTGAAAATGAGGACTTCCGTTACAAAGGGGCAGACCTACTTCCAGGTGGTTTCTGATGCAAAAATTAACGGAACCAGTTTCTCCCGGGTTATTGTTTTTCCTGTGACAACCACTAGCTCTGCACGCTGCGATTTTAATCGGGGGCACACATGCTCTGCATTTCAGTCCGCTCTTCTGCAGATCAGAGGGAGTTCTCATGCTTGTATTTATTCAAGTACGCACGGAAACAACCGCGTCCCGATAACGTCTGCGTCAGATAGTATTTTACAGCTCCATGGCCTCGCTCGTATCACTTGCTTACTTCAGGGATCAGACGACGTGTCCATCTTGGTGGAGTTGTCTCAAGCTTCCTGCCAAGGTTGAAGGCTCCTTAGTCGCTCCTCCTTCTTAATTTCTACAGTGGTGAGAATTCTCGACGTTCCTGCTCGCGTGTTTGTGTGTGTGCGCGCTTGTTTATTTGTCTAAAGAGGTTTTTTTTTATTTCCAGGTTTAGAGTACAAAGCGATACTTTACAATAATGTTCTTTTTGTATTTCATGTTAGTTGCAAAACAGTCAGGGTCGTCATTTGTAAATGAATTAACAGTATTATGTCGCGTTTTCGAATTATGTTGTAGGTTTTGGAAAATTGAGGTCTCAGTTTAGGTCGACGACTTACATTTAGCTGAAACCTACTGAACTAATGTACCTTTCTCTTAGGCTATGATAAATCACTAATATCACAGACAGTCAGTTAGGAAATAGTGAAGACATCTTCCTTTGAAAACCAAAACCGGAACTACGATCAGACCATTGCTGTTATGTTAACCCTGGAGCGATCCCAGCCGATAGTAGGCTCAGTTATCCGCGGTAACTTTATTCTTGTGAGAAATTCGAACCCTCCCATAATGGATGTCCTCACATCATATCTACAACCTTTTTATAAGTACATCTCAGTGGGATTTGGTTAGTTCACAAAATATATTTGTGATGAAAGTGAATAAAAACTCTCACTTGTCAAATCTACAACTTTATTATTTATAAGTGAAGTTTCTTTACGATCCTAACCTTGAAACTTTCTCCGCTACAAAACTTTCAGTTCTATTTTCTAACTCCGCTACTTCTTCGCTAAATCTATCTGACAAAGCCTTTCTGTAATACCTTTTATATCGGGTTATAATATTTCTACATCAGATGTAGAGCATAGCTCTCATTTATATAGAGGAAGAAAACTTTCAAATCTTAAAGCAATATGTTGTTCTTTGCATCCACACGAAATAAATGAACGCGTGCATTTTCAAATTCTTATCTTAAAAATTGTCTAAGTTGTATTTTAGAATCTTAAGTTCTGTGTAAGAGTGATGAATGAATATCAAGCCCTCTAGACAATGCCTGCATTGAAATGACTTTACCATCAATCAATAGTTAGTCACGTTAAAACAGTGTCAGCTGTATATGGATATTGCTGCTGTTATAAACTTTCAATCAGCGTATACAGTGCTGTTCCTAGACTATAACATCACTTGATCATAGTCCGCAGGGAGCTCTAAACCTGCTCTGTCTAATAATTTTCTATACAAGATGATTAAAATAACTAGTCCACAGTATCCCATTTTATAAAGATTTCTTCCGTTAATTGCTTAATTTCTATCAGTATCACTTCTGGTATTCTAATGGTGGATTCTAAAAGTGAATAGTTGCAGAATAATATTACGTTATACCAGTTCTAATTAGCATTTTAAATTAAAAAATGTCTACTTTCCGTAGATTCATGGAACGTACACGTTCATACCTTCTCCCCTATTTTATACATTCGTACGAGTTTATTTTTATCTTAATTTTTATGCAAAAATGTTACAATAATAACATAAGTTGTAAAAATGAAGACTGTTGAATATTATGTTATTTTAAATATTGCATAACAGGTATGAAATTTACTATTATGTGGATAAAAATAATAATGCTGCAGCTTCCCGGAGGGTAGTACGTGTTTGGCAACTGAGTGTCATAGTATTGAGTAAATGGAACAAACTTCATTGAATAGTACGAATTGCATACGAATTCAATCCAAAAGGCATATATTTTTATTTAAATTTCAATTACTTAACCAATTATTAAATACTGCTTGTTTTTATACAAGAACCTATTTTGATTGATGTAATTTATTAGTCACTCGTACCTTTGATTGTATTAATTACTTAATAAGTAATACAGTAAAGCTCATACCTCTTGTTTGACGCAAGGATAACTGATAAGATGCACTAAACATAAACTTCAAATACTGACAAGCAGTCTGGGAAAAATAGATTTATAGATGGATAAATGTGTATCTCCAGTTGATGGAGACAAATATAAAGTATAACATCACTGCCATCAATTTCAGTATCTAGCTCGAGTTGAATGTCAACCGTATCAGTAAATATTTTAATAATGTGTTTTCTCTCTCAACGGCTTGTAAATTAAAACACCTATTAACGTATTATATTTTTGTTTAATAGTAATAGTTATTGATTTTATATTTTATTTACATAGCTAACAACTGTACGTATAAAAATATTTTTAACACTGAGTAGGTCTATAAATAAAAACGTGAAACAAATTATTAAGAAGAGTGCAGGAGTACCTCCTAATTTATTCTTGGTAATTTCCGCATTTTGCTTTGTTAAAATTTTTAAGAGAATACCTCTGAATGTTAAACGTCAAATATTCTGTTTTAATGCTCGCAGAGGGAAAATTTAAGATAGTTATCTCTTCCAGTTTTAAATTAAACAACAATTCATCTCCTAACGTGAGTGAATATTTTACATTAAAATCATCTGTTCAGAAGCACTTTACGTGGTCGTACTTAACTGGCCATGGGTCATGATGTAAAATGACGATGGTTTCTTTTCCTCACAAGAAAGCATTTACTTTAACATAAGCAAGCAAAATTATTGCAATAGCAAAAACCAATTATAGAGATGTGAAGCGTTAAAAGAATAATAATAGAGTTGGAATGAAATGCTAAAAGTCGGTGAGAAGATTTGATTTCAGCGCACTCTTGCGTTGTATTACTTCCTTTAGCTCACTGGAAATTGTATTAATTAATTAATCTGTCTATGAAAGATTAAGTTCCATACCTTAATGAAAAAATAGGTGAGTGTGTTATTTGGCAAGATATATCGCGAAAGTTTTTAACAGTGGACTTTTAATGTTTGCATGAAACTCCACTTCTACATGACAAGAATGGGTTGTATGATGGTGAGTGTCCAACTATGAAATTTGGCTGAGCGTCATTGAAACCTATCACTCAGTAGGTTTCACAGTTTCTTCTGCCGGTGAGATGTAAATATGTCTTTGCTTTATGTTTGTCTGCTTAACTATGTGTGCAGAACGTGTCGTAAATGAGCTGAACTGTAGAATTGAAATTTTGCATGCAATCTTAGATAAGCCTAATATGAGACATGTGTGTAGTGAATTATTAAATATAGAAATAAACTCAAAATTCGATATTTATTTTTCCCGTTTATAATTTTGACAATACGAGGCATATTACTGTACTAAGGCTCTCACGATCCGGGGGTATTTTTCTCATGTTATGAAAATTCCTCCCTCCGAAACGAGGCCAGTTTGAGGTCAGTAGGTCTAGAACTGTCGATGAGGCAATATATTTCGTGTAAAATGTCAATCCAATCTCCAGCCAAGTGGAAATACGCAGGGTCATTCGTTATCTTGTTTGGAAGGGAAAATCTCCGGTTGAAGTAAAGTAAAAAGTAAAGAATGTCTTATTTTACCAGCCGAAGTTAGGGCTAAGAACCCCTCTCTAACACTTAACCTGGGGACCAACGGCTTAAAGGTGACTTCCGAACCACCACCAATGGCCGGGCAGGCGGGCCGCTTGCAAGGACATTATCGCTCAGCGGTCACCTCCTAACCATTTGGTTGATGTTTATAATGAGGTAAGAACTGCATATGGTGATAAAGCTATGAATCATACGAGTGTGTTCAAGAGGTTTAGCGAGTGTAAAGACGGTCTTGCGTCTGTGCTTGATGTTCAGAGGGACGGGACATCTTCATTTGTAACTGGAATTCTCTAAAAGATTGAAAACACACTTCATAATAATCGCAGATTGATTTTAGTTGAAATTTTTTAGACATTTCCGAAAATTTCCAGATCTCTTCTATAACACGAAACGGATTATCGTAAACTGTCCATGAGGTAGCCCTCAAAATAGCAGACGGATCAACAAAAGCTGAATCGAGTAGAGACCGTGTAAAAGGTTTTGAGACGCTACAAACAAATATGATAAATCTCTTCGCTCCTTTCGAATTACGCAGTTTTTACCTCATTATAAACCCTCAACTCTTTGAACTCACGCTATTAATTCCAGCAAATCAAATTCTTATCAAATATTAAATCTCAAATATTCAACCAATGTTTTCATCTCATCAACGGATTACAAGGAAAGGCGCAACATTGATATTTCCGTGTATTGATGAAGTGGTATCTGTTAAAAACGTTATAATACTAACAGGGTGTTATGTACAATGTGTTACCGAACTCAAACACCACCCTTTCGGGAAGTTGTTCCTTGGGTTACAAAATGTTAATCGTATACTTATAGGTTTATTTAGATTTTCCTGACTGTATTTAAAAGGGGTTTAATTTAAAAATATTTAGAGTTCTAAAACAGCTTTAGTAAACTAAAAAAATTTTCTATTTGGATGAAATATTACCCTTATTGAGGTATATTTGTGTAAAACGCTACTGTACGCTTGTACGGAGGGGAGGAATAAGGCTACACAACAGCAGCCAACAAGTCGAAAAAATATTTCCGGTTCTGATAGCCTCAGAATACTTGCTTTCTGGATATGTCTCGTATTAGCGAATTGTCTTATGTTAATTGTGGATTTGCGGTTAACCTCGTTTAAGATGTATCATTCGTTTAATTCCATTCCGAACAATCGCTTTGGCTATATACGAGTATTAATATAGAGGATCAGTAATTTATGTTTTAAAACCTGCTATAAACAAATCAGTGCTCTTTTATTGTGAGAGGAAGATATAGAACAACAATAGACGCTGTGTTTACAAGATATTAAGCAAGACTTTATTACTGATTTTTATTTCTTATTTAAGTTACCATAAAACCATAATTATATTTTTAAATATAATGGCAATAAAAAAAGTAATTATTTCGGAAATATAAGATTTTAGTGAAAATGTGACTGACCATATTATAAAAACAAATTGAAACAATAAAAATGAAAATTTATAAATATTTATTACTTTAATAATAACAAGTCAGTTATAATTGTAAAATATCAAACGTAAAATATTATATATATATATATACATATATATATATATATATACATATATATATATATATATATATATATATATATATATATATATATATATATATATATATATATGTATAAAATTAATATAAAGCTTGACACTTTTTTACGTTGAAAAAATGGTGTCTAATATTATTTTTAAATAAAAAGTCATTCAGTAATTAGCAAACGTATGTTTTCAAGAAATACATTTACAGCACGTAGTAGTAAGATAGAAGTAAGTAAACAAAGAAAAAAGTAGAAAAGTTGGTCAGTCTCGCTACTGCCTGTACATTGTTTTTTTAATGTGTTTATAAATTAATGTCAAGGGGCCTGTGACATCAGTGGACATTATCTCGTCCCAAATTAATATTAGACTGATCAAAAATCTTACGAATTTGCAAACTGAGTAATTCAAACAAAATATATTTAAAATCATTATTTAATCCTTTTGGTGCTATAGGAGCTTTATTCAATTTAGAATAGAAGAAAAAGTCCTCAGAATAACAAAAAATCAGACGAGTCTTTTTTAAGTAACTAAGGAAAAACAGTTTGATTTATTAACTGGGCATAGTTGTGATCAATGTGTGAATAGAGGAAGTGACTTTCAATAAATGACGATAGCAATAGGAAGGTCGTACGCAACTATAAAAGGATTATTATACCTGCTGCAGTGCGGATATTACAGACAAATTCGCCTTTTGTGTTTAAAACGGACGATGCCAGAGGGAGTGTTTTGCGCTAAATAAACTATTGTTGGTAATTCAATTACTGATTGAGCAGCCTTTCTGTGAAGCAATCTGGGAAAATCTCATCATTGAACATCTGCCTGGTTGCTACTTTTTCAATTTCCTTAAAACAGAGGAAATTAAATTAAACAATGAGTGGACTAACTGAATATTAGTTTTGTAGCTGCAAACCGAAATGGGTTTTTCTTATATCTACAGTAATAACTTGTTCTCAGTTTATTAATAAAGTTTATTCTCAAATTTACTCTACGACTTTCTTATTGACGTTATGGTTAGCGACGATATAAGATTAATATGAAAATTGTTGCTAACCAATCTCATCCAAATTATTAAATTAATGCGCCATCATCCAAAATGTTTTCTACATAAAAATTAAACCTGATGCAAAATTTCGATGTACTGTATATACGTCAGTCTGTTGTTCCTACCTTTTCCTTAACTTAACTTATTCAACATTACCAAAAATTATTTAAATTTAAATTATTCTTAAATTCTATATAATTTGACATTACCGTAAGGCCAAACTCAGCAAAAGAGTAAAGAAGCGATCTAGTCATTGCTATTCAACTCACGTTTCCAATAAGCTGTGTTTGATCAGACCACGTGACTTGTCGCTGGGACATCCACAGTCAACAAGTCTCTCGTGAGATCAACACATATCAGGCTTACAAGTAATACAGACCTATTACATTGTTGTATTTCTATAAAGAAATGAAGTTTTATGCCAAATGCTATGACTATAAGTCAGTTAGCGGTATAGACAAGTGTGTATATCATTAGTTTGACATTTGACTGAAGATGGCTCTCCGCAGAGATGTCGAGTTATTTCATTGCGATTAAAAGCTGTTTGATTTTAAAAACTTCAATATGAGATATCATAGATATCATATACATATATGTTTATGATATTTTTCGTACTTTTATTAACTCTGCTAAAAATGTACCAGTAGTAAAGAGTGTGCTTAAAAGTAAAGAGCATGTTTAGTATTTATATATGAGAATATTTAATCTTTATGCCACAGTTTCTTTCTGGTAAACCTGTTAAAGGCGTTTAACTGTGCCCCACTCTTGAAAGCATTTAAGAGTTCTTCATCATTACACGTTATAAATACTTTCTGAAGAGATAATATAAATGATAGTTTTATTTACTCTTTTTTTCAAGAAACCATTTTGTAAATGTTTTACTTTATTAAAAGAAATATTACAACTATCAACTACTAACTTGTCAACTAAGAGGCAGTTGTAGAAATATATCAGAACATAGTTTCCCTACAATTTATTGAAATAAGTCTGATAAGGCTAACATGACAATCTGGTCACTGTCAATTCACTGTAGCGACAATTTTATCAGCTCACTGACTCGATCTGAATTGAGGGTAATTTATTATGTGACTACCAGCACGTAGTTAATTATACCTATTTTTCAATGTAATTAAATTGTACTTTTTTTATTAATTGATTAAGTATTGATTGAGTAAAGATACATGATACATGTTATAGGTAATTTAACTATGTTTGTTAAGTAATTTATAAAGTATTTACAAATAGGAGCACTTATTGTTGTAAAAAAGCTCGTCACCATTCAAAGAATACATCTTATCTTTTCTATATAAAAATGAATCGCTAAATGTGTTGCCAAGCGCTAATCTCTTTAATTCCAAGAACTGGATTAATTCTTTTTTTTAATATTATCTGAAGTCTGAGGAATATTTATTTGCAGAGGAAAGTTTTCCAGAATAAGAATAAAGAAATCAGAGAAACAATTAAAATATTGATGTCTCGTAATCCAAAGTAAACTGACACTTAACAGTTGTTGAAACGTTCTGTTCATTTTCATTAAAGAGAATGAATATTTGTGTATTTTAGAAAATATTATAAATACAGTACTTAATCAGCAGTGTAATGAACATTGAAAAGGGGGAGTTACTTTAGATCTTTTTACATTGGTTAGCGTCAGTTATTAATGAACCAGCTAATGATGTTTTGTAAATATTAACGATGTTATTAAGCTCACATTAATGATCAAAGCTGTGAATGCTTGTTCGTCAGATATTTGAATTTGGTAGGTTTACTTGACATTGTGTACGGCATTCCTCCTGTAGCATAAGGGGTATCAAAGGAATTCCCCTTAAACCGGAAATATAATATTTTGGATTTTTAAAAAAGTAGTATTTTTATTCTAAATTGGATCCAAAATATGTATTTATTTTCTTGTCAAGTGCATCTAAATAAACTCAAATCAACTGTAGATCCGTGACTAAATTAAACCGGGAGAGAATTTAAACAGCTGGAACTGACAATTTGGCCACGGCAACATTTTAGTCATAGAATATAGTGTTTTCATTGGGACAAACAGGTATACATACAGCAAGTAGGTAAAGACACAGCTTTGTGACGCAATTAAAGTTCAAGGTTAATTCAGTTTAATGATTTTGATAATTGGGCGTATACGTTTATAAACATTGAACGGCCAATGATTTTAGGTACTTGCATCAGTGAGAATGGAGTTGAATAATCCATAAAGCAAGATTGGGTAATGTTCCCACGAGATGGAAGTTACATGAGATGGAAGTTACACGAGATGGAAGTTACATGAGATAGTTTCACCAAAGCCACAAACCGAAAACGTAACAGTCCATCATATATTTCTATTCTAGCTTCAGTTGTTTTGGTTCCAACTATTCTTTTAAGAATTAAGATCAGTTTTGTCTTTATAATATCTTAAAATTCGAGAACAAGATGTTTTTTAGAATCGTTACTAAAAATGATATAGATTTATATAAACGTAATTAATTTAGGATGCCTTAATCACATAAGTGTAAACGGAAGGGCTAATAACTACCTAACGAAATAAAATTTTTTAAATTTCCAATATGTCTGTGTGACATGTGATAAAACAATTTTGTATCTAATTAAAATAAAAATATATTATAATTACATTATACGAACTATTATTATAAAAATTAATACAAATTCATCAATCAAAGTAAAAAAAAAAACAATCGAATACTATAAAATAATTCCAATCTTTTAAATTATATCTATTTGACTATCAACATTTAAAATTGTTTTAATTATTTACTTTAATAACTGTTACTAACCATCTAAATTATCGATATTTGAAAACTTTTCCACGAAAAACTAAAGTTCTAGTTGCATATAAAATAACAAATTTTACAGGAATTTTTATTTAAAAGAATTAAAACTGTTCTGCAAACGCTATAAATATTTGCAATTAATGCAATGGGATTACACCTTCTGAAACGGGAGTGAGAAACACAGTTATACTACATATATTTTTGTATTAATTAATTATCCTTGCTTCTTAAACATATTACTTTATTTTAAATAACTTTTTGATAATTTAGCTCAGTTTACTGTTATTTGTTATGGAAGTTTGATAATATAATATAAAAATTAATGTTTGTCTGTATTTTCATTAAGAATAATAAACAATGTGACCGATCATTATGAAAATATTTATGTATACCGGTACGTTTTTTCACGGAGAAGGTTTATATGCTATACCAATTGGTGTAACTCGCCACCAGGCGGCGACGCACAAGATAAAAGTTTTCAAAGCCCCCGCACAGTATAAACTGCAATTATGAGACAGTATATAAATAGCCAAACGTCATTTGAAGGCGCTAAGTAGTAATTTTTATTTCTCTTAAAGTAATTCTCTGTTTGAACTTGAACCTTGAGTGTTAGACCACTTTATATTAATGTACATGTGCGTGTACAATACACTCTTGACAGATTTTCTTGATTGTGCCATCAAGGCAAACTCTACATCGTCGTTGGAAATATAATTCACTTGAACCAGAAGTGCTCTTACACGGGCAAAGCTTACGAAAAGCGCGCGAAGCCGCGGGAAACAGCTATTATACTATAAAGTAAATTAAGTACTACTATTTTTTGTTACGTATTATAGTAAAAAGGTATTTTTTTATTTAATACTAAATATTTTACCAAATTGAATAATTAGTACTGGCGGTATTGTTTAAAAATGTTATTAGTAGTTAGTTTTCCTCTACAGATGTCTAAAATTTTAATACGAGTAGAAGCCTATTAAGTTAATTTATTGGGTGTAGTTTACCATATACATAAAATAATGTCAATACAATATTTTCTGTGACATACATGGCCTAATACTTATATAACGTTATATATCTCTTGTTAGTTAGTACATATGTATATTTTCTATAAAGACATAATTGTAATAGTTGTTATAAATACTAGTTATCTTTATTAAACTGTATTTATTGTGCGTAATATATTTTAATGACTAAGTATTAACCCGCTAGAGAAATCAAAGAGGAACATTTCCTCCTGTGGTAGAGGAATCTGAGCGCCTCTTTCTTTTTCCCCGCTAGATAAATCAAAGAGGAAAATTTCGTCCTTCGCTACGGAAATCCGAGCGCCTCTTTCTCTTTCCCCGTTAGAGAAATCAAAGAGGAACCTCTTTCGTCCTGCGTTACAGCAATCCGTTTGCCTCTTTCTCTTTCCCCGCTAGAGAAATCAAAGCGGAAGCTTTCGTCCTGCGAGAAATAAGCATTCGCTCAGGAAATTCATCACTTAGGAAATAAATAAATATTTAATATTTGATATGCAAAAAGACTCAAATTCTCTTGTCAAATTAAAAAAAAAATGAGCATATCTATTTGAATTATGCCTTGCTACCAATGCTATAATTGAAAAAAACACTGTGTTTGTAATTTCTGAACTAGTTTAGAAGCTAAAAGATTTTTAGATATCTAGAAAATAACGTGTGTAATATTTGTTCAAATATTTTATGTCTACTAAAGTGTTAAAACCCATTTTTATGTCAAGGTTTTGTACTTTCCCTACTCATTTTTAGTCAACGTCACGTTCTCCAGATCATTAACAGCTCGAGCACTGATTAACATTTTTCGCATCATTACATTAATGTTATTGGTAAATTGAGGATTGAAGTAGTATGGCATGACCGGAATCGGTGGTTTTATTGACATTTGCATATTTTTTGTAAACGTTCAGCCAAATAGCTGTTAATCATTGTTTAACCAATTATTTAAATTCAAAATCAAATAACCGAGCTCGATAATTTTACAGGTACATTTGCTACAATCTGGAGCAACAAACATGTCAAAACAGCTGATATCTCTCGTCTGCCAATAACGTTTATTTCTCCCGGCTTGTACAAGCATACCTTTAAAGTTTTCGCTTTTTCGTTGACGGATTTTGTTGAAAAACGTACCGTTGGAATTGCAATAACATTTTCAATGTAGTTATAATCTTGGAAATGTTTTATAATAATACAGGTTTATTTATTATTTGACTTTGACAGTTTTTAACAGTCGGCATTATATATTAAAGTAAACCAGCGAATTATTATTTTTCATATTTGCCAAGGTATAGTTAGTAGCTTTACTAGTTCTAAAGATATTTTTATATCAATTTGAAACATGGCAGCTAGCGGCTGAAAGACACATTTCTTGACCAATGTTTATAGGATATGTTTTTTTTTCAGATCATGAGTACTATAAGCTGCAAGAGTACGTGATGCACTTTTCTGAACACCCTGTATATTTTAACTTAAGATGAATCATAAAGGTGTCCTTGTCCAGGCAGTTTCCAAATGCCCAGCTACCAAAGTTTCTATAAAACATTCTCCGGATTACATTTTGACACAGTTCAAGATATTAAACGTAGATTGAAGCGCAGAGGATCAACCAGATGTTATAATCGATAATATAGGACCTTTAGTAGAGGATAAACATTACTGTATACGTTTAAATAATGCATTTATTTCAATTATGGTTTTTATTGTATTTTATTTTCTTATTTAAGATAGAAAGTTATAATTTCCTTTTCTGGAAGAATTGGGTAGTTGTTTCGGCTTTTTATGGGTTGAACCAGACAGAACCATCATCCTTTAAGAAGTTCTGGATCTATCAACCTTATCGAGAAGAGAATTAGACAGAGCATAAGCTTTCTACAGGAAGAATCTAACATATCTATAAATATTTTGTTCTAGAATTGCTGCTTGGTAATTAATCTTATAAGATTTTTATTACCCCCTTTCCTAACTAGCTTTTGTTACTGTTTCACATTCCGTTGTAATGTTTCACTGATGTATGACTAGTTTGTTACAAAATGGCACACAACACAACAATTTTATTTTATTTATATTTTATTATTTTTTTCTTATGTTAATTATTTAAATTACTCCGTTTTTTATTGAATATCAATTCAACTGAGATAACAATCGTACACCAAAGCAGACATTACCAATAACCAAACGTTCAGTAGACAGTCGCTAGGATGTATCTCCCGTCTGCTATAAACTGTACTACGCTCGGAATATTGCGGTTAGCGAGCCAATCTGAGAGAGAAGCTCATGGCAGCTGCTGGGTGCAAATTGTTAGGCATTACCTGGTAAATCTACAGCCATCAACTGATAGCTCTTCCGCCATCAGCTGAAAACAATGGGGTGTCTTCCCTGATGGATGTTATTGTTTGTTTTTCTCGTTGATATCACTAGCACCCACAGTCTTATAGTGGATGCGTAATGAAATTATTCACGATGAACACTTAAATCTGAATTTAAAAAATGTTACTTACAAATATATCAAATTTTTTCAAATTGTTTATGTATTTTGATTGGAGATTTTTTATTTAGAAATTATATATCAGAACTATAAACTTTATTTTTCTTAGTGTAGTATAAACAAGATTGACTACCTACTTAATTCAACTTAGGAAAGCAACACAATGTCAGTAAACTGTACTCGTATCACCCGAGGTTATACTGTACACGTGCAACATCGTGAACATTTATTGACTTCAACTTCTTGATGGTACATCGGAGATTCAAGGCACAGCGAGATACTAATTTTTCCGATCTTTTAGTCTGCTTAAGAGTATTTGTATTGAACTGTTTTATTCAAATTCCCTATACTAATGCCTCTACCCAGTTTAGAACTATAAGTGTCCTCCTATGGGGTATATTCACTATTAAATAATCCAATCATTCCTATACATAAATGAAGAACGTGTAATGTTTCAAATTTACATCTTATTTCGTTATCGAGACATCATAAGGAAGGCGACAGACAGACAAAATTAAACTTTGCCAACCTCTTCAGTAACAAACACTAGTAGAGCTTGTACAAATCCAAAGCAAAAGCAAAGTTTTCACTTAACTTTGCCATTTAGTGAAAAAGTTCATGTAATATTTCAAATTTATAACTTATTAGCTGTCACCAGTTAATTATTAACGAATTGTATGAGGATCTCGCTACTTCATAACTGTTTGGATTTAATGCAAAGAAACAGGTGATTATACAAACAATGTCTACTGTTATTTCAAATATCATTTGTCAAGTATGTAAATAAATTATGTTATGAATTAATATGTTGAAATAGTAATAGCATCGTTGAATTGTTTTCTTATTTGACTTATTTTGCATTTACTAAATAACTGTAATTAAGGGAAAACATGTTTGATTTAATATAAGAACAGCACTAATAGAGCAATTCATTTCGTAAAACTATACAATTTAAGATGCCATATTGTTTTAAAAAGTTTAGTTTAAAGTGTAAATACTTTATTATGGCGAAGATGTGTTTTTGTAAACAGCAACCATACGAATCAAAACATAAACATTTAGCTACAGTTTTTAAAAATTACTGACCCTTCCTTAATAGAGAAAACCCTTTGATGTTCAGAGTAAAATATACTCGTATTTTGATCGAATGAAATTACTACGGAGAATATTACATTTTCCATTTTGTTACATTATTCAACTCCACAATGGAACTAGATTACTTATAAATAAATAATATAATATAATAAAAGTAACTGTTGTGATTCAACAGTAATAGGTTGTGATTCCTAGCTTATACGTGTAACAACGATCTAGTATGATTTGTTTATTTTAACGTAGATTTTAATTATGTGTTAGGTCAGTTAATTGCCTGAAGAAGAGTCCAGATTGCAGCTCTAGAAATATTACTGATAATTTTTATCACTGAACGATGGCAAACATCCGGAAACATCCTCTTTCCTTATTACTATAACAAATGGAATTATCTTGTGCTTTTAAAGAAGAAAATATAACTTGTAAGCTGAAAAAGTTATTAAGTGATCTGAGTATAAAACGAATAAAACTCAATCAAACCTCAGGACTCGATTTCAATTATGAATGTGAGATTGGAATTCGAATTGAATGTGTCTGTTTCAGACAAATATTGACACTTTCACTGCTGGTGGAATTACATAAATATACGAGTATTTACTATGAATGATACTATGATATTTACAATCTTTAAAAACTAATATTGTTAAAGTTTATATCAGAATAGAAATGAACAGATTTGTTTCTCTGTCATTGAAGCTACTCAGGCACAATGTCTATTATGTCTGGCAGGGCAGTGTAGAATTTCATCTATCTAATTCTATATATGTTTGCCTATTCGTGACAAATCGAGAATGAAATGAACTTGTAGGCTCTAAATTTTTGCATGTAACTTAAGCTAATAATGTTACGTAACATGTGATATGTTGTACTACTACTTTAACATTTATTTGTTAATGAGAACTATCTATCTACATTAAATTTAGTTGAGATTGTACACAGAAGCTTTCAGAAGTTCTATCACTTGCCTTTCAGTGACGTTATTGTCAGAAGTAGAGGTGATGTAGCGACTTGCACCGGACTCAGTTATAAGGTATGTGTGTGAGTGAGTGTGTGTGTGTCGCATTACATACCTTTCAATATAGTCTGTATTGAAAATATTTTTGACATGATGGTTGTCTACACACTATATTAAAAGTTTACATAATATATATATATATATATATATATATATATATATATATATATATATATAGAAAAATGCTGTTCTGTTTTCGTAAATAACTAAACAATATTGAAGATGCCGCTTATATTGTTGTCTTTTTGTATTCACCATATTAAAAATTCGCAACAATAATATCTTTTTACTTCAAATTATGACAAAAATAAAAAGTTTTAAAGTATTGGTTGTAATGAATACTTAATGTAATTATTAAAAATAAATAATATTTTATTTGTGCGTTTGAACTAAAGCATATAAAATTATAGTTTGTGTTTATGGTTGCAAATTGTAATTAAAACATGCAATACTGTCAATTTTGTTAGGTAATAAAGAACAGTTAAAGCCTTAATTAAGAACAAATTAAGAACCTTATTAATTTTTACAGGTCTCATACAAGAAATCCTGCATAGAAAATATATCCCTCTCCTAGAGAATTCTATAGATTGTTTTAGATAAAATGGTGATTATCTGCTGAACTATATTTTTCTGCAATGCATGTCGTGCCTTTAATGTACTTTTATAACTTATTAAATGAATAAAAAAATCATTATTTTGCATTTTCCCCCTTCAGTAACTTATTTATAGACTAAAAAACATGTGAGAAACGTAAATCTACCGATCTGAGAATATTTATATGCTTCAACTTAACACCAGTTGTAATTGTAGTTTGGTCTTTACTGTTTATTTTGTAAAACAATGTTCCGAGTGTAGTGCAGACACAATGATATACCTCACACACATCCACAAACAACATAACCTCGCAACAAGCAAGCAACGTTTATTTGTATTTAAATTGTTAATAATTTGTTGGATGAGTAAATAAACCGACTCTTACGTATGTTACTAAACAAACATTCATAATTCTGTGTAAAAACATACACTTCCTTTGATGTGAACATTTACCAGGATATTTTCCTGTTTCTGTAACCACCGGAATCACTTAGCTTAAAAACTATATTTGGTTAATTCCAGTTGAGTTATGTTCCATATTCGACATATAAAGTGGTATATCGTTATATAATTCCAATAGTACATAATTCATGTTTGCTCTTAAAGACCCAAGAAATTTTAAAGAATCTATATTGACATCCCCTAAACATATAGCGTTAATAAATATTTTAAAAACTAGATGTGTATGACATATATTAATTGTTTCCAAATATTCACAATACAATTGAATTTTAATTAAATTGTATGTTTTAACATATTTTAATAACAATACATATAAAAACCCCATATACTTTTGCATATTTTTGTTTTAACTGTTTTGCTGTTGTCACTATCAACAACTTCATTTTGGAGTAAATAAAGATTGTATAGTCACATTGTATTAAAAATTTTAATTATCACCAGATTTTGGTGTCTTATTGAAATATATGGATAAACCTTGAATGCAGTATAATGCTACAAGTCTATAATACTGTAATAGCTTTTGAACAAACGTTGTACCATATTGTGCCGTGATACATCTAAACGCAGACTATTGCTCAAGTAGTTTTTATTGCTGCGACAAAATCAAGAAAATCCTCTCACCTCTTTACTTTTATTCCACGTGCAGGGAGCGATAAAAAGTGTGATCCTGTCTACAGATATACATACCCCTCTACGAATAGGAAATACCGTCAATGTTAGATATGGGGAAATTTGGTTTATTTATATTGGTATCTGTAGTATAAACGAATAAAAAATTGAATTATGTTTATTTAAATATTTAATTATATCAGTTTTAAGGATAAGTAAGGGAGGACTTTATCTCGTCTCTTAGTCAAGTAAATTTTATCTAACTCGTTTTAAATTACATTAAAAACATAAAACCAATATTTAATACATTTTATTGTTTTGTACAAAACAATAAAATATATTAAATATTGGTTTTATGTTTCTAATGTAATTTAACAGTGACCAATATAAGCTCCATCTACAGCATTTCAACATAACTCGTTTTAGTTTATGATGATAACTCACAAAGCTGCTATGAGAAGGAGAATATAAATAAGTTTTATATTTTATATAGAGTGTAGTACCGCATATAAAAACCGAAATGGAATATCCTGTCAACTAAGATAGAAGACGCCATTTAAATTACATTTTAATCTGCTAAAAAAAAATCATGTTTTAAATAAAGTGTTTTAAGCATTAAACTTCACATTCGAGTTTCCTTACTAGAATATCACAGAGCGCTTTGTCTGACAACATGAATATACCTCTAACAACATCAAACCTTCAACGCAAAATATAATTAACAATAGTAGTTACGATTATTGCTAACAATTCCTATTTCATTTCTACCACTTAGAAAATACTTTAAATATTTTCTAACAACTCATGCTAACTATAAAATATGTGATAAGAATCTATACATTCCGTTTCATATCTTAAAATCTTAGAATTAAAAATTACTATTTCATTATCTTTCTTAATATTTAAAAACACGGTCTTTACATGGATATATTTTTCTTCCACTTCAGAAGCACAGTTTCAGTTTACAATTTCCAGGATATAGGTCCCCAACGACACAGCAGAGGATCTGTTTTGTTGAATGGTGAATGTCCTGACGCTTACTTTATGACCTCAGGAACGTCTCTACTGTCACATACTCACAATATAATGAATAACTAATGTGAATTTCAAGAAATAATTTATTGCTAGCGCAAAACACTCGGTCTGTATGTTGACTTTTAGTTTACAAGTTTTCCAAAAATAACAGCTGGTATTAGTCAGACGACCGAATAATCTGTACAATGCTATCTGAACTTTGAAGGAATGACGAAAGACGTGGAAGTCGCCATATTCAGTAACCAAAGTGTGTACTTCAATATATAGCATATTATTTTGCACAGAATATGGAGTAACTCTTATCATGAGTCCGCTAGCTGGCAAGGGTGAGGTACAATGTAGGAGTCAAAGAAACTACCGCACAGCAAATAATCTACAGCTATCACGAATAGTATATTTATTGTTTTGCTCATACACCATGTTCACGAATATTAGAAATCTGCACGTACAGTTAGCCTGCAAGTATATGCCACAAATACCTGCAAATATTATGGGCACGCAATATCTCATTAAACACGCAGTTTTGCGTAAGACCACATAAATATGTGTCAATTGATTAAAGTCTTAACATAAAATATTATATTGCTCGTGCAATTTTTTATTCACTTATATCAATCTTTGGAAAAATTCACAGCATAAGTAAAGTAAAACACGAGTATCCATACTTGCAATTTAATATGGGCAAAGTGTGCAATAAATATAAAGTTTATAAAGCTATACAAATCCAAGATTATTTAAAACTGTATGGATAAAGCATTTTACACTTAAAAAGATCAGGGATTTTTAAATTTGTATCACTTTAGTAATATTCAAATCAAATATTTTATATTCATCTATTCCTACTTTGTATAAAAATAAACCAATGACCAAATTGACTTGTATTGGGTATTACACTGAATAATCTATAGAGATGTGGGCGGTTATGGATCGCATGGTGGCTAAGGGTCATCATATCTCTTGTAGCATCGACAAAATGTGTTCACACCGAGATGAAAGTTACATGAGAGGCTTCCCTCGTCCTTTATTTAACAGAGAGAAGTCCAGATCGATAATGTCCACACTGAGCATGTATTTGACTTCTTCCTATTGGGGTTTGGGCTTCGTTCACATCGCTCAATACTTCACAGACAGATTTAAAAAGTCTATTTTCTTTTTATAGCGTAAACTTCAAAGGTTGCTTGAAATTCTTATTAATTCCAAGAAATTATTCTAATTATCTTGAAGTTTTTTCCTTTTGAAGCAAAAGTTGAATAATAAACTTTTGAATTTAAAATGTTAAAATAAAACAAGGAATCTTTGAACAAATACATGTTATTTTATAACATAACAATGTTTTTAAGTAAATTAAATTAATTGAAGTTATAAAAATGATAAAAGATTTCTGGCCTCCATTTAGGTATGTAGTAATTTAAAAATTTTCTTAACCAAATTCAAGTTCTTTTATTCCAGATTTAGACATTCTTAAACATTTTTTAATGTCATCACACTTCTTTGAAAGTAACAAAATTATTTCTTGTTGTTCGCACATAAAACAACACCCAGTTGTGATATAGCATAGGAAATTTATAGTAAGCAAGTAATTTTAGGAAGTACGTGTATTTACAGCGATTAAAATATATAATTTATGACATCGGAAAGATATTGCTGAGTTTGTGTTATCACAAAGTATTAGTACATATTTGATTTGTAGAATTTATTTTGTGCATCACCAATTTTCATCAATGTGGGTTAAAAAATCAATATTTAGGAGCCAATTATTTAATTTAGGTATGTCATAATACATTATAAATAAAGATCTATGTCGCCGTCAATCTCAAGTAAAAAATTATATGACTAACTTCCTCATTCGCATTTGAAATGATAAACTTAGGATAAGCAGCCAAAAATATAAATTTTCATTTTAAAATAAATTCTATTTAATGAACTCATACTAAACATTAATGTGTAGTTCTAAGTCATTGTTAAGATTTTTTGTAGATTCCAAACCTTATAGACATTCTGTGTACCCACCTAATACATGTATTATGCAATAAACCTATGGTAACCTCCCTCACTGGAACAAATAGACAACAGAACTGCACAAAACAGGATACACCAAGTAAAACACCATTCAGTGAAAATGTTTTGTCTCCTCTAGACAAAGCACTGAACAATCTGCCACCATCAGTTCACATGTACAAAGAGAAACGTGCTGGGATCTTGTGACTAGATCCATAAACGTTTATGGTTTGTACGTTTTTGCACTGAATGAATCTGGTAAGAGAAATTACCACTTCTGTTTCAGTTCTGTGTTTTGAAACTTTCGATTTGTTCATTGTTTCATTATTATAGCAAATTCCTATAATAATGGTTGACTGGCAGAGTGACGATTTTATTATAAAATAAACTCAAGTTTCCTCTGTGATTATTCAAATCACATTTAAAATTTTCCAGTACTTTCTCATGGGTTTTCCACTTAAGGAGTTGAATGTATTCCGCAGGACACTCTCAGCAGTCGGTTGCCTCACACTGGTAACGATTCGGGCAACAGTATTTCGAGAAAGTAATAACCCATTAGTTTGCATTTTGCACGAAGGTTTATTTATTTGTAGGCAACACCGAGCTCACAAATTCTGAATTTTACTCCACGTGATTTGGCTGAGCCTTATCCAAAATATATTCAGTAACTATGATGACAAAGATAAAATACAGAATAGATAAATTTGCAAACAAATTGAGTAGAATATATGACAAAGTTTAACATCTGACATAGTAACACGTATAACTTAACTATCCGTAAGATATCTAAAAAAATTGTATCTGTATACTGCATATTTTGCATAAAACTTAAAACAAAAATGAGTTCTACGATGCTCTATGTCCAGCCATGGGATTTGGCTGAGTCTCATCGAAATCTATGACTCAGTGGACTGATACAATACTCTCTTGTCTGCCCGTGGTATTTAGATTTCAAATTTTGCATGCAACTTCGGTGAAGCCTATTGTTCATGCCTTGGTACTCCAGCGGTGCAATTGAATTTGAATTATAATTCATACATTTACGAAACAGCTATAAATAAGAATCTATTATTACACTATGTACAGTTCGATGCAAATTGAATATAGAAATTTTCGTACTTACTAAAATAATTCAAGAAAAGTATCTAATTTACAACGAAAGTATTGCATAGGACGGAGTAGGGCTAAATTGGTTTCATACCAGTATGTAACGAGTATATTATGTATTTAAGCAAACTTTATCTATTCCTACTTTGTTAAAGTACAGTTTGTTGTAAGCGTTATATAATGTATCACTTATCATGTTATGTATCATGTATCATGTTACGTATCATGTACAATGTTATGTATCGTGTATCATATTATGTATAATGCTTTTCATTTAATGATAAAGTTTTCATGATAAAAATTTAATAGCGCTTGGCGTTCCTCTTCAGGTTTGTTTTGTAAGCGTAAACGCTTCTCCTATTCTCTCTTATTAGTACGGGTTTTCTCTCGTTCTATGCATTTAAAACAGAACAGTAAAGTTAATAAACAATAATATACGCATACTTCACACCAGCTGGCATATTAAAAACAGATTATTAATTAAACCACGGTAGTAATGCAAAGTTTACTTTCAACATGTTCCTATTAATGTATATATATTATATATATATATATATATATATATATATATATATATATATATATTGATGTTTTATTATTCTTTATAACTTCTATATCTCTATTTATTTACCAATGCATTTCTTATTGAGATATCTTCATCTTTAGAAGCAGTCGGGTCGAGGACGGTTAATTCAATTGTTTAATGTTTAAAGCAAAATGTCACAGGATTTATGGAAAAGTAACTGAATTGGAAATTAAAAACTTACCTCTCTGAATTCATATTTTATTAGATGTAGTACGGATATTAAATAAGGATGAACCAGTATCAATATTTATTCACCAGTGCATTTCTTGTAATGATTTCATCAACTTTAGACGCCGGTGAAATGCACACAGAGATATTTTACAAGCTAATATTGGGAATTACAAATTGCTTCTATGAATATTTATTTCATTACAAGTAATATGGACATTAAATGAGATTTTTTTTAAATATATAGACAAATTTGATAGATAGTGCTGATTTTTGTTATTCCTCTGTCTAAACAATAAACTGTATATTTAATAAAATTTATTACTAATAATTGTGTGTTTACTTTTAGTTATAGACACAAATAAGTGATTCATACTTCATTAAGACTAGGACTTTTTCCTGGAATTCGTTATCCTGGAGTTATCCCTAAAATTTACTCTTATCTTTGTGTCAGTTAAATTAGTTGTCTTATTTTGTTTTAAAAACACTGATGAGTTACGACAACTTTTTTTCTTTCTTTTACAAGAATACAAGTAACAGCGGTTTAGGATAATTTAATAAAGGGCAGAGAATTTTGTTTGTATGAATTCTATTTAAAATTTGTATTTTAAAGATTTGAAATTGATCGAAATTAATTAAACCAGCTAACTTGATAAATTTCTTTATCAAGTACAGAAAGATTACATTTAAATAGTAATTAATTTCCTTATCCAATATTGCCCTATGGTGTGTTTAGTCTTCTTACGACATGTTCAACCCTATTGTAAACTGCTTGTCTGAGGTCAAAGCTGTGTCCACATTGTTGAGGAAATTAAACTGCCCGATGATGTGTTTAGACTTCCTACGACATATTCAACCTTATTGTACACTGTGTGTCTGAGGTGAAAGCTGCGTCCACATTGTTGAGGCAAGGAGTGTAAAGCCACGTGCACGAAACCGACACCACAATAGCTACTGATTTCTAAAGACCGATGTTGAATTGAATACATGTGTTCACCTTGTAACATATAAATTATGACGGAATACATAATAGTTATTTATGTAACTATTTCATGTAATGTTCCACTGGAAAAATTAAATACTTACAAATTGTATCATGCATGAAATAAATGTTTATCATTTTTTGGCACCGCCTTCAGAGATTGTGTGATATCGACTTTAAATAACG
The DNA here is from genome assembly GCF_021130785.1 of Homalodisca vitripennis. Classification (NCBI taxonomy): domain Eukaryota; kingdom Metazoa; phylum Arthropoda; class Insecta; order Hemiptera; family Cicadellidae; genus Homalodisca; species Homalodisca vitripennis. Next base: position 12,922,362 of record NC_060212.1, on the reverse strand, counting down.
AAATATCGTTTTCTCAAATTAAAGTTCGTTTATACCTAATTTAATGCAAACATCTACAGGTTTCTTTAAATCAGCCCAATTATTTAATGGGGAATAATGGTGTTACTGAAAATAATAATTCACAGTTTTAATTATGTTTTTTTGTACATAATTTAAAAAAGGAAGTAGAAACCCTTCTTTGTCGTTCAGCCGACTATATTAACTATGCAAGAGCTCTATTTTCTTACAAGTTAGTTCCGTAAGGTTCACATCAATATCCAATTATTAAAAGTACGACTATCTAATTACGGAAACTGGGTCCGTGAGTGTCTGAAGTCACACAATGCTGCCAACGTTTTCAATTAATTAGAAAAACCAATTACCTTGAACCTGCTTTTATTCCTCCTGCAGTCCCCTGCTTAGTTAATTGTATCTCCGTTACGGTGCCCTTCTATTCAATTAAATCCAGTAATGTTTGGAAAGAGTATTATTAAACACAAACCATCCTTACAGACTTAATTATAGATACACTCTTACATTTATCTTTAATTCTTTCAATTAATACCGACCCATTGCCTGCTCAATTTTTACAAAACATATATTTTCAGTGGTCCAAAAAGTATTCATGTTTTCACCTGTTTTATTCTACTAATAGTAATTGTTTTAAAATATCCATGTTGAGGTTCTGACTCAAATATTTGTTTTTAATCTTTATTATCTAAATAATATATTTAAACTATTGAATTATTTACTACTCAGAACTACATTGGATTTTGTTACATTATGCTATATTACATTAATTAAAAAAGATGTATTTCTAAATTTGTTGAGTTGTTTACAAATACAGTAAGTGTAATAAAGCTGAAGCTAATAAATTTATATGTATTAGAAATTTATTAAAATTAATTCGATGAGTTTTATAGAAGCCTATCTCTGAAGAGGTTGTAAAAATTAAATTGACCCTGTCTATCTGTCCACAAGATATCTATAAAACGAAATGACATAAACGCTCGAAATTGGGCATTACAAATTATTTACGTGCGATCCATGGTGAGCTTGAAGATGGTCCATGCAAATTTCATGGGACTAGGCTTATCGTTAGCAAAGATTTTTATAATAGTCTAGTGGGTAATAATAAAAAAAAGAATGTATTATACCAGGCGAGGTTGGGGCTAAAGAGACCTCTGTAACAATCAACCTGGGGACCAACGGCTTAAAGGTTACTTTTGAACTACCACCAACAGCAAGGACAGGATCGCTCAGCGGTCGCCCATCCAAGCTGCAGCCACGCTCGACGTTACTTGATTCGCTTATCTTGCGATAACCGCTGTACCCACTACACTTCGCAACTGGATAACCATGATGGCAACGATAAAATATCAGAATAATAAATTTATAACAAAATGCTTGGAATTATATGGGATTTGAGCATAAACATGTTTATGCATAGAATAAAACAAGTGTACAATAGAGTGAAAAGCCGAGTGTAAGCTTTATGTCAGGTTTTAAAAGACACTTTAGGAGTATTTTCTGGAATCTGCAGTAGAAAAAATCCCAAAGCAACTCTCAAGTAATTTATAGTTGGAAAATTTCAATATCCACATTTAATTTTGTTTCGTTGTTCCAGGGCGGATTTTTGTTTCCTGTAATACGGCCACTATTATCAAGCCAAACAGTAAAATTGGTATTTCCTGGTATTTATGAGCTAAGTTTAATAATTATGAAAACGGCATCTCCACAATTTTCTTGGTCTGATTTTTCCACGTGGTTTTTCATGTATAACTTAAAAAGTAATTTCCTGGCCAGATAATTATCCAGTACATAAAACATATAAGTATTTTCATCTAAAAAATATTAATTAAAAACAGTTTTTTTTGGAAAAAATCCATAGACATACATAAAAAAAGGAAATATCGAAACAGGTTGAAAATTTGAAGTCCTTTAAAAATTAATGGATACTCTAAATATATTTTAACACGTAAAACTTTAAAGCTTTGGAAAGGAAGCATAGATATAAAAACGAAACTGTGGTTTACTGTAAAACAAATCACGTTTTAAAGTTTCTATGCAGTATAGTTTAAATTTTAAAAGGCACAAGTGAAGCAAGCGACTGTGTTTTAGGTATATAATAATCTCAATGGCTTCACTTATTTTGATTCTTTTATATCTTAAGAGAATAAAAAACACATTTTTGGGAAGCGAAATCTTCGAAACAGTGTAAATAAAATCTACCTAACAGTTTTCCCTTGGTCATTTTACCAATTAAAAATTGTTTGACGTATATGGCATTAAATAAAATCTAAACATTGGAATTAAAACACGCACAAGACAACACGCAAACATATGCACATTTACAAGTGCGTGAACCCGCACAGGTACATAGGTGAATAAACGAGTAAAATTTTCTGTCTTCATGAGAGTTTTGAAAATAGTGATCGGAATAGCTCATTCCCGTACATGACAATTAACTATCAGTAAGAAATATTTACTTTCCATAACTAAAAATTAATATTTCTATTGGGATTTTTAAATCGCGATTTATTATGGTTGAAACGTAATTGGTAATTTTACTAAACCACTTTTCAACGTATAGTACTAAACAGTCAACTTAAATTGCTAAAAATCAATGGTGATATTTCTAACTAAACTTTACTTTTCCTGTAGTAAGGTAGCATAAGTTTGGATTTTTAACTCCAACTCTCAGACCGGAAGTATATTAACAAGCCAAGTAGTAGACATCTTTGACCGAATTAGTCTTGTCAGAATTATATGTGTAGGAAACAGGATGTTTTCCGGACATTCTCCATCGTTCTGAGATACAATCATTAAAACGTTTCGAGATCTGTGATCTGATCTCTTCTTCCGGTAAATGGCTAAAGTTTAGTTTAAAATAAACAAAATATACCACAAAATATATGTGACACGCATAAGTCAGGATCAAACAACCATGTGTACCATGTTCAGTGAAACATGAACAGTTATGTGTTAGGTTATTAGCTATTCACCTGAAGAAGAGATCAGATTACACATTTCGAAATGTTACTGGTTTTTGTAACACCGAACGAAGGCAAATGTCCTTTCATTGTCAAAACAAACAAAGAATACTTATGTGCTTATTTTCCACAACTCAGCAAGAAAGCAACTGAGGTTTGGCAGTAGAAATGTGATTCATTTAAACCAGAAATGCCCCTACACAAACCAAACCGAAAATAATTTATTGGGACTGAAATGTTGGAAATATGTAAAGCTATGAACAAAATATAAATACATAAAAGACGTAATTTACTGTGAAAAATATCAATACTGTTTAAAAACGTTTGAAGTTCTTAAAGCTTACGTTTCTGTAATTTCAGTATATGAAAAGCTCTGAAATCAGTATTGCATTCTGGAATATATTTTTACAAGGAATAAAAATGGTCTTTACATGGACATATTAACAGAATATGAGCTTATACTTTTAACATCTCAGTACTTAAGCCGCTTTATTGTGAAAGTCAAATATAGTATGGTTGCTTTATTTTATTTCTTGATAACGCACTTAACGAAAGTATTAGTTATTATATCTTATGAGTAGAGAATTTACAATATTTACGGAAAAAATATGCCAAAGTAAGTAACACCTTGTAAGTAAATCCCAATAATATTTTTTGCTTTCCCTTATCGATGTATTTCAGGAACAACTGATTTAGTAATGAATATATTTACAAATAACAATTTTAATGATGGGCGATATTTCCATAAATAGGTTTCCTTGAACTTGCGGAATTACTGTAATTTTGTTTGGTTTTCATCCAACCTCAGAACTCTTCAGAGAGGAATCGACAATCTCCTTTCACTTTCCCTCCAACATCCAATTATATTTTCAAAAATGATAACCAATGCTTTGTGGCACCACATTCGTTTGCTTTTAGAGTAGAATAAATTTTAAGAAGATTTGGAAACTTTTTACTATTAACTATTTATTTGTATCATAAATAAATTTCTTAAATTGTTTTAGAGTACATCATAGCGAAGATTTTTCAGCTGTACACTTTCCTTTAGGCTGTAAATTCCATTTTAAGCTTTATAAAATTGCAATAAATGTAATCAAAATTATATGTAAATTATAGCAATGCTTTGATTTATTGGTTAAGGAAATTATATAATTTTCTTTTTGCAAAATAGATTAAAATATTGAAATCATTGAGTAATATCTTAATAATACTTCTTAATTATCATGAGTATCGTAGTATTACAGTATACTGTAGAATTCATAAATTAAAATACTTAAATAACCATTACTTAACTATATAACCTAAGAATATGGATATATTTATACCAAAATATATTGATTAAGCACATCTTAAGTTTGCTTAATTTTCCATAATGGCAGATGCCAGGAAAAATTTATTAATGGAACAGTTTAAAATTATGTAGGAACTTGAATTATTGGCAGGTTTTAGATAAACGTATCTTTTGAAAATATTAAAAGATACATTTATAAGTGTATTTATATAATTCGTAATTTCGAGCCTTTATGTCATTTCATTTATATATATATATATATATATATATATATATATATATATATATATATATATATATATATCGGTGGACATACAGACAGATAGACAGAGTCAAATTGAATTTTTCCAACCTCTTCAGAGATAGACTTCTATAAAACTCATCCAATTAACTTTAATAAATTTCCAATACATATAAAGTTATTAGATTCAGCTTTATTACACATAATGTATTTGTAAACAAATAAACAACTGAAGCACATTTTTTAAATTAATGTAATATAGCATAATATAACTAAATCCAAAATGGTTCTGAGTAATAAATAATTCAATGCTTTAAATATATTATTTAAAGAATAAAGAATAAAAACGAATATTTCATTCAGAAGCTTAACATAGATATATCAAAACAATTAGTATTAGTATCATAAAACAGGTGAAAACATACTTTTAGGACCACTGAAAATATATATTTTTGTAAAAATCGAGCAGACAACGGGTCGGTATTAATTTAAACAGTTAAAAGACAAGTTTTAGAGTGTATTTATAACTAAGTCTGTAAGTATGGTTTACGTTTAATAATACTCCTGCTAAACATTTCTGGATTTAATTGAATAGAAAGAGACCGTAACGGAGATACATTTAACTAAGCAGGGGACTGCCAGTGCCAGAGGAATAAAAGCAGGTTCAAGGTAATTGGTTTTCCTAATTAATTGAAAACGTTTCCAGGAGCTCTTTGGCAGCATTGTGTGACTTCAGACACTGCAGGAAACTGTTCACTGTCAATGCTTTCGGTGTCACACCGCCATTGTCACACTTTTAACACATTTAATATAGTATGAATAAAAATATAGCAATCTCTATTTGTAAGTGTGGTTTAAAAACTTATTTGGAGAAGTAGCAAACAATATTTGCAATAGAAAATTTTACCAAAGTTCCATAAATCATGGTTTTTCATTTTATATTACGAGATTCAATTAAATAGTTAACGCCAAAGAAAGGCTTAGAACTTTATTGGTTACACTAGTACTGAAAATTGTATATGTAGAAAAAGGGGCTAAATAGTAATACTGCACTATTATATTTGGCTTGCAATGTTTAGGACATAAAAAAACTTAAAAAATACATTTTAAAAAACGCAAAAAAGGAATGCATAAACATAAAGAATTTAAATGTGCGCACCATACAGTCACAGTCAAAATGGATCTTATACACGTAGTTGGTGTGTTCAGCTGACGTAATTAATAAAGGTTTATTAAAGATCAGAACTATGATTTATTGTACATGTTCTAAATTATTGCTGATGTATTTAAATTATTATTAATAAAACTTATTGGTTTAACTTTGTATATGCGTTCGTTAGTACAGGTGTGACGTATCTCTTTTCTCCTCTCTCGTAGGTGCTCTTTTCTCCTGTGCGGTGACATCACTTGGATTCATTCTCTTTAGTATGGACTTCATGCAGTTCGTAAGTACGGGTGTGATATATTTGTGGTCTTGGCTCCTGTGCGGTGACATCACTTGGATTCATTCTCTTTAGTATGGACTTCATGCAGTTCGTAAGTACGGGTGTGATATATTTGTGGTCTTGGCTCCTGTGCGGTGACATCACTTGGATTCATTCTCTTTCGTATGGACTTCATGAAGTTCGTAAGTACGGGTGTAATATATATGTGTTCTTGGCTCCTGTGCGGTGACATCACTTGGATTCATTCTCTTTAGTATGGACTTCATGCAGTTCGTAAGTACGGGTGTGACATGTTTGTGGTCTTGGCTCCTGTGCGGTGACATCACTTGGATTCATTCTCTTTAGTATGGACTTCATGCAGATCGTAAGTACGGGTGTGACATGTTTGTGGTCTTGGCTCCTGTGCGGTGACATCACTTGGATTCATTCTCTTTAGTATGGACTTCATGCAGATCGTAAGTACGGGTGTGACATGTTTGTGGTCTTGGCTCCTGTGCGGTGACATCACTTGGATTCATTATCTTTAGTATAGACTTCATGCAGTTCGTAAGTACGGGTGTGATATATTTGTGGTCTTGGCTTCTGTGCGGTGACAACACTTGGATTCATTCTCTTTAGTATGGACTTCATGCAGTTCGTAAGTACGGGTGTGACATGTTTGTGGTCTTGGCTCCTGTGCGGTGACATCACTTGGATTCATTCTCTTTAGTATGGACTTCATGCAGTTCGTAAGTACGGGTGTGACATGTTTGTGGTCTTGGCTCCTGTGCGGTGACATCACTTGGATTCATTCTCTTTAGTATGGACTTCATGCAGTTCGTAAGTACGGGTGTGACATGTTTGTGGTCTTGGCTCCTGTGCGGTGACATCACTTTGATTCATTCTCTTTAGTATGGACTTCATGCAGTTCGTAAGTACGGGTGTGACATGTTTGTGGTCTTGGCTCCTGTGCGGTGACATCACTTGATTCATTCTCTTTAGTATGGACTTCATGCAGTTCGTAAGTACGGGTGTGACATGTTTGTGGTCTTGGCTCCTGTGCGGTAACATCACTTGGATTCATTATCTTTAGTATAGACTTCATGCAGTTCGTAAGTACGGGTGTGATATATTTGTGGTCTTGGCTTCTGTGCGGTGACAACACTTGGATTCATTCTCTTTAGTATGGACTTCATGAAGTTCGTAAGTACGGGTGGGACATGTTTAAGGTCTTGGCTCCTGTGCGGTGACATCACTTTGATTCATTCTCTTTAGTATGGACTTCATGCAGTTCGTAAGTACGGGTGTGACATGTTTGTGGTCTTGGCTCCTGTGCGGTGACATCACTTTGATTCATTCTCTTTAGTATAGACTTCATGCAGTTCGTAAGTACGGGTGTGATATATTTGTGGTCTTGGCTCCTGTGCGGTGACATCACTTGGATTCATTCTCTTTAGTATGGACTTCATGCAGTTCGTAAGTACGGGTGTGATATATTTGTGGTCTTGGCTCCTGTGCGGTGACATCACTTTGGTTCATTCTCTCCAGTATGGCTTCATGCACTTCGTTAGTACAGGTGTGACGTGTGAGTTTGTGTTCTTGTCTCCTGTGCAGTGACATCACTTGGATTCATTCTCTTTAGTATGGACTTCATGCAGTTCGTAAGTACGGGTGTGATATATTTGAGGTCTTGGCTCCTGTGCGGTGACATCACTTGTATTTTAAACAAACTTGAAAAAAAAAATACAAATTCTTTCAATAAAGTCCACCGACAGTAATAGGTACCTTAAAATATACGTAAAGAAGAGTACAACTTTGGCAAAGAAGTTTTTACAATGTGATGCTATTATCATAATTAAAAAAAAACTGTAAGCCATTGATGAAGTAGCTATACTATTCACTGATTTGTAAAGCATGAGCTAACTACGAAACTCCATAAGGCAAGCTTTATAAGTGGATAATAATTATAAGGTCTGGGTCGATTTGAGGTAACATACGAGGGGGTACCCAAAAAAACCGGAATTATTTTATAAAAATTATATGTTATCAAATTTTTACAATACGAACTTATCTCCTTCAAAATAATCTCCATTACAACTAATACACTTGTCCCAACGGTATTTCCATTTATCAAAACATTTTTTGTAGTCATCTTTAGAAATGGCTGCAAGCTCGAGCTTCGTTTTTTTCTTAACCTCTTCAACGCTGTCAAATCTTTGACCTTTCAAGCCTCTTTTCATGTGTGGAAATAAAAAAAAGTCGCATGGAGCGAGGTCAGGCGAGTAAGGTGCGTGGGGCAGCGGAACCATGCCGTTTTTGGCTAAAAACTGCCTAACTCAGATGGCTGTGTGTGCCGGTGCGTTGTCGTGGTGGAAAAACCAGTCTCCAGTCTGCCACAAATCGGGTCTTTTCTGGCGAAAACTGTTGCGCAATCTTCTTAAAATCTTCAAATAAAATGTTTGGTTGACAGTCTGACCTGGAGGAACAAACTCAGAATGAACAATGACTTTAGCATCAAAAAAGCAAATCAACATGGTTTTGATGTTTGATTTGACTTGCAGACATTTTTTTGGACGAGGTGAAGATGACGACTTCCATTGGCTTGACTGTTGCTTCGTTTCTGGGTCATAACCATAGCACCATGACTCATCACCAGTAATTAACTTTTCCAGAAAATCGGGATCATTTTCGAGATGTTCTTTCAGAAGGCGGCAAGTTTCAACTCGATGTGCCTTTTGATGGTCAGTCAGAAGTCGAGGAACAAATTTGGCAGCAACCCTTTTCAGTCCTAAATCTCCTTGTTGCGGGTCACTGAGCTCGCAATGGGTTGCGCGACACACGCCTAGCGGCAGGAATGTGTACTACACGCTGCCGGCTGCCAGCAATACAATTCCGGTTACTTTTGGGTACCCCCTCGTATTTAGATTAAAGATGGCACTCCACAGTGAGGTTGAGGTATCAAAAGTGTTAGTAATTTTCGGCACACTTAACTTGAAAACAAGCGATAGTCTCTAATTTTGTTAACTTAGTAATAGTCCTTAACTAAGTAAAGAGTCATGTCTATGGATGTACAAAAAATATTTCATGTTACTCTCCAATACTTTTTAACCTTTTTAATTATAGGTAAATTACAAATGCTATTGCTGTATATATAAAATTTTGAGGTCTAAAATAAAAAAAATAAGGGCTCATTTTAAGTAAAAGGTCAAGACTTTTTACTTAAAAGATGAGATCTCCACCTTATAAAGGCACTTTCTAATGGCTAAACGTACTAATAAATCATTACGCTCAGTAAAGTAGAAGTACTAAGTAGGTGAGGTCAAAACGTAATGTTCAATCTCCCTCTATTCCAAGAAATGTTTTAAATTCTCAAATTATTACAAAACTGCGGAACCCAAAATTTCCCGATTTGGACAGCGGAAAGTGATATTAGTACATGTAGTGAGCAAACGCAGTTAAAATGAATGGAAATAAACCTTTTTTACGCACTTTGTATGAGACATTACCGTACTATATACCAGGGGCGTGTTATCATTTATCAACCATAAATTAATTCATCAAAACACCTGTTCAACTGCAGTAAAAATAACTCAATAGCGTTAGCTTTTGAATTTCGCTTTTTGTTTTAAGTTAAATATAACTTATGAATATTAAATTACCAAATATTCTGCCTCAATGTTTGCTGTGAGGCAAATAGCCAGGTTATTTCCTCTGTCATAAAAAAACTAAATTCATTTCCTGCTGTGGGTAAATGTTTAATATTACCGACATCTGTATAAAAGAAATTCACTTCGTCTTTTTCACCAGGAGCGATGATGAGGAATACTGATAGCTCGTGTCTTGAGATGGATAAGATTTAATTTATTAATACAGTTTAAATATCAACGTGTTATTTTGTAAAAGGTAAAATGATCATATAAAATCTTAATTTTTGCTCAGAATCCTAATGTTTAATTTATTTATTATACAGTTAAATTACCTTATAAGAGGAGAGCATAAGATCAGAAGTTATGACATAATGGAACATAACTATCTAAAGTCAGCTGTGAGTATAAAAGTCTTATGATGCCAGATTCCCTTCCCTTCAACTTTTGTATTAGATCACAACGATTATATTCAATTATAATCTAAAATCTTATGTTACCATAATCTTAACACTTCTAATTTTGTATAATACTTTCTGCGTTAAACACCTACTTTCCGTATAATTGTCTTGACAACCGCCAGAAAATTGTTTTGTTTCAGTCACAAACACAAAATCATGTGAGTTGTGTTCATGAGTACTAATTTTGCTTGCTAAAATATGTATCAAATCCTCAATTTCTTACAAATGATAATTGTGATATATTTTTTAGAGTTCAGTAAATGTTTCTGATGATTAAGTAATTTGTATTCTATTAATTAATTCCTCAGCAATTTAATTAGTTTGGAATATTTTAGGCGAGCCAGTGGTAGCAATATCTCGTGGTCTTCAGATTGTGTGGTCTTCTGATTTCGTTGTAACACCATCTCGTGTATAATAATTCTCAATTCTTGGAGCCGAGATTTGTGGTAATTCATTTGAAGGGAAGTATTTTTATGTGGAAAATTACTGAGGACAATCCCCATGTTTTCTTAAGTACGCCAGTCAGCAATTCTTACCAAGCACATTGTCATTAAGCCCTAAAGGCTAACATTATCAGTGTAAAACCCTCCCCCCACCCCCTCGACAATATTACGATATAAGATATTTCATATTATTATAAATCATATGATATATATTTTCAGGTTAATGATGTTTTCATGCATCTTGATATTCACTAAAAAGAAGCTGGGGGAAGTGTAAGGATATTGATTCTAATGAAGGGTACTTAGTTAAAATGTACCTGTATGTCACTTAAAAAAAAGATAAGTAAATTGATTTAGAATAGATCTAATCAATTTTACATGTTTTTGTAGCCATGACCTAGTGTAATTTTTCCTACCTTTTGTAACCGTTAATATTTCTCATTCATACTAAATGAGGCATAGGTAACAGGTGTGAACATTCTAATGAAGGATCAGTTACAGGTGTGGGAAGGATGTATTCGCCGGTCCGATATGATCCTCTTTACACTTTGTGTTGGGATCAACTACACAGTTACATTGTTATAGTTCTACAAACCCCGTCATGTCTGGAATAGAGATTTCAGTAACTCTTGTGTTGTTAATTATGAGCGTTGGATCTAGAATATTTCTGGAAGTGGGTAAAATTTTACAAAAATCACTATGCATACGAAAAATTAGTTAAATGTGAAAATTTATGTTGAAAAAATGCATACGAGAAGGCATTTGTTGTGTTCATAAAAATGTGTATAATTTGTAATTACGTTGAATAATTACGAGGGAAATTACTATAAATTACGAATAATATAATACTTATCCAAATACAATTAGCAATTCGACGCACGAGTCCGTCACTGAAATTAAATGTTTCTTTTTCGGTTTTAAGTTTTGTTGGAAGGTACAAATGTGCTCATATAGAATCAATATCCTTGCACTTCCCCCAGCTTTTTCTTAGTGAATATCAAGATGCATGAAAACATCATGAACCTGAAAATATATCTTATATGATTCATAATAATATGTAATATCTTATAGCGTAATACTGTCGTGGGGGTGGCGGGAGGGTTTTACACTGATAAGTAATGTTAGCCTTCAGGGCTCAATGACAAAGTGCTTGCTAAGAATTGCTGACTGGCGTACTTAAGAAAACATGGGAATTGTCCTCAGTAATTTTCCACATAAAAATACTTCCCTTCATATTAATGACCAAAAATCTGGGCTCCACGAATTATTATTCACGAGATTGTGTTACCACGAAATCTGAAGACAAACAAATCTGAAGACCACGAGGTATTGTTACCACTGGCCCGCCTAAAATATCCCAAATTAATTAATTAATTGAGGCATTAATTAATCGAATACAAATTGCTTTACCAGAACAATTAGGGGAGCACTAATGTTGTATTATTTCCATGGTAACTGTGAATATTTTGTGCACAGTTTTTTTCAGTAAACTACTGGAGATATTTGAGCCAAATTTTTTACCATATATTCTTTACATATGAAAGTACACTTTAACACAAGGATTTAAAAATAAAGCCACTAATAAAAATTTAATTAAATTTTAAAATTTACTTATATTTTTCTTAAATATAACGTGTTGTTTTATTTTATAAATTTGGAACAAAAAAAAGAGATAATGCTATTTTCCTGTGTTAAAGTGTGCTTTAGTATGTTAGGAATAAATGGTAAAAAATTTGGTTGAATTATATGCAGTAGTTCCTGAGAAAACTGTGCAACAAGTTGTAAAAAACATAGTTTTCGGAAAAACTGAGATAAAAGAGAAGAAAAACACAAAATATTTATTTACAGTACCTTTGGCATCCTAAAACAGGCCAGCTCCATAGCTTGGATCATCAGGATCTTCTTCAGTGTCCTCCAACCTTCTCTTGATCTGTCTTTTCTTCTGCCTTGCTTGTTTTTTTCATTTCAGACGAGTTCCGTTTAGAAGCTTGTATTCGGAGTTCATCCATTTTCTTCATGCTGTTGATGGTGTGTTTCCCCTATGTCCATTGCCTAGCTTACTTATGACTTTGCACTTAGTGATGTTTCCATCGTTTGAAAGATGACACAGCATCATAAACTCCAAAAATGTAGAGTTTTTCAGTCCGACAAAACCCGGTTTTCTGCAACCTCGACCAAATCACAGCGTTCACGCTTTCATTCGGGTTCTGGGTCTTCCCGTGCAGACATTTCTTCAACAACTCTTTATCTGTTAGGCTTTTAAAAACACAGGTTTGATAAACTCCATAATGCAGGTTGGTACACTATATTCTTATGGGAATAAGTTTTATTTCCTATAATAGACTTTTGGTAGCCGCACCAACTAGTTTCACTCTTAGGGCATAGTCCATGGTGTGGGTCATCATCAGTAGACAGCTTGTGATAGTACATGGCCCAAATGTCTTTTACCATATTCTGTACATTGTCAGTGTTTCTCCTTATGGCTAGGCCATAATAGGTCTGAAATCTGTCAATGACAGCATTAGATAGCCTATTTTTGCCACCCAAACCTTTACCGTCACTAAGTTTTAAATGTTTGTTTTCATTTTTCAATTTTCTTAAATCTAGTACCCATCCTTTTCTGTACATGTCCAGACATTCTAATTTGCTGATTTCACAGTCTGGGCCATAGGGATTCATTTCTTTCACGGCAGCAAACCCCTTAGAATCCCCATCTCCAAGGTACTCAGTATAACGTACGTTATACGCACTTTTGGACCGATTAAACATTTCTACTGCCCCCTGCACCTCCATTCCCTCCACTGGAGCCTTTATAGTTTGCAGTGCATTGATGGCTATGCTGTTCTTTGTTGGGGCATTTACAATATTTGGACAGTATTTGAACAGTCAATTACCTTGCCAGTGTCAAAGCTGGTGGCAGTAACAACTCCATTGAGAGATGTGTGGCCTTTCTTTTGCCATGTCCCGTCGAGAGCCACTGCCAAGTCTCGAATCCCATTATTTACAACTACAGCTTCCTCCACTGCATCTTTCATGCTCTGAAAACAAATATCTTCTGCTACTGAGCCCAAAACATCGTTATAAGACTCAAAATGTGTGGGCGGAGGGGGGCAAATTCATTATTCCAAGTAGAGTTTGCGCAGATTTATGACCTTTGCCAATGGAGCGAAGGCCATACACCAATCGAACATTTACTCTCATACAGCTTGGAATTGTTCAGCTTTTTGGATGATTTGAAATCATGCTTGTTTGAAAAAATTTTTACAAAATATTTCAAGGTTTGAGGCCAAACCAATGCTACTAACTAATCGTACTTCGATCCCCGATTCGCCACAAAGCGAAACAATCCACAGACTGAGCTAAAGCGTCACACAATAAAGATAAATCTAAAACTATATTTACCACTATTTACATTAGAATTACTGTAACATGCTATATACATCATCCAGATCACCAATCTTCTTTTCAGAAGTACTTTGTTTTGGTTCGAGTTCATCAACAACCTGTAACTGAGATGTGCTAGGGCCTAGGACTATCCAATGTGTTAGGCCTACTTTGGAATTAGGTTGTCACTTGGTTTGAGGAGGTAAAGGTAAGTTAGCTTTAGGAATACCTACATTTCTTCTTTTTTTTGAACACAGTATTAGGTCTTCTTGGTCTCCTTGCCATAATTGAACCATAAAACACAAAACAACCACTGAAAAAAGAAACCACAATAACAATGTTTTGACTGAAATGTAAACAAACAATACAGCAATTAAAGCCCACTACACAGTTCTCACTATTTACAGATGACACTAGTACAGGTTAGCCAACAGCAGAAACTGAAATCATTAGAGTTTGTAAATGAGTTGCAGTACTATAGTAACGCACAATAAACAATGTTGCTTGTCGTTTTGCGCGTCACATCATATCTTTAAAAATTATTTATGTGCATTTCCAAACGTCTTTTCATCATGTGTTATATATCAAAATGTCCGCAATAAGTCCGTATTTCATAAAAAAAAATTAAAAAATAAAAGTCAAAATTTTTAGTTTTTTACCCTCGTGCTCCCCTTAAGCAGTGCAGTTTCAATACTTGCCTTAATCATCAAACAAATTTACTGAACTATCATCTAATTTGTCATCTAATTCAAAAATTAAAGGAAACCTGGCATCATAAGACCTTTATACTCACATCTGACTTTTCATAGTTCTGTTATATTATGTCATAATTTCTGATGTTATGTTCACCTCTAATAGAGTAATTTACCTCTATTAAAAAAAATTTAAATGTGAGATTACAAACAACAAGTAAGATTTTTATGATTATTTTACCTTTTTTAGAATTACACGTTGATATTTAAACTGCTTTTATAAATTAAATCTTTCACATCTCGAGACAAGAGCTATCACCATTTCTCATCTTCGCTTCTGGTAAATACGACGGAGTGAATTGCTTCTTTACGGATGACGTTAACATTAAAAATTTACCCCCAGCAGGAAATGAATTTCTCTTTTTTAAATACAAGAGGAAATTACATGGAACTTTGCCTCACAGCAAAAATAAAATGTGAGGTTCCCAAGATTTGTAATAAGTAGAAAATTAATCAAATTTGTTGGAGTAGAGGAAGAGTGAATTTATTTTAGAACGTTTATCCTCACCTACTTGTACTTTTACTTTACTGAGCGTAGTAATTTATTAGGACGGTTATCCATTAGAACGTGCCTTTATAAGAAGGAGATATTTTAAGTAAAAGGAAATCTTTTAAGAAGAAGAAATAAGGAAATCTTTTAAGTAAAAAGTCCTCACCTTTTACTTAAAATGAGGATTTATTTTTTATTTTAGACCTCAAGATGTTATATATACAGCAATAGCATTTCTAATATACCTATAATTAAAAAGGTGGAAAAGTATTGGAGAGTTACAGAAATATTTTTGCACATCCATAGACGTGACTCTTTACTTAGTTAAGGACTATTACTAATTTAACAAAATTAGAGACTATCGCCTGTTTTCCAGTTTAGTGTGCCGAAAATTAAACTTCAATACAATTTATTATTTTAGTCGTCACAGTGTTATATAAAGAGGCATGTAAATGTACAATTTGTCGTGGTTAGAATCAGTATTGATTCTTCATCATTGGCTTCTAGTTTTTATGTTATGATAATAAAATAAGATTGTACAAAACTTTATTTGACATAGTTGTACTATTTTTTCTTATATATTAAGGTACCTATTACTATTGATGGAATTTATTTAAAGAATTTTTTTTAAATGTATTTAATTATTTATTTCGTAAGTGTGTTTTGTTGCAGCAGATTAATTCGGCGTTAACTCCTGTGCCGTGACATCACACCCGTACTAACGTAGTGCAGAAAGCCATACTGGAGAGAATGAACCCAAGTGATGTCACTGCACAGGAGACAAGAACATAAACTCACACGTCACACCCGTACTAACGAAGTGCATGAAGCCATACTGGAGAGAATGAACCCAAGTGATGACACTGCACAGGAGACAAGAACACAAACTCACACGTCACACCCGTACTAACAAAGTGCATGAAGCCATACTGGAGAGAATGAACCCAAGTGATGTCACTGCACAGAAGACAAGAACACAAACTCACACGTCACACCCGTACTAACAAAGTACATAAAGCCATACTGGAGAGAATGAACCCAAGTGATGTCACTGCACAGGAGACAAGAACACAAACTCACACGTCACACCCGTACTAACAAAGTACATAAAGCCATACTGGAGAGAATGAACCCAAGTGATGTCACTGCACAGGAGACAAGAACACAAACTCACACGTCACACCCGTACTAACGAAGTACATAAAGCCATACTGGAGAGAATGAACCCAAGTGATGTCACTGCACGGGAGACAAGAACACAAACTCACACGTCACAACCCGTACTAACAAAGTACATAAAGCCATACTGGAGAGAATGAACCAAAGTGATGTCACTGCACAGGAGACAAGAACACAAACTCACACGTCACACCCGTACTAACAAAGTACATAAAACCATACTGGAGAGAATGAACCCAAGTGATGTCACTGCACGGGAGACAAGAACACAAACTCACACGTCACACCCGTACTAACAAAGTACATAAAGCCATACTGGAGAGAATGAACCCAAGTGATGTCACTGCACAGAAGACAAGAACACAAACTCACACGTCACACCCGTACTAACAAAGTACATAAAACCATACTGGAGAGAATGAACCAAAGTGATGACACTGCACAGAAGACAAGAACATAAACACACCCGTACTAACGAAGTACATAAAGCCATACTGGAGAGAATGAACCCAAGTGATGTCACTGCACAGAAGACAAGAACACAAACTCACACGTCACATCCGTACTAACGAAAGTACATAAAGCCATACTGGAGAGAATGAACCAAAGTGATGACACTGCACAGGAGACAAAAACACAAACTCACACGTCACACCCGTACTAACGAAGTACATAAAGCCATACTGGAGAGAATGAACCAAAGTGATGTCACTGCACATGAAGACAAGAACACAAACTCACACGTCACACCCGTACTAACAAAGTACATAAAGCCATACTGGAGAGAATGAACCTAAGTGATGTCACTGCACAGGAGACAAGAACACAAACTCACACGTCACACCCGTACTAACAAAGTACATAAAGCCATACTGGAGAGAATGAACCCAAGTGATGTCACTGCACAGAAGACAAGAACACAAACTCACACGTCACACCTGTACTAACGAAGTACATAAAGCCATACTGGAGAGAATGAACCCAAGTGATGTCACTGCACAGAAGACAAGAACATAAACTCACACGTCACATCCGTACTAACGAAGTACATAAAGCCATACTGGAGAGAATGAACCCAAGTGATGTCACTGCACAGGAGACAAGAACACAAACTCACACGTCACACCCGTACTAACGAAGTACATAAAGCCATACTGGAGAGAATGAACCCAAGTGATGTCACTGCACAGGAGACAAGAACACAAACTCACACGTCACACCTGTACTAACGAAGTGCATGAAGCCATACTGGAGAGAATGAAACCAAGTCATTTCAGTGCACAGGAGACAAGAACTATGTTGTGTGTTTTTTAAACAACATGATCACTATACTATAAAAATTTACAATAATTATGTTTGATCTGATATGCGTTTTGATCAATTTAACGAGTTATTCGAAAAAATTCGGAAAGAAGACTTTGGATTTTTAATAATTAATCTAACTTTGAAGCCTAAAAATGGTAAATATTTGATCAAAGTTTCTAATATAAATGATGTTTTGGGGTCTACTGGATAAAATATTTGTTACATTTATTTTTATATTATCTTTAATTTTTATTTATATTATGAAATTAACAGAAAAACGACAAATCTGTTGTTAGTTTTACGTTCACGTTTTTACGTTTCACGTTCACGTTTTACAATTCACGTTCACGTTTTCACGTTCCACGTTACACGTTCACGTTTCAAAATTTTCCTAAATAAATGACGAACGTAACTTCAGAAGAAGCAAAAAACTTTATCAAATCGAAAAGAAATGAATCAAGGAATTTAAAGAACAGATTAGAATTGATGAAAAAATACAAGGATTTATTCAATGAATTTGTTTCCAGTTTTACGACAATTTGCCGATATTTCAATTTCAGAATCTGAAGTGTTTGAATTTCCAAAATTACTATCTTCAACACCATTTAGACGTAGAATCATTGAAGAATCTACAATAATTGTACCAATAAGTCCTGGAACAACGGATATAATAATTGGTGAAATTGGTAAAAAAATATCTTCCTAGAACAAAACATGATAGATTTGGTTTGTATTGGTCTGAATATCAACTTATTTACTAAATATCCAAATTACACGATTAAAATGTTAATAAATTTTACCAAAATCTTGAATTATGATATTTTGTTTGTAAATGTTTTTGTAAATTATAGAAAAATTGAATTTCTCTTCCACATGTGCAATGAACTGGATTATAAAAGATTTCTGTCACACATTCTTTACAATATGCTTGTTTTTTATCCTTAATATAATGGTGATTATAAAATTCGGAAATATCTTTCATTCTTGCATCTATGACATTCCTTCTCTTCTAACTTTAAATTTTCCATTTTATCGTATAATTCTTTATGATATTTATTAAGAAAATCTTTACACTTATAGTAAAATCCATCTTTGGTTATCTTTTTTTTTCGAAAATTCTTCAAGACTTTTATTTCCTTACACATTGAAAATTTCTTTTGAGCCTCCATTTATATAGAACAAATTATTAGATCTTTGAATTTCTCAATTCATAAAAAATTCCAGTTAATACTTCATTATTTAGATCTTTTATGCTATATGTTACAGGATCTGTGTTATTAATTTGATAAATCACAAAGATTTCTCTTGACCAATTGCTCTTATATTGGTTCGAAAATGCTTGTTTTTTACTAGCATTTCTTACAAGATCATTAATTTTTATTTAGGTTTCGTGTGAATTTCTCGTGGAACATACTTAAAAATGTTCTCTAATAACTCTTTTTCTGCATCTTTATCTACGTCTTTATGCTCATTGTGATCGTGCTATGAACAGTATTATTATAATTTGTGAATATCTTTTGAAGAATATCGATCCGTTTAAAGTTTTTATTAATCCCAAAAATAACTTTTATTCCCTCATTTTGAGTTCTGTTATATCTCTATACAATACTTGATTTCTCTTCGTTTTCAGTATAATAAATCTTAATGTTTTATTTCCACAAAACATCATTAAATTCTTTATTTTCAAACTTTAAATCCTTATCTGTATGCAATAGATTTGGAGGTTTGTGATTGATTTTTTAACACATATTTTACTATTTCTTCGAAAGCATTTGAAACAACCTTACCGTTTTTTCTTTTAATCGCTCTTGACCAAGCATATTTTGAGAAAGTATCAATAACGTTTAATATATACTTCAATCCATCATTTGGATCCGAATAATTAGACATTATAACTAAATCTGCTGCCCATAAATAATCAATTCCAAGAGTTATAACTTTTCTCTTTTTAAATTTCTTTCGTACTGGCGCATGAGTTTCTGTATCTTCAATTTCTTTCTCTTTTTGGATTCTTAATAAACTTAATCTTATTTGTATTACATTTTGAACATTTTTTAGCAATTCTATACAATCAAATTTCAGTTAGAAAAATTTTAGAATAGATATTTTTAGTGTTTTCTTACATTTGTGACAATGATTTACATCTTCCATTTATACGTCAAAGTTTCCAAGTTTATTTAATTCATCTAATATATCAGATTTCGCCTCATTTTTATAGCCATACGGTACTGTTTCGATCTTATTTTCTAGGACAGTTCTCTTATCATCTTTATCATCTTTCGAGCTCAGTGATAGTTTGTTGATTGTTATCGTATAAAGTTCATGTTTGTAACTTTTTATAACAATCATCTCACGAAATCCTTCTTTATTTTCGAACAAAAATCTCTGTAAATTATCGATATTTAATGTTTTATTGACAACACTTCTATTAATTCCTTTACACCTAAATGGATTTTTATCTAAATATTTGTACTAGTACATTTTCGATCTCAAACCGAAAAATTCTTCTAATATTTCACCATTTAACTCGTCTTTAAATTTTCCTATAACTTTCTCATTTTTATTAGTGAATGAGATCCAAATGACCTTTTGGATAATAATTTGTATCCAACTCATCTATGTTTTCTTTAATATTTTTGTAAGGATCTTTTGTCATTTTTAGGAAATAACTGTCTGTATCCATGTAACATAAATTCGAATCTGGATCATATTTCTTAAGTTTGTCGTAATAAAACTCATACATTAACAATTTTGATAGATCTAGTACATAAAATCCTATGTAGATCGGCTTGTTAAATTTTACTTTCTGTTTGTACATATGACTCGCTATACAGTTGTCGCCAAAGATATTAAAGTATTTGAAATTTGTTTTTTTAGCTTGATTCACTGAAAATTCTTTATTTGCAAGTTTAATATCGCATCTATTTCGCACATTTTCCATACTTTTTCCAAAAACTGAGTTGTTCATTAGCTTATAAAAGTCCTTCTCAAAGTCACTTGTAGCTTTGGTTTGCATGTTTGTATTGAAATCAATGTATTCTTTCATGAACGGCTTCTGATCAAATGCAATAACTCTATTCACTTGTTTTAACACCATTCCTTGTTCCAAATAGAACTTCAAATTTCTATAATCAACAACATATTGAGTTTTATCTAATACAGTTGTGCCCAACTTGTTCTTATAATGTTCAGGAGCAAGTGGCAAATGTTTCTGAGTTTCCTGTAAATTCGTTGGATATCTTAGATCAACTTCGAGAATATAGCCATAACCTTCATCGCCAGTGAGTTCAAAAAGTGTGTCTTTCCATTGCTCTTTTGTATATGTTTTTTGGATCCATCCATTTAATATCGCCATATGGTAAATTTTGCGATAGAGCCCAAACCATAAAGATTATTGGCATCGTCGTACAACAGATAGTTTTCGAGCTTTGTCTTATGGAAATGTTTCTAATATATGTTATTTGCTTTCACATATCGTTTAATACATTAAGAAATACCTCCACGAATGCCTTTTTCAATCATAAAATACGTATTATAATCGTGAATTATTTGAAGCTCGATTTTCGTTAATTTTAGCATGGCATTCCAAGCTAAACTTGGAGCTGTTAGACAATGAGCCGGATCAAGTTTATAGCAATTTAAGAAAATATTTTGAAATTTTCAAATATATCAGCAAGCAAAAAAATATCTTGAATGTTATATAAATCAGAATGATTTCCTAAACTTTTATATTTTAATTTGTTCCAGACCATTAAGTAAGGTTTATAATCTTTTTCAGATATGCTCCCATCTGTCAAAAGTAAATAGAAGGTAGTCAACATCTGTCAACATGAGTCTAGGGTTTTTAAATAGCACATCGGAAAGAGTAAATAAAGCAAAAGCCATCTTTACTTTTTATATTTACACAAGATATTTTACCTTTATCTCTTGTGGTAAATCCATATATGATCCAGCATTCATCATTTCGTGTTTGTTAAGGCTAAAAACTTATTGTTTACAACTTTTAAATGTCCATCCAGAACCTCTATTCGGATGATTCGTTTGTTCTCGATGTGATAATTTATTAAATTGCTTAGTAATAAAATCGTTTACGTCAAAGATTTCGTCAGGCTTTATAGTAAAATACATTGGACAAGTCTGTGTTTCACCGTTCACTAAAGTTCGGGTGTATTCATATTCTAAATATGAATAACCTTTTATATTCTAATTTCCGGCCGCATAATTGATAGAAATTTGTAAATTGACGAGAAACTTTCACTTAAATTTGTTAAAATGTATTGTTTAAATACACCATGTTTAGAGGATAAAACATCAACATCAATGATATTTTCAGCATTCAGACTTACTTTTATAGTTGATTTCAATGGATAAATTTTCAGCTACTGAATGAATTTTTCATAATTAAATAGATTAAGTCTTTCTTTTAAACTTTTCTTTAATTCACGTATTTTTTCTATATGGTACATATTTTGGTGATCTGCAATTTTATTCTCTTCAGCCATCTTCCCTAAATAATGCAGTTCATTGTTTTAAAAGTGGTTTGTTTTTTAGATGAATCTTTCAATTATAGTGTCTATCTTAGCTTTTTCTTAAAATTTCTTTTTTGCAGAACGGACATGATATTTTTTAAAGCGCCATTTATATACAAAAACATTTAATTAGTGATTTTCTCAATTCCAATTTTATAGTGATTTTTTGTTAAATTTCGTTCAAATTATCAAATTTTAAGCTAAAACTTTGCTATAATTAGAGATAATTCAGTAGATTTTTGTATTAAAAAAAAATCTGTGGTATTAGAACATATTTACATTAAAAAACTGTGTTTTTTGGAAGTATAATGTCGATTTTTCACCTTAAAAGTATATAATTTACCAAATTAATTTCTTAATAAGCTACTAAAGGAATTAAATGAGTTTGGTGAACTAAAATTCAAAGAATATAAGAAATTAATTGATTTAGAAGACAAAAAGACGTATAAAATCATGAATTTGGATAAAATTAAAGATAAATTCGGGTTTAAAATAATTGCAGAGTAGGAAGAATGTAAAGTGCACTTGCCGAACAGATTTTTGACTGTTTTGGATGAAAAAAAAGATTAAAGAATTGAATAAAAATGATAAATCACACATGATTGTTACTGGTAAAAAGACAATAAAAGATAAAGATTGTGTCACTATTAATTTTGTAGAATAAAGAGTTTTTATTAAGATTTCTTTATTTTTCATTAAAACAGCTTAAGAAAGCATAAGCCATAAATGAACAGTAAAACAGATATAGATTCGGTTATTTTCATTCGTGATTTCTCAGATTCGTTTATGGTACATTTAACACGCTTTTACATTTAATTTCGGTTGGATCCAAAAACGGTCTAGAACCGCCATATTTATATCTACTTATATATTCCTAGGATATTTACCTATGTAATGTTTATTTTAGTATTTTCATCAATGAATTCTTCAGTCTAATACTACGATACTTGTTCTGAATGAGAAGCATTATTAGGGTTCATATAACATTAGCAGATATTAATCAATGATTGATTTTAATATTTTAACCTGTTTTGAATAAATCAAATTATATAGTTTCCTTCCAATAAATCAAAGATATAAAATAAATATAATATTTATCACATTTATTGTATTTCTATAGAGCTTAATATGGTTTTCACTGCTTGTAATTATTACATAATTAAAATGGGAACTTATACAGTTCATTAAGGGTTGTGTACACCTGAAAAATTTCCATTAGCATGTACCCAAAAACAATTTAAAGAATTTATGTCTTAAACTTAAATAAATTGTCAGTTATAAAAAATGTCCAATTATTAATCTTAGAATATTAGAATCTTAGGGATATTCTTGCTGTTCAAGAAATGAAAATGGTATATTATGCATACGTGCAATCTCTTTTTGCATTTGGGATAATTTCTTGGGGGGCAGCTTATAAATCAAATCTTGATCCTCTGTTTACGGTTCAGAAATCAATTTTGAAAGTAGCTTTTAAAAAATGTCATAGGTTTTCAACATCCATTTTATTTCAAGAAACTAAAATTTTTACAATAAGACAACTTTTTATAAAATTTCTTTTAATACACATGTATACAAATTTAGATGATTTATTTGAAAGAACTCAACACACCCATAACACACGTTATTCTAGATCAACAGGAATTCTACCACTGCAATTAACTAAATCTTATTCAAACACCAACTCATAATATATAGCCCACGTGCTTTTTATTAATATAAGTAAACAGTTTCCTAATTTTAGTTTTTTTTCAATGAAATTTCTACAATTATCTTTAAAAGGAAAGTTAACCAGTGGATATTATCATTGTCTATTGAGGAGGCCGAGGCAGTGTTGTCTACGAACTACGGGCGGACAGTTTGACATGTGAACAGCCACCACTCCTATCCCATCATTATTCATTATCACTACCCCATTATAATCTGCGGTGACCCTGCTTATTTACCCTTGTTGCTAATATGTAAATGTTTTTAAAATTAATAATATTCAATTCTTTAAAACAGGTACATATTAAAATTACACGGTTTTTTTCCTTTTAATATATTCATTCCAGATTCACGTGTGTATGTGGTATATATAATAGTGTATTATTTTGTATTATATTTTATATTCATTTTTTTAATGTATATCCAGTCCGTTATTTCTTCAGGCGTGAGCAACTCGAGTCTGCGCACAGGCATCATAGCCCATGCAGGCTCATTTCCCGAGGACAATGTTTATACATGATGTTATTTTTATGATGTTTATTTTATGATGATTATTTCTTATGATATTTATTCTTTGTTCTCATTTCAAACTACGTTCGGTAATGTAATAAAAATTTTTTAGAAGTTAATTGTAAAGTTTGGATTGTAATATTGTACATATATTTGGGAAATAAATCAATTCATTCATCATTCATTCATCATCATCATTAAAATTTATTTTTTATTTATATACTAGTAGCAAACGAATACGGTGCCACAAAGCATTGGTGTATTTATAATTGGATGCTGGAGGGAAAGTGAAAGGAGATTGATGAGTTCCGAGGTTGGATGGAAACCAAGCAAATAAAATTGCTGTAATTCAGCAAGTTCAAGGACACATATATATGGAAATATCGGAAATAAATTAATATCAATAAACTTGCTATTTATGTATATTTTCATTATTAAATCAGTTGTTTCTGAAGTTCATTACGAATGGAAAGCAAAAAATATTATTGGGATTTACTTACAAGGTTTTACTTACTTTGCCACATTTGTTCCGTAAATATTGTAAATTCTCTACTCATAAGATATAATCACTAATATTTTCGTTAAGTGCGTTATCAGGAAATAACATAAAGCAAACATACTATATTTGAGTTTCAGAGTAAACGGTGTATTGAGATGTTATAAAATATAAGATCATATTCTGTTAATATGTCCATGTACAGACCATTTTTATTTCTTTGTAAAAACGATATTCCGGAACACAATACTGGTTTCAGAGCTTTTCATAATCTCACATTACAGCAACATAAGCGTTAAGAGTCTCAATCTTTTTAAACAATCTTGATATTTTTCACAGTAAATCATGTCTTTTATGTATTTAAATTTTGATCATACGTTTATATAGGTCCAATATTTCAGTCCCAATAAATTATTTTTGGTTTTGCGTGTAAAGGAGCACTTCCGGTTTAAAAAAATCACATTTCCACTTCTATACTTCCATGGTTGCTCAGTTAAAAAAATATGCTCATATGTATTCTTTGTTTGTAGTTTGTTTTTGCCTTCGTCCAATGTTACAGAAATCAGTAACACTACGTTTCGAGATCAGCAATCTGATCTCTTCCTCAGGTGAATAACTAACCCAACACATAACTGAGCATGTTTTAGAGGTAGTGTATATGGAGTTGAGACACAAACATAGCTGTTTGATCCTGACTTATGCTTATCACAACGCCCTGGTATATTTTGTTTACTTTAACCTAGATTTTAGTCATTGGCCCGAAGAAGAGTTCAGATTGAAGTTCAGATCTCGAAACGTAGTGGTACTGATTTTATTGTATCACCGAACAAAGGCAAACGTCCGGAAAATCCTGTTTTATACACATATATAGTTCTGGCAAGATTAATTCGTTCAAAGATGTCTTCTACTGGGCTTTTTAATCTACTTCCGGTCTGAGAGTTACGGTAAAAATTCAAACTTATTACTACAGAGCAGACAAGGTTTGGTTCTAAATATGACCATTGATTTTTAGCAAGTCAAGTTGACTGTTTAGCTACTATGCGCTTACACAAAATTAAGTTTCAATCAGAATAACTCATTATTTAAACCTCCAAGAAGAAATATTAATTTTAGTTATGAAAAGTAAATATTTCGAATGTAGACTGAACATTTTAATCTTATATTTACATATGCCTCTGCATGTTCATTCACTTGTAAATGTGCGTTCGTTTGTGTGTTTTAATTCCGATTTACAGACTTTCTTTAATGTCATGGTCCGTCCCTCCTTAATACATTTTTAATTGGAAAAATAACCAAGGGAAAGTGTTTGGTGGGTTTTATTTATATCTTTCGCAAATTTTGCTTTAACAAATGTGTTTCATAATCACTTAAGATATAAAGATTAAAATAAGTGAAGCCGTTGAGATTATTATGTAGCTGAAATAGTTTTAGAGAAAACTTCAGTCGCTTGCTTCACTTTTACATTTAACAATTTAAATTATATTGTATAGTAATCTTCAAAATGTGAATTATTTTAAAGTAAGCCATATTTTGGTTTTTATATTTATTCTACCTTTCGAAAGCCATAAGGTTTTAGGTGTTAAAAAATATTAGAAATGTCCATTTATGTTTAACTGACTTTAAAAGTTTAACCTGTTTCTATATCGTTTTATGTATGTCCATATATATTTCTCCTATATACGTTATAAGGACTGGAAAAGTATCCGGCTAGGATTTTAAGTTTTACATGTAAAACCATGTGGTGAACTCAGACCTAGAAAATATGAGAGAAGCCTTTTCCATATGATTATTAAAACTTAGTTCTTAAATCCCAGGAAACATCAATTTTACTGTTTTTCTTGGGATTAGTGGCCATATTAGGGAAACGAAAATTCGCCCTGGAACAACGACACAAAGTTAAGTGTGGAGATTGGAATATTCCAACTATAAGTTACTTGAGAGTTTCTGTGGAAAATTTCCTAGTCTACAGAGCACTCCTGCAAGTGTCCTTTGTAACTTAACACAAAGCTTGTACTCGAGTTTCCATTTTATTACATATTTGGTCTATTATATGAATAAAAATGGATGTGCTCAAATCAAATATGGTAGCAAGAAGTTTGTTATAAGTTCTTATATTTTCTCGTTTCCATCGTGTTTTGCCAATAGCACAGTATAGGGGGTACGGTGGATATCACAAGACTAACTGATCAAGCCACTTCGACCGTAGCTGCTGCTTGGATGGGTACCCGCTGAGCGATCCTGTCTTTGCTGTTGGTGGTGGTTCAGAAGTAACCTTTAAGCCTTTGGTCCCCAGGTTGATTTTCACAGAGGTATCTTTAGCCCCAACCTCGCCTGGTATAATACATTCTTGTTGTTTTTTATTGTTATCCACTAGACTATTATAAAAATCTTTGTTAACGATAAAGCCTAGTCCCATGAAATTTGCATGGACCATCTTCAAGCTCACCATGGATCGCATGTAAAATTTGTAATGCCCAATTTCGAGCCTTTATGACATTTCGTTTTATAGATATCTTGTGGACAGACAGACAGATAGACAGACTCAAATACAATTTTTACAACCTCTTGAGACAAAATTCAATACAATAATAGCTTCAAATACAAGCTTCTATAAAACTCAGCCAACTAATTTTAAGACACATAAAGTGTAATAGTTTTAGCTTTATTACAATTACTGTATTTGTAAACATCTAAAGAAAATTTGAAATACACATTTTTTATTAATGTAACATAGCATAGTATGACTAAATCTATAGTATTTCTGAGTAGTATTTCTGAGCTGTAAATCTAGTTTAAGTATATTATTTACATAATATAGAATAAAAACTGATATTTCAGTAAGTTTTATGAATAATTTAAAACAATTAGTAGCATAAAACAGATGAGAAACATAAATACGTTTTGGAACACTCTGAAAATATATGTTTTGTAAAAACCGAGCAAACAATGGTCGGTATTGTGACTTGTTCTTACAAAAATTTTAATACTATACGAGCTTTAAATGAGATGAAGTGCTGATTCTGTCCCAAAAAATATAATGATTAAAGTACACTCTCGGTTTGCTTAATTATCTAACCAACGTTTTTGAATTTTGCCTTGCGCACTGCGGGCAACCAGTGTGAGCCGGCCATTTTGTTAGATGACTCCACACTGGAAGAAGTCTTCTCTTTAAAATTCCTAGGAATGCACCTCGATCGAGGGCTGACTTGGAATGAGCACATTGACCATGTTTGCGCAAAAATCTGCTCAGGCATTTTTGTTTTGAGATCTTTAGCCAAATACTGTCCAAGTCAGGTACTGATTACGGCGTATTACGGCTTGATTTACCCCCATATTGCCTACAGAGTGGTCCTTTGGGGAGCTTGCGCAAACACTCATTTTCAAAGAGCATTCAGACTCCAAAAAAAAGCAATTCGAGTAATTGCCAAAATCAAATTTAGAGAATCGTGCAGGGAAGCTTTCAAGAAATTGCAGCTGTTGACTCTTCCGTCCCTCTACATTTTGGAAACAACTTTGTTTTGTATGAGTAAATGTGCCTTAACCAGAGGCCAAGACATACATACACATGTATGATACGCGTGGCAGAGCAAACTACCGGACTGGGGGACACAGAATGGTAGTTTATGAACGCCTACCCTCGCAAGTGGGTGTGCATTTCCTCAACAGACTGCCCAATTCAATTAAACATGCCCCAACGCCTAAGGCGTCAAAGACTCGCCTCAAACGCTTCTTGGTGTCTCAAGCATTTTATAATGCAGGTGAGTTTTTGGCATTCGACTGGGAGAACCCCCAATTAGAAAGACTGACTCTGCTGTACTAAGTGGGTTGCATTGGCGAAGAATGAAAGGGGCGTGATTATAAAATGGTATGTAGGAATGTGTATTGTGTGTATGAATGCCTGGAATTTTAGAAACCCCGTACATAAATATAAATAAATATAATATAAATTTAAGAGTGTATTTATAATTAAGTGTGTAAGGATGGTTTATGTTTAATAATACTCTTGCTAAACATCACTGGATTTAATTGAATTGAAAGAACCGTAACGGAGATACAATTAACTAAGCAGGGACTGCCAGTGTCAGAGGAATAAAAGCAGGTTCAAGGTAATTGGTTTTTATAATTAATTGAAAACGTTTCCAGGAGCTCTTGGCAGCATTGTGTGACTTCAGACGCTCGCGGACCCTGTCTCCGTAATTAGATAGTCATACTTATAATAATTGGATATTTATGTGAACCATACGGAACTAACTGGTAAAAACATACAGTTCTTGTGTATTGTATATAGTTGGCGGAACGACTAAGCAGGGATTCCCTTTTCTTGTTTTAAATATTGTACAAACAACTGCGAATTATGGTTATCAATAACAATAATATTTACCATTAATTTAGTGCGCTGATTAAAAAAATCTGTAATGATATCTGCAATAAAACAAAAAATATATATTTTTGTAGTAAATTATTTAAAGTTGATATCACACAATGTTTGAAAGCGGTGCTAAAAATAATGTAAATGATATTTCATGTACAACACAATTTATATTATTTTTCCCAATGTGAAATCAAATGAAATTGTTACATAAATACCTACTATGTGTTCTGTCAGAATTTATAAGTTGCAAGTTGAACAATGCAATTCATTCACATTGGTCATTATAAGTGACAGATATATAGGAAAATTGCACTTTAGAGTTCCATTGAAATACCTAGTTCAAAAAATTTAGAACTTAATTTTTAAGAAGATTGTAAAAAGTAACTTTTGAATATCCAGAACGAATAACAAATTCGTCATAATTTTAATTTTATTTGAATTAAGATGTATATTAATATAGATTAATTCGGTATGGATCCATAAATGACATGTTTTAAATAAAGAACACTAGTTTAAACAGCGTTTAAGAATTTAGGGATACATTTATTCATTTGGACAGATTTTTAGTTGTGCGATACAAATTGTAAGTATTACCTTTTTCATCGAGAGATCACATGACATGGTTTCAAAAATATCTAAAATGTATTCTGTCAGAATTTATATGTTACAAGGTGAACACATGTATTCAATTCAACAACTGTCTTTAGAAATCAGGAGATATTGTGGTGTCGGTTCCGTGGACGCGGCTTTACATTCCTTGCCTCATTCAATGTGGAAACAGCTTTGACCTCAGACAAGCAGTGTACAATAAAGCTTTAATAATATTTCAAAGACATTCTAACTATGTTATTGGACAATATTAGCCAAGGGAACGAATTGTTATTATTTTAAAGTAATCTAAACTGTCCTTGATAAATGAACGTATAAAATTAGCTGGTTTTATTAATTGCGATCAATTTTTAATCGTAACAATAAAAATACCATTTTAAATAGAATTCAGACGAACAAAGTATTTTAAAATAAAAAAAGACATCTAATTTAACTGAAACAAAAAGGAGAGTAATTTTAAGGGAGAGCTTTATTAGGAATAGCGATTTCCAGGGAAAAAGTCGTAGCTTTAATGAATATTAATCAATTATTTGTAACAGTAATTGAAAGAAAACACTTAATTATTAGTAATAAATTTTATTAAATATAAATGTTGTATTTTAGACAAAGGAAGAATAAAAATCAATATATTATCAATTAATCTGACCAATATAAGAAATTTTAATTAAATGTCAGTTTTACATGTGGTAAAATAGGAATTCGTAGAAGCCATTTTTATTCCCAATACTAGCTTGTAAACCTCTCTTTTTGAGTGACAATAAAAGACATTGCTTATATGAACCAATTTTCGATTGTCGGTTAAGCTCAAATTTCGCATAAAATCCAAATCCCGTGATCTTTTATTTTAAAATAAAATTAGAACTATTGAATCACCCGACCTACACCGTACTGGCGTCTAAAGTTGATAAAATCTCCACAAGAAATGCACTGGTGGATAAATATTGATATTGATAAACCCTTATTTAATATCTGTACTACATTTAATAAAATATGAATTCAGATAAATAACTGATTGAGTTATTTATGCATAAATCCAGTGAAAATTTGTGAAAAATTAAATTACCCGTCTTCGAACGAACTGCTTCTATAGTTGAAGATATCTCAATAAGAAATGCACTAGTAAATAAATAGAGAAATAGAAGTTCTAGAGAAAAAGAAAATATAAACAATAGAGATAAAGAAATATATTCTTATTTATAGCTGTTTCGTAAATTTATGCATTATAATAAAAATTCAATTGCACGGCTGGAGTACCAAGGGATGAACAATAGGCTTCACCTAAGCTGCATGCAAAATTTGAAATCTACAGGTGGTTTCGTTCCTAAGGTTTCCTGCAGACAGACGATCACACAGAAAAATAGTTTTTACATCTCCCCCACTACGAGCAGGCAAAAGAGTATTGTATCAGTCCATTTTGATGAGACTCAGTCAAATTCCATGGCTGGACATAGAGCATCATAGGACTCATTTGTTTATAAAGTTTTATGAAAACTATACAGTCTCTTTAGACAACAATTTTTCTTGAGATCAGTGTACATAAGTTATACGTGTTAATGTCAGATAGTACAATGTTTTTTCTATGATTCTTCTCAATTAGTTATAAATTTATCTATTCTGAGATTTTATCTTTGCTACCAAGGTAGGGTTTTATCAATGAAAATATGTTTGACAACGCTCAGCTAATCTCGTGGAGTAAAATACACCATTACTGAACTCGATGTTGCCTACTTTATAAATGAAGTTTCACGCAAAATACAAGCTAATGGGTAATTTCTTTCTCGAAACATTGTTGCCCGAATCGTTACCAATGTGGGGCAACTGAATAAAACTGCTGAGGGTGTCCTGTGGAATACATTCAACTCATTAAGTGGAAAATCCTGAGGAAGTACTGGAAAATGTTAAATGTGTGTAAAGTAATCACAGATGAAACTTGATTTTATTTTGTAATATAATCGTCACTCGTCACAGTAATAAAGGAATTCGCTAAAACAAATCGAATCTTTCAAAACAGAACTAAAACATAATTGGTAATTTCCGTTACCAGATTCTTTCAAAGCATAAACGTACAAGACATAAACGTTTATGGATCTAGTCACAAGATCAAAGCATGTTTCTCTTTGTACATGTGAACTGATGGTGGCAGATTGTTCAGTGCTTTGTCTAGAGGAGACAAAACATTTTCACTGAATGGTGTTTTACTTGGTGTATCCTGTTTTGTGCAGTTCTGTTGTCTATTTGTTCCAGTGAGGGAGGTACCATAGGTTTATTGCATAATACGTGTGTTAGTTAGGTACGCAGAATGTCTATAATGTATGGAATCCACGACAAATCTTAACAATGACAGAATTACACATTAATGTTTAGTATGAGTTCATAAAATAGAATTTACTTTTAAAGTGGTATCTTATAGTTTTGGCGGCTATCCTAAGTTTAATATTTCAAACGAGAAGTTAGTCATATCATTTTTTAATATTTTTTACTTAAGATCAACGGTAATATAGCACTTGTTTTACTAATGTATTAGTATATACCTATATTAAATAGTTGATTCCTAAATAGTGAATTGTTTAACCCATATTGATGAAAATTGGTGATGCACAAAATAGATTCAACAAATTGGATATTTACTAATACTATCTGATAACACATACAGTCAACAATCTCTTTCTGATATCACAAATTATATATTTTTGTCGCTTGAAATACACCTGCTTCCTAAAAATACTTGTTTACTTTAAATTTCCTTTGCGAAATCAGAATGGGCTGTTGTTTTATGTGAGTAAAAAACAAGTAATACATTTTTTAGTTTTAAAACAGTGTGATGACTTTAACAGGTTTTTAAGAACAACTAAATCTGGAATAAAAGAACTTAAATTTGGTTTAGAAAACTTTAAATTACTGCATACCTAAATGGAGACAAGCAACCTTATATTATTGTTATAACTTCAATTAATTTAATTTATTTAAACACATGATTATGTTACAACATAAGTAAACAACACGTATTTGTTCAAAGATTCCTTGTTTTATTTAAACATTTAAAATTAAAAACTGTATTATGCCATTGTATGCATCAAAAGTAGTTAACCACAAGATACTTTAAATTAAAGATAATTTCAAGTTTCCTTTGAATTTGACGCTATAAAAGGAAAATAGACTTCTAAAAACTCTATCTGTGAAGTATGGAGCGATGCGAACGAAGCCCAAACATCAATAGCAAGATTTACATACATTACAGTAATACATTTTCAGTGTGGAAATTATTGATCTGGACTTCTTTCTGTTAAATAAAGGACGAGGGAAGCCTCTCATCTATCTTTCATCTCGTTTTGAACACATTTTGTCGATGTTAAAAGACATATGATGACCCTTAGCCTCCATGTGATCCATAACCGCCCACATATAAGTCAAGTTCATGCTCAGTGTGGACATTATTAAACTGGACTTCTCTCTGTTAAATAAAGGTCAAGGGAAGCCTCTAATGTAAATTTAGTCTCGGTGTGAACACATTTTGTCGATGTTATAAGAGATATGATGACCCTTAGCCACCATGCGATCCATAACCGCCCACATACAAGTCCAATACATTTTAAGTGTAGTCATTATTGATCTGGACTTCTCTCGGTTAAATAATGGACGAGGGAAGCCTCTCATGTAACTTTCATCTCGGTGTGAAAACATTTTGTCAATGTTACAAGAGATATTATGACCCTTAGCCACCATGCGATCCATAACCGCCCACATACAAGTCCAATACATTTTAAGTGTAGTCATTATTGATCTGGACTTCTCTCGGTTAAATAATGGACGAGGGAAGCCTCTCGTGTAACTTTCATCTCGGTGTGAAAACATTTTGTCAATGTTACAAGAGATATTATGACCCTTAGCCACCATGCGATCCATAACCGCCCACATACAAGTCCAATACATGCTCAGTGTTAACTTTATTGATCTGGACTTCTCTCTGTTAAATAAGGGACTAAGAAAGCCTCTCATGTAACTTTCATCTCGGTGTGAACACATTTTGTCGATGTTACAAGAGATATGATGACCCTTAGCCACCATGCGATCCATAACCGCCCACATACAAGTCCAATACATTTTAAGTGTAGTCATTATTGATCTGGACTTCTCTTGGTTAAATAAAGGACGAGGGAAGCCTCTCATGTAACTTTCATCTCGGTGTGAACACATTTTGTCGATGTTACAAGAGATATGATGACCCTTAGCTGCCATGCGATCCATAGCCGCCCACATACAGTACAAGTCCAATACATGCTCAGTGTGCACATTATTGATCTGGACTTCTCTCGGTTAAATAAAGGACGAAGGAAGCCTCTCATGTAACTTTCATCTCGGTGTGAAAACATTTTGTCAATGTTACAAGAGATATTATGACCCTTAGCCACCATGCGATCCATAACCGCCAACATACAAGGCCAATATATGTTCAGTGTGGACATTATTGATCTGGACTTCCCTCTGTTAAATAAAGGACGAAGGAAGCGTCTCATGTAACTTTCATCTCGGTGTGAAATCATTTTGTCAATGTTACAAGAGGTATGATGGCCCTTAGCCACCATGCGATCCATAACCGCCCACATACAAGGCCAATATATGTTCAGTGTGCACATTATTGATCTGGACTTCTCTCGGTTAAATAAAGGACGAAGGAAGCCTCTCATGTAACTTTCATCTCGGTGTAAAAACATTTTGTCAATGTTACAAGAGATATTATGACCCTTAGCCACCATGCGATCCATAACCGCCCACATACAAGGCCAATATATGTTCAGTGTGCACATTATTGATCTGGACTTCTCTCGGTTAAGTAAAGGACGAGGGAAGCCTCTCATGTAACTTTCATCTCGGTGTGAAAACATTTTGTCAATGTTACAAGAGATGAGATGACCCTTAGCCTACATGCGATCCATAACCGCCCACATACAAGTCCAATACATGCTCAGTGTTAACTTTATTGATCTGGACTTCTCTCTGTTAAATAAGGGACGAAGGAAGCCTCTCATGTAACTTTCATCTCGGTGTAACACATTTTGTCGATGTTACAAGAGGTATGATGACCCTTAGCCACCATGCGATCCATAACCGCCCACATACAGTACAAGTCCAATACATGGTCAGTGTGGACATTATTAATCTAGACTTCTGTCTGTTAAATAAAGGACGAGGGAAGCCTCTCATGTAACTTTCATCTCGGTGTGAAAACATTTTGTCAATGTTACAAGAGATATTATGACCCTTAGCCACCATGCGATCCATAGCCGCCCACATACAGTACAAGTCCAATACATGCTCAATGTGCACATTATTGATCTGGACTTCTCTCGGTTAAATAAAGGACGAAGGAAGCCTCTCATGTAACTTTCATCTCGGTGTGAAAACATTTTGTCAATGTTACAAGAGATATTATGACCCTTAGCCACCATGCGATCCATAACCGCCCACATACAAGGCCAATATATGCTCAGTGTGGACATTATTGATCTGTACTTCTCTCTGTTAAATAAAGGACGAAGGAAGCCTCTCATGTAACTTTCATCTCGGTGTGAACACATTTTGTCGATGTTACAAGAGATATGATGACCCTTAGCCACCATGCGATCCATAACCGCCCACATACAAGGCCAATATATGTTCAGTGTGCACATTATTGATCTGGACTTCTCTCGGTTAAATAAAGGACGAGGGAAGCCTCTCATGTAACTTTCATCTCGGTGTGAACACATTTGGTCGATGTTACAAGAGATATTATGACCCTTAGCCACCATGCGATCCATAACCGCCCACATACAGTACAAGTCCAATACATGCTCAGTGTGGACATTTGTCGATCTGGACTTCTCTCTGTTAAATAAGGGACGAAGGAAGCCTCTCATGTAACTTTCATCTCGGTGTGAACACATTTTGTCGATGTTACAAGACATATGATGACCCTTAGCCTCCATGTGATCCATAACCGCCCACATACAAGTCAAGTTCATGCTCAGTGTGGACATTATTAATCTGGACTTCTCTCTGTTAAATAAAGGTCAAGGGAAGCCTCTCATGTAACTTTCATCTCGGTGTGAACACATTTGGTCGATGTTACAAGAGATATTATGACCCTTAGCCACCATGCGATCCATAACCGCCCACATACAAGTCCAATACATGCTCAGTGTTGAATTTGTCGATCTGGACTTCTCTCTGTTAAATAAGGGACGAAGAAAGCCTCTCATGTAACTTTCATCTCGGTGTAACACATTTTGTCGATGTTAAAAGACATATGATGACCCTTAGCCTCCATGCGATCCATAACCGCCCACATACAGTACAAGTCCAATACATGCTCAGTGTGGACATTATTAAACTGGACTTCTCTCTGTTAAATAAAGGTCAAGGGAAGCCTCTCATGTAACTTTCATCTCGGTGTAACACATTTTGTCAATGTTACAAGAGATATTATGACCCTTAGCCACCATGCGATCCATAACCGCCCACATACAGTACAAGTCCAATACATGCTCAGTACGGACATTATTAATCTAGACTTTTGTCTGTTAAATAAAGGACGAGGGAACCTCTCATGTAACTTTCATCTCCGTGTGAACACATTTGGTCGATGTTACAAGAGATATGATGACCCCTAGCCACCATGCGATCCATAACCGCCCACATACAGTACAAGTCCAATACATGCTCAGTGTGGACATTATTAATCTAGACTTCTGTCTGTTAAATAAGGGACGAGGGAAGCCTCTCATGTAACTTTCATCTCGGTGTGAACACATTTTGTCGATGTTACAAGAGATATGATGACACTTAGCCACCATGCGATCCATAACCGCCCACATACAAGTCCAATACATGCTCAGTGTTAACCTTATCGATCTGGACTTCTCTCTGTTAAATAAGGGAAGAAGGAAGCCTCTCATGTAACTTTCATCTCGGTGTGAACACATTTTGTCGATGTTACAAGAGATATGATGACACTTAGCCACCATGCGATCCATAACCGCCCACATACAAGTCCAATACATGCTCAGTGTTAACTTTATCGATCTGGACTTCTCTCTGTTAAATAAGGGAAGAAGGAAGCCTCTCATGTAACTTTCATCTCGGTGTGAACACATTTTGTCGATGTTACAAGAGATATGATGACACTTAGCCACCATGCGATCCATAACCGCCCACATACAGTACAAGTCCAATACATGCTCAGTGTGGACATTATTAATCTAGACTTCTGTCTGTTAAATAAAGGACGAGGGAAGCCTCTCATGTAACTTTCATCTCCGTGTGAACACATTTTGTCGATGTTACAGGAGATATGATGACCCTTAGCCTACATGCGATCTATAACCGCCCACATCACTATAGATTATTCAACGCAATACCCAATACAAGTCCATTTGGTTGATTTTTATACAAAGTTGGAATAGATATATAATTAAAGTATTAATAAAGTGATATCAAATGTGAAAATCACTGATCCTTTTTTAAGTGTAAAAATGCTTTATCCATACAGTTTTCAATAATCTTCGATTTCTATAGCTTTACTACAATTTATATACGTGCATACATACCACATACTACATTATTAGTGTTTTACTTCACTTCTGCTGTGAAACTTTCATCAGATTTATATAAATAAAAAAGAAATGGCATGTGAAATATAATATTTTATGCTTAATACGTTAATCATGTTACACTTATTTATTTATGTGGTCATATGTAAAACTGCAAGCATATTGAAATATTAAATATTCCATAATATTTGCAGGTATTTGTGGTGTACGCTAACAGGCTTGCTGTATGTGCAGATTTCTGAACATTGAGTATAAATAAAGCAATAAATATATACTGTGATAAATACAGATTAGTTGCTGAAAACTTATAAACTAAAAGTCAATATACAGACCGAGGGTTTTGTGCCAGCATTAAATTATTTCTTTGAATGTATATTCAGTTATTCATTAGATTGTGAATATGCGACAGTAGAGACGTTCCTGAGGTCATAAAGTAAGCGTCAGGACATTCACCATTCAACATAGCAGACGCTCTGTCGTGTCGTTGGGGACCTATATCCTGGATTGTAAACTTAAACTGTGCTTATGGTGTGGAGTAATATATATATATATATATATATTATATATATATATATATATATATATATATATGCATGTGAAGAACGTGTTTAAAAATATTCATTATAATGTAATAGCAATATTTTATCCTAAGATGGTAAAAGAATATTGGTCTCAATGTATAAATTCTTATTACATATTTTATCGTATAGCATGAACTGTTAGAGAATATTTATAATATCTTCTAAATCGTATAAAAATATACTGTAGAAGTCTTAGTAGTGTTCATACCTACTAATATTAATTATTTTTGGGGTTGAAGCTTGTGTGTTACCACAGGTACACATAGGTTTTTTCATTATCTTTTTCTTTTATTTTCTTTTTTACATGAAGAAGCCTTCGCTAATATCCAGTTAATTAAACTGAAAAAGATAAAACATATTTTTCAATACATAAATATATTTTATCCGATTTTAATGTAATTTCTCCTATCTTAGATCATAGGATATTTCATTTCGGTTTTTATCTACGTGACTAATCTCTGAATAAAAGAACAGCTTATTTATTTTCTCTTTCCCATAGCAGCTAACAAGTTATCATCATAAACTGAAACGAGTTAGATCAAATTTACTTGATTAAGAGGCTAGATAAAGTCATCCCTTATACTTAACCTCAAAACTCATCTCAATAAATAAATAAGTCAATAGACATAATTTCAATTTTCTTATCAGTTTATACCACAGATACCAATATGAGCAACCATATTTCCCGATATTTAAAATTGACAGTATTTTATGTTTGTAGAGGAATATGTATATTTGTTGACAGGATAACACATTATATCGCTCCTTGTACGTGTAATATACTAAAGAGAAGACAGGATTTTCTTGATTTTGTCGCATTAACAACCATTATTTTAGCAATAGTCTGCGTTTGGATGTATCACTGCACGATGCGATACTTCGCTTGTTATAAAACTATTACTATATACTTATATCTTCATACTGTATTCAAGTTTAATCCATATATTTTAATTAGACGCCAAAATCTGGTAATAATTAACTTTTTAAATACAAATTGATGAAACAATCTTTATTTACTCTAAAATGAATTTGTTGATAATAATAACATTAAAACAGTTTTTAGTTCAAATATGTTAAACATGCACTTCACTTTAAATTGTAAGGCATTGAAATACCATTATATTGCATGAGTATGCATGCATTATATTGCCAACCAATCACAATCGGCATACAAATTTAATTTTTTTAAATATTTATTCTCGCTATGCATTCAGGAGATGTGAATTAAATATGTCTTGTCACGTATAAATTCTGATTTTTTTTGTTTTAAGAGCAAATAAGAAGTACTTATGTACTTTTGGAATTTTATAATTATTTACCTCTGAGTATCTCGAATATGGAACATAATTCAACTGGAACTAACTAAATATTGTTTTTAAGCTAGTTGAATCATATGGTTACAGAAACACCAAAATATTCCGGTAAATATTTATATAAAAGCAAGTGAATGTTTTTTTACATGGAATTATTAATGTTTTCTTAGTAAGATACGTGTGAGTTGGTTTGTTTACACATCCAAAAATGTATTAACAATGTAAATACAAACACACGTTGCTTGCTTGTTACGATTTTATGTTGTTTGTGGATCTGTGTGAGGTATATCATTGTGTCTGCACTACATTCAGACCATTATTTAACAATAAACAGTAACAACCAAACAACAATTGCTAGTGTTGAATTTAACCATAGAAATGTTCTGAGCTCGGTAGATTTATATTTCTCACGTGTTCTTTAGTCTAAAAACAAATTATTAAAGGAGCAAAATGCTAAATAATTAGTTTTTATTCATTTCATTTATATAAAAGTACATTAAATGCACGACGTATACAGAAAAAAAAATTGTTTAGCAGAATGATAATCACCATTTTCTCAAAAAATTAATGGAATTCTTTAGGAGAGGGAAATTTTTCTATGCAGGATTATTATACACGTTTTATTTAAAATGTCATTCATTATTTTAACATTGCATTTCTTGTATGAGACCTTCAAAAATTAATAAGGTTCAAGTTCTGTGTTTTGTAACAAAATTGACAGTATTGCATGTTTTAATAACAGTTTGCAACCATAAACACAAACCATCATTAATGCTTGAGCTCGTCTGCACAAAACTAATATCTATTTTTAATCATTATAGTAAGTATTTGTTACAGCTAATACCTTAAAATTTAAAATTCTTTCATAATTTGAAGTAAAACGATATTGTTATCGTTACTTTGTAATATAGTCGTTATAAAAAGACTCCAATATAAGCGCTATATTCAATATTGTTTAGTTATTTGCGACAATAAAATGGTATAGTTCTCCAAATTCAGTATGTCATCTTTAAATATGTAGACAACCATGATGTATAAAATCTTTGCAGTAAAGATTATATTGAAAGGTATGTAATCCGAGCTGAGAATGGTGCAAAAATACGTTAGCCACACAAGCTTGCCCCCCCCACACACAAACACACACCTTATAACTGAGTGCGGTGCAAGTCGCTACGTCACCTCTTCTTCTGACAATAACGTCACTTGAAAGGCAAGCTATAGAACTTCTGAAAGCTTTTTTATATAATCTCAACTAAATTTAATGTAGATAGATAGTTCTCATTAACATATTAATTTTAAAGTAGGAGTAAAACATACCACTTGTTACGTAACATTATTTGCCTACGTCACATGCAAAAATTTAAAGACTACAAGTTCATTTCATTCTCTATTTCTCACGAATGGGCAAACATATACAGAATTAGATAATGACATTCTACACTCCCTAGGTAGCCAGAATAAACATTGTGCCTGAGTAACTTCAATGAGGAAGAAACAAATCTATTCAGTTCTATTCTGATATAAACTTTAACGATATGAATTTTTAAAGAGATGCAATACCATCCATAGTAAATACTCGTATATTTATCTATTTCCACCAGCAGTGAAAGTGTCAATATTTGTTCGAAACAGGTACGTTCAATTGGGATTCCAATCTCACATTCATAATTGAAATCGAGTCGTGAGGCTTAATTCAGTTTTACTAGTTTCGTCCTCGGATCTCTTAATAACTTTTTTAGTTTACAAGTTATTTTTTCTTTTTAAAATGCATAACAAAATACAATTTGCCATAGTACTAAGGAACTTTTCCGGAGTTTTGCCATTGTTCAGTTATACAAATAATCAGTAACACAACGTTTCAAGATCTGCAATCTGATATCTTCTTCAAGCAAATAACTGACCTAACACAATTAAAATCTAGGTTAAAAAACAAATAATACCAAAGAATTGTGACACGCATAAGTCAGTAATTAAAATCTGTTACTGTTAAATCATAACATAATAATGTATTTAGAGTATATTATTTATTTATAGCTAATATAGTTCCATTGCGGGGTTCAAGAATGTAACATTACAAAATGAATACGGTAATATTCTCCATAATGATTTATTTGCTTAATGTGAACATAAAGGGCATTTTTCTAGTAGTTAAGGATCATCAATTTTTAAAGACCCTAGCTGAATTGTTATGTTTGTGTTCATATTATGGTTGCTGTACATAAAAAAATTCTGCCCTTATACGTGTAGTATACTATAATAAAGTATTTGCACTTTAAACTGAATGTTTTTAAACAATGTGGCATCTTTAAATGTTTTAGTTCTAATAAAACGTTACCTTCTAAAATGTCCTTACTAAAATTTTAAATATAAATATTTTTTTCTGTTGTTTTTTCTGTATTAATTTTTATATTAGTGCTGTTCTTATATTAAAGCAAACATGTTTTCCATCACATTTTAACAACTTCTTCTTGTTGGAAACTAAATGCTTAATATATGATCAAACACTCCAATAAGTGACAAATTTCTATTTTTGTGAGGCCTTTCGTGCTCAATGAACACATCGTCAGACCCTTTTAGATCAGCTATGTGGGTCTGACGATGTGTTCATTGAGCACGAAAGGCCTCACAAAAATAAAAATTTGTCATTTATTGGAGTGTTTGATCATATATTAAGCATGTTTTCCATAAATTACATTATGCTTTTTCATTTTTATTAATTTACAGTGGTAAATGACCATTTGAAAAATATCCTAACGTTTCAACGATGCTATTACGACTTCAATATATTAATTTATAAAATATTTTATTTAAATATATGATATATGATGTTTGAAATATTAGTAGTCTTTATTTGTGAAATCACCTGTGTTTTTTATTGAGTCCAAAACGTTATAAGGTAGTGATATATTTATAAAAATCGTTAATAATTAACTGCTGACAGCTATTAAGGTATAAATTAGAAATCTGACATGAAACCTTTACCTAAATGGCAAAGTTAAGTTGGAGCCCTGCTTGGGATGTGTACAAGCTCTACCGCTATTCGTTACTGAAGAGGTTGACAAAGCTTTGTCTGAATGTCCTTATTCTCATGATGTCTCTATAACGAAAAAAGCTATAAATTTGAAACATTGCACGAATTTCGTTTTTATAGAGGAAAGATTGTATTGGACAATAGTGCATATACCCCATGGGAAGACCCTAATAGTTCTAGCCTGGGAAAGATGTACTGATATAGGGAATTCGATTAAACAGTGCAAATAAAAATTAGTTGTAAAACAGTTAAATACAAATACTCTTTAGCAGACTAGAGGATCGGAAAATGTACGATCTCGCTGTGCCTTGAATCTCCGAGGTATCATCAAGAAGTTGAAGTCAATAAATGTTCACGATGTTGCAC
Organism: Homalodisca vitripennis; assembly: GCF_021130785.1. Lineage (NCBI taxonomy): Eukaryota > Metazoa > Arthropoda > Insecta > Hemiptera > Cicadellidae > Homalodisca > Homalodisca vitripennis. The sequence continues at coordinate 12,879,676 of NC_060212.1, read as the reverse complement.
GTGTACAGTATAACCTCGGGTGATACGAGTACAGTTTACTGACATTGTGTTGCTTTCCTAAGTTGAATTAAATTAGTATCTCGCTGTGCCTTGAATCTCCGAGGTATCATCAAGAAGTTGAAGTCAATAAATGTTCACGATGTTGCACGTGTACAGTATAAACTCGGGTGATACGAGTACAGTTTACTGACATTGTGTTGCTTTCCTAAGTTGAATTAAATTAGTATCTCGCTGTGCTTTGAATCTCCGAGGTACCATCAAGAAGTTGAAGTCAATAAATGTTCACGATGTTGCACGTGTACAGTATAACCTCGGGTGATACGAGTACAGTTTACCGACATTGTGTTGCTTTCCTAAGTTGAATTAAGTGGGTAGTCAATCTTGTTTATACTACACTAAGAAAAATAAAGTTTATAGTTCTTTTATGTATTTTGTAAATAAAAACTCTCCAATCAAAATACATAATTATTTGAAAAATATCTAAATTTGTAATATTTGTAAGTAACATTTTTTAATTCACATAGAAAATAAAAGGTCATACAATTTTCATGAAAACTGGTTATGAAAATGGTATTTAATGTATACTTTCGTTATAACACATCCAATTCACGAAACTTTATCAGGATATTATAATTGTTAACAGTAATGTCACATTACACGGCTGTTACTTCCCATTTGAAACAAAATCGCACAAAAATATCACAATAGCAATTATAAATACTGAGTTTTAAGCATTAAATATATATCATAACTGATTTTAATTTGAGACACGGTAAGTTACATAATTATAATTCAATCATCAATTATAATTAAATTAAATTTGTCATTTAGGAATTCCAATTCCCTCATAACTGAGGTATTAAATTTCTTACTTTACAAGAATACTTGTTTACGGTGATAATACAGATATAAAATACGCATATGGTAAGTTTTGAATTAAAAAATATTTAGTTTAAAAGGAATATCTCATTATACTGGAAAATCAATGCATATTTTATTTATTTTCATAGTTTTTCAGGCCAAATTGTAGTCACTTTCTCTAATATAAATAAAAAATTTCAATTTTTTTAAGAAATGTTGAGGATACCCTCCCAATTCAAATGTTTTAAATTCGGTCTATTGTAATATAAAAATTGTAATATAGGAATTTTATGAAAACAAATAATAATTCTAATTCTGTGTTAGTCAAAGCCTTTACCACATCATTAATTACGGAGTTACAGTAATTAAAGTATGGAAATAAAAGTTTCACAAAAATATTTTAATATTGAACGAAAAAAAGGTTGGTAATAAAGGGAATTTCTTATCATATTAAGTACAGTAGGCTATACAATAACGGGATAATTATTGTTGCTTGTGCAAAGTTAAGAATTTTCTACAGGACCCGGTCATGTATTGTTGTTTATGCTTAGTAAAGAAACTTATACAGGAACAGATTAAGTATTGTTAATATGCTAAGTAAGCACGTTATACACGAAGAAGGTTGCATTATGCTAAGTAAGTGTATGCCTTGCATTAACTCTTACAAGTTTAGCAGCAATATTTACTCTAATCGCTGTATACATTACATTTACTTAAAACGTCTGAAAGTTCTTGACTTAAATAGGTTTTAAGCTACAATCAAACGATGATGTATTGTTTAACGGTACGTTATGAACCTTAGATTTAGTCTTTACAAATGATTTTGGTTTATCGCAATGAACTATAACAAAAGCCCTGTTCATACGTAAATGCGCAAATATAATGCATAAGGCAATGTTACTATAAAAGTATTGGTAGGAAAATCGTAGGTTGTCCACTTAGAATTTATTTTTTTCATATATTTGAAATTAACCAATGCCATTTTTAATGGTTTGTCTACCACCATTAAAAGACAAAATCAGATTCTTTCTTTTGTGTCTGTCTATCTAGTTGTATGATAACATTGATCAAGATGACTTGAAGGATTGGAAATCGGAGCGAAACACTTCCTTTATTATCTACCCCTTGCAATTGATATAGATAAACATACTATACAGAAATTCATTTAGATTTTTTGGATGTTAAAAAACAGTGAGAAGATACAAAGCCGCCCAATGAAGCCCGAATTCTAGCATTTACTTAAACTTGTTTATATGTTAGAAATTCCATTTTCAAGTTTCCATTCATAAGCGAATGATATTTGATCAATTTTAATTGTATATAAATACATATTTTCTAAAATAAATAAATAAATATATATATATATATATATATATATATATATATATATATATATATATATATATGTTCTCTTGGGTTTAATCCTAGTAGGATCTCCATACAAAACTAGAAAGGATAGACAGGCGGCCTGACGTCACCATAGGGATTGTCTGTAATCCGACTCAGTGTAGAAGTTGTCCTGTAATGTTGCTGGCAAAGTTAATAATACCGGGTATTTGATACTTCTCTTGGCAAATAGTGTCTGTTTAAAATTAACTGTTATAAGATGAAGTCAACTACGTATGGTAATTAGTATTCAGTGATAAATGTACTTTAATTAAATGTATGTTGTTACTAAATAGCCAAATAAATCATCGATATATAAGATTTAATATTTCCATATCCGGCACTGAGTGTACTGGGCAAGGTTGAGACGATTATAATTTCTGAAATCTCATTTTTAAATTTTTCGGTCGTAATATCCGATGTGTAACTTATAATACTTACGAGATGTTTTAATATTCCTCTATCTAATAACTATGAATGAAAAAATAACATCCTGGTACTCCTATCTATTGAGAAATGTACATGCTATAAACGAATTAATAATGCGGAAACAATACTGAGCTTTAATTCTGAGGGAATAGTCGATTTAACAAAAGTGTGTATTTGTATTCCAAATAGTTCCATAAATTTAAAAATTTCAACTATAAGATTGACATTTATAAAGTAAATGGGATTTGGCATCTAAGTTCATGCAGGTAAGTGCAGACTTTAAAGGTGTGTTCTTAAAAGCATTTGTTGTAAAAAATAGTGCAGAATAAACTCAGTCAACTATACTTGTTCTAAATACATTTGAAAACTTGTACCAATATAGTAAATTAAGAACAAAAAAATTAGAATCTCAATATGTTCCCTTGTGATTTTAATATAAATACGGATACCGAGTAAAAATAACACAAACATATTTATTTATACCAGTATTTTATAATACATTTTCTTAAGAATTGCAAAAACATAAATTAATGGTTAGCAAGTGCATTAAAAGGTAATTATATGGATTTGAAAAAATATATTCAACATTAATGTGGATTTTATCTAATTAAAAGTATTTTTCTCATAAAAACTGCTTCGTAACAAACAATTCAAAATATATATATTTACGAAACATTCGTAAATTAGATGTTTTACAATAAGTTTTTGTGGATCTATATTATTTAAGTATTCGTACATACCAATAAAATTATGATAATTTATATTTAAATAACTACAGAGTGCTTTTAAAGCAATATTTCGAAAGTGGAATTTCCTTTCCAACCTCCTGTATCGAGATACAATATAATTTGGTTCATATTTAATTTACAAATCATAAAGGAACTAAATATATTTGAGTAGAAAAAATTGTACTTGAGTGACCTACCTGACTTATATTTATGAAGTGTGAATGTCAAAACGTTGGCTCCACAAAATAACACGGTTCCGTACTGGTCTCATCAGCCGTGCAGTTAAAGCTATTTGTATCAGCCTACTCCGAGCCATATCGAGTATGGAATCTGGAAGATCAACCTTTGCTGCTGAGGGTAGAAGCCATTGCTGCACAGGGAAGTTCTTTCAATAGAAGTTTTTGTTGCAATGAGGAATGTCCGACGTATGGTCGGTTTAGAGCCCCGTCGATGCGGCCGCTCCGGAATCATCTCCCCTTTGTCGATTAACTTTTTTGCACTTCTCTATTAGCTCAACTTTCTCCGGACGTCTCACAAACTTCACCTCAATGAAATTCAACTCCACCAACGCCATCTCTATCATCACCAACTTCACCTCCATCAACATAATTGACGGTGAACTATCTCTATCATCAACGTCACTTTTATTAACGTTATCATCATTAACGTCTTGTAAGAGGAGTAGAGTATTGCATACGAGCATCTTCAGTCGGCTTTAACTAGTTTATTGATGATGATTTTGGTTCCCATACGTACGTCTTGCGTCAAATAAACAACGACTCAAGACGTATAACAGTTTGGCTGGAGTGAATACTATCTTAAGAGAGGTTTTTATAATCCATAAGTATGGATTTATCTCTAATTGTTTATGTTGAAGAGTTCAGCAGATGTGCTGTTACCTTAAAAAATACTTAAAAAATCTTTTCCTAATCATTTAAAATCTAATAGATTTTTTATAATAATAACACATCATTATAGGAATATACTTATTAATTACCAAAGTGCCTTTTCTATATATTATTCACAGAGTTATTTCAATTTAATTATAGTGGTTATGTTTTCGTTGGCATTTATTTTTGTATCTACTGTTTTAATACTAATCAAGAGGGATGAGAAATGTTATATTCTTCTCTCTGACGCAATAACAGCAGAAAATTATCCTACTGTAACTAAGACGGATTAGCTTAGCTTTTCTTACAAAATAATTTTAATTATTTTTAGTTAACTTATGTTTGGTTGGTTAAAAGAAAATAGTATAACTAATGTTTAAAATATTTTACAATTTAGACAAATTTAAGTTTCTAATTTATGATAGTTATTTTAAGCTTTGTGTTATAGAAGCAGTTACTGCAAAATATATGCATTTCGACTGATTGCATTTCATAATCATTTTTGTAAGTCTGTGGTCAATACAAAAAACGGCGTGTGAGAACAAAGTTTGTGTTGTTCGAATTGTAGATAGTGAGCTAAATTGAAATTTTTATTTCGTAGTTTTAAGTTAAAACTTTAAGTATTAATCGTGAAAAAGTTAGTACGTATCTACCATAAGACTGGTGGTGCTCTTGATATCAACTAGAATAACGAAACAGTACCATCCATCAGGGAAGACACCCCATTGTTTTCAGCTGATGGCGGTAGAGCTATCAGTTGATGGCGGTAGATTTACCAGGTAATGGCTAACAATTTGCACCCAGCAGCTGCCATGAGCTTCTCTCTCAGATTGGCTGGCTAACCGCAATATTCCGAGCGTAGTACAGTTTATAGCAGACGGGAGATACATCCTAGCGACTGTCTATTGAACGTTTGGTTATTGGTAATGTCTGCTTCGGCGAAGGATTTTTATCTCAGTTAAATCGATATTCAATTAAAATAAAACAGTAATTTGAATCATAAAAAATAATAGGTAAGACAAAAGCACTAAAATGTAAAATAACATAAAATTTCAAAATGTTCTTTGTGATTTTGTAACAAATTGGAAAACGGAATGTGAAACCGTAACGAAAACTCGTCAGGAAGGGTGTTAATGAAAATCTAATAAGAAATTATTAAACAGCAATTCTAGAATAAAATTATTATAGATATGTTAGATTAGGTCAATAGATCCATTACTCGTTAAAGGCTAATGATTCTTGTCTGGTTTTTCACATGAAATACCAAAAGAAATACTCGATTCTTCCCGAAATATATATATTTTTTTATAAAAAAACTAAACAAGAAAAACGCAATAAAAATATAATTGCAAATAAATGCCCTATTTAAATGTTTACAGTAATTTTGTGTTATTAATTCAAAGATCTTTAATGTAAATGTTCACTCATTTTTAAGGTTACATGTATTATGTAACCTCGTATGTGTTGCACAAGACTGTACACTTAACATTTGACAACTTTAAAAAGCACTTTTAAAGAAATATAAGTAAATTACTATTTGAGGCACTTGCAAATTAAATGTAATCAACCGATTTTTAAGTGTTTATATTTACAAAGGAGTTAATTTCTTCAGGCTGATTGTAGTTGGTTCATTTCTGTTGAAAATTATATTAAAAGTAATTGATTTCTAAGAAACACTATATTGGAGTGCAGTGCTTGATTAAAATATATAAATGATATTTTAAGTTTCTTATAACAATATTATCATGGTATAATTACAATTTCATAATTATAATTTTTATTTATTGAAAATCTCCTTATTTGAGTTTAATTTTCCTTTAAAAGTTTAACTTTAATTTTAATCATGTAACAAGTAAAAAGGAATAATTATTTATGTATTGAGATTTTATTGCTAGTTTTAAACACAAAATTCAATTAGTTTTTTATACATATTGAGCGATAATTAAAATTTGTATTCCTTGAAATAATTCCAAAGTGAATATTCTATTATATGATTTATAAATTTACAACAGCCAATAAAGCTGCCATGTATTTTATTGATTCCACAAGTGCTTCAAAAAAGAGCTTTTACTATTGAGTCTTATTTCAGGTCTCCCTTAATAATACATAGTACAATATTGATAGATCGTAATACTATATCGTTCATATGAGACACTCATTAGAAAATGTCTCTTTTAAATATTTATTCTATCCCAAAAGAAGAGCCCATTTACACTTTAAAATATCACAAAATAGTGTATCGTGGCATCGATAGAGGATTGGAAAACCAATTGAAAAGAATGGAATTTGGTTATAGAACCGTGAAATAATATTTTAGAGGCTCGATTAAGAAGGACCACTTCACACTAGGCAGTGAAGACGCCGAACACACTGATTTTAACAAGAGTTCACTAGGTTACACATAATGAGTTTATGAACAGTGCATATTCAAATAAAGTGTATAAAATAAACAGTTACCTTTATTTTCATGAGAGGTACCTAACCGTAGTCTGCTGTTGTTGAGGGCCAGGTTGTGATCAGTAAGTGTTGGAAATAGGCTGCTGTCTTGTAGGCAGGCGTGAAGACGGAAGATGTCCTTCACGGATTCACTCACGCACAATACGACCGCAAACGAATAGTTCATAACACTGTGGCCAGTCCTGTAGAGCACGGTAGACGCGGGTGTCCGGGAGCAGAGACGTTCTGGTAGAGATTGCCAATCCAGAGCACTGACTTTAATGTTAATGTAAATATACAACAAATAGAATAAACTAATATTTAAATGAGAGAGTAACACATGGGGGAGAGAGTAAGTATGGTAAGCAGTGGCTAGAGAGTACATAAGTGCCCCAGGCGGGATCGAGAGTATAATGAGCAAACGTGCCTACGCTTGCAAGGTAGGCAATTGATAAGTCAACCGTTGTGATTGGTTGGTGAGTTTACAGTAAACAGCTGATTCGGGAAACAATGGTTCATTGGTCTGTCACTGTACGTGAATATTTTAATCCAGTAAGGAATGGTATTGTAGGCACTAGGCCGCAGAAGAGATATAGAATTAATGTAGTATATACAGTTTAGTAAATAAAGGAAAATATAGAGTATAAGTTGCACAAAAAAATATATACATAATTATTATTCAATAAAAGTAGCCTTTTCATATTAGGCAATAAAAAACAAGTTATTTAATGCAATAAATACTTAACATACCGGCCGCCTTGAATCACCTTGGGATTCAATGAGAGAAAGAGCAACATAGGCTCAAATTACAAAGGTTATAGGCGGTGGTAGAGAGACAGTTAATTAATTGTAGAGGTGAGGTAAGAGAAACACCTTCACTGCTGGACGAGTGAGAGTTCCACTTGAGGTCTTGAGATGTACCACTCGAACTGTACCATCTTGTCCTGGAGTGACATCAGTGACCCGTGCAAGGGGCCATGAGAGAGCGGGAGTATCCTGATGCACCAGGACGAGGTCTCCAGGTTGGAGGTTGCGGGAAGGAGTGCTCCACTTGAGGCGCTGCTGAAGAGTCTGGAGATATTTGACATGGACATGGTCAATGAGGAGGTCCACGACAGGGTGCTTCTTGGGCAGGATGCACGGGTGAGACATGATCGGCGGGAGGTCAGCGTGGCGCAGTCTGCCGCCGACGCGGAGAAGTCCATCCGGACCCTGGAATGGGGCGAGGCGTTGAAGTCTGGTAGAACACGTCTTTCGGTCCCGCAGTAGAGCTAGATCTTCAGTGAAAGCTTCCTCTTGCACGGTCTTGAAAATTCGCAGCTGGGCGGAGTCCCGTTCTGTCTTGGAGAGAGGTCCGAAGTGGCGGTTTGGTGAACGACAGTTGTGGATAAAACGCAAGACGTAGGCCATCACGTGCAGCAATTTCCTCCAGGAAGAGTACTGGATGAGGAGGTCCCACGTAGGCGGTGCTGTGGCCAAGGCAATGACAGGAGTGGAATGCTTCAGCTCCCCTAGCTCCTCCAGAGAGACCGAGTCCAGGCTGGAATCAGTATCTGGCCAGGCCGAGGAGGGGAGACGCAACCAGTCGGGTCCATGCCACCAAAGGGGATGATCCACCAATTGAGAGGGAAGGATCCCACGGGAGGCGCAGTCAGCAGGATTGGAAGCACTGGGTATGTAGCGCCAGCACTCCACAGCAACAAGCTCTTGAGTTTGCGCCACACCATTAGCCACATAGGTTTTGAGGCGATAAGAAGGTGTTTTGATCCACGCGAGGGTCACAGTAGAGTCGCACCAGCAAACAATAGAACCAAACTTGCGGGTGGGAGCTAATTGAGTAACACAATATTTCACAAGTTGGGCCAGGAGATGAGCTGCGCATAGCTCCAGTCGGGGCAGCGTCACTCTTTTGAGAGGAGCGACGCGAGTTTTAGCCATAACTTGGCTTACGTGCACCGTGTCATTGGAGGTAGAGCGGATGTAGACTACAGCAGCATAGCCTAGTTCTGAGGCGTCAGAGAAACCGTGCAAGTCCCAGTGAGTAGCAGCAGAGTAGGGGATAGCACGAGGAATTGTAATAGTAGCAACGTGCTTAAGTTCAAATAAAAATGCGTGCCATTTTTTGTATATTTCTGGAGGGAGTGGATCATCCCAATCTATGCCAGAAATCCATACGAGTTGCATGATATTTTTTGCGAGCATTATGCAAGGCGCCAAAAAACCACAGGGGTCATAGACTTGAGAAATGAGACTTAACACTTTACGCTTAGTGGGGTTTTCACAAGAAAAATTAAAATTAAACGTAAACGTGTCAGTCAGAGGGGTCCATTTAAGGCCCAAAATAGAGAAATGAGGCTCCTGAGAGGGTTGCAGAAAAACTGGGATTTCCCGATGATCTTCAGGAAGGTGTTGCAGAAGTCTCGGAGAGTTCGAGACCCATTTCCGGAGCTCAAAGCCACCGAGCCGAAGGAGTTTGATGAGTTGATCTTGAAGTTCAGCGGCGAGTTCTTCAGTCTCAGCCCCGCAGATCAGGTCGTCGACGTAGCTCTGGTGCTTGAGAATCTCAGCAGCATGGGGGTAGCGGTGACCTTCGTCTTCTGCCAATTGATGTAGCGTTTTGATGGCCAAGTAGGGTGAACAGTTCAGGCCGTAGGTAACTGTCGTGAGATTGAACGTGGACATCAAGTCGGTAGGGTGATCACGCCATAATATCAGTTGAAAATGTTGATCGTCAGGATGCACCTTGATTTGGCGGTACATCTGTCTGATGTCACAAGAGAACACTACGTTCTGAAGGCGGAAGCGCAGAAGAATGTCACAAATATTATTTTGCAGCTTAGGTCCGGTCAACAGAGTGTCGTTGAGAGAGAGTCCGGAACTGGTTTTGGCACTGGCGTCAAAAACGACGCGTAGTTTGGTGGTGCTACTTTGTGCCTTAAAAACACCGTGGTGTGGCAGATAGTAGTGAGGAGTGCTTAAGTCAGGAGTAGGGCAGCCCTGCATATGGCCTAGAGAGAGATATTCATGTATAAAATCAGAATATAAATTATAATACTCCACATTAGTGGGAGCGTGGAGCTTGCGCTCGAGTGAATAGAGTCTACTTTCAGCATGAACTTTGGAACTTCCCAGATGAGTACTGGTGTCCTTGAAAGGGAGGCGGACCATATATCGACCCTCACGGTCCCTGGAGTGCGTGGTAGAAAAATATTCATCGCATTGAGTTTCCTCTGCAGACCTTTTACTGGGAGCAGGCAGTTCCTCTTGTGTCCAGAAACGCTGCAGAGAGGCGTGGAGGTCCACCTCAGCAGTCGAGAGAAGAGAGACAGCCATAGTAGAGACAGACTGCGTCAGTGGTGTGCAGGGAGCCGTCCCCATCAGCACGAAACCAAAACAGGTGCCCAGGGCGTGAGGTAAATTGAGACCAAGAGAGTAGGTCTCGTGAGTAAGAATATGTGGAAATAGCGCTCCACCAATAAGCACGTCAATGCCACCAGGGAGGTGGAAGGTTGGATCAGCCAGTGTAATATTTTTAACCTTATTCATGACCTCCTGAGATATTTGCACTCGTGGGAGATCTACAGTGATTTGTGGCAATATGTGGAACGAGTGCGGGGCGGCAACTGGGTGGCCAGCAAGAGTTTCCACGCCCAGAGTTAAAAATCCGCGTGTGTGAGCAGAGGTTTGAGAAAGGCCGGCGACATTAATAGTGGCCGGACGGCGCTGTGTACCCAACAGTTGGGAGGCTTTCTCGCTAATAAAATTTAGCATGCTTCCTGAATCAATTAAGGCACGAAAGACATAAGCTTTTCCGTTAGAGGCGGTGAGCTTGACAAGAGAAGTACCCAGAAGAACCGTGGTACTAGGGGCGAGGTCTTGATGCAGTGTGCCATGAGCGTGTAGTGCGGTGTGTTCGGCCGGGCTAGGAGGTGAGAGCGCTGTGGTCGCAGGCGAGGGGCGGACAGCAGGTGTAGGTGTTGCACTGCTCTGTGCAGGCCGGCCGCCGTCACGGCCGTTCTCCACAACGGGACGAACGCGGTCCGATGTACTAACACTGGACCGTGTTGGCCGATCAGTGAAGTGTAGCAAGGTATGATGACGACCACGACATGTTCGACACGTGAATTTAGACTGACATTCACTTAATCTGTGCGTCCCCAAACAAGAAGAACAGCGGTTGTGCTGTTTAATAATCCCGTGCCGTTCTTGAGGTGGCTTTTGGCCGAAGCTGGGACAGCCATAAATTTTATGACCGCTCTGATGGCAATAAAAACATGATGGGCCTTGTTTATAGGCCGAGGAGGGTGGAGAGGAAGCCGCTAACAAGCTCACGTTTTTAAGAGACGGTTTGGGTTTATCAAATCTGGGTTTTGACCCAAAATAAGAACTTGAAGCGTTCTTGGGGTCCACAATATTGTCATGTAGACTACTGTCCTCAATGTGGCTGCATTCCAGGTTGAGAAACTCAATTATTTGTTCAACCGAGGGCAAAGTATGAAGCTCTTCCTTTTTTCGAAACTGTTCTAGGCGTGTGACCATCCGATTATCAATCTTGCGTAATAACAAGGCTGAGAGAAGTGGGTTGTTACTAGTGATGTCATTGTTTAGTGCTTTAAGTGATTGCGTATGTTCGTGAAAAAGATTAAGGAAAGCACGGATATTCTTCACAGATGTGCTGGAGATGACAGGAAGGTCTAGTATTTGATTTAAATGTAGTGTGAGTAGACGCCTAGTATTATGGTAGCGATCCTTCAGCAGCTGATAAGCGATTACATAATTTTGCTCAGTTATATTTAGCGACTTTATCAGAGCGAGTGGTTCGCCTGAAAGCACGCTCAAGAGATATTGAAATTTCATTACATCGCTTAAGTGCGCATTGTTGTGTACGGCTTGTTCATAAACGTTGATGAACGTACAGAAGTCCAAGGCAGCTCCGTCAAAAGTTTTTAATTCCAATTTCGGTAGCCGGACGTTGACTTGAGGGGAGGCAGGCGGAATAGTTTCGCTTTTATTAGCTTTAGCTTGTCTCTTGGTCTCAATCATAAGCACGTTAGCAGAAATGTAATCAACTAACTCGTCCACGCTCGCTAATGCGGAATAGTTAGGTGTATAGTCGGCATCCACTTTTAATTCCAACTCGTGGCACAAGTCTAATATTGCTGAAAATTCCTGTCTAAGTCTCTGAATAGATTTAGCTCTGACAAGCAACTGCTGAAGTATATTTGGATCGGAAGTCTTCTTAGTTAAATCATAGATACTTTGTATCTGAGAAAAGAGGTGTTCTCGCTTTGCAATGGCCACTTTAAGAGACATCGCCATGTTGAAAGTGTTTGTAAAAATTAATAAATTTGAGTAAAACTTCAAAGGTGAAAAGTAAACAAAATATTGTCCTCTTGAATTGAGACAGTGATAAAAATAGAAACTAAATTATTTTCCTCTGAAGTATTTTCCCCAAGAAATAAGAAGTATCTAAACAATATAATACAATGAAAAACAATTTAGAAAATATTTATGATACAATATAAATAAACCTTTTAACACTTTTTGTAAACTTTTATTTTTGTTACTATGTACATTTCGAAATCATTGATTTCATCTTCAGATACCAATTGTTTAGTTTTTTGAGGTAAAAACTCAATAATAATGCAATAAGTAGAGTAGGCTCGTATAGGCCTATAGTATAGTTTTGTTTTGAGAAAATAAAATACACTGTTATTATGGAAAAACGTAAACAAGACAAGTTGTTATTAAATAATAATCAACAATTAAGGTTATTGTTGAGCTAAATTCAGCTATAATGTAGCAGAGGCTCTGGAAACATTATGAGCACGTACTACATGTAAACTGTCAGTGGTAAAGTATGGTAGTGTTGTGACAGTAACCATAAACCATGCATACATATGCGTGAGCAATGTTCAAATAGAAATTATAATAAACAATTGTGAGCAGTAAGTAGCTTTTTTTTCTTTTTAAGCTGAGACTAGAATATAGTGTTGACAAAATAAACATTTAATTTTGCAATATGGGTGCAAGTCCTGCTCAAGGTAAAGTGTCAATAACCAAGATTGTTTATATTTAACCTGCTTAGAATAATGCGTATTACAAGTAGGGCTAATAACCAACAAGTATTGAGAAGCGGTAACCATTGAACACAGTAATCAGTTCACCTGTGCTGTAACAGTCTGAAAGCTTGTTTGTCAACAAAACAATGCAGTCGACAGAGCACCACAGCTGATATGATCAGACGTCACAGCTGATATGATCACAGCTGATATGACTGGAGAGGGGATTGGAAAATCGATATGCACGGACTTTGCAATCGTGAAAGAACCTGAAACCACACTTTGAAATATGCACTGTATATAGCTTATAAGAGTTGAGATTGCACTGATATTCACCAATGGACTAAAGTTCTTATTATCCGGCTCGCTAAGGACCATGAAAAGAATGGAATTTGGTTATAGAACCGTGAAATAATATTTTAGAGGCTCGATTAAGAAGGACCACTTCACACTAGGCAGTGAAGACGCCGAACACACTGATTTTAACAAGAGTTCACTAGGTTACACATAATGAGTTTATGAACAGTGCATATTCAAATAAAGTGTATAAAATAAACAGTTACCTTTATTTTCATGAGAGGTACCTAACCGTAGTCTGCTGTTGTTGAGGGCCAGGTTGTGATCAGTAAGTGTTGGAAATAGGCTGCTGTCTTGTAGGCAGGCGTGAAGACGGAAGATGTCCTTCACGGATTCACTCACGCACAATACGACCGCAAACGAATAGTTCATAACACTGTGGCCAGTCCTGTAGAGCACGGTAGACGCGGGTGTCCGGGAGCAGAGACGTTCTGGTAGAGATTGCCAATCCAGAGCACTGACTTTAATGTTAATGTAAATATACAACAAATAGAATAAACTAATATTTAAATGAGAGAGTAACACATGGGGGAGAGAGTAAGTATGGTAAGCAGTGGCTAGAGAGTACATAAGTGCCCCAGGCGGGATCGAGAGTATAATGAGCAAACGTGCCTACGCTTGCAAGGTAGGCAATTGATAAGTCAACCGTTGTGATTGGTTGGTGAGTTTACAGTAAACAGCTGATTCGGGAAACAATGGTTCATTGGTCTGTCACTGTACGTGAATATTTTAATCCAGTAAGGAATGGTATTGTAGGCACTAGGCCGCAGAAGAGATATAGAATTAATGTAGTATATACAGTTTAGTAAATAAAGGAAAATATAGAGTATAAGTTGCACAAAAAATATATACATAATTATTATTCAATAAAAGTAGCCTTTTCATATTAGGCAATAAAAAACAAGTTATTTAATGCAATAAATACTTAACACCAATGAAGGAAGGAATCAAAAGCTAACAACTCAGTTTTTATGAGAGTAGCAATGAGAGGTTAGCGGAAGAGTAAAAATGTATTACAGGGCAAGTGCTTTAGCTATGGTATGTGTGTAAACTTGGTTTCACAACATGAATAGAGATGGTGTCTAAAACATCGTAGATCACAGATATGCACTCGGTTTCGTTTGTACACTGGACGTATCTGATGTAGAAACATTGTTAAAAGTCCAATTTGAACTTCTCGACACCGGATTTTATTGAGACGAACATGACATCAGATTTCAGGAATCAAGTCTGTGTCAGCGTCAGGTTTCAGGAAGGTGAACTGGAGCTGTCACATTCACAATTAAATGCTATTTTCATTTGTGTCAACCAACGTAATAAAAGACTGGCGGTCACAATTTTGGTATGTTTATTTTGAAGATTGAAGCTGAAATGATGTGATATAACTACAAAATCGTGGTTAATGAACAGTAACAACTCGTGTCAGCATAAGTAATAATCCCAATTGCTTTCTCAGTGTTTACCTTCCAGGTCTTTGTCCTACTTCAGTTGACCTGAAATTTATCCTGTATTACCGGTCCTGTATTATTCATTATTACAAATGGTTGAACCTCTGCACCTCAATCTACGTTTAATACCTTGAACTGTGTCAAAATGTAATCCAGGGAAGCGGAAAGAACCTTTGGAAGCTCGGCATTTGGCAACTGCCTGGACAATGATTCCTCTCAACTTTAAAATATACAAAGTGTTCAGAAAAGAGTGTCACACACTCCTGTAGCTGATAGTACTCATAATCTTAAACAAAAGATGTCAGGTAAACATTGGCCAACTAATGGTGCATCTTAAAAGTTTCAAGGTTAAATAAGAAATACACCTGTATTTTATAAAGCATTTCCAAGATAATAACTATTAGGGAAATGTTATTGCAATAACACTTTTAGGGTATGCTTGTACAAGGCGGGAGCAATAAAAGTTATTGGAAATTGAGATATATCAACTTAAGAAATACACATTACATTTTGTACACGATACAATAAGTACACTTGCTCAATCCTGGAGTAACAAACATGTCAAAACAGCTAATATCTCTCAATTGCCAATAACCTTTATTGCTCCCGTCTTGTAAAAGCGTACCTTTAAACTGTTATTGCAATAAAATTTGCCTAATAGTTATTATCTTGGAAATCTTGGAAAAAGTTATTACTATCAGCTACAGGAGTGTGTGAACTTTAAAGTGATAGTGTTCGGTTACCTGAGTATGAATTTAACTAACTCGTTGAACAATAATTTACAGCTATTTGGCTGAAAGTATAGAAAAAGTATTTAAATTTCACTAAAAAAAGGGTCACGCCATACTTCTTTATTGGTCAATTTACCAATAACATTAGTGTAATGATGGAAAATATTTTTAATTAGTGCTCTAGCTGATAATGATCTGAAGAACGTGCGTTTTTTAAAAATTAGTACGGGAAGTACGAGGGCCTGACAAAAAATTAGTTTTAATACTTTTGTAGACAGAAAGTAGTTGAACAAAAATTACACACGTGATTGTCTAGGTAAGTAAAATCCTTTAGGTCCTAAATTAATTCCGAAATTTCAAACGCATTCTATAGTCAGTTATACAATTGGTAGTAAGGAATAACTCAGATGGATCTGCTCAGTTCTTTTTAAGGTAATGAGAATTTGTATCTGCTTGTACATAAAATATTAAACATTTATTTATTTCAAAATGATGCAATTTTTCAAGGAAACGCTTACAAAACAGTTGACTACTTAGTCATCAAAAATATATTATTCGCAATAAATACAGTTTAATAAAGATAATAAATATTTATAACAACCACTAAAAATGATCTTTTTAATGAAAATATACATATTTAAGTACTAAAAATGGATATATAGCGTTATATAAGTGTTAATTAATGTATGCCCTGTGAAAATATTGTATATAAATAATTTTATATATGGTAAACTACACTTAATAAACTAACTTAATTGGCTTCTATAAAAATTATAGACATTTTTAGAGAAAAACTATTAATGAAATATTTAACCAATACTACCAGTACTAATTAATCAATTTGGTAAAAATATAATTTAAAACTTAAAAAACTAAGCAGATACTTTTTTTACTGGAATACATAAAAAAAATAATAGTACATAATTTAATTTAAAATATACTGGATGTTTTCCGCGGCTTCGCATACTTTTCGTAAGCTTTGCCCGTGTATCACCACTTCTGGTTCAAGTGAATTATATTTCCAACGCCGATGTCGACTTTGCCTTGATGGCACAATCAAGAAAATCTGTGAAAAGTATATTGTACACGTACATGTACTTTATTATAGAGTGGTCTAACTCAAGCTTTAAATTCAAACATAAACTTATTTTAAAGAAAACATCACAACGTAGCGCCTTCAAATAGTGTTTGGCTATTTATATACTGTATCTTAATTGCAGTTTACAGTGTGCAGGCGCTTTGAAAACATCTTGTGCATCGCCGACTGGTGGCGAGTTACATCAATGTGCACATAATATAAACCCTCTCCGTGAAAACAAACGTATACATACAAATTTTCATAATGGTTTGTCACTTAGTTTATGATTCTATAAAGGAAATACAGACAAAAATGAATTTTTATATTATAGTATATTGGCAAACTTCCATAACAAATAATATTATTAATAATAGTAAACTCAGTTAAATTGTCAAAAAGTTATTTAAGATAAAGCGATATGTTAAAGAAGCAAGGATAATTAAGTAATACAATATATATATTAAAGAACAGTTTAACATTTTTTTATAAAATTATCTAACATTTTTAACGAGATATGCTACTAAACCTCTGGTTTTAACGGGGTCCTCGTGGACAAGTTTTCGAATAGCGAGAAATTTTATGGTTAGTAACAGTTTTTAAATAAATAAATAAATCTTTTTGTGATTTTGGTAGTAAAATAGACAAAATTTAAAATATTAAAAATGATTTTATAGTATTGCATTTACTTTTTTACTTTACTGGGTGAATTTTATTTTTGTATAATGATAGTTTGTATAATGTAATCATAACATATTTAAATTATATTTACGAATAGTTACAAGTTTATTTACATCAGATGTCACACAGACATATTGAAAATTAACACTATTATTTCGTCAAGTAGTTATTAGCCCTTCCGTTTACACTTATATGATTAAGGCATCCTGAATTAATTACGGACATACGTTTATATAAACGTGTATCATTTTTAGTCTAATAAACGTCTTGTTCTCGAATATTAAGATAAAGAAAAAACTGATATTAATTCTTAAAAAAATAAATGGAACCAAAACAACTGACGCTAGAATAGATATATATGATGAACTGTTACGTTTTTGAACCGTGGCTTTGTTGAAACCATCTCATGAAACTTTGATCTCGTGTGAACATATTTGGAACATTACCCAATCTTGCTTTATGGATTATTCAATTCCATTCTCACTGATGCCAGTATCTAAAATCATTGGTATTTGGATGTTTATATCCATATAGGCTTACTTATAATCGTCAATTAATTGGATTAACCTTGCATTTATTTTGCATCAAAAAGTTGTGTCTGTACCTACTTACTGAATTTATACCTTTTTGTCCTAATGAAAAAATATATTCTACGACTAAAATGTTACTGTGGTCAAATCGTTAGTTCCGGCCGTTTACATTCACTCCCGGTCTAATTTATTTACGGATCCATAGTTTAAATTATGTCGATGCACTGGCCAAGAAAATAAGTACGCATTTGGGATTTGGGATCCAATTTAGAACAAAAAGACTACTTGTATCAAAAATCAAAAATGTTATATTTCCGGTTAAAGGGGAAGAGTATTCCTTGGATACTCCTTGTGCTACAGGAGAAATGCCGTACACAATGTCAAGGGAGCCAACCAGTTTCAAGTATCTGACGAGCAAAAATTCACGGATTTGATCATTAAGGTAGGATTAATAACAACTTTTAAATTATTTGCAACGCATATTTAGCTAGTTTATTCGTCACTGGCACAATGTAAAGTAAAATTTAAATACTAATTAAGCACTGTATTCATGATATTTTCTAAAAATAATTATAAACTAATATTCTACCTTTTTTGATGTAAGCAACTAAAAGTGTCAGTATACTTGGGTTACTTAACTTACCATAAAAGTAGTATATAATATTATATATTTAAATCTTTTCCCGACATCTTAACTCTTATTCTTAAAAACTTTTCTCATCACATAAATTTTCCTCGGACCAGAGATTATTTAAAAAAAGACTTGGTCCAGCCGTTCCCAAGACTAGCGCTTGCAACACATGTAGTAATTCATTTTTATATAGAAGAGATAAGATTTATTCTTCGAACGGTGACGAGATTTTTAAAATAATGATTGCAGCTATTTGTACATACGTCTTAACACATTACATAGAAAATATCGTAAAATTTACTTAAAAAACGTAAAGCAATACATGTATCTTTACTAATACACAATTAATTAGTAAAAATGTGCAATTTATTTACATTGCAAAGTAGATTATGAGCCACGTAATAAATTCCCGTCAATTCAGATCGAGTCAGTCGAGTGTTTAGATTATCGCAACTGTGAATGGACAGTGATCGGATTGTCATGTCAGCATTATCAGACTTAGTCAATTGTACGGGAATGTTCTAAAATATGTCTAAAACTGTTTTTTCAAACAAGTAAGTCATTGATGTTATATTATTTTTACTATTAAAATACAAAATTTACAAAACGGTGCCTTGAAAGAGAGTAAATACAAATATAATTAAATATTCTCTATATAGAACGTATTTATAACGTTTAATGGTGTAGAACGCTTAAACGCTTTCATGGCTGTGACACGGTTAATCGCCTTAAATGGGTTTATCAGCAACAAACTGTGGCAATATACATATTCCCTCTCTAGAATGTATTTATAACGTTTAATGGTGTAGAACGCTTAAACGCTTTCAAGAGTGTGGCACGGTTAATCGCCTTAAATGGGTTTATCAGCAACGAACTGTGGCAATATACATATTCCCTCTCTAGAATGTATTTATAACGTTTAATGGTGTAGAACGCTTAAACGCTTTCAAGAGTGTGGCACGGTTAATCGCCTTAAATGGGTTTATCAGCAACAAACTGTGGCAATATACATATTCCCTCTCTAGAATGTATTTATAACGTTTAATGGTGTAGAACGCTTAAACGCTTTCAAGAGTGTGGCACGGTTAATCGCCTTAAATGGGTTTATCAGCAACAAACTGTGGCAATATACATATTCCCTCTCTAGAATGTATTTATAACGTTTAATGGTGTAGAACGCTTAAACGCTTTCAAGAGTGTGGCACGGTTAATCGCCTTAAATGGGTTTATCAGCAACAAACTGTGGCAATATACATATTCCCTCTCTAGAATGTATTTATAACGTTTAATGGTGTAGAACGCTTAAACGCTTTCAAGAGTGTGGCACGGTTAATCGCCTTAAATGGGTTTATCAGCAACGAACTGTGGCAATATACATATTCCCTCTCTAGAATGTATTTATAACGTTTAATGGTGTAGAACGCTTAAACGCTTTCAAGAGTGTGGCACGGTTAATCGCCTTAAATGGGTTTATCAGCAACGAACTGTGGCAATATACATATTCCCTCTCTAGAATGTATTTATAACGTTTAATGGTGTAGAACGCTTAAACGCTTTCAAGAGTGTGGCACGGTTAATCGCCTTAAATGGGTTTATCAGCAACGAACTGTGGCAATATACATATTCCCTCTCTAGAATGTATTTATAACGTTTAATGGTGTAGAACGCTTAAACGCTTTCAAGAGTGTGGCACGGTTAATCGCCTTAAATGGGTTTATCAGCAACGAACTGTGGCAATATACATATTCCCTCTCTAGAATGTATTTATAACGTTTAATGGTGTAGAAACGCTTAAACGCTTTCAAGAGTGTGGCACGGTTAATCGCCTTAAATGGGTTTATCAGCAACGAACTGTGGCAATATACATATTCCCTCTCTAGAATGTATTTATAACGTTTAATGGTGTAGAACGCTTAAACGCTTTCAAGAGTGTGGCACGGTTAATCGCCTTAAATGGGTTTATCAGCAACGAACTGTGGCAATATACATATTCCCTCTCTAGAATGTATTTATAACGTTTAATGGTGTAGAACGCTTAAACGCTTTCAAGAGTGTGGCACGGTTAATCGCCTTAAATGGGTTTATCAGCAACGAACTGTGGCAATATACATATTCCCTCTCTAGAAAGTATTTATAACGTTTAATCATGTAGAACACTTAAATGCTATCAAGATTGTTGAAAGTTTAAACGACTTTAATGGGTTCATCAGTAACAAAGTGTGGTAAAAAGTGTTAAATTAAAAATGCGATTTTACGTATAGCTTGCTTGCACTTCTTTGAAATAAATTGGAAGGTTTTAAAGTTCAATATTCATGTTTTGTAACTTTTTGGGAGAGTAAATAAAAAATATACAAATTATTGTATATATATATATATATATATATATATATATATATATATATGTATAATATATTATATAATATGTATTTATAAAAATATATGTCATTATTATTTATAATGCTATCGTATTTAAATTCAATAAAATTTCTTATCTAATACTAAAGTTTTCCAATTCAAACCGCGTTTAAACACAGCCTCTTACGAGAGACTTGTTGACTCTGTGGAGAGCTATCTTCAGTAACTGTTAATGTATTGATATACACACTTGTCTGTACTGCAAACTTACCTATAGACATAACGTTTGGCATGAAACGTCATTTCTATATAGCAATACAATATGTAATAAGTCTGTATTACTTGTAAGCCTGATATGTGTTGATCTTACGAGAGACTTGTTGACTCTGGGGAGAGCTATCTTCAGTCAACTGTTAATCTATTGATATACACACTTGTCTGTACTGCAAACTGACCTATAGACATAACGTTTGGCATGAAACGTCATTTCTATATAACAATACAATATGTAATAAGTCTGTATTACTTGTAAGCCTGATATGTGTTGATCTTACGAGAGACTTGTTGACTCTGCGGAGAGCCGTTTTCAGTGAACTGTTAATCTATTGATATACACACTTGCATCTACTACAAACTAACCTATAGACATAACGTTTGGCATTAAACTTCATTTCTATATAGCAATACAACAATATAATAAGTCTGTATTACTTGTAAGCCTGATATGTGTTGATCTTACGAGAGACTTGTTGACTCTGGGGAGAGCTATCTTCAGTCAACTGTTAATCTATTGATATACACACTTGTCCGTACTGCAAACTGACCTATAGGCGTAACGTTTGGCATGAAACTTCATTTCTATAAAGCAATTCTTATAGAATTGTAAGCCTGATATGTGTTGATCTCACGAGAGACTTGTTGACTGTGGATGTCCCAGCTACAAGTCACGTGGTCTGATCAAACACAGATTATTGGAAACGTGAGTTGAATAGCAATGAATGGATAGCTTCTTTACTCTTTTGCTCAGCTTGGCCTTACGGTAATGTCAAATTATATAGACTTAATTATAAAAGTAATTTCTAGAAAAGAATTGCCAACTTGTATTATAAAGTTTTTTTGGAATTTTTCATATTATTATTAGGCTATACTGCGTAAATTATTTTAAGGAAATTGTAGTTGTAGTAATACCAAACTGACATATATGTTCGAGATTTACATTAAGTTTCGTTTTTGTAGAAAACATGAAGTGGATAATGGCGCACGTCATGCCATGGGATTTTCATTAGCGTTACTGAAAACTTTTCATTGCTCTTATGGCTTACCATGGCAACGAGAAAATCATAAAATAAATAAAAAGTTTTCAATAAATTGAGTACAATCACATGAAATTTTAACACGTGCCTTATAATTATATGTAGCTATAGACTCCAAACTTGAGCAAACGCTGTAACTCGACACGTGATATTATATAATTATGAAGATTAGACAGTCCAGCGGAGTTGTTTCTTTTTATTGGAGTACTATTCTCAGAATCTTTTCTTTTCCTTTAAGTATAGTAACTGTAGTAGCTAGAATATAAATTAAGTATTAAATCACTCATTTAACATGATGTTCTAAGCGGACTAGACAAAGTGAACTCATTCATTAAGATTGAATGTAATGACATAGTTAGAGATAAAATGAGTAATATATAATATGATTATGAACAGCATATGATTCAGATTTGACATTTTATTTCTTCACCGACTCGCCCGTTCATTAATAATCCATTCACAGTTTCCATAAATAGGAGAACCTGTTGGCAGTAAAATGTTTAATAAATCAACATGTAGCATGATGTTTCTAACGAGTTGTCTTTCTTTTATTGTGGATAAGTGAACCAACATTGAAACAATGATTATGGTGTCACCACGATACTTTGAATTCAATTTATTAGGCTATGAATAAAAAACACCCAAATAAATTTTTCATATTCAAAGATGTGAAATATCTGAAACGATAAAAAAAATTAGAATGAATATCTTAAATGGCTAAAACACTACAAGTGCAGTGGCGATAAGAAAGATCAACAGAACTCATAGTTTAATATTACTTCTTTGTTTTGCAGTAAAGAATATTTAATCGGCAGTAACGTACCAGATGTCCAATAATGATATTTTCCCAGATTGCTTCACAAAAAAGCTGCTCAATCGGTAATTGAATTACCAACAATAGTTTATTTAGCGCAAAATACTCCCTCTGGCATCGTCCGTTTGTAAACGCAAAGGCCGAATTTATCTGTAATATCCGCACTGCTGCAAGGATAATTATCCTGTTATTGTTGCGTTAGATGTTCGTAGTGCTATTGTCTATTATTGAAGATGAACCAATTAATATTTTCTATAAATAATGTGTCCTGCTATTTATAAAACTATAAAAAGAGAGGCTCTCTTCTCATAAAAAACAAAAAAAGAATTAATATCAAATCTCTTATTAAGTTTTTACAGCAGTTTCGGTAATATAATTAGTATATTCGTCTTAATAGTTATTAAATATTTTAACAAGCATTCTAGGTTCATTTATTCTTTTTACCACTTTATTTAAAAACTTAAAATAAAAATTTTTATTATTTATTGAATATTACAACTTTATATATGGTATAATACTTGTTTTCAGGTATTGCTATTGTCTTTTATTGATTTACCTGCCTTATGTAGTATCTCATTTAATACTGTTCTGTTTACTTACTATTAAATTTTATTTTAAACTAAGATATTACAGCTTAAAGTTTAGATGAAATTCCTAATTTTACCTTATCACGTGGATAAATTTAGTTACCGTACGTTGTTGATACTAATATTGGTTACTATTTGGTACTGTTAAAACACTATAAAGGATAATAGAACTCCGGACACTTTCCATTGTTCCAAAAATGGAACCCTACGTTTCGAGCATTGCAATCTACTCTCATTGTCATGTGGTAAAAACATCAAGAGCCATTTACTGTAAATGTTGAGTGAAGCTCCAGTTCACTTATTGTTCCTCTTATTGCAAAGTCTGTGATCGGACGCTGTCACAGACTTTACGCTCAATCTTTAGTAATATTAGTCTCAAAAAATCCAAAAATGGTCGGCGGTGGAGAAGCCTAAATTGAACGTATTACATCGTTTCACATCAGAGACCCCTATACCACAAAGTATAGTGTAATATAGGTAAATAGTTTATTTTCATTGTCTCATTAGGTGCAAATCAGGATCCCAGATGCTGCAATAATAGGAAGGCGAAAAGGAGTTCGATTCAACATTCACGTTGAATAAACCTTTCCTATCATAACTTCGTTATGTGTAGACATTTACTTTTAGAATATCCGTACTAAGTTTAGTCAGGATTTATCAAAAGTTCAAATGAAAAATATATGTAATATTTTGAAATAAGGAGAACTAAGACTATATTAATAATTGACTCAAAGCAATAGGAAGATGCCCTAAAACTTTAGATTTCCATTGACATACCTAGTGTACAACATTGGCCATAAAGCTTTTCTGAAGGTATATATGTATTCTGTCGGCATTTATTTGTTACAAGGTGAACACATGTATTCAATTCTATATCGGTCTTTAGAAATCAGGAGCTATTGTGGTGTCGGTTCCGTGGACGTGGCTTTACACTCCTTGCCTCAACAATGTGGAAACAGCTTTGACCTCAAACACACAGTGTACAATAAGGTTGAACATTACATCGGAAGTCTAAACACATCATGGGCGATATTCATTAAGGGTGCAACTCATTATTATTTAAACGTAATCTTTAAAGGATATGATAAATATAACATTTCTAGTTTTATAAAATATCATTTTTAAATCGTTAAAATATAAATAAAAATAATATTAACAAGTTCGCTGAGTTTATTTAATTGTCCAAAAGAGAAACTTGTGTTTTGTGCAAGAAAAAAAACGTATGTCGTCACTCATTCAAGTTTGAAAATAAAATTAGACGCGTAATTTATAAACAATAGTGTATTAGAAGAGTACATTAAAAAAAAATCCTAAATAATAGATTACTAGAAAATTTCTAGTTTCCAAAATGTTTATGAAAAATTAATTATTTATTTGAAACAGAGATAGTATGAACCACTAAATTATTGCTAATAATGTTTGTTAACTATAAATTTACTGTTTAGACGAATTAAGAACGAAAAGCAACATGATCTGTTGCCACATCTACATATTAACAAGCCTATTCTGATTTAATGTCCGTATTAATGTTTAAGTAGAAAATCAGAGAAATAATTCCTCAATATCACTATTAGCTTGTAAACTCCTCTGGGGCATATCGTCATGACGGAAAAATAAATTACTAAATGGAACCACTTTTAAATATTCAATCGAGCTGATATTTTGCATTTAAACTCAAATCCCGAGTGACATGTTATTAAAACCATAAGAATGATTAAAACACTAGCCTCCACCCCACCTGGCTCTACATTTGAAGAAATCTCCATGATAAATGGACTCGTCCATAAATAGTATAACTTTTAGTCACATTATCATAGTACACTTTTCAAGACTACAGTCGTTTTATTAATAATCTGTTTTACATGTACCAGCTGGTGTGAAAAAAGCTGATATAAAAATTGTGTTTATTCACTTCTCTGTTCTGTTTGAAATGTATAATACGTGAGGAGAAGCTTGCAAACGAAGCAGGGGAGGAGAAGCATAAAGATAAATGTGCATACGAAACAAATCACAAGTGAAAAGCGAAGTGCAGTTTTTGAGATTTATTGTTAGCTAAACGTATAAGTCATATGCATCCTTACTCCCTCGTATACAACACTGCATTGGCCGTAGACCTTCGTTTTGAATGATTTTTTCTTTAATTATTTTATTATATACGAACATTTCTATATTATACTTCTATCGATATATGTATCTTTACACTGTGCATCGTGCCGTAATATATTCTTAATTGTATCCGGTTTGTAAATTTATAAATTAAAATCAATAATAAAGTACACAAAATTTCAAACCTGTAGCTCATTTCGTTCCTGGGATGTCCTGCAGACAGACAAATAATAAAAAAGAAAAGAAATTGTACATACAAATATAATTATGCCAGCTCTCTAAGTCACCATAACACTCGTAAATCCCATGGCTGAACATAGACCATCATAGATTTCATTCTTGTCTATGTAAAAATCAAATGTTTGAAAAATGTAGTCTACAAATATATTTTTTGAGATATCTTACTCAATCTGTTGGAGGATTGCTTCCATACAAGGCTTGAATATTTAACCTTAACCTGAAATGCCACTTTTATAGCAATATTAACGTGTCTTTACTTTGTTTTTGATGGAATAATTGAAGATATGCGAGATGTATGGTAACGTGAAAGTATTAATTCAATTCCTGTCCGTACGATAAGTAAATATATTTAACCGATTTAAACTTAACGAAGAAGTTTTAAGTCTTAATATATATTAAGTCTTAAAACTCGGAACATAACTCATAACTAGATATGAGTGCTATGATATGTATTTATATACACGTAAATATCCATATGGGTGTTCGCACAAGTCTACTACAGGCCTCCTTAAATAGCTTCAATCACCCTAAAGTTATCAGATGTTTGCCACTGGATAATGCAAATATTTACATACTTTTGAAGTCGTAAGTGAACTCTCTGTGTGATTACTGGTGTGCAGAAAATATACAAGGAAATTATAAATAAATATATTGAAAGTAAATTTTAGGTTGCGCTCTAAACATTTATTTGCACATGTTTAAAATTAGCGAATATGATTTTGAATTGGCTGAGCGTTTTAAATTTCCATACACAAGTAGAAAAAAATATGTCTTACTTTGTGTGTGTGTCTTTGTGATTGTACGGTAACATTGAACGAGACGACTTAGAGGAATGGAAATCGGTGTGAAACTCGTCCTTTGTTATCTGCCCATTGCAATTGATATACAAATATATATTTACTGTACAGAAATTAATGTAGATTGTTTCGATGTTATAAGCAATAAGACGATGTGTTGTCATCTATGATAATCATGGCCTGGTACTTACTTGAACTTGTTTACGTCTATGTTTGAAATTTCTCTTTTAGGTTTCCATACAGATGCGAATGATATTTTATCAATGTTATAATACTATCTAAATATATATTTTCTAAAATATATTAATTTAGTTATATTGGTTACACAAGAAAGCTTAGACTATTAACGCACGTGTTCTACTCTTGTGTTTAATCCAAGTAGGATCTCCATACAAAACTAGAAAGGGTAGACAGGCGGCCTGACGTCACCATAGGGATTGTCTGTAATCCGACTCAGTGTAGAAGTTGTCCTCCATTGCAGCTGGAAAATTTAACAATACCAAATAATTTCCACTACTAAATGTTATTTTAACGAAGGGTGTCTATTAAAAAACCGGTTTTTAAGATCAAGTCTAATAGGAATTTCATTATTTTTAAGTGATATATCTACTTTAATAAAAATATCACAAATGGTTACAGACTGGCAAAATAGATCTGTAATTGACTGATATTGTGGCTTAAATATTTCTAATGTATACATATTCGACATTGATACAGAGTTTATTACAACTTAGCTATAGTTAATGTTGTTGAAAGTACACTAAACTGATGTAGTCTACTGCCTGAGCGTAAGTGTTACTACCTAAGGTGAGACACAAATTAAGGATATTTTTCCATTAGCTGTATTTCAAGCTGGGTGTGTTGTGTAATATATGCCCTATAAAAATTCTATGACAATACCAGTAAGTTGGGTTCTACTTGAATGGTACTTCCTTGTGTAAACCAACTTTTCTGCGACGCAATAGAGAATTTAGAGAGAATTATCAGCATTTTACTAAGAGAATTGGACAGAACCATCAATCAATCTAATAGTAAAAGAATCAGAAATAGCGATTAGTCTTTTGTGGGAAGAATCAGACAAGTATTAGCCTTTAAGGAGAAAACCTACTCAAAGTCAGTGACCTTGTCGGTAAGAATTAGAGAGAACCCTCAGATATGTAGGGAAAGAATATGATATATCTATCAATGTTCATAGGAAGAAGTAGAGAGAGAGAACCCTCACATATGTACGGACAGATATGATATATTTATTAATGTTTATGGGAAAAATTGGAGAGAAACCTCAGATATGTACGGAAAGATATGATATATTTATCAATGTGTATGGGAAGAATTAGAGAGAACCCTCAGATATGTACGGAAAGATATGATATATTTATCAATGTGTATGGGAAGAATTAGATAGAACCCTCAGATATGTATGGAAATAATATGATATATCTATCAATGTTCATAGGAAGAAGAGAGAACCCTCAGATATGTACGGAAAGATACGATATATTTATCAATGTTTATGGGAAAAATTAGAGAGAACCCTCAGATATGTACGGAAAGAATTTATGATATATCTATCAATGTTTATGGGAAGAATTAGAGAGAACCCTCAGATTATGTAAGGAAAGAATGTGATATATCTATCAATGTTTATGGGAAGAAGTAGAGAGAACCCTCAGACATGTACGGAAAGAATATGATATATCTATCAATGTTTATGGGAATAATTAGTGAGAACTATACGCTTTGTGAAGAAGTGACAGTGTTTTCACAGACGTTTAAAATGGTCTAAAACATAGCCATACAATTGATCTTAACAGAATTTATTAGCAGCCCTTCTAATACTTTGACTTTGTTACTGGCGTATGTATTATATTACAATTCTTAATTTACGTAGTTTGCTACAATTTGGTTCTAATTTTGATGCAAAAGAGTACAGAACACTTTAAAAGTGTATTTTACAATCATATTTTAGTTTTTGTCCTACCTACTATTTGAATAGTCTAAAGTACTAAAGTATTAGTTTAATTGAATATCAATTTAACTGAGATAAAAACCATTCACTGGACCAGACATTACCATTAATCAAACATTCCACACACAGTCGCTAGGATGTATCTCCCGTCTGCTATAAACTGTATTACGTTCGCAATATTGCGGTTAGCCAGCCAATCTGAGAGAAGTTCATGGAAGCTGCTGGGTGCAAATTGTTAGCAATTACCTGGTAAATCTACCGCCATCAACTGATAGCTCTACCGCCATCAGCTGATAGCTCTACCGCCATCAACTGATAGCTCTACCGCCATCAGCTGATAGCTCTACCGCCATCAGCTGATAGCTCTACCGCCATCAACTGATAGCTCTACCGCCATCAGCTGATAGCTCTACCGCCATCAACTGATAGCTCTACCGCCATCAGCTGATAGCTCTACCGCCATCAACTGATAGCTCTACCACCATCAGCTGAAAACAATGGGGTGTCTTCCCTGATGGATGTTACTGTTGATATCACGAGCACCGCCAGCCTTATAGATAAATCGTACTTAAATTATTTACGATTAAAACCTCGCTTTAATTTAAGATAATTTATATAATTGTAATATCATTAGATCAATAGCTAAGGCTCGTACATCATAATTTTATTAAATGTTGTCTCATACTTTCTGAAATTTGATCTCAGAAAGAGGATGAAAATACACACTATTCATAAAATATATTCAATCGACAAGGTATACAAAACTTTTGTAATAACTCATTCAAATCCTAAAGCTTAAAATAAATATAAAGAATTAGAAGCTTATACTTGAATGGTTCTACTTGAATCGTCAATTTTTATTATGAGTCATATTTATTAGAAAACAGGCATTGAAAGACGTATTATAAATGTTAGATTCATTAATAAATTTGCAAGAAAGTTGAAATAAACCACCAGAATCAAAGTTTAGGCTACTCTGCGCTGTTATTACGAGATAAGGAAGAATATGTATAACGAAAATTCCAGCTTAATTACTATTATTATTAGTCATAGAGAAAGCATGTGTAGAAATTGATATGCAATAGTACGATTCTTTTAAATATTTTGTGTAGAATACTATATAAAACAGGAGATACATTTTAGTGCTTCAATTCATTCACCCCTTTAACGATTTGTTTTAAATGGCACTTAAATTTAATATTTATAGAAGTTATTAGAATCTGCTGGAGCAGGCTGTGACGGTAGGACGACGATGGAAAATAATGTACTTTCATCACAGTTACAGGACTAAGCAATCCTATCCTTAGTAAAACTATGAAGCTCTCTATCTTTATCTACAGTTATGCTTATGTAACTTTTCAACAAAACACATTCTCCTGTTGCTTTGAGGGACTAATAGGAGAAAGACGCATACACGGCTGATGCAACTCAATACGAACATTAGAAAAAGTAAACCTAATATTCCACTTCCGCCAAACTGTATTGCAAAAAATCACTGCTAAACTATGAAAGAAATAAGTATGCTAACTACAGATACCAGCAACACATAAATGATAGCCGACTCAGGATGATAGTACGTTGTACTGCTCACAGGTGACGTTGGTGGTGATAACGTTGCTGGATATGGAGATGACGTTGGTGGAAGTGACTTCGATTGAGATGGCGTATGTGGGACGTCAGAGAATGTTGTAAAACAGTTAAACACTGAGGAAAGAAGAAGAGTTCGGAGCTGCTGTATCGACGAGAGCTTTAAACCAATCGTACATCGTACATCGCACATCGTACATCGTACATCGCACATCGTACATCGTACATCGCACATCGTACATCGTACATCGTACATCGTACATCGCACATCGTACATCGTACGTGAGCGTTCCTTATTACAACAAAACACTTCTACTGAAAGTACCGTCATCATCAAACTTTAATCCCCCCAATTTCATACTCAAACTTGATACTTGGCGCAGGCTGATATAAATGAATAAAGATTAATGTTGCAGAACCATATAGGTTTTTTTAACTGTTGTGATTACTTCTTGACATTCATCTTTTTAAATCAGACCGGTGATTGTAATACAAATTTTGGTATTCGAATATAATTTTATATTTGGATTCGTAAAAGTAATTTCAATAAAATTACAATTTAATCTGATACAGGAGTTTTATAATTAAATTTTAACTTTTAATATACAGCTTGTAAGACATACTTCGGTTAATTTGAAATAAAATCAATTTTTATTGATGTATATTATAACTTTAATAATAATTCCACATGAAAACATTATAAAAAACTTGATTTAAAAAGTATAATTCTGCATACTTTGAAATTATTATATGGAGATGGATGAGCTTTTAGTCAAGAAGATGCGTTTGTAAAGTTATGTAGAAACCTGCATATTCAGTGCCAAATATCCATTAACTTTAAGATGGGAGAAGGTTTTCCCCCTTTTTAGGAGGTTTGTTGAAGGCGTATGTACTACGTATGATATTTATGGGTTACACAAGACAAGAAAATTATTATTAAATACTAACAAATTTTTAATTGTGGTTTTATTTATTGAGAATCTGCTTGAATACAGTTAGATAATTTCATTTATATGTTTCCAATTTTGATTTAAGTTTTTGATGCAGCATGTAAAATTTAGTAATCTTATTGAATGGTAAAAACTATTTTAAAATTTTTTTTTTTAATAAAATAAACTTGAAAACTATACATTTTTAGTTATAATCTAAATTATTATTAATTTAAATAGAGTGTAGTGCTTATGGTTTTACTTATAATTTCACAACCCGTAATTGTAAACTTAGTTTCTTTTTATAGTCTCCAACACTCGATAAAGCTTACGTGTGTTTCTTTAAGGTGCCCCTCTACTTTTGTCAGATCACCTCTAATGAGACATAGTGAGAAGGGAATATCAAATAAACTGAGCCAAGCCAAGCTTCTCTACGTTGTCTCTTTATAGCAACCTTTCTGTCCTTGCTCTCTTTGTCACATATTGTCACATATATGATTACATCAGTATATAGCAAACCAAGTATAATCCTTCAATTAAATTAATGCTACCTGTGATAAAATATTTGTAGTATCGGACTACTACATAGTTCAAATTAGAACCTGACATGTCTTAAAACCTATAACTTTGGAAGCAACTGCAAAAAGTCCTTTAGAAGAAGTGCAATGAGAGATTCCTCAGCTTCAATGTGTCAGACACTGCAATAGATTTTAGTTCTGTTGTGTCACGTTACATGTAGTTTGTTACGTTGAACAAAAATAGTCCTTAGTGAACAAAAAGTTATTTAGTAACAAGTAACAAAAAAGTGTCTTTTATACCTCTGATATTGTCACATTCCGTTCATTAACTCGTACTTATATTTGGTGGCCCCGGTCTCCATTACTCAAACCCGCAACAGCTTCGGCTTCTGCGGCATCCCTCACTTTGAACGCCGGTGAATCCCCGTGGTCTTGCGGACGAACACCCTGCCGTCCCTAACCCAAGTACCAGTGATCTGGAACGGCCCAGAAGCGTTATGTTGTGGCTGGCCATTGGTGTAAACGGGCGCGGGAGGAAGTACTGTTATTTTTTATATTTGTGTAAAATTAATAAAGTAGATATCTAACATCAATAGTATTACATGTATATTCAACACTACAAAATAAATTAATAAAAATTGTACATTGTAAAATATAATTACATCGCAATTTAGGTGTAACTAATTACGTGCTGCTACAGTTACGTAATAAATTACCGTCAATTCAGATCGAGTCAGTGAGCTGTTACAATTATCGCGATTGTGAATGGACAATGGTCAGTTTGTCATTGTCAACCTCGCCAGACTTATCGAGCACCATGCTCAATTTACAGCCAACACCAAGTTAGGAAATGGTATAAATTAGAGTAGAAAGATTTGCATGTTTGATTTATTTCAATTTTCCGGTTAATTGTTGATTCATTCACCTTAATTATCTACTCTGTAGTAATATAGGTATAAAACTGCCATTTAAAATAAGTTAGTAGTTCATAGAATTAAGCGTTTTATAATTTAAATACAACATTTACAAAACGGGTTTTTGAAAAACGATTAAATAATAATACCAATATATATATTCTCCCTCTAAAACATTTATAACGTTCAATGGTGTAGAACATTTTACTGCTTTCAAGATTGTAGCACTGTTTAAACGCTTTCAACGGATTTATTTACAAGAAAATATAGGAATAAAAATTAAATAAAAAACGTTTCCCAATAAAAATTGTATAGTATTTTTTTTTAATAGGGAGACATGTTATTGGTATGCAAGTTGTGACCAATTTACATAAACTAAAACAGTGTATAAAAGACATGTTTTTTTTAAACCTTCACATTTTTATAACAAAAAACTCTTTATATAACGGTGCAGTTGACAGTAAAATAAAACTGGGCTCGGCAGCTCACAGTTCACAAAAAACTGTATTTACCAAACAGTTTACAAAAAATGCAATTCCATATGTTATATAAAGCACGTGTGAAAGAGGAAAACAGTTTCCTTTTGCCGTTTTATACTACGGTTGGCAAAGTATATTCAATGTCTATCTTTTCGGACAGAATGGACTTAAATTTAAATAAATTATAAGATATTTCACAGTTTTTAAATATTGCAAATAAATTTGTCATTAGTTAAACAAATCTAAGTACTACGTAGATAGATTTACAATATAACCTCAGTAATACATGATTCAATACAAAATGAATCAAACTTTAAAAAATTTAAAAATATATAGGGTCATAATAAGTTCAACAAAACCGGATTTAATATGTTCAAATATATAAAACAGTAACAAATAAACGATATATAGATATAACAAACCATTTCAGCAATCACAGCTTATAACAGTTGGCATACGATAAACTCTGGAAGAAGTAACAATTTTCAACGTGATAAACTATATGTAACGTGACACAACATTACTAAAATCTATTGCAGTGTCTGACACATTGATGTCACGGCGCAGTCGTCAGTTATCCTTAGCGGTGTGTGACACATTGATGTCAAGGCGCAGTCGTCAGTTATCCTTAGCGGTGTGTGACACATTGATGTCAAGGCGCAGTCGTCAGTTATCCTTAGCGGTTTGTGACACTTTGATGTCACGGCGCAGTCGTCAGTTATCCTTAGCGGTGTGTGACACATTGATGTGTAGAGGTATTGTCCCATCGCTGAGACCTGCTCAAAAAACTTAGATTTTCGTTTCGTATTATATTAAAATTCTATATATGAACAACGGGAAATAAAACATTTGGAAAATTGGAAAAAAATGTGTGACCGATAAATTGTTTTCAATTTATACATAGTATTTGTTAACATATTGTGTCCCAGTGCAGTCGACAGTTATGTTCAGCAACATATTTTTACTTATTTGATATTTTTGTAAATATATTGACAAGTTTTAATACGCATTTTTTAAATGTTGTTCTGTTTTTCCAAACTACTTTGTATAATATTGTTTTAATTGCATTTTTATTTTAACAAAGTTATCAAAAAGTTTTCCTAGCTAAACCGCGTTTAATTAGAGTTTAATTTCAAAAATATTTCGGAGTCCCTGTAGAGAGATATCTTTAGTCTACTGTTAAACCGTCAATACTCAACGTGCCTGCACAAGTGAGTTGAGGCAGGATTTGAACCTGCGCTATACTAACTCAGAAACAAAGTCCGTTGTCTTAGACCGCGTGGGAACCACCTATACCAGTTGAATATAGGAATATTCAGATACCTAATACAAAAAAAAAAAAACGTTTTAGGACACTCATGTTTTAATTTTTCTAGTTGATTTATTTCCATTTTATAACATTTATAGTTTTAATGTAATACAAAAATACAAAAGAAAAAAGTTTTGTCTAACAGTTTTTCTAACCCAGTTTGATGATGGTGCACACCACTACCCAAAGTTACAATAGCATTTCTTCTTAGCGTAATTCTTGTTTGAACACTGCAATGAGGAAACAATGTAATTTTATCACACGGCAAGATATCTCGAGAAATATATCATGTATGATTTAATTTTGCGTGAAACTTCATTTCTACGAAGACAAGAATGAGTTTTATAACAGTACATGTCCAACTATGGAATTTGGCTGAGCCTCATTGAATCCTAGTGTTGAATGATTTGAAAGTGTTGCTGCAACCTCAGTATAACCTGTGATGTTACACTTGGTATGCTGTAACCTTACATTGTACATAAATTGGGTAAGTTTGTGGGTTCCATAGTCTGATTCTAGCATTGTGATTGATTTCATAATAGGTTATGACATAACGTCAGAGAATGTTTAAAAAGTAAATAATTTACAAATAACAATTTGCCTCCAATCAACTGTTACTAATGCCCATTTAAGAAGCAATCCATGCCCCATGCAGTTTAAATTACAATGGCATTGTTTAATTTCAATACAGATTTCATTACAAAAAGTACTTTCTCCACCTGAACTCGAACCCGGATCTGTAATTTACCGGGAGAGTACGTTACCACTACACTGCAGAACCCTTACGATTCTATTATTTTGGATTTTACCGTTTACATAAAAAAATTTGTGTTTAAATAACCAAACTATCACAGGAACAGAACATCAACTACATTCCAATTGACTTTTTATTAAAAAACTCCATCACACTCAAACCTGGATCCCTAACGTTGAATGGAATATATACGAGTCTGTCTAACCTCCTCTACTAAATGTAGGAATCCAACATTGATCTAAATACACTATATAAAATAATTCTGCTCTTATACGTGTATATTACTTGTAAGTTAGTTCTTTGTGTATCTCACGAGATACTGGTTGTTTGTGAATGTCCCAGCGACTAGTCACGTGGTCAGATCAAACACAGCTTATTGGAAACGTGAGTTGAATAGCAATGACTGGATCGCTTCTTTACGCTTTCGCTAAGCTTGGTGATGCTAAATTATATGGACTGTAAAAATAATTTAAATTTAAATATTGTTAGGTAATGTTGAAAAAATTACGTTAAGGAAAAGGTAGAAACAACAAACTGACGTCTATGCAGTACTTGGAATTTTGTATCAGGTTTAATTTATATATAGAAAATATCTTCGATGATGACGCATTAGGATTTGGATAAGAGTTAGCGAATATGTTTATATAAATCTGATATGACCATATCGGCAAAGAGAAAGTCGTAGAGTAAATTTTCGAATAAACTGTGAATAAGTGAGCACTATGGACTTGATATTTCGTATGGAACCTTATTGGTCATGTAAGACATCAAGGACGTAAGTTCAAGGTCCTGTTTTCTTCCTTTACCTACACAAAGTTACGAACAATGTTATCTTCAACAAACCGAATCTAAGGTTCCTCGGTTAACATTTGTATGTAAAAATATTACATTAGAATCATTATTCTGAAAGTATACTTCATTAATTACAGAGCCTAAAGAGCAACAAGTGGTTAATTGGTTATCTTAAAGTTATAAAAAACACAACGCTAAACGTCAAGTTACATTATATATATTCAATTTAAGCAAAAGTTGCATATTTGACTTCAATAAACCATGTCTGTCTGAACGCTTTTGTTTCATTTCTGAAACAAGCAATTGGAATACTCGACGTGGAGCCTCTCTGTTATCTATTCCTGTTCATAGATCCTCTATTTACAGTAAATCATTCACAGTCTCTGCTTGTCGACTCTGGAATAATCTCCCAGATCATATCAGAGGTATTCGTAGTCGGGAACGGTTTCGGGGGGTGCTTAGGGACCATCTGTTTTGGGCCTCGTCGGGTTGACGATATCGTGGCATAGGTTATGGGACGATGGCTTTGTATGAATGGTGATGGATGAATGTCTGATAATTTCCTTGTAAGTTTTATTTCTTTATTTTTAGTTTCGTAGAGAACCTTTAATTCATTTTATTACTTTATATAAATAGAGATTATAATTTTTGAATGTAAAATAGTAATGTAAACTGTATTGTGGCTCTTCTTTTACAGTAATAGTATAGTTTATTAATGTATGGTTAGGTGTAGAGAGGACTTAATAGTCCTAACCTCGCCAATTGAGTATGTTTCTCGTTGCATTCAATAAAGACATTTTTCATTTCATTTTCATTTAATTTAATGTGATCCAGATTTGACGTTTTAGTTCTTCACCGACTTGCCCCTTCATCAATAATTGATAAAACAGTTTCCATAAAGAGGATAACCCGTTGGCAGTAAAATGGTTAATAAATAAACAGGTAGTGTGGTGTTTCTAATGAGTTTTCTTTCTTTTAATGAGAATACTTCTATTAGTGATATCTTAACCACATGTAAACGAAGCAACATGTCACAAAGATAATTTTTATTTGATTTATTATACAATAAGTTCAGGTAATCTGTCTCTAGTTTTGATATTCATAGCTGTATATTAGCGAAAACTTATTATTTTAAAATAATAATTATTACAAGTCACCTCTTAAGTAACTACAAATACCACAAGTGTTATATCAGTATACGGAATGGAACTGAGCTGTGAAATGTTTATGAGCTGTAAGAAAAACCAATTCTGGTTTGTAGCTACAAAACTAATGTTCAGTTAGTAAACTCATTGTTTAATTTAATTTCCTTTGTTTTCCAGTAAGGAAATTGAAAAAGTAGCAACCAAACAAAAAAGTAACGAAAAAGTAGTTCAATGATGAGATTTTCCCAGATTGCTTCACAGAAAGGCTGCTCAATCAGTAATTGAATTACCAACAATGGTTTATTTAGCGCAAAACGATCCCTCTGGCATCGTCCGTTTGTAAACACAAAATGCGAATTTGTCTGCAATATCCGCACTGCTGCAGGTATAATAATTCTTTTATTGTTGCGTGCGACCTTCGTATTGCTATCGTCATTTATTGAAGGTAATTTCCTCTATTCACACATTGATCACAATTATGTCCAGTTAATAAATCAAACAGCTTTTGCTTAGTCACCCAAAAAAAGACTCGTTCGATTTTTTTGATATCGGTGAATCTGAGGACTATTTCTTCTAATAAAACTACTCTGGCACCAAAAGTATTTTTATTTTAGTTTTAAATCAGTTTTGTTTGAATTACTCAGTTAGCGAATTCCGTAACTAACTGATTTTTGATCAGTCTAATATTAATTTTGGACGAGAGAATGTTCACAGGCGCCTTGACATTAATTTATAAACACAATACAAAAACAATGGACAGGCAGGAGCGATACTGACCGACAAAGTCTACTTACTTCTATCTTAGTACTACTTCTTATAACGGGCTATAAATATATTTCTTGAAAAAGTACGTTTGATAATTATTAAATGAATGGTTTTGTATTTTAAAAAATATGAGCCGCAATTCCCTAACGTAAAAATGTGTATCACTGACTTCTTAAAATTGAAGTAATAAATATTTATAAATGCTCAATGTCATCGTTTATATTAGTTTCCGTAAAGTGGTTGTAGTATTCACTACAACCTTATACTTCCGAAATAATTACTTCATTTACAATGTAAATTTAAATTATAAAAATGTAATTATGGTTTTATGCTAACTTAAATAAGAAATTAAAATGCTGGAATAAAGTCTTACTAAATATCTTGTAAACACAGCATCTATTATTGCTCTATATCTTCCACTGGCAGTTAATGCGCTGATTAGATAATAGCGAGTATTAAAACATAAGTTACTCACTCTCTATACTTTTGCTACTCGTATACAGCCAACGCAATTGTTCGGAATGGAATGAAATTAATGATACGCCTATACGATATTAACCGCAAATCCGCGATTAATATAACCCAGTTCGCTAATACGAGACATATCCAGAAAGTAAGTATACTGAGGTCCTCGCGACGGGATGTATTTTTTTCTCGAATTGTTGGCTGCTGTTGTGTAGTCTTATTCCTCCCCCCCTATAAAGAAGTAGCTTTTTACACAAATATACCTCAATAAGGATAATATTTGTTCAAAATAGAAAATTTAGTTTAGTTTCCTAAAGCTGGTTTAGAAGCTAAAAGTTTTAATTGTAAATACTACTTAAATACAGACAGAAAAATATAAATAAATCTATAATTATATGGGTTACCTTTTATAACCCATGGAACAATTTCCCGAAAGGATGATATAAGAGTTTGGTAACACCCTGTATATTACAACGTTGATCACTCAATGTGAAGGTGGGAGGGGGGAGCATTGTAACGTTTTCAAGCGAAAACACTTCATCAATACAAGGAAATATCAATGTTGCTCCTTTGTTTGTAATACTTTGATACGATGAGAACATTGGTTTAATTATTCAAGATGGAAAGTAAAGAATTGTTTTTTCTTCAAAATGGTGTTGAACACAGAGACGTTCCAAGAACTGAAATATCGAAGAATTTGATTTGCTGGAATTATTAGCGTGGCTTCAAAGAGTTGAAGGTTTATAATGAGGTAAACACTGTATAATTACAAACGATGAAGCGAAGAAATTTATCATATTTGTTTGTTGCGTCTCAAAACTCTTACCCGGCTTCCACTCGATTCAGCTTGAGTTTTTCTGTCAACTGTTTTGTGGGCCACCTCAAAATCAATTTCCGATAACAGTTTCCGGGTAGAGGAGATCTGGAGATTTGCGGAAATATTGCCAAAATGTCATCTACAATAAATCTTGAATCGTTATGAAGCGCATTTTTAATATTTTACAGAATTTCAGTCACAATTGAAGCTCTTCCGCTCCTCTGATCATCATGCACGCACAGACGTACAACCGTTTTGTACTCTTATATCCACTTGAACACACTCATTCATACGATCACCATATGCAGTTCTTACCTCATTATAAACCTCAACCGGAGTTTTCCCCTTCCAAACAAGATAACGAATGACCCTGCGTATTTCCACTTGGCTGGAGATTGGATTGACATTTTACACGAAATATATTGCCTCATCGACAGTTCTAGACCTACTGACCTCAAACCGGCCACGATTCGGAGGGAGGAATTTTCATAACACGTTGAGACAAATAGTCCCGAATCGTGAGAGCCTTAGTACAGTAATATGCCTCGTATTGTAAAAATGATAAACGGGAAAAATACATAGTGAATGTTGAGTTTATCTCTATATGTAACTCACTACACACATGTCTCACAATAAGCTTATCTAAGATTGGATGAAAATTTCAATTCTACAGTTCAGCTCATTTACGGCACGTTCTGCACACATAGTTAAGCAGACAAACATAAAGCAAAGACATTTTTACATCTCACCGGCAGAAGAACTGTGAAACCTACTGAGTGATAGGTTTCAATGACGCTCAGCCAAATTTCATGTTTGGACACGCACCAATATACAACCCATTCTTGTCTATGTAGAAGTGAACATTCATGCACCATTTAATGTCCACTGTTAAAATATTTAACGATATTGCTTATCACATGATACATTAACATGTTTTCTTTTCATTAAAGGCATATAACTTAATCTTTCATAGATAGATTAATTATATAAGTTCCACTGAGCTATGAAGAGTAATATATATGTTATTTTAATGATTGTATGGATGTTATGAAATTTCCTATTCAATGGATGAGAATAATACTGCTAAAGCTTCCCAGAGAGTATTAGGTGTTTGGCTTAAAAGAACACTTAAAACAACAAGAGTTCACTGAAATCAAATCTTCTCACCGACTTTTAGCATTGACTTTCAACTCTATTATTATTCTTTTTACGCTTTATCATCTCTATAATTGGTTTTTGCTTTTGCAATAATTTTTCTTGCTTATGTTAAAGTAAATGTTTTCTTGAGAGAGAAAGAAACCATCGTCATTTCTTGAGAGCGACAACGTGAATTGCTTAAGTATAGATGATTTAATGTAAAATATTCACTCGCGTTAGGAAATTGTATTATTTCATTTAAAACTAAAAGAGATAAATATCTTAAAATTGTTCTTCTGCGAGCATTAATACACAATACTTTACATTTAATATTCATAGGTATTCTCTTTAATATATTACAAAACAAAATGCGGAAATTACAAAGAATTAATAATTCAGTTTAGGAGGAACTTCCTGCACTCTTCACAATAATTTATTTCCCGTTTTATTTGTAGGCCTTCTTTTCGTTAAAATATTTGTATAAGTACATTCGTTAGTTATTTAAATAGAATATATAATGTATTATTTATTATTGGATGTACCAACTAGCGTCAACGTGAAGTGTCTAACAGACAACCTGAGGATTCATTTTGCGGTTTCCAGGTAAAATAACCATAGTAATATTATAAGAAATATGGTCATATATTTTGAATCATTAATTTATAAACCTCTTTTATCATCGATTCTCTAAATAAGGCACTGTTATCTGTAAAAGTATTATACTTTCTTTGAAAGGATACAATGCAAATAATTCTGTATATTCCAAGGGTACTATTAAACAAAAATAATACTACGTTCATAGGCATTTTGAGTTAAAATGTCCTTGAAAGAAAACACATTATTAAAAAGTTTCATTGATACGGTTGACATAGAACTCGAGCTAGATACTGAAATTGATGGCAGCGATGTTATACTTTATCTCCATCAGCTGGAGACACACATATATCTATATCTCTCAGATTGTTGAGGTTACATTTAGCGCTTCTTAGTATCATTCATCTACTGAATAAAATATTGTTATCTGTGAAACAATACTTTGAAAGGGTGCATTGTAAATCATTTTGGTATTCCGAGGGTACTATTAAACAAACAGTATATTATGTTATTAAGTGGTTTGAATTGAAAAAAACACGTCTTTGAAAAAAATTCTAAAAACATTTTTCGTTATCGTTGGCATTCAACTCCAAGCTGAATGCTGTAACTGATTGATTGATGGTAGTGATGTTATATTTTATATTTATCTCCATCAACTGGAAATTCAAATCTATCCATCTTCGACAGACTGTTTGTTAGTAGTTGTAGTCATGTTTAGTGTCATTGTCAGCTGTTATCCTTACGTCAAGCAAGACGTACGAGCTTTACTGTATTACTTATTAAGTAACTAACAAAATCAAAGGCACGAGTGACTAAATAATTATATAAATAAAAATAGATCCTTCTCGTACACAAGCAGTAATGTATACTAGGTTAAATAATTCAAATTTAAATAATAATATTTGCCTTTTATTTTGATTAGTATCCAATTCGTATAATTCAGTGGAGTTTATTCCAGTTACTCAATATTATGATACGCTTTTGCCAAACACCTACTACTCTCTGGGAAGCTTTAGCAGTATTATTATCATTCATTGAATAGGACATTTCATAACAGCCATACAATCATTAAAATAACATATTATTCAACAGCTTTTCTTTTTATTAATTATGTATTTTTGCAAAAAATAAGATAAAACGAAACTTGTACCAATGTTTAAAGTAGAAAAGACGTTCTTTTCTACCGAACTTGTACATTCTGTGAATCTACAGAAGGCAGATAATTTGTATTTTAAAGTGCAAATTACAATAGTATAACGTAATTTTAATCAGAAAGTATTCACTTTTAGGATCCGCCATTAGAATACCTTAAATGATACTGGTAGAAATCAAGCAAATGATGGAAGAAAGTATTTATACAATGGGTTATTGAGGACTAATTATTTTCATCACCTTGTATCGGAAATTATAGGACAGAGCAGATTTAAAGTTTCCTGCTGATTATGCTCAATTGTTTTTATAGTCCAGGACGCTGACTGAAAGTTTCTAATATCAGCCTTATCCATATACAGCTGACGATGTTTAAACATGATTCATGATTGATGGTCAAGTCATCTCAGTGCAGGCACTGTCTAGAACAGCAATTTATACGCTGACTGAAAGTTCTAACATCAGCCTTATCCATATACAGCTGACGATGTTTAAAACATTATTAATGATTGATTGTCAAGTCATCTCAGTGCAGGCACTGTCTAGAACAGCAATGCTGACTGAAAGTTTCTAACATCAGCCTTATCCATATACAGCTGACGATGTTTAAACATTATTAATGATTGATGGTCAAGTCATCTCAGTGCAGGCACTGTCTAGAACAGCAATTTATACGCTGAAAGTTTCTAACATCAGCCTTATCCATATACAGCTGACGATGTTTAAACATTATTAATGATTGATTGTCAAGTCATCTCAGTGCAGGCACTGTCTAGAACAGCAATTTATACGCTGACTGAAAGTTTCTAAACATCAGCGTTATCCATATACAGCTGACGATGTTTAAACATGATTCATGATTGATGGTCAAGTCATCTCAGTGCAGGCACTGTCTAGAACAGCAATTTATACGCTGACTGAAAGTTTCTAACAT
Source organism: Homalodisca vitripennis (assembly GCF_021130785.1). Lineage (NCBI taxonomy): Eukaryota > Metazoa > Arthropoda > Insecta > Hemiptera > Cicadellidae > Homalodisca > Homalodisca vitripennis. Next base: position 12,836,962 of record NC_060212.1, on the reverse strand, counting down.
CAGCCTTATCCATATACAGCTGACGATGTTTAAACATTATTAATGATTGATTGTCAAGTCATCTCAGTGCAGGCACTGTCTAGAACAGCAATTTATACGCTGACTGAAAGTTTCTAACATCAGCCTTATCCATATACAGCTGACGATGTTTAAACATTATTAATGATTGATGGTCAAGTCATCTCAGTGCAGGCACTGTCTAGAACAGCAATTTATACGCTGGCTGAAAGTTTCTAACATCAGCCTTATCCATATACAGCTGACGATGTTTAAACATTATTAATGATTGATTGTCAAGTCATCTCAGTGCAGGCACTGTCTAGAACAGCAATTTATACGCTGACTGAAAGTTTCTAACATCAGCCTTATCCATATACAGCTGACGATGTTTAAACATGATTCATGATTGATGGTCAAGTCATCTCAGTGCAGGCACTGTCTAGAACAGCAATTTATACGCTGACTGAAAGTTTCTAACATCAGCCTTATCCATATACAGCTGACGATGTTTAAACATGATTCATGATTGATGGTCAAGTCATCTCAGTGCAGGCACTGTCTAGAACAGCAATTTATACGCTGACTGAAAGTTTCTAACATCAGCCTTATCCATATACAGCTGACGATGTTTAAACATGATTCATGATTGATGGTCAAGTCATCTCAGTGCAGGCACTGTCTAGAACAGCAATTTATACGCTGACTGAAAGTTTCTAACATCAGCCTTATCCATATACAGCTGACGATGTTTAAACATGATTCATGATTGATGGTCAAGTCATCTCAGTGCACACAATTTCTAGGCGCTTGGTATCCATTCATCACTCTTACACAGAACTTAAGATTCTAACATACAACTTAGACAATTTTCAAAAAATAAAAATTTGCAAATGCGTATAACCCGTTTATTTTTTGGGTGTTGGACACATACAACAATATATTCCTTTAAGATTTAAAGGTTTTCTTCCTCTTTATGAATGGGAGCTATGCTCTACAGGTACATCTGAAGTAGAAATATTATAACCCGATATAAAAGCTATCACAGAAAGGCTTTGTAAGATGGAGTTAGCGAAGAAGTAGCGGAGTTAGAAAATAGAACTGAAAGTTTTGTAGCGGAGGGAGAAAGTTTCAAGGTTGGGATCGTAAAGAAAACTTGACTTATAAATAATAAAGTTTTAGATTTGACAAGTGAAAGTTTTGATTCAATTTTATCAGAACTGGATTTTGTGAGCTAACAAAATATCATTGAAAGTTACCTATAAAAAATTTGTAGATATGATGAGAGGTGCCGCGGATAACTGAGCCTACTATCGGCTGGGATCATTCCAGGGTTTATAAAACGGCAATGGTCTGAGGGTGGTCCCGGTTTTGGTTTTCAAAGGAAGCCTGACTTCACTATTTCCGAACCGATTGTCTGTGAGATTAGAGATTTGTAATAGCCTAAGAGAAATATATAAATCCAGTTGGTTTGAGGTAAGTTTAATTCCTAAACCGGGACCTCAATTTTTCAAAACCTACAATATAATCCGAACACGCGACATAATACTGTTAATGAATGAACAAATGACCAGTAACAAATTTTTGTAAGTCGGGTTCTCGGAGCAATGGCTATTCTGAAAAACTGGTTGTTACAACCATTCTCGGTTTGGAATATACAGGCGTACCAGAACTTAATTTACACCTTGTATATACATATAATCATAAAGATCAAGGGCTTTGCCTTTGTTATTGAAATGGCAAACGTAAAATAAGTTTCGTAACCATAACTCTAAAATCAAATGAAAATGTAATTAGTTAGTAGTTTTGTAGTTATACTTAAAGTGTAAGATAAAAGGCTCGGTGAGCAGTTATTTAAAGGAGGAACAAATGGATATCATAAAATTAGGAATTAGCTCGACTTGTTATTTTTGTGAACTCTAAAAATTTATAGGGTCTCAAAACATTGGCATACATGAATAATATGAAGAGGTTGAGTGTCAAAATGAGTGGTGTGTAAAACAGCCTTGTAATCAATGAAAGAATTTAAATATGCCTCAAATATTACATATCAAAACATACGAAAACTAAACAAATACAATGGACAGTTTTTCGTTTGTAATCAACTGAGAAATTTGGTAAGAATATTTTTCAAATGGTAACTAAAAACAAATAGGAAGTTGAGAACTAAAAGGTAAAACATATTTTTGGATAACCCCTCCTCTCCAGTTTAAAGTAAATAATTTCGGCTTTTTGGAGACAGCAAGAATAAGAAAAATATTACGAGAGGTAAGAAAGAGAATTGTTCGGAAAGTACGAGCCCTAAACGTATTGATCGATACCAAAATTTAAATCTTGATAAGTTCAAAAGTTTGCAAGTGGGACAAGGTTGTAAACTGTAAACTACTAATTTTATTTCTGCCATTGCTGATAACCTTGAGATAACATTAATTGAGAAGTGTGTCGCGAGCATTACAATCGGTGTTTTGTGAGATTTCGCCATTAAAATAAATTATTACAAACATATCCTGGGTTGGAGTGTCATGAACTATATTAAGATTAACAGGTTAAGATAAAAGGATTTTAATCCGTTTTCGAGGAAAGTGATCCCAAATGTGATTCATATCAAAGTGATCCCAATGAAATTCAAAATAATCAAACAGAGATCCGGCTAGGTTTTCATGTCCCTGCTTTTTCTTCTCTTAGGAACGTAAACCTTATAAATAGCTTCTAGTCCTATAAATTCCTTTTTGCTGCTTCCGGAGTAACACCATATTCTGGATGATTAAGGTGGGGGTAGGGGCTGTCTCCTGTCGCAATCAATTAGGAAGATTTAAGTGGAGGCCAGATTTGAACGAGACTCTCCAGTTAAATTAGGCAAGAAGTGGCACACTCTTATGCAGAGGCTATCAAGAACCTTTGTATTTGAATCTTAGGAAATGAATCCTACTAACTCCAACACTTATTTGCCGCAGTAGACTACACCTATGAGATTGCTCTTGGACCCCGAAGTCATTTTGGGATAGTGATGTGCTGCTCCTGGACATTCATAAAGTTGCCCAAATTTAAGTAACACACCAGTAAATCGGTTTTGTTGTGCCCAGTGTAGGTCAAACTGGAAGGTATAAACCAGACCAAAGTAAGCCCTTCTGAGTTATTCCGGCTAGGATACTTACAAAAATTATATGATATTACCAAGTTAAAAATAAATTAAAAATACATACATGGTTGGAAAGATATGATAATAGTAAAAGGATTTATGGGATGATACCAACACACCGAAGTTGTTCCAGCTTTAAGTATGGCTCAGGCGACAGCACTTTAAGCTCTGTCATGGCTTTCAGGAGGGTAACTGATGTCCATGAATAGAAAAACACTGCCCTCACCTCACGGGCTTCAGCGAGAGGCACATGATTGGAGGGATTCATCTTTCTGAAGAGTTGCAATCAAGAGGACTTCCAAAGTGACCCCGGCACACTGTCAACGGGTAAGAAAAGGAGACGAGACTGTTGAGTGACCCCTTCCGGACGTTGTCCTATCCAGAACAACTCCGGCACACTGCCAACCGGTAAGCAAAGGGGACGAGACTGTTGAGTGATCGCTCCCGGACGTTGTCCTATCCAGAACAACTCCGGCACACTGCCAACCGGTAAGCAAAGGGGACGAGACTGTTGAGTGACCGCTCCCGGACCATGTCCTATTCATAACAACTCCGGCACACTGCCAACCGGTAAGCAAAGGGGACGAGACTGTTGAGTGATCGCTCCCGGACGTTGTCCTATCCAGAACAACTCCGGCACACTGCCAACCGGTAAGCAAAGGGGACGAGATTGTTGAGTGACCGCTCCCGGACCATGTCCTATTCATAACAACTCCGGCACACTGCCAACCGGTAAGCAAAGGGGACGAGACTGTTGAGTGATCGCTCCCGGACGTTGTCCTATCCAGAACAACTCCGGCACACTGCCAACCGGTAAGCAAAGGGGACGAGACTGTTGAGTGACCGCTCCCGGACCATGTCCTATTCATAACAACTCCGGCACACTGCCAACCGGTAAGCAAAGGGGACGAGACTGTTGAGTGACCGCTCCCGGACCATGTCCTATTCATAACAACTCCGGCACACTGCCAACCGGTAAGCAAAGGGGACGAGACTGTTGAGTGATCGCTCCCGGACGTTGTCCTATCCAAAACAATTCCGGCACACTGCCAACCGGTAAGTAAAGCAATGCGATAAATAAGCACCCGCTTGGAATAGGGGGTGATAATTCAAGACCATGTCTATGCGCTGTATCACTACTCCTTAGAATCGTGAGGTGCTTATTCAGTGTATTGTCCGTGTCCATGCACCAAATTTTTATCCCCTTGGCGTGACGTAAAATTCCAGAGGGAACTAAGGCAGCGTCTCCAAGCCAAGTCCATCTAACCAACTAATTTATTTTCTCCAATTAAAATTAAAAATCTTATAAGAAACTATTTTAGCTAAGCAACTAAACTCACTGTAACTAGTCATTTTACAATTATTATACACTCGTGGAAAGTATCTTTACTGGTTGCTAAAGAACTGCTATGGCTGATATCTCCTTACTTTATAAAGCAAACCAAGTTAACCAAGAAATTTTGACAGGGTTTCATCAGGTAAAGGATGAGGTGTTAAATATTATGAATCAATTCTCTACATTTTATAAAAATTTAATAGGTCAGACTATGGACTTTGACATATATTTGGAGGTTACGGGTTACGAACTAAGTATAAAAACAAATACAAAATATGCAACAATAAAATGATTAGCACAGTAACCAGTGCAGCAGTGCACATATTACAGACTAATTGATTTTTGTGTTTATGAATGGGCGATGCTAAAGCGATCAGCCTCCGCTAAAGAAAACATTGTTAGTAATTCAATTACCGATTGTTCAGTCTCTTGTAATATTCTGTGAAAAGCTCGCTATTAAACATGCTTTCGTTTCAATATTCGCCGTAATATAAATATAAAACAAAGAAAATAAATTAAATTATGATTTCTCTGATTGAATTTTTGTTCCTTTCCGCATTCAATTTTCCTTTGAACAGTGTATATTTCAAAATCTCGTAGATTGAGAGAACAATACCAAACGATTTATAACCATATTATTAATAACCTACGGAATTTAAATTTTATAACAAAAATGTTAAGACGTTTTACGACTATACATACTAAATATTCAGTAAGTATATAATTACAGCGATATAAATCAAGCAAAATATAGCTGGGATATATAACATTTGTCTACAACATTTCATGTACACAATTAAAATTATTGATATAAAGTTAGTTGTTTTAGTTTTAGTTCAAATGCTGTAAAAGAAACTGTGATGAAGAGAAATATGCCAAACAAACATCATGCTAAGCAATTATACTATATTACATTTATACTCTCTATCGGTACTCCTACTTCTGAGAACCTCTGAATCACTCTTCTGTCACCGGAAGGCACATTGAAATAACTAAAGAAAGAGTTAACGCTGCATTTATCTTTTTGTTTGCATCTAACTTTATTTGTTATTTTTTCTGTAATTTAAGAAGTATACTTTTAAAATAATTATGTTGGTATTAGTAAGTTCGTGTGTGATAAAAGTACAAAAGGAGTTAAATAAATATTTTTAACTATAGTATCCATGTCTAAAACGTTTATCACACGTCAATGCGGAAATGGCCACAAGCAATGCAGTAATTTCAAGCACATGCAGCGATTTCATGTACGGGCAGCGTACTTTTTAGGTTATAATGATTATCATACATAAACAAATTTCTACGCATACACATCAAAATAAAAGTCATGCCTCTTATACGTTGAATTTTAACATAAATTTGAAATTATATCTTTCACAAGTTCTCAAAAGCGAATCAAACTCATACGAGTATGATCAAAGTAAAAGAGTTTACTAAAACCGACGTTCTTTATCTTAGATGAATATCACAAGCCAGGTTACAGATAAGCAACTTGTTTAGTGTCCTGATAATTGACACTGATAAGCTGAAAAAACTAGTTCAATCATTATACATTAAATACTCGTTACTTATATGTATATTTCCAATCTTAGGTACTAGGCTTACTATCAAATGTTTCCAATCTTAGATATTAGGCTTTCAATAAACTGTTTCCAATTTTAGATACTAGGCTTACTATCAAATGATTCCAATCTTAGATACTAGGCTTACTATCAAATTTTTCCAATCTTAGATACTAGGCTTACTATCAAATGTTTCCAATCTTAGATACTAGGCTTACTATCAAATGTTTCCAATCTTAGATACTAGGCTTACTATCAAATGTTTCCAATCTTAGATACTAGGCTTACTATCAAATGTTTCCAATCTTAGATACTAGGCTTACTATCAAATGTTTCCAATCTTAGATACTAGGCTTACTATCAAATGTTTCCAATCTTAGATACTAGGCTTACTATCAAATGTTTCCAATCTTAGATACTAGGCTTACTATCAAATGTTTCCAATCTTAGATACTAGGCTTACTATCAAATGTTTCCAATCTTAGATACTAGGCTTACTATCAAATGTTTCCAATCTTAGATACTAGGCTTACTATCAAATGTTTCCAATCTTAGATACTAGGCTTACTATCAAATGTTTCCAATCTTAGATACTAGGCTTACTATCAAATGTTTCTAATCCTAGATATGAAGATTGCAATAAACTGTTTCCAATCTTATGTATTAGGATTACTATTAACTATTATTAATCTTAGACATTAAGCTTAATATAAACTAATTTTCAGTTCAAAATAAATAAAAAACATTTAACACGATAAAATTTGTTAAATATTTCAGTAATGCTGCTGAGAGCCATCATTCCTGTTGCTACCAGTAAGCTTATAAAAATAAGCTGAAGGAGCGCAGCTTTATATTGATTGACTAAAAGCACATCCAATTGGGATTTTAAACCAAAATTTCCAATATTATATCAAGAACTAAGATATACTTATCACTTACTCAAATGTATCTAAGTTACTAAAGTACCCAACACATTTTCTAACACGGATTTTAAGGGGAATATTTTCCAGCATTTATCTCTTACTGTTTAAATTAAAGTGTAATTACAGAAAACCATGTTAGCAAACGAGTAAAGAAGCGATCCAGTCATTGCTATTCAACACGCGTTTCCAATAAGCTGTGTTTGATCAGACCACGTGACTTGCTGCTAGACGTCCTTAGATACCTTCTGTCTTGGGACAGGAATTGAGAACTTAGAAATTATATAGACAGTATATCGTGCATTCAATCGATTGTATAAAAATGTAGGGAAAACCTAAAAAGATTACAGAAATTCATTATCAACATCCTCCACCAATGATATGAGCTTTTTCAAGAGCCTCTTAGTCCTTTTTTATCAAGAACTAGCGGACCCGACAGACTTCGTCCTGTGAAAAAGATTTGTAATGTGGCAGTTTTTTGTTCCTACCTATTTTATAGTCGGGGCAAAAAATTCTCCTGAACAGAACCGTCACCCTGGTGATAGAGCATTGTGCATAAAAAATAATTAAATAAAACATACATAAGCATTTAAAAGTAAGTAATCGCTTTATTGTTAATCATGAGAATCATAGTATTATTAACAAAAATCAGTTTTATTTTCTTTGTAGTGCTGTGTGATATACGATGTTTTTTGTTTGATTACCTGGCGCATAGACAAACAAATCTGATGGTTTTCCAACACGGGAACAGGCAACGTACAATTGACCATGTGAGAAACATGGGTTTTCTAGATTAATACCACAAATAATTAATGATTGCCCCTGGGACTTGTTTATGGTCATAGTAAAAAGAAGCCGCGCTGCAAACTGCAGTCGTTTAAACTCAAATGGCACATCAGCCGGAATCATTGGGATGCGCGGTATGAGAACCATTTTCTCCTTTATACTTTCCTTTCAGTATAGTTGCTACTATCACGTTGTTTAGTAATGTTTTTATCGCTAACCGTGTGCCGTTGCAAAGACACGGTTGGTTGATATTTCTCAACATTATAACTACCGATCCAACCTTTAATTGAAAATTGTGAGGTTGCAATCCTGGCAAATCCAGCGAATTCAAAAATTCCGGTGGATAGTTGACTACATCATCTTGGTTAGTAGCCGAATCAACTTATTTATATATCCTCGATTCGCCTCTAATTTGTTCTTGAATATTGAAATTTAATTCATTTACATCTCTGTTTTTTTTTTTTCAGTTAATATAGTTCGTTCGCTCAACCAATCATGGTTTTGTGTAATTTTGAAAAACACCTTCTGAATAAGTTCATCGTTTGATCGAGTTGACTGACAGAGACTTTAAGGAAAGTTAATGCAGCCAGTCAACATGTCTATAGGAAATTGGTCATTTTGCAACTCGACACGCATATTCTTGCTTAAATGAAGTACTTTGACATGTTTCAAGTTGGAGGACTTTAGACATGCATTGAGTTCATCAGCTGGCGTTGATCGTGGAATCACTGGCAATGTTTGACGAAAATCTTCTGCTAATAAAATAATTGCACCACCAAATCGGTTATGATTGCTCCGTAGATCTTTTAAGGTTCTGTCTAAAGCCTCCAAAGATTGTTTATGTGCCATCGTGCATTCATCCCAAACAATCAATTTACATTGCTGCAAAACCTTTGCCATTGCAGAGTTCTTCGAAATGTTGCAGGTTGGAGTTTCATTGCTTTGCATATTTAATGGAAATTGTAGTGTATGGAAAATGGGCTGTTCGACCACCTTTAAGCAAAGTTGCTGCGATTCCCGACGAAGCGAGTGCAAGCGCAATTGTATTTTGTGAGCGAATTGTTGCTAATATTAATTAAATCCAAAAATGTATTTCCTGTACCACCATGTGCATCTAAGAAGTAAATCCCTCCAGTTTCATCATTTGTTACTTTCATAAGAGCATCAAATACATACTTCTGTTGTTAATTCAACAGTGGAAGGTTTGTTTGAATTAATTCTCTCAAAGTGTTGAGATCATACAGTGTTGGTTTTTGCAACTCTTGGTTAAAAGCATCATGCATTGGACGATTGGGCGCGGCCAGGCCTAATTGAATTAATAGTTTGTTTGACATCATCAAGCACATGTCCTCAATTGAAATCAATGCTTCGTTGTAAATTTCTTCACTGATTTGTATATTTGGATTTTCTATTCTATTCCGTATTTGATACAAAATATCATCACACATATAATCTTGATCCACAAATCAATTGGGTTTGATGGGAAGCATGTAGATATGATTATAGAAAACAATGTTCGTATTTGATGAGCGTGTGATGACATAAGTCTTGTTTTTTGGACTGTAGTCGGAAAAGAATGAATCGTTGTCGTTTAAATTCACTTACTAAGTCACAATTTAGCTTGCCGTATTGCCTCGATCAAAATACTATATAGTTCGATTATACAGTTCTTGGAAATCTACTTTGGTCAAAATCATCTACTATGGGCTTCTGTAATATACTTTCCGTCTCAAATATTTCCAGAGACAAAGTTAGATTTGCCTTTTTGTCCTGATGAAGAAAATATACACATGAGTAGGACTGAGAAGCCTATTACGGCCTAGGGAGAAGTCCTACCCATTTCCTATGTACTTTCGGTATAAGGAGAAATCCTTATTAAGGTTACGCAACATTCAAAAATAAAAGTTTTTTGTTACGTTGAGGCATGTTAGTATTAATTTCTCTGTTTTCCCATAAGCCACTGTTAAAATGCCATATCACAATGTCAAGGAAGCCCATCAGTTTAAAGTAACGTATGTGAAAACATTCCTAACTTTGTTCATTAAGGTTGGTTTTATAACAGTGTTTAAATAATAATTATATAAAATGCATTAGATGATTTAAATTCATCAGTAACGCGATCTGGAGTAAAATGTTGATATTAACTTTTTATTTTACTATCTGCATTACGCTAATGATTAAGCACTGTTTACGTAATATTTTATCAAATTTAAATGTAAACATATGTTTCAGCCAATTTGTCGACATAAAACTGAAGGTGTGAACAGCTGTTTAGCGCCGATTTAATTTGGATTATGAATCGTAAAAACTACATTTTTTTTTTATTTAAAAATATTCCAGGTAACTTTTCTTATATTTTGCTTCATAAAAACCTTCCTCGGATTTCAATGGACATTTTACAAAAAGAATTAACCGAACTGGTCCAGCCGTTCTTGAGATTAGCGCTTACCAACACATTTAACGATTAATTTTTATTTATAAGATAATTTATTCATATGAATTATTCTATGTAAAACTCGCAGTGAATTTTGTTCGCTATTGTATTTTACTGTGTTATATTGAGTATTCGTATTTAATTTCCAAAAAATACAGTCAAAATGTATTACAATTAGCTCCATTATATTTATAAGACCACGTCTTGGCCATTTCCAAACTACAAACTCCACTAGTTGAGTCATCCTTTAAGGTGTCTATATAAATGTTATATATTCTTTCAATTTTACGATTATAGGACATCGTAGACCATACGAGTCATGAAATTTTAAAATATAATCTAAATTATTCTTTAAAAAATTGTTCACCAAATATTTGACTTCTAGTTAAAAATTGCACTTTTCTGAATATGATTATTTTTAAAATAAGAATCCTCTAAAAACACATCGAAATATATGATATGTCTCACATAAATACACACTTCGGATTTTAACTTAATTTTGAAACTAAAACTTTTTTTTCAAATCCATAATAATCTAAATCAATGAAGAATTCCAAAAAGTCTACCAATATCGTTTAAGGCGTAATGGCTAAATGTAATAACTTTGTTTCTTTACAAAAACACTGTTTAAATTTAAGACAATATATTTAAAAGATAAAAAACTGTCTTGTAATATTCGACCACCGAACGTATACGCCAAATTTGAGCAAACTCGTAGCGCATTGCTTACGCTTACGATTTAATAATGTAAACGCGCACAGGTTTACTACAGATTAGGAAGGAGTACACCATCCCACGTGTCACGTAATAGGTTTCGCTGAGATTGCATGCAAAATTTCAAATTTTTGGTTTTGTTTTATTAGATTATTTTACATTTGCTATTATGACACATGATAAAATAACAAATGAGGGTACCAAATGTCTTTAAAAAATTATTTATCCCACAATTTTCATGTTTCCATCACGGTTACAAATATTCTTTCAAACTCAGCCAAACCCCATGGAGTGACATATACCATTATTGAAATCGGTATTGCATATAATACATAAGTATGCAATGCATATTGCATATACATTCTTCATCCAAAATTTCAAGTCTGTACGTCAATTCGTTCTCGGGGATATCGTGCTGGCAGACTGAGAGCTATTCCATTCACTTCTAAACACAGCTTAAGGTTTTGTTATCAAGGCATTGGTAAGCTACTTCACTTTACTGATGCGCGTCATACAGTACAATCGTTTACTATATAACGACGCGCCTGATGTCAGATGAATAGCAGAAGCCAGTTTACAGATAAACATCTGGTTTTGTGTCCTGATCATTGACACTGATAAGCTGAGGAAACTAGTTCAATAATTAAAACTTGAATACTCGTTACTTAAATAATGCTGTAAAGAAGATAAACTTCGTCACTTGTGGGTGAATATATCTTTATTCATAAATAATTAGGTACGTTAACTGAATTGAACAAATTCTATCAAATATTACTTTAAAATAACGTAATATTTACTTTAAATCATACACGATGACCTCCTGAGAGGGTTAGTTAATTTCCAATATATCTGCAGTTCACAGATTCTTAAACATTTTCCGTTAAGTTTTCCTAAAAAATAGACATTAAAACAATTATTAGAACAAATTTATTAATATCGGAAAATGTTTATGATAGGTGTATAACGTACCCCCCTCTGCCCAAGGGCAAGCCCCTTCTGCACGCTGTCCACAGAGACTTTAATTAATTACATCCTCTTTACTCAAAATTAAAAGTTTCCTTTTGTAATATATGTTTTTTAAAATGGGAGTCATGGTACCACCTAAGGATGGTAAATGTAAATCGTATATTTACTATTTATATCGGAACGCCCCTGCAAAATTTCAAATTATTTTATCATTGGATATATATTATTCCCCAGAGCTTGAGAGTCAGCTAAAACACAAAACAGTTTGGAATCTGTTCTTTATGATTATTAATCTGCTCTTTGTTGTTTTACTTTTACTTTTTAATTTGAATTTTTATAATACCTTTTTAAAACTGTAATAATTCGTGCATTTCACGCATTATTAATCTAAATCCTTAATAGCTTTGACAAGTCGATATTTGGCTTAACGCAATCTATTCAATAATTCTAACAAAATTTGTGAGGTAATAAGGAAATACTTAAATATTATTCTGTTATCAACCCATTATAAAAGGCATTGTAAGACTTAACTTTAAAACAACAATTTTTCCATTCCGTTGAGTAAAATCTAATACATTGCACTAATGGTGAGTAATGATGCGCCCTTGTTTAAAAGAGGGTGAAGAAATAATATCCAGTCATCTGTCAATGTTGACTGCAAGCTCCTTGTGTATTGAGGCAAAACTGAAAAGCGGAGAGTCTTTTATCACAAAGATATTTAAAAAAGAATTTTTATATTCTTCTTTTCAAATATTGTCCTCTGTTTCTTTCTCAGTTGGCCTGTGCAAAAATTCTGTTCTTCTGTTTTGTCTGGACCTTTAATGTTCAATTGTATCGGTTTGTTTTATTAGAAACTATAATATTATTTATTATACGAAGTAAAATCTTGATGTTTCTCTAGTTAATATGGCATGATTAACTTTTTAGTCGTTTCGTTCGACTTTAATAAAATAGTACGAACAATCTTTTTTAGCCTAATAATGTTAAAAATTGGTGATGTAGGAACCAACAATATCGATACAGGTGTCGGTAAGAACTGATTAAATAATCCGTAAAACACATTAAAAGCTTGTTGTACGCTCCCAAATATGTTTCTGCAATATGAAACTCATATGAGGTGGCTTCAACGTCCTTCATACAATGGAGAAGAGTCACGCACGAATCGATAACGTCACAACCTGTTATGTGATTCGATTCTTGCTTCAGTTGTTTGGGTACTGTCTTAACACCAAAACACATATGAGGTGGCTTCAACGTCCTTCATACAATGGAGAAGAGTCACGCACGAATCGATAACGTCACAACCTGTTATGTGATTCGATTCTTGCTTCAGTTGTTTGGGTACTTTCTTAACACCAAAACACATATGAGGTGGCTTCAACGTCCTTCATACAATGGAGAAGAGTCACGCACGAATCGATAACGCCACAAACTGTTACATGATTCGATTCTTGCTTCAGTTGTTTGGGTACTTTCTTATCACCAAAATGAAGCTCAGTTTTATCTGCATTGCTTTTATCGTATGACCCTTCCAAAACATGAGTTTAAGTTATAATTTTATTAGATAGAACACAGATTTGGAATTATTGGTGGAGTATCAGAAGAATCATTTTTAAAGACTCATAAGATATTATTTTAAGAATTTATATTAAAATGTGATTTTATTTATTTGTTTGGCATAAGCCACTCACATTCTTGCTGACAATAGTTTTGAAGCGCTTTTTGCATTTCATAGTTGGGGCGGACCTTGTAGGACAGCAGGCAAATGCGACGTTCGAAAAGAATGTTTTGTTACAGTGTAATAAGCGGCTAACATCACAATTGAACTAGGGAGTAAAATTTTATTTATATTAAACTCCTAAAAACGTAATTATAGTTAAATTTATATAAAATTAATTACTACCAACTTTTTAAAATGTATTAAATAACAATATTGTTAAACATTAACACAGCCAAAGTAAACCCATTTGTATGGTATTTTAGTAATGAACACAAGTACAATGGCATGAACATAGGTTATTTGTGTCACAAGCTTTCAGTCACGTGTATCAATTAATTTGTTTAGAAGTAATTATATGCTACACTTCTTTGTTTGTTACATTTAATAAATACACGTTCTAGAAATATAGTATTATTTATCATAAGACTATTGCTATTTTTATTTCGGCTGGAAAAAGACTGTTCTGTAATCCGAAATGCTACTAAGGTAATTCGGTTTGAGATATTGGTTTTGAGGTTTATATATTCATAAATACAGATGATTTTGATGCTTTCGTCCTGGATGTGGAATTTATCTTGAATGACTGGTCTCCACTTCTTCCCTGTCTTTCATTCCTCACATTTGGCAGTGCACACCTTTAATATTCAGATTCTTAGTAATCCATCTAAACAGCTTTTATAAATACACATTTACTGAAATACAATGTTAAACGGTTTAAAATAGATAGTAAAGTTTTTTACCATAAGTGGATTTTTAGTTTGTTATCATGGCCAAATTTTTCAAAGAGAAATCCGCTGTTTTTAAGAGCCGTTTTATTCTTATAACAGTAGTTTTATATGAGTGTTTTAGCTGACAGAAAATGTAAACTAAAATTCAGTTTGAAATTGAGTTTGAATAATGAAAATCCATTCAGTTGCCATAATTATACGTGAAAATTTAATTTCTCAATTAAGAGAATTTGTTTAACCAATGATATACCATTTGTAGCACGAAAAGGGAAGTGATCAATTCTAAATTTTCCTTCCGGTTTTTATAAAATTTAGTACACAAATTTTAACGGCAACCATATGGAAAATTTATTATACTTTATAAAACTGTAGTTTCAATCTGTTGTACTTATCATCGCGTTGCCGGTTGTTTAGACTCTAAAATCCAAAATTTGAAGTTTGTAACTTAGTTGCTTCCTACACAAAAAGACATTTAGTAAAAATCACGCGAACAAAGATGTTACTAGCTCTACTCAAAATGAATAACTTAATATGTTTTAATCAATGATAAACAACGACCCCATCAATAATATTCACTCAACTCGAGGTAAAATATGGTGGGCGCTGACCTTGAAGAGATTAAATATCTAAAATTTATTTTGGATAGCAAAACATTCAGTTATGTCAGATGCAAGGTATTCTGTAATAAAAATAAAAATTATAGTAATTTAATTAAATAATGGATATTAAACTAAGGAAATCTGAATATATGCTGTTAAAGTGTTTAAACGGGTATACTAAATCCCACGTAAACTCCAATATAGCTCGCTACTGACACAAATGTATCTTAAAGTGCCTTTCCATTTTTCTTTGCGGTACTCTGAAACATTAAATCAGACATATTCACACATAACTATGGGGAGAAAGTTCAGATGATGTTGAATCTGCGTCAGCACTGCCATCTCAGGTTCCTTCCGTTTCAACAATGCCAAAGCTTATGTAAAAAAAAAACATCATGACTGTTGAAGTGAGAATGTAAGTTAGGCTTCTCCATGAACGTCAGGCTTCTAATGATTACTTATGAGAAATTTTAAATTTAGTATATTATAAACCCAAAGCCGAAGCAAATGGTTCAGAAATTTTGTATCAGTAGTAAAATTTAAGAATTTCAAGTTAAATTTTTATGAAATTTTGTAGCAGACCCGAATAAAAACGGATAAAGATAAAAATGCGAAGAGTTAAAGCATTTACTTGAGTTATATATTCAGAAAGTGACGTGATTTTTATTTTTGACAACGGAAATTATATTTTCTAACTCAATATAACTTAGGAAAATTACGTGTTTTTTTTAATTTATTTCCTGAAATAAAAATGTCACTTTCTGATGCTATAAATCATGTACATACTGTAATAATTTCAAATTTTCATCTTTAGCCATTTTTATTAAAGCCCGAATACAGAGATATTACCTATTACCTAAGTGGTCTACTTTAAAAGCTTGTAATATAACGTGGAGTGATTCTATGCTAAATAAATGTTTAATATTTCTGTATTCAAAGAAATACACCTCTTTGGAAAGACACATCAGCTAACCAGCTACGGCTACCACAGTATCATCCCTCGTTTACTGAGACATGGGAACTCTGTTTCAGCACGGGCCGACTTCTTTGGCTCTTCACCCACTACCTTCAGGGAAAACATATTGCACTCGTGATTATTCAGGAAATTTTATACTTATTCTTTTTCTAGTCTTATCTTCTTTTTGTTCTTAGGCATAGCATTTAAAATGTATTTAGATCAAATGCTAGTTGGTCCCATTGTAGTTAATAGCATTTATATACCTACATATCAGTATTGTTCTTGGGTTGGTTGAAGTCAATTGTTGTTAGAGAGTATTTATTGATTGTTGCTTAGTTTATACTCTTTGTTGTTACTATTTGTGTATTTAAAATAATTATTTGTTGGAAATTATTTATATACATCTTGAAGCTATCTAGTAAATATTGTTGTTAACTTATGTTGTAATTTGTACTTTTGTATGTACTAGTTGCTTGTTTGTACATTTGTGTAAATGGCACTGACCGTTGATAAATAAATAAATAAATAAAATAAATAAAATATTCAGGGAAATTATCTGCTATCAATCTAACATAAAAATATTTTACAACCTCAAAACCGATTGCAGCCGATTAAAGTATTAGTAAGGTAAGAAATGATAGTACAAAACTAGATTTTAACAGCTGTCATAAATTATATAATTTACTGAACAATTGTATATACTGTTTCGCTTTAAAGTAATGTTTGAAATACCTTTTCGTAAAGGGTTATGATTATAAAACATGTGTGTAATTTACGCTTAATTACTTTGTAACTCTAATGAAGAGAGTTTTTTTAGTGAAATCTTGTTTTTTGTTACAGAAAACACACGCTTTCCGGTCTCATTTTCAGACAACACCGCAGAGTGTTCTTCAGGTCATTAAACGTCCAAGCACTCATTTTGAAACATTTTCTACGCCATTACACTGATGTTATTGTTAAGTTACAGTACAGTAGTTTGTTATCGAGAGAATAAAATCATCTGAAAAAGAGAGCGTTTCGATCGTTAGACACATTATGTGTATCACGTCGAAATGAATTCTTACTATAATATTTATAAATTAGTTTATGGTTCATATTTCTTTTACATTTTCTGTAAAAACTTAAAACGAACCGTAAATATAGTTATATCAGACTACGAAAGCATTACCCAAGGAGATAAAGTGACTGAAACTTGTAACTCTAAGTCTCGTTCTGTTATTGGTTGATGCAGCTGAAACTATCGGTCACTTGTGAATGTTGAGCTTAGCTCCACATTCACCTCAACTCCATGGCGACCTGATGAGACAATGATAATAGCTCTTTAAATATATTACACAAATTTGTTGGCATTTGAAAGAGTGAAACTCTACGACGCTAAAAGGAATTGTGACAACTCCAAGGAGGCAAGAACGAGGATAAAGACTACAGAAGTGACAAGATCGATGGACATCAGGAGTGACGGGCAGATGGACGGCGCGGCTGATACCGGACATCAACGTCTGGCTCTCTCGGAAGCACGGAGAAACGGACTTTTTCCTCACACAGTTCTTGACTACCTCTTTAGGATGAGACTGCATGACAAGCCAACGTGCAAATATTGCCAGGACAAAATCGACGACGTCAAACACACGTTCTTCGAGTGTGCTCGGTGGAAGGACTACAGAAGCAGCACCGAAGAGATCATAGGCGACAGGCTCTCCCCCTCAAGCCTGGTGACCTAAATGATTACACAAGAAGAAAACTAATAAAACTAATCAGCTGTCGCAGCTTATGCACAGCACCTTCTGAGGGATAAAATCGCCGAGAGGGACCAGTAGTCAGGAGTAGAGGCGTCGCAAGACGCAGCACGGATTGGATTGATGTAATGCTAACGCGGTTCCAATCCAGTCCTCCCCGTACCATATACGAGGAGAAGGGAGAGGAGGGTTTGTTGTGGGTAAAATATCCACACTACCGTCCATTGTTATCTGCCGTAAGATGGGTAGCGGAGTATTAACGATGGCGGTGTCTTTTTGAAGGTTTTTTTCGCACCTCTAAAAAAATATATTTTGTAGTCTTGGTGTCTATAATATCGAAATCATGCAAAGAGTTCATTTTGAGCTTCTTTCTCATCAACGATGTGGACCTATCCAGACGAACATGACTCCAGATTCCAGGAGACAAATCTGAGGCAGAACCATATTCCAGACGCTTCACTAAGAGGAATGTGAACTGAAGCAAAACTCAACATTCACATTGAATCAACCACATTAAGTATGTGTATCTAAAACTATGACTTTTGAATAATGATATAATTATTTGTAACCCTAACAGTTAATTTACATACCATCTCTCGAATATTAGCATGGATGAAGATAGATTCATTTCTTAAGGTAAGATTCATTTCATTCCTCTATCGCTTTCATGGTACAATATGACATGTACTGAAAAGAGAAGAATAGCCTGTCGCTGAAACATTTAAAATATAAATAGATGCATCATTTTGTCATTTTGGCACATTTACTCGATAGTAATAATTAGTTACTAATATAATTTTTTTTTTCATAGCACAGTTACACATGCTGTTATAATGGTAAACTTTGAAAGTGGAGTACAGAAACAAATTTGAGACAAAAGGAGCAAGGACGTTAGTTTTCTTTGTAATGAGACAATGTTGAGAGAACCTTGGCTCAGTTTATTTGATATGTTTTGTACTCAAAGTCTGTCTCATTATTGGTGACCTGATAAAGGACTCAAGAACAAAAAGACTTTGTTGAAACTTTATTGATTGAATCAGTGAAATTCCTTATCTTTATATCGTGCTGCAGATTAAAACAGTAGAATAGGTGAATGTATTCAATACATTTCATAAGGTAATTGTAGAATATACTAGTAGTTACTCGCGGCTTTACACTCAGGAATTCCCAAATTACGAACATTTCATAGAATATAATAGAATAGGTACAAAAAATACAATTTTAAAACCACAGTCCTTGAGTACCATAGGGATAAATTTCCGTGTTTTATATTAAAGGTGAATTAAAAAATCAAAATGTGTTGATAAAACTTCTCACAGTCATTGTGTTCAATAATAAAATAAGTTTGCATGTACATACAAGTAGATTTATACAAATACTACTTTATTTTTTAATTTGCGTCATAAGGTTTACTCCTAAATTGTTAATACTAAAACAACACAAACGCAAATGTTATTCAAAAATGAAGTTAGTTTCAACGTTCCTGTAGTCTAAATTACAGTAGTAATTACATACACTACGACAATACTGTTCACCCAGTGTTGTTATGTGTCAATACAAACACTAATTTGTAGAGACGTTCGCTCTCTCATGTGAAGGAAATTAACGCCTTCCAACCTTGACGTTGTACCTCAATGACATATTGCGGGACTCCGCCATCTCATTTCCTTTGTGCTTTTAGGTGTTCAGAAGTGTTACCGCTGTTCGTGGATTACACAGCAGAATTCGTGGAAAACAACAGCATGCACTTGGAGCGTCATTTTATGTACACTAAAAATGTAGCCAGGCTCGAGCGCATGGTTGAAGTGATGTTATCACATTGATTATATCTTCTTTATAAATATTTTATTTTGTTGTTTTGGCTCTTAATTCCTAAGCAGCTTGTAAAACGACAGTACAAGCAAACAATTGGATAAAGTTTATTTTCCACATGTCTTTAATGGTTAGAGATATAAAAGAATTTTAAATGTGAAAGATATTTAGTTTTTCAGGAAATCCCCCATGAACATTTAAAGCTTTTGGGTTATGAGCATTATTATATTTTGGAAAAATTAAATTTTACAAATGTGGACGAATTTAAAACATACAGTCAAGATTGCGTTATGAAGTATCGCAAAAATTTTAAATTTAGTTTGGATTATATCACACGAGTGGCAAAAAAACTAAAAAGCACGGTTTTATATTTAATTTAGGCAGCGATTTAAAACAATAGAGATATTATATGTTTTTCACTGATCTTTTGGACGTGAAAACCTTTAAAACGATGCAAAATATGTGAATATACGTGCGTGCATTTTAAACTTTTGAAATTCAAAATTGGGGTCCTCCATTCTTTGGACACTCTGCATTTTTATAGAGTTAAAATTATTTTAAACAAATTACTTAGATTCAATTTAGTCGTGATTCCGTTTAAACTAAATCTCTGCATTTAGCATTTTGCAGAGATGGCAATTTACACACTGTGTGTAAATTGCACATTAACGTTACCGTTGATGTGAGAAAAAATAAAATATACGTTATTTCTGACGATTGAGGCCAAATATATATTATTTCTTCGTGAACTAAATTCAATAATAGTCATATTTTAAAATTATTAGCAATGCCTGCAGCTAACATGCATATCAGACGGATGGTCTGAGACATGTACAGCAAATAGCTTTTAGCGGTGACATAATCGTGACAATTTAAGGTATAAATCGCGGTCTCTAATATTTCAACATAAAGTCATTCTGTCAATAAAGTTGGGTAACAAATTATGTAAAATCTCTGCACAATGCTGGGTTATGAAAGGTTACACAACTTCACCACATTCTCCTTTGAGTTATAACTTGGCACTTAAAAATGTAACACGTTATCTAGCTAAAAATAAAAATACCACCCTCATATACCAATTTTAGTTTATCATATTATCAGGTATATGAGGCTACTAACTGCTGAGAACTCCAATGGTATTTACTATGGAAAATAAGAAGACCTTTAACCTTTATTTACAGTTCTCCACTAAAATATCTTTCTCTTTCCAATGAAGATCTTATAAAAATCCCAGCTTAAACTTAGAAACTACGATTACGACAGTTTGAACATATATAATTGCGAAGATTATTTTTTAATTACATATATTAAAAAAGAAATTAGGTAAATCAATTTATATGTAGTAAAATAAATACTATCAAAATATCTAATTAGCTTATTTGTTCTGCGATAGCTATTTTAATAATTGAAGTAATAATTGTAATGCTATTTTACTAGAGGATTATTTTCAAACAAAAATTCTATAAAAGTTTGGTATTTTGTACTAGTGACTTTAGATAACACCAGTTTAAGCACTAAAGAGCTTTTATCCTCTTCGTGCTAGAGATCTTTATGGCACTTAATAAACCATTGCACCAGCCTTTATACAACGAATGTCGTAAATCTGATGGTAGGACAATATACGAGATTCATGAAATGCTCCAGAAACGGTTACATTAATATACTCGTATGCATTGATGTTTATTTTTTCACAGATAATCGGAACATAATACCGTTTGTAGGACGTGAAGAGTGTCAGTAATATCGAAGGTTTAATCGCTTTTGGGATTTAAAAGAGTAGCTGCATCATAAACTCAAATCGTATTAAGGAAGTTAAAGTGAAGTTAAAGGTTGCTGGCATTGTAAATTTTGATCATATTCAGCAAATGAAAACTGTCATTACATCTTAATATCTAATCTTATATAGGACAGAAGAGTGTATATCCATCATAAACTCTAATCGTATTAACGATGTTAAAGTGAAGTTAAAGGTTGCTGGCATTGTAAATTTTGATCATATTCAGTAAATGAAAACTGTCATTACATCTTAATATCTAATCTTATATAGGACAGAAGAGTGTATATGCATCATAAACTGCAATCGTGTTAAGCAAGTGAAGTGTAGTCAACATGTAATTTATATAAATACATAATCTTAAACGTTGTTTACAAGTGAAGAGTTACGTCATGAACACTATTTTTGTATTTCTCGTATACAATAAACTTTTTTAAAAGTGAAGAGGTAACATAGTAAACTCGAATTGTGTTTAGCTTTTGAAGGGTATTTATAATATTAATCAGATATATTGTATAGGTAATGTAGCGTGTCTACAAATTTTCAATCTTAAAAATTAAACATTTTAACCGTGTTAATCAAAATGAGTTCTGTAAATTTAAATCTTTCAACTAGAGGTAGTGTAACACTGTATTAAAATGTTACAGCAGTGTTAACAGGCTACATCTCCTGAGAACATTGTGTGGTTTGTACCTTTAGTGCTGTCACGTTGTACATATATTAACTTACCGTGAGGACTACTTTAAGCTCTGGAGGAATTTACAATATTGTATTGAATATATTTAATAGATTTTTATAAAATACATTTTTATATGTCGAAGTTATTCTTTACTATTTGTATTGTATATCTTTTTTTAATTTACAATAACGCTGTCAATATATTTTATCCGTGAAGTATAGTACTAGATTCATAGCATTGGTATAAAATTTTAAGTTTTGGCATTAATAGTAGGTAAGACCATGAAATAATGCACATATGTCCTTCCCTTTATTATGCAATATCAATAACACCACTCGCTTTTTTCTAGACTGAAACATGGATTTGAAATACAATATCTTTTCCTAAAACCTTTCTCCCGTTTCCCACTCTGGTACTAGGAATACCGTGGCTAATATGCCGTTTAACCCTATCTCGGCAGTTTAAAAACGGGATTGTAAACATTGACATGCGTGGACAATTCTGGGTGATTAGCCTCATTGTATTCACAAGATTTGGAACACAATGACTCACTTTAAATCCTATGTCTGTAGGTCCGTGGAGAGACGGGAGAAACTGCACGTCCTGACAACTCCAACTCATTGACCTGATAGAATACTCAGGATTGGGAATACACTGATTCCTTTTATACCCTATCTCTTTAGATCCATGGAGAGATGGGAAACTGAGCCTCCTGACGACTCTCTCATTGACCTCATAAAATATTCAGAATTTGAACTGCACAGACTTTTCGTCGAGTACGAACAAAATTATGTATAGTTTTAATCCAGCACTGCAATATTTAAAGCAGAATTTTATCACAAATCTATGTGCATTCTTCCAAATTTCAACAACCGGCCTTTACATTAAATAGAGTTTTAATTAACTACATTATTATTAGTATTATTGTGTTTCTGTGCTATCAATCAATATCTCGAGTTATAAAAGAATATTGACAATACACTTAGTACATCGTAATAAAACAAAATAATCCGAGTAAATCTATACTCTCTCAAGGGAAATCACGTGTAACTTCTCGGATGTTATACAGATTATAACGCCTTGACAATCTCTAAAGGTATACAATTTCCTCAGACACTGCAGCATGAAGTTGGTTACCGTTCAATAATTTTACACTCAATACATGAGAAGTGTAAAAAGAACCTATCTAGGTTCAGTTACATTGTACAGTAATGTGACATTACACAAGACAGAGAATGCCACATCACGTGTCACGTGACAGGGTTCACTCAAATCTATAACAAATTTCATTCTCAATCAGAGAGAAATAAAGTTTAAGTCACGAGGATGACGTAAGAGAAGATCTGCCAGCCTGCTGTGTGACTAGTGACACTCAGCCAAATCCGATGGGTAGACATCACCCTAATAATTCTTGTCTATGCAGAATTTAAGTTTCATTCAACATTTAAAGACTAACTCGTTATATATTCTGCTTTGAAAATTTTCAACCACAGGGTTGCTTCATCAAACGCGATGTTTCCTAAATAAAAAATGCGTAACATTAAAATTCCATACCCTTGGTTCCAATCCGTTCTTGGTATTTTCGAACTGGCAGATATACAGAGAGAAGAGCAATTTTGCCAGAGTACTTAGTGATAACTAAGCTTTACATTTTGCTAATACTCAGCGAAAGGACATCGTGGAAGGACATCCACCACTATCAAGCTATATGTTACTTTTGCATAAATGAAGCTTAATTTTTACAATTTCTAGTGTATTTGTTGGTTTAATCTTGAGGCCAATAGCGGTCTTCATTGGACGAAGAAGAACGTGCGAGTCTAGATAGAAATATTTGGGACCTTACTTGCGTGAGTCATCGCACGTAATGTCGTACAACGACACGATATGAAGGTCCTTTCGAGTCCAAAACAGTTATTAAACATCGGCATCTGTTTTAAGTTTAAAATGTGAGATTGTAATTCCAACTGAATGTTTTCGTCACAAATAAATATTGGCACTTTTTCTGGCATCTTTATTACTACAACACATATTCATAGTCAATACAATTTTAACACGTTTGAAATATTCACATTAAAACTAAACTCAAATGATTGCATCTCATATAAACTTATTTGATACAAAATTTAAGCCTATAATAAAATAATGTTTATTATAATTACTGTTTCCAATTAGAAAAATTTCATCGTTTATGAAATGATGAAGACTGTTTATGCGAGAAGTACGGCGCTTGCCTCACATGACACGTATGTGTAAGGTGATATAGCGGCGAGTGCATGACTCGGTTTTATTATCCGGTCCTCTACAGATGTCGATGTGTGTATTGTCAAGGACTTGTGTGACTTACATATGTTTGCACCACCCTTACCTGGCATTACAACTCTTTGTAATCTATTCCTACAGATTACGGTTGTAATTTCAGTAATCAGTTTCAATGTACACTTTCAGTAAACTTAGTTTAACCATTTGTAAATATACAGTGGGAAAAATCACTTGTTTTACACTGTTGGAAACCTGAATAAAATAAATGGATAATAATGCTTTTGTGAATAGTAAATTTTAGTATTATGGCTATGCATAGTTCCTTTTCATAGTTTCAGACATTTTAAATATTTTATCAAATGTGTTTTTCCTAATTATAACTATTGCAGATCGATGCATTATTACTGTCCCTGAGTCTGAAGTAGTTGCTGGATAATATATGGCTTGTACTCGTATTAGAAAAATCATTAGCTTGCCTTTATACACTGTGGGTAAGTTATGGCTTCGTCTATCATATAAATTGTTATAGAGTCCCGAGGTTCATGGAATTTATATATTGATAGGATAATACGTAGTTATGAGAAAATTGTACAGTAAAAAATGAGGTAAATTAATATTTTATTTAAATTTTAGAAGTTGTATCTATAAAGACACTAATTTTACATATTCGTGATGAGTTCAAAACATTTGTACCCAAACTAATAAATATCTCAATACACGGAGTGATCTCTTGATGGACCATAATGTATCGCTGTAAAAATATCTGAATCATGTACCAAATCATGGTGTTTTGCATACTATACATATCATTTTGACATACATAAATAGTTTCTACATTTAAAAGTGTACATCCCTCCATGAATGTTAAAATCAAGATAGTAATAAATTTATTAATGTTATTTTTGTGAACATTCAGTTCATCCGAACAGTGGTGATTTGTAGCTAGAGTAATTAATATTGATACATATCAATCTCCTAAAGCCAGAGCTATTTAAGTACCTAAGTCAAAATTCATAACTGTGGTTTAGTGGAAGCTCTATATTTATAAAACAATGTTTGGATTGCAGTATAAATAATTACGATGTATTCATATCACTGAAAACATGGTACTGCTCGTATATTAATATCAACATAATAACATATTAGTTTGTATTCATAAAACAATCTAAACAACTTCACTTTAACATGCGTTACCAAACTAATATTAATATTCGAAACTTGTTATTTTGTAACAATTTTCCGGAATATCTTTCAGTTTTTTTATCCTCTCAATTATACTTTATGGAACAAAATACAGGTAAAAAGAATCATATACATTGAAAACTGAATTAAAAATGTTAATAATAACAAGAATGAAAAAATCTTAATATAAATAAAATTTCTGGAGATCTGTGGAAATATTTGAAATAATTTGAGGTAGTTGGGAGCATAAAGGTTAGGCTAAAAACATCCTTTATAAATTATTATAATATTATAATCAGAGCAAATCAAATACATAAATCAATAAATGTTTTTGGAATGGGAAATGAAGTTAAACTAAATATTATGCTGATTAAATTTCCACAAAAAAGCCAAAGACTATACCCAGAGGATAATTTTAGTTTTATTTTTGTGACAGAAAGTGGCTAGTGTTAAATCGGCAGTAACTAATTTAGTCTTCAGTGTTTGTAAATTTTGGCCTGTGTATACAAATTATAAAATCTGTGAGTTGATATGCATTTGGAACCATTATCTACTTCATTAATAAATCGTTAGAAAATAGATAGTTTCCTGTGAGGTCGGGAAAGTATAATCCATCTATGTCGAAAGAAAATACAATTAAGCGTGCCCACCATTAGAACCAATCTTTAATATCCCAGCTATTTCCTAAATTCACGAGAAGCTATTTAATGACAAAATTATAGACTACATGCATGTTAAGATTATAGGTAAACTTCATTCACTGTCTTGGAGACTTTTGGAGACATTTTTGAAGCTGAAGACAAAGGAAAATTAAGTACACTAGTGATGCTTTATTATATTAGATTTATAATTCTATTATTCATGAGGTGGTGCTGTCAAAATATATCATTATGGATTTGTGAAAAGCAAATCGATTGGATGAAATCGTACATGGAGGACGACGCTAGTTCAGAAAATAGAGATTGTCACATCAAAAGCTCTATTTAAGACTCTTGGCGTGCCTCAAGGTAACTCCATTAAACCAATTTTGTTCACTTTGTACTCCTTCATCTAGCACCCTAAAACATGATGACGAGAATTTGCCATTTGTAAAGTAACGGCACTCGGAATCGTCTTAGTTAAAGATTGGTACGGCATTCAACATTATATGGGAAGACTGTACTGGGGGTCTGTACAGATTCAGAAATCTGCTACCAGTGTTTAAAAAGTCACTAAGACGTCCTAGAAGTAAAATATTATTGCTATTTTGCATATGGGAAGAGCATTTCTAGGTAGAACGTGCAAATAATTCAACGTCTACAAAACACACATTTTTTCGCTTATTTTTTCATTGCAATGATAAAATCTCGTGTCTCTATTTGCAGGATTCTGACTAGTTATATTATGCACAAAGTATTGATTCTCCGGCAACCCCGTTTTCTATTTGATAAGCTAAAGTTACCGAACGTTGACCATAATCCACTTTCCGCTTGTAAAACTTTGGGTTTGACATGAAGGTCTCTCCTACTTTTTGGCCCGATCGTGTATTATCAATTCTCTGGGTGCCAAGGTTGGCCGAAGAATTATTCATTCGTAGGTTCAGGGAACTTGAATTATAATTTTTTATTGCGTAGAAATTAAAGATGGTAATAGATTTGTGTTACTAGAGATGCTCTGAAAGCCCACTATAATTAGAAGTCGCTCACTAAACAAGTTATTTTAATTTATTTATTAAACGTCTGTGTGTCTCATCATGGTATTGCGAAAATTACAAATTGTATTTACTGCACTTGAAGATTTGGTACACAAGTTTAGTACACAAGACTTAGTAGATCCTTTTAGGCGCTTAAGGTCTAATATTTTAGCTACTCGCAAGGAATCGGTTTTGAAAACGGTTTTGCAGCCCAAAAATGCCATTAAACAGTTATAATATTAAATATTTTTGACACATTTGGAGTTGCTAAAACATTAGCTATAATGAGTTTTAGGTTATTTAATATGCTTTATAGATATAATCAGATCGATTTTTTCTTTTTTTTTTCATAAGTAATTGTGGAAATTCACCAAAAATCTAAATACAGTTGTTAGTAATTTTAATTAGAATTCACCCGAAACCACCGAACACATTTATGTGGCACATTATAAAAATCCTCGTTTTACCATCCAGATGCTCGGTAAGACTTTGTTCAGAGAACTATTCAGCATAACCACTTAAATCTAGGATAATTCCAAGTACACATTAAAATCCATAGAAAAGATTTATATGCAAAATGTTACATGTACGTATTACATGTTATGCGCTTTTAAAGAAAATCCGGAACTATACAATTGAAACTATCGCCATACATCTAACATTTGCGTTACTATACATATTATCTAGTAGAACATAAAATAAGCTACTGATGGATATTGCGGTGAATAGCTCTAATATATCATTGTGGGAGGAGACCACTGCAGCATATCTCTTGTAACATCGACAAAATGTGTTCACACCGAGATGAAAGTTACATGAGAGGCTTCCCTCGTCCTTTATTTAACAGACAGAAGTCCAGATCAATAATGTCCACACTGAGCATGTATGGACTTTTTGCTTTTGGGGTTTGGGCTTCGTTCGCGTCGCTCACAATACTTCACAGACAGAGTTTTCAGAAATATGTTATTTTCAGAGAATTATTTCTAAAACTATAATAAAGTCTCATTGATACAAACATTTTGAGTTTTGATTGCGTTTTTGTATTAAAAACAAAGTTCTTTACCGAATTTTTGAAATATTATTTATTTTTAGCAGAAGTAAGTTTAAAATCACAAAAATGAATGAATGTGTTAACAGAAGAGATAGAACAAAGAAGCCTCACTGGACCATTGACGCAGAGCCTTACTATAGAATGACATCGACTGGTAGTAACATCGAGAGACTTCTGGGCTTGGATTATGTTTGTGTTAAAGGGAGTAATGAAATAAAGTAATTTATTTACTATCATATTTAAACTCTCCCTGTAGGGTTTAATTCGGGTGGTTATCCATACACTTGAACCGACACTTGCTCCAGCAAAACCGATGTGTAACTTAAATCGGGCAACATTATGGATGTCCAAAAGCGGCACGTCACTACCCACAAGTGTCGTCTACTGTGGGTAATGACTGTTGGTGGGGCTCCCTAAGTGTTAAAGGCTGTAGCTAGCCTAGTCATAAGGGCCTGCCATTCCCTGCCTGCGTTTAATGGAGAGACTGGTACAAAATGTGTTCTCTTCTTCCAAGGAGCTATGATTGGTACTCATGCCCAAAATCCTTCCTCAAGGATTTTGACATGAGGCGGTCTTTTATCCCATCCCTGCCCTTCCTAGTCGTCGAAACGTTGTGTTTAGTGTTTTGGTACATATAACCATGAAAAATGTTCGAAAACCTGTAATCCCTGTATTGCGAATTGTAATGGAATTAACTCTAATTCGAATATGCTTTAATATATCATCAAAAAAGTATATTAATGTAATAAAAAGTAACTGAAACCCTTTTAAAAATCTATTTATTGACATACACGTGTTTCAGTTTTAATAACAGAGGGAGCTGGCACTTAACACTCGACGCCAACAAACAATAAATGAGGTTAATGAGCTATTTTACATTTATGCTAATGAGTCAGACATCAGCATATGTTTTATGTCCTTCGTAAACATTAGCTCTCATAAACACTGGTCACTCAAAACATCATTTTATTACATATGGGAATTATTTACTTAGTGTAAATGATAGTACTTGGTTGAGCAAAGTTCAGGGATGTAATATGTTTTTGTAACTGCCAATGTTTATTCAATGACCAGTTCATTATTAATATTTTTTAATGCAATACAGTTATTTTCAGTGTTTATTTCTACATTTTCACATTGGAAGAGGAATGGTCCAGTATTATTTTGACGGTAATAGTACAATAATGGGATATACTAGAGCTCGTTAGTTACTTATGGTTTCCTTTTAACGAATTTCACTTTAACTGGCCAAACTAGAAAATTTTAAAATTTTCTTAAACCCAAAATTTATAAATAGATACACGTTTACCTCCTGGTTATATTTACTTTCAAGTTTCTTTTAATGAAAATATTCTACTCGTTTCAGTTGGTTTGGATGCGAGGTTTGGCAGATGGTGGCTAACTTCTTAACCCATAGTACTAAATCGAGTGTTTTGTATGTAATTAACAAAAAAAATAAAATAAAATAAAATAAAATAAAAAAAATAAAAAAAAACTGAAATTGAGTGTGCTCACTGGCATAGAAATAGAATTAATATAAAAATTTGTCTATTATATACTATTTAAAGAAATTAACAAAATAAATTTATATTGAATTATAAAATGTGAATGTAGTCAATTTTTTCTACTACCTGAAACTTTATTTACTCTTATAAACAAATAATATTAAACAAAAAAGGTGTTGCATTTTATTGAAACTTTCAATCTTGTAGTATTAGAAATCCAGTACAGGAAAAAAGTCTATATAGCAGTGCGAAACATAATTGAAAAATAATGTTATTTGCTGTATAAATGTTTCAGATTTAATTTATGCATGCTATTTTATTCCAGATATGCGAAACCATATTAGAAATTAAAAAGGGTTTCTTCATTTTTGAAATTACAATTTAAAGAGTGAAAAATATGAATTATATTATGAAATCGTATATATAATGTGTTTTTTATTATTGTTAACTAAATAATCTCCTTATTGGTGTCGTCGTGGTAATGTTTGAAACTACTTTCTATAATCGTGAATTCAAATTTTATTGAAAATTTAGCAAAAAGCTTAGGAACTTTAATGAGAAAGAACTCAGTATGAAATATCATATCAATAGGTATTGTCGTAACTGTTCTATTACAATAGGTACTGTAGTAACTGTTCTGTAACAGAATGGCATTACTATTGTATTATCGGCAAAATGTGTTCACACCGAGATAAAGGTTACCTGACAGGTATTCCTCCTCCTTTATCTAACAGTGTGAAGCCCCAAATTAATGCTACAAAAAGTTACGTCAGCAAAACTACTTACGGTCAGTACAAGATCTATGTTACAATTTAATTTTGAATTAAACATATGCTGTTGCTTTGAAAACGTTGAAGACTGTAAAAATTCTGTGTTAATACATAATAATTGTTTTCAATGACACAGGAACTCAAACCAACTTTGCCTATGACACTGTCTAGTGGTTACAGTGGTTATTGTAAGACGACCGAATAGAGCAACGTCGAGTGTCGGTGCTGCTCGGATGGGTGACCGCTGAGCGATCCTGTCCCTGCAAGCAGTCCGGCTACCCAGCTATTGGTGGTGGCTCGAAATTCAGTTCTAAGTTGTTGGTTCTAAGGTTAAGGGCTAGGGAGAATGTCTTAGTCCTAACTTCGTCTGGTAAAATAAGAAATTCATTCACTACTGAGTGGCATTGTAATATTCTTACCTTTGCTGTGTTCTCAATTCACATTTAAATTTTCTCGAACACGATAAGCTAAGCTTCGAAATACCTTTCTTGTGTAGCGTACAATGTAGCTGCCTCAGTGAATTATTGATAACCCTTCCCCAAAACAATAAACATGTCAAACGTCTCCGCACTAGAGTAATCCATTTTAAAATTTAAATAATTAAAGTTACAAAAGAAAACAAAATTACTGTAGTTTTACTGCGATTAAGTTTAAGAATTAGTTTTACTGTTAAAAGAGCAAAAAACAGCAAATATATGGCTTCCTAGTTACCATTTATTTGTTCAGTACTAAATTGGCCGTTTGTTAAATTATTACATCAGCTTAAATTCTATAACAATGACAAAACCTGCATTACTGTCATTGTTAACCAGAAGAAAAATGCACACCTTATCAGCTGACAAGGTTGACGGTCAATTCCAGAGACGCTAAAACATAAGAGCATGAAGCTAAGGTAAATTGCGTTGCATCCTCACAGAAACTGACAGAGAATTCGGGATAATTGTCTCCGTATTATACAACGACAAGTGTTTGAGGAGTTTCAAAAGGATATTATTATAGAGTGTTGATTGTTTAGATAAAACTGTTTGAAAACAAATTGGAAAGACTCGGAACCGTTTGAGATAAAGCCAAATTTTAAATTAAATCATTTACTAGGTTAAATTTGCTGTAACGCAAACCAGACCTACAGTAGAGTAGTAATTCGTATTTAATTTAAAAGTATTATTGATACAACTTTTATAAGTGCCACTTTATATTTTTTCTTTCAATAGGGATATACAACTTAAGTTGCGTATCGAGATAAACGTTTTAAAAATTATTTTTCTAAATCATAGTCTATAATTTATTCTAAATCCACTTAGTGAATTAATTGTAGATCTGGTGGGGAATAGTAATGATAAAGATGCCGACAGGGAATAATGGCCACTTACGGATCATGAGTCGGGATTATTACCACCAACAGTTGTTAACAGTTGGTAACACTGTTTACATCACCTGAAAATGACGGAACGTCCAGCTCAACATGAACATCATCAATCAGTCGCGCTATTACTACGAGGCTATCGAAAAGTGGTTCATGGATTTCATAAAAAATTGCACTAAACATTCATAAGCAGCCATAAGAAACTTTGGGAATATAACTTGACATACAAAATAAATCCAGGGATTGTGATTGTTTGGGTACTTTAAAACAAAGTACCGCGAGCTCCTCTAAATATTACATAAGAGAAATTAAGTTATTATCCAGTAATCCATTACTGTTTCGTCATTAATTTATACATCAACTACATAATGGTAAAGTGTGCTTACAAGATAGACAGTTGAGAAAAGGTTAGTGGAAGTTGGTCCGTAAATACGATCTCAGAATGCCACTCACCATTAATAGATTCCTTTCATTTCTCTCGGCTCACATGTTGGACGCGAGGATGAGGTTCTCTGTGCGCCGATGGTAAGTGTCCCTAGTAAGTCCGATGGTAAGAGTAACACATTGAACGCTTATCCAACATAAGAACAGTACGCTTCTGTTCAAAAAACAACACTGACAAATTGGACAGTTGTAAATCCTCTGTTTTCTTAGGCAACGTTGCACAAGTGCAATTATAGCCAAACATACAACACCTATCTATTGTATAACCACCACATTTGTGAAATTGGTCAAACTTGCAACATTAAATATTGTAAACCTGTGGAGTACCAATTTTCCTGGCTGGAGAAATACCCATCACCGCGTAGCAATTGGCTAACCTTTAGCTCATTTCCTTCTCAAGATGTCCTGTGGACAGATAGGCATAGTTACATATAATGGAACCAATTACCGTAGAAAATAAGTTTTATGCCGAATTTAAAGTCTATATATCAAATATTTCTCGACATATCTGGCAATATGATGCTTCTACGTTTTTATTCTTTACATTTGGTTTCATATACGTGTTTAAATAATAAATGTCTACCTACAAAATCACCATAAAATAGTATTTTGTACAATACAACAATACTACATTATTTGTTGGCATTGATAGGCTACATATATGTATGTATGTCACATGTTTGAATCTCATATAGTTGTACTGAGTTTGTTTAGGAAATGTTATTTGGATATTTTCTCGTTAAAATCATGGTTACCCATAAGACCAATAGATAAATATTAGTTAACCCTAAACTAAATCCCATGGAGTGACATGTACCTTAATCGAACTCGATATAGAAATGAAGCTTCATGTAAAAAGTCTGTGGATCATTTCGTTTCCAAGAGATCTTGCGGACAGACTGAAAGATAATAAGGCAGACAGACAGAAGTGAAATCTTTCCATCACTACAAGTGATATAGGCTTCATCAAAGCTCAGCCAAATAAATATTACCATATTCTACAGTTGAAATTGCTACCAAGATATCAATATTATATGGTACCCCACTGTATTTCCCATTCCATTTTTGTAAACAAAATAATTACAACCATTTTCAACATTCCTACGGTTTTCATACCATCAAACAGCAAACTTTCCTTTACTTCTATAAATTTTCAAACCCTTTAGATCCTGTACGAGTAGAAGGATATTATTTAGTAATAGCATAAAAAATTCATGATGATACTGGGCGATCTCTCAAAATTTTATTTAAAACTTTCCGTCTTAAGAAAGTAACTACAGTAACATTTGTTCCAATGTAACTCTACATTCCTTTTATGAATCTCATTCTTTCTTATTATCACTACATTCATTTCAATAAAATAACTTCGATAAATATTTATAGATACAGAAGTCACAAAAATATAAATTAGGTCTCAGAAGGCAAAGGGTAAAACCCCCAACACAGTAGGATTGTAAAGTTTCTGATTAAAGTTTCTTTATTTTACTAACTTAGTGCAATGTCCAACAAAACTCTTTTATATGTTAACAAATACTAAATAAAACCCATCAAAATTTGCAAATAATATTGAAAGTTAAATGTACATTTATAAGTCAAAACACATATACTAAAAAGAATTATTTAAGTAAATTTATACATACGTAGATGAAAAATAAGACGAGTTTGACTGGAAGGAACAACGAAGTAGAATTTAATTAAATGTATTGTTTATTATTGCCTTACCCGGCATCAGCCAACAGAGATTAAAGGTGGAAGTTTAAGGGATTTATCTATTTTTTAAATTATATTTTTACTTTCATTTTCTCGAAACAAGACCACGCGATCCCATATCAGCGCTATAGGCGGCATAAGTGATAGAATCAGATTTTGTGACCAAGACAGTTTTTGACTTCCGTGATGAATTGTGGAGGAAATATAAGTAGCGTTATTTTTGTGTATCAGAATACCGCGAACTAAGAAATGTGATTACGAAACGTAGAAATATTTATCATCAAAGTTAGACATATTAAGCGGCATAGTTACTCAGTTCAACTAATGGAAACCAACTTCATCAATAAGTCTTATGGAACTGGCAGTAACTTCACCCGCTATATCATATTGTGTCTCTTTACACACAAAATACTGAATCTTAAATTAGTATGTATTTAGATTTGACTTTTAATTAATGAACTAATTGTATTGTTCTGTATATATTTTAATTTTAAGGCCTACACATAACTTGTTATTTAAACCTTAATTAAGTTTATAAATTCACTGTTTAAGTTAATTCCTATGCAGTGTTTATGTACTATGTAATAACGGTTTTATGTTTGGAAATAAATAATTACACATTTAAAAATACCATTTTTACTGTAATTATTCATATTCAAGCGCATTTTATGCTGTTTTGAGAAAATGTGTTTTTCTTCATTAATTGTAAGCTTTAATAAATAGTAATAATCTGCGGAAGTACGGAGTGAATTACAGTTTCGTATTTTAATTTTTTTTTAGACTTGAATTTACGAGGCCGAAAAAACTAATTTTAACAAATACTGAAATGAAAACTTGAGTTGTTCTTGAATATACTTGAAAGGATTCGGTTAAGTGAAATGTGTTTAAACCTAATATTTAGAAGAAGGTAGAGCAATTACAAATACAAATTAACTACTTATGTGGTCAATGTTAAAGAGTATTTTATTACACAACTTATAACTGTAATCTTCCTTCAATTTAACAGTATCATGGATTACTGTTGTACATAAAAAATAAAGTATATTTAGTTTTAATAATCTGTTTAGTTTTACAGAGAGAAGTATCAAAATTGAGACTAAACAAAGGAGCAATCTCTTAATAACCTGATCCGGATTGAAAATATTCGACTACTTGAATCTTGTTTGTTTGATTGCCTCTGAGAAAAAATATAAGAGTGTGACAATTTGTCCTATTTAAAAGCTTTTTTAACACTATAGGCTATAGTCAATAGTCAAGTATTTATTGCGGAGACAAAAAGTAAATTTGTATAGCAAACGTCAAGTATCTAATAATTTTGACTCACGTGCTACATCGAACTCCCATTTAAACATACATTTTGACACACTCTGCTCCACTATCGCTCGTTTTTAAAGCTTGAAGCTTGAAATCTCTTAAAAATTGGTTACTTGCACATGTACCCTACTGCACTAGTTCATAGCTGAGATGTGGATAGAACAAGCCATAATAAGCCGTCACAATAACCTGAATAGGGCAGTATTTAGCTAGAGACCTCAACAAATAAATGCCTGAGGCTAATTTGGAGCAAACGTAATCGATATGAACATTCCATGTCAAACATTGATCAAGGCAAATTCCAAGAAATTTCGAGGAACAGACCTCTTCTAATATGGCCTTATCCAACACGATGGCCGGGCCATATTCGCAGTCTATATAGCGCAAAGAAAAATTTAGAAAATTGGGTTTTGAAGAATTTGTTTTTAGATTGAGGCTGTGAAAATTTTGGAAACAACTGTTTACTGCAACAAAGTTTTTTTGTTCTAAAACTGATTTTGTAATTTGAATTAAAATAAAGAGTTGTATCATATGAATACTGAACATTTCTTCCGTGTGGTAATGATGATTCTATGTCATTGACATAGAACAGGAAGGGAATAGGGCTGAGAATTGATCCTTGAGGGACTACATAAATAATTTTCATTGAATTAGAAAATGGTTTGAAATTTGGACAACTTGAGATCTGTGGCTTAAAAATGAACTAAGCCACAAGAGAGGCACGCCTCGGATGCCATAGGACCCCAATTCGTCAAACAGCGTAAGATGGTCAACACAATCGAATGCTTTAGATAAATCTATAAACACACTTAATGTGTGATTTCGACTTTCTAGCCCCTCTACAATCATCTCAACAAGGCTCACAACCGCGTCTATCGTTGATTTGCCCTTTCTGAATCCAAATTGTTCGTTTGATAGCTGATTGTATTTGTTAAGAAACTGACGCATTCGTAATAAAAATCTTTTCGAATATTTTATTATTACAGGAAAAATATAGACAGTCCGATAACTATTGATTAGTGTGGGGAAATTTTTTTTTAAGATTGGGGTTACTTTTGAGATTTTTAGGAGCCAGGGGAAAACTCCTGTGCGAAAAGACATTAAATAATACAAGTCAAAGGTCTCACAATATGCTTGTAGCATTGCTTGATGCGCCATTAAATTAGTATCATTGGAACTTTTAGATGGACGCTGCTGATTGATTCTATCCACCTCTTTTTCAAAAACAGGTGTCAGAACCATTGAGGTTACTGGAATTTGTCTTTGAATGGGTTTTACTTGATGTGATGATGGATGAGGGCCCTGGTCACAGCCTAAAGTTGCAAAATGTTAAATTTATTTGCCACCTCAGTCCCATCATCCACAGTTCGATCCCCAATTTTAATTTGGAATTCCTTAGAATCTTTGTCTTTATTGTTAATAATGTCCCAAACGGTTTTTGATAGCTTACTACTAAATAGAGAAGTACTTCGATGGACTGGCCCTAAATCGGATTTTCGTTCCTCAGATTTCGCTGCTAAAATTTAAAATACTATAATTTAATAGGAATTTGTATAAAATTTATTCAATTAACAATTAAGTACGTTTGGTATATTATTTTGATTAAGGTACCAAATTAATTTTTCATGAATAGAAAATTATAACATTTATTTAAAACGAATGTACAGTTACAAATATGAAAACTGCACAACAAATTACTTGTTAGTCTTACTATATATTACACTTGAATTATAAATAATGCTTTATAATACAAATTGATGTCAATATGTTCTCTTCATAAAGGAGGTTTGTTTAAAGACATCTTACCTGGCACAAAGCTCTGAAAGTAATTTAAATAATTGATAAACATTAAAAACCTTACATACTTCAAACGGAGAATTATGTGCGGTTGTACAATGTTATTGACGAAACAGCTTTTATAACCTTTTTTCACAATTTACCTCTATAAAATAGGGCTTCTGTAACCATCTGCTGCAACGACTCCAATTAGAAGAAAGAGTGTAAGTCACTTTGCTTAGTTTTAATTATATGTACTTTCTTAGTAAACTGAGCAATTATGATGTTTTCTATTACTTAATATAATGTTCGCAACTACCCTTCACCACTTTTTCATAAGTATTTGAATCCTATATACTTTCTATATCTGAAGGAACGAGCTTATAAATAAATAATGCTAAATTGTAAATTTGATAAATTACGTCTTTCCCATTTTTCTGCTATAATGAAAGTAATTCAAGTATAAATTGGAAACTAATGTTACTCTATCCAAATAGCCGGTCATGTGGACACAAGGCGAGAAACTAACCCTATATCTGTAAGTGTATGCAGATTACTCAGCGTGTTTATCCACGTGAGAGACCTCTATATTTGGTCTTCATTCTGTCCTAAATCTACACGTTATATAAACCGAATTTTGGGCCTCATTCCGTAACCTAGAATTTTTTTTCTGATTTTCATTAGCGTAGAGGGAAATTTTGGTACATTATAAACACTAATTTCATCTCAGGAATCAGTTCTTTACCATAGTTTTCAGGAATAGTTTATTATACAATTGGCTTATGGGTGATTCCCGAAATTGGCACGAATAGCAACGTAATATAAGATCAATTTTACAACTGTAAAGTCTCATTACTAAAATAAGAGCCTCATGCGGAACCATGTCATGAACATGGAGAGTCCTCGACTATTGAATGCACACCTCATTTATGTAACCTTACTCATTTGCCCTGACAGGTTCTGACTGCCTTCATGAGTGCAGACCTGTATCGTCCATGAGCAACTGGCGAGAGAAGAAGCTTCGCTAACCGCTCAGTCAATCTGTCTTGAAGTATGGTGGAAAAATTTGGATGATTTACAATTTGGTTTTTCCGAACATAATATCAATCACGCTTAATCCGGTCTCTAATCAGTGAACTTATCTTGAATTGTCTTGCTCTATCTCCCTTAAATAAAATCACAGTATACCAAAAACAAAATAAATAAAATATTTAATCTAACCGGATTTGACCAACTTTCATTGTGATGTATGTATCAATCTTTGGAACCGGGCCCACAACAGTTTACTTTTTGGTGTAATAACCCCCATCCAATGAATAAATAACATGTCCTTATACTTATCTTCTTTATAAAGTATTATGCAGAGAATTTAGTAAGAAATAAAGAATATTTGAATTATAATATAATGTAGTCTAAAAAAATTATAGTACTTATAAGAATAAAATACTTAATGTGCGATACGTTCGTTTAAGTTACAGATACAGTTAAGCAACAAAATTGGCCAGTTGCAACTACGCAGTTTGCAGAGAATAAGAAAGATTATAATGGTTTTTTATTATAACTATGACGTCCATAATTAGTTAATACTATTGGATCATAAACTCGCTGTACATAACAACGTACAACTTATAACATGCTGCTGGTTGTGTCTTTAGTATTGTAATATACCACAGTATAACACTACTCACGAGGCGTTACTTATAACCCTAGCGTACTGTAAAATGTACTGTTAATTACGATTTTTATTGCGATGTCTTGATTTAATGATTCTTTAGATTTAAAATTCGGTTTATATACCTAACTTTAAGGGTTAAATTTAGAAAGTTATTTAAATTTACTATGTAATAAACTTGAATAGTTTTACACATAGCGTGGCTATGGTTGGAAGAGTTAATTCAATGCGATGTTGAGTTCATCTCCATCACATTACCTTTTTAAATCATTACTCAGACACTGCACTAAACGGACGGAGAAATCATCTATGAATCGAGTGACATTTTACACTGCAATTAAACCAGAAACTGAGTTGGCCCAGTCATGAATCGTGAAGAATCAGCTGAGGCTCGTACAGGCCTCTCACTGTTCCTGCTTTTGTACCGAAACTAGTTCTAAGTCCAGGAAGTCACAGACGGGTTTCTACTATAACTCTCGATTTGACAACTCACTCTAGCGCTCGTTGTTTTACCATCGTAATGAACTCGGCCTTTACTCTTAACTTCAAAGAACTAAACTCAATTTTACTTTCAAAAGAGTTAGGCGTATACTTCAATTTTGTTTACATACTCTGTTTACCAATTTTTTAAATACAAATTTAATTTAATTTTATATTGCACGAGTCTGTTTCATCAATCCCCCTTACATTTAAAATAAGATGAATCATTTTCAAGATCATTAGAGTGAAAAATGATACAATCATAAGACACTTCATATCTTACATTATTACGATAAATCTGGCATAGATTCAATTTTATTTCATTTGTATAAACGTGGTACATAAGAAGACTATAAATGGTGATAAAATGCAATATGTGTTACTAAAATATATCAGTTAAAGTTCTTTTGGAAAATTTACAAAAAGTTGAAACCAAAGTCCGAAGCAATCCATAATATGCAAATGCGTGAAATGGTGGAATGCCGCATAGGTAACATTTTTCACATATTACTTGTCGCTTTCTTCTTATCGCGAAGCCTCATATTTCTCAAAAATAAAAAACGCAGTAGAATTATTTTATTTTGGTAGTTTTTTTTTGTTATTATAGTGTATGATTTAAACTAAAGAATCCATACAGCATTTTTTTCCCCCAAAAATAAATGTATTGTTTCTTCATACTTATAACTTTCTGATACTGTAGTCGGATAATATTTATAAGTTAAACTTATACAACTCATTAAATTGTTAAAAAGTAGAACTTAAATGAACCGAAATAGATAAAGCTAAAAAATAAATATAGTTATACATATATTATAGTTGAATAGTCATACAAAAATTTAAAAGAATGGAATCGTTTTGTATTACTGATTTTTAGATTAAATATAACTTTTGACGTAAAATTTTTTTAATTAGGATGATACCACTACATTCGTCTTTAGTAAACTCCATGATTTTAGTATCTAGAATATTCGTTATCATATTCGTAGATAGGTTTCTTTATATGGAATTTAAAAATACATGTGTCCTATTGTCTACCCGAACATAAATCCTTTAGGTCGACACATTTAAAAATTATCGTGCATAATACAAACAGAAACATGACTTCGTTCGTCAGCAACTAACAAGAGTGGCTGTGTGTGAATAACAGTTTACAAGTTCAGAAAGTAATAACAATATTTATTTGTGATAATCCTAGTCAAGTACGCACCACTATAGTTTATTAACTGATATTACCTCTAAAAGCGTAACTGTATTTAATATTCTCTAATAATAAGAGTTTTAGATCGTAATATGAGTTTAAAACTGGCAATAATGTTTAGTATATTTAAACCTTCCATAACCAAACATCTGACGTGAATTATAAATAGAAATTCATAATAAGTATACTGTACGATTAAAATCCAAACAGCCAGGATAAAAATTATAATTTTATGCCATAAGAATAATGATAAATTTAATACTTTGTAAGTACTGCATTAACCATGTCCAAATATTAATTTAATTCTCATTTTATTTCTTTTTTTAATAATTACCGAATACGAATGATAATTATTTCTGAAACTCTTGAAATTATGTTTGAAAGTATCCTGCTACGTGCCATTCAGAGCAGGTGTGAACAAAAAGTTGAAATCATAATTGTAGTACTGTTAGATACTTTTTTATAATTTACATTTATGCACAAGTTGAGTTTATAATAAATATTTATATTATTTACCTTTTCATATAATTTTCAAAGTAATTTGTTATGGAGGAGCTTTTATTTTATTTTTTTGACAGCCAACAAGGTAGGAATATGCCACACCACGCGTCGCAAACAGGATTCGGAAGCTTTCATGCATAATTCACGTATATGGTGAGTTTGTATCCATAACTTATTTAATTCTCGAGATTTCCTACGGAGAGATAGGCAGACAGAAAACTACACAGACAAATAATTTACAGAGAAATTACGCTGTCAAATTTCAAGTTCGGACATGCGACACCAAAGAACAGCATAAGTTTATCTACGTACAAACGAAGTTTCATGCTAAAATTAAAGTCTGCTGAGGAAAAATATCTCGAATTAATTTTTTACATGATACATTCAAAATTTTCGTTTATTAATTTAGGTTTGATAGTTATTTTCAAATAATAAGCCGTATTATGAAAAAAGTGAATTATTAAATTTCTAAATATTGAATTACGAGTCACTGATAAATAACTATTCCCTATCATTATTGAAGTCTATCACTAGTTTTATATCTGAGTATCTCTACGCGGTATATATTGAAAAATAACTGACATGTAGACTTAAAATTGTACATGAAGCTTCATTTCTACATGAGAAACACCGAGTTAAAAATGGTGCATGTCACTCTCAGGGATTTACTTGAACGTTGGTGAAATTTTTACATTGGTCTCATAAGTAACTATGATGGCAAGGAGAAAATGTAAAATGTAACAGCCAGGAAATGTAACAGTTTTTTGCTGTATGATTGTCTGTCGTTCTATGTATCAATTATTAAATAAGCTGTTTGTACTGAACCCTGAGAAACCTGCTACGTGACACGTGGTTTGGTGGTCCCTCACCTTGTACATTTTGTTGTCAGAACAAACTGAAATGGAATCTTAGACCACATACATTAATGAAATGGGAATAACTTACCATTCAAGTAACAATTTGCAAACTCCAGGTAACAATTACTTAAAAAATTAAAGCCAAACATTGAGGAATGCTTATTGCTAATGGAATGTTGCTTTGGGCGTGGAAATGCATTTTAGATAAAACTAGGAAGTTTCAAGAAATACGAAGATGCCACTGAAGCCTTTGAAAACTTAGACGGAAAGCTACTTATAATATCTAGAGTTACCTAAAAATTTTAGGAATTAAAAAAAAAAAAATTATCTCTATCTTAAATTATTGGAACTTTACTGGATCCGTATCAAATATTTACAACTAAACGATACATTATGGCTGGTTAAATATTTATCTAATTAATTAAATAAACCTCGACTGACCAGCAAAGTCAAATAAATCCCAAATACAAAGTATTCATCCTGGCCCTACTAAAGACGTAACTGTTATTTAGAAATCACTGTGAGATTACTTTGTACAGCTAACACTATTAGGCATGAACTACTTTAAGGTATTTGTGTATGAAACATCTCATAAATTCATTTTTAATTTGATAGTAACTAGTTTAGGCAACGACGGTATTGTCCGATTTCTTCAACTTTTATCAAATATTTGGTTTCCGTGATTAGTTTCGACCAATATTTCATGTAAATGGTTTGTATTTCGTTTTTAATACGTACATAGTTTAACATTAAGGCAAATTATAAAGACCATACACCATACAATACCATAATCAGGTATTTCCATCTTAAAAGCGTCACTTCTAGATTTCATGGCAATGTTTTATGGTATCTAACTCTCTTCTTGTCAATAGTAGAGTTTACTCTCGTACTCTAGTACACGAAGAAAGAGCGTAGATCTCGATCTTCTACTGAATACGCTGTACTAACTTTCTTGACTAATAAGATCTGATAGACCACTTACTTGTCTACGTCTTCTTGTTCTTTTCATTTCCCCTTTCAGTTTCCTGTTTCTACGTTCACTACAACCGAAAACCAGGAATTTAACACGTGATCTTAGTAAAGATTGTAAGCTACATAAACAATTTTAGGCTAATGTTTCTGCACTAAGGGCTCAATAAATGTAACAACAATTTAAAAACGATAATTTATTTTAAAATGATCTTTGAACATAAACCAACATCTCTTACAAAATTAGTAACGCAGATATGGCTTAAAGTATCCCTTAAAAATATATCACAGATTTTTTGAGAAAATTACACCTAGTACGTATACAAAATCATCGTTTCATTGTAACTGCTCGTTTGATCGTTCCTGATCAACTATGCGAGAGCGGGGCTCAGGGGTTTATCGCTCTCTCATAGTCATGACCTTGACCTTAACTCAGTTATATGTACATATACAAATTTTATTGAGTTCATAAAATAGTTATTATGTAATGAGCTCACACTTTTAAACATATAGATAGTACAAGAAAATGACATATCTAACTCTACCAACAATGAGAAGCGGCCACAAAACAACTCTGTTTGGAACAATATTATTTGATATTTAAGTATTGTTAGCTCTTAAAGCACATCCTAATGAACTGGTATATTTATCAAACTATTTTAACATTACTTTTCTTGTTAAATTTGTACCAGCTAGTTCGTCTAATTTGCATTTACTCACATTAATAATTTTTGGTTTGTAATGATACAAAGATTTTTTCTAAACCTCCTCACTTTAAACGCATCAAATATTTTTTTATGTAGCGATAGTTAAATTTTAAAACCTTTTCTTGCTTGGACAAAAATGAAGAGTATTAGAATTATTCTAAAACCGTTTCTGTTATGACAATGGAGAAATGATTTTTTGTGGTCTCTTTATTGACAATCACTTTAGCAAAATATTCAAGAAAGTCTCCGTTATTTCTAGATTTAAAATTAAGTGACTGTGATTTAATTAAAATAATCCCTCTTTAAACGTCTGTACAAAGAAGAATCAAAAGTAGGCAACATTATTGAT
The DNA here is from genome assembly GCF_021130785.1 of Homalodisca vitripennis. NCBI lineage: Eukaryota > Metazoa > Arthropoda > Insecta > Hemiptera > Cicadellidae > Homalodisca > Homalodisca vitripennis. The sequence continues at coordinate 12,793,326 of NC_060212.1, read as the reverse complement.
TAATCTTTACCTGTAATTACACTCATTAAATTATGTTGTAACAAAGAACGTCAAAGAGTATTCAGTAATGAATATTCATTTGATCCGCATTATAACGATCTCGTTTCAAATATTCTGACGGAATAACTTGATGATGAATTAATTAAATAAATCAATATTATTGGCAGTAAACGGAATGTTGATGGCTTTCTTTCTTCTGTTATTAAGGAAAGAAAGGAGAGGTTAATAAATACTTCACAGGCTGAAGGCATGTGATAAATATCAAAATGGTTCAATAGGAGTCAGGGGTGTTCCATCGGACTCGTTAGTATATTTACCAATATAAGGAGGGTAAGGAAACCAAGGTGAGAATTCAGACGTAGGTGGTGTGCACTTCTGTCTGTAGAAGGACCCACCTTGCCAATGTATTTACCAACAGATCGAAGATAAAGAAACCAAGATGAGGATTTAGACGTAGGTGGCGTGATCTTTCGTCTCCAGAGGAATCAACTTCGCAAGAGTATTTAACAACAGAAAGAAAACTAGGATTCAAACGTGGTTGAGGTGAGCTTCCGTTTCCGGAGGAACCCACTTCGCAAGAGTATTTACCAACAGAAAGAAAATTAGGATTCAGACGTAGGTGGTGTGAGCTTCCGTCTCCGGAGGGACCCACTTTGCAAGAGTATTTACCAACAGAAAGAAAATTAGGATTCAGACGTAGGTGGTGTGAGCTTCCGTCTCCGGAGGGACCCACTTTGCAAGAGTATTTACCAAAAGAAAGAAAATTAGGATTCAGACGTAGGTGGTGTGAGCTTCCGTTTCCGGAGGAACTCACTTCGCAAGAGTATTTCCCAACAGAAAGAAAATTAGGATTCAGACGTAGGTGGTGCGAGCTTCCGTCTCCGGAGGGACCCACTTCGCAAGAGTATTTACCAACAGAAAGAAGATGATGATTCAGACGTAGGTGGTGTGAGCTTCCGTCTCCGGAGGGACCCACTTAGCAAGAGTATTTACCAACAGAAAGAAGATGAGGATTCAGACGTAGGTGGTGTGAGGTTCCGTCTCCGGAGGGACCCACTTCGCAAGAGTATTTACCAACAGAAAGAAGATGAGGATCCAGACGTAGGTGGTGTGAGGTTCCGTCTCCGGAGGGACCCACTTAGCAAGAGTATTTACCAACAGAAAGAAGATGAGGATTCAGACGTAGTTGGTGTGAGCTTCCGTCTCCGGAGGGGACCCACTTAGCAAAATTTATTTACCAACAGAAGAAGATGAGGATTCAGACGTAGGTGGTGTGAGCTCCGTCTCCGGAAGGGACCCACTTAGCAAGAGTATTGACCAACAGAAAGAAGATGAGGATTTAGACGTAGGTGGTGTGAGCTTCCGTCTCCGGATGGACCCACTTAGCAAGAGTATTTTACCAACAGAAAGAAGACGAGGATTCAGACCCACGGTGGTGTGAGCTTCCGTTCTCCGGAGGGGACCCACTTAGCAAGAGTATTTACCAACAGAAAGAATACGAGGATTCAGACGTAGTGGTGTGAGCTTCCGTCTCCGGAGGGACCCACTTAGCAAGAGTTTTTACCAACAGAAAGAAGACGAGTTCAGACGTAGGTGGTGTGGAGCTTCCGTCTCCGGAGGACCCACTTAGCAAGAGTATTTACCAACAGAAAGAAGATGAGGATTCAGACGTAGTTGGTTGTGAGCTTCCGTCTCCGGAGGGACCCACTTAGCAAGAGTATTTACCAACAGAAAGAAGATCAGGATTCAGACCCACGGTGGGTGTGAGCTTCCGTCTCCGGTGGGACCCACTTAGCAAGAGTATTTACCAACAGAAAGAAGATGAGGATTCAGACGTAGGTGGTGTTGTGAGCTTCCGTCTCCGGAGGACCCACTTAGCAAGAGTATTTACCAACAGAAAGAAGACGAGGATTCAGACGTAGGTGGTGTGAGCTTCCGTCTCCGGAGGGACCACTTAGCAAGAGTATTTACCAACAGAAAGAATACGAGGATTCAGACGTAGGTGGTGTGAGCTTCCGTCTCCGGAGGGACCCACTTCGCAAGAGTATTTACCAACAGAAAGAAGATGAGGATTCAAGACGTAGTGGTGTGAGCTTCCGTCTCCGGAGGGACCCACTTAGCAAGAGTATTTACCAACAGAAAGAAGATGAGATTCAGACCCACGGTGGTGTGAGCTTCCGTCTCCGGTGTGACCCACTTTAGCAAGAGTATTTACCAACAAAAGAAGATGAGGATTCAGACGTAGGTGGTTGTGAGCTTCCGTCTCCGTAGGGACCCACTTAGCAAGAGTATTTACCAACAGAAAGAAGATGAGGATTCAGACGTAGGTGGTGTGAGCTTCCGTCTCCGCAGGGACCCACTTCGCAAGAGAGTATTTACCAACAGAAATAAGACGAGGATTCAGACGTAGGTGGTGTGAGCTTCCGTCTCCGGAGGGACCCACTTAGCAAGAGTATTTACCATCAGAAAGAAGATGAGGATTCAGACGTAGTTGGTGTGAGCTTCCGTCTCCGGAGGGACCCACTTAGCAAGATTATTTACCAACAGAAAGAAGATGAGGATTCAGACGTAGGTGGTGTGAGCTTCCGTCTCCGGAGGGACCCACTTAGCAAGAGTATTTACCAACAGAAAGAAGATGAGGATTCAGACGTAGTTGGTTGTGAGCTTCCGTCTCCGGAGGGACCCACTTAGCAAAATTATTTACCAACAGAAAGAAGATGAGGATTCAGACGTAGGTGGTGTGAGCCTCCGTCTCGGAGGGACCCACTTAGCAAGAGTATTTACCAACCGAAAGAAGACGAGGATTCAGACCCACGGTGGTGTGAGCTTCCGTCTCCGGAGGGACCCACTAGCAAGAGTATTTACCAACAGAAAGAATACGAGGATTCAGACGTAGTGGGTGTGAGCTTCCGTCTCCGGAGGGACCCACTTAGCAAGAGTTTTTACAACAGAAAGAAGACGAGGATTCAGACGTAGGTGGTGTGAGCTTCCGTCCTCCGGAGGGACCCACTTAGCAAGAGTATTTACCAACAGAAAGAAGATGAGGATTCCAGACGTAGTTGGTGTGAGCTTCCGTCTCCGGAGGGACCCACTTAGCAAGAGTATTTACCAACAGAAAGAAGATCAGGATTCAGACCCACGGTGGTGTGAGCTTCCGTCTCCGGTGGGACCCACTTAGCAAGAGTATTTTACCAACAGAAAGAAGATGAGGATTCAGACGTAGGTGGTGTGAGCTTCCGTCTCCGGAGGGACCCACTTAGCAAGAGTATTTACCAACAGAAAGAGACGAGGATTCAGACGTAGGTGGTGTGAGCTTCCGTCTCCGGAGGGACCCACTTAGCAAGAGTATTTACCAACAGAAAGAATACGAGGATTCAGACGTAGGTGGTGTGAGCTTCCGTCTCGGAGGGACCACTTCGCCAAGAGTATTTACCAACAGAAAGAAGATGAGGATTCAGACGTAGGTGGTGTGAGCTTCCGTCTCCGGAGGGACCCACTTAGCAAGAGTATTTACCAACAGAAAGAAGATGAGGATTCAGACCCACGGTGGTGTGAGCTTCCGTCTCCGGTGTGACCACTTAGCAAGAGTATTTACCAACAGAAAAGAAGATGAGGATTCAGACGTAGGTGGTGTGAGCTTCCGTCTCCGTAGGGACCCACTTAGCAAGAGTATTTACCAACAGAAAGAAGACGAGTATTCAGACGTAGGTGGTGTGAGCTTCCGTCTCCGGAGGGACCCACTTAGCCAAGGAGTATTTACCAACAGAAAGAAGACGAGGATTCAGACCCACGGTGGTGTGAGCTTCCGTCTCCGGAGGGACCCACTTAGCAAGAGTTTTTACCAACAGAAAGAAGACGAGGATTCAGACGTAGGTGGTGGGAGCTTCCGTCTCCGGAGGGACCCACTTAGCAAGAGTATTTACCAACAGAAAGAAGATGAGGATTCAGACGTAGTTGGTGTGAGCTTCCGTCTCCGGAGGGACCCACTTAGCAAGATTATTTACCAACAGAAAGAAGATGAGGATTCAGAACGTAGGTGGTGTGAGCTTCCGTCTCCGGAGGGACCCACTTAGCAAGAGTATTGACCAACAGAAAGAAGATGAGGATTCAGACGTAGGTGGTGTGAGGTTTCCGTCTCCGGAGGGACCCACTTAGCAAGAGTATTTACCAACAGAAAGAAGATCAGGATTCAGACCCACGGTGGTGTGAGCTTCCGTCTCCGGTGGGACCCACTTAGCAAGAGTATTTACCAACAGAAAGAAGATGAGGATTCAGACGTAGGTGGTGTGAGCTTCCGTCTCCGGAGGGACCCACTTAGCAAGAGTATTTACCAACAGAAAGAAGACGAGGATTCAGACGTAGGTGGTGTGAGGTTCCGTCTCCGGAGGGACCCACTTAGCAAGAGTATTTACCAACAGAAAGAAGAATTCAGACGTAGGTGGTGTGAGGTTCCGTCTCCGGAGGGACCCACTTAGCAAGAGTATTTACCAACAGAAAGAAGATGAGGATTCAGACGTAGGTGGTGTGAGCTTCCGTATCCGGAGGGACCCACTTAGCAAGAGTATTTACCAACAGAAAGAAGATGAGGATTCAGACGTAGGTGGTGTGAGCTTCCGTCTCCGGAGGGACCCACTTAGCAAGAGTATTTACCAACAGAAAGAAGATGAGGATTCAGACGTAGGTGGTGTGAGCTTCCGTCTCCGGAGGGACCCACTTAGCAAGAGTATTTACCAACAGAAAGAAGATGAGGATTCAGACGTAGGTGGTGTGAGCTTCCGTCTCCGGAGGGACCCACTTAGCAAGAGTATTTACCAACAGAAAGAAGATGAGGATTCAGACGTAGGTGGTGTGAGCTTCCGTCTCCGGAGGGACCCACTTAGCATGAGTATTTACCAACAGAAAGATGATGAGGATTCAGACGTAGGTGGTGTGAGCTTCCGTCTCCGGAGGGACCCACTTCGCCAACAACTTCGGCTTGAACAATTGACCGAATGTAGTTCGGAACTGGCGACTCATGGAGCAATAGAGAATGAAGTTGATGGCACCATTTATAAGGGCTAGGATGTCCATTACCTCGCCAAACTGAAAAAAAACATATTATTTGTGAAATTTATTTTATATGAAATCATTAGTAGCAGATAACTTGTCCACAAGTAAAAATACTTGGACAAGGTTTAGCGGGATTATATTAAAAACTACATTTTTGTTTTGTATCGATGGATACAAAGTAAAACAATAGTTTGTAAGATGCAATTAAACTATATGTCATAGTTTTAAATTGTCATTCTTTATTTATTGGATTTTAGTTTAAAGATGAACTTTTTATAGAAAAGCGATCTCCTTTGTCGCTATAGAGTGCAAAGAAATTCACCTTTTCATCTTAGAAATAAATTAAACCTGTCACAAAGACAGTACTTGGTCGTGTTGAGTTCTCAATAAAAACAATACATGTTTGTTTTCAATAGCTCGAAATGTATTATTTATAATTAGGAAAATGCACTGTTAGGGTTAAATGCAACAATCTGTAGAAAACGATTAGGTCATACCAATAATCAAACGAAAAATAAAAAATCACGATTTACACATACTCTCTCACCTTTGGAGTTCTGTCTTCCTTCTAATTTCGGACTCAGGTGAAGTCATCCATTAGGAATATTTAATCATTCCAAGGATTTGTAAGAAAAATTTAAACTAGATTAATCTCTAGGCTCCGGTCACGGTTGGTCTGTTCGTAAATTTAACGTTTTGTTCTTAATATGAACAACTACGTCCAAGGCAGTTGTGCTGCCGTAATACAAAAAAAAATCAACATTGCACTGACAAGGCTATATGATCCTTTTATCTTGTTTAAGGAAGCGATCTTTAATTCATCCAAACAATCATAGTGCAGAAATGGATATATCGTGTAACTAACGTCTTCCAATTTTACATCTTACAAGATCACAAAAATTGTGAATCCTCCATTAGCAAGGTTCAAAAGCACAAATACGAAATTTCATGGCAAATACAAAACATTTAAGGGTAATAATTTCTTTTATAGCTTGTAATACCTGAGATTTTGGACTATGACAGTTTTCAACTACTGAAAAATATTTGAAGGACTTCAGGTTCTAAATCCTCTTAGCGTACGAGCAATTCCAGTGAAAGGTGTACCAGTACTATGACTAATCAGATCATGTTAGATAAGAGAATATTTAATGGACTTTCAATCCCGGGCTTATCTTGAGTTCATCCAAGATATTTCAATGAATATATTTGCCGCACCCACGCTCCCTACTCGACTAGAACAATTTACCATTTGATGATAATTTGAACCATCTACGGTTTCACAATCTATAGACAGCCCTCCCGAAACAAATTATGTGTGTTATGGAGTTTCCAACATACGTTATCTTGTTCATATTTTTAGCATTTTTACCATCTTGAAATTTTAACAGAGCACTTGATCTTCACTAAACCAACCACATTGAATATCTTTAATCATTAAGAGCCTAAAAATATCCATATTAAATTTTTACACCCTTTACGGTGTACATTGTAGTCCAACCGGTCAAATTTGTGCTCCAAGCACCGCTATTACTTTATAGCCTACGTTGGTAATTACTAAATTGTACGGTGATATCGTTCAACAACATCGGTTACAGACTCTGTTCGTTGGTGAATGTTTGCATTTAGAGTGAGACCTAACCAGTAGACCTAGTATAAACTCGGTACTGTGGAACTCGAAATATAATATTTTACAAAAATCTAATACTTAATAATTATTTGGTACAAATACTTAAAATAAAAATGATTTGTATAATAATACTGCAATTTATTCTCCGCTTGTTCAGTGCCTGTAATATCTTGTAAATCTTTCAATATGGAGTCTAAGTCTATCTGAATAGATTAAAACAGTGGATTAATGCTGGCAATACTACTTATTACTTTATGCTATTTAGTACTGAGAGTATCCTTGACCACGCTACCATCACAAGGTTACTGAGACTGGATGCCAATGATAGCCGGACGACACTCAGTCAGTTAGCGACGTAGACATTCTGAACGTACTCACGCAACACAACGAGCACTTCTTCGGCGAGTGTCTATTGTGCAGGTACACATGCTGCACTGACTGTACTTTATGTGTGAGCATCATTGTCAGAAGAGATAAATTTGCGGCTACCTAACCTGGAGCGATTGTTAAAGACAGTATATAGTCCTCAGCGACGAGGTTGCTACCAAAGTAGAGCCTTCAGCCAATGCAATTCCAAGAGCAGGTACCAAGAGCAAACTGCTTAAACGTTACAACATCAGACACCTATTTTACAAAAGAGCAACTCTGGTATACCCAGAAGCCATCAGGTGTACAACTATTAGATAAGGTGTTGTCTTTGTCTCTTCAGGTGCGCAATTGAGTGCACTACGAGGTTACCAATGTATCAAAGAACGGTGGAGCACCCAACAAACTAGATGGATAACACCTTACCATCTAGTTTTACACTGGATTATTAGATTATCCCAATCTCAGTATCCTAGTGATGGTAGTGCATTCAGTGATACTAAAATAGCATGGTAAATACTAAGTTGTAATGCTAACAGTATTATTTTCCTTTGAGCTTATTTGACCTCTTCAGATAGAGATGTAGTCTCCAGATTCCAGGAGTCAATTGTGTCACTTGTCAGATTACAGATTCTAAACAAACGGAGAGTTAATTGGAGTTTTAGTGCAAAAATCACTGTGTTAACTTCAACCACCAATACCTGTATTATACACACATACCTGATGGTAACAGTTCTTGAAGAACCGACGTCCAAGGATGCCGCTGAGTAGGCCCAGGATTCCTTGAGGAACCTCCGTGATGAGGAACAACAAGAGAACAACCACCAATACCTGTATTATACACACATACCTGATGGTAACAGTTCTTGAAGAACCGACGTCCAAGGATGCCGCTGAGTAGGCCCAGGATTCCTTGAGGAACCTCCGTGATGAGGAACAACAAGAGAACAACCACCAATACCTGTATTATACACACATACCTGATTGGTAACAGTTCTTGAAGAACCGACGTCCAAGGATGCCGCTGAGTAGGCCCAGGATTCCTTGAGGAACCTCCGTGATGAGGACCTCCGTGATGAGGAACAACAAGAGAACAACCACCAATACCTGTCACACATACCTGATGGTAACAGTTCTTGAACAACCGACGTCCAAGGATGCCCCTGAGTAGGCACAGGATTCCTTGAGGAACCTCCGTGATGAGGAACAACAAGAGGACAGCCACCAATACCTGTATTATACACACATACCTGATGGTAACAGTTCTTAAAGGACCGACGTCCAAGGATGCCGCTGAGTAGGCCCAGGATTCCTTGAGGAACCTCCGTGATGAGGAACAACAAGAGAACAACCCACCAATACCTGTATTATACACACATACCTGATGGTAACAGTTCTTGAAGAACCGACGTCCAAGGATGCCGCTGAGTAGGCCCAGGATTCCTTGAGGAACCTCCGTGATGAGGAACAACAAGAGGACAGCCACCAATACCTGTATTATACACACATACCTGATGGTAAACAGTTCTTGAAGAACCGACGTCCAAGGATGCCGCTGAGTAGGCCCAGGATTCCTTGAGGAACCTCCGTGATGAGGAACAACAAGAGGACAGCCACCAACATACGTGTAGTGCGGTCCACCCTTCTCTCCGCCTTGCAGGGCCGAGCACTGTCGCCCTTCAACCGCTGTTTCCTCTCGTTCACCTGCCAGGAACAAAATATAATTCAGTGATAAGATGAAACCTTCCTGGAGAAGTAAACGGAAATCCACCCGTTACAGTGAACCTCAACACAGTAAAACTTTGTTAGAGACTATAATATTTTTATTCGCAATAATGTAGTAAATTTAATATTTTAAATGGTGTAATCTAATTGTAGCTAGTTTTATTACTGTAAAAGTTACTACATGAGTAACCTGCCAGTAGTATGTGGTAGTCGTGTTTTAGTTCTATTGACGATGAAGTCAAAGTATAAACTGAACTCTGGAAGCAGATCATTATGGGAATCTAATCTCTCACTATGTTATGATTATTAGTATTACACAGTTTTGTTACCCATAGGTTCAGAAAACCTTCCACCTCTTGGGCTGTTAATGTCTTGAACCAAGCTGGTGTACAATGAGTTATATTTTTGCCTACATAAAAATTTGACGAGGAATATCTGATGTGGTATCACGAGAAATCTAGCAGTGAAATTTGCTTAAGACGCGTATGACGAGAAATTTTGAAATTTGACTGCGCACTGCGTATTTTACCCCATAAGTCTCCCTAACCATTTTTGGTGCCCAGGATGTAATTTGGCTGGGAACCATTCACCACAGATTAAAATATTTTTGAAGAGTAGTGGAGGGAAGGTAAAAAGATAGTAGATCAAGAATATAGTACGGAAAGTGAGAAAGATTTATATTTATAGTTTTTTAATTATAGATTTTATTTAGCAATTTTAATGTATCTATTCTAAATTTAAGCTGTGTTTAAGTCAACGTATTATGATTGTCAAAAAACTGGAATTGTCCTCAATGAGAAAAACTTATTTATATGTGGAAGGTGTTTCTTTCTTATTTTGTGGTCCTTTAGGAATTCATGTAATTGTTTATGTTTTATTTTACATAATCCTATTCTGTATAACTTACTAAAATTAATTATACTTAATACTTGATATATTTTAGTACAAATGTACTGTTTATTTTTTTAAAAACCCTTTCCAAAAATGTCAACTAGAGCCTATAGTAAACAGTGCCCACCAGTTGTAGGGTTGAAGCTAATAGATTGTTGTTTAAAGCTTTTTTAATTAGTTTTAGCTACATCGTTTTAACACATAAATTTATTAATATGTTAGAAAATTGAATAAGAATATGAGAACAATTTATAAGAGAGTATAAATGAAAGTAAAAAATGTGAAATGAGGAACTTCTTGGGAGAAATATGTGAGGAAATAATATATTCCACATATAGACATACAAAGACCCATTGTGTATTTAATATGGCTTCTTAATATCACAAAGGATAAAACATGTGTTTTGCACGTGCTGCGTGGATTATGAAAAAGCTTACACTTTTCCCTGAAGGATTGCCATCACAATTATTTTATTTTTATACCGAGATACGATCAGAGGTTGCAGTAGCTCTAAACAATTGTTATATAACTACGCCAACCACATTGTGACAGTTTTTATGGAAAGCATTATTCTAATATTTTGCATCTTTTTTTATTACTGAGTGTCGTTTCAGTACACAAGTATCATTTAGATCTGGTAAAATGTCAAACTGTGTTGTAAAAGTGAAGTAAAGTAAAGAATGTCTTATTTTACCAGGCGAAGTTAGGGCTAAGAAGCCCTCTCTAACACTTAACCTAGGGACCAACGGCTTAAAGGTGACTTCCGAACCACCACTGTGTTGTCACTCTAAATAAGTAGAATTTCTTCTAATAAGCGTATTCGTCGCTGACATCAAAAGCCATGACGTTGATAACATTATATGAGTGTTATAATATATTAGACGTCGTTTTAGATTATAATAAGAACAGTAGCCCTTAAAAACATTTTTATAATTTATGACTCCTTAGTTATTTTTAAAAGAAATTCATTAATGAATGAGCGAAGAACTTTATTAGTTATGCATGGTCGAATCTGATTTTTAAATAGTTTAGGAGATTCCAATGTCCGAGAATAATAAATTAGTTTTGGAATATAATCTCAAAAGTTGTTTTACATTTACCACGGGAAAATGTGGTCTCGAACAAATTATCTCTATCGTGAGTTTGAATTGTCTTCTTCAATGCATTGCATATAGGAACAAACTCCAAGGGTTACGATCACCTTTATGACCCCCGAGAAATTAAGATTTTATTAAGATAAAAATTAAGATTTAATTAACACTCATCTGATTATCCACAATTATATGGGCTATAGGCATGCTTATGGACACTAAAGGTAAAAATAAGATCAATAGGGGTGTGTTCTATCCTGGAATATGTGCATATAGGAGCCAATTTTATATATAAAATCATGTTTATGGACTCACGACAGCTTGAGATATCGATTATCCTCTGCAACGCGATGTACGTTCTTCTGCTAATTAAGATCATTAAGTGTGAGTTCTTACTAAGATTAATTCGTATATCTATTCAAATCATGTATATTTTTGAATATAATTCAAAAAATTTTAACCAGAGACACTTGTTAAGATCCGGAAGAGTTCAATGCTTTAGCAATTCCTCAATCAATAAACAAATACGTGGAAATCTTAGCGTCCCTGTTTGGCATATAGGCCAATTCTCATTTCAAAAATCCCTCCAAGCACGGCCCACTGGTCTCTACAATTGCGGAAAAAACGATGCTGGTCGCTAAATCTTCATTGCATTGCATCAAAAAAAATATTATTAATTGAAAAAGCCTGTTAAGTGTAATCAGCAGTTTTTTATGCAACAAATATTAAGTATGTCAGTACTTTTATGCAGATATCAAAGACAAAGTTACCATCTAACTTTTACTACAAATTTTCCATCTTCGTTGTTTGGCAGATGTAAACTTGTCAGACCTGTGTATTTATATAAACTTCTTGATCGGGAACTAAGGCAAAATCAGATATAGAACAAAAGCTACTAAGAGCAGAGTAAATTAAAATAGCAATAATTATACACTTTTTGACAGCTGATTTTCTTGATCGCTGCAACAAAACAAAACCAACATCGGCGTCGGAAACATAATTCTCTCTAACCAGAAATGATCAAACACGTGTATCGCTATAAAATTGCGTACGAAGCCTCGAGTAACCGCTAGTAGTTTATAAACGCTAGTAGTTTATAAGCGAAAGTACCAAAAACCAACCTCGTAGAGGACTGTGATGAGGTTGTACGAGATAACGGTGAGGATTACGCACGGTAGGAGCTTCATGACGACCGCGTACACCCAGAAGTTAACGTTGTACAGGAACTCGTTGTTCTCCCTGGCGAGGTCGGACAGTCCGAGGAAGTAGAGGGTGACGAGCCTCTGATGTTCTCTGATCTGAGTCGACCTCACGCTGAACACCAGGTAGGAGGGGATGCAGATGACCGCCGGCAAAGAAAACGCCATGAGGATACCCAGAGTACAGTTGCGGTCCGAGCAGATCTGCTGGCTTTTCTGGGGGAACCTGGAAAATGTAAATATAAAGTATCTGCACTTTATTGGATATTTCAGTATTCAAAAGTTAGCTTTTTACACGCTGATTTCGAGTGGAACTCCTGTATTTAGTAGTTTAAACGCATAAATAGTTCAAATATTATGTAATTACTTCCAAATGCTGGCTAAATTTCAAAATTACAACATTATAGCCACAAAAATCATTACAACGTCAACAAAGATTATTTTGCTTGGATCTGGTTCACTCAGATTATCCAACCTAGTAATAGATATTTATGGAAAGAGTTTTGGTCACACATTTTGGTTGCTCAATGAGGTTTTGTTATAGTTCTTCGATTTTAGCAACTTAGAAAGCCAATTTACCAAAAACGAGGTGGTGCCACGGATAAGTAGTTATATTACTATAATTCTGTTATATCCATATTTCACACAATTCCAGGTCACGTGATCAAGGTACTTACTTTATGGCCAAATACCGCCATATAGCGAGTGTGAGAGTGAGGCAGATTGAGATGGTGTGGAGCAGCTGTGAGAAGTGCATGTGGAACAACACGAAGAGCGCTCCAGAGTAGGAGAAGTCTGGAGCTTCGTTGGGAAGCCTGAAAATCATACAAGTGTCTTGAAAAAACATATATATTTTCTCAGCCACATTTCCTTATTTTCAGCTCGCCATTCGTTTGGCTTTCTGTTAAAGCTTTGAAATAATTCTTAAAACTCACAGAATGTTATACTTTTATTATTACTCCAAGTGTATTTTTCTGTTTGCGCTAGCTGCAGCTTTTATTCTGCGTATTTGAAATTGATGGCAATCCCAGATCAGGTTCACCTAGGGATCCATAATTATCTCTGCGTATAATAGGCAAAGTCCTCAATCACTGATCACTAACTGTCCAAATTCCCGATATCCCGTAAAGTTGAAATTTGGTACCATATTATGGAGCATATGTGAAATTTTATAGAAAACCAAACCATTTTCATAAATATCAAATATATATATAGTTGTGGAATGCAAACAGAAATTGTATTTAAGACGACTTTTAATATTAAAATTTTACAAAACATTTTGTTCTGATTTGTTTTTATATTGTTATGTTTTACTTTGATTTATGAATATTAGATTGTGAAATATATTTTCTAAAGCCATTATGAGGTATAGTTTAATAGAAAATGTTTTCATTGAGAAGTTTAGAAAATCGATACCAACATGTAACGAATATTATTTATACATGCTTTTTTGGGTTGTGATACTAGTACTTCTGTATTTTTCAATAAAGTAAAAATTGAGTTAGCTTTGAATTTTGAGAAATGAAATGATTTAAACGACAAATTAGAGGTATTTAAAATGTAAATGAAGGCTGTAATAAAATATTAAATAAAATAATAAATAATAATATAAATAAAATATATAATATAAGTGTTTGCAGCATGTAATTTGGGTTTATATGCAGCTTCGACAAAAAGTAAAGTTTGAATTCCGTCAGGTTCAAATCTTTCAATTAAGCAACTGCATTTTGCCCAACACTTGATGTAGCATTTGAACACTTTAAAAGAGTGTACCTAAAAAGCCAGATACCGTTTGGAAATGGATTAGTCATTGGAAATTGGGGTTGGAGTATTACAATAACATGTACACCTCAATAACTATGAATCAATTACTTGCTCCAGATGATATATTACTCGTACAATATGTTATTTTTTCTTGTAAAAGGGGATTTGGAGTTGCGTGTGGATGCTGGTAAAGTGGATTATACCGCAGTATAACATTTTTACAATGCAGCGGAAACGGTTGCACCAATACTTCAACTATTATGAATATAATTGAAGTCGATGAAAGTTTTTCATGCATAGGAAAAATTAATACGTTTATATAATGAGATATTTTATTCATAATCTTCTCCCCCTTTATTTCATTCTACCTAATTTGCTCATTTTATTCAATATATATTGAACCCAGCAAGTGAGAGATCCGGGTTCGACTCCCGGCGGAGCAAGTACTTTTTGAGATTCAATGTTTATTGAAATTTAAATTCTATATATATATATATATATATATATATATATATATATATATATATATATATTCACAGAGTTTGTGTTATTTAAAATTGAACTAGCCGAGAAATTTCATTGTACATTACAATACTAACTTTTCAAGATCCCTACCGTCATTTCATTTGTTATAGTTATAATTGGCTCTAGATTCTCTATATCTATTTAGGTGAAATTCCACCTATAAACAAAAAAATATTATTTTAAGCAAAACTGCAATATGCTCAAAAATTTATTTTTTATAATAATATTTATAAATAATGAAAAATTCGACTGCATGAACAGATTTTTATCATAATCACTATAATTTATACTTTTTTTGCTTATTTTCTTAATTTTTTGTCACGATCCCGTTTCGACCTTCTCCAAAACTATCACGACAGATGAATGATTTCTTCTTCAGGGAAAAGTTCCCTTTTAATTTCAAGAAAACTCAGCTAGTGTGCTTGCATAGTAAAAATTGACACTCGTCTCCTGGACTATAGCAATGATTTAAATTACAATAAATAAAAAATATTCAATACTCTTAATTAAGGTACCTGATGATGTACATGTAGGTAGCGAAGGGTATATAGTCGAGCATGACGAGCATGTCAGCGACGGCTATACCCGTCAATATCCGGTTAATGGGGGCAGCAGCCATTTCCTTGCGAGTAAGCACGACGACGTTCAGTATATTGGCGATAGTTCCGAAGACACACACCAGGAGCGCTATGTAGCCGTGAAGGTGGCGGTAGCTGGTGGTGGCATCCCTCAACCAATAGCAGGGCGGTACTTCCTCCACGACTGTCGGCTATGGACAAATGTATGGGTTATAGAATATATTGTATTCGTAATAGAAGAGTAATTAATTCAAATGGTACAAATAGAGGTGGAAAAGTTAAGTCTCGGATTGCTCTTTGTGGAACTAGAGCCTCAAGAGAAAAAAATTAAAGTTAGATAGAGCAGCCCAAGCGTCTTACATCAGAACTAACAGAAAAATCCTGACATCTCACCCCTACGAATCATATCTCCTGTGCAATAAATATAATCCAAGATTTTAGTTACAAACATGTACGTACTCATAAGGTGGTCGGTGTAATCATTATAACCTACGTTTTTCAGGTCACATAGTGTCAACAGATAAAACACATCATCCTAATTAGATTAATTTAAGAGGATGGAGCTATAACGTGGAAAGAGAGCTTATGCAGTAAGATTTTTTCCCAATTTATCCCTAAATTACTGAATATCCACCTAAAAAGTCTCTCAATAAGTATTAATATATAATTTTTACACAAAACTAATACGTGTATATGTTTTTAGATTTTGGGCAACGTATATACTAAGTTTAAGAAAGCCATTGTACACCTGCTGTATCACATCTGCATCTCTCTTAGGGCTCTTCCAGCCAAGAGTTCATTTAAAAGTACTTAAAATATTTTTTAAATTATTCTGATTTCTAATAGACTGATCCAAGGGCTGCATAAATAATTAAAGCACTATAACAATTATGCAAGGAACTAAAACAGTGTATATACATACATAGATGGGTGGATTTTAACCAAAATTAAAATAAAGATTAAGGGGGAAAAATTGGAAACAGGATTATCCTACAACTTGTACATACGTAGAGAGTTGTAATAGTATAAAAGGATAATGCATTTTTATATTTTATGCAAGTTTTATATTTTTATTATTATTGGGCTACAGGATTAAAAATTTTCAAATTCAATTGGGAGCTAAATATCCATTTTCAATTTTTTACGACCTTTTAATTTTGATGGGGACGGTCACCGAGGAGTCTGTTGATAAATGTAAATGTAAATATATGTTGATACGTATATCTTTTTAAAGTTCTGATCAATCGAAAAGAATGCCGCATACCGCACTTCAAACTGTATTGTATTTAAAAATTACGGTTATTCATGGATTAAACACAAAAGGTCCTAAAATATAATGTTTACAATAGAGCTTACAAAAGAATTTAGAATGTGATATTTTGTCTGGTTTCTTAAGACGTCAATTAAATGTTTCTAAACGATCAGTTTGTAAATCTAATCGTGTTTCTTTACTCATAAAGTAGCTCTGGTTGGAGGGGGTTGATTAAATATGAATATCGAACTTAGCTCCAGTTCAGCTTCCTCTTAGTGCAGAGTCTAAAATCCGATGCTGTCACAACTTGACTCCTGGAATATGGACATCCGTAAAGAATTCCAGTTTTTGTTCCATAATTATTTCAAAAGATAAAATCCTTATTGATTTAATATTTAATAATGTTCGTTAGAGGTGGTTTGTAAATACATGCATATAATATTCTAAAGTTCAAGTAGCCACATTTCACATATGGTCTGTTTTCAATATCAATTCAACGTTCATGTTTTACATTTAAGAAATTTAGTTTTTAAGAAGAGATCTTATTCTATGACAAACGGGTCTTTAGATATGTATTAAAATAAATATGAAGCTGAATATAAGTAATGCTTACAGACATTTTGATTATTAAGGAAATTAATGAGACAGTTCCAAACAATTTAAAGAAGTATTTTCCTCATTCCAGTAAACCATGAATGAGGTTTATTCTTGAAATAAGCGCTTGGAATAAGCCACCTTGACGCCCCACTTCTAGAATTTTATTTTATTTCTTTCCGAGTAATTGTATTCCTAGAATGAATGTTTTTGTTGGAAAGATAAATGCCCCTTTGAAACGGTATGAGCTGAAATCTTATCCTCAATTCGGTTTTTAATAACTTGCTTCTACTCCTAACTCCAATGAATTGAATTGAGGGGTAAAGTTACTTATTTATCTTAGGTCCAAAGGAAAGGATAGGATTTTCTACCTTACTGTGAAATTTGTAATTCTTTGTTATAAATCAATTTTATTTTCAAAGTTTATTACCTCTTTGAAGCGATATGGGTCGATTTCAATTATCTCTTATAATACCATGTTATACCACAAATACAACATTGTCATCAAATTACATTATTAACATTAAACTTTTATATAATTGATAAATTAATCCATTTTTGATACATTGGTCTAAAACCAAAAAAATCGGACATGCATTTTATCACTCAACAAGAAAATTGTGGCGTTTCAGAAAATGTTTTACAGTTTGTAGAAAAGGTCAAGATTTCTTTTTATATTATTTTAACATGCGGTTTAAGAAAATTAGGTTTTTTTTAAATAAAACGCGTATTACAAACCATTTTCTTATATAAAATATACTGTATGTACTTCTCTTAATTCAACTATCATATACACTCTAAGAATTTGTTATCCCTGTCTTAAACCGTATATGGTGTACCTGGTTTTAAAATGCACCCAACTACGAATTCTACAACCAATTTTTTGCGGAATAGTAAAACATGTTTGTTTTTATATTCATCCTGTCTTCATCAAAGATAAGGCTTCAAATTAATACCTTAATGATTGTTTTTTTAGGCTGCAACTGATTTTTTTAAAACCAAATGATAAATCCATAACAGCAGATCTTATCCTTTACTGAATATTAATCAAACAGTGTAAAATAGCTAATATGACGCTGCCTCGAAGATAGAAAAACGTGTATTGCTTCAAAAATGAATTATAAAACAAAAAAAATTCATTTCTATCTATCCTTTCGTCCACACGATATTCGAGAATGAACTTTTGATTTGTTAAAAAAAAAAACCGAGGTCAATGTTGGTGCATGTCATTTAACGGGATTTTTATGAACAATATCTCACATTTTTACATTAGTATTATGGATAAACCAGACTGCAACAAGGAAATCGCAAGTCCTTTTGGTATATATAAAAGGATAGCAAGAAATAAACCCTTATATACTTGGGGGTTTTAAATGATTTTGAAATCTTCTGCCTCACAAATATTGTGTAATAACTTGTAGCCAATTACTCTATTTCTCTCTTTTATAAAGTCTTGCAATCAATTCAACAAGCCCAACAATAAAGTAGATCCTTAACTTCTTACAATTAGTAGATCGATTGCATTGTATTACGGTTGTAATGGTTCCCAATTCCATTCTAATGGAATTATCAAACGACGGACTCATTACTTGGTGATTTAAAGAGCATTTTAATTTTATTGTTTGTATTAATGGACATTTTTGTCTCAGACACTCAGATTTCACCGCTTCTTGACATAAGTCTTACTCCATTCACCTTCTGCTTTGACCTTCGAAACAACCGCAGTTATTTTAACCGAAGCGTTTTAGGTTTATCCCCTGAAATCTAGTAGTTTTCATATATGTCAGTGGATTTAACGTGTATTGTGTTACCTAATTAATTAAACGAATTTTTGAAACCGGGTAATAGCCTTAGGTTCTACTGTGATAGAAACAGATTATCCATAAAAATCGGTAAAAAAAACTAGTAAATGCTGATATAATAACTTTACTTTCAATTATTTTTTAAGAACTAGTTTTGACGTTATGCCGTTTGCTGACAAAATATTGGTGCTACTGTAACTAAATAACTGTGCCAAAAGTATGAAATGAATATTTTGTGAACATATCTTTAAGCTCGTTTGAAGTTAAACATTTATTTAGTATTAAAGGAAAAGTTTATTTTAGAATAAAATCTTAACAATTACCATTTGTGTATATCGTCATTATAAAGTTACATGTGATCTGGAAATGTCTTCAAACTAATTTAATCTATAGTCAAATGCTTTTCCAAGTTGACAGTAAGCCTATTTCCGATCCAAAACATTTAGTGTTTTGAGATTTTTTTAACTTCAAGTTCCTAAGAATACTATAAGGTAGGAGAACTCCACACTAAGTTCCATGTAATACTTTGCATGCAAACTTTAAAGCCTACAAATCATTTCATTCTTGAGATTTCCTGAGGACATACAGACAGTCAGACCAAACATCTTTACTTATCCCCAGTCAAGAGAAAGATGCCAGCTTACCGAATGGTAGACGATAGTCAAATCCCGTGGATTGAAATGCACCTTCAATGAGGTCTTTTTTCCATGAGAAAGTTCAATACATAATTTAAAAAATGCCAGGTATATCATTCACGAGATAACACCCTAGTAGCTCACTCAAATTTCATTGAGGGATATGGTCATCATTAGACACTACGTTCCCTAAATACAAATGATGTAAAGTTTCTGTGATATAGGTAGGGGACTACAAAGCAGACATCACCATTGTCACAAACTTGTAACATTGAATTTCCATTCCATTATATTTTCACTCAATGAATAAAAGTCACATGTTGAAATCTCAAATAATTAGACCCTATTCTACAGATGAAATATTTCTTGAATTATCTTGCCAACATGATATATTCATAGTTTTTCATTAAATGGGTTCATTTAAAGGGTTTGACTAGTAAAGTCATCATAACATGATGTTAGATTTGTTGGAATAATAAGGCTGCATGTATTAATATGTTAAATGTTGAAATCTTTTAAGAGCATATTTAAATTCTTTATATATTAGTTTATTTTGATATTATCTCTTTAATATCATAGTTACCCATATAACAATTTAAAAATCTTCATCGACCTCAGTATAAACTGTTCCATGAAGTAGCATCATTGAACTCAATGTTCCTCATGCAAAATTAAGCTTTCTTCAAAGTCTGTCATCAGTTCATTCTGAAGATATCTCGCGGCCAGTCAGACGGATATTATAATTTTCCAGCTCCTCGAGTGACAAGCTTTACTAACGACATTGTGTCGAGCGTACTTATGTGGCCAACTATGTTTTGATTGTTATTTATAGAAGAGAATAGCTACTAATATTTAGATGCAAATGTAGATTTCTAGAGTAGAAAATATATTTTGAATATAACATAGTTATAGCATCAAATGATTGTAAAACTTAAATTAATTGTTTATTCAGTTATACAGTTATACACTTTCAGGTATACAGAGGAATATATTTGATTTGGCATTATCATCTTTTCCAAATGTGTATTTTGAGTTGGAAAAATAAAAACTTTCAAAATCTGTATAACATATGTAATACATGTATTGCTCAGATAAAATAATTACGATGGATAGATATTAAGCATCTTGGAAAATAATTTATACTGTCTAGAATTACCCAATCTGGTATATTAGATGTGTTTAGTTATGAAGACAGAACTATCGTAAGGTGGTGTAGTTTCTGAATCCAGAGCTCTTTAATTTATCTTAACCAATTCCTTAAATTAAGAACAAATCAAATCAAATATTTTATTTTACCAGAACATCAGAAAATGTATAGCAATTGTCAAAATACAATTTGATTTTTTTATTTTAAACATCCACACCACATCCAAAACAACATACAGTACTGAAATAGATCAGAAAAAGAATTTGACTGAAGATTGATCCTTGAGGGATCCCGTAACTGAGAAAGTTCAAGTTCCACCTACCTCGGTGAGATTTCTCACTCTTGCATGCATCTGACTCATGTTGAGGATGATGGCTATGTCCTCCTCAGTCAGGTTGAGGATGGCCATCAGTTTCTGGGACGGGTAGCCCATCCTCTCCATCTCCTCCAGGGCGTCACTGTTGTTGGTTAAGAACTGGATGGCGTTACTGAAGTAATGGGCGATCGCCTGGCCTCGGCTCATCGTCAGATGTAGGTGTGCTGCCTTGATATTCTAGTCCACACCGTCCACCTTCAGCTCATCAATCATCTTCAGCACCATCTCAAGCGACATTGATCATCAATCTCGTCACTGATCATTCTTCATCGAGTGATCGATGCATTGCAGGAACTTAAAAATGGATTATGGCTCTGTTTGTGTAACCTAACTGACGTATGTTCTTTTTAGCAAATAATCACATAATACTTCGTAACTTTATTTGAAATAATCAAAGAGGCTCCTTCATTGAACCTGTAACATATATGTATTATTTTAGTTACATATAATATAATATATTAAATATGTATTAATCTTTTTATGTTGCACGATCTTATTTCTCTAAACATTCTGATAAAATTTAAAATAACACTATAGGTATGGTATAATTGGTGATTTTTGTCACACAGTAGTCAATAATGACGAAGACACGCTAGTTAGCAACCGAACGCGCATCCCCGTTTTTAACATCGGGATAAGGTTTACAACCATTCATAAATGAGAAATTATCTAAATTACAATAATAATCCACTTCAGAAATATTTTATTGCTTGAGTGCTAAAGAATTCTTTAAGATACAATTTTTCGTTAATACTAACGATTTATACATATTCAAAATATATTTACTTATGAGAAAATGTGTAATGAATATAAATTACAAATTGTTACTTTTAACTGATAACCATATTTAAATTATTTATTATAATTGAGACATTAAAATTTTAAGTTTATCAAGAGAAATATTTAAGGAATAGAGAAATCTATTTGATACAGTTTAACATTATATTCCAATTTAAACTGTAGTACCGTTTAAAAAGCCGAGTTTCAGATGCGCGGTTGGCAGCTGAATATCGTTCCCTCTGTCATAAAAACGAGATATTGTTGGAACCAACTCAAGCAAAGGTACTTCTATGAATGAGAGGATGAATTCCAACTGTCTTCAGGAATAAAACTCCCTCTTTCCAAAGCTTTCAATTATTTTTATCTAAAGCATATCTAGGTATATTGAACATAAATTATAAATATATTATTTCATCAAATTTTTTAAAAGTTAAATGTATTTTCACTCCTAGTCTACTTTTGAATCCATTCAAAATCCGTAAATAATACTCTCTAAATACCCCAAAATATTTACAAAATCAATAAAAATCAATTTAAAAAAAATTAAAAATCGTTTATTCTCAGACAAATTAACAAAAGATACATATTAAAATTTTCATTGCCTTAAAAATATATAATTAAATTAAATGTTTTGTTTTTAAAGTGTAAAGTGTAAAATAATTTTATATTTATAATCTAATTATGTGAGAAATATTCTCACATGGGCTACTAAAGCCTGTGCGTGAAAACGAGTCAGCATAAAATATTCAGTTGGTATTTCGAACCGTAAGAGTTTTAGTATATCTTAATGGAAATTAAGTAAAAAACCAAATAAAGTCAAAATAAAAGCCTATAGAAATGAAAAATAAAATTAAAGCGAGTATTTATATAGATGTAGTAAATGAATGGAAATTATTAAAAGGACAAAGCTATCAACTGGCGGAAAACATAACCATGGACAGTTAAAAAACTAAAGTCAATTAAAGAACTGTAACCTCTATAGTAAAAACGAATTTTTTGGAAGCGTATGAACCATATTTTTTTAATAAGAGGTTAAACATAATTCTTAAACGAAAAATAAGAGCCTAACAGTGGTTAAAACTGAGCTTATGTGGTAAAACTCGAAGTCGTTTCGTTACTGCCAGCTCTCCATGAATTTTCAATATTTTTTTTGTTTGACAGATATAGTTCCAATACACTACAAGAGACATTATGTAACGTTAATAATACTGTAAAAAAATCATGAAAATGAAGACAAAGTTTGTGACGTAGTAGGTTTAGTACCACACTTTTATCCTAATCGATAATATATTTTTCAAGATATTAAATTATCCAAAGCAAAACGATTGTTGGGATATACTATCACTGTAAATTATGATTGACTAGTAGGTAGCGCTATATCAGAGGAAGAAGACAGTCTCGGTCCCCTAGTGACGTAGACTCGTGATCGTTACCTACCTGTCAAAACTGAGGTTCATACAGATTTGCATATAAATTAAAAATCTGGCATACTTATAAGCGGCTTTTGGATCCGAGGCTCCGAGTTCATCGAGGATTTGGAGGTATATATCTCCGTATATGAGATTAGGCTTTTGCTTTGGTGAAGTTCATTCTGAAAAAGAATCCACAAATGGAAAATATGCTTAGTTTTAGATCTTTTTATGATTTGTATTGTAATAATTCGTGGCTAGGCAGATAAAAACTTCGAAAGTGTCCAGTGCCTTTGTTCAAAAATCACGAGCCAAAATATTTAATCACATTCGTGCTTACATACTAAATACTGACCCCTTTTCATGTACTATAAATGTATGGGAATTCCACCACATTGATGTGCTTGGTTAAACGCATTGATTTGTGTTAGTTTGGTCACTGCCAATATTCATGATCATGAATTAAAGTATAGTCTCTTGGAGTTTTGGAAAAATCCTTTTGAACTATAGGCAGTTTTTTGTGCTGAAAGCGTTTGGAGAGAAGAGCACAAAAACAATCAGGTGAACATCTTTATGTACTGGTCGTACTCTGAAATTTTAGCTTGGATTCAATCCAAAGGCATCCATTAAAGAGATTCACAATCTAAAATATATCACAAATACATCCAGTATTTGGATGTAGTTGACTTCGTGACACGTGTAGTATGTATTCTGTATTACTGGTATGTACTTTACAAACCTGCATTCACTTAATTCCTCTGTTACTTCAATTTATCCTAAAATTAATTAAGGACAACTAATGTTCAATTTTTATTCAAGATGGTTCACCTAGATACAGATGTCCTAGCAGGCAGACTTTGTAGCAATCGCTTGGACGAAATATGTGCTCAATTTATAACACACAAACATTCTATTTATTTGTACATTTGGTTCACCACCTTGTGTCCAAAGACGGTAAAATATACATATATTTAGTGAATGAAAACTATTTTTAACTTATTGAGTAGAAGGTAATACACTAAAAAAATTATTAAAGTTATACATACTGATACTAATATTAAAATTGAATTTCTATGAAAAGTTAAAATTTGTTTGGAGATATATACAGATCATAATATAATAAAAGATAACGTACGAAATATGATATGCCGTCAAAAAAAAACTGATTTCATAGTGTCCAGAGACGACACGCAGAAGGGTGGTACTACGAGTTCTGATTTCCTGGTCCCCTAGGGATTCGTGCGCATTTACACCTCTAGAATATTTTTCTTGTGTGGTTTTTGATCTCAAAATACAAAAATATAACTGATTTTGCTTAAATTATAAATACTAATGTATTAACAACAGAGTCTAGCTCCATCTGTATTAGGGTGAAGTTATGAAATTACTTTTTATGGGCCATCAAAACACAAATAACCAAACATTCTTGAAATATGAGCTTATTTGGCCAATTATATCGATGTTAATTAGTAAACTTTTGATCAAAATTAAATTTTTATTTTTAAATAGAACTAGAGTAAACATGTTTAAAACTGGCATTAATATCACAACAAGTTTGTTTTATAGCAAATTTTAAAATAACAATTATTTTTAAGTGTTTAAGCCTAACAAGACACTTAAAACGAATTAGGTGCTCGCAACACAAACAGTAAATAATTAAAAAGTATGACTAGGCCATAAAATAAAAATAATCTACTTTAGTGCTGAATCTTCTTATTATGTAAGGTTTATCCTATGGTAAAGAAAATTAATCAGATTTAAGAAAAATATTGTTAGTATCATTGAAGTTCTTAAGGGTCCCACATATTAGTTCCCCGTTTAAATTTGTAGATTAGGAAGCTTAAAATAACTATGTAATCTCACTGTGTGTTTTAATGATTAAGTAAATTGTGTTGGGTGACAGTAATAAGGTAATATTTTTCCAAAATATGGTTAAACTTTTTAATATGTCAGCCTTGATATGGATGAAGAAAAACGTATTGCAGACGACCTATAATAAAGTTCAGGCCTTTCCATCAATTAGATCTTCCCAAAATGCACCACTACCCGATTGCGTTGATGTCTCCTATCTTGACAAGTTTTACCGTCCAAACCGTCTACGAAATTGTACAACAAATCCGTGTCCAGAAAGGTCATCAGCAAATGAATAAAAAACTATTTTACAGTAACTTTTAATAACATACCAGGTTTCCCAAAAGTTCCCCTCTCCCTTTACTATTAACTTATATAAAATCCAAGGGATTAACGTGGCCTAAGAAGGTATTGGGAGGCTAGGTCAAAGTTTTAAAGGCTCAAAATGTTAAAGACCCTAATAAAATAAGAAGTAAAACTACAGGTCTCTTTTTCGATTCAACGAAAAGTGGCGGCTAATCAGAGATTTAATTACAAAAATATGCTGAAATTTAATAATATTGTTCATAAAATATTTTTTTAAATTATTAAATAACCAAAGGATATATTCAGATAAATTAATTTTATGTAAGCTACAGGATGTCTACATTTAAAGATTTTAACTTATCCGCCCAACTCCCCATTTAGATTTGGGAGTTGGAGTTATCTTTTATTTATAAAATCATGGTTACTTGTTTTGTTATGACCCCTCAATGGTTGATATGTTTCGTTGATTCCTTAATAGAGAAGGGTGAGACATTAGGGTCACGTGGTATAGTTGTAGTCTTATTTACAATAAATTACTTACAAAAATGTTTATAGTTTCAAATGAATTACTTACCAAAATATCTCTAGATATCAAGATACCAATATAAAAGGTTGCATATTATTTTTCTCCAGATAATAAAGTCCACATTATGCAATATGAGCAAATGTTTGTGTATATTATTTCTATACAAAATCTTTATCTTTATACAACAGACTGTTCAGTAGATTTTATTGAACATCAGTTATTGTGTCTCTCATATCACAAAGAAACAAGTAGTGATTTCCTTTATTATATTGTGCTTACATTCAATATTCAAGAACCCCTCACTTTAGAGATATCCAACTCCGTCCCAATAATCTTTCAGTCAAGATTCTTTGATATATAGAACTCAATAAGGTGTAATAAAAGTTCTCAAATATATTTTGAAGTTCTTAGAACTCAGTGAGGTATAGTAATCCGTTCTCAAACACAAATACAGCGCCACATAAATGCAAATATTTCCACTGAATGTATAATATAACAATACAAACAGAAATATCCCTTCCCTCTCAGTCGAAAGGTAGATTCACATGAGACTCTCATGTTGGAATGTCCAACTGAAAATGCATTGTTAATTTGCATATTTCATTCACACGACACTGATTCGATAACGACCTTTAAGAAAGTCTATTATCTTGAAACGTAACTAGACAAAAATGTTTACAATCATATAAATTTCTTTGTGCTTTACAAATTCCACTTGATTTACGAGCCAAAATTATGTTTGAAAACATATTTACTTATAACGGTTCCATTATATACTTCTATAACTTAAAACATCCACCACCTTGAACCCTGAAAACTAAGTATGTATAAATGTCACTTGAAACGTTAGTTTAGTTAATACTGGCTAATTAACTCATCAAAGCTGTATAGAAATACGATCTATGTAATTCAAGTTTATTCTTAATTGTAAAAAAATAAATTATTTATTATGTTCAAAATTATTATCGCAATGTTACACTCTAGTTAAAACTTTGTACTCCATTATGTGGAAACCGCACGTGATGTTAAAAAAACACGTTGGCACAAACGTTTTTGTAGTGTCCTGAAAAACCTGAAACAATTTAGCTTTAATGAATAATAACTTAAAAATAAGCGTTCCTTTTCCAATCTCTGAATGGCCGGCATTTTGAACCGTAAAGACGAAACTAAAAAGTGAACGCTGTTGCGTAATAAGCGACAAACATTATATCAGTTTGGGTATATATTGTGCATTAGTTAAGTAAAGACTTTTGCTTGAATGTTAACGGGTTTTCACCAAGTTAAATCTGAGTATTTTAAAAATTATAGCTGTTATGATGTTCACATGCTCGTATCATAGGCGGATAAGCGCATACATGCACGGCTCACACACGAGTGCGCGCGCGCGCCCACACACACACACACACACACACACACACAAATAAGTATATTCATATAAAATTTCAGATGGTGGTTTTCGATTCTGAAGGTCGTGGACAGAGAAATATAAAAAACCACCCGAAATTCTTTCATAAGGATGATTGCAATAGACAGATTTTCAAGAAATCAACAAAGATTTCTTTGATAATATGTGCCTACAACTGTATATTTCTGGATTAAACTTCCAACCACCGTTTACTATAAGATTTCTTCCCAAACTTCGTACTTGTGTATGTAATTAGTTTAGAATAAAAAAAACATTATCGTGAGTATATAACTGTACATGTTGTTAATGACCTAAGAGAAGTTCGACTAATGACTCACTTACTTTGTTCAAGTTCCCTTGTCCAGAGAAACTGACAGCCAAGTCTCATTAATAACTGTTTGTACAGGAAACATCGTTCAATATACTTTACATGTCATATCCACGATAGATAGAGTAGATTATTAATCGTAGACATATTAAATACAACACATGTTGTCATATCGTGCACATACCAATCTTCTTGAATTAGCGTAATGCTTGGATACGGATACTATTCATCTAGTATACGAGATTATGCAGAGACAGTTGTATTTTACAGCACTGTGTAACCTGTCCAGATTCCGTATATAATTCTATACAAATTCTTAAATTTTACATCTAGGATTCTCTGAGCGTGGTGGCGTATATAAAAACTGGTGACTGGATGAATGTAACTGATAAGCACCCTGTACTAAGGGGATCATGGAGTTAATCTAAATTTGATAGGTCTAATTCAAAATTAATTAAATGTACTTTCAAATGAGTTTCATTGCTGTTATACAAATATTTCTTACTTCACAGATTTAGGATAGGGTTCTGTCTCCTGATTCACATACAGTTATGTCACTGATCAAGATTATGTCTATTTTATATATATTCCAGATTTATTTACACACTAAAGAAATTTTGAAAGTGACTTTCTAGAATAACATGGACCTTTCTTATCTAAAATTACAGCTCCTACCTGAACAGCTTCAATTTTAAACCGATTTCCAGATTTTCCAAGCATTTGGAAGAGTTGATAATTTTATTTTATTTCTACACTACTCTTACCAACTTGCACCAATACCATACCAACTACCATACTCTTACCAACTTCTAGATCAATACTATACCGAAATTCAACTGATACGAGTTCGTAGTTACGAATGTGAAATACAATTTTACCAATTTTTTTAAAAAGATTACAACTTAAATTTGAGAGTCTTGTTCTGAAATAATTTTTTTATGGTATTTTTAATTTTCATCCCATATTTTCTTCCACAGCTACTGAATTAAAGCTTATTTAGTTTTTTACTGTGTGTAGTTATCTCATTCTCAGTAAGTTTAAGTCTCGTTCATTACTAAAATAAATATGAACATTGCGTGTACCATTAGAGACGTATCTTTGCCCCCAATGTTGGCTGTCTGCGCAGCGAATATATCAAAGATTAACTTGGAAAAAACAAAATATTCTATATATAACGTATAATATAGAATGTAGAATATAATATGCTATATTCTGAATTACATATCAACACAAAGAGTTTAAAGACTATACTGCAATTGAGAAGGCCCATACTATACAATGGTAATTATTATACAATATAGTAGTATCACTGTTATATAACTGACTCTATAACACAACCAGTAACCCACATGAATCAGTCTGGGTGAGGGAGGTCTGGAGGCAGATTGTACTTTGATGTGTATTGGTACTTAATCGCACTGTGGTTTGGTTTCCGTGTACGTTTAGTGTGATTGGCTCAACGTGAGTGAATTAGTTTCCCTGCGGCTTCGGTCTGACTTCCGCAAGATATCTCGAGAATATTTGAGTGTGTGTGTGTGTGTGTGTGTGTGTGTGTGTGTGTGTGTGTGTGTGTGTGTGTGTGTGTGTGTGTGAGTGTGAGGTTGTGTGTCATCACAACCGTCAAGATAATGCTATAATTTTGTATTTGATCCCAACGTTAGGATCTTACTCATACAAGTAGTTTTTCATTTACTTTCATAAAGAATTTTATTCCCAACTTTTATTGGTAAACTCACTGAAGCCGTAACATGAATCTAAAATCAGTATTTTTTTCTGAGATATTTCAGAATTTTTGATGGAACTTGCCACGTTTTATGTATATGTAGTATTTAGCAAAATCTTTGACAAATTCTCTCTCTTTCTCTCTCTCTCTCTCTCTCTCTCTCTCTCTCTCTCTGTGTGTTTATATAATGCCTATATACATGTTATATAAATATAACGAGCAGTTGCAGAATCATTGTCTAGTTAACAATTCCAAGTAAATCCTCGATCAAGATATATTGCAAATAATGTTTCTAAGTCAAATTCTTTTATCTTATTTCGTCCCACATGAAAGTTGGACTGAAAACTACAAATGATCATCGCAGACAAAAGTTAATTAAAATGTTGTTTCGTTACATTTGTTTGGAGATTGATTTCGCAGAAACCAGTACTGGTAATGAGCTCATTATCTGTCACCTTGTCAAGTTCTGTTTATCATTTTTGCGTTAAAACAGAGCCGTGACATCTGCATTTTTGAATGTTTTCCCGGGAGATCGGAACATTATTGGCTGTCACACAAAAAATATTTTAACTTATGACTTGCGTCTTATGCATCTTATTCAAATAATAAAAAGAAAACAATTGTATGAAAAATCTATTTTGATAATCTCAGAATAAAATCTTAAATGTAAGCATAATTTGTTATCGTTAAGTAACATGTAGTATCGACAAGTAATACGCCACAAATCCGACTTCAAACGGGCCAAGCCGGAAATGGAGGCCGTTATTATATGGCTTGAATTTTCAATTAAGCACACTGTCAATAATAAACTAACAATCCTTGAATCAATGACATTTCATCCCTAGATTGTGCCATTGTAATTGGATTCAGCATTTATCGGTTGTTCTAGTTTTCCTTATTAATAAATTAATCAAACTGCCATGAACTTGATTAAATTTTAATTGAAAATTCACGCCATCTTTGATTGGTTACCATTTCTGGGTCGGTTGACCGTTTGATGTTGGGTTTGTGTGGTATTGCACCTTCTAATATAGAATTTTTGGCTTATATTTAATATTTTCTTCCTTGTGGCGTTCTAACCCTGAGGAAGTAACGGGTCACTGGATGTATGTAAAGCTAGTTTTTTGTATGTCCAGTTTTTTTGTACCAATTTTAGAAGCTGTATCTTAAATAATTTTTAAAATATTCGACTCCCAGGGAATATTTGGTCACCTTTGATATAAAAATTCATATAAAGTTCTTCTGACCGGATTATTATTCATGCAGCAATAATATAAAACTGATTGGGCGCCTTTAATAACGCTAATTTTGCTCTTTGATAGAGTCGCAGAGGTTCGATTCCTGCGGCCGACTTTAGGGATTTTTGCTATATCATGTACACTTATACGAGTGTCGATGGTCGTACACTGCTACCACACTCAAACCGTTCTGCATTTTTAATTTCATGCTAATTATACCATTTTTACTGAGCTTAATTTTATTTACCCACTCTATATTGATATTCTGTTACTCATTCCGTAGAATAGAGAAACTACCCAAGTATAGCATTACGCTCATTGTTTTATTCATTAATCTCAATTACTTGCTCTATCCTAATTCCATTTCTCTACTCTAATCGGTGATATAACTGTAGAATATTTGGGTGTTGTATTCAATGCTATCTGCCTTGATTTCTTCGCGTAAGTATTTGCTACTTCGACAGAGATCTACACCCGGTTCAACCATAGCTCAAGCCGTGACCCTTCAATGCACACGCTGTGGCATCTTGATACTATTACGATGTTCTCGTCACCAATATTTTGATTGAACTTTAAAACAACAAATTTATCTCTCATAAAATCATTTACATACAGCACCATCCAGTTACTGAAAAGAACTCTCCTCCTTTCCATGACTTCTGCATATCAGTCATTTTTTGTTATCAACTCCAGAATTTCAAAATCATAGTAGCACTCTTGCTACAACAAGAAAGTTTGTGATCAGGTATTTTTATCGATATTTTATTAGTTTAATAACTTTTGGAACTTCAATAATGGTATATATAAACGTTTTAAGGCATTAAGACAACATTTAAAATGTCGAAGGTCATTTTTAGTATTAGGAATTAAAATCTTCTTAAACCATATTTCGTTATTGAATTGGAATCCGGATGGTTGACATTAAACCCATTTTGGTTTGTATGTCAGGTGGATGGCGTTAGTATTGTGAATTCGTCATAGCTCAGTTTGCTGTCTACAACAGCGGGTTCCAACTCCCTAATCTTGTTCCAGGAAAAGATGTATCCACCAAACTGTGTAGTGGAAAGCTGATATACGAAATGGAAGTGCTGACAGAATCCCCAGGGATCCGGGGGAACACAACTTCCAGCTCCCGACCGTTACGTTGGCTGGCTACTGCTACTGTTGCAAACTTGCGCGCTATTAGATGAAGTTTTCTATTGAGGAATATCAGTTGTAACCTGATTTCTTTCTTTGAAAGAATTTTTCATTAAGTTTTAGATAAATATATTTCTTACAGATTTATATATATAATATAATATATGCTCTAATACAAATTCAGCTTTTCCAATTCTACATTAATTTATAAGCTTAGGAAGAAAATAAAAAAATCTTAAATACAATGACATAATCCCTTATACGCAAATTTTAAAAGTAAATTTATATTTACGATACTAAATGAGACTATTCTACAAAATCTAGAAACAGAAATATGGAATAGTAATATATACTTATAATGGAACATCCAGGTTTATTTTAATGTGTGACACATATAAATTACATGCATATGATCTAAAATAATACTTTAGTAATTTTAATGCCAAAAATTACGTACTTAAAGCAGTAAATATATTGATAAATTATTTGAGACGTTTCATATGTTGGTATTGGCTTTTGGACGCACATCTTACCTTTCTATATAAAATATACTCAACTGTTTTTCGTAATTTATTTAATTGAGATATTCAATATTCAATTCTCAATGTACAAAAGATGTAGCATACTTATTAACCAATCATAAGTATTGGTTGTACACTTGTATGAGCACAAATTACAAAATCAACTATGAAAATGTCAATGACCTAAGTAAAAGACTAATAATTCACTGAGTATAAATGGTTCCAACATCAAAAAAGGTTATATTAGTTATAAGTTTTGAAAGTGTAAACATAGGACCGACAAAACTGACAGAACTCCTGTAGAAAATGAAATTCGTGTTGTCATAAATTTGTGCGGTTGATGCAGATGTAACGTGGAAGTCCTTATCTGTACTAAACACTCCTGTGGTTATGTCCTGCCTTTAATAACGCAGCGTTGGGTCCGTTTTGGCCTCCAGCAAATAATTTCCTGCTTGTTTTTATCGATAAATACGAACACAACTCTGGTGTTCTGAGTATCACTATATACAATGTAATATCTGGACTAATCACTCCTGTGATTATGTCCTGCCTTTAGTAACACAGCGTTGAGTCCGTTTTGGCCTCCAGCAAATAATTTCCTGCTTGTTTTTATCGATAAATACGAACACAACTCTGGTGTTCTGAGTATCACTATATATAATGTAATATCTGGACTAATCACTCCTGTGATTATGTCCTGCCTTTAGTAACACAGCGTTGAGTCCGTTTTGGCCTCCAGCAAATAATTTCCTGCTTGCTTTTATCGGTAAATACGAACACAACTCTGGTGTTCTGAGTATCACTATATACAATGTAATATCTGGACTAATCACTCCTGTGGTTATGCCCTGCCTTTAATAACGCAGCGTTGGGTCCGTTTTGGCCTCCAGCAAATAATTTCCTGCTTGTTTTTATCGATAAATACGAACACAACTCTGGTGTTCTGAGTATCACTATATACAATGTAATATCTGGACTAATCACTCCTGTGGTTATGCCCTGCCTTTAATAACACAGCGTTGAGTCCGTTTTGGCCTCCAGCAAATAATTTCCTGCTTGCTTTTATCGGTAAATACGAACACAACTCTGGTGTTCTGAGTATCACTATATACAATGTAATATCTGGACTAATCACTCCTGTGGTTATGCCCTGCCTTTAATAACGCAGCGTTGGGTCCGTTTTGGCCTCCAGCAAATAATTTCCTGCTTGCTTTTATCGGTAAATACGAACACAACTCTGGTGTTCTGAGTATCACTATATACAATGTAATATCTGGACTAATCACTCCTGTGATTATGTCCTGCTTTTAATAACGCAGCGTTGGGTCCGTTTTGGCCTCCAGCAAATAACTTCCTGCTTGTTTTTACCGATAAATACGAACACAACTCTGGTGTTCTGAGTATCACTATATATAATGTAATATCTGGACTAATCACTCCTGTGATTATGTCCTGCCTTTAGTAACACAGCGTTGAGTCCGTTTTGGCCTCCAGCAAATAATTTCCTGCTTGCTTTTATCGGTAAATACGAACACAACTCTGGTGTTCTGAGTATCACTATATACAATGTAATATCTGGACTAATCACTCCTGTGGTTATGCCCTGCCTTTAATAACACAGCGTTGAGTCCGTTTTGGCCTCCAGTAAATAATTTCCTGCTTGTTTTTATCGATAAATACGAACACAACTCTGGTGTTCTGAGTATCACTATATACAATGTAATATCTGGACTAATCACTCCTGTGGTTATGCCTGCCTTTAATAACACAGCGTTGAGTCCGTTTTGGCCTCCAGTAAATAATTTCCTGCTTGTTTTTATCGATTAATACGAACACAACTCTGGTGTTCTGAGTATCACTATATACAATGTAATATCTGGACTAATCACTCCTGTGATTATGTCCTGCCTTTAGTAACACAGCGTTTGAGTCCGTTTTGGCCTCCAGCAAATAATTTCCTGCTTGTTTTTATCGATAAATACGAACACAACTCTGGTGTTCTGAGTATCACTATATACAATGTAATATCTGGACTAATCACTCCTGTGGTTATGTCCTGCCTTTAGTAACACAGCGTTGAGTCCGTTTTGGCCTCCAGCAAATAATTTCCTGCTTGTTTTTATCGGTAAATACGAACACAACTCTGGTGTTCTGAGTATCACTATATACAATGTAATATCTGGACTAATCACTCCTGTGATTATGTCCTGCCTTTAATAACACAGCGTTGAGTCCGTTTTGGCCTCCAGTAAATAATTTCCTGCTTGTTTTTATCGATAAATACGAACACAACTCTGGTGTTCTGAGTATCACTATATACAATGTAATATCTGGACTAATCACTCCTGTGATTATGTCCTGCCTTTAATAACACAGCGTTGAGTCCGTTTTGGCCTCCAGCAAATAATTTCCTGCTTGTTTTTATCGATAAATACGAACACAACTCTGGTGTTCTGAGTATCACTATATACAATGTAATATCTGGACTAATCACTCCTGTGATTATGTCCTGCCTTTAGTAACACAGCGTTGAGTCCGTTTTGGCCTCCAGCAAATAATTTCCTGCTTGTTTTTATCGATAAATACGAACACAACTCTGGTGTTCTGAGTATCACTATATACAATGTAATATCTGGACTAATCACTCCTGTGGTTATGTCCTGCCTTTAGTAACACAGCGTTGAGTCCGTTTTGGCCTCCAGCAAATAATTTCCTGCTTGTTTTTATCGGTAAATACGAACACAACTCTGGTGTTCTGAGTATCACTATATACAATGTAATATCTGGACTAATCACTCCTGTGATTATGTCCTGCCTTTAGTAACACAGCGTTGAGTCCGTTTTGGCCTCCAGTAAATAATTTCCTGCTTGTTTTTATCGATAAATACGAACACAACTCTGGTGTTCTGAGTATCACTATATACAATGTAATATCTGGACTAATCACTCCTGTGATTATGTCCTGCCTTTAGTAACACAGCGTTGAGTCCGTTTTGGCCTCCAGCAAATAATTTCCTGCTTGTTTTTATCGATAAATACGAACACAACTCTGGTGTTCTGAGTATCACTATATACAATGTAATATCTGGACTAATCACTCCTGTGATTATGTCCTGCCTTTAGTAACACAGCGTTGAGTCCGTTTTGGCCTCCAGTAAATAATTTCCTGCTTGTTTTTATCGATAAATACGAACACAACTCTGGTGTTCTGAGTATCACTATATACAATGTAATATCTGGACTAATCACTCCTGTGATTATGTCCTGCCTTTAGTAACACAGCGTTGAGTCCGTTTTGGCCTCCAGCAAATAATTTCCTGCTTGCTTTTATCGGTAAATACGAACACAACTCTGGTGTTCTGAGTATCACTATATACAATGTAATATCTGGACTAATCACTCCTGTGGTTATGCCTGCCTTTAATAACACAGCGTTGAGTCCGTTTTGGCCTCCAGTAAATAATTTCCTGCTTGATTTTATCGATTAATACGAACACAACTCTGGTGTTCTGAGTATCACTATATACAATGTAATATCTGGACTAATCACTCCTGTGATTATGTCCTGCCTTTAGTAACACAGCGTTGAGTCCGTTTTGGCCTCCAGCAAATAATTTCCTGCTTGTTTTTATCGATAAATACGAACACAACTCTGGTGTTCTGAGTATCACTATATACAATGTAATATCTGGACTAATCACTCCTGTGGTTATGCCCTGCCTTTAATAACACAGCGTTGAGTCCGTTTTGGCCTCCAGTAAATAATTTCCTGCTTGTTTTTATCGATAAATACGAACACAACTCTGGTGTTCTGAGTATCACTATATATAATGTAATATCTGGACTAATCACTCCTGTGGTTATGTCCTGCCTTTAGTAACACAGCGTTGAGTCCGTTTTGGCCTCCAGCAAATAATTTCCTGCTTGTTTTTATCGGTAAATACGAACACAACTCTGGTGTTCTGAGTATCACTATATATAATGTAATATCTGGACTAATCACTCCTGGGGTTATGTCCTGCCTTTAGTAACACAGCGTTGAGTCCGTTTTGGCCTCCAGCAAATAATTTCCTGCTTGTTTTTATCGGTAAATACGAACACAACTCTGGTGTTCTGAGTATCACTATATACAATGTAATATCTGGACTAAACAATCCTGTGGTTATGTCCTGCCTTTAATAACGCAGCGTTGGGTCCGTTTTGGCCTCCAGCAAATAATTTCCTGCTTGTTTTTATCGGTTAATACGAACACAACTCTGGTGTTCTGAGTATCACTATATACAATGTAATATCTGGACTAAACAATCCTGTGGTTATGTCCTGCCTTTAATAACGCAGCGTTGGGTCCGTTTTGGCCTCCAGCAAATAATTTCCTGCTTGTTTTTATCGGTTAATACGATAAAAATCTACTATTTATAAGACTTTTCGAAATTAGAATCTTGA
Source organism: Homalodisca vitripennis (assembly GCF_021130785.1). Classification (NCBI taxonomy): domain Eukaryota; kingdom Metazoa; phylum Arthropoda; class Insecta; order Hemiptera; family Cicadellidae; genus Homalodisca; species Homalodisca vitripennis. Next base: position 12,757,038 of record NC_060212.1, on the reverse strand, counting down.
AGATCTTGTAGAAGGTGATACACATATTTAAAACTGTATAAACATATTTTTCCATCGGTTTTCAAAAATGTAATTAGGGTTTATTTAGAGTATAATTTAGTTAAGTTTTCAATATGTTTATTACGTGCATTACCTGGTAAGTGTTACTGCTATTGTTTACTAAACAAGTATTCGTGAATCTCGAGGTTCAGAGTGAGAGAGCTATAACTATCCTACCTTCACCCCAAAAAGTTCATTTTCGCATAATTTGATTTATAGAAATCTCGATGAGCATTTAAAACTGTTTTTATTTATTTTTATTTGTTAAATAGGAAAAATTTACGTTTCAATATGAAGTTTTGTCCATATTGAAATAAATACTTTTTTAAATTGTATAAAAATTCTTACAGTATGTATATTTAAAAAAAGTTAGAGTTACAGCTGAAAATATTTAGTTTAGAAGTGGCTTGTATTTTTATTGTAGCCTTCAAAACTGTGTAGTAAGCTAACCAATTAAGGGGCTTCATAATATCCCTTTATGGGTTTAAAAAAAAACAAGTACCGCCACTTGGCCTATAGTTGACAGGCAGACAAGAAATACGGTTTAAATAGGCGTTTATAGGCTTGCAATATTTTTGACTGTTAAATGAATTATTTGTGCGATATAGCTTTGAAGTAGGAGCGTAAAACTGCGCGGACCATTTTGTGTGTCAACTTGATGCTCAATACCTCTAAACTGTCACTTAATAAAATCAAAATGTATTATTATAAACTTACCTATTATAAATAAAAATATAATAAATGAAGTCTGCAGTAACCAACCACCCACTGACAGCTGACCAGATAAAAGTAATGAATAAAGATCGTCACGGTAAAAAAAAAAAAAAAAAAAAATAGTGCCTAATCAGGAAACAGGGATAGATCTTTTAGGTTTTTGTATACAAAGCAGCCTACTGCAACCGGCCTTATAATAGCACTTACCGAAAATATCCGCATATCAGAGCCGAACATGACCCAAACCATGAGATCATAAACCATGAATAAAGGACCTAATGTCCTTTTCACCTGTTCACTGTTCCTGTATGTGGTCTTGAAACCGTGGCAATATCGCAGATATCGCAGTATAAACAAATAGTTTATTTTGGTCCAGTCATTTATTTTCAGAAGCTTCATGTTCCTGCTGTACTACTTAAAACACTATTTCTTTCCTCAAGCAAAAGGCTATCGTGACACATGCAAATTACGCTATTATACAGTAGCGAAGCAAGGGTACTTTCAGCTAGTAGAAACGATAACTGTCCAAAGATTTATATGTTGTAACTTGGTACAAAAACTAGGGTATAAATATCTCGGTTATACTTTTTGGCTAGTTTTGTACGTCATTTTGATTCAATGGCGTTACAATCCAAGCCATTTACATTTAGAAAAACTACAAAGTGTTATTATTTATGGACCAAGAGAAAACAATATTTTTTATGGAATACTCTTAATATTTACCAATAGTTTTGCAATTGTAATTTCTTGTGCCTTGTGTAATTTGTAATGTTCCAGATATAAAATATTTACGAATTATTCTTCATCAAGAGCAGAGAAAAGGAACGCTGGCCGTTCCTTTCACTGCCTTTGTACGCTATTCCGTGTAAAATATGCTGGTCGTTTAAACTTCAAAAAACTCACAACTCTCATACTTATGAATATAGAGAGAAAATTAACATGTACTGGAATAATTGCAGAATGCACTAAACATTTTGTAATTGACAGTATAGGGCCTTGAACATTATTTGAGATATTGATTACATATAAATCCTTCACAAATATTAATAATATTAATAATATTTCAGATGTCACAAAGTGTGGCTACTCCATACTAGTTAATTCTAGGTGGACTTCTTGAAAACCTCCAGTGTGACTCCTTGTACATTTATTTGAACCCTATTCAAATTAAACAAATTATTGGGTTAATTTCAAAACTTCACTTGAAACTGATTTGGAAATGAAAGAGGCGCAAATATTTGAAATCAGTGACATGTTTGGAATATTCTTGAAAAAATGCTGCTCTTTAAGAAAACTCTGAAAATTAAATAATTTAACATGGAAATCCCATGATCATAATTGAATATTTCAGCTATCACAAAACCTATCGACTTCTTCAGAGAGAGCCGGAAGGACTAATTTACTCGTTAGTTCTAAGAGAACTTCTTAAATCCCTATAACGTGACTCCGTATAGATTTTAACCCTCTTCAAAATTAAACAAAGTATTTAGTGTTTCCCAAAACCGCATCTAGAAATCACAGAGTCACAACTATTTGAACAAAGCATGATGCTTCAAACATCCTCCTCGCCACAAATGCGCTACTCTTGGAAATCTTCGTAAAAGAAATTATGCGCCACACATAGAAACACTATTTATATTTCTTTTGCAAGTACGAAGTTTTTACTATCATAAAAGTTTTTGTACTAGAATAATGACTATTATATCACTGGTCTGGTTGTTAATACCTGACAGTTAACCTGCTTGGTCATAAAGTGTCTCCCCCTCCTCCGCCACCATAAACCATCGACCTGTCTCTGGCACCAGAGACATTTACACAAGCGGTGGTACACGACCCTACATAGTTACTTTGTCACTTACTCAAGCGCAATGCACTATACAGGGTGTGACAAAACTCTGTACGCAAGCTTTAGGATATTGTTAAATCGACTAACTGTAGCTAACAGCCAAATACAACTGATGGTCTATATATTTTTGTTTACTATCTCTCTGTATGCGCTTTTTGGTTATTACTATTTATTTCCGAATGTAGTAAGAGTATACAACTCAATTTTGTCAAATGTTTTCTCTTGCAGTCTAATATCAATATAAAAATTGATATTATACTATCATACCAGGTTTCAAGATGGTAGACGGTTGAAATTTTTAAGGCTTAATACCGTGTAATATTACTAAGATCATGAACACTTTTTAGAGGAATACAATTTAATCATTTAAATTACAAACATTTTGACACATAGATTACAACTATCGGTCAGTAAATAAGGAATGGTTAATGATGCCATAAACACATAATAAATGTAAAATTCTCCATACTTTTACAATTAAAAGCGTACATGCACATTATTTTAGGCAGATTTTTATATTTTAGTTGCCAAATTGTGTGTAATTAGGTTGGGCATCTTTTTTCATTCTTTAAAATTGATCGTAATCTTATAATTTTTACGATGTCAAGCTTTAAAATGTCCAAAATACCATTATCTCCAAACGAATATTATCATTCAATATTAATATTCATCTTTATTTCAGACTGCAAGAAAAATAAATTGTTAAAAAAATGTATATGGATGAAGCATCATTAAAAATTTTAAGCCTCCAGGTGTGCTTGTTCTTTAAATATCTTGAAAACAAACAGGCAATGAAAATTTTCCACTGTCTCAAGAGTTATACGGAGCCTTAGTAAAGTAGATATTTTACAGCTACCTCGCTTAGTTAAAACTTTAGTCAAATTTGATAATCGTTATTTTTCAAAGAGTCACAAGTCTGAACCACGAGAGATTTAATTTGTTTCCAAACAGAAAAGAGGCGTTTAAATTATTTTCAAAAGTTTAGATTTCGCCTGGAAGTTCGTAAATAAGCCCCAGTTTGTAAGAGTAGTTATTGTAATGATTTTTAGATGGGAGGGAAATAAAGCCGAATTGAAAAGAAGCGAAAGTTGTAAATCACAGACATTTCTCACCTCCTTGAAACTGGGACTTCAGAAAGCTTTTCTCTTTGTATTTGTCAAGTATATTTCCAGAGCAGATATTCATATCAGAATTTCAATACGGAAGATGGGTAGATTTATTTGTCATTTCTCCGTTTACCATAAGACTCTCTTTATGTGAGTCCTGAACTTATATCTACGATTTTGTGACAATCTGTAAAATTTTATTTTTGACGATAACAAAATGTTCAGTACTTTTCATTAAACGAACTACAAATGAACCGATAAAACTACTTTCGCACTCTAGCTCCAATTTACTCATTTTTTAAAGTTTAATTAAGAAACTAATAATTAAATCGAAACAAGAAATTTTAACCAATTCCGAACGTTCCAAGTGAAAAAAGTGTGTTTAGTAACTTTTTATCTATAAAATATTGGGTTTAACTATTGACTTATACATAAGAAAACAGATGATAAGTTTATTTGTTACTCTACTAGGAATTTGTCTTGGCTCAAAGTTTTATTGATTTAATTGTTAAAAAATAATTTTCATAGCACTAATTTGAGCTATCAAAAGAAAATTGTGTGTGTGTGTATATATATTGGCGCATGAACGTTTTTAAAACATGCGGAGTATCTCGTAACCGTTTGATACAATTTTGCCATGTTTCACTGCAGATAAACATTTTAAAGCCTCGATGTAGTAATGTATACTGGTATAAATTTAAACTTTTGCATGAGTTTCTGCTGAGTTTCAGTAATTTTAGACAATAGATAGGTGCAAATAAGTTTAAAACATGCATGTATAGGCTCGCACAAGTATTTCACTGGTAAACGGGGTTTTGTGCTATATAGGTGTGTAGTGTAATATTGTATGTAGGCCCATTTAAGTTGTATCAAAGTCTATCGACTTCTTCAGAGTGAGCCAAAAGAACTATTGTACTAGTTATTTTTAAAAGAACATTCTAAAACCCCACAACTTGACTCCGTAAAGATTAATTCCAACCTTGTAAAGAATTGAACAAAGTATTGAGGATTTCCTAAAACCGCACCTATAAATCACAGAGTTACACTTATTTGAACATAGCGCGATGCTTCGAATCAACTCCTCACAAAAAATGCGCTACTCTTTGATAAAAATGAGAAAAGAAAATTATACAACACACATGTAATAACACATAATTATTTTACAAGTTTGAAGTTTTTACTATCATAAAGTACTTGTAATAGATTTAATCAATATTATATCACTCTTCTCGGAATTAATAACTTACACTAACCTCACTTCGTCATAAAGTGTGTCTCCCTCTTCCATCTCTGCCATAAATCACCGAACTGTCTCTGGCACCAGAGACATTTACACAAGTGGTTGTAGACGACCCCACGTAGTTACTTATTTACTTACACAACCGCAATTCAATATACAGGATTAATCAATATAACATATAATATATATATATTCAATGTCCTTTCATTCTTATTCATTTATACATGACTGATCTATTTTCGTACAATGCGGATATCTCAATTGTGTTACTTTTATCACTACAGTTTAGTCAAGTTAGAGATATTAATACACGCCTAACTACGTGTCTTGCCACATACTTGGCTACATCTGAAAGTAAATTTAAATTCTGTTTTAAGTATAAAAGTGATTTTGATACTTAGGACACACTTTGTATTAAGCCAGATGTTGAAAAGTCACATTATTGAAGAGTTTTGTCTAAAAATGGATTCATTCTCCAAATTAATATCATGGTTACCCACACGAGCTCTGTTAAAATTTTCGCTAATGCTCAGCCAAAATGTGACATGCACCATCATCAAACTCAATGTTGATTACATACAGATGAAACTTCTTACAAAATTGTTATCACAAGTCACAGAGAATATCTATTCAATACTAAACAGCACCTGTATTATGTATACAGGTCTAATCGTTCTTGTGATATATTTTGAGCGGACATACTGACAGACAGAAATGAAAATTGTTCAACTTAATAGGCCATTGTAATAGGCTGAGCGTCAGTGAAGTAGATATTTTTTTTAATTATTATATTATTCAAAACAGTAGTCAGTATTCTGATGATTCAGAAATTTGAATTAGGAGATACATTATTTAATTTGTTTCCAGCGGAAATCTGGTGTAATTTGTTTCCAACCGAAAGTCTTATGTAATTTATTTCCAACCAATTTTTTTTCGATCAAGAAATCTGATTTAATTTGATTCCAACCGAAAGTCTGTTGTAATTTACCAATTTATTTCCAACCAGAAATCTGATTTAATTGTTAACAACTAGAAATCTTATTTCATTTTTTCCAACAATGTGATTTTATTTGTTTCTAACAATAAAAAACAAATTTAAATTATTTAAGGAAGGTGAGATTACGCTTGGAAAATAACCTGGGACATGTTTCTAAGACTGGTTACTTGTTGTACTAAGCTACTTATTGAGCTTTGTATAATAATTTTCTTATTGGAAAGAACAAAAATTTGATTTCAAAGGTACAAATCATTAGAAATAATATCAGAGATATTTTTCACCTCCTTCAAACGGGAACTGTATAAAAGTTATATTTCCAGAGCAGATCTTCATAACAAAATTTAAGCTCAGACGGTAAATAGATTTATTTGCAGTTTCACTGTATACAACAAGAAACTCTTTATATCAGTCCTGAACTTGGCTGTACGATTAGGTCAAGCTGTACAATGTTATTTTGAGAATAAACTAATGCTCATTACCTTTCATGAAATTAATTACTAATAAAATTATAAAAATAATATCTAAGTGTAGCTTCGATTTCATTAATTGTTTTTCTAAGGCTTAGAAATTGAACATCAGTTTTAGATCATTTGTTTTAACTTGAAGCGGAACAAAAAATTATAAAATATATGATTAATTAAAACAAGAATTGTAGTCAGCTGATTCTGAACATTCCTAGTCAAATAATTTTTATTTATGATTTCCCATCGAAATAATACACACGTCAAAACCCCGTTTAAAGTATATTATTTTGAACTTTAAGATTATAAGAGCAGCAATAACTTTTAAATGAGAAAAAAGACTTGTTTGTTTTACGGATTTAAAATAGGTATTAAACAGAGAGGTTACCTTTTTAATTAAAATCACAAGAAACTGAAATATTTTCTCCTCTCCATCAAATTATTATAATTGCTTTTCTACATCTATTTCAGGAATTTTTATATACTCTAGTGTTGCAATCCAAACCGGCTTTATTTGTTTAATAGAATATTTCACTTTAAAACATTTCTTTTCAGAAATAATCTTTCTTAAACATATTTCTTTTAAATTTAATAGATTTTTTAAATTACAGCAAACTCATTTCATTTTGACATCATATCAAAAAAATCTTTAGAACCGAAAAGGATATTACAATTATCAAGTTATTTGTATCAGCGATTTTAGTTACAGGAATTCCGTGTTTCATATTATTTCAATATAGTAAACGTATTTATTTCGTAATTCCCGTCTATTTTTAACTATACAGAGTTGCAGAGACTGTGGCATATATATGTGATCTATATGAGGATTTTTATACACTATGAACACGTCAGTATCATTTTGTCATGCCCCCAAAGCCATGTCTGACAACACGTCTTGTTGCTTGGGACAGATGTGGTGTTATTAAAAGTTAACAATGTTTATAAACTTCTGAAACTCGTATAATTTCTCTCCTGTTTCTCTGAACTTATAATTCAGAAATACTTTAATTATAAGCTTAACAACAGTTTTATTTCTTATCAATAGGCAATACGCTAGAAATTACCACGTCATTTGGTACAACAATGACTCGGTACAGAATCTTATATAATACTAGTAGATTCGGTACATTTCATACTAGTATTTAATAAATGGAACATTGTTAAACTAATTCTATTTTAAAATTATGAGATTGTTGTTCGAGAAGAATTTATCTACACAGAAATTCGTAATAGTAATAATAATAATTTATCGCAGTAACAATTTACAAAACTGTATAGCAATCGTTATTTTGTTATATATCAGCAATCGTTATATATCAGCTAACTCTACATTATATATCCTAAACACAGTCAATTCCACATGGTAATTTGTAAAAATAACAATTTATTTAAATTTATCATTTTTCGGATATCAGTAAAGGAGAAATTAAATAATGATAAAATACAAGTTTTTAATTTTTAGGGAAAACAATTTCTTAATCCAAATTGGAATAGTTTGGGTTTATTTATTCATTTCAGATCTTCACGATGCATATTGATTATCTTGACTCCAACTTGAGACGGCAAGTATTCGAACATAGTCGTCCTATGCTGTTTAGTTCTGGAGTTTTCCCTGCTCTTTAGCAGCTTGCCTTAGAACTGGCAGTAGATTATGCACGTCTCTCTGAGTTTTAATTTATAAATTATTCAGATGGCTTTCTTTGTTATTCTAAATATTATATCAATTCGTATATAAAGCAGCTGCTGCAATACAATGAAAAATTAGAATAAAACATGATGTTATGAATCATGGAACTTTCCAATCTATGAAAAACTTCAGGCGAGGATCAGAAAGACTAATATAAGGCATAGGGTAATATTAAGGACCTAGGCGGGCCTTACTGAATCGTGTCATTGTCCATCAGAATCTCCGTCTGTCCAATAGGAAAATGCTATTGATTTTGGTTTCAAAAGGTCAATGAATAGTCCGTCCATGTGACTATCCGTCTGCGCTTCTTTGCGGTAACTCTCGCTAGAACAATACTATAGACTTGAGCCAAATTGGTTGGCCTGTCGGACTTCGAGGACACTTCGTGACGACAGTGTTTCAGACAAACGAAATTCAAACAATTACTATGTCTGAGTGTGTACACCACATCTATACATCTGTATCACATGGTGGGATACCCGAGCTTATGATAAAGCACAAAGACGTTACGTCATCTGTATGGAATTTCAGAAGAAGCAGCTGTCAGCGAAGATAATTCCAGAATATAAAATTCAGCACATTTGTATCCTGTAGTCAAGTATTCAAGCACTCCAAAACCACTATACTCGCAAATATAATTCAAACAGAAAGTATCTCGATCCAGAGTATAATGCAAAATCAAGCACGACATTTTATGCTGCAGACTATAATAATCAATGAAGTATCGCATTATTTACAAACGTATTTTCTGATTTCAATTATTATATTTTGACAAGCGTAGGGGGTGTGAAAAAATGTGACGTCGATTTATTGGATTGAAATTCAATATTATTAATATATGAATTATGAATTAAATATAAATAAGGTAAGAAAGGTCATGGATTGAATAAAGTTACTACCCTGACCTCTCGTATCATATCGAGGAACCGTTCTTAATCAAATATGGCATGGATATTCTATACCTTGTGTTGTAATCCAGGATTTACACGACGAGTTTTGTTTCAAGGAGCAATTTTTAATGGTGATACAAAATTTTAAACGCGATATGCAGACGAAAAATTGTTGTTTTCTCTTTGCATTAGTTAAAAAATGGGTTTATGACAATAAGAATCTCTTTAATTCAGCTTATGGTTTAGATTTCAATATCGCTATAGAACAAAACAAACTATTTTAAGTTGTTTTAAATTCAGAAGTCAAAAATAAAATCAAAATAAAACAAAAAATATTTTTCTAAAGCTGAAGTAAAATTATTAACCTACCCTTTCGGTATTATACTAACCAGTTAAACCAAATATTATAAGAAATTATCACTTATAAAACTTATGGGCTCAGAAATACGGTGTCAGGAACTATATATAGTTGCCAAATTTTACAATATTAGTTTAGTCCATAAATAGAGATAATCCAAAATTAAGAGTTGTAATTAATAATATATTTTAAAATGAATAACACGAAATTTACTTCATTGTTCTTTTTAAACTGATTCCAAATCATAGTTTCTGTTAGTGTAATTATATTGTAATAAACATATTAGAAACTAATCAATTAGATTGTTTCCAACAATAAAACTGAGAATTTATCATTGTTTATATACATTATTATCGTTACGTCTCTTCTGAAAGGGAAAGTTTTTGTAAAAGCTGTAGAAGTACTTCATTAAAAAATAAAAACATATTAAATGCGGAGAATTAACATTTCGGGGGGGGGGGGGAATTACGGAAATATAAATATCAGTTGTAATTTATACTTTCTCAGCAGAAAAATTTATAAAACTGTCACGATATTTAAATCATCAAACTGTCACAAAACGAATGGAACATACTTAACAAGTATTATGTAACTTAAATCTATTAACAACTAGAATGTATTTGACCGTATAACTGATGTGGCTACCTTCAAACAGAATATGTTTACACATAACGTGGCTAGGGTGGGAATGGTAGTTTCAGTGTGAATGTTGATTTTAGCTTTATTTCACCATTAGAATAAACACAGTTGAATATTTGTGCAGAAGAGAAGATATAAAGAACTGTTGATTCATGGAGACCACTGATGTTGACTGTCATACCTGACTGTACCAAATATTTAAATTTAATATTAAAATGGCTCTTGTTATTACAAAAAAATATTATACAAAAATCATTTTTTACCATGACTTCAATTATTAATATATAAAAATGATTTGATACGGTCTTTGTGTAATGTTTATGATAATAAAAAATGTACTTTCTAGAATGACTTAGAAAACTATTCTGTTATTAAAGCGATGAGATAAACTCTTGCTAAATACCTCCGGTGAATGAGTTCCAAATATTTTACAGTTATTTTCCTTATGAGACACAATTTCTGCTTTCTTTTAATCACAAGTCCTTGGAAAATTAATTTCTTGCTGACAAAGATAATTTGCAATAATTTTAAGTTGATAATGCTTAATGTTTTGAAAATATTAAAAACAAGATGGATCAAATTTTTGTCTGGTTGAATGCAAAATGTTCCAAAACAAAAACGAACATATTGAGAGAAATAATTTAATTCTAATTATTATTTCAAGTTTTGAATTGTTCGACTAGCCATTTCAGATGAGACTTAACTATAGCACCACAGTGTCTTGGCCAATAAACACGTAGAGTTTATTGTAGATGTTAATTTCAAAACATAATGTTAAAACATACAGTAGTCCAATGTTTTACGAAGGGACTTTATTCAGTGTCATTCTTAGGTTTAACATCTACTTTATCTTCCTGCGTTAATATATTTCTTACAGTGCTTACGCTTTATTTAATCTCTGTAGAGAAGTTGTGTAGTTTGGAAAATAGAAAAAAAACATTGCAGATTTATAAAAAATAAATTTACACATATTACACTGAAATAACCAAATGTAATAACAGTGCTCCTAGCATAAACATTGTTTTTTATAGTGATGAGTCTCGATAGTTACTTCTCACTCGTGTTTTCTCTTCGATATTCCTCTCAAGCCATGAGTATTGCTTGGTGGTGAGATGTGGTATTCCTTCTCTCTCTGCTGCAGACAGTGTTAACATTCACGAGTGTGAGTGCATCTACAGACTGCCCAGGGAATCAGCGGAACTGTGTTCGAACATTACGTCATTACTCATGTCTGGTGAAACTAACGATTAAGGGGGAGGGAATTGCCACTGAGAATAGCGTCTCGCGCTTAAACCTCAACCCCATGCTCTTCTCACACAAACCATGTTTATTTGGGTCGTTAAGATTACTCTAACAGCTTTGTCTGTCTCTACTTATATTAATTATTTATTAAAACCGTGTTCTTTCATCTATCGTAAAAGATCTCGTAATTAATGATCCAATACTTAACATGAAATATTCAAACTGAAATGAAAAAGGTGTATACTAAATAAAAAAATCCTGAACGTGAAAATACAACTCCACTGTGTATTTATTTATCATAAGTATCCCAACTCCAATCTTAATTAAATTAAGCACTATAAATGTTAATTTATGCATTTTCAATTAAAGATTATATATCTCATATTGCAATAACCAGCTTTGTTTTTCATTCTAGAACTATGAGAATCCATCTTTTACACTTTTTATAGCTCTAATCTCTTAAGATAATTAAAAGGTGTAATACAAATATTTATTTAAAACAAATAGTTATACACCGTATGTAATGGACTTAAATTGGCTTCGCTCCTCAATCCGAACCCAGCGTTAAAAAATTCTCTTTACCCACTAACAAAGAAGAGCAATTTTAATTATTTTAAACTCCCTAACTTGGTTAGGAGGCGTCAATAAAAAACAACCATTTGCTCAAAATGCAATATTTCATATCAAACGTGATTTCATATTAAACGGATAGTTTAGATAGATTAGTTCCTAAATTCTAAAGTACCAAAGTTGTGTGTAGAACTCATGTGTCCCTTCTCTTCAATAAACCCAAGAGCCAGAGTAAATTTGATTCTAGCTCAAACCAGAGAGCGAAGGAAGATAATATAGAATGTTAAAAGTGAAACCAGATAGAATTGTGAAGTGAGCAGGGGTTTCTGCTGGTTGTGTGTTGGTACAAGAGGAAAGGAACAGGGATTTGAATGCAGCTGTAGTATAAAAACATCCTTTACAAACTTTACAAGGACACTAATTAATTGACTCGGAACTGAAGGTTTAGATCGTTTATAACAAGGAATATCGCATACCCTCCTCACTAAAGGTGCAGGAAATTGTATTGGTTAGTTATTAGAGCTATTGCAATTAACGTAAATAGATTTATGTTTGGAAATTATTTTATTTAATTAGAGCCATCGCGCAAATATTTTATTTTAGTTAGAAACTACATATCAACGCTGTATTCAAATATAAATTATATAATCATAATATAAGACTGTATATTTTTGTTTTTGAATTTTTTCAACTTTAGAAATTTATCATTGTTAATCACTGAGCGTTAGCGAAGCCTATAAGTCATGGGACTGTAAAATTTAATCTCTGTTTGTCTGTCTGTACCACCAAATCTTGAGAACGAATTGACTTATAGACATTTTCTTGAATATATATTTGTTTGTTTAACACATCGAGTTTGATTATAGTGAGTTCAATGGGGTTAGCTGAGCATTCGCTATCTTTTTTACATTACTCTTATGGTTAACCATGATGGCAACGAGAATGGGGAATAATATATTTGTAAACATTCTGAGAACATACAAAAATTGAACAGAAGATTTAGCCACATTATCAGGATGAGCTATAAAATTGACATTTCTCATGAAACGTTAGCAAAACCTGTTACATGACACATGGTGCAGCATACGTCAACCCTGATTTTAGTATTTCTTATTACTAGGCGAAATTAATTTTAGAATTTTTCCACCGTATTATATTGGATAGTATTAAATTATATTTGCTATTCAGAATTAAGAGTAGTATTGATTATGTAAATTGAAACAAAAACTTTTAAGTTTCTGATTATAAATAAGCTTTACATATAACGATTTTTAACTAGTTGATCTTTAGAGAAGCCTGATGAATGAAAATTTTAATTTCTCTGCAGTTTGTCTGAGCATTAGCAATTATTTTACATTTGTATTATGGGTAACCGTAACATTTATGTTCTAAGTAATAATAAATTGTAAATAACCTGGTTAAATATAACGTACCCTAGGTAATGAATAGCTAATTTGTATTCTGGGTAACTAATACTAGATTCCGTCTGAGAAAGCGTGGTGATTGCGGTGCACTGTCCAAACTTGTCTGACAGAGTTAATTAATGTATGGACTCCAGTGGACAGTGAGTGGTTTGTGTCTTCTGAAATGTCCATTATTTAGTTAGGGAATAGATTTATTTTAGTCCCACCACTGACAAATAATGAACTTTAAGCAATAGCCATCGCAGTACCGTGGAAGTAAAAGGATCTTTTTTTGAATAGTTATATGCATCAAATATTTTAAATTTGCTTCCAAATATTTAAGTTGATTATTGAATATTTACATGGTATTGGTTATTATATATTTCAAGTTTTATATTTTCATCCAAAACATGTTAATTATGTATACTTCCATTTAAAAGAATAAATAAATAAACTATTTATGAAATACTTAGTAAACTAAACCTTTAACACAATCTGTACAATTATATGTTGGTTTCAGATTTGTCAGATACACTTGCAGGGATTATGTTGCCTAATTTCTTCATCAAGAGGAAGTTCTTTACAGCAGAGGTGTTTTGGTAATGCTAAAATCTGAAGATCCTAGGACACACATGTATCCTCCACCTCTAAATGATGGTATAAAGGTGGGAATGTAGAACTTTCAAACTTTGGTACTGGTAATTCGAACTGGAATTATTATGGTACTCGTATATCTATTTAAAGAAAACTCAATTCCAGAAGCTTCATCTTCATTGACCTTTGGTAGTCCTGAGGTTTGTATAAGATAGATATTTTATCTGCCTCCAGAACCATACAGAAACTAGCGGTTCTCATTTATTGTTATACCTATTTCAAAGTAAACAGGATTTTTCCGGATGTTTTCCACGGTTCAGTGATACAAGAAATTAGTTATATTAAAGATTTCTAATAAACCAATGCGTAGTCACATTATGGTTTTTAGACTTTTTAGATCTAGAATAATTCAACTGTATAAAAAGCCTACTCCTGGTGTACAACCCAACTTGTTTCTGCCGTGACGATAGCCATTTACTATTGATCCCAGGTCAGTTTTCAGTACAAACCTATTGTGGCCGTCATTACTTACTCTGTATGTGTACGTTAGGCATTCATCTGAGTAAGGACAATTCAATTTCCTGAGAGGACAACTACTCCCACAAAAAAAACATTGACAAGCCACGGCTAGTGGCCCTGGAGTACCACTTGGTGTTTGCTTAACCATGTACGTAACTTGACTAGTATTTGACTTTAAGCTCTTTAAATGACTAATATTTAAATGAAATTCTTGAACAATGTACATAATTTACTAGCTTCATTCTTAAAACATTATCTATTGGTTATTTACATTTTGCTTTTAAGCGTACCAAGCAAATAAATATAGTATTAAGCAGAGATGTTAACAATGTTTCCGGCGTTGATTATCACTCTCTATTAAGATGCACTGACTCATATGAATCGCAGATTCCTTTTGAATAAGTTAGATATCCACCAAAAGCTTCTTCTTCGAATATTTGAGTACCTTTAAATCAAGTGAATGTTCGTTTTTATAAATGGATGTTGCCTAAGTCGCAAGGAGGAATACGCTAAAGCTACAGCGTTACATTTATAATCTACATAATGTTTATATAGATTATTCAGAATATAGATAGTATTATATAGAACACATACTCATGCCTGTTATTATATCCGGTTCCAAAATTATACAAGGATCAAAATTATGTAAGGTATATGTACTAGAAATCTGTAATTTCATTAAAAAAATGGGATTGAGTAGTTATTCTGGATTATTATTTCATCGGAAACTTGGTACAATCAATTAATAAATCATATAAAACGTTTAAAAGGCTGAACGTTAGCTTAGCCTATCACTCTAGGAACTGGAAAGATTTAATCCGGTCTGTTTGTCAGCACTATATCTAAAAAAACGAACTTTATTAAAAACTTTAAATTTTGTATAAAACTTTATTTATATGTATAGAAAACACTGAGTTTGTCACTTTATAGGATATAGCTGAGTGTTTTGGAATATTTTTACATTGGTATTATGGGTAACTATGATGGCAACGAAAAAATAGCAGAATAATAAATTTTGAAACAAACTAATCTGTAATTTTTTAACAAAGTGGGATGGATTAGTTGTGTAACTTATGCTGGATTATTATTTTACGCATCCCGTAAGATGACTAACACTCAGAGCTGGCAGACCTTGATTAACAACGCGAGGTAACAAGCCATTAATGAGCTTAACGAATATTTTACTTGTCCTGTTACGTGAACGCGTAACAATACTAATGAGTCACACGTCTACAGTTCATATTGTCAACACAAATATTTTCATTTTCAAGTTTTAAAATTATCCGTGTATAGTATAATAAAAACTATTTAGGTCGTATATGGTTTATGAAGTTAATTGATTATCAATATTAAGCTAAAGGGGAAAATATTGCGGTATTACTGCTTCTGTAAAATTAATAGAAACTAAAACCCCTTCATCCGAGAGAATATATTAAGCAAAAAAAGTGTAAAAACGAAGTACAACTAATGGATTTTAATCCAATAAATTTCATTTAATAACAATACGGCGATAATATACTGAATAATAGATTACTTTTTACATGACTGTCCAAACAATAAGGGCAACACTCACTTTTTCAGCATATACCAACCGTTCGATCAGAAAGGCCTTTGTTATTAAACCATCAAGGAAGGCTAAATCGCGGTAATATGTGGTAAAATTTGACTTGTTGAATTGTGATGGGAATGTGATACAATATAAAAACGTCAGTATCATTGTATCATTCTCGTTCAATATTTCAACATAGACCAACCGTTGGATCAGGAAGGCCTTATTATTGAATAAGCAATGAATGCGACATCGCGGGTTATATGTGGTAATTTGAACTGTTGCATTGAGAAGTGAATGTGATGCAATATAAAAACGTCAGTATCATTGTATTATTCTCATTCACTATTTCAACATGGACCAACCGTTGGGTCACAAAGGCCTTTGTTATTTAACAAACAAGGAAGCCTATATCGCCGGTTATATGTGGTAATTTGAACTGTTGCATTGAGAAGGGAATGTGATAAAAAATTCAGTATCATTTTATCATTCACTATATTTCAACATGGGCCAAGCTTTGGATCAGAAAACTCCTGTTATTGAATAAACAATGAATGCGAAATCGCAGGTCATATGTGGTAATTTGACTTGTTGAATTGAGAAGGGAATGTGATACAATATAAAAACGTCAGTATCATTGTATCATTCTCGTTCAATATTTCAACATAGACCAACCTTTGGATCAGGAAGGCCTTATTATTGAATAAGCAATGAATGCGACATCGCGGGTTATATGTGGTAATTTGAACTGTTGCATTGAGAAGGGAATGTGATACAATATAAAAAGGTCAGTATCATTTTATCATTCACTATATTTCAACATGGGCCAAGCTTTCGATCAGAAAACCCTTGTTATTGAATAAACAATGAATGCGACATCGCGAGTCATATGTGGTAATTTGACTTGTTGAATTGAGAAGGGAATGTGGTACAATATAAAAACGTCAGTATCATTGTAACATTCTCATTTACTATTTTAACATGGACCAACCGTTGGGTCAGAAAGGCCTTTGTTATTTAACAAATAAGGAAGGCTACATCGCGGTCATATGTGGTAAGTTGACTTGTTGAATTGAGAGGGGAATTGTGATACAATATAAAAACGTCAGTATCATTGTATCATTCTCATTCACTATTTCAACAAAGACCAACCGTTGGATCAGAAAGGCCTTATTATTGAATAAACAATGAATGTGATATCGCGGGTCATATGTGGTAATTTGACTTGTTGAATTGAGAAGGGAATGTGGTACAATATAAAAACGTCAGTATCATTGTATCATTCTCATTTACTATTTTAACATGGACCAACCGTTGGGTCAGAAAGGCCTTTGTTATTTAACAAATAAGGAAGGCTACATCGCGGTCATATGTGGTAAGTTGACTTGTTGAATTGAGAGGGGAATTGTGATACAATATAAAAACGTCAGTATTATTGTATCATTCTCATTCACTATTTCAACATGGACCAACCGTTGGGTCAGAAAGGCCTTTGGAAATTAACAAACAATGAAGGCTACATCGCGGCTTCTATGTGGTAATTTGACTTGTTGAATTAAGAAGGGAATGTGGTACAATATAAAAACCTCAGTATCATTGTATCATTCTCATTCACTGTATTTCAACATGGACCAACCGTTGAATCAGAAAGGCCTTTGTTATTTAACAAACAATGAAGGCTACATCGCGGCTTATATGTGGTAATTTTACTTGTTGAATTGAGAAGTCAGTTCCCTTGTACCGTTTACTATATTTCAACATTGACTATATTTTCCGTTGGATCAGAAAGGCCTTATTATTGAATAAACAATGAATGCGACATCGTGGGTCATATGTGGTAATTTGAACTGTTGCATTGAGAAGGGAATGTGATAAAAAATTCAGTATCATTTTATCATTCACTATATTTCAACATGGGCCAAGCTTTGGATCAGAAAACTCCTGTTATTGAATAAACAATGAATGCGAAATCGCAGGTCATATGTGGTAATTTGACTTGTTGAATTGAGAAGGGAATGTGATACAATATAAAAACGTCAGTATCATTGTATCATTCTCGTTCAATATTTCAACATAGACCAACCTTTGGATCAGGAAGGCCTTATTATTGAATAAGCAATGAATGCGACATCGCGGGTTATATGTGGTAATTTGAACTGTTGCATTGAGAAGGGAATGTGATACAATATAAAAAGGTCAGTATCATTTTATCATTCACTATATTTCAACATGGGCCAAGCTTTCGATCAGAAAACCCTTGTTATTGAATAAACAATGAATGCGACATCGCGAGTCATATGTGGTAATTTGACTTGTTGAATTGAGAAGGGAATGTGGTACAATATAAAAACGTCAGTATCATTGTAACATTCTCATTTACTATTTTAACATGGACCAACCGTTGGGTCAGAAAGGCCTTTGTTATTTAACAAATAAGGAAGGCTACATCGCGGTCATATGTGGTAAGTTGACTTGTTGAATTGAGAGGGGAATTGTGATACAATATAAAAACGTCAGTATCATTGTATCATTCTCATTCACTATTTCAACAAAGACCAACCGTTGGATCAGAAAGGCCTTATTATTGAATAAACAATGAATGTGATATCGCGGGTCATATGTGGTAATTTGACTTGTTGAATTGAGAAGGGAATGTGGTACAATATAAAAACGTCAGTATCATTGTATCATTCTCATTTACTATTTTAACATGGACCAACCGTTGGGTCAGAAAGGCCTTTGTTATTTAACAAATAAGGAAGGCTACATCGCGGTCATATGTGGTAAGTTGACTTGTTGAATTGAGAGGGGAATTGTGATACAATATAAAAACGTCAGTATTATTGTATCATTCTCATTCACTATTTCAACATGGACCAACCGTTGGGTCAGAAAGGCCTTTGGAAATTAACAAACAATGAAGGCTACATCGCGGCTTCTATGTGGTAATTTGACTTGTTGAATTAAGAAGGGAATGTGGTACAATATAAAAACCTCAGTATCATTGTATCATTCTCATTCACTGTATTTCAACATGGACCAACCGTTGAATCAGAAAGGCCTTTGTTATTTAACAAACAATGAAGGCTACATCGCGGCTTATATGTGGTAATTTTACTTGTTGAATTGAGAAGTCAGTTCCCTTGTACCGTTTACTATATTTCAACATTGACTATATTTTCCGTTGGATCAGAAAGGCCTTATTATTGAATAAACAATGAATGCGACATCGTGGGTCATATGTGGTAATTTGAAGTGTTGGATTGTGAAGGGAATGTGATAGAATATAAACACGTTAGTTTCCTTGTATTATTCACTGTATTTCAACATGGACCAACCCTGTGACTAGAAAAAAATCTTTGTTATAGAATAAACAATGCTTTATTGTTAACTCGATTCAAAGGAGTGCTCTTATAGCTTATAGCCTTTATGAGAATAATACACGTTTGTCAGCTATGAATAATAGTGTCCATCGCCCGTAAATAATGAACTCTGGATATTTAAGGGGGTTCGGTAGTCCCTATCTTGCCAATGTTAAATTTACTATGATGATGACTCGTTTTCTTAGAAACTAATGGAGATATCTGACTGATTTTTTACACATTATATATGAGTTATGGTTAACACTTTAACACGGACAATTTATTTTATCTATACCTGATTTTTAATTCCAATTTTTTTAAATTTATTTATAAAAATTTCTAATTTTTTAACACGTTTTGGCATGTAAAATAATAACTAAGGCCAATTATTTTAAAACCCCTGTTTTAAAGTTTAAATTTAGCATGTGGTAAAAATATCAAGTCCATATCATTTATAGTTTCTGAGAAAACGGGTCATTTGCATAAAAATTTAAAGTTTTTGGCAAATCGCAAATAAAGTATAAATAAACTTTTATTACCTGTATAAATAGGGGTTTAGTGCATTCCTGCACCATAGAATGGCTGGTCTGGGTCCTCTTCATCTAAAAATTTTCCTCTTTTAGCACTAGACATCTAGTTTCATTGCCCTTATTAAAATCTAAAATGGCAACATAAACTCCAAATTTTAGGGTTTTCAGGCCTACAAATACTGTTTTAGGTAGTCGCGACCAAATCACTGCATTGACCGATTCGTTAGGGTTTTGTGACTTGCCATGAAGGTATTTCTTTAGTAGATTAGGGTCAGACAGATCCTGAAAAATAGGTTTTATGGCAGTCATAATAGCTTCAGGTATGTGCATGTGCTGACGGTGGTCATATTTTTCTTTTTTGGCTATGGCTCGCTGGTATTTGCACCAACTGTCTTCACTTTTTTCACAAAGTCCGTGCTGCGGGGTTTCATTTGTGGATAACAGGTGAAAATATTCAGCCCACATAGCTTTCTTCATTCCGTCCAAATTCCCAGAATTCCTCCTGATAGCCAAGCCGTAATATTTTTGTATAGCTAAGATGCGCTCATCGGTAAGTCGATCTCTTTCTCCAATAGTTTTTTCCATCAGAAAGAACATTTTCCCACATTTCATTTTTAGTTTCCTAAGTCTTGAGCCCATACACTTTTGAACATGTCCACAATACTCCAGTTTCCATCACACATTGGTCTCCATATGGTCTACTCTGAAGAACTGTACTGAACGCACTTCAATCTCCGTCCCAAAAGGAAAAAACGTCATGACATTGTCCTACATAAAGTTGAATAACTCCGTTTGTATTTATAGTACAATAGTGGGGGTGGTCTTAAATTAAAACTAAGATGCAGAGGAGTACAAAAATGCAATAAAAAAATTACGATATTTTTGAAGAATTATGCCTACCGAACCCCCTTAAAGACACTTGGAAATAGGATTTTCCTTATTGCAAAATAAGTAAAATATTTTACTTACTTTGCAAAATTCATTACATGTCTATTCTCT
Organism: Homalodisca vitripennis; assembly: GCF_021130785.1. Classification (NCBI taxonomy): domain Eukaryota; kingdom Metazoa; phylum Arthropoda; class Insecta; order Hemiptera; family Cicadellidae; genus Homalodisca; species Homalodisca vitripennis. Next base: position 12,736,293 of record NC_060212.1, on the reverse strand, counting down.
TTATTCGATTTTCACCCCACTCTTTAATAAATTAACCTTTTATTTCTTCTTTATCACATTCATGTGTTCTTCCTCTAACAAATAATTTTTTGGCAGTGTTGTCAATGTTGTTGTATTTTTTCAATTGTAGAAAATACCAAACTAAATCATATCAGTCAGGATATTTATGACATAAATTATTTGAATGATGTTAAATTTATTTCAAAATTTTTTTTCAAATGTAAATATTTATTTTGTGTGGAGCATCTTGTTCTAATTGTGGAGTTTCCTGAATATCTTTATTTCGAAAAACCTTGTACATAATACAAATTTACATTGGCAATATTGTATATTTTCATTGGTTGCATTACATAAACAAACATTCTAATTGCCCTGAAAATCTTCATAGAATAATATAGTTTAATTCGAACCAAATCTGTAAAACAAGAATTTAAACTAATTAATGGACTTGCACATTTTCAAATTAACTTATTATTAAAATACCCTTCTATACCCGTCATAACTGATGTGGTGAATAACTGCGGCTTAATATTATAATTTAATAAGTCAGTTAACTTTTAGTTTACAAAAAATATGATGTCAACATCGTAATATATCTCAGGTACATACATATTTACATTATTGAAAAAACATAACTATCTTCAGAAAAACCTTAATTTCGACTTAAATATTCTCTATTTTTGTATAGCCAACACACATGAACATTAATAACCCTCTGGCCTGTTAAAGCTATACAGTTATTACTTCACAGTTTTAATGAAACTCTTTTCATTTTATTATGAAAAGGACGTATTACTAATTGGTTTTAGAACATCTTCATTATGCAGAGTGACTTTCCTCATATAGACTGAATCTGTTTAACAGAAAAGTCTCAGTTATAAGATTATTTGAGAAGGAGCAGTAAGGGACCGAACATATTTATATAGAAATATAAATCAAATTTACACATATGATACAGCATTTTATGACCTTACATGTCAAACCAAACCATAAAAAGTCACACTGGATTATAGGCTATCCGGTGTCATCTCTGCAATAAATGTCAATGTTTCTGTTGTGTTTGTTTCCTTGTAAGTGTGATTTAATGATACACAACCGCGACTTTATAACATGGTTTAGTTTCAAAGTCATTTGTAAAAACGTTACAGCAGATATTTGAAGAAATGTAATACTTGAACAGTTGTTCTATTGTTTTTTGCGCACGTTTTCATAACGCCATAAAACTATTTTGAAATTGATTAATTTTAACAATATGTTGAGCTATGTTATGTTATTTTTTTTTAATTTTACTGTAGTAATATTTTGTTAATCTTTGATAATGCTTTCTTGAAAGCATATCATTATTTTAATTAATGTCGAATCTCTTATTAATAAAGCTATGGGTTTATGATTTATTTAAAATATGTAATAAAAATAGTATAAACAATAATAATATTTTCATAACATTATTCTTTAGTACATCATACAAACAAATGAGGTTATTAACCAAAACATGTAATTTTCTTTGATAATTTTACTTACATTTTCCTGTTTCATATTATTACAATTATAGTTACTCTCACGAATTGGTTCAGTGCTTCTGTACCAACTTGTCATTATTTTAATTTATTTCGTTTCTTGTGTTTATAAGCGTATCGGTAGTCATAGTTTACTCCAGTAATAATAATAACCATACAAATACAAAGACATTTTTAATATTCTTGTAAATTTATTCAAAACAAATATGGTTGATACACACAAAAGTTTTAATATTTGTCATTATGTTGATTAAGTATAACAAGTGTTTTTTCACGTTAAAAACATATATGATACTGACGGAAGGTTTTTTCCTATTAATACAAATTGCTAAATAAAGAGCAAATATTCAATATTGCGTACTGTGTAATGAAATATATTGAAACACAGAATACTAAATTATTATAGCATCTACCTAAAACCATACAAGTTTTGGAAATATATTTGTACTTCTTCTTTTAAAGCCGATCAAGCTGGCTTGATATGTATTCAGGAGTTATTCCCGAAGGATTATATTGGACGACCGGGATTTCTGGCCAGTTATTACGAAATTATTTACAAGATTCAAACATGTGAATTCCACAGGTTAAGTGGAAGAGACAACTTTAAATAATACGTAAATTCGCCTCTATATATAAAGATATTTTTCATTTCTTGTATTCTTGGTTTCCATACTTATAAACCCTGTGCAAGGACCATAACGTGTTCATTCAATCTGATTAGAAATATGTCTATACGTGTCACAGTTACGGTGCTGTCAGATGTCATGTCAATTTCATTAATTTGCTTAGAGAAATTGTATACAAGGTACAATAGTTTCACAAACATTACAAGAGTTCTAATTAACTGATATAGACCTCTTGTTAGGCAAACATGACTCTACTTGTCAGAGTTACACTATGGACAGTCAGTCTACTTTACTTACAGAACTTGTATACAAAGTAAATACGGTATATCTAATTGTGAATTGGAAGTTCACAGCAGGATATTTGGATCCACAAATATGACAAGAGTTCTAATTAACTGACATATACCTCAAAATTTGTTAGCTGTTCGGGCAAACTTTATTTACTTGTTAGAGTTACGTTACGAACAGTCAGTCTACTTTACTTACAGAACTTGTATACAAAGTAAATACGATATATATAATTGTGAATTGGAAGTTCACAGCAGGATATTTGGATCCACAAATATGACAAGAGTTCTAATTAACTGACATATACCTCAAAATTTGTTAGCTGTTCGGGCAAACTTTATTTACTTGTTAGAGTTACGTTACGAACAGTCAGTCTACTTTACTTACAGAACTTGTATACAAAGTAAATACGATATATATAATTGTGAATTGGAAGTTCACAGCAGGATATTTGGATCCACAAATATGACAAGAGTTCTAATTAACTGACATATACCTCAAAATTTGTTAGCTGTTCGGGCAAACTTTATTTACTTGTTAGAGTTACGTTACGAACAGTCAGTCTACTTTACTTACAGAACTTGTATACAAAGTAAATACGATATATATAATTGTGAATTGGAAGTTCACAGCAGGATATTTGGATCCACAAATATGACAAGAGTTCTAATTAACTGACATATACCTCAAAGTTTGTTAGTTGTTCGGGCAAACTTTATTTACTTGTTAGAGTTACGTTACGAACAGTCAGTCTACTTTACTTAAAGAACTTGTTCACAAGTGAATACGATACAACTAACTGTGTATTGGAAGACCACAGCAGGATGTTTGTGACCAAAAACATGGCAAGAGCTCTAATTAACTGACATAGCCGTAAATGTTTGTTAGCTGTTCGGGCAAACATGTCTTTAGTTGTCAAAGTTACGCTATGGACAGTCAGTCTACTTTACTTACAGAACTTGTATACAAGGTAGATACGATATAACTAACTGTTTATTGGTATGCCATAGCAGGATGTTTGTGACCAAAAACATGGCAAGAGCTCTAATTAACTGACATAGCCGTAAATGTTTGTTAGCTGTTCGGGCAAACATGTCTTTAGTTGTCAAAGTTACGCTATGGACAGTCAGTCTACTTTACTTACAGAACTTGTATACAAGGTAGATACGATATTACTAACTGTTTATTGGAATGCCATAGCAGGATGTTTGTGTCCAAAAACATGACAATAGTTCTAATTAACTGACACAGCCGTAAATGTTTGTTACCTGTTCGGGCAAACATGTCTTTAGTTGTCAGAGTTACGCTATGGACAGTCAGTCTACTTTACTTACAGAACTTGTATACAAGGTAGATACGATATTACTAACTGTTTATTGGAATGCCACAGCAGGATGTTTGTGTCCACAAACATGACAATAGTTCTAATTAACTGACATAGCCGTAAATGTTTGTTAGCTGTTCGGGCAAACATGTCTGTACTTGTCAGAGTTACGCTTTGAACAATCAGTCTACTTTACTTACAGAACTTGTATACAAGGTAGATGCGATATAACTAACTGTTTATTGGAATGTCATAGCAGGATGTTTGTGTCCAAAAACATGACAATAGTTCTAATTAACTGACACAGCCGTAAATGTTTGTTACCTGTTCGGGCAAACATGTCTTTAGTTGTCAGAGTTACGCTATGGACAGTCAGTCTACTTTACTTACAGAACTTGTATACAAGGTAGATACGATATTACTAACTGTTTATTGGAATGCCACAGCAGGATGTTTGTGTCCACAAACATGACAATAGTTCTAATTAACTGACATAGCCGTAAATGTTTGTTAGCTGTTCGGGCAAACATGTCTGTACTTGTCAGAGTTACGCTTTGAACAATCAGTCTACTTTACTTACAGAACTTGTATACAAGGTAGATGCGATATAACTAACTGTTTATTGGAATGTCATAGCAGGATGTTTGTGTCCACAAACATGACAAGAGTTCTAACAAACTTACATACACTTCAATGTTGTTCAGCTGTCGGGGCAAATATGTCTCTACTTGTCAGAGTTGCAGTGTTGCCAGATTGGCTATTGAACAATCAGTCTCATTACTTTACAAGATAAATAGGATGTAACTAAGTCTCGGTGGAAGACCTCGGCAGTAACAAGCATCCTTGTGTGCACAAACGTGACAAGACTTCTAATTAACTAACATATACCTCAATGTTAAACTTGTGCGTACATTCAACATCGCCATTCTTCCTGATTAAGACTTTTTGCATGTGTGTTAGTTACTAATGCTGTCACAAGTTCTGGGGGTTTGCAATTATGTTATCTAATTACTCTGAAGATGTTACACTTTTGTGGTTTAAAACTAGAAATACCTATTTTTACAACAAAAAATGCTAAACCTCATGTAATTTGTAATTTTGAAATATTTGTACAACCATAAACAAAAAGTCTTTTTGAGTGAACAGTGGCAAAACAATAACATTCAATGGCTCCAATACCCATATCTAAACATTATAAACAATATCCTTCCCTTGAATTTCAAGAAATCTCTGCAGAATTCAATCTATTACTCTGCTTGTATTAGTTATACTGATAATTGCTACTATTTTTCCGGATTGAAGACTGTAAACACTAGTATAGGATCCTTTCCTTTTTCATTTTTGAATTTATTATTCTGTTATATTTACCATTAAAAATAGATGTTCAAAGTTAAATAAAATCAGTATTGAATGCAAAGTCTGGACAAAATCTTAATTTTTGACCTTGTAAAGTATTTGGTATGGAATTGTGTTTCTCGTTTCCAGAGTGTTCTTAAAGATACAATCTGAGCCTTTTGTTAAATAAAAGTTAGTAAATGGAATAATTCAAGGTATAAAATAAAATATAGCGCGTCGCTCCTTCCCGGACTACTATTCTAGAATGTGAGTCAGGTGTGAGGGATCCTCAATCGTTGGTCGTTTCGGGGCGTAGGCTTTTCTCTTTTTTAATATTATGTGAGTTTAGTAACTCACAAGGAAATTTCTTGAACCATGTTGATGTGCTGCAGAAGTTTGTAGAGTTTTTCTCGGGCATTGGTATATTAGGTTTTCTCTTGTAACTGACCACCATCCCCTTCGATGGTAAGTTGCTTAGAAGTGACTGTGTTTATACTTGGATCTTTAAATCTGTCAATAGAAAATGTGTTGATATCTCTCTCTCTCTCTCTCTCTCTCTCTCTCTCTCTCTCTCTCTCTCTCTCTCTCTCTCTCTCTCTCTCTCTCTCTCTCTCTCTCTCTCTCTCTCTCTCTCTCTCTCTCTCTCTCTCTCTCTCTCTCTCTCTCTCTCTCTCTCTCTCTCTCTCTCTCTCTCCTCTCTCTCTCTCTCTCTCTCTCTCTCTCTCTCTCTCTCTCTCTCTCTCTCTCTCTCTCTCTTGGTGCTTTGGTGACTTATTGTGACATGAATAACATGATGATTGATCGTTTGCAAAAGGCTTTAAACGCCTGTATTAGATTTATTTTTAACTTACGTTTGGATGACCATGTGACTAATTACTACAAACAGTTGGGATGGTTAAAAATAAGAGAACGTTTAGAATATAATATAATATCATTAGCATATAAAACTTTAAATAATAGAGAGCCTCAATATTTATATGAAAAATACAGATTCATGGAAAATGTACATTTGAGACAAACACGTTTTGGTAGTACAATTTTACAGTTTCCAATACACAGAACTGTTGTGTATGGCAAGGCATTTCACACTCAGTCAATAAGATTGTTAAATAACCTAGATAATAGTATTAAAGATAGTACCAGTATAAAAATTTTCTTGAAAAAGCTCAAATGTAATCTCGTGAAAAGATATGAACAATGAAAGTAGGAAATCTCAATGTAATTCTTAAAACTTAAACACCTTCATTATGATAAACAATGTGTAACTTTAACCTTTACATTGTTGTATAAACTATCAGTACCATAGAGTGTAATATTTATCAAAGTATTTAATAGAATTGTCTTTAGATTATGGAAATATTTGTAAGAAAGTAGTGAAATAGTAATGTTTAAACTTAAATAGCTTAATATTAATAAATGTTTACTTTAACCTTTACATTGTTGTATAAACTATCTGTATGATAGAGTGTAATATTTATAAGTATTTCATAGTCATAATAGTGAAAGTAATACAATAAACATATTAATAATTTTGTTATTGTTGTTGAATATGTAACAGTCACAACTCGCTTTATATATGGTTATATATGTATTGTTGGCCTGTCACAGTGGGAGATTGGACCGTAGGTCTAAACTGTGGCAGGATAAATAAAGAAATTGTCTTATTGTCTAATTCTCTCTCTCTCTCTCTCTCTCTCTCTCTCTCTCTCTCTCTCTCTCTCTCTCTCTCTCTCTCTCTCTCTCTCTCTCTCGCTGCTGACCTGGTAACCTAACCTATATTTACAGCATCTCGATTTGATTATTTATTTATTCTTTCACGATTATTTGGAACTTTATTTAATAAGTAAAATAAATTGCTGTTCCTAATGAACTGTAAACATTGCTCGAAATCTATTGAGCTGTCACACAGAAATTTTCTTACTTGCTCTGGGTGTAGTAATCTGTTTCACTTTGCTTGTATACTGAACATGATCGTGGATGATTGTAAATTTATCCTTACAAGTAATTCTATTTGGAAGTGTGATCCGTGTAACGGCTTAAAAGTTACTAGAGGGGATAATACCCCTATAAAGTTGTCCAGTGATAAGTTAAAGCCTAAAAGTAATAATGATTCTGATTCAGACTCTAATAAAAGTAGTTCCATGAAAATTGCGTGTTTAAAGTGCCTGAAAGGTTTTTCGTACAACGCTCACAGAGCTGTTTGCCATAAATGTGACGCCAATTACCATTTTAAGTGTGCAGATATAACTAAGGACAATTATTCTAAATTAAAATCTCAGTGGGCCTGTCTTTCATGTAAGGACAAGGACGTTGGCAGTTCCAGCGCAAGTTCGTTATCTGTACTATCAGATAAGATAGCGGCAAGTGTTGGGGATTACGTAATGGGGCAGTCACATGAGATATCGGTACCGGTCATTGACCCTACGGGCGAGATATCATTGAAACAGCTGTTTACTGAAATTTTAAACTTAAGAAGCGAAATAAGACAATCCAATTTGGAGATCACTAATTCTTTGAACACGTATGTGAGTGGCTAGTCGAAAACGGTAAGAAGATGGAGGAACTGAGCAAAGCAGTATTAAAAACGGCTGCAGATATCGAAGATTTGCAACAAGAAAATATTAATTTACGTAAATCCAACGCTGATTTAACTGTTAAGGTTGACACATTGGAACAGGCTACTAGGGAAAATGTTGTCGAGATCTATGGCGTACCATTTAATGCAAAAGAAAATTTAATCGATATTTTAAGCAAGATTTCACAGGTGATTGGTTTTGATTTCAATAGAGACATGATAGACAACTGTTATCGTTTCGGGGCTGTGTCAGGACGCTCGGGGGCAATCGTGGCAAAATTTGTCCGTAAGCTGGATATGGAGGCTTTTCTAGAGAAGAGACGACAGAAGAGAAACCCGGGACCTGGGTTACATGGCAGGCGAGTCCACACCGGTGTACGTGAACGAGAGTCTTACAAAGGCGAAGAGACTGTTGCTGAATGCGGCGCGTCAAGTGAAGGCAGATAAACATTACACTTTCCTGTGGGTGAAGAATGGGCGAATTTTTATGCGGAAGAATCAAGGGGAGCGTTATGTAATCATCAACTGTGAAGCTGCTCTCTCTCTCTCTCTCTCTCTCTCTCTCTCTCTCTCTCTCTCTCTCTCTCTCTCTCTCTCTCTCTCTCTCTCTCTCTCTCTCTCTCTCTCTCTCTCTCTCTCTCTCCTCTCTCTCTCTCTCTCTCTCTCTCACTCTGTAATTGAATAAATTACAGGTAGCACAGAATGCGTGTATAAGATATATTTATAACCTAAAACTTGATGATCATGTAACTATTTATTATTGGAATTTAAGATGGTTAAAAATTAGAGAAAGATTAGAATATTCTGTGTTAACAATGTTGTTTAAGATATTGAAATATGAAAAACCGGATTATCTGTTTGAGCGTTACGTTAGTATGTATAATGTTCATCAAAGAAACACTCGTTTTGGAAGCACAACTTTGCACTTTCCTATTCACAGAACGGTGATTTATACAAATTCTTTTCATGTAAAATCTATTAGACTAATGAGTGTTTTAGACAATAATATAAAAAATGTTCCCTCAGAACAAACTTTTAAAAAATTATTGAAGGACAAGTTAGTAAAAAGATATGAGTAATGTGTTAATGTACGTCATCCGTAAGCAGGAAAAATGAATTCTTATCTTGTGATGTATGATTTCATTGTAATACACGTTTTATTTGAGAATCGATTTGTTAGCTTTAAAAGGTAGTCTAAAGTTGAAAATTTAAGCATTGTAGGATAAACTGATTAAAATCATATAGATTTATATTAATTGTCTAGAGTAACTCCACTTATGTTTGTTGCTGTTAATTTGATTAAGTAATAGTTTATTATATTTAAAACAGTAAAAATGTGTTTTTATGTGTGCAATATAAAAAGTAGAAACATTTGCGCATTTAAGTTGAAGTAAATAAATGAAATAGATTAATATAAATTGTGTAAACTTTTTCCGTAGAAAATAATTGTAGCTAGTGGTTTCTAAATCGACCAAAATTAGAAAGTAAAATAATTTTAGTCAAATAATATATTATAATTAACAATTCAATTTAAAGTTTAGATAAAGTAAAGTAAGATTATTATGATTTAAATAATAGTCTATGTTTCATGTGTGTTAGTATAAAATTGTGTGCCACAACTCTGTAAAAAGGCAATGTAATTGTACAAATTTGAGCCTGTCTCGGTGTAAGAGTGGACCTCTGGTCCAAACCGGGGCAGGGTAAATAAAGAAAGTATCAAAGTATCTCTCTCTCTCTCTCTCTCTCTCTCTCTCTCTCTCCTCTCTCTCTCCTCTCTCTCTCTCTCTCTCTCTCTCTCTCTCTCTGTTGTTTGATGTATTAGCTAATTGTGTTCCTCAATATCAAAACATTCTAGTCTTAGGTGATTTTAATATAGATCTTAGTTGTAGTAGGTGTTATTATGAAAAATCTCAGTTGTTGAGCTTAGCTAACAATTTGAGTTTTTCAATTTTGCCATTGCAGCCCACTTATCATTTACCAAACTCTGATACATGGCTTGATCATATTATTTGTAACGACATGAGCAAGGTTAAGAGTTTTGGTCAGACTCCTGCAGCTGGAGTATCTTACCACGATTTGATTTATGTAGAAGTAGATTTAAATGTTAAGATAGTTGATAAAAGTATATGTTTAGTTAGAGATTTTAAGAACGTAAGATTGGAGGAGCTCAAAACTGAGTGCACAAATATTAATTGGAATCAATTGTATCAGCTGGTGTCTATTGATGACAAAGTTAAAGTACTTAGTGATAGTCTAGCAGTCCTATTTGATAAGTATGTTCCGGAAAGGAAAATATGTAAAAAGAAACCTGCATGTCCTTGGTTAAATTGTCATATTAGAGCTATGATGAAGGATAGAGATGTACTCTATAAACAATATATTAGAACAAGAAATGTTGATATTTGGGAGAGATATAGGAAACTTAGAAATAGTGTTAAGAGGCAGCTAAGAGATGAAAGAAACCAATATTTTAAATCCCTCATTTCACCGGGCAAGTCTAATAAACAGATGTGGTCTGTTGTGAAAAGCCAAGGTGCTGGTAAACATACTGATAAGGGCATTGAACCAAAGGTCAACCTGAACGAGTTGAACGATTATTTTTGTGGTGTTGACAATGACATAGATATTAACTTGGTTGGCTATTATGCAAGTCAAATGAGTCCCAATCGTGAATATTTTGTGTTCAGGGAGATTTCAGAAGAGCAAGTTGGTCATGCTCTGAATACAATTTCGTCAAATGCGGTTGGACCAGATGGAATTCATGTTAGATTTGTTAAGATGATTTACGACTGTATAAAGCATGTATTGTGTCATATATTTAACTACTCAATCTGTAACAATGTGTACCCTAATGAGTGGAAGAAAGCTAACATTTTGCCCCTGCCAAAAGTATTAAGTCCATTAGAATGTAAGCACTTTAGACCAATAAATATATTGTGTGTATTGGGGAAGGTACTTGATAAGCTTGTATACTGGCAAATAAATGAATTTGTTAACAAAAATAATATTATGCTTAAATATCAGTCTGGTTACAGAAAACACTACAGCACACAAACTGCATTAATTAAAGTGACTGATGATATTAGGAGGGCTATTGATATTAGACAACTTACTGTGCTCATGCTGTTAGATTTCAGCAGAGCATTCGACTGTGTTAGCCACTCATTGCTTATATCCATTTTGAAGTCCTATAATTTTGGGGATAAATCTGTAAAATGGATTACATCTTATTTGTCTAATCGACTGCAAAGGGTAAAAACACATGAGGGATCTACATCTAATTGGAGAGTGAATACAGTCGGTGTACCCCAGGGCTCAACATTGTCCGCTTTGTTGTTTAGTCTGTACATAAATAGAATAAGTGAAAATTTAATGTTTTGTAGTGCGATGCTGTATGCAGATGATATGCAACTATATATCCATTGTGATAGAAATAAGCTCAATCATACAATTACTAACTTGCTAAATGTTGATTTAATCACAATATATTCGTGGTGTAAGAGTCATGGCTTGAACCTCAACACTGCTAAATGTAAACCAATTATAATTGGAACTAAAAGAATGCTTGATAGTGTTGGGGAACAAGAAGTGGCTCCAGTCAAAATTAATGGTCAATCTATAAAGCTTGAAAGAGATGTTGTTAACCTAGGATTAAGATTTAATAGTAATTTATGTTGGAATAATCAGGTTGAATACGTGACCAAAAAGATTTATCAATGTTTATACCAATTTAGACGTCTTCGATTTCAACCTTGTTTGGAAGTAAAAAAACAACTTGTCTCGTCATTGATATTTCCTATTATTGATTATGGCATTGCAGCATATTGTGATATCAATGGGGAACTAAATAATAAATTGCAAAAAGCCCAAAATTCTTGTATACGTTACATTTTTAATTTAAAATATGATGAGCATGTAACACCATACTACAAGCAGTTAAAATGGTTAAAAATGAAGGAAAGACGGGAATTTGGTGTATTGAATTTAGTTTTTAAAATTTTAAAATACAATAAACCAGACTATTTGTATGAGCTTTACCATGTAATGCATAGTGTTCATGTTAGAAATACGAGGTATGGTGAAGAACTGTTTCAGTTTCCAATCCACAGAACTGTAGTATACAATAGGTCATTTCTTGTCACATCAATAAGACTGATAAATGGCCTGGAACATGATATAAAAAAGGCTGAAAAAGAGAGGATTTTTGCGAGAAAATTGAGAAATTCATTGTTACTTAGGTATGAGTAGACTTAAGATAATAAGTACCTTATTTGCATGTAGTTGAAGTAATCTTGGATGTAAGAAATACAGGAGTTAAAAAGAAAAAAAAAAGAAAAAGTGTATTGACAAAGTTTGACTTAGTGAGTTAGAATAATGCATGTAGTAGTATAATATAATAATGCATGTGCATGTAGTTGGTAGAAGGAATGAATATGTAATGCTGTAAACCAATAGCAACTCAATTGCAGAGTAGAATGTTCTGTAGTTATATATTCAGCCTGTCCAGGTGGAAGAGTGGACCTTCGGTCTAAACCTGGGCAGGATAAATAAAAACAAATTGTCAAATTGTCTCTCTCTCTCTCTCTCTCTCTCTCTCTCTCTCTCTCTCTCTCTCTCTCTCTCTCTCTCTCTCTCTCTCTCTCTCCTCTCTCTCTCCTCTCTCTCTCTCTCTCTCTCTCTCTCTCTCTCTCCTCTCTCTCTCTCTCTCTCTCTCTCTCTCTCACTCTCTCTCTCGCTCTCTCTCTCTCTCTCTCTCTCTCTCTCTCTCTCTCTCTCTCTCTCATCTCTCTCTCTCTCTCTCTCTCTCTCTCTCTCTCTCTCTCTCTCTCTCTCTCTCTCTCTCTCTCCTCTCTCTCTCTCTCTCTCTCTCTCTCTCTCTCTCTCTCTCTTGAGGTTTGGCCGCCGTCGAGTCAACACGCAATGTGAAGAGCTCTTGTTATTCAGCCGTGTTTACCTTTCATGTTCTGGTTTTGACTAGTTTCTTTTGTTTGCGTTTGTTTCGAAACTGTATACAATGAATTGTAAGAAGTGTTCTTTAGTTATTGCAAGTGATGCAAAAAAACTTTTTTGTATTGAGTGCAGTGAATATTTCCATTTAACCTGTATTGAGGGAGTTAAGGAATCTGATTATGAATATATAGTTTCTTCCCAGGCTAACTGGAAGTGTTTCATATGTAGTAAGAAGAAGGTTAAAGGTGATGATACTCCTGTTACACCACGAGGTGTGAAGGACGTAAGTTCGCAGAAAAGAAGTGGATCAGAAGGAGATTCGGATTCGAGTACGTTATCATCAGGTGTTACAAAAAAGACAGTATGTTTTTCGTGCAAGAAAGGTTATTCTTATAATGCACACAGAGCTATTTGTGTGAAGTGTCAGAATAGTTTTCATTTTAAATGCATTGGACTTAATAAAGATGATTACAATAAATCAGGTTCATGGCTGTGTGATGTTTGTCTACCGGTAGGAGCAGGAGTCTTATCAGGTACGTCACAGATAAGCTCAGTAAACGTAGTAGATAAGATAACGACTGATATGGCTAATGCTGTTGTCTTGGACATTCTTAAGGAAATGCGAGAGTTCCGGCTTGAGATAAAGAAAACAAACCAAGAATTTTCTAATCAGTTAGAAAAGTATTCAGAATGGATAATGGAAACTGGAACAAAGATTGACGAGGTTGGTAAGAAGGTCGAAAAAGCCATGACCGATATGACTTTTCTTTTTCAAGAAAATGTTAACTTAAAGAAAAATGTTCAGGAGCTTAATAATAAGGTTAATATGTTGGATCAGGCGTTTAAGGACAAAGATCTTGAAATCAGTGGCGTTCCATTTAAAGAAAAGGAAGACTTACTTCAGGTACTAGTTAAAATATCGGAAGTAATTGGATTTGATTTTAATCAAACTATGGTGGATAATGTCTTTAGATATAAGACAACTAGTACAAGGTTGGGAAACATAGTTGTTCGTTTTGTACGAAAGCTCGATAAAGAAGCTATAGTGGAGAAGAGACGCCAAAAAAGAAATTTGAATTCCCGTGACCTTGGCTTTATGGAGGGAGATGCAAACGTTATATATTTCAACGACAGTCTCACGCAGGAAAGAAGAAAGTTGGTCAATGCAGCTCGTATTGTGAAAAACGAAAAGCAGTATTCTTTTCTGTGGGTTAGAAATGGGAGAATCCACATGAGGAAAAACCAAGGGGATCGTTTTGTGATCATCAACAGCTTGGAGGACCTGGAAAAGCTGTCATGATGTTTACATTGTGTACGGGCATTGATGTTGTTGTACTTTGATTTCATCGGTTTAACTGATTTGTGTTTTGTAACAGTATTTGTTTTCATTGTTTCAACGGGTTTTGAGAGTTTTAGTTATATGTGTTTTTCTGTGCTATACAAGGTGCTAATATGCATTTCTGAAGGAAAAATTTCCTTGGTTCTAGGAATGAGAGTTTCTGTTTCAACTGTGGAACATAAGGGAACAGTTGGCTATGTTAACCAGTTGTATATGGGTAAGCTGATAAATAGTTTAGTAGATGTTAATATTGAATTTGATAATTATTTGAGATGTAAGGCAAACATTGGTAGTTCTTCATCAATAATTGTATTTAAATGATGAATCAAAATGATAATGAAAAAAGTGTTTTTGATTTAAGAGAAACTTTTAAAGAGAATAAAAATTATTTGAAGATATGTCATGTGAACGTAGAGAACTTACATGCTCATAGGGATAATTTTATTGCTAAGTTTGGTGATTCTTTATTTGATATTATTGCCATTACGGAGACATTTTTAAAACCTGTTCTGCCATCAGCTCCTTATGTTATTGATGATTATAATATTTTAAGACACGATAGAGAAGGGAAGGAAGGGGGTGGGATAGCTTTGTACATTAAAAAATGTTTTACTTATAAAAAGATTGCTTTTTCAGAAGCAGTATATTGTAGAAAGCCGGAATATATTGTAGTTGAGATATCGTTAGCATTAAATTGGACGTTACTGTTGTGTGTTGTATATCGTCCACCCAAAGTCGGGTATATATCAGAATGTTTTGAAATTATTGGAAATTTGTTGCCTATTTATAGCAACGTAGTCATGATAGGTGATTTCAATATAGATTTGTGTACTGATAGGTATTTTAATGATAAAAATCAACTACTGGCTATAGTTCGTAACTTGAATCTTAATGTATTACCATTGAAACCGACTTATCATAGGCCTGATACCGAGTCTTGGTTAGATTTAATGATTGTTAGTGATGAACATAGAGTTAAACAATTTGGACAAATATCAGTATCTGGTTTATCATATCATGATTTGATATATTTAGAATTCAATGTTAAAAATAAAATAGATACTGATAAGGGTAAAATTAAGATAAGAGATTTTAGAAATATAAACCTAGATGCTTTGAAGAATGAGTGTTTGAGTTTAAAGTGGGATGAGCTATATAATAGTGATTCAATTGATAATAAGGTAGCTATTTTAGAAAGTTATTTATCTGTGTTGTTCAATAAATATGTAATAGAGCGTAATGTTTCTAAAAAGAGAGACCCGTGTCCTTGGATTACGGGAGAAATTAGAAATATGATGAAAGAAAGAGACGTTATTTATAGGCGTTATGTTAAGACTAAAGACCTAGGTGTATGGGAAAGTTATAAAACTCTTAGAAATAGAGTAAAGACAGTGTTAAGAGATGCAAGAAATAGGCATTTTGAATTGTTCTTTCAAAAAGATAACTCCAGTAAAGATGTATGGAAGGTGCTTAGGAAACAGGGAGCTGGAAAGGAGAAAAAAGGATTAACGGAACCAATTGTACCTTTGAATAATTTGAATGATTTTTTTTGTGGTATAAATAATGAAATCAGTAATGATTTGGTTCAACAATATAAGAACATGTATAATGAGCCATCTGGGATATTTAGCTTTAAGGATGTTAATTGTGATTCAATGTTTAAAATGTTAAATAGTATATCTTCAAATGCTGTAGGAAACGATGAAATTGAAATAAAGTTTATCAAGTTAATTTTCAATGAAATTAAGGAGGTTTTATGCCATGTTTATAATTTTTCTATAATTAACTCAGTTTATCCTAGCCAATGGAAAAAATCAGTTATATTACCTTTGCCAAAAATATCTAGCCCTTCTGAGTGTAAGCACTATAGGTCGATAAATATACTGTGTGTGTTCGGAAAGGTTTTAGATAAGTTAGTGCATAGTCAAATATGTGAATACATTGATGAGAAAGATATATTGTGTAAATACCAGTCAGGGTATAGAAAACACTTCAGCACTCAAACTGCTTTAATTCGTATTACAGATGATTTAAGATATGCAATGGATAAGAGACTTGTAACTATTTTACTGTTTTTAGACTTCAGTCGTGCATTTGACTGTGTTAATCACAAGCTTCTTTTGTCTATTTTAGAGTCTTATAATTTTAGTTCAAATGTTGTTCGATGGTTTAGTTCCTATTTAGACAATAGATTGCAGCGCATTAAAACCGCAGGAGGCTTGTTTTCAGATTGGAAAGTTAACCTTTCCGGTGTACCTCAGGGTTCCACTCTGTCTGCGTTGTTGTTTTCATTGTATATTAACAGAATAATAGAATCCATTACATTTAGTGAAATCCAT